>NC_060121.1:591747729-593246510 GCF_021461395.2 Schistocerca americana | reverse complement strand
CATATCGAGGATGGCCGAAAATGCTCCAGGCGTTTTAGCAAGTACCGTTGGAATGTGCGAGCAAAAGCTACTGTCTCACAGAACGATCCTGTACATAGTTTACAGAATGCTGATTGGAAAACCTCTAAATGAAATAATTAATAAAACACGAAGAAACTGTGACAGAGTGTACACTACACAGGGAAGTATACAACATCCGTGAATAAGTCATCTACAGAACATACGGAGGTAGCACAACGAAACCTTTCAACTTAGATTTGAAGACTTGGGCTTTATCACTCATTCTTTTCAGTTTTAATGAAATTGCTGAGTAATGCACACCTCCCGTACGATATTTCTCGAATTGTTTACGATACATTTCACATCAACATTATCAAACGCTATGTCGCTGTAATTATCTTCGCAAGAGCTATCGAATACAGTTATGCAAAGTATACAGTTCCGTAATATCTTAGTTGATACCAGCGCTAAAAACATTAACAAAACAAACCCATACGTGCCCCTCGATGATATAACATTTACCGAAGACTGCGTTTCGATTTGTGTAAGCCCGCATCTCGTGGTCGTGCGGTAGCGTTCTCGCTTCCCACGCCCGGGTTCCCGGGTTCGATTCCCGGCGGGGTCAGGGATTTTCTCTGCCTCGTGATGGCTGGGTGTTATGTGCTGTCCTTAGGTTAGTTAGCTTTAAGTAGTTCTAAGTTCTAGGGGACTTATGACCACAGCAGTTGAGTCCCATAGTGCTCAGAGCCATTTGAACCATTTGATTTGTGTAACCATTCACGAAATAAAAGGCGTGTTTCGTCTTATGTGACTCTCCTTGTATGTACGGAGAACCCCATTTCCAATAACCGCAAACTACACCACAACGAAACTGTTGTATCCTAGCCAGTAATGCCACCCGAGCCCGCTGCCAAAAGGTTGGCAGCATCAAAGTCCGGACGCCGTCCTCATAAGCAGCGCCAGCGAGACAGGAAATCGCCGCAAGTCTGCGCGCGCCACCGCAGGCTTCTGGGTTCTTAAGCGCTGGAGTCGCGAGCGCTAGGACAGTTCTGTATTCGCCGCTCAGTTGTATACTCGCCACCGAATTGTGTACTTGCTAGTCAGTTGTGTGTTCATCGCAGCAGAGTTGTTGTTTGTCGTCAGCCGACGCTGACCTAGCCGCTCCGACTCGAACTAGACAGATCTCTGTAGACACGGAGTCCAATACTGTGTTCTGTATCTTCGTTAATAAAGATAAGTACCGACTTTTATTTAATCAGAGTGTTTGGGTTTTCATCTTTCTGTTCACTGTTCCAGCGGACCGGTCGGCCCGCTATTAAAAGTGTGGCGGTGACTTCGTAAGCCGTTTCTACAGCGAATTGCTTGTCGCTACGAACACCGCCACAAAAGAAACAGCTGTTCTCCAAGATGCAATCTACGTATCATCTTCCACTATGAATGATCTCAGCGGGATAGTAGAACAACATATATTACAGATCCAAAATGGTATAAGATGTCCGAAATTGTATGCATATATAGCACGGATGGACGACTTAGGATTAATCAAGGACATCTTTAAAAAAGAAAAAGTTTTACGTCAAAATAAAGAATGCAAAGAAGTGTGAACTACAAAAATGCATGGACGGTACAAATGCGACAGACCCATAGTGACAATGAAAGGGTACAGTACCGCCCGACATTGAAAATAGGTACAACATACTTCATTATTCTTGTCAGAACAACATATTTTTTGTAAAAGTAACTCAATTTCAATTAATACAGCGAAGCCGGATACCAGTGTGGGAAAGAGTGACAATTTATTTATTTAATTGATCACATGTGCACTCCCACAAAATAAATCCCTACATCCAGTTTGGTGAGATCTGTGAAATGAATGAATGTATGGTCGTCTGCTAACCGCAGATAGTGAATGTGAATATATGATCATCTTTGAGATGATCCTTTGGCCACCTTTGGTGGAGCCAAAGAGATGAAACTTACCGGAACTTTGAGCGCCTGAAATGTGGCTGACCAATACGGTAGCATGGTCTTCCCCCACCTCAACAGAGGTGCGAGATGACCTGAAGAACGGCCATGTTTCAGCACTCTGCCGCTGGATCTAGTGTTGGTAAGACCTGTCTTAGGCGTGCTCCGTAAGGACAAAAGAGTGGAGACATGGTATGCGTGTGAAATACTTAAGAGTAGTTTAGAATAATAATTTCTCTATTTCAGGAACTTTTGTGGGGAGAATTAAATGTCAGGTAGGTAATATTAAGGGGTTCGTAGTAATCTTCGGAATTGACCAACGGTCACAATGAAACCACATGTAGCAATAAGTTGAAATACTTCCGAGTGCTTAAGTTAAGCTGAATTACTAGCGTGTGTACTATGAGTTGGAAATATTTAAGAAATGGCGTGTGCAGGACTTGAAATTAGAGACGAGTACTTCCACGTGGTGAGTACTGTGTTAGTCTCAATCTGTGTATGAGACAAAGGATAAAGAGAAGTACTCGTCCATGGTATCAGTTGAGGACTCGCGTGTGGGATGAATATGTTCTTAATATTACTTTGAATGAGAAGGAAAATGTGATGTCTGGTGAATGAGAGTCGTAGAGTAGTGTGATCAATGCGCACACTCCTGCAAAGGGGATGCTACCGATCCATAACTAAAACATTATTGTGCTTTATTGTTTGATTTGGATGAACCCCGATGGCAGGTCAGGATCTGAAATCATGTGAATGGTACATACATGTCCTAGAAATGTTGTTATATACAATAAAAAGGTAAAATATATAAAGAAATACTAATTTCAATCTGTCACAAGCACAAAGGTGCAATGTATGTTGTAGATTTAGAGTCATCAGTTTCTAAAATGTTTATTGTGTTAGGATGTTAAAGTAGTTTACTATTTAACAACATGTGGTAGGTAATTGTGAGCTGTGTAGATTATTTCTTATTTTTTTGTTAGAACACTTTCAGGGGTATTAATTTCAGTCTGTCCCAAGCACAAACGTTCATTGTATATTGTAGTTTTAGAATCAACAGTTTCTAATATTTTCACTGTGATAGGTTGTCAGAGTAGTATACTATTTGATATTGTAATTATGAGCTGTATATTTTGTTTCTTATTCCTTTTTTTTTTTTTTGACACTTTCATGTTTTGTATGAGGGACGACAGGTACAATCAATAGCGCAAGTGTGGGCTGTATATAGAAAAGAGATAAATGTTGATATTGTATGTGTAGAAAACTAGGGTGTATGATTTCATGTTTTTTAGAACAAAGATTCTTTTATTACCAATGTATCTAATAGATCATACATGTAATCAATGAGTATTTAAATACTGTAAGAATATCCTTTTGTCCGTAATGTTGCGAGATGCACGGAAAGGTCTGACTGATTGGGTGTCGTAGCACTGAGGGGCTACACAGAACGCGGCCGTACCACGTAAGCCAAGCTGACGTCGGCATGGGAGAGGCAACAGAGCCGGTGCGCTCCCCATTCCACTGCCGGTCGAGGTACACTCCACGCGTCCACTACAGCAGGTTAACAGCCTGCGGCGACACGCACGTACCACTGGCCATTCATAAGTTCCGCCACCCTTACGACTGGAGACAGTATCCCGCGGAGGCAACAGCGGGTGGTTTTCTTTTTTTCTGCTCAAGGGCTCGCGTGGCGGCGGCGCGACGGCAGAATGAACGACGCGCGGCAGAGTCCGGCGGGCATTTTTTAACAGCAACTATTAACTAGTACTGGACTGTGGAGCCGTGAAACTAGATGACTGCTCGTATGTCTCCATAAGGTGGAAAGTGAAGGACTGGTGTTTCCACATTGTGAGTGGTGGAAAAGATTTTGTCTTTAGCAGACAGGACGATTGTTTTGTTTTGTCTTGACCACTGAACGGTGAGATCCATAAACTTTTGGCAGTGACTTGTTAAGTGTGCTTTGTAAATTGCATGTGGTATGCTTGTTATACTTAAAGAGGACAGTTGTCGTATGGTGACTAACTATTGTCTGAAGGCAAGAAACTAAAGTGGGACATCGACATTTGCATTTGTAGTAGGAGACATTTCTTTAATTGGTGCGGGAATAAGTGCTGTTTGTTGGAACTTAAGACTTTTAATTACACCATGAACTGAAAGGGCAGGACCGTGGATAATAGTAGTTGCAGGGCCATTTCTGGACGACCAGATTCGTGTGGATGGTACTCTGAGATTGACTATGACATTTGTGTTTAATGTGAGATACACTTTACTGTTCAGTGCATGTTCAAAATGCTGATTTGAGTGACTTAAAGACTTTCGTCCGGATAACCATGGGAGAGCTTTGACACCGAGACAGTGTTTCTAGGAAAACTATCAGCAACTTTTTGACCCCAAGAAAATCACAGAATGAAATGATTCCGTGTGACTCGCAAGATAGGGAATAATGTATTTGTACTTGTAATTGTGTAATTTTTTTATATGTTTCATTGCTGGAGGGACAGCAAGTGTAATTGTATTTCATTAACATTTGTGTTTAGAATAGTTAGTTTTTGTTTGTTTGTTCTGGGTTATCAAGTTCACGTAGCGTGTTTGTTAGAATATTTGGTACAAGGATGCTTTAATTATTAGCCAGTGTCGTAATACTAACGTAGCGGCTCTTGTTGCATTGATCAGTAAGGTTGTCACAGAGGACAAAAGTTTTCATTGCACAACAAATATTGGAATTAACTGATGCATTTTGATGTCGTGAACAGTAATGATCTTGTTGGTGTGTTGACTGAAACCACTTATTTGCATTATCACAGTAGTGGTATTTCACATCAAAGTGTAACGAAGGCTAGTCGAAATGCAAGTTCTTGTCGTCTAAATATGTAACAACAGAGAAATGAGCAGTAGAGTAAAATACGAGAGCTACTGGTGGATTCAAGCACTTATTACCAACTGTTTACTGCGTGTATTGATCAAAGTTGATGGACTGACTAGCTCAGCAGCAGGTATTTGTACTGGTGGACAAGGATAAGGTTAAACTCACAGTCGAGTAGTGGTGGCAATTGCTTAAGTGATGATAGTTAATGAGGTATGACATGATGTCTTAGATGAACTATATTACGTAACCAGTATGTAACTTGTGGTATATTTCATTGTTTTTCTTCTCAGTTTTATTTCTCTGTAGGTTTGATGTATATTTTAGAGTAATGGTATGGAGCCTGACATTCTACATGTAACTAGTGTACGCAATGTTTTTCTTTTGTTAATTTTGTTTTGTGTTTAGGCTTTCCTGTGTAAAGGTTTTTACCCCGCAATTTATGAATGTCAGATTACTTGCTCTGTGTTTGGAAGGTGAGCTATTTAAAATTTCATGAGTACAATAGTTACAATAAGACTAACAGAGGAAGTGGCGACGTCCATGCTGTGCTGTGGTCGGTTTATGAAACTGTGAGACAGGCGTAGCTGCCTGAGGGATAGCAGCAGTACCAGTTTCAGTGTTCCACTGTAACTGTTCCAGTTTGTGAGTATTATCTGAGTACAACTGACACTTCAGTTTTCCTCTCAGCAAGAGACATCAGACGATCGAGGTGACAAGACGATTTCATGGCTTCTGCTGATTGTCCTTTCCTTTATGAACACCTCATGCACTCGTGGCGTCCTTGCCAAGGCGGAGTGCGCTGTTGCTCTGCCTTGCCGAAAATATCCATACAAGCATTCATCTTTTGTGGATTGAGTTGATTCAAATACGGAGTACACAGTTTCTGGACTTATCGGTTAGCATTAACAGTTTGGTGAAATGTTACGATGAGGACAGCATTTCAGAATTCACCGGTCTTCAGATTCTGCAACAATTCCTCAAAGTATGATGGGGGTTTTCTGATGTGTAATAGCGCATGTTCTGTTAATTCACATATCCTGAAAGGCCGAACTAGGTATCTGAAGATAAAAAACTAGGTATTCAAAAGTCTTGGCTCCACTTCACTCAGTAAGAACCGGTAGGACTCAAGACACGGAAGTTCGTATGGATGGATGATTTAACTCGTGCGCAACGCAGATTTGTAAGGATACAGATACATTGATGGTGTTTCCGTTGTGTATGACTTCGTATGAAACGATAAGGAGGCCCACAGGGTGGTGCAGCAAATGCCGTCGTAAGAAGGCTGGACAGCAGCGGAAATGATTAGCAAACACGTTAATAGACTAAACTAAGAATTACTGAACATGTGGTTCTCCAAGCATACGAAGACTCATTACAAATAGTGCAGCAAGAAACAGAGTCAGGCTTTCAATGTCCACAGGGACGAGGTTCTCTGTACTAACAAGGGAACCTCCCCATCGCACCCCCCTCAGATTTAGTTATAAGTTGGCACAGTGAATAGGGCTTGAAAAACTGAACACAGATCAATCGAGAAAACAGGAAGAAGTTGTGTGGAACTATGAAAAAAACAAGCAAAATATACAAACTGAGTAGTCCATGCGCAAGATAAGCAACGTCAAGGACAATGTGGGCTCAGGAGCGCCGTGGGCCTGTGGTTAGCGTGAGCAGCTGCAGAACGAGAGGTCCGTGGTTCAAGTCTTCCTTCGAGAGAAATGTTTATTTTCTTTCTTTTCTCAAAGTTATGATCTGTCCGTTCGTTCATTGACTTCTCTGTTCACTGTAATAAGTTTAGTGTTTGTGTTTTGCGACCGCACCGCAAAACCGTGCGATTGGCAGACGAAAGGACGTGCCTCTCCAACAGGAACCGAAAACATTTGATCGCAAGGTCGTAGGTCAACCGATTCTCCACAGGAAAACACGTCTGATATATTCTATACGACACTGGTCACGGCATGTGCGTCACATGACAGGAATATGTTGTCGACCCACCTAACTTGTACCCTGGGCGAATGGGTAAAAAGATTCTTCTACCTTGCCCGATTTAGGTTTTCTTGTGGATATGATAATCACTCCCAAAATAGTGATGAAAACATACGAGTTTGTCACATAAACTGCAACAAATGAATGAAACAGTTTCAGAGTCGCACAGTTTTCCCTGTGCTCTGTCAAAACATATGTTGTTAACGTTTTCAAATTTTTCCGTGGGTAGACCGTCAAATCCTGCATATGTCCAAGCAAATCTGAACATGTCCTGGGATTTTGGAGAGCTAAATTGATTATGTGTGAGTGCCTGAACTTTGATAATTGTCTGAAAATACAAAATAAAACTTTTCACTCGTGTGAGGACTTGAACCTAGGACCTCTCAATCCGCAGCTGCTCACGCTAACCACGCGACCACAGCGCTCCTGAGCTTACATCATCCTTGATGTTGCCAATGTTGCGCATGGACTACTCAGTTTGTATATTTCGCTTATTTTTTCATAGTTCCACATAATTTCTTCCTGTTTTCTCGATTGATATGTGTTCAGTTTTTCAAGGCCTATCCACTGAGCCAACTTATAACTAAATCTGAGGGGTGTGTGATGGGGAGGTTCCCTTGTAAGCATGAACGAAGGAATCGGAGCCGCGACTACGAGGAGTCTGCATAGCGTCACGTAGCGTTACACAGCGAAGAGGCTCCAAGTGCCAGGTGTCCTTCATCCTTTATCGCAGCGGCCGAGGACGCTCGTGTTACGGAGGCGTTTACCATTCTTCTGCCAGATCCTGCACCACCACTACGGGTGTCTGACAGAAACTTACAATTCCATTGCCAACTTTGACACCCAAAGAGAGGTACCGATACATGTTACTACAGTTTCAACACAGTTATTAATCTGTGGTGATTTCAATGTAAACTTTCTAAGTAATTCTAATAGGAAAAGTGAACTAGAAGTGTTATTAATGACGTATAACTTAGAATCAGTGATCAATTTCCCAACACGTGTAGCTCAAGACAGTACCACTTTAATAGATAATGTATTTGTGCAGCAAGAGGATGTAAAAGTAACACACGCTTTCCCTGTGATAAATGGATTATCAGACCATGATGCACAACTGATTAACTTACAAAACAGCACGGTGTACAGTTTAGAAACCATTAAGTAAAAGTGTAAGGTTGGTCAACCCGGTATCTATGGAGCACTTTAGAGAAAGTTTAAGAAGTGTAAATTGGGAAGATGTATATAATGAGCCAAATGCCAATGATAAATGCAACATGTTTCTTCATAAATTTATATCCCTTTTTGAACACTGTTGCCCCAAAACAATTACTAAATGTAACACCAAGCAGTTTTCAAAGAAACCTAGGGTCACTACAGGTATTACAGTGTCTTCAGAAAGGAAAAGAAAATTGTAGGACGCAGCAAGTATTAGTAAAGACCCAGAAGTAATTTTCCAGTACAAAAATTATTCTAACATATTGAGAAAAGTTGTCAGAAAATCAAAAAAAATATGTATATTAGAGATGAAATTAACTATTCGGCCGATAAAATCAAATCAGTATGGAATGTTGTTAGAAGAGAGACAAGAAAAGTATCCACTGGGGTAGATAGTATTACTATTAAAGGAATGAGACCAACCTAACAAACAGTACACAAGTAGCTAATGTATTTAACAAGCATTTCGAAAGTGTAGGTGAAAAAATTGGTGGGAGTAGTTAAAAAAAAGGCATACAGTACATGGAAGAGTCAGTTTTGAGAAATCCTAGTCAGATTAATGTTCGTCTAACAACCTCTTGTGAAATAAGTAAAATTATTAAATCTTCGAAAAATAAATGTTCTGTTCGAGTAGATGACATCTCTAACAAGATATTAAAGCAATGTTGAGCAGTTACAGCTGATTTTCTGAGTCACATCTGTAATGCATCACTAACTGAAGGTATTTTCCCAGACAGCTTACAATATGCCATTGTCAAGCCTCTCTAAAAAGAAGGGGACACCACAGATGTCAATAATTACCGGCCAGTACCATTGCTGACATCATTTTCAAAACTTGTCGAGTTAGTAATGTACTCAAGAGTGGTTAGCCATCTCAGAAGTAATGGGTTACTTAGTAAATCACAGTTTGGATTTAAAAAATGCTGTTCCACTGAGACAGCAATATACAGTTTCACTGCCCACATAATATTGTCTTTAAATAGTAAAATGTCACCAATAGGAATTTTCTGTGACTTATCCAAAACGTTTGATTGTGTGAATCATGACATTATAATTCTATGGTATAAATGTAACAGCATATGAGTGGTTTAAGTCATATCTACAGAATAGGAAGCAGAAAGTTTCTTTATATGGTTTAAGTGATATAAAGAAGTTTCCCACTTCATCTAACTGGGGGGAAATTACATTAGGTGTTCCACAAAGTTCGATCATGAGTCCCCTTCTGTTCTTGATATATGTGAATGTCCTCCCTTCTTATCTGAAATAAGATAAACTGACACTGTTTGCTGGTGACACAAGTATTATTATTAATCAGTAAAAGAAATTCCAATAGAAAATGATACAAAAATCGTAATACCAAGAAGGAATTGTGCGACATAAACGAAAGTTGATAGACGTGTTTCTACATCTGAAACATGCCCCCCCTTCCTGCAGCGGTGTACCGTAGGTGTCTAGAAGAGCGTAGCGTTCCAAAGGATTGAAAAAGGGCACAGGTCATCCCCGTTTTCAAGAAGGGACGTCGAACAGATGTGCAGAACTATAGACCTATAACTCTAACGTCGATCAGTTGTGGAATTTTGGAACACGTGTTATGTTCGAGTATAATGACTTTTCTGGAGACTAGAAATCTACTCTGTAGGAATCAGCAAGGGTTTCGAAAAAGACGGTCGTGTGAAACGCAGCTCGCGATATTCGTCCACGAGACTCAGAGGGAATTAGACACGGGTCCACAGGTAGATGCCGTGTTTCTTGGCTTCCGCAAAGCGTTCGATAAAGTTCCCCACAGTCGTTTAATGAACACAGTAAGAGCATATGGACTATCAGACCAATTGTGTGACTGGACTGAAATGTTCCTAGATAACAGAACGCAGCATGTCATTCACAATGGAGAGAAGTCTTCCGAAGTGATTTCAGGTGTGCCGCAGGGGAGTGTCATAGGACCGTTGCTATTCACAATATACATAAATGACCTTGTGGATGACATCGGAAGTTCACTGAGGCTTTTTGCAGATGATGCTGTGGTGTATCGAGAGGTTGTAACAATGGAAAATTGTACTGAAATGCAGGAGGATCTGCAGCGAATTGACGCATGGTGCAGGGAATGGCAATTGAATCTCAATGTAGACAAGTGTAATATGCTGCGAATACATATAAAGATAGACCCCTTATCATTTAGCTACAAAATAGCAGGTCAGCAACTGGAAGCAGTTAATTCCATAAATTATCTGGGAGTACGCATTAGGAGTGATTTAAAATGGAATGATCATATAAAGTTGATCGTTGGTAAAGCAGATGCCAGACTGAGATTCATTGGAAGAATCCTAAGGAAATGCAATCCGAAAACAAATGAAGTAGGTTACAGTACGCTTGTTCGCCCACTGCTTGAATACTGCTCAGCAGTGTGGGATCCGTACCAGATAGGGTTGATAGAAGAGATAGAGAAGATCCAACGGAGAGCAGCGCGCTTCGTTACAGGATCATTTAGTAATCGCGAAAGCGTTACGGAGATGATAGATAAACTCCAGTGGAAGACTCTGCAGGAGAGACGCTCAGTAGCTCGGTATGGGCTTTTGTTAAAATTTCGAGAACATACCTTCACCGAAGAGTCAAGCAGTATATTACTCCCTCCTACGTATATCTCGCGAAGAGACCATGAGGGTAAAATCAGAGAGATTAGAGCCCACACAGAAGCATACCGACAATCCTTCTTTCCACGAACAATACGAAACTGGAATAGAAGGGAGAACCGATAGAGGTACTCAAGGTACCCTCCGCCACGCACCGTCAGCTGGCTTGCGGAGTATGGATGTAGATGTAGATGTAGATGTCTATTCACATTCCCCGCTAATAACACCACTATTAGGATCCAAAACGACTGCCTTTAAGGCGACAAAGACCCCGTTTTCAACACCTCACTGAGTTTGAACAAGGTCGTGTAATAGAGATACGACAAGCCGGACGTTCGTTCTGTGATATTACAGAAATACTTGGCAGGAATGTAGTCGCAGTACACGATTGCTGGCGGCGGTACTCACAAAATGTACGACAGCAAGAATACAGGGCTTCGGACTACTACGTGGCACTATCGCAAGGCAAGACCATTGTGTTCGGCGTTTGCCTCTGTCGCATTGTACTCCATCTGTAGCAGCAATTTGAGCAGCGGTTGGTGCCACAGTGACACAACGAACTGTTACAAGTTGGTTACTTCAATCACAGCTCCGAGCCAGAACCTCCGTAGCGGGCATTCCCAAACCGCCGCCATTTGCCACTTCATGTGTGTCAAGCGAGAGCTTTCTGGAGGACAGGGTGGAGTTCTATTGTGTTTTCTGATGCTCTCTCCCTGCCACGGTGCCGGTGATGGCCCTGTGTTGGTTGAAAGGAGGCCAGCTGAGGGCCTGCAGCGAAACTGTCTGCATGCTAGGCACACTGCACCTACACCAGGAGTTATTTCATACTACAGTAGGAGCGCTCTCGTGGTTATCCCACTCCCAATGACAGTAAATTTGAACATCAATTTCGGTGATTCGATTGTCATCCGGCGCGTGTACAAAGTAGTGCATGAACGTCTGTGTGCTAGCATTCAACATTATGGCGATTATACCGGTTATTAGCGTACCAGCATTCCACATTTGCAATGGCTTACCTCGCATTTAAATTAACCTGTGATCTTACCTGATATTAGCTAGACAAATGTATTCCCTAAATTTCATTACTATACATTAATTATTTTTGGTGTTGCAATATTTTCCGTCTGTGAATTTTCGCCGCGCTCACTCGTTCTATGGTAGTGGATTTCGTGCATTTGCTGCTTCATAACCTTTATTTCATTACTATGCATTGTTTTCGATACAGATTGCAAACGTCCAACGACGGCTCGAATATTTTTTCCACTGAGCGTTCTTAGGCAAGCGAGGTCAAATACCTGAAGGCGAAAAATTATTTACGTTTTCCAATGACAGAACAGAGCTAATGCCCACAATGCATATAAATAAGAACATAAGTTGACGAAGCAGTTACCATTACACAACATTTTAAGTGGAAACGTCGCCTGCAAAATATAGTTATTTAAGACTATCAGTTATGCCTGAAAAAAAAAAAAAGAACATAATGGATAAGGTAAACAGGCTTCATTTCATCCTTTATAGGTATTGTTTGTAGTGTATATTTTCGCTAGCATGTAAGTTTCTATGTTTTGGAACGTTGTTTCACTTCGTATCACTTTATCAAAAAACGCTGATTAAGACATACATTGAGAAGTTTGTTTTGGCCTTTACTGAACTTTGTCGTTGTTAGTTCCTCATTTCTTGTTGTCCTGACTTCTTGTGTCACGGATGGTAGCAAATAACACTTTCTCCTTTTGGTACTGGGCTAAGCGGACAGACGTGACGTGACGTAACGTGAGGGACACTGTGAATACACTCTGCCGTGACGGTGCCAGAACGTGATGCCGCTTCTGTTTGCTCTTCAAACCTAAGAGCCTAATTTATTCCAGGTAACAAATGCAAGTTATTATAGTGTCTGCAAAACGCCTGTACCAAATCCACAACTCCTATGGAGGGATAGCGATGTGATGAAATTCAAAATTTATAGGACGCATTACGGACAAACCAACACCGCCCCGAAATCACGTGACCATGATGGCACTGTGTATTGATAACACAAAATCAACTCGGCGCATGTGAATGCTCACTCCAGAGACATTTCTACTCTATGGTATTTCAGATGAGATTTCAAAATGTCGTCTTTGGAATGTGTAGCTGAAGATTAGCGCCGCTGCATGGACGCAGCGGTCAGGGCGGATCAGAGGGGTGCTGTTGCTGCTGGGATGCTGGTTATTCTTTGTGTTTTACACTCCCCGTTAATACATATTGATAAAATGAATGTTGCACTAGACTAATTTTGGGACCACTCTATCGAATGGGCCCCTAAAATACCACTTATTTAGCGACACAAACCGACGCTTTCCGTCGAAACTGGGCTTTGTATGAAAGACGTGATCAGGAACATTCGTCTGGACTGACTCTTGCTACACACTGTAAACGCGAAATTGTAGACATCTGCGAGAAACACGCCAGAAAATGCTTCTGGCGACACTTAGTAGGGACACCCGGTATTGTAGGGTGACTTAGCTTCCCCTACCAATATCGTTACATGCTATAGCCGGCCTTCAAAAACCACGCGCGAGATTTTCACATTCTCTCGTTGGCTAAGCGCAAACTGTTAGCCCTATACAAAAAATGAGCAGTTCCTTCAATAGGAAATTTACCGAGCTTTTAATTTTGTACTGGGAAACGTTTCTGCCAGAAACCACGAAAATCGAGGTATTCGACAAAAACGTTCAAAAGTGACCTTCAAACGCACCTCCACCGCCACACTCATCCCTGACCATTCAGGATTTCTGGTATGTTGTTCGTGGCACTTCCTTCTAACATAGCAACAAAAATTTCTGATTGTACAAAATATTACCGATATGTGATACCTTTTGGTCTCTATTGATTTGGCTATTTCGCCACCAGCATAGCCAACTATTTCATTAACGTTAATGATTTAAACGTGCCCATGAGCGTAATGAAAGAAAAACAACTTTTCTAAGCGCTACGCCAAAACTAATTACGTTTACAATTGACCCAAACTTAATTCTTACAAGCACAGTAGTTTCGTAGTCAGAAGGCCTTACGAATACAAAGATGCAGTTTATTTTATGTCGTAAAAATTCAAAAAATTGTTAAGTATAATTAACACAAACGTCAATTTTACATTTTGTAAGTGCTCGTCTAATCCGGTGTAGTAATAAGCCAATCAAAGTAGACCAAAAGAGGTATAATATAGAAATAACTAGTGCAGCAGGAAGTTTTTGTACAGTTTAGGAGGAAGTGTCATGAACAATATACTAGAACTCCTGACCGGTGGGGCTGAGTGTGGTAGTGGGGATTCTAACATTTTTGACGATAAGAATGTGTGAAGCTGGAGTGCAACCTTCTAACTTCTTTTACACACGTAGACTTACTTGCTATGCACAGCCGTCTACGTCAGGCTCCAAAATCTTCTTCTCCGAGGAATGATGCTAGTTAAAGGAATATATATGACTCTCTCTCTCTCTCTCTTTGTGAAATAATGAGGTACTCGCAGAATACTTTTCAACAACTATCGGTATATTTGAACTTCCACAAAGAACAAAATTCACACTTCTCACACAAACAACTGACTTCTTGTAAGTCACCCTTGTCGTCTCACATTAGAAATAATTAAGTTACTTTTACAACAGAGTTGGCTTAATAACCACAACTCTATTATACAGGAATCATACACATGTCTTGTCTTTACCAAGTTCTAGTTAAAAGTTACTAAAAATCTTTTCCCACTCAATTGTTCTTTCGTTCAAAATGGTTCAAATGGCTCTGAGACCTATGGGACTTAACATCTATGGTCATCAGTCCCCTAGAACTTAGAACTACTTAAACCTAACTAACCCAAGGACATCACACAACACCAAATCACAAGGCTGTTCTTTCATCATTAACAATAGTCACAGTTATAAAACAGTATGGAATAACACAGAAGTTCCTTGAGTCTGCCGTGTTCTTTCATTAAACTTCCATGTCACGACCGGCAAACACTTTGTAAGATGGCAAGAACTATGTCCCTTACATGAAGTCATTAAAGATCACTTAACTCACGTTGAACGAACAGTAGGGCTGAACAAAATGACTGACAAGTCACAATGCGTCTTGTAGAGGGTATAGTATGGACGTATTGGAATAATTAATGTCAGGTGATGGTTTTTAAGTAATTCACACGACATGAAGACTTTGTGGAAATGAGTCGATTTACTGGACGCTAGTTTACCCCAGGGAAGTATTTAGAGTTGACCGTGGCCAGCTGGGGACCAGCGAAGGGAAGCGACAATAGGCAGCTTAGGGTGGCTCAAGCTCTGAGAAAGCGGTAATGCAGTGCGGCCTCCAGCCGCCTTAAGATGAGTGATAGCATGGGTGGTTGTCCCCGACCCCATGCTGGTGTACTGGGAAGCAGACGGAGAACTTGTACGCGTGTTGATAAATGTCCGTCGTCCCGTTTTCTGGGAAACATGCGAGAAAGCCGTGCAAAGCTACAGTGGAGTAGTCAACAGAGGTCAAAATATGCGTGTTCGTGACTATAGCAACTTCACACTGAATTCACGGTCCGCAGAGTCTGAAGCAAATCAGGTGAAGAGTGACAAAATGAAATACGCTGGCCTCCGATGGGAATGTAGGACCAAGGAATTTGAAGTACTCTCATGGGAGTCAGAATTCCGGAAAACTTGGTGTTGTGCAGACACTAACCTTGATGGATGGCCTGGGAGGAGCTAAATAACAGAAGTTGAGAGGAAGGGAAATTTTGTGGGAATTTGTTCACTTTCCAGAGCAGGCATTGGTCGGCACTGGGAAGCGACGCATAGCTAATGCTGGAGGGGAAACTGAGGCGAAGACCGGACTGTGAGAAGTCTCCGTAGAGGTCTTCCATTCCCAGCTTGCCTAGAGTGCGGACGTGGCATTCTTTACTCAGCTTGCCTGGGAAAGAGTGAGCATCTCTGCAGTTTAGGACCTAGCAAATGGAACGATTGAGCTTGGAGATAGGAAGTTTTGGTTCAGCTATATACTGAGCAAGATAGCTAGGAGTGAATAGATGAGCTCATCCTTGCAGCACCATGAGGTCGGCCGACGCCTGCACAACAACAACGCTCCACCACGCTGTATTCGGTGATATTGCGACCTCTCTGGCCAGTGATTAATTTATTGGATCACGTCGGCAAAGTTTCCACAAGGGTTTCATGGGCCATGTATTGTAAAATTCTTCTCGCACTTCGCATTACGCCTGAGTCAGTCGATAGGAATTACTTTTGAGTTATCGCGCTTTACTCCACACAAACGCAATTTATTACCACTGCCTGATAGGAGAGTCTTGTAATGTGGTGATTGAAGGTTGGGAGTTAAAATAAATTTGTGCTAATCGACTGCATCTGTTTTCAGTCAAGTAGTTGAAATCCCAAGTCACTTTCTTAATTAATTTTATGTTCTACATTTGCATCTGGTGTTCAATAGCTGAATATAACATCAATGTGCACCCCTTTTTAATTAAAAGTGATCAATTCTGAATAAATTAATGTCAACACTGCCACCGCAGTTCAGTCAGGAGTCACAGGGCCATATTACTTTTTTGCGTTATCCGATATTGCGGCAGTTTTGTACTCTCTGTTGATCTGTTAGTCAATTAGTTGGGGTGAACACACGCCAAAACCAGCTAAGTGATAGGTGGGGTGTTAAAACTTGTCGGTGAAGTTCGACCGTCGTGTCTACAGTCTTCTTACAACACACTTTGGACTTGCACACACAGACAGGCGACGCGCAGTAGGTAGGCTCTCTCACACTTATATTTAAAATATCGTGTGTTCGAGACGGCCCAAGGCCAAGTGGTTCTAGAATTGACGCGGAAATTGTCGAAAGACTACAGGGTGCGTTTTAAGCTCACTTTTGCATGTTTTTCTTGAATAGCTCGATAATTACAGCCTCTGTTACGGAAGCGTATCCCAGAACAAATTTTAACTACATTAAATTTCCTGTATAAGTTCCTGTTCATTTTTTCTGTAGGACTCATAGTTTGCGTGTAGCGAGCGAGAGAATATGAAAATCTTGAGCTAGGTTTTCGAAGGCCAGATACAACATTACAGGTTTCATAAATGGACAATGGTAGAGGCAGCTGCATCACGCTGTATACAGGACGAGTCACGTTAAGACTTAACACCGTTTTTATTTCGTGAACGGTTCCAGAAAACGAAGCAAGGTTTTCGGCAAATCATCGTACGTTAAGGGTATGTCGTTTGATCTGTGATAAAAGAGTGTTAACACTCGTATCGATCGATATCCTGAAGCAAACATTATTTACATAGACATGATTTTGTAGCAGCATTCGACAACGCCTGAAGAGACAAGTAAGTGATACAATGCTTGTAAATCCTGATGCCGCAACTCTTCGCGGAAGAATCCGAGAGATAATATAAAACCGAAAGGCAAATCCGCTGGTATCGGCTGTTGGGTTGTAACCACACTCATGCCAGGCTACGTTGTTGTATCAGGCCTTTCGACTGTTTACTTGTCTCAACTACCGAACTGTGTTGTCAATCGGCAAGTCATTTCTGCTTCAACATTCCTCACACGCACACATGTACACTAGTTAGGAAAAGTTAGACATGTTGCTTTTATACGGTGAACGTGGAATGTTGTCGAAACGGGTCGACGGTATGGGCACCGTAAGTCTACCCCGACCGTCGCTGTCCGTCGTGGAAGGCGCTTGCACGGATTATTACGTGATTAATGGGAAAAGGCAGCTTCAGCGCAAGCAGAGGACGAAGACGAAGACTGCAATTGATAGAGCACATGAAGAAACTGTTCGGGCTACGACGCTTAGTAGTCCGCAAGGTGGCACATGCCGTATCGTCTAGGAACGTGGGATCCCCATAGGAGTGTCATTCGTACCCTGCATCGACATAAATTCCAAGCTTATCATCTGTCACTATATCAGATACTCGGAGACATGACTCCGAAATTCTTATGAAATTTTGTTGGTTTGCCCTGCTTCGCTTGGGAGACAATACTATGTTTTACAAGCGTGTGCTCTTTACCGTCGAAGCAACGTTTACGAACCACGGTGACGTAAATATTTATAACATGCACTACATGCAACTGAAAAGCCACCCTGGATTCGTCATCATCAACCGTGGAGCGTAACCCCATTGTGCGGCACTGTGGGAAATCCCATTGCGGGACATTACTTCATCCCACGTATGTTGCATGGAAATGCGTAGGCACACTGTTTTTGGAACATTCTATCTGTTCTTCCAGAATGCCACTGCGTAAGCGACTGCCTATGTGGCTCCAACACGATGGCTACCCAGGAATGCTGCACAATTTGAGCGCATTCTTAAGTAAAGCGCAACACTACGTTTCGTTAAGAAGAGTTTTTATTTTGTGGATGACATTCCTTGGCAGTCATTGTGACTATGCTGTTTACTTTATTTAAAGTTATTCCGTCTAACTGCAATTCCGTGTAGTATTTATATACAGGGTGAGTCACCTAACGTTACCGCTGGATATATTTCGTAAACCACATCAAATACTGACGAACCGATTCCACAGACCGTACGTGAGGAGAGGGGCTAGTGCAATTGTTTAATACAAACCATACAAAAACGCACGGCAGTATGTTTTCTAACACAAACCTACGTTTTTTTAAATGGAACCACGTTAGTTTTGTTAGCACATCTGAACATATAAACAAATACGTAATCAGTGCCGTTTGTTGCATTGTAAAACGTTAATTACATCCGGAGATATTATAACCTAAAGTTGACGCTTGAAACCTCCGACGTTCAGTTGCGTGTTGTAACAAACACGGGCCACGGTCGGCGAACAGCATCTGCAGGGACATGTTGACGATGACGACCGTGTTTACGAGTGTGGCTGTAGTGCACTGTTGTGGTTTGGTCTAGCTGTCGCAGTGTCCGCATGTAGCGCTTGCTGCTATTGTTATTCTGCATTCGCCTCCGCACGCAGACCAACTGTAGTACACCGTGTTACCAGACATCTGTGATAGTGTAGTGTTGTAGGAACTGTGAGCATGGTGTATTCGAACTCTGAAAAGGCGGAGATATACTCATCTGTGGCGAGTGTCGACGAAATGCAGCTGAAGCCTGCAGGGTGTATGCAGAACGGTACCCGGACAGAGAGCATCCAACGTGCCGCACATTGCAAAACATCGACCGCCAACTGCATGCAACAGGTATGGTCGTAGCACGCAAACGGGTCCGTAACAGGTCCGTCACAGGAGAAGCGGGTGCAGTTGGTGTGTTAGCTGCTGTTGCCATGAACCCACACATGAGTACACGGGACATTGCGAGAGCCGGTGGACTGAGTCAAAGTAGTGTCATGCGCATACTGCATCGTCACCGCTTTCACCCGTTTCATGTGTCGCTACATCAGCAATTACATGGTGATGACTTTAATCATCGAGTGCAATTCTGTCAATGGGCATTAACAGAGAATGCGTTGCAGTTCTACCTGTTTACCGATGAAGCGGGTTTCACAAACCACGGGGCAGTGAATCTACAGAACATGCATTACGGGTCCGTGGACAATATTCGCTGGCTCAGACAGGTAGAGCGACAGCGACCCTGGACTGTAAATGTATGGTGTGGAATCATTGGCGACCACCTCATTGGTCCTCACTTCATTGCAGGGGCCCAAACAGCTGCAACATACATCGCGTTTCTACAGAATGATCTGCCAACGTCGCTCGAAAACGTCCCACTGGAAACGCGTCGACGTATGTGGTATCAGCATTATGGTGCACCTGCACATTCCGCAATTAACACTAGGCTGACCCTTGACAGGATGTTCGACGGGCGTTTCATAGGACGTGGAGGACGCATAAATTGGCCAGCCCGTTCTCCTGATCTTACACCTTTGGACTTCTTTCTGTGGAGTACGTTAAAGGAGAATGTGTACCGTGATGTGCCTACAACCCCAGAGGATATGAAACAACGTATTGTGGCAGCCTGCGGCGACATTACACCAGATGTACTGCGGCGTGTACGACATTCATTACGCCAGAGATTGCAATTGTGTGCAGCAAATGATGGCCACCACATTGAACATCTATTGGCCTGCCATGTCGGGACACACTCTATTCCACTCCGTAATTGAAGACGGAAACTACGTGTGTACGTGTACCTCAGCCCTCATGGTAATTTACATGTGCGTCAGTGAAAAAGACCAATAAAAAGGTGTTAGCATGTGGACGTAATGTGCTGTTCCAGTCTCTTCTGTACCTAAGGTCCATCACCGTTCCCTTTGGATCCCTACGTAATTCGGTGCTCTCCGATACACACGATCGAACAGCGGAGGAGTGGTACTCAAGCGTCAACTTTAGGATACAATATCTCCGGATGTAATTAACATTTTACAATGCAACAAACGGCACTGATTACGTATTTGTTTCTATGTTCAGACGTGTTAACAAAAATAACAGGGTTCCATTTAAAAAAACATAGGTTTGTGTTAAAAAACATACTTCCGTGCATTTTTTTATGGTTTGTATTCACCAATTACACTAGCCCCTCTCCTCACGTTCGGTCTGTGGAGTCGATTCGTCAGTATTTGATGAGGTTTACGAAATATATCCAACGGTAATGTTAGCGACTCACCCTGTACACATTTGTCGGACAGCAGGTGGTTTGTCCTAAGGTGTATCGCGTGTTTCCAGGCAAATACAAGTCAGATACTTTCTGTTTTTCAAACCTAAAACTGTTAATATAGTAGTTCCCTTTTCCCCTGGAATAGGGCTGTGGGGCTTATCATTATTATGAAGTATGAAAGACGTTTCTTTTTCGGCTTTGAAAAGTAAGCAGCAACGGGCAGCGTTTAAGTGGAAAACTGCCTGACGAAACCCTGGAAACGTAACATTTTTTGTAAGCCCCACCTGATGCGCCAGAAGGTTGCATATACCGTAGTTCCGTTTACAAAAATCATAGCTGACCTTGTATCTCTATCGTAGAGGAAATGAGTTTTTCATCTTACGAGGGGAACACGGCAAGTGCCATAACCTGATATCCCAGAAACTTCAATTAGTGGGTCAAAATAAGCGAACACATGTCTCTTCTTATCTGTTCTGAAAAAACGGTAGTCAAGGTTTTGGAGGTACTTCATGTTCGTTTTATTGAGTAAGTAGTTCAACCGAAGCAGTGCACAGTGGCTAGCGTAGCGGTCTCATAGTTATGCACTCTGTGTTCTAAACCCCATTATTATTTTAGTTTTTCATTTATTTACCTCTGTCCATAGAAGATTACTACACGAATGTTTTCCAGTGCATACTGAAATAACGTTTCACTTATTTGTCGACTTATTGTATGTCTGGGGAATTAATTATAAAAAAGTCAGTCAGCAAATTATTTGAAACTGTTTCCGGTGAAATTCCTGTGGTGTATCTTGATTCATAATCAATTGCAAGCGCCAGTTTTCAGAAAAGTGGTTTGCCGCGAAATAATGGTTCAAATGGCTCTGAGCACTATGGGACTCAACTGCTGAGGTCATTAGTCCCCTAGAACTTAGAACTAGTTAAACCTAACTAACCTAAGAACATCACAAACATCCATGCCCGAGGCAGGATTCGAACCTGCGAGCGGAGCGGTCTTGCGGTTCCAGACTGCAGCGCCTTTAACCGCACGGCGCCGCGAAATAATTCGCAAGGCGTGAAATCTTCAGCATTCCTAACGACGTATCTTTCCGGAGTGAGATTCATACGACGAAAAAATACTCTGGAAAACTTGTTTTCTCGCCATGGTCGTGGTGTTGAGAATTTCTATGTTTCGAATGTTTCTACCATCAGTAACATCCAATAACATGCATTATACCTACCTGAAAAATAAACATAAGAATTCATATAAGAATATAAGCTATTAAAAAGAGTGTAACTCCCGAAAGTGCCATACACATATTTTACATAATAAACTTATGACACTTTGTAGTTTTACAGTTAATATAATGTGCTTGTATCCCCTATGGTATGGTATTGAACTGGAGGCCTAGAAACGACGGAGAGGCTTCGTCCCCGCCGTAGGCCTCAGTGGTTCACAACTCCACAACAGGCTGCAGCAGTCCACTCACTCCACCGCCGCACCACACCAAACCCACTGGAACCTCCCGCCCCACCCCCCTTCCCACCCCTCCCGGGAACGTCTCACACCACACGAGTGTAGCTCAAAATGTTTGCGTGGTAGAGTATTTATGGAGTACGCCTACGTGGAGACATTGTTTGCGCAGCAATCGCCGACATAGTGTAACTGAGGCGGAATAAGGGGAGCCACCCCACATTCGCCGAGGCAGGTGGAAAACCGCCTTAAAAAACCATCCACAGGCTGGCCGCACACCGGACCTCGACACTAATCCGCCGGACGGATTTCCGCCCGGAAAGCAGTGCGTTACACCGCACATCGAACCGGGCGGGCTTGTATCCCCTAACTTGATAAAAAACATTCATGTAGTAAACTTCTATTGACATGGGCAGATTAATGAAAAAATAAACGAATGAAATAAATAAGGACTATAATCGGGTTTCGAACACGGGCCGCAAAAATGACAAGCCATGACGCTAGCCATTGTGCCGTTATTTCGGCGGACAGAATCTTGACCTAAAAGACATCTAAATTACGTCGAAAACTTTTACCGTTGTTTTCACAGAAACAGTGGAGTACCTACGGATAAGCCGAGACAAGTGTACTCGTATGTTGATACTGAGCCCTATTCCACTGAGCGAAGTTTCTGGGAAATCGAATTATGACACTTGCCGTGTTGTCCTCATTAGTAGCGAAGACCTGTCTTGCTGCATATAATGACGGAGCCTCGCATGAGGGCTCAGTTTGGTGGTGTTTACACCGTAACAGCTGACTCTGGTCACACTCCTTCCCAGTTTTAGTGTATTTTTCTGACTCTGCGAAGTATTTCAACATCAACATTAACAAGCATTAGATCACTGTACTCATCTTTTCAAGCGCTTTCGGATGCCATGAAAAAAGTATCACTCTGTTACGATAAGTCGATTTTTTTTTTTTTTGAAACCGTGTAATTACAACTGAACGAAATGCAATTTTTGTGCCATATGCATTTCGTTTTTATTTTTGGCAAGGCATCTTCAGTGGCCTGGAATATGACATGTACATATTTTTGTTTATATTACTTAGTTTACATTTAGAACGTATATATATATATATATATATATATATATATATATATATATATATATATATATATATATGAAGTGCTAGTTTAGGTATGATTAAAACTAAAAAGTTCACAGTACAGCATTCTGCTTAAAAGAAAAAAATCATATTTCCTTCAATGTCTCGATCACTAGAAGACTTAAGACACTTTATCACAGAGCAAAGTAGATGTTCCTTAGCGTACTATCATTCTCCGGAAACCTCGTTTCTATACCTGGAAACGTTCACGAAATAAAAGGGGTGTTACGTCTTACGTGACTCACCCTGGGTATATGAGAGAGAGAAAGAGAGAGATTGTGTTATGACGTGTGGCTCTCATAACTTGGAGTTAGAGCTGCTGTGGCAGCACGGTGGCTCTGCCCGCCCACACCGCCCAGTAGAGCGCCCGAGAGTGCGGAAGTGGGACCGAGGATAGCACTGTGACGCCACGTCTGGTCCCGCGACGGCTGGGTGGAGAGCGCAATGGCCCTTCGCGGAGCGGCAACCCTCGGTTTCGCGCGCCGGCAGATGTGTGTTTTTGCTGCGCGTCGTTAAACCGGCGCTGTTTCTGCTCTCGGCCGGACGCTCGGCCCGTAAACACGGCCGGCCGCAGCCGCACAGCTGCCGACAGCGGCCGAACCTCACCCTGCGGCCGTTCCATTAGCTCGCATCGAAAATAAGGAAAAAAAAAATTCCATTACGTCTCTGCAGCGCGACATGCGCATGGTGGTGCAGCACGTAAACATCGCTTTTGTCAACCTCCAGGTCCTCTCAAAAAGATTAAACTGATTTCACACGACTAGATTCTCTGCATAATGAAGAGAGAAGCTTGGGGGAAATTTTAATTTACACATAGGAAAACAGTGTTATTACTCCGAAAAGAATCATCCGATTTTCCGATGGTACACGTTTTAGATAATCACACCTACAACCTTCGGGGTCCTTTTAATAATTAAAATTAGTCATATAGACTTGGTATTCTTGAGACATATTGAATCTCACCTTTATCTATGATAATGATGTAGGCCAAAACAATGAATTATAATTTGTTGCAGCACCAAAATTCCAAACTGGAGCTCCTGCTCAGTAGGCAGATGCACTACTGATGACACAACAATGGCGCTACACGTACCAGAACTGCATGGACTACCCTAGTACGTCTTCCACACCGACACAAATTCCAAATCACGCATCAGCCCATCGCCATCCCCCTTCGAAACTCGCATCAGTATTTCCGAGGCTCTCCGATATTGGAACAGCAATTGAACAATGACCGAAATGGGGTTAATTCTACCAGTAAGTCGTGTCACGGACTGCGCGCCCCTCCGCCGGAGGTTCGAGTCCTCCCTCGGGCATAGGTGTGTGTTGTTCTTAGCATAGGTTACTTTAAGTAGTGTATAAGTCTATGGACCAAAGAGCTAAGCAGTTTGGTCCCGTAAAATCACACACATTTGAACATTTCTACCTGTACCTAAGGCGAAGGTGATACATTAATCATTTTTAGTTAGTATTCCTGAGACAAATTCAACCTTTATCTATGATAATGATGGAGGCCGGTAAAAGTTTTAATTCTTTGACTTACATCATTAACATAGACAATCGTGACACTCAATATATCTCAAGAATACCAACTACATGTGATTAATATAGCGCCTTCACCTGAGGCACAGGCAGACTTAACCCCATTTCACTCATTGCTAAGATGCTATTCCAGTATTGGAGAACCTTGCCAATGCGAGCTTAGAAAGGGGGCAGCAATGGGCTGAAGTATGAGTTGGAATTTGTATCGGTCAGGGAGCGTGCTAGGGTAGTCCGTGTAATGTGGTATTTGGTGTGGTGTATCGCATAGCGCACCTGCCTAGTAAGCCAGAGACGGGTGTTTCAATCCTGCACTGGCACAAATTTTTATTCTGTGCTGTCCTGCACACTAGTCTCATATAGGGTGCCTACAGGATGCTGCTTTCTCGGATAGCTATACAATAGTGCAAGCAAAGCACATTAATGGTTTTTATTACAATAAAGTAGATTGACAATACTTAACTTTGGTTTACGGTGGGTGACATGCAAATAATCAATATCCTTCACTGTATACAATGTCCATGCGAGCTTGTCACACAGTTAATATGAATCACTAATAATGGCTATCGTAGTGCTCTCTCCTAGTGTCCGTCTTCCACTGTACGGCTGAGGGTGGCAGGAGCGGCGCTTATATTCTCTTCTTAGAGAGGCCGCTACCGTCGTGGTGCGATCCGGGTCCTAGTCAGCGAACTACTGGCTGACGTCGTCTCACAGCCTTCTCTGCTGTTGCGTTCTTCCTCTTCGTGCAGGCGTTTGTCGTTACGCCGGAACAACTTCATTGTTTTCGCTTACATCAGTATCACAGATAAAGCTGAAGCTCGATGTGACTCTGGAAGACCAACTGTATACGATTAATGCATCACCTATGCCTGAAGTACAGACGGGATTAACCCCATTTCACTCATTCCTAACGAGCTTTCCAATATCAGAGAGCCTTGGTAATACTGATGCGAGTTTAGAAGGGGAGTAGCAATGGCCTGAGGTGCGAGTTGGAATCTGTATCGGTGAGGGAGATGTAGTAGGGTACTTGGTGCAGCTGCGCTGTCTCTAGTGCCGGTGTGGTGTAACAGATAGTACATCTGCCATGTTGCAATCCAGGTGTTGGTAAAAATTTTAGCTCATTGCTTTGGCCTTCGTCATTATTATAAATTACATTTGAGATCAAAATTTTCATTTACCTGTCATAAACGTCCATTGTGCCCTCCATCAGGCGCACAACAAATATCCAAACGATTGTCGGTTTGGGCCCTAATGTTTACGAATATTTGTAGAGATACTGCACTCACTGCTGCTGCTATGCGGCATTACAGTTCACCCAAGGCTGCTGGAAGGGAACGCACACTGACGGAGTCTTTCAAACACATCAAAAATTTAAAAAATCACATAAATTAGATCAGGCGACCTTGGACGCCAATCATCTGTGCGCTGTAGTGTGCACAATGGCCAGTGCAGTACTGCCGGCGAAAATTACGCCGCAAAATTGTCACCATATTGCACCTGTTGAAACGGAGAACGCATAACTCCTAATCTCACTTTATTATCGTCATCTCGACTCGTCATGTAGTCTGTAATCTATATCTAGATCTACATGGCTACTTTGCAGGTCACAACGTAAGTACTTAGCAGAGGGATCTTCGAACCACCTCCAGACTGTTTCTCTACGGTTCCACTCTATAACAACGTACGTGAAAAACGAACACTTAAATCTTTCCGTACGAGCTCTGATTTTTCTTATTTTACTACAACGATCATTTCTTCCTATGCAGGTTAGCGACAATAGAATATTTTCGCATTCGTGGGAGAGAGTTGGTCACTGAAATTTCGTGAAATGATCTTGCTGCAAGGAAAAATGTCTTTCTTTTAATGACTGCTACCCTCCTCGCATATCATATCGATAACACTCTCTCTCCTATTTCGCGATAACGCAGGACGAGCTGTCCATCTTTGGACTTAAATATTCTAGCAGAAGACGAACAATCGTAGAGTTGGCAGTCTCTTTACTAGACCTGTTGCACCTTCTAAACCTTCTGCCAGTAAAACGCAGTGTTTGGTTTGCCTTCAAATGATTCAGATGGCCGCAAGCACTATGGGACTTCACATCTGAGGTCATCAGTCCCTTATACTTAGAACTACTTAAACCTAACTAATCTAAGGACATCACACACATCCATGCCCAAGGCAGGATTCGAACCTGCGATCGTAGCAGCAGCGCGGTTCCGGACTGAAGCGCCTAGAACCGCTCGACCACAGCGGGTGGTGGTTTGCCTTCCTCAAAACATTACATATGTGACCGTTTCTATTTAAGTTGTTGTTAATTGTAATTCCTGGGTTTTTGGTTCAGCTGACAGCCTTTAACATTGCGTGATTTATCGTGTGACCGATATTTAAAGGATATCTATTCGTACTCATGTGGATGAACTGACACTTTTCCTTATTCAGTGATAATTGTCATTTTTCGCAATATACAGATATCTTGTCTAAATCATTTTGCAATTGGTTTTGATCCTATGATGACTTTACTAGACGGTAATTGCCGGCATCATCTGCAAACAATCTAAAATTGCTGTTCAGATTGTCTCCTAAGTCGTTTATGTAGAACAGAACAGCAGAGGGACTCTTATACATCCTTCGAGGAAGCCGGATTTAGCTTCTGTTTTACTCGATGATTTTCTGTCGATACTACGTACTGTGGCCTTCCTGACAGGAAATGACGTATCCAGTCGAACAACTGAAGCAATACTACATAGGCACGCAATCTGTAAGTTTCTGGTGAGACACGACACAAAAAGCCTTCTGGAAATCTATAAATATGAAATCAATCTGAGATCTCTTGTCGATAATACTCATTACTTCGTGCAAATAAAGAGCTAGTTGTGTTTGAAAAGAGCGATATTTTCTGAATCCATGTTGACTCTATAAATAGACCGCTGCCTTCAACTTAGTTCATAGTATTCGAACATAGTATATGTTTCAAAAACTTATTGCAAATCAACGTCAGTGACATCGGACTGTACTTCAGCGAAGCGAGCACGCTAGCTAGCTGTACCAGGTGACGCACACCTGCAATCACCTGAAGTAGCAACTTACACCTGGCGTCAGGTTAAAATTTAGTTTCCATACCTACATTTACATCTACATTTATACTCCAAAAGCCACCCAACGGTGTGTGGCACGGAGCACCGTCAGTGACATAGGTCTGTAATTCAGCAAAGCCAGTATGCTAGCTAGCTGTACCAGGTGACGCATACCTGCAACCACCTGAAGCAGCAACTTACACCTGGCGTCAGGTTAAAATTTAGTTTCCATACCTACATCTACATCTACATTTATACTCCGAAAGCCACCCAACGGTGTGTGGCACGGGGCACCGTCAGTGACATCGGTCTGTAATTCAGCGAAGCCAGCATGCTAGCTAGCTGTACCAGGTGACGCATACCTGCAATCGCCTGAAGTAGCAACTTACACCTGGCGTCAGGTTAAACTTTTAATTTCCATACCTACATCTACATTTATACTCCGAAAGCCACCCAACAGTGTGTGCCACAGGGCACCGTCAGTGACATCGGTCTGTAATTCAGTGAAGCGAGCATGCTAGCTAGCTGTACCAGGTGACGCATACCTGCAATCACCTGAAGTAGCAACTTACACCAGTCATCAGGTTAAACTTTTAGTTTCCATACCTACATCTACATCTACATCTACATCTACATTTATACTCTGAAAGCCACCCAACGTGGTGTGGCACAGGGCACCATCAGTGAGATCGGTCTGCAATTCAACGAAGCGAGCATGCTAGCTAGCTGTACCAGGTGACGCATACCTGCAATCACTTGAAGTAGACCGAGCAAGGTGGCGCAGTGGTTAGACACTGGACTCGCATTCGGGAGGACGGCGGTTCAATCCCGCGTCCGGCCATCCTGATTTAGGTTTTCCGTGATTTCCCTAAATCACTCCAGGCAAATACCGGGATGGTTCCTCTGAAAGGGCACGGCCGACTTCCTTCCCCATCCTTCCATAATCCGATGAGACCGATGACCACGCTGTCTGGTCTCCTTCCCCAAACCAACCAACCAACCAACTTGAAGTAGCAACTTACACCGGGCGTCAGGTTAAACTTTTAGTTTCCATACCTACATCTGCATTTACACTCCGAAATCCACCCAACGGTGTACGGCACAGGGCACCATCAGTGACATCGGTCGGTAATTCAGCGAAGCAAGCATGCTAGCTAGCTGTACCAGGTGACGCTTACCTGCAATCACCTGAAGTAGCAACTTACACTTGGCATCAGGTTAAACTTTTAGTTTCCATACTTACATCTACATCAACATCTACATTTATACTCCGAAGCCATCCAACGGTGTGTGGCGCAGGGCACCATCAGTGACATACGTCTGTAATTCAGTGAAGCGAAGCTGTACAAGGTGACGCATACCTGCAATCACCTGAAGCAGCAACTTGCACCTGGCGTCAAGTTAAAATTTAGTTTCCATACCTACATCTACATCTACATTTATACTCCGAAAGCCACCCAACTGTGTGTGGCACGGGGCACCGTCAGTGACATCGGTCTGTAATTCAGCGAAGCCAGCATGCTAGCTAGCTGTACCAGGTGACAC
Source organism: Schistocerca americana (assembly GCF_021461395.2). NCBI lineage: Eukaryota > Metazoa > Arthropoda > Insecta > Orthoptera > Acrididae > Schistocerca > Schistocerca americana. Next base: position 593,217,502 of record NC_060121.1, on the reverse strand, counting down.
ATACCTGCAATCACCTGAAGCAGCAACTTACACCTAACGTCAGATTAAAATTTAGTTTCCATACCTACATCTACATCTACATTTATTCTCCGAAAGCCACCCAACGGTGTGTGGCACGGGGCACCGTCCGTGACATCGGTCTGTAATTCAGCGAAGCCAGCATGCTAGCTAGCTGTACCAGGTGACGCATACCTGCAATCACTTGAAGTAGCAACTTACACCGGGCGTCAGGTTAAACTTTTAGTTTCCATACCTACATCTGCATTTACACTCCGAAAGCCACCCAAAGGTGTGTGGCACAGTGCACCATCAGTGACATTGGTCGGTAATTGAGCGAAGCAAGCATGCTAGCTAGCTGTACCAGGTGACGCTTACCTGGAATCACCTGAAGTAGCAACTTACACTTGGCATCAGGTTAAACTTTTAGTTTCCATACCTGCATCTACATCTACATTTATACTTCGCAAGCCACCCAATGATGTGTGGCGCAGGGCACCGTCAGTGACATAGGTCGATAATTCAGCGAAGCGAAGCTGTACCAGGTGACGCATACCTGTAATCCCCTGAAGCAGCAACTTACACCTGGCGTCAGGTTAAAATTTAGTTTCCATACCTACATCTACATCTACATTTATACTCCGATAGCCACCCAACGGTGTGTGGCCCAGGGCACTGTCAGTGACATCCGTCTGTAATTCAGAGAAGTTAGCATGCTAGCAAGCTGTACCAGGTGACGCATGCCTGCAATCACCTGAAGCAGCAACTTACACCTGGCGTCAGGTTAAAATTTAGTTTCCATACCTACATCTACATCTACATTTATACTCCGAAAGCCACCCAACGGTGTGTGGCACAGGGCACCGTCAGTGACATCAGTCTGTAATTCAGCGAAGCCAGCATGCTAGCTAGCTGTACCAGGTGACGCATACGTGCAATCACCTGAAGCAGCAACTTACACCTGGCGTCAGGTTAAAATTTAGTTTCCATACCTACATCTACATCTACATTTATACTTCGAAAGCCACCCAACGGTGTGTGGCACAGGGCACCGTCAGTGACATAGGTCTGTAATTCAGCGAAGCGAAGCTATACCAGGTGACACATACCTGTAATCACCTGAAGCAGCAACTTACACGTGGCGTCAGGTTAAACTTTTATTTTCCAAACCTACATCTACATCTACATTTATACTCTGAAAGCCACCCAACGGTGTGTGGCAAAGGACACCGTCAGTGAAATCGGTCTGTAATTCAGCGTAGTGAGCATGCTAGCTAGCTGTACCAGGTGACGCATACCTGCAATCACCTGAAGCCGCAACTTACACCTGGCGTCAGGTTAAAATTTAGTTTCCATACCTACATCTACATCTGCATTTATACTCCGAAAGCCACCCAACTGTGTGTGGCACAGGGCACTGTCAGTGATATCGGTCTGTAATTCAGCGAAGCGAGCATGCGAGCTAGCTGTACCAGGTGACGCATACCTGCAATCACCTGAAATAGCAACTTACACCTGGCGTCAGGTTAAACTTTCAGTTTCCATACCTACATCTACATCTACCTCTGTACTTCACAAGCCACCCAACAATTTGTGGCGCAGGGCACCGTCAGTGACATCGGTTTGTAATTCACCGAAGGGAGCATGTTAGCTAGCTGTACCAGGTAACGCCTACCGGCAATCATCAGAAGTAGCAACTTACACCTGGCGTCAGGTTACACTTTTAGTTTTCATACCTACACCTACATCTACATCTACATTTATACTCCGCAAGCCACCCAGCGGTGTGTGGCGGAGGGCACTTTACGTGCCACTGTCATTACCTCCCTTTCTTGTTCCAGTCGCGTGTGGCTCGCGGGAAGATTGACTGCCGAAAAGCCTCCGTGCGCGCTCGAATATCTCTGATTTTACATTCGTGATCTCCTCGGGAGGTATAAGTAGAGGGAAGCAATTTATTCGATACCTCATCCAGAAACGCATCCTCTCGAAACCTGGCGAGCAAGCTACACCGCGATGCAGAGCGCCTCTCTTGCAGAGTCTGCCACTTGAGTTTGCTAAACATCTCCGTAACGCTATCACGCTTACCAAATAACCCTGTGACGAAACGTGCCGTTCTTCTTTGGACCTTCTCTACCTCATCTGTCAACCCGACCTGGTACGGATCCCACACTGATGAGCAATTCTCAAGTATAGGTCGAACGAGTATTTTGTAAGCCACCTTCTTTGTTGATGGACTATTTTTTCTAAGGACTCCCCCAATGAATCTCAACCTGGCACCCGCCTTACCAACAATTAATTTTATCTGATCATTCCACTTCAGATCATTCCGTATGCATACTCCCAGATATTTTACAGAAGTAACTGCTACCAGTGTTTTGTTCCGCTATCATATAATCATACAATAAAGGATCCTTTCTACTATGTATTCGCAATACATTACATTTGTGTATGTTAAGGGCCAGTTGCCACTCCCTGCACCTAGTGCCTATCCGCTGCATATCTTCCTGCATTTCGCTGCAATTTTCTAATGCTGCAACTTCTCTGTATACTACAGCATCATCCGCTAAAAGCCACATGTTAATAATCACTCCAAGTTTGTATCTTCATTCATGTAGAAGATATATTCTTGTGAAATCGAAGTAATCTCTTTGAAGTACTCTGTATTTATTTCTTATGAAAAGTGAAACGGTAATAGGTAGGCCCTTACTGTAGCTGGACTCTTGGCTGAGTGATCGGACCACTAGTAGACGTACTGTAGTGCGAACGATTTTAACCTTTAATCTGCGCGTACGTTCTGTGCAGCACTGTAAACAAAATATAAATGATGAATCATCGTCTCTGCTATTTATACTATTCAATTCATAGGTCTTTTGTAGCAGCTCTGGACGAATGTAATTTTTAAGAAAAGATTTTGTAACATTTCCTAAAGAGACGTAAACAAAATTTAGTTTACATGTCAAGGAAGGAAGATTGATCGAGCCTGTGCCGTCGATGTTGAGGTCTTTAAGAGCTGCGGCTGTTAGTTGTAGAGGCGCAAGGGGAAGTGAGTAGGCACGGTCTGTTTGATGAACCATTCCTCGGTTGCATGAAGTAATTTTAGACAAATCTCAGTGAGGAGGGCAACAGAGGAATTTGAAGCACACTCTTCTCAAATAGTTCTTTCTTTATTCGTTTGTTTATCCCAAATGAGTCAGTGTCACCACGTGCTATCTTACCTGATACCACAAAGAAGTTTGCAACATAGACATGCATACCTATACCGGGTGATTCAGCTGCCCGTACACATGGGCCTTATGCAAACCTGAATGCCCTCAATTGCCACGAGCAAGATTTTCATGTTCTCTCACTCGCTATGTGCCAATTGTTAGTCCTACAGAAAAAAATCTTTTTGTAGGAAATTTAATGCAGTGAAATTTTGTACCAGGACAAGGTTTTCTCTAGATGTCGTAGTCTTCGAATTACTCAAGAAAATAGTATAAAAGTTACCTTCAAACGCTTTTTTAATAACCCGTAAACCATAATCTCCAAGGAAAATGCAGTCCAGTACAAAACTACACTAAATTTCTAACAAAAACGTAATGTTCATTTTTCCTGTAGGACTAATAGTTTGCGCGTAGCGAGTGACAGCATACGAAAATCTCGCTCTTGGTTTGTGAAGGTGTTGTGGATTACATAAAACCAGCTGAATCATCCTTTATATGCGTGAGTATAAATGGATTCTGTTGTAACTAACTTATTGTAATTGTAATGGTTTCATTACATAGGCATCAGGAAAGAGATGAGAGAGAAAATGCAATTATGACTGTAGTAAATATGAAATGAATGTATGCAGGACAAGCAGCCAGGCTGAAGGACGCTGCTGGATTACAAGAGACAACATAATCTAACTGAAGGTGAGTAGATGACATTAAAACTTACGTAGGGTCAAAATATATAGTACACAATGCAGCTAAAGACTGCAGTGTATGAAGCAGGTCTTTATAGAGTAGTGGATGAAGGTTGAGTGTGATTACAGTTGAACATGACAACCGTGAAGATATGAACTTGTGACACTTGCTGTTCCTCCCACTGAAAACAATACTGTGTTTCAGTGGTTCTTTTTCTGAAAAACTAACTATCGTAATACCTATGCCAATTAACGAGTGTGTATTTTTCAATCTATATAAATAGCTGGGTATATAAAAGTGAATGATCATTTAGGTTCAGCCGTTAGTAAAGTACGAGGGAACTCATTAAGTAATGCAACAATTTTTTTTCCCGGAGAATTTCGATTGAAAGAATGCGGTATTTTTTTGGGATGTTGTGGAATAGTCTCGCCTCAAACTGTTATAGTTTCATGAAGTTCCGATAGGTGGCGGCGCTATATTTAGCCTTCAAAATGGCGTCTGTAACGAAGAAAAACCAGAGCATCGCAGATATTCATAGACGCTTACAGAATGCCTACGGACACGTGGGACTCAACAAAAGCACGTTGAGTCGTTGGGCGAGGCGTCTGTCATCATCGCAGGAAGGCCGAGCAAACCTGTCCGCTCTCCAGCGTGTAGTCCAGCAGAACGCAGCTGTGACTCCTGGATCGTTCGTACACTCTCGTTCGAGATGATGAACGGATCACAATCAAACAAGTCGATCCACAACTGGACGTCTCTGCTGGTAATGCTGACACACTTGTACGCCAGTTGGGATACTCAAAGGTGTGTGCCCGCTGGTTTCCTCTCTGCCTACCAGAAGACCATAAAGGGCAACGGAGACCATCTGTGCGGAATTTGGTGCCCGTTACGAGGCTGATCGTGACAATCTTTTGTCGAACAACGTCACAGACGATGAAACACGGGCTCATCACTTCGAAACGGAAACAGTACGGCAGTCCATGTAGTGGCGCCGCATCACCTCTACTCCGGAGAAAACGTTCAACATCGCACCCTCAGCCAGTAAAGTCATGACGACGGCCTTCTGGGACTCTGAAGGGGTTGTTCTGTTTTATCTTCTCCCTCATGGTGCAACGATCAACTCTTGTGCTACCATCAGGAAATCAAGAAACCACATCAGCGTGTTCGTCGCCACAAAAATACAAACGAACTTCTCCCTCTCCGTAACAACGCAACACATCACACAAGTCTACGCACCCGAGAGGACCTCACAGAACGTCATAAGATTATTCTACCTCATCCACCCTACAGCCCACTTTCCGACTTCCCAATGAAGGATGCACTCAGCGGGAAGCAGTACGTGGATGCCGGGGAGATGCAGCGAGACGTTGGATCCGACGTCGACCAGTAGAGTGGTACCACGCGGGCGTACAGGCCGTCCCAGTAAGGTACTAGAAGGCCGAAGAATTGAATGGAGATTATGTTGAAATATAGAGCTTTTTAGCCAGAAGAATGGTAAATAACTTAATATATTGGAATTCTGAATAAAACCAACTTTCTTTCAGAAAAAAATGTGTTGCATTACCTATTGAACGTCGACCGTAGGTGGCGCACTTTTGTTCATTTGCAAGCTGCAGGTAAAATAGAATCACTCTACAAAGGAGATTTCTTAAAAAGAAAACACTCGTGCGAGCCGTCCCAGAATACTGTTCACGTGTGTGGAAATACTGAACGTATCCAAAGGAGCGTCACAGAGGTGGTGAAAACCGGGAGTTAGACGCTTGTCGATCAACGTCAACTTCCCCGCCAGAAGTCTACACGCAGGGTTGCAAGATCCGATGTTAAGTAAGGAACTGAAGAATATACTATAACTAATGATATAACTACTGGGCAGGAAGCGACCGTTTGGGTTACCACTCCAGCCGGTATACGTTTCTCCGCTGGTCAGGCAGCAGGCTTTCTGAATCAACACTGTCGTCTAACAGCGGATTACAAAGGTGAGTAAGTGGACGTTTGGACAAAATAATACAGCCTCGCTCTTAGACTTCGCCGCACAGTTGTTTCTCTGTTTGCAGTTTGCAAACCATTCTTCCTAAGAACATTGTGCTGTGTTCCCTACCGGGTAAGTTGTGCCCCAAACCAGGAAATTAATATGAGATATCACCCTGAATGTAAAATGAGATTAAAGAATTATTGTTTTCTTTCATACATTTTGAATTTTTTTTATATGTGTAGGATTATTTAGAGGTCGTTTGTACTAAAGTTTTGGCCTTAGTGGTTGTCGTTTGTTTGTTTGAACCTGTGAACCTACGCTTGTTTGTGATGTTTTGTCAATTTGGGTTAACTAACTGCAGAAAATTTGATGCTAAATTACTTAAATTATTTATTTAAGAGGTTTTATTACATTTTATTATTTTTGTGGATCCACAAACAATTATTTTCCTTGTAAATAACAATTACTATAATACCTTAAGGAAACTTGCACAATAGACTGCGTTAACTTCGATATTTGTGATATTAATAAACTGCTGCATTGGCGCCGTTTCATGTGTTTACCTCTGACAAGCAGTCATTTTTTATTTCCAGGTTACATTCTCTATATTTCAAGGTACAAATATTTTTAGGTTGGGTCACGCAGTCCTATAAGAATGACGGGATAGCAGTGTCTAAAATGAAAGAGTGTTCAGAAAATGTTAACTAACAACCACTACATTGTTACTTCCAAGAATACCGTTCTTGCAGGAAGAAAGAAACAAAGAAGAAAACGATGAGCCAAGACACTGATAATATATTATTTAAAACATAGTTTATAGTAAAGAAATGGCCTCACCAGTGGAAGTTGCAAACCAGACTTCACGTGCTCTTACGAATGAGAGTAACAATGAAGATTTAAAAGTCCTACAGAAATTTTGGATGCAATGCGATAAAAGAATCAAGATCTTCAGTCGAAAACATGAAACTTAAACTAGAAAACAATAGTGTACTCTTTCTTTCGTACAGTACTGAACCCGGAATTCTAACTTGTGGGTTTCAAAAATGGTTCAAATGTCTCTGAGCACTATGGGACTTAACTTCTGAGATCATCAGTCCCCTAGAACTTAGAACTACTTAAACCTAACTAATCTAAGGACACCATACACATCCATGCCCGAGGCAGGATTCGCACCTGCGACCGTAGTGGTCGCGCTGCTCCAGACTGTAGCGCCTAGAACCGCTCGGCCACTCCGGCCGGCTAACTTGTGGGTTTCTTGACCTGAACTTCCACTAATTAGCTAGTGTTAGCTGATACGACGGTGTTTGCATAATAAGTTACCATTAAGAACAGGCCTAGTAGCAATTTGCATGATAAGGCGAGATGAGCTATAATGGTGCCCTATGTCTCTGACCTGGAAGATGTAGATCTGGGTCGCATGTTCATTTCTAATCTGGGATCTACATTGACTAGCGTATGACACCATGCTCATTCGAAACTGTGTAGAGAGATTAATCCTTCCGTAATAAAATAAGTAGACTGAATGATTAAGGCCGAAGATATTATAAACGCCCCACAGCGTTTTAAAGAAACATACGGCTGACAATACCGTCTGCCGCACAGGAATCGGCCACACGATGAAAGACTACAAGGAGCGACTCGTTGTGCTGCGGATGTGGTCAGGTTTCCTGAGGAGAGGCTGCTTATCGCGCGTACTTGCTCTGGGAGTGGATGTGACCGCCTTCCGGTGAGACTGTTTGTGGAACACGCGTGGCCAAGCGAGAGTTCAGTTCGCGGTACTCGGTACCTTTACGAGAAACGCGATGCGACAAGCGTTCGTAGCTCTTCGAAACGTAAACGAAACAAGACTCATTCACAGGTCTTCAAAATTTCTAAAAATGGACATGGTTAACTTTCGGCGCCTGTCTCAATTCTTCAGACTAATGTGTTTCACGAAGATGCTTTCACTAGTTCACACTTTTAAAAACCGAAATACACACTATCGACGTTCCACAATAACATTTATTTTACAGCTCGTCCTGAACCGGCTTTCGGCTTTCTAGTCCATCCTCAGACAACTTAAGACTAAACAAATAGTCCATTCCACAACAGGGGGAGTTTATAACTGTACATAGTTTACGTTAGCAATCTAGTTGGCAGCCCTGGAGCATACCGCATACGCTTGAACATTGAGCTCGTGAAGATGAGTAGTTAATGCTATAACAATCGTCAATTTGGATAATATTACACAGTAAGGAAGTAATTTAGAGTCTATTTCATACTATCTATTCAAGCTTTCACTCGTTTCAAAATATTTCTTGAAAAAAAAAATAAACAAACAAACATAGTCTGAGGGTCGGTTTCTGCATACTGTAGACGTCGGTTTACCTACAAATTTAAGACGTTGGTATAAATATTAAGTGAAGAATTTAGGTTGTTTTCATTACACATATATTTATTAGTGCGGTATGTACTCGGGGAAATAAACGTTTTAAGTTCTAATATTTCCTTTTAAAATGCGTAAAGTTCGTATCGCTCATATGCCAGCTCAGGTTTAATTTTTCGGGTGCACACGTTTTGAGCTTTAATCTTAGTTTAAGTGTATTACATTACTATATTATTAATATACACGTATATTAGTGTTAAACATAACTTTAGTGGCTCTTGTTTTGTGTAGTTAATAGAAATTGCTGTTTTTGCCTAATTAATATTGTAAAAATATTGTGAACAACCATGAGCGAGAAGTGTTCGAGGTGCCATAGGAAAGTTAGTTCTGCTGTGACAGATGGTTAGTTGGGGGATGGGGAGGATGTAGTGGCATGGGAATTGGGGAAGTAAATGGATCTCTTCCATGGTATTGCAGAGTATTTTCAAGGGATGGGAAAATGGCTGAACGGGAAGGGAACATCAGAGCCCTTAAGGCTGAACTGGATAGCGCTAGGGAGGAACTTATGAGATTAAGGAGGGACAAGGGTGAAGACACAGGTGGGAAGTGGTAGAAAAGAACAGGGGCCACAGAAAGAGAACAGTATCTGACAGTTTCATCTTTGGCACAAACAATAGTTTTGCCTTGCTACCTCACTTAACTAAGGAAGAGGCTCAGGTAGATGCAAGTGTACTCAGCACTCAACAGACTTTCACCAGGAAAGCAACTGTTTCAAAAAAAGTAGAATGTAAGAGTAAAGTTCTGTTGTTAGGTAGTAGCGAAGCAAAAGGTGTGGCCCAGATCTTGCAGGAAAAATTAGGTGACAGGTACTAGGTCACAAGTTTTTTCAAGCCCTGTGCATGTCTTAGCCAAGTGATAGAGGATGTAGGATCATTGTGCAAGGATTTTGCAAAGCAGGATCATGTTGTGATAGTGGGTGGAGTGGGAAACAGTAATGATAGGTATCAGGCTTCAGTATTGACTGTGACTTGGTAAAAATAGCATATGCAACTAACCACACAAATGTTGACTTTGTTCCTGCTTTAATGTGGTATGATCGGATCCAATTCAACAGCTCTGTCAGGAGCGTCAACATGGAGCTAGATCAGCTCCTTCAGGTGGCTACTTTGTCAGGATTAGGTTTGGTTCCTGTTGATGGTACTAGTAGGTGGGACTTCACAAGACATGCCCTGCATCTCAGTAGGAAAGGGAAGGGTAAATTGGCTGAGATGATGTCAGTATCTTTAAGGGGGGGGGAGGCATTGAAACTCATTGGAGTATCTCTTTTTTAGGTTTTGATCAGTGTCCAATGATTAAACATGGAATGATATTAAGCTTAATGAGAAGCTCTGACAGGCAGGTACTACAGATATCACAACATTCTCATAAAAATACAGTGAAAAATAATGTTAATCTATCACAAGATTGTCCTGAAAGCACAGTGAAAAATAATGTTACTGTATTTCGTTAGAATATCAGGGCATTAAAAACAGAGTAGTCAAGCTTCTTGCTTGCTTAGAAGACAGGCAGGTACTACAGATATCACAAGATTCTCATAAAAGTACAGTGAAAAATAATGTTAATCTATAACAAGGTTGTCCTAAATGCACAGTGAAAAATAATGTTATTGTATTGGATTAGAATATCAGGGAATTAGAAAACAAAGTAGACGAGCTTCTTGCTTGCTTAGAAGATTTAGAAACTGAGGGTGGAATAGATGTACTATTCCTATCTGAATATCATAAAGTCACAGATATGGAATAGGTAAATGTAGATGGATATAAGCTTGAAGCACATGTAAGTAGACACACTATGGAGAGGGGAGAAGTTGCCATATATGTTAAAATATGTCAGTGTGAAAAATTTAGAAACTAAAAATTTTTGTGTAGAGCAACCTATAGAAGCATGTATGTGTATGATCTTAAAATAAATAATGGTACTTTTATAGCTGTAGCCATGTACAGATCGGCATGGGGAAATTAGTTAATTTTGAAAAACTTGGATTCTTTGTTGTGCTATCTGTCAGACAGAGAGAAGCAAATTATTGTATGTGGGATTTAAATGTAGAATTTCTGAAAGAGTCCAATAGAAAGCTTGACCTTGAAGTATTACATGGTTCTTTCAATTTGACGTCACTTACTGATTTTCCTACTGAGGTGGTACACGAAAGCAACATTCTGATAGATAATGTTTTTATAGAACAAGATAAATTTAATCAAGTAAAATTTTTTCCTGTTAAGAATGATTTGTCTGATGATGATGCACAGCTAGTTACAGTATGTGACATTTATTTATTTATGTATTTACACGTAAAGTTCTGTAGGAGCAAATTTCCAAGGTCATGGAACATGTCAGTACATGAAATTACAATATAAAAGTAATAACAGATACAAACAGATGAACACAAAAAAGTTTAAGTAAAAGCAATCAACAATACAACAAGAATCAGCTTCATTTTTCAAGGAACTCCTCGACAGAATAAGAGGAGTGACCCATGAGGAAACTCTTCAGTTTCGATTTGAAAGCGCTTGGATTACTGCTAAGATTTTTGAATTCGAGTGGTACCTTATTGAAAATGGATGCAGCAGTATACTGCACACCTTTCTGCACAAGAGTTAAGGAAGTCCAATCCAAATGCAGGTTGGATTTCTGCCGAGTATTAATTGAGTGAAAGTTGCTTATTATGGGGAATAAGCTAATATTGTTAACAAGAAATGACAGTAAGGAATATATATACTGAGAGGCCAATGTCAAAATAACCAGACTCGTTAACAGGGGTCGACAAGAGTTTCGTAATCTTACACCACTTATTGCCCAAACCGCCTGTTTCTGAGCCAAAAATATCCTTTTAGAATGGGAAGAGTTACCCCAATATATAATACCATACGACATAAGCGAATGAAAATAAGCAAAGTAGACTAATTTTCGTGTCGAACGATCACTCACTTCAAATACCATTAGACTAGTAAAAATAGCAGCATTAAGTCTTTGAGCAAGTTCTTGAACATGGGCTTTGCTCGACAGTTTACTATCTATCTAAACACCTAGAAATTTGAACTGCTCAGTTTCACTAATCATATGCCCATTCTGTGAAATAAAAAGGTCAGTTTTTGTTGAATTGTGTGTTAGAAACTGTAAAAACTGAGTCTTACTGTTATTTGGCTTTAGTTTATTTTCTGCAAGCCATGATCTTATGTCATGAACTGCACTATTTGAAACCGAGCCAATGTTGCACACAACATCCCTTACTACCAAGCTAGTGTCATCAGCCAACATATATTTTAGACTTACCCATCATACCAGAGGGCATATCATTTACATAAATAAGGAACAGGAATGGCCTCAACACTGATCCCTGGGACACCCCCCACTTGACTGTACCCCACGCCGAGCCCACATCACAACCATTCTCAACATTGTGAATAATGACCTTCTGCTGTCTGTTGCTAAAGCAAGAGGTGAACCAATTGTGAGCTACTCCCCGTATTCCATAATGGTCCAACTTCCGGAGCAATATTTTTTGATCAACACAATAAAACGCCTTAGTTAAATAAAAAAATATGCCTAGCGCTCGAAACCTTTTGTTTAACCCATTCTGTACCTCTCAGAGAAAAGAGAATATAGCATTTTCAGTTCTTAAACGACTACTAAAGCCGAAATGTACATTTGATAGCAAATCGTGTGATATAAAATCAATTATCCTTACATACACAGCCATTTCAATAACTTTAGCAAACACTGATGGAGTGGAAATAGGTCTAAAATTGTCTACATAATCTCTTCCTCCCTTTTTATAAAGCAGCTTTACTACTGAGTACTTTAGTCGTTCAGGAAACTGATCATTCCAAAAGGAAAAATTATAAATATGGATAAATACAGGGCTAAAATGTGCAGCACACTACTTTAATATTCTGCTAGGCACTCCACCATATCCATGAGAGTCCTTCGTCTTCAGTGATTTATTTATTGACTCAGTCTCCCCCTTGTATGTATCACAGAGGAGTATTTAAGACATTAATCTTGGAAAGGCATTTGCCAAGAAAGTTATATGATTCCCTGTAGAAGCTAAACTTTTATTGAATTCACCAGCAATGCTCAGAAAATGATCGTTAAATACTGTACACATATCTGGTTTACCAGCAGCAGAATTATTTTTACTATGAACTGACTTTATATCGTCGACCTTGTGCTGCTGACCAGACACTTCCTTCTCAACTGAACATACGGTTTTAATTTTATCCTGTGAATTAGCTATTCTATTTGCACATCACATACTCTTTTCCTTTCTAATAACATTTTTAAACACCTTACAACATTGTTTGTAATTGGCTACTGTAGCTTGATTGTGACTACTTCTAACATTTGATATAATTCCCACTTTGTTCTACATGATATCCTTATCCCACTAGTCAGCCACTCTGGCTGCCTATTACCCATTTAGCGCCATGTTAACGCGCCTAACAGCAGCATCAAGATGAGGCTGATCATGACGCTGAAACAGTTGCACGAAATACACATTAGTGCCACCAGTTTGAGTAGATATCTTTACCAGGACACCACCTACATCATATTCCTCGTCCCTGTCAAGACCGTTCCCTGCTCCACCCACTACCACTACCTGATTCCTACATAACTCCCCTATGCTGTCAGTCATCTGAGCGAATATTGCATTAAGCTTCACAGTGCTGGTGACTTGGTACTCACTGCACAACACTTCCTGCAACTGCTGGTCTTCACCTCTACCGTGCGAACTATCTAGCAGCATAACCTTCTTCTTCCTGTTAGACTTTGCAACTGACCTAGACCTCCTAAATACTGAGGACTGCTAAATGTTCCTTACATCTACAGCTACAAGAGGCTCCTCTGCACTCAAATCCGACAGTTGGTCAGATCTATTGCATGCACGTAAAGTATAACTGTCTGAATACCTCCTCCTCCTAGCTGCCTTCTTACCAAGTACCAGTTCCCATTCCCCACCACTCTGCACCCTCGTCAACCTATCTCGTTCCTCCTTTAAGCGTTGTAATTGCACTTAAAGCGCACAGATCTTACTTTCTTGCTCTTCTATCAACTTACTTCTATTACAGATCCTGCATTCCCAGGAGAGGATCGTGCTAGAATGCCCACTGGCTTCCCCACTGCATCCCCTCCCCCCAATCAAAATACTTTGAACAAATTCCACACCATAACCCACTACTCACAAACCTACAACAGAGCCTACACTTCTCAGTCATGGTAAAATTTTACAGCTACAGAAAAAAAACTATATGTCTACGTTACCTAAGTTCAGTTACACCAGTACAACTATTTATAGAACTAACAATAGCGGTCTCGAAATTCTCTGTCTACCAAGAAAGCAACTACTTGTATTAATACTAATACAGGACAGCTAATACCAATTCCAACAAAACTTCAGAAAATTGTTACGTAAAACCAAAAATTCAAGCGACCACTGGAACACTCAACTAAGTCAAAACACTGAATAAAAATTTTACTGAAACAATAAGAAACGTCAGCTGAAAACCAAAGCACGAAAACTCTAAAAAAAAAAAAAAAAAAAACACAGCGAGCGAACGCTTCCAAAAGTTCATTAAATCGTTATTTCGCCACAATCAGCACGAAACACCGCTGAAAACTATTAATTTTAATAACTGTGTAACAGTGCATAAATGACATTGTCAGTACTAAGCTTTATAACCGCTACAGCAGCAACTGCACGCCGCAAAATGTAAACACACTACTGAGGCGTGAGGCTTGGACGAACGACGTAAGCACACTCACAAATAACAGACCACTCGAGTCAATAACACGGGAAGAAAGACAGACATTAATGAAAACCCACTAACAAGTTACTTTTATGGTAAATATTAACACAAATAAACTTTAAAATAAGGAACTGGAGACTCAATCTTCATAAAATATTGACGAGCAATTTCAACAGCACTCCAGCACATGGGGCGTCACACCAAAGACTCCATACAGTAATGCAAATCAGTCCTCCAAAACTGTGTTCAGTTAACGATTTAACAATTGAAAATTTGAGGGAAAGCTTGAAACAGTTAGTCTGGGGTGAGGTGTACAGGGAACCTGACGCTAATTTAAAATTTAACCTGTTTCATGATGCCTTTGTGAGTATATTTGAAAACAAATTTCCTAAGAAAACAGTGAAAGATAATTGTAAGAAACCATCTACCAAGCCGTGGCTTACTAAAGGGATATCTTGTAAACAGAAAAGGGAAATGTATATTACAGCTGGAAGAAGTAATGAACCTGAAACACTGAAACATTATAAAAACTGCTGCACTGTATTAAGAAATGTTATTAAAAAGGCCAGAAGCATGTGCATTATGTCTTAGATTAGTGCATCTTATAATAAAATAAAAACAATTTGGAACATTGTTAAAAGGGAAGAAGGGCAACTGAGAGCACTTGTTGTACAGAAAATAGGATCATTAGAAAATGCAAGGCAATACCTATGGAGTTTGATAAAACTGAAATTCAACCCACCTGTCTTACTGAAGTTAGGAAAATAATAAAGCTCAGATGGAATTTTTGGCATTTCCAATAGCGTACTAAAAGCTTGTTCCTAACGGATAAGTAGGACTCTCAGCCACATATGTAGTAGCTCACTGAAACAGGACATTTTTCGAGATAAACTGAAGTATGTTATTGTTAAACCATTGCATGAAAAAGGGGACAGGTCTGGTGCTAACAACTACTGTGTAATCTCACTTCTGTCAGCTTTATCCAAAATTCTTGAAAAAGTAATGTATTCAAGGGTAGCCTCACATATTTGTAAAAATGAAGGACTAACAAAATGTAAATTTGGCTTCCAGAAAGGCCTTTCAATAGAAAATGCCGTATATGCTTTCACTGATCAAATATTAAATCAACTGAATAATCGAACATCACACATTTGGATATTTTGTGATCTCTCAAAGGTTCTGACTGTGTGGATCATGAAATTCATCTAGATAATCTTAAGTATTGTGGTATGAATGAGACAATGCACAAATAGTTCAATTTGATATTTAATTGGTATGCAGAAGGCTGTAATTAACAGTACAAACAGTAAAAATTAGCAGAATCCTCTAGCTGGAGAGGTATCAAGAATCGTGTCCCACAGGGCTCA
Source organism: Schistocerca americana (assembly GCF_021461395.2). Taxonomy (NCBI): domain Eukaryota; kingdom Metazoa; phylum Arthropoda; class Insecta; order Orthoptera; family Acrididae; genus Schistocerca; species Schistocerca americana. Next base: position 593,202,110 of record NC_060121.1, on the reverse strand, counting down.
GTCTTGGGTCCCTTATTATTCTTAATACGTACTAATGACTTGCCACTCTACATTCATGAAGAGGGAAAGCTAGTTCTATTTTCTGATGATACAAGTACGGTAGTTACACCCCACAATCAAGAATCCGGTGAGGAAACTGTAAATAATGTCTTTCAGAAAATTATTAAGTGGTTCTCTGCAAATGGACTCTCGTTAAATTTTGAGAAAATATTGTACATACAATTCTGTACAGTAAATAGCACAACACCACTGATAAACATAGACTTTGAACTGAAGTCTGTTGCTAAGGCAGAATATTCAAAATTTGTAGGTGTGTGTATTGATGAGAACTTGAACTGTAAGAAACACATTGATGACCTGCTGAAACGGTTAGGTTCACCTACTTATGCTATTACGGTTATTGCAAATTTTGTTGATATACATATCAGTAAATTAGCCTACTATGCCTATTTCCATTCACTTTTTTCATATGGCATCATATTTTGGGGTAATTCATCATTAAGAGAAAAAGTATTCATTGCACAAAACGTATAATCGGAATAATAGATCGAGCTCACCCAAGATCATCCTGCAGAAATTTATTTAAGGAACTCGGGATATTCACAACACCTTCTCAATACATATATTCACTCATGAAATTTGTGGAATGTGGAATGTGGACTGATTTGAAACTTCCTGGCAGAGTTAAACCATGTTCCGGACCGTGACTCGAAACTGGGACCTTTGCCTTTCGCGGGTAAGTGCTCTACTGGCTGAGCTAATCAAGCACGACTAACAACACGACCTCACAGTTTTTTTTCCGGAAGTACCAATATTTTACCTTCCAAACATCTGACAAGTTCTCCTGCATGCCATATGGGATTAGCATTCCTTTTCCACACCAGGATAAAAAACACAGATCCAAAAAAATCTTCATTTTTCTGGTTGTTAATAAAAGAACCTTTCGCAGTTTCCAGATCATACTCTCATATTTAATATGTATTCCGTTTAGTTCTACAAATGCATACACCTCTCATGTCGAGTACAAAAGGATGATGTTGAATTTCTTTACGGTCATCAGTGACGAAACGTTTATGGAACGTTTGTTGCATTAATGGGCTATTTTAGGTTGCCCCATTGGGCATAAATCACATCATTTCTCAAATATAACAGGTCTTTCGGCTTATATGTTGTTACTATTATTATTAATTTTTTTTCACAGTACGTTAATTTTCAATATTTTGAATGTCGACAGTCAACCCCTTTACACACCGTCGATCCCTTACAGGTCTTCCCGAATTTCACTGCAAATTTTTTAGAGTTGCAATTTCTGTAGAACAGCTTCACCTGCCAACAACCTCATGGAGCTTGTAGTGTTATCCCCTACGTCATTTATAGACACTGCCTGACAAGAAAACGAAGCACCCAGAAGATATATTCAAGCAACAATGTAACTACATACACATACACACCATCGGCAGGTATTTAAGTGTTATAGTTGCAGTTCTTTGTGACAGATAGAACGGCAACCAGAGTCTGATTACTTTTGTTCGTATTTAGTGTTACTACCAGGCCCAGTAGGGTACAGAAGTGGCCTAAACGACCTCAGATGTCGAGTGATGACTGTCAAGGACACGGAAATGCTGGGTAATCGTGTGAGAGACCGAAGTTGAAAGTGGCCTCATTGTCGGTCTTAATTTGGCGAACCACAGAGGCCCGATGTTGGACTGAATAGGAGCGGGAGGGCAGCACAGTCGAACATGTCTGACCAACATAAGGGAGGATCGCCTTACTGTGCAGAAAACACGTCGAAACAACTTCACGTCGGCGCCTGCAATATGAGAACAAATAATGGACTCCCTGCAACATTTTGTGTCATACTGCACCATTGCTCGGACACTTGCAGTAGCGAGATTACGGAATTATCGTAGCATGCGTAGGCTCTCGTTAATGCGACAACACAAACGTCCCCCTTTCGGGCCCGAGGGTTAGAATAGCCCCGAGGTATTCCTGCCTGTCGTAAGAGGTGACTAAAAGCAGTCTCACACGTTTTGGCCTTTATGTGGTGGTCCCCTGTAGGGTTTGACCTCCATTTTTCAAAATTTTCCCGAGGAGCGAGCCAAATGGGGAAGGTCGCCTTTCATGGTGCATCGTGTCCATCATGCATTGAGATCTTAGCCCACTTTTTCATCGTGGCATTGCAGTCCCGCTCATTCTCCATCTCTTGGGTGAGGACACCTTCCTCCATCCACTATGCAGTGCCGCTTTCCGCCGACTATGACCATGGCCTTCTTTGCATCTCATATCCAGCATGATAGCCAGTCCATTTTGTTGGGGCCGCCATGTACCCTGTTGGTTGCAGCCCCTGACTACACAAGGATCGCTCTGCTGATGCCTGAGCTGTTAACTCCCTACGTATGCCAAGGAGTAGATCCTGGGGCATCAGGACTCTCGGCAATGGCCATTCTGCCAGGTGGCCCTTGCTGAGTCTGGGTGGCGCCTGTGGGGAGGACCCCTAGTCAGAGTGGGTGGAATCAGGGCGGATGACACGCCATGAAGCGTAATACATCATATATTGCTGGTGGTTCACCACCAGAATTCTCTAAGCAGCAAAACTTCAATGCTAAGCAACATGACCCCAAATCGGTCCTCTCTCTAGCCACACCGTGGGAGCAACGCCAGGCTAAGGGTGCCAGTGAAGCTTATTCACCCTGGTACCTCGTATGTACGAGAGTTGATGGGGAATCTTTCCTGTCAATGAACCCTCAGTTTTTTGTGGAGCATTTCGAGGACAAGTTTGGGGAGATGGAGGGCTTGTCCAATGTGTGGTCAGAGTCAGTTTTGATAAAAAACAGCTTCCTCTGCCCAGTCACAGGTACTACTCGCTTGTGACAAGTTGGGGGATGTCTCTGTTACCATCACGCTCCCTAAGAGCTTAAACATGGTCTAGGGTATTATATTCCACAAGGATCTTCTTTTTCAGTCTGACGACGAGCTGTGTGCCAATTTCGAGTGGTGCGTCCATCAGGGTCCAAGGGATAATCAGGTTGCCACCGGTGCCTTCATCTTACCCTTCGAGGATGACACATTACCTGAGAAGGTCAAGGTCATGGTCTCCCCCAATGTGGTGCTTTAAGTGCTGGATGTTCAGTCATATGTCTTCCTGCTGTACTTCGACCATCACATTTCGAGATTGTGGACATCGATCACATCTCAATACTCCATGTGCCCCGCCTCCCAACTGTGTCAACTGTGGAAGCATTATTCACCTTGCTCACCAGACTGCAGGATCCTTTAGAAAGAGAGGAAAGTCTTGGAGTACAAGTCCCTGGACCGACTGACCTACACTGAGGCTAAGCGAAAATATGGGAGGCTACATCCTGTGCATATGACATCCACTTACGCCACTGCTACGACAACGGTTCTAGCACCTTTCGTTCTGCTGCATACAGTTGGCTCTCAGAGCCATCAGATTCCACTTGCCCCCTTGATGGTGGGGGGCACTTCCATCCCTGTTGCTCCTGCACCACCTACTTTGGGAGAAACAGCCCCCTCCCCCCAACGATCAGTCCCCAAATCTCAGCTGGAGAAGCGTACATCTTCTTCGGCTCCTCTAGCTAGGAAGGGGTTCCGGTCACTCGCTTCCCACGTTTCTAACAGTGGCAAAGCAGACACCCACCAGTGGCTGAAGCAACCACAGGTCGCATTGAGGGTCCTCCTTAGTCCCTGAGACTGAATCAGTGGGGCCCTCCCAGCCAGAACAGCCAAAGGTACAGCAAGAGAAAACCAAAAAGAAGAAGACCCCCCCAAAACCGAGACATTGCGGTGGCACCCATACCACCACTACCTACAAGCTCTTCATCTGAGGATGAAGTGGAGAATCTGGCGTCCGCTGAGGACATAGATCTCTCTGGGCCCTCCCACAATGGATGTCGATTGCACAGGTACTCCTCCATTGTTAGCAGGTGACCCTGAGGCGTAAACAGCCTCATTGGGCGTTTCTTGCCTTCACTGCCTCACAATAACGTCATCCTCCAGTGGAATTGCGGCGGTTTTTCCACCACCTGGCTGAACTACGGCAACTCTTAAGCTCTACACCTGCTTTCTGCATTGCCCTCCAGGAAACCTGGTTCCTGGCAATTCGGACACTTGGTCCTCCGTGGCTATAGGTGATATTGCAAGAACTGTAGCGACTATAACAGAATGTCAGGTGGAGTTTGTGTCTATGTCCTGAACTTAGTATGCAGTGTACCTATGCCCTTTCACACCCCTTTTGAAGCTGTGGCTGTCAGGATAAGGACGACACAGGGAATAACTGACTGCAAAGTATATTTTATTCCAGATTGTGCAGTACCCCTGAACACATTGGCTGCACTGATTGATCAACTCCATACACCTTTCCTACTTTTGGGAAATTTTAACGCTCGTAACTCTTTGTGGGTTGGCACCATGCTTACTGGCTGAGGCAGAGATGTCGAAACTTTACTGCCTCAGTTCGACCTCTGCCTCTTAAATACTGGGGCCCCCACACATTTCAGTGTTGCTCACGGCACTTACTCGGCCATTGATTTATCCCTATGCAGCCCAGAACTTCTCTCATCTGTCCACTGGAGAGCACAAGACGACCTGTGTGGTAGTGACCACTTCCTCATCTTCTAGTCACTCTCCCGTCGTCATGCTCACAAACGTCTACCGAGATGGGCTTTCAACAGGGCAGACTGGGATGCCTTCACCTCTTCTGTCACCGTTGAATCTCCCCCACATGGCGCCATTGATGTCGTGGTTGAGCAGGTCACTACAATGATCGTTTCAGTGGCGGAAAACGCGATCCCTCGTACTTCAGGGTGCCCGCGGTAAAAGTCAGTACGTTGGTGGTCGCCTGAAGTCGCTGAGGCAATTAAAGAGCGACGGCGAGCTCTACAGCGAAATAAGCGGCACTTTTCCCTAGTGCACCTAATAGACTTTAAAGGGCTCCGTGCCCGCGTTCGTCAGCTTATAAAAGGATGGAAACAGGAGTGTTGGGAGACATGCGTCTCGACCATTGGATGCCATACGTCACCTTCCTAAGTCTGGGTGAAGATAAGACGTCTTTTTGTGTAGTAGTCCCTGGTGTTAACATCGATGGAGTGTTATCTACCGACGCAAACGCGATTGCCGAGCACTTTGATGAGCACTATGCTCGAGCCTCTGCGTCGGAGAATTACCTCCCCCCCCCCCCCCCCCCCTCAGCCTTTATCACCCTTAAACGGCGGATGGAAAGGAAAGTCCCCTCGTTCAGTACACGCCACAGTGAACTCTATAACGCCCCATTTACAGAGGGGGAGCTCCTCAGCGCCCTTGTACATTGCCTCAATACAGCTCCTGGGCCAGATCGGATCCACGGTCACATCTCTCATCCGACTACAAGCGACATCTCGTCCTCTTCAAACGGACCCGGTGCGATGGCGTCTTTCCATCGCAATGGTGGGAGAGCACCATCATTCCGGTGCTCAAACACGGTAAAAACCCGCTTTATGTGGATAGCTATCGGCCCATCAGCCTCACCAACGTTCTTTGTAAGCTGCTGCAACATATAGTGTGTTGGCGGTTGGATTGGGTCCTGGAGTCACGTGGCCTACTGGCACCATGCCAGGGTGGTTTGCGCCAGGGTCGCTCTACCACTGATAATCTCGTGTCCCTCGAGCCTTCCATCCGAACAGCCTTTTCCAGATGCCAACACCTTGTTGCCGTCTTTTTAGATTTATGAAAAGTGTATGACACCACCTGATGGCATCATAACCTTGCCACACTGTATGAGTGTGGTCTCGGAGGCCCACTCCCGATTTTTATCCAAAATTTCCTGTCGCTTCGTACTTTCCGTGTCCAAGTGTATCTGTTTTTAGTGTCCTTAACGGTATAGCAGCGGCTGTAAGGCCGTCCATCTCACCCTCTCTGTATGAAGACGACTTCCGCATTTCATACTGCTCCACCAGTACTGGTGTTGCTGAGCGGCGACTACAGGGAGCCATCACAAGGCGCAGTCATGGGCTCTAGCCCACGGTTTCCAGTTTTCGGCAGCAAACTCGTGTGTTATGGTCTTCTGTCGGCGTCGTACCATTCATCCGGAACCAGAACTTTACCTTAATGACGATGCATTCACTCTAGTGGAGACATATCGATTTTAGGACTGGTTTTCGACGCCCGATTGACTTGGCTTCTTCACCTTCGTCAGCTTAAGCGGAAGTGCTGGCAGCACTTCAATGCCCTCCACTGCCTGAGCAACACCAGCTGGGGTGCAGATAGCTCTACGCTGCTGCAGCTCTACAGAGCCCTTGTTCAATTCCGCCTGGACTATGGGAGTGTGGTTTATGGTTCGGCGGCTCCCTCAGCGTTGCGTTCACTCGACCCAGTGCACCACTGTGGCGTTCGCCTAGCGACGGGAGCTTTTAGAACGAGTCCGGTGACCAGTGTCCTGGTGGAGGCCGGAGTCTCTCCATTGCAGATCCGACGTGAACAAATGCTCGCCAGTTATGTTGCACACATTCTTAGTTCTTCTGAGCATCCGGTTTACCATCTCCTTTTCCCACTCGCAGCAGTCCATCTCCCGCATCGGTGACCCAGGTCAGGGCTGACGATTTCGGCTAGCGTGGGATCCCTTCTTTCTGAACTGGAGTCCTTTCCTTTACGACCTCTACTTGAGGTCCACTCACGTGCACCTTGTCCGCAGCTTCGTCTGGACCTTCTGCATGACCCTAAGGACTCCGTTAACACTGCCGCTCTCCGCTATCACTTCCTCTCGATTCTTGACGTGTTCCGGGGCTCTGAAGTTGTTTACACCGACGGCTCGATGGCAGATGGTAATGTTGGTTTCGCCTATGTCCACAGAGGCCATTTTGAACAGCATTCGTTGCCCGCTGGCTGCAGTGTATTCACTGCAGAGCTTGTAGGCATATCTCGTGCACTTCAGTACATCCGTTCCTGTTCTGGTGAGTCGTTTCTTCTCATTCCTGACTCCCTGAGCAGCTTATAAACTATCGACCAGTGCTACCGTCGCCATCCAGGAGTCCCTATATACCCTGGAACGGTCCAGTCATTCAGTGGTGTTTGTGTGGACCCCAGGACACGTCAGAATCCCAGGCAACGAACTTGCTGACAGGCTGGCCAAACAGGTTACCCGGAAACCGCTTCTGGAGATGGGAATCTCTTAATCTGACCTGCATTTTGTGTTACGCCGCTAGGTTTTTCGGCTTTGGGGGATGGAGTGGCATAAGAGTACCCACAACAAAGTGCGTGTCATTAAGGAGACTACGAATGTGTGGAAGTCTTCCCTGCTGGCTTCTCGCAGGGAATCAGTTGTCCTTTGTCGTTTCCGCATTGGCCACATGTGGCTAACACATGGTTACCTCCTCCATCGCGAGGACCCACCTCAGTGTCGCTGTGGCTCACAAATGACAGTGGTCCACCTCTCGCTGGACTGCGCAGTTTTAGTCGCTCTGCGGCGGACTTTTAACTTTCCCAGCACCCTACCTTCGGTGTTGGGCTACAATGCCTCAACAGCAGCTTTAGTTTTACGTTTTATTCGTGAGGTTGGGTTTCACCATTTGATCTAAATTTTAGCGCATGTCTTTTGTCCCTCTGTGTACTCCACCCTAATGCTTTTAGGGTGGAGGTTTTAACGTGTTGCAGAGTGGCTGGCTTCTTCTTTTCTTTTTCTCATGGTCAGCCAGCCATGGTAATCTGCTTTCTTCTTTTAATCTCTTCTACCTCTTTCTTGCATCTCTCTGTGGTTTTCTTGCCCTCTTTTTTTTCTTTGTAGTGTTTGTTGTCTTTCTGTCGTTCTTGTGGTTTTCCCTTTCTTCCAGCTTTCTTTTGTGTGTCTCGTTTGTTTTACTCCCACCCTTCTGGAATTATTTTAATCTGAGCGAGGGACCGATGACCTGTTAGTTTCGTCCCTCCCCTCCTCTTTTAAACCAACAGAGTAGTGGCGAGACCGGAAAGCATGAACTGCTGACGAATGGCGTTGCACTGTGTCCAGCGATGAATCGCGGTTCTGCACTACCTCGGTTGTCCATCGTCGGTGAGTATGGCGGCGGCATGGGGAGAGTTTTCATTCTTCCAATGTTTTGGAGAGGCACGGCACGGTTATTCCTGCAGTCAGAGTGTGCGAAGCCGTCGGAATGACTTAAGGGCACAGCTGGTAGTGACTGAGGGAGCTCCGACGGCATAGCGGTAAGCCACGGACATCCTGCGTCCTCGTGTGTTACCTCTAATGCCATTTTTCAACAGGACAATTTTCTTCCACATATGGGACGTTTGTCTGTGAACTGTGTTCGTGGTGTTAAGGTTACTTCCTTGGCCAGTTAGATCCCTTGATTTGTCCATGACAGGATATGAGCGGGACCAGCTCAGACATCCCAGTACCCAAGATATCAAGGACCAGTTACAATGGTTGACCTCATGAGAGGTTGCAACGGCTTCCTAATACCCTTCCAAGCCGAGTCAGTACAAGCATCCAGGCCAGAGAGGGTACAACGTCACATCGATAAGTCGGCTCACACTGCCAAGTTCTTTGCAAATTTGACTCTGTTTTGCAATCACTCAAATATAACTCCATACACCATCTCAACTCGTTAAGTTTTATTTCGTGTCTTCCTCACCTTCTAAGTGCTTCGCATTTTTGTCAGTGTTTAATGTGAGCAATAACAGATCTGTTAGTACTCCCTTGATGTAAGTCCGAAGCTTCCTTTACTTCTGAAGATTTCTCTCTTTTATGAATGACTGTGTTATCTGTGCTAGGAACCCTCCAATTCAAACAAAAACCTGGTCTGATATCTCGTACGTTTGTTTTTTCTTCCTTATGTGACATCACAGTACAGCATCGAAAGCCTTTCGGGAATCGGCACCAATCTAGGCGCCGATGAACAGAGCGAGCTGGGTTTTACACGATCGTCGTTTATGGAATATCTTTTGGTTTCTACAGAGCAGATTTACAGTCTCCAGAAGAGTTAAAACACAGCTTAAAATGTGTTCCAGAATTTTACAAAAGATTCACGTGAGCGTTAAACGCTTACAGTAAGGTGCATTTGTTCGATGACTCTACCTGAAAACCGGAATTACCTGGTCTTTTTTCAATCGCTTCGAATGTTCCCTTCCTCCTGTGAGTTACGACAATCGGCTGCCAGAAGAGAGAACGTTCCTTCTCACTCTCTTCATTGAGTCGTAATGGCATCATACCAGGACGTCGCCTTTTCTCTGTACCTCCGCCACAGACCGTAAAGTGATTTGCCGAATATAGACGTAAATTTTCATTGGTACATCTTGTAGGAGGTGTGGAGAACTGTCGTGAATAAACACGTGGAGGGACATCATACGGATCTCCCAAACAGTGGCACACGATTTTAGTTTGCACTTTAAAGCGCTGCTGTACCACACAAATGACGAGAGTGCACGTGTATATGAAATAAGTATACCATCAGTGAAGGTAGCACCTTCCTATTTAGGTTATTTTTATGTAGCCTTCTTCGTTATACAACTAGTTTTATAAACAGTCCGTGCACTTTAAAATTTTCGAGTATTCCTCTTTTTAACCTCCATGTCCTATTAATACTGTTTTTATTTCGATTTGTGCAGCTTTTATTTAGGTTTACGGACAAATATGCTTTCGTAGATACCTGAAATTGATCGTCCGTCCTCTCATTTATTCTTTGCTCAGCGTTGTGTCTTTGGACACGTTTTTCGTTGCAAGTGCACTGACTATATGTCAAACCATCAAAACAGTAAAATTTGTAGACCAAACACCAATTCCAGCACAACGACCTTTTCCGTCAAGTTACGTCCACACCATTTTGTACAGCTACACATTCAATAATAGATTAAAAAGCCGAAAAAAGTTGTGCAACGAAGAAGACGTCTGAATGAATGCAGCCTGAGTGGAAGAACTGGCCAGGTGCGAGTAGGACTCGGTTCCGTACAAACTTAGTTATCTGTGTGTATAATGAGTTCACTCATTTCGGAAATTGAGAATCTCGACGTTGATACTGACAAAATGTAGATCGCTGGGATGCCAAGACTTCTGAGAGTGTCTTAATTTCAAGTTTGAAGATTGAAAACAAATGCCAAAAGAAAAATATATTTATAAATTAACAGTTTTCTGATTTGTTTCTTTTTTTGTACTGCGAAATCTTTCCTCTTGCCAAATTTCATGATTCTACGCCAAGGGGAAGAACCCCATAGGTTTTAATGAGTGAGTTTGCGAGTGCCAAAATATTTGACATGAATGCCATATCTTTTGACTGGACTGACTTAGAAGTTTCACTTTTTACGAAACGAAGGGACCGTAGTCCTTAATATGTGACAAAAATTTCTGCTCGATCCTCTACCCGTTCCTGAGAAAAAGGCTTTTGAAAAGGCGGACATGCAGACAGACAGACAGATAGACAACAAAGTGATACTATAAGGGTTCCCTTTTTCCGATTGATTTGCGGAAACCTCATAAACATGACACCTTAATTCAGTAAGTGTATGGCTATAGTGTTCACTGTGAAGAACGCGTAGCTAGAGGATGTTTTGAAATTCGTTATCTGTTTATGATTTGAGAACTTGGAAAAACGGTATTTCAAAATCACAGACGAAAGATTTGCAGACATATCTTTCTAAGGACATATTATTATCATTTTATGATGTTTCGGACATATCTTTCTAAGGACATATTTTTATCATTTTCTGCCTAATGATAGTAAAAGTAATTCTGACGTATGGCAAACTGCATTAAGAAAACGAAAAGTTTATTCATTTGAATTTTTATATTATTTTCGTTTTCGTTATGAGAACTCGTAGAAACGATATTTGAGTTCGGTACTTACTTAAAACTAACGGAAAATTCTATGATCGAATATTCAGCGCCGACTGGTGTGGCCGAGTGGTTCTAAGCGCTTCAGTCTGGAACCGCGCGACCGCTACGGCCGCAGGTTCGAATCCTGCCTCGGGCATGGATGTGTGCGATGTCCTTAGGTTAGTTAGGTTTAAGTAGTTCTAAATTCTAGGGGACTGATGACCTCCGATGTTAAGTCCCATAGTGCTCAGAGCCATTTGAACCATTTGAATATTTAGGTTTGAATTTGCAGCCCATATGGGTAATTCGTCATCTTTTGCATTAAAATGCAGGCTCTATGCTAATCTCGGAATGCAGTCTCGAATCGATAAGAATTTACGGAAAATTCTTGGTTTCTAGGATCCTGTATAACGTTTTAAAGTGATCGTCTGCGACAGTGTGGAAGCGTCTGTCCTCACACAAGGCAGCCTTGGTGACATCGATTACCAATTCGCGTCATCGCCGTATGTGGTAATGGTCGCCTCCAGTGTCCGTCACCATCGCTTAGTCTTCACCGTAGCTCTGTGCGAAATACTTCTCAGCTGCGTGTAGTCGTCCATGATTTATGTACTACTGAGGAGTGCTATTTCTAAAGCCTTATGTGAAATAATATTGGAGAAAGTATTCGTCATATTTAAAGCGATTTTATTCTCAAATACAGATAGCTCTTCGCAGCCGTGGTTTGCGGTGCGTAATGTTTGCCCGTCGTAGCCACTCCTGCTTCGGTAAAACCGCAAACGCCAGATATACTAGGTATTACAGATCGCAGTAATTGTAATATCATCATCATGAATTTTCTGCTGTATTAGAAAGTTCTTTGCATTTCCATTTCCTGCAATCCATTGCTTTCTTCTTAATGTTACTGTATGTGCTGAAGTCCCTTACATCATCCAGGATCTCAAATCTTTTCCTCCACATCGTTTCCTCTTCCCTTGAAGATTATTTTCATAAGGCACTCCTTCTTCCTTAATATATGTCCATTCCAGTTTCTGCCTTTTATTTCTATTCCTTTCAGAAATTGTCTTTGCTTTCCTACTTGTCTCAGTAACTGTTCATTTTTCACTCTATCCATCATACTTATTCTTTCTATACTCCGCCATTTCCACATGTCGAATGCCTCCAGCCTTGCTCTATCTTTCTTCCTCAGTCTCCACGTTTCAACACCATGCAGGACACTCCATACAAAACTTTTTATTGGAATGTATCACAAATTTTGCCCAAAATGCTGTATAAAATAGTCATTTTATTATAAAATAACCGTTTCGCCATTGCTATCGTGGTTTTAAATTCTATGTTGCTCTTCCAGTCAGTTTCCATCCTGCTTCAAACTATCTAAAGCTGTACACATGTACTAATATTTCTCCATTCAGTATTATCTTTCCGTTTTTATTTCCTCCTGGAGAAATTACTTTTGTTTTATTTGTACTGATTTTCATTCCATATACCTTTCCTTTAACTTGTGGGTAGTGTTTTGATTAAATACAACAAATATTTGCATCGAGAACTTTAGTTTTCAGCAGAGAGAGTAAACGCTTACAGAGACACAGTCTGATTCAATTTCGTCCATGAAATGTTTTGGGTGACTTTAATTCTTTTTCTTGTTCCTCTGCTCTTCTTCTCTCGTCAGCCATTGAGCAAACCGTATGCAATTAGGCACCATTACTCGACTACCTCACTTAATATTATCGTCATACTGAATATACAAAGAATGTATGATCAGAGCAGGTGGCATAGGCGATGTAACTTATTACTCTGAAAAGAAACAATAACGCTAAGGTAAAAAAGTTTACTGTTTCAGCAATTCATTTATTAGTCGTGGTAACTTCGATCATTATTGAAGCACTCACTCATTTTTTTTTGTGTAAAGTTCTTTACAGTATGTTACGTAGCACCGTGTACTCATACTGAAGGGGAGTACGAGCATGCCTCTCAGCAAAACTATTGGTATTTTCATTTTGTTCGAGAAGATCTGCAGTTAGTGGTTTTTTTCACACGATGTCCTCTACACGGATCACAATTTGTAATACTATTATTTAAGCTGAGATATTTAATTTTCATTTAATTATATTCTTTCTCTTTGTGCACGGTAAGCTACAAATGACATCCACAATACTTTGTAATTCTTTTTCATCTGTTACTAGGAGTACCCTTTCATTTGTAAATTGTAATTTAATAAGAGGTAAAATGAAATGTTAGTTTCGAGAAAAGTAAGCCAAAAGATCGTGTATTAAATAGACATCAAGCAAAGAAAACAAAAAACAAAAAACGGCTCGGAGCACTATGGGACTCAACTGCTGTGGTCATAAGTCCCCTAGAACTTAGAACTACTTAAACCTAACTAACCTAAAGACATCACACACATCCATGCCCAAGGCAGGATTCGAACCTGCGACCGTAGCGGTCGTGCGGTTCCAGACTGTACCGCCTTTAACCCCTCGGCCACTCCGGCCGGCAAGAAAACAAAAAAGGGATAAGTAGGGAGAATGTTAGGAATTCTATGAAATACAAGGACACAGTATATGGCTAAAATTGGAGAATTAATTTTAATGTGATGAGATGAGTCGTCCACCAGAGATTTAAGTTCAGATGAGAAGGCCACTCACGGTCTGAAGACGGGAAAAGTAACGGGCTGTGAAAAAATAGCAACTTAAACATTAAAAACCGTGGTAAAAGGAGCAGTATCTACACTACTGGCCATTAAAATTGCTACACCACGAAGATGACGTGCTACAGACGCGAAATTTAACAGACAGGAAGAAGATGCTGTGATATGCAAGTGATTAACTTTTCAGAGCATTCACAGAAGGTTGGCGCCGGTGGCGACACCTAAAACGTGCTGACATGAGGAAAGTTTCCAACCGATTTTTCATACTCAAACAGCAGCTGACCGGCGCAGCCTGGTGAAACGTTATTGTGATGCCTCGTGTAAGGAGGAGAAATGCGTACCATCACGTTTCCGACTTTGATAAAGGTCGGATTGTAGCCTATCACGATTGCGGTTTATCGCATCGCGACATTGCTGCTCGCGTTGGTCGAGATCCAATGACTGTTAGCAGAATATGAAATCGGTGGGTTCAGCAGGTTGATACGGAACGCCGTGCTGGATCCCAACGGCCTTGTATCACTAGCAGTCGAGATATCAGGCATCTTATCCGCATGGGTGTAGCGGATCGTGCAGCCACGTCTCGATCCCTGAGGCAACAGATAGGAACGTTTGCAAGACTACAACCATCTGCACGAACAGTGCGACGACGTTTGCAGCAGCATGGACTGTCGGCTCGGAGACCATGGCTGCGGTTACCCCTGACGCTGCATCACAGACAGGAGCGCCAGCGATGGTGTACTCAACGACTAACCTAGGTGCACGGATGGCAAAACGTCATTTTTTCGGATGAATCCAGGTTCTGTTTACAGCATCATGATGGTGGCATCTGTGTTTGGCGACATCGCGGTGAACGCACATTGGAAGCGTGTATTCGTCATCGCCATACTGGCGTATCACCCGCCGTGATAGCATGGGGTGCCATTGGTTACGCGTCCCGGTCACCTCTTGTTCGCATTGACGGCACTTTGAACAATGGACGTTACATTTCAGATGTGTTACGACCCGTGGCTCTACCCTTCATTCGATCCCTGCTAAACCCTACATTGCAGCAGGATAATGCACGACCGCATGTTGCAGTTCCTGTACGGGCCTTTCTGGATACAGAAAATGTTCGACTGCTGCTCTGGCCAGCACATTCTCCAGATCTCTCACCAAATGAAAACGTCTGGTCAATGGCGGCCGAGCAACTGGCTCGTTACAATACGCCAGTCACTACTCTTGATGAACTGTGGTATGGTGTGGAAGCTGCGTGGGCAGCTGTACCTGTACACGCCATCCAAGTTCTGCTTGACTCAATGCCCAGGCGTATCAAGGCCGTTATTACGGTCAGAAGTGGTTCTTCTGGGCACTGGTTTCTCAGGATTTGTGCACCCAAATTGCGTAAAAATGTAATCACATGTCAGTTCCAGTATAATATATTTGCCCAATGAATTCCAGTTTATCACCTGCATTTCTTGTTGGTGTAGCAATTCTAATGGCCAGTAGTGTATACTGATCTTAAATAAGCTATATGACGAGAGCATTTGACCTGAAGATTCAATTACAAAGAAACACGGTGGCTTAAGTATGTAAAGAATAGACGACAATCAGTTGTGTATGTCATGTTACAAAAGCTGTATGTAGGATTGTACTCAGAGAACTTTAACGAAAAATTGAGGCAGTTCGTATTCGGGATGGCAAAGGAACGCGACCTGAAGTTATAGTCGCAAAAAGTATAAATTAAATACTTATCAATAGAAATAGCAAACTGCAATGATTATTAAGTGACGTTGTATGTAAATAAGTATGTCAGATGTCGTGTTAAACATGTAAGCGTGTTAAACTCAAATTGTTAACTGTTATGCCTCAAAGCAATGCTTTAATTTCTTATTTTATTTCTTCAATTATGTAAATGGATATAATAGTAAATCTAACGCTCCCTCATATCTTTGTAATTTAGGGTAACATGCGACATTGAGTCATGTAGTACTGTAAGAAACATGTACAATAATTTCGAAATGTAAGTGGAAACGTGAAATTTTTCGTCAAAGCAGAAGACGAAAGTCACGTGGTAGAACGTAGGTAATATATTATTAGACTTTATTTCTCTCAGATCTCTAGCTTTATCTCATTAATCCTTCCTGAGTTGTTGTTTATCTCGTTAAATGTAACAACTTCGTCGTTCTTTCACTGTTAGGCGCAAAACTGGAGCAGATGTATCACTCAGTATGTCCACATAGTCCTTGAAAACGGACCTGTAACTCCGAAACGCAATGGACAAGTAAAATTTGTGACAGACGACAGAATATTATTAATTAATAATCCGTAGCCTAGATGCTAGTCACGAGCAACCCACGACCTAATGTCTGTTAATAACATTACATTGCACTGAAAACTTGAGAACTTTACGGTAAATAATGAGAAAAATTAATAAGGAAATGTATAATTATTTTGTTGATTGGGAAAAGGCAATTGACAGAGTTTCCTGAAGAATCCTCTGAAAGATTTTGAGATCTTTTTGTTTAGAGCAGAAGGATAGAAGCCTGACAAAGGAACTGTGCAAAAGAGAAAATGTGGGAATAAGGAATGGCTACAGAAATCAGTTGAGAATAGTATTTGCAAAGGTTTATATTTATGCTGAGAAAGTAATGTATAGAGCATTAAAAACGCAAGAGGCATTATAGTAGGAGCAGAAGGGACAAAGGCAACAAAGTATAAAGGTGACCAAACAGTATATGCAGACAGAAGTAAGCAGAATTTGTGATGGAAGCTGTCGTAAAAGTGTAAAAAAATTGGATGAAAATAAAGGTAAAAAATCCAAAGTAATCAGAATCAGCAAACACATGGGTTCCGTTAAAGTTTCGTTTGAAGAACAGCCAAGGAATCAATAAAATCGTTTAGGCTCTGAGGAAGTTTGGAGATGGAAAATGGAAGGTGTGTGGAGCAAATGATACAATAAGTAGAATATCTAGCTATAAAGGAACTGTTTAAAATGTGAAAGGCTTGTTGAATACAGATAAGAAAGACATTCGCAGAGTGTGTTATTTGTAATGTAATATAGAAGCTTGCAATGTTGAGTCACGAAGCCAAAAGAAATAAGAAAAACTATTCTATGGTTTTGAAATATGGTTGAGCAGAGAAGCATTTAAATTAAAATGAACAGCAGTTAAGATGAGAGGAGAAAGGAGGTTTTGAATGCTGGGTGAGGAAAAATGGACGAAACTAGCTACATAATACGGAAGAGGTACTGGAAAAGGGAAGGCCTAAGACAGATCGACCAAACATACTTTCATTCAGAAAACCTTTTATGTGTGTGCGAATGGTAGTTTTGACAAATTCTCATATGAGAGAATTGGTAACTTCTACAAATTCAAGTCAGTTGAGTAATTCCTTCAACGTGCTGTGGGCCATTTCAGTTATGATTCAGGTTACGATTTCCTCAGTTCTGGGCTGTAATTGTTGTGCACCACTCAGATGATTATCAGAAAGAAACAGTTTAACATGCAACCTCCCCTCTCTCCAAGAGTGAAATAATTATAGTGGTTGCATTCTTTTCAGTTGAATTTAACATATCAAGGTAATAATGTGCTGTGAGTGCATTCTCACTGAAGATCACAGTGTCATAAGAACAGCTCAGTAATCACTTTACCTGTGGCTTTTCCTAAGATGGTCTGTATCTAACGTTTTTGTTTTTTTTTAAACTGTGTTCCATGTAGCCCTATCGTTCTGTGGATATCACTCAAGGGTTTCGTGACGATTACGTGCCTTTTTTATACACCCAAGAAAGTAACTTGCAAAATACTGTAAAATTTGAGCCGTGGACGAAATTAAAATAAAATAGAATAGTAACTAAAACACGTTCCCACTTACTAATCTGGATAATAGATACAAAAGCAACAACCATAACGCATAAGGCTGTATTTATCAGAGACCAGACGGCAAACTCGCAGACGGCTAATTCATCACCATGGGAAAGGCGACACACTATGTAACGATAGTAGGCATTTAAAACGCCACCGTTTTCCATCCCGTTTTTCACGTCACAGTGCACTCGCATCCACAGCAGTCCGCACTATTCTGTCGTCTCTTGTTAAAAACGTGATCCAGATTGTGATTTGTACAAGCAATTTACGTACATACACAAAGGAAGGTGTATTTTTATTTTTTTTATAGAACTCAGCTCGACAAAATTGTCTGCACTTGATTCTCAAAATAAATCTAACAATGTAGCTGCACTTTCTGTGTTGCTATAAGTAGGTACAGGTATGATAATGAGAGAACAATTTGACAGAGAACTGAACGAACTAAGCAGAAACGAGGTCCTTGGAGTAGGCGACATGCTCTCAGAACTAGTGATTTCCTTAGAAGAACCATTCCATCTGGTATGCTAGATGTATCAGACAAGTGAAATACCCTCAGACTTCAACAAGAATGTAATAATTCCAATCCCTAATGAAGCAGGTGCTGACAGGTGTGAATATTACCGAACTATCAGTTTAAGAAGTCATGGTTGCAAAATACTGGCATGAATTACTTACACAAGAATGAAAAAGTGGTAGAAGTCGACCTCGGGGGAGATAACGTTTAGTTCCGGACCCTACGACTTCTCTTAGAACATACGTTAAGGAAAGGCAAATCTAAGTTTATAACATTTGTAAACGTCGCGAGAGCTTTTGACAATGTTGATTGGAATAATATCATTAAACACTGAAGGTCTTACGTGTGAAATTCATGGAACGAAAGGCTATTTACAACTTGTACAGAAATCAGAGGGCAGTTATAAGAGTGATTGAGAAGGGAGTGAAACAGAGTTATAACCTATCTCCGATGTTATTGACTCTCTTCACTGAGCAAGCAGTAATGAAAACCAAAGGAAAATTTGGAGTAGGAATTAGAGAAGAAATAAAAACTTTTAGGCTCGCCGATGGCATTGTATTTCTGTCAATGATAGAAAAGGACTTGCAAGAGAGGTTGAACGGAATGGATGCCCGCTTGAAAGGAGGATGTAAAATGAAGATCAACGAAAGAAATAAGCCAGGGTAATGGAAGGTAATCGAATTAAATTAGGTGATGCTCTGGGAATTAGATTATTAAATGAGACACTAGAAGTATTAGAAGAGTTTTGTTATTTGTGCAGTAAAATAAAATGATGATTGTCGAAGTAGGATATAAAATAAAGACTGGCAATTAAAAGAAAAGCGTTTCTGAAGAAGAGGGTTTTTTTTAAATTCGAATATAAATTGGAGTAATAGGAAATCATTTCTGAAGATATTTGTGTTGAGTGCAGCCTTGTATGCAAGTGAAACGTGCGAGATGAGCAATTCACATTAGAAGATAATAGAAGCTTTTAAAGCTTGAAGATTAGATTAGATTGGCAGATCGGGTAGCTAATTAGGAGGTGCGGCGAGGAATTAGGGACGAAAGAATTTTGTTACACAACTTGACTAAAATAAAGGATCAATTGATAGGCCACATTCTGAGACAACAAAGAATCACTAATTTGTAGAGGGAGACCAAGAGATGAACTCAGTATGCAGGTTCAAATGAATGTAGGTTGTAATGGCTATTCGGAGATGGAGAGGCGTGCACAGGATAGACTAGCATGGAGAGCTGCATCAACCAGTCATAGTGAAGACCACAACAACAACAATAAAATGTATCACCATAAAAACACATTACTGGAGGACCTTCTTTCATATAACTCTCTGCCCACATTTACTATTTGAACTGATATATTTGATCTTTAAATTCTTTTCCTGAAGAGACTCAAATACTATGGGAGAACGGCATAGATATCTGCAACATTAAGAAGGCTGAAGCCGCGCGGAGTGGCCGCGAGGCTGGAGGGGCCATGTCACGGACTGCGCGGCCTCTCATGTCGGAGGTTCGAGTTCTCCCTCGGGCATGGGTGTGTGTGTCGTTCTTAGCATAAGTTCGTTTAAGTAGTGTGGAGCAGTTTCGTCCCATAGGGATTCACACACATTTGGAAATTTTTGAAGATGGGTGAAAGTTTATTAAAATATTTCCAAAAACTGTTGTACTGGACCCTGCATGACAGCTGTAGCAAAAAAAAAAAAAAAATCTGTCTGTCGTAAGAATGCTTTGGATGAGGTTATCATTAACCTCATAAAATATCGGCCACTAGATAACTGTTTACTATAAATACTATGTGAGGATATGAGAAGTGTAGATAGTCTTTTACATACTGCAATCTGATTTTCCCGAGGAAAGATAAATAACTCTATTATTGAGATGAGGGAGGAGGTGCGTAATTTCTCTTTAAAACAAATTTTCGAACTGAAAGATCGATTATTTCATAGAAATTTGCTGTTTCAAATTATCTATTTAAGCGAAATTCTTATAAGGTCAATGGACTTGAAATATTAAAGACATTTATCGCAAAAGTTGTTCAGCATTGGAATGCCGTGAATGAAGCTTTTAAATATACTTATCAAATGAACATGAGGTTAAAATTAAAAATCAATCAGAAACCGATTCATTGTCAGTCACAACCTTCGAACATCTCACCAGAAAAATACGAGACTTTGATTGGAGTGACATCTGACTTATCACTAATTCAAATGGTGAAGGATATAGGAAGAAAGTAGTTGTGACTGATGAAGAACTTCTCTGAAGTCTTTCAACGAAACCACGGAAAACTTACATTCAAACATTGAACTGATGGGAATGGAATGCGTTCTATACCGTTTTACAATGTCCTTTTGCACTCTCTTCAATAACTGTTTCGAAATTCTGTTTCATCGTATAAAATTTAAACTGTTTCTTTGTTAACGACCTGACGTTCGTGAGAAACTATCTATCTGAAACTATCATAATGGCCATTCAATACGAAATGCAACTAACTTTTTTTCTGAAAGAAGGCTGGTTTTATTCAGGATTTCATTACACCATATTATTCCCTACTCTTGCTACAAAACCCTGTTTTTCAAAATAATCTCCTTTCAATGCGATGCCATTACGCCACCCTACTGTGAGGCCCTGTATGCCTGCATGGTACCACTCTACTGGTAGACTTCGGAGGCAATGCCTTGCTGTATCAATAATCTCCCCATCATCCCCGTACTACTTCCCGCGGAGTTCATTATTCATTGGCTGGAACAGATGGAAGTCGGAAGGTGCGACATCCAGGCCGTAGGTTGGATGAGGAATAACAGTTGAAACACGTATGTAACATAGCAGCGATGGCGAGGCATTGTAGCATCTGTGACCAGAGAGTTTGCGCTTGACCGCGCGAGTGTTGCGAGCGGTTCTCAGTCTGTCAAGTAGTCGTTGCGAGTCTGTCGGTCAGTCGTTGCGAGTCTGTAGCTCTGTCTAGTTGTCGCTATGCAGAGCAGTACTCTGTCAGTAGTCGTCGCGTGCTGTACGCTAATAGTCGTCATGCAGAGCGGTCGGTCAGTAGTAGCAGCCCAGTGCGGTTGTGTGATGTAGGCGGTCGGCAACACTGGTCAAGATGGTGAATAAGGTATACTATTAATTAATATAATCATTAGATAATGAAAAATTTATTTATTGTAATTATTCTCCAACAAGTCCCCCAATAATAATTTTTATTTCAAAAGCGTTTTCTCAAAAAATTTTATTTTTTTATTGAACTAAAGATTTCGTTGCACTTCCCATTTCACTCCATTTTTTTTAAAGAAAAATTTCAGTAAAATCACCAAAAAAAAGAAATATTATTATTTGCAATGCAGTTCCTCCAAGCCGTGCGCACAAAAAAGAGCAGAAATGTGACATCCATTTATTCTGAGGTAAGACTTTAATTCTGATTGTTTTGCACAGGGCCAAAGACCGATGTTTCGGTTTAATTGAATTTTCTTATCACTGAATAGACTTTAATTTTTTGTGAAGAATTTATATTTGAGTCAGATTGCTAATTTTTGTTTAATTGTCATTGTCACTAGATTCCATTGTGGGCAGGTTACGCTTAGCGCAATGTCCATTAGCATCCCTAAATAATATTGTCATTTATTTTAAATTTTGCGGGGAGGTTACACTTGGCGACACCCAGTCCAGGATCGTATTTCGTTGAGAGTCTTTTGAGCGACAGTCAGATATCTGCTCTTATTTGCTTAGATATAATTAGGATTTGGCGCAACGCTTTTATTAATCTTGTGACTTTCTTTCTACAGGTCAACGACAATTCGTTGCTCTGTTGTATTTGTGTGTTGCTTTTGCATTGTGCTCATTTGTTTTGTGAATAATTGTGACTATTGCAAAAATGCCGCGAAAGACTATGAATAGTGTATCGCGAGGTATTACGAACGAAACTACCGATTTAAACAACTTTACCGATAGGACATGTGACACGCAGTGTAATCATGACATTCCTGCGTTCACTGACAATCAGTGCATTCCAACCACTAATGATGACTTTTACCTTAATGATGAACAAACGAACTCAATTGTCTCATCTGTTAATTTGACGACAATTGATGACGCGGGACGCTCTATTGCAATGAGCGCTGCCGAGCTTAACACACCCGGTTTGGAAAATTCAAGTAACATACAAACAAATTTTTCGAATGAAAATGGTCAGTGTAGTGAAAGTACGACGGATTTATTTAATTCCGAAATAGGGACTGACAGTGTATGTTTAACTGGCAAACCTTTTTGTAAATTACAGAATGACCAAATGGTCACGCAAAAAGAGACAATTCCAGATCGACCATTGAACAGCACAGAGAATAGAAATGCTAATTTTGAATCGGATCCAATTATGGCATTTTTGCGGCAAAATTTCAAACAACAGAACGAAAAACAAGACAAACTTAGTGAACAGGTCAAACAACAGAATGAAAATTTCAAACAACTTAGGGAAGATAACAAACACTTAAATGAGAAACTTGACAATAATGACGTAAATCTCAAACAACTTAGTGAACAGGTCAGACAACAGAATGAAAAATTAGACGACAATTCCAGACAGCTTAGTGAACAAATTAGAGCCGTTGCCACGCAGTGCCATGACACTAAGGAACAGTTGCGCGTGGAAATTGAGGCTTGTTCACGAAAAAATAGCGAAGAAATTAAGTCTGTTGCGCAAGAATTAAGAGAAATGCAAACAGCCGCAACAGATACACTCAGAGACGAAATTAGCGGAGTCGCTAAACAATGGTCTGAAAAAGCTACACAATTACGGGACGAGTTTAGAGCAATGACGGTAGAACTTTCGCGCACTATGGACGCAAAGATAGACGCGAAATTCGAACAGCAGAACACTCAGATTAACGAGCGCTTTAATCAGCACATACAGAACAGTGATACGCGTTTCCACAGATTTATTCAAGATCAAAACAAAGTAAAACGACAAGTCATGGAAACAATCACTGCACAAAGACAAGAGGACAAACGTAAAATGTTCGCGAAAGCGAAGACGTATGTAGACAATAATATTACTACAGTGTCCGACAAAATTAATACCATAGCACAATTGAACGCGGAATTACGGGATGAAATTTCTGATCTTAAATCAAAAACAGATACACACACAGTAAATATTCAAACAGTGACAGACAGATTCGAACAATTAGATCTAACACAGGATTGCGATGTCATCAAAGCTGATGTTAAAAAACTGAGCGAAACTACGCGTAAGTTGCAAAAACAGATTAATGCGTCTGATTCTAAAACCGATGATCAGGTTAAGATACTGACTGAAAAATGTGATGAATTGGCCAGTCGTATTGATGTTATCGAAAATACTAATGACAATAAATCAGACGATACTGCGCCGGTTTCATTTATCCAAACACCTGAATTTCAAAATTTACAGCAGACAATTAATGAGATCGATTCATCTAACAACACGTTACGTAGAAAGTTATCAAATTTACAACAAGAAGTAACAGAGATGAAAAACATTTCAGTTAATAACATACCACAACAGACGCCACTTTATGAACATGTGTCAGACTCACGCAGTGCGTATAATTTGGGTAATCTGCAGAGAGTACGGGACTTAGATTCCGAACAACCACAGTT
Source organism: Schistocerca americana (assembly GCF_021461395.2). NCBI lineage: Eukaryota > Metazoa > Arthropoda > Insecta > Orthoptera > Acrididae > Schistocerca > Schistocerca americana. Next base: position 593,178,696 of record NC_060121.1, on the reverse strand, counting down.
CAATAGATACTCTTACGATCCTGAACCTGTTGCATCACACAGAGATGATAATTTCGATTACAAACATTTTCTGTCAGTAAGAAAGTTCAAAATATTTAAAAACGATAGAACGCAGATTCACCCACTGGATTGGATTCAACAGTTTAGTTTTGCTCTTCCACCGACTTGGCCTGTAACACATAAACTTGAATTTATTTGCAGTTTTTTGGAAGGCGAACCGGCAACTCGTATGAGACCGATCGCGAGACAGTGTTACTCGGTAGAGGAATTTCAGAATGCTTTTCTGTCAGCGTACTGGTCGAAGACGACACAGCGCGGAATTAAAGATCAACTAATTAGTTTGCCAAACTATGAAAACTCAAATTTTCCCAGTGTAACGCAATTTTTTGAGCACATGGTACAACAAAACCAGTACCTAAGTGAACCGTACAGTGAATCCGCACTTATACAACTATGCATCTCTAAATTACCACGGTCATTACGAGTGTCACTTCTAACGGGCCAGCAAAAAGAAAACATTTCAGCATTCAGAGATCTTTTACAGCTCTTGGAGGTACAGCAATCCGATTATTCTTTTGTAAACAAAAACTTTTCGTGTAACAACCAAGGTCAACAACAGTACTACAATTATGATCAGGGACGTAATTTCAATCGGAAAGATAACAGACGCTTTAGGAACGACAACTACCAAAACTTTAATAACAGGCAAAATTCTAATTATCAATACCGTCAAAATTTTCAGCAACAGGAACAACACTTTGGTAACAATAGAGGTGTTTCACAACAACAACATCAAAACCAGCCGGTTAGTATACCTAACCAACAATGGAATACACAAGGTCAACCAGGCTTTAATGTTTCGCCGCGTGGACGTATAGTCCCTGGTTCAACAAATAGTAACGCACGGGAGCAGAGAAACAACTATGTACAAAGAAGACAGTATTTCAATTCCTATCGCAATACACCGTATAGGAATGATTATTACGACAGACGTAAAAACGATGAGCACAATTACCAGCGTACATATAATAACAGTCGGTCTCACCAACAGCAAAATCATACGCAAGAACATATTCTCATGAATGAACCCGACAGTAGGTACCATCCAGAGCGTAACACGTCTGGAAGAAGTAATAGAACAGTTCAAATAGTGGAAATGCCACAGAATCCTCCTAATAATAATAACACGTCAGATAGAATCTGACTAGATAATGTACAGGACGCATCTTGCAATAATACAAGCACTACCTTAGACACGCAAAATGTTGTTCACGAAAATGTAATTACTTTTGACGACATCAGAGACACTCTTTTACAGGAAAGACCAGTTATTCAGAAAACCATTTCACATCCTGTTATCGAAATTAAAATTGGTTCATCGAAATTTTCAGCAGTAATTGATTCCGGATCACCTATATCAGTAATTAATGAGGAGACTTTCAACGAGTGCAACAAAGAGAATACTTATCCGACGTTACCATTAGGCAAAACAAAAGTGAAAGGAGCAGTACCGAGTAAAGGAGTAGACGTTAAACTACAGACGCATTTATCATTTTGTATTGGAGGTCATACTTTTCACTCTAATTTTTGGATTGTGCCTTTATTGACAACAGACGTTATTTTAGGTACGAATTTTCTGGTACAACACGACGCAGTCATTGATTTTCAGAATTCTTATTTAATGTTAAAGGATGAAAATGTACAATTGGCTTTAGAATTTCAGCACTCTTTATCTACGGAAGAACAAACAATTAACCGCACAGAGGTCATTTCCGCAACACGTAACATAGACTGTAATCCCACATTGTTCACGTACGTACACAACTATAATACTCCAGACGAAGCTAACTACGACGTAATGCAATTGATTTCTGATAAGGTTAAAGAGAGCAGTGCAAGTACAGACGACGAACGAACGCAGTTACACAAGATTCTTTTACAGCAAGCTCCAGTTTTTGACAACGTTCCTGGTACTATGTCCGGATTTATGTATGAATTTCAAGTCAAACAGCACGATACATTTAAAGCAAAGCATTATCCCATTCCATATATTCACAGAGAACAAGTTAAAAAAGAATTGCAGGATATGCTTGATCAAGGAATTATAGAACCAGCAGTTAGTCCGTACATAAACCCGCTGCATATTGTTAAGAAAAAAGATGGCTCACTTCGCCTTGTACTTGATTCACGTCACATTAATGACATTATTATTAATGAAACTGATCGACCACAGACACTAGAGGAACTTTTACAAAAATTTCACGGTACTGCTATTTATTCTACACTAGATTTAAAATCGGGATTTTGGCAAATTCAACTTCATCCAAATTGCAGAAAATATACAGCTTTTCTCTGTTTTGGCGACTGTTATCAATTTTGCAAATTACCGTTCGGCTTAACTATTTCTTCTGCAGCTTTTATTCGCGGTTTGAATACTATACTTCCGACAGAACTTAAGGACAGAATTACGACGTATGTAGACGATATTCTTATCGGAGAAGCTAACTGGTCTGAACACAATCTGATTCTTGAACAACTGTTACAAACTTTTCATGCACAAGGACTTACAGTTAATCTTAGTAAATCGCACTTTGGCAAAACTTCCATAAAATTTCTTGGACATGTAATTTCAGCAGAAGGCATTGCACCTGATCCGGAAAAACTTCAAGCTCTACGTGACATTACTGTTCCGACGACAAAAAAGCAATTACGCAGTTTTTTAGGCTTAATTAACTTTTTTCGCAAATTTATTCATCACTCTGCTTTAGACACGCCTAGACTATGCCAATTAACAGGTAAAAACACTATTTGGTCTTGGGATAAGCAAGCACACTCTGAATTTATGAACCTGAAAAATGCTCTGTTGAATGCACCACTTTTATCGCACCCAGACCTTACTAGAAATTTTTCCATTGCTACCGACAGTTCCAACACCGCTTTAGGCGTACACATTTTCCAGTAAATAGAAGAAGATGGTTCTATAGTAATTAAAAACATTGCATTTGCAAGTCGCATTTTGTCACCTGCTGAACGAAATTATTCTGTTGCAGAATTGGAAACATTATGTGTTGTATGGGCTTTCACGAGATTTAGGCACTTTCTTTATGGCAGACATACCACTGTTTACACAGATCACAGAGCGATACAATTTTTACTTTCAGCTAAATTTACTCACGACAGATTAAGCAGATGGAAACTATATTTACAAGAATTTAATTTTACAATAGTTCACATTCCCGGTACGCAAAATGTTATAGCAGACGCACTATCGCGTTCTCTCAGCAACAATCAGCAAGACGTAGCAACCAACTTCTGCAAAGCAAATTTCAGTGTCATGTACATTCAGCAAGTTGCATTTGAAAATTTTATTTCATGGTCATTACAGGACATAGCACAAGAACAAAACAAAGACAATGTGTGGAAAGAAATTAAACAGCTTTGGCAAGATAAGAATAATGTTACGATTAGGAACCATTACACTGTACGCAATGACATTTTGTTTCGCCGCTCTCATCCTGACAGTAACAATTGGTTACTATGCATTCCTGACGAACTGGTTAACAAATTAATTTGGTACACTCATTTAAGCTACGCACATTACGGAGCACGAAAATGTTTTCTTATACTGAGACAGAACTGTTATTTTACCAACATGGAGAAACGTATACGACGAGTTTTAGCGTCTTGTAAAATTTGCCAGAAAGCTAAATCAGACACCACTTCACATATTCCTCCGTTATATCCCATTATACCTGTTAAATTAAGACACATGGCCGCAGTAGATATTTTTGGTCCGATTCCCAGAACTAACAGAGGTTTTTGCTACATATTTGTCGCTGTTGAGCTCACTTCAAAATTTGTTACTTTCACTCCATTACGCAAAGCTACTGCCAAAACTGTTTCTAAAGCATTTGTAAAACATTTTCTGTCTCATGTAGGGCATGTAATGAAAGTAATTTCTGACAATGGATCACAATTTCGTAGTAGCGTATGGACACGCATGTTACGAGCCAGAAACATTTCTCCGATCTATATATCCAAGTACCACGCTTCTTCGAACCCCTGTGAACGATTAATGAAAGAAATTGGTAAACTGTGCCGAATATACTGCCACAAAAGACATATTGATTGGGATACACACATACTCTCATTCCAAGATGTAATTAATTCCATTCCAAATGAATCCACTATGCTATCTCCGTCTGTTATACTGAAAAATGCTGAACCACCTAACAAAATTAAAGAATTAATAACATTTCCTACATCTCGTCGATTACGACACCACGAAATAATTGACATTGCGCTGAACAACATCAAACGTGCCGCAGAGCGCCGGAGAAGACAGCAAAAACAGGTTTGTACACGCCGCGACTTTCACGTTGGACAGAAGATACTAGTACGTACACACTATTTATCCAGTAAATTAAAAGGTAAGTGCAGTAAATTTGAACTTCTATACGCAGGTCCATATCGGATTCGCAGCATCCCTCACCCCAATGTTGTACACGTCGAAACTTTGAGAACCAGAAAATCGAAAGGCAATCACCATATCTCAAACATTAAACCGTTTATTGAATGAAGACACTTTATGATTCAACACACTATGATGTCATTTACTAATGCAATTAATTCACCTGACTAATTACTGATGATTATCGTATTTTTTCTTGGCAAGTGCCCGGCAAGGTAAGGTTAGCAGGTCGCTTTTCTTGTCGTTACACATCAGACCGTGCACATTTTCCACTTTTTTGTGTGTATGATTGTTTTCAAGTTTTGTTTGTATGTACTGTGAAATAGTTAAGATATAACACACACCAGTTGACTTTGACATTTTTTGTTGCCATATGACACCTCAAGATCGTGACTGTTTAACATTTTTTTTTTTTTGCTACTGCATTGTATTATTCTGTGTACATTTTTGCATCTGAACACTGTCAACGTCTTTAACATATTACGTTTTCTGTCATGTTATGCTGTATGGCTAATTGTGTCACCATAAACCAGTCATTATTTAGTGGGTATATGATTTAAATGCAAGACATTAATCTCTGTCATCAATTTCAGAAAGAAATGATGTATGTAAGAAATAAATTCAACAGAAATGGGAATTTCACCTACGGAATAAACGAAAGGAGATGCGATAACTTTATGAGGAAGAGTAAATGGATCAGGATTAACAAACATTAACAAGAATATACTATACTCATCACAGAATAGCAGTCTTAACTAATTTTTTCTTTCAGAATACAAGGTGATTGATGCAGGCTGTCAGAGAGAACTACACATCTTAGTTTTAGTGATGAAATATGCTAGAGATAAGGAATAGTTATGTAATGAGTAATGAAGTGATTTTTTGCAGATGATAATGAATACTGACGAATAAGGATGAAGGATATGGTATTATGGATAATGAAGTTTTCTTTACAGATGAGGATAATGTTGAAGTTATGTATTTATGTTATGTAGTTATTTAAGTATTTGTTGCAGTTTGCTTTGACAGCAGGTGTTATATTGCATAGTAGGATGACGGAAAGTTTTGGAAAGGACAGCTATGGAACACATTTTTATACACATTTCACTACCTGTTAATTCGAAGTTCACTACTTTTCAGCATAGTGTGCGTTTCTTCTTTCAGGTCAATAATCCATTTTGTATTTTTTTCAGGAGAAGCTTTTCATGATACTTGCTAAACCTGTTACTTATTATACCTGTTCTAGAACTTGCATTTTTTTTTGTATTTTTACCCATTTGTGTTTATCATTTATAAATGTGATCACATGTACTGCCTTGTTACATAATCTTGCTACAGCTGACTCATGACGAATGACGTTACCTATCCTCATTTGCAGCAATAGGTCAAAAGCAAAAAGTGTTATGCCTCAGCAATTAATTATCGATCCCAACGCAATGCATTGCTACCAAAAAAATGTATTACCAGTCCCACATAATGTCACTAGTTTATGAAAATTCTGAATAATACTGATTAGCTCTGAATAGTATGTCACTTGAGTAATGACCTCTTAATGAGAAAGTATATATTTAAAATAATGCTTTGTCACTAGCTAATAATTGCCACTGTTTATTGTAATGAGACTACTTATAATGCCCATGATTATTAAGACTATGACTGTAATTAACTGATTTTAATATTGACTTTGTAATGATCTGAGTAATACTGAATGATGAACTATGTTTGGTTCTATTCAATACTTGCTGGCCACTGAGTGCCAATAATTAATGTCACTCCACGAATTGTTATTAATTATGCCATTAATTATCCCTTTTTTTCCCATGTTGAGTTTTCATGTTTTGGTTAATGGCCAATGAGTGCCAATAATTTGTATCACTCAATGTATTATGTTAATGCTAGGCCAATAATTGACTCTCCTTTTCAATTAAGGCTTCTGATGAACATTATTCTGTCTTACTAAATATACTTTGTAACTGGCCAAGGACCGCCACTGTTTATTGTAATACGATTACCCATGATGCCAGCTAGTGATTCTTAATAGATTGTAATGACACATAATTAATTAACTATGGTACTGTTTAATAATGCTTTGTAATTAATTAAGGCTAATAATTCTTACTATATTGGAATGACAAATGATTAAATAATTAACTGTAATTAGACAAATGATTAATTAACGACAAATGATTAATGAACTGTAATTAGGAAAAGGCTAATGATTTTTATTGGAATGACAAATGATTAATTATTTATCTGTAATTAGACAAATGATTAATTAACGACAAATGATTAATCAACTGTAATTAGGAAAAGGCTAATGATTTTTATTGGAATGACAAATGATTAATTAATTAACTGTAATTAGACAAATGATTAATTAACGACAAATGATTAATCAACTGTAATTAGGAAAAGGCTAATGATTTTTTTGGAATGACAAATGATTAATTAACTGTAATTAGGAGAAGGTTAATGATTCTTAAGTATACTCTGTAACTGAAAAGAATGCGATTATTTCATAATATTTTGTAACCAGGAAAAGAAGGCTACTGATTCTATGTAAAACAATTAATGAACATTTTTCTGTAATACTACATACTTGGTACAGAAATGTTCAATAACTGGGCTATGAATGCCACAAACTATCAATGAAGACTGTAATTGTCAATATTATGTGACTTGATGTCCTTCACCTCATAAGCTGACTACCCTAAATTACTGCAATGTCCATTTGTCCTGTTTATCCTAGTGATCATGGAGCACTATATTTGGTTTTGCACTAATTCTACGTTGGTGCGCCTTGTAAGAGCGTGGTGTTGACACGACATGCTGTCCACCACCGTAAGCGATGAAGACGTTATTATGGTCCCACTGTTTGGTGTACGTAATGTACTGCCAAAATGAAAACATGGAAAATTACTACGACAGTTCAGTGTCTTGGCTACACTGATAAATTCTGATGGGAAAAGAACTTCAAGTTGTGTCACTTGGTGCTGTACTTCTGTGGAAAGATATGGACTTTCAGAGCAGCTGTGTGCAATCTAAAGTGCTACAACCATGATGCAATCCTTCCCTTTCCTATCCTAATTCTTGTCACATAATGAAAATCATTTTTTGGTAACGTCATTTATGTTCATAGGTTATACATTTTTCGATTTGTTGAACTCCAGTGCGAGTACACTTATGGCACTGGTCGACATGATGTTTTGCCATTATGTTTATTTGTTGTGAAAATGCTAAAGACATTTCTTCAGTGCGTGTGCACTTTGGACATGATGTTTTGCCATTATGTTTATTTATTGCGAAAGTGCTAAAGACATTTTTTTTTCGATTTGTTCTGAAGTACAGTATATGTACACTCTTGTCTTTTATATTGTATATACATTTTTATTTTAATGATATGTTCTGAACTACAGTGCATGTGCACTTCTGTTAGGTGTTAATATGTTTTCTACTGAACTTCAGTGCCTGTACACTTATCTCATATGTTTTCTACTATTCTGTATATTCAATACTTTAATGCGAATGCACTTATGCCATTTGTTACTAATTGTACATACATTTCATCAATTACGGATATGTTCTCAACTGCAGTGCATGTGCACTCATGTCACTTGTCAACATAATATTTTTTGCCAGTCTGTTTATTTGTTCTGAATATGCTAAAGAATTTTTTCAGTGCCTGTGCACTTTGTTATCTGTCAAATAATTTGTATATACATTTTTCTGATTTGTTACTATGTTTTGTACTCACATTTTGTCTTTGTCTGATATATCTTGTACTTAGTGCGTGTGCACAACATTTACTTTATGTACTACATCTAATTATTCTGTAAATTGTAGAAGTTTATTAGTTAATTAAAAATTTTGCCGCGATTGGCAAGTCCAAATGACTCACCATCGCTGCCAAATTTTTGCCCCCCCAGTGGAGGGTTATGAAACACGTATGTAACATAGCAGCGATGGCGAGGCATTGTAGCATCTGTGACCAGAGAGTTTGCGCTTGACCGCGCGAGTGTTGCGAGCGGTTCTCAGTCTGTCAAGTAGTCGTTGCGAGTCTGTCGGTCAGTCGTTGCGAGTCTGTAGCTCTGTCTAGTTGTCGCTATGCAGAGCAGTACTCTGTCAGTAGTCGTCGCGTGCTGTACGCTAATAGTCGTCATGCAGAGCGATCGGTCAGTAGTAGCAGCCCAGTGCGGTTGTGTGATGTAGGCGGTCGGCAACACTGGTCAAGATGGTGAATAAGGTATACTATTAATTAATATAATCATTAGATAATGAAAAAATTTATTTATTGTAATTATTCTCCAACAAGTCCCCCAATAATAATTTTTATTTCAAAAGCGTTTTCTCAAAAAATTTTATTTTTTTATTGAACTAAAGATTTCGTTGCACTTCCCATTTCACTCCATTTTTTTTTAAAGAAAAATTTCAGTAAAATCACCAAAAAAAAGAAATATTATTATTTGCAATGCAGTTCCTCCAAGCCGTGCGCACAAAAAAGAGCAGAAATGTGACATCCATTTATTCTGAGGTAAGACTTTAATTCTGATTGTTTTGCACAGGGCCAAAGACCGATGTTTCGGTTTAATTGAATTTTCTTATCACTGAATAGACTTTAATTTTTTGTGAAGAATTTATATTTGAGTCAGATTGCTAATTTTTGTTTAATTGTCATTGTCACTGGATTCCATTGTGGGCAGGTTACGCTTAGCGCAATGTCCATTAGCATCCCTAAATAATATTGTCAATTATTTTAAATTTTGCGGGGAGGTTACACAGTCCATTGAAGTTTTGTGAGCTGCTCTCGGGTGCGCAGACTTGGGTGAGGCCTTGCGTTGTCATGGAGAAGAGGATGTCTGATTGTGGTCCTTCGACCACCTCGAATGAGAGTGACCGCACATCACAGTTGTTTGCGGTCGGATTGGATTGGCGGTAAGTTCCTATGGGGCCAAACTGCTGAGGTCATCGGTCCGTGGGCTTATACACTACTTAATCTAACTTGAACTAACTTACGCTAAGGACAACACACACGCCCATGCCCGAGGGAGAACTCGAAGCTCCAAATGGGGGAGCCGTGCGAACCGTGGCATGGCGCCTAAGACCGGGAGGACACCCCAGGCGTGCGCGGCCGGCTAACACGCCAGAGATTGGACAGGTTTGCGCGACCTTATTGCGATGATGAGAGGCGCGTCGCCTAACGACTCACTGTGCTTTCGTTTAGTACCAGGTCTCATCGACATTGTGCAGCCCCCTATGAATATTTTGTGAACTCTGAATTTCCTCCAAGAGAAACTCAGTAACACCTCTCTGATTGGAAGGCGCCTCCAACACAGACGTCATTTTGAAGGCTATGTATAGTGCCACCAAGCATTGGAATTTCATGAAAATATAGGGGATGAAGCGGGAATATTCCACGATGTATAACAATAAATTCCAGATTTTTTTCCAACCGAAATTGGATGCGAACAAAAATATGTTGCATTATATATGGAACGCCCGTCGTCTAATAGCAGCACATTTGTCGACACATCTTGTCACCTCGGAAGTCTGAAATACGTTGTGGAAACCTTCTACAGAGACATTCTTCAACATTTCCTGTAACAAAGCGAACAACTCTGCAACCATGCTGAGGTCGCCAGGTGCGACTGCCAGCCAAGTCGCATCTCACCCCAGAGACGTTCAGGGCAGTTCGGACGAACGGAGTTGCGTTCATTGCGTTATTAAGATAAAATTCGATGTGCGTTGTGTCTAGCTTTGGGATCCTTTTTCGTAAGATATGCTGCAAGCAACATCAACTCAATTTTCTGATTTCAATATTTTCATTACTTCGCGGAATAATTACCGCAGCATTACTGCAAAGATGATTCTGTATCCAGTATCGGCTACAAAATCTGGCAATCTTTGGGGTTTTCAGTAGAAGAGATATGTTTCACAGTAGCGAGAAGAACAAGAACTCATAGGATAGAATTTCCGAAAGGATCAATGGTGCTAGATCAGGACGAAGATTTTGCTCCTCTGATCATCTATGGAGACCAGTCTTTTTATACAGGGTGGTCCATTGATAGTGACCGGGCCAAATAACTCACGAAATAAGCATCAAACGAAAAAACTACAAAGCCTGGAACTTGTTTAGCCTGAAGGGGGAAACCAGATGGCACTATGGTTGGCCCGTTAGATGGCGCTGCCATAGGTTGGTTGGTTGGTTGACTTGGGGAAGGAGACCAGACATCGTGGTCATCGGTCTCATCGGATAAGGGAAGGATGGGGAAGGAAGTCGGCCGTGCCCTTTCAGAGGAGCCATCCCGGCTTTGGCCGGGAGTGATTTAGGGAAATCACGGAAAACCTAAATCAGGATGGCCGGACGCGGGATTGAGCCGTCGTACTCCCGAATGCGAGTCCAGTGTGCTAACCACTGCGCCACCTCGCTCGGTGCTGCCATAGGTCAAACGGATATCAACTGCGTTTTCTTAAATAGGAACCCCCATTTTTTATTATATATTCGTGTGGTACGTAAAGAAATATGAATGTTTTAGTTGGACCACTTTTCTCGCTTTGTGACAGATGGCGCTGTAATAGTCACAAACGTATAAGTACGTCGTTTCACGTAACATTCCGCCAGTGCGGACGGTATTTGCTTCGTGATACATTACCCGTGTTAAAACGGACCGTTTACCAATTGCGGAAAAGGTCGATATCGTGTTGATGTATGGCTATTGTGATCAAAATACCCAACGGGCGTGTGCAATGTATGCTGCTCGGTATCCTGGACGACATCATCCAATTGTCCGGACCGTTCGCCGGATAGTTACGTTATTTAAGCAAACAGGAAGTGTTCAGCCACATGTGAAACGTCAACCACGACCTGCAACAAATGATGATGCCCAAGTTGGTCTTCTAGCTGCTGTCGCGGCTAATCCACACATCAGTAGCAGACAAATTGCGCGAGAATCGGGAATCTCAAAAACGTCGGTGTTGAGAATGCTACATCAACATCGATTGCACCCGTACCATATTTCTATGTACCAGGAATTGCATGGCGACGACTTTGAGCCTCATGTATAATTCTGCCACTGGGCACAAGAGAAATTACGGGACGGTGACAGATTTTTTGCACGCGTTCTATTTAGCGACGAAGCGTCATTCACCAACACCTGTAACGTAAACCGGCATAATATGCACTATTGGGCAACGGAAAATCCAAGATTGCTGCGACAAGTGGAACATCAGCGACCTTGGCGGGTTAGTGTATGGTGTTGCATTATGGGAGGAAGAATAATTGGCCTCATTTTATCGATGGCAATCTAAATCGTGCAATGTATGCTGATTTCCTACTTAATGTTCTACCGATGTTACTACAAGATATTTCACTGTATGACAGAATGGCGATGCACTTCCAACATGATGGGTGGCCGGTACATAGCTCGCGTGCGGTTGAAGCGGTATTGAATAGCATATTTCACGACAGGTGGATTGGTCATCGAAGCAGCATACTATGGCCCGCACGTTCACCGGATCTGACGTCCCCCGATTTCTTTCTGTGGGGAAAGTTGAAGGATATTTGCTATCGTGATCCACCGACAACGCCTGATAACATGCGTCTGCGCATTGTCAATGCATGTGCGGACATTACGGAAGGCGAACTACTCGTTGTTGGGAGGAATGTCGTTACACGTATTTCCAAATGCATTGAGGTTGACGGACATCATTTTGAGGATTTATTGCATTAATGTGGTATTTACAGGTAATCACGCTGTAACAGCATGCGTTCTCAGAAATGATACGTTCACAAAGGTACATGTGTCACATTGGAACAACCGAAATAAAATGTTCAAACGTACCTACGTTCTGTATTGTAATTTAAAAAACCTACCTGTTACCAACTATTCGCCTAAAATTGTGAGCCATATGTTTGTAACTATTACAGCGCCATCTATCACAAAGCGAAAAAAGGTGTCCATTTAAAACATTCATATTTCTTTACGTACTACACGAATATGTAATAAAAAATGTGGGTTCCTATTTTAAAAAAACGCAGTTGATATCCGTTTGACCTAAGCAGCGCCAACTAGCGGGTCAACCATAGCGCCATCTGGTTTCCCCCTTCAAGCCAGACAAGTTTTGTAGTTTTTTCGTTTGGTCCGGTCACTATCAATGGACCACCCTGTATATCATACGGTCAGCGTTGTCTTGGTGTCAAGTCAGTAACTTTGGTTTATTGATTCATCAGATGCGGTCCGTTTTGTCCAGGCTCATCCTTGGCTTGGTCATTAAACGCTCTAGCAATTTTACGAAAATTACAACCTTTAAATTGTAAAACAACGTTTCCATCAAATTTTATGTGCGAACAGACAAGGTAAGAACTGTTTTGACCCGGAGATCCTCTGTGCCTCCGTTAGGAAAGCTGCGTTTTGCTCTGAGGATCGAAATTTAAAACTTAGATTTCATCACACGTGACGACTCCGAGTAATAATTGCGAACAGTGTCTACTGAAACTTCATAGAAGATCATCATACACATTCTTCCCTTATCAAGAGAAGTGGAACCCAATGGCACACTGGTATCTGTAATTTCAGTCGATCGATTGACAGAAATTCTCTAGCCATACCTGTGTCATACATGACATACCTCAACGTATGTATCTGTACTTTTTTAAGTTCATCCGTGACCGATGAAGTTTCATCGATTATGTCAGAGTCTACTTGAACGTGATTGTTCCCAAATGCTGCCGACACCTTTGAAGACCTCAACAGATCTTACTTCTACACAATCTGATCAAAAGTATCCGGACACTCCCATGTTATACGAAAGTGACCACTAGATGTCGCGAGAGGCGGGTCCGTCGGTATAAAAAAAGGCAGAGAGTACAGTGCTGTCAGTAGAGAAGCAGCAACAGCAGAGTGGGACAGTCAGGAAAACTTAGTGACCTTGAATGTGGACTAGTCACTGGATGTCACATGAGGAACATATCCCTCAAGGACATTTCAGTCCTTCTGAAACTGCCCTAGTCGACTGTTAATGTGAGTGTCAAGCGGAAACACAAAGTGACAGCCACAACTACACCAAGACAAGGCAGACCTCATGTAATGACGGACAGGGACCATCGAACACTGCAGAGGTTCAGTGTAAAAACCGCATGAAATCTGCGGAAGGAACCACTCGCGAGTTCCAAAGCGCTACCAAGAGCTCAACTAGTACAATGACTTTGCGTAGGGAGTTAAAAAATGCGGTACAATGGTCGAGCAGCTGCTCGTATGCTACATAGTTCCGTAGTCAGTGCTTATCGACGCTTGAGGTGGTGTAAAAAGCGACGCTACGGACACTGGACGGCTGAAAACGATTGATCTGGAGTGATGAATCACGTTATATCCTGTGGCAATCCACCAGAAGTGTTTGGGTTTAGCGAATGCCTTGAGAACGTTACGTGGCATCATGTGTAGAACCGAAAGTGAAATACGGATGAGGTTAGTTCATTGATTGGTTGGTTAGTTGGTTGGTTCATTTGGGGCAGGATACCAAACAGCGAGGTCATCGGTCCCATCGCATGAGGGAAGGAAATCGGCCGTGCCCTTTCAAAGGACTGCCTGAAGCGATTCAGGGAAATCTCGGAAAACCTAAATCAGGATGGCTCGACGCAGGTTTGAGCAGTCGTCCTCCCGAATGCGAGTCCAGTTTGCTAACCACTGCGCCACCTCACTGTAGTTTGTGAACAATAACATTCCTGAAATACCCCGACCAGAACCCAACTGAACACCTTTGGGATGAGTTAGAACTCACTCCAGATCCCAGCGTCCAACATCACTACCTTCCCTAGATAGGAAAAATGAACTGCCATTTTTCCACAGGCATTCAGACACAATGAAATAGTCGCCAGCAGGGTTCAAGCGTCGGAAAGGGGAAGCGGGGACACGTCCTACATACCCTTCGCTAATTGGTGTCCAGATACTATTTATCAGGTAGTATATTCGCCGCGTAAGCCACATAGACTGAGGACGGCTTACCGTGAGAAGATGTTGATGAGTTATCCACGGACAGATAGAAGAAATTCATTCACTGCACACAGGCAGAGTCGAGTGCTGCTTTGATCAACCATGGTGACTTACCTAAAACAAAAGCGACAAAAATATTAGATTAGAACCACTGCTACTGTCTACAAAATTTCATTGGTTTAATGCAAGATATTGACAATGACTAAGTGATGCAACCCTACTGCTATAACAATAGTAAATTGGAATGATCACTTCATTTGAATGCTACGAGGCGATACGAAATGAACACATAAATTCTGTGGTAGGAAGGCTGAATGGGAGGCTTAGATTTGTTGGAAGGGTTCTGAGAAAGCGTGTTACATCCACAAAGGAAACCCAATAGATGACGCTAGTGCGACCAATTCTAGAGTACTGCTGCAGCGTTTGTCAAGTAGGCATTACAGCCGATATCGAAAGAATCCAGAGAAGTGCTGCTAGCATAGTAACGAGACGGTAAATCCAACAAGAAAGTGTAACAGGCATGATGTTACTGACAGCCTGAATCCATGTTCTTGATTGGAATTTGATTCCGAGCCTTGCGTTTCGCAGACAGTGCTCTTAGCGACTGAGTTATCAGAGATCACTTACGAAATTCCGTCACATCTTCCATTCTGCAAGAATCCATTCGTCCTTTCAGGACTGTTGTTGTTGTTGTTGTTGTTGTTGTGGTGGTTCAAAAATGGTTCAAATGGCTCTGAGCACTATGGGACTTAACAGCTGTGGTCATCAGTCCCCTAGAACTTAGAACTACTTAAAACTAACTAACCTAAGGACATCACACACATCCATGTCCGAGGCAGGATTCGAACCTGCGACCGTAGCAGTCGCACGGTTCCGGACTGCGCGCCTAGAACCGCGAGACTACCGCGGCCGGCTGTGGTGGTGGTGGTCTTCAGTCCAGAGACTGGTTTGATGCAGCTCTCCATGCTACTCTGTCCTGTGCAAGCTGCTTCATCCCCGAGTAACTACTGAAACCTACATCCTTCTGAATCTGTTTGGTGTATTAATGCCTCGGTCTCCCTCAACAATTTTTACCTCTCAAGCTTACTTCCAACACTAAATTGATGATCCCTTGATGCCTCACAAAAGGTTCTACCAACCGATCCCTTCTTCTAGTCAAACTGTGCCACAAATTCCTCTTCTCCCCAATTCGATTCGGTACCTCTCCATTAATTACGTGATCTACCCATCTAATCTTCAGCATTCTTCTGTAGCACCACAGTTCTAAAGCTTCTATTCTCTTCTTGTCTAAACTATTTATCGTCCATGTTTCACTCCCATACGAGGCTACACTCCATACAAATACTTTCAGAAAAGACTTCCTGACATTTAAATCTATATTCGATGTTAACAAATTTCTCTTCTTCATGTCCACTTTCCTTGCCGTTGCCAGTTTACATTTTATATCCTCCCTACTTCGACCATCATCAGTTATTTTGGTCCCCAAATAGCAAAACGTATCTACTACTTTAAGTGTCTCACTTCCTAATCTAATTCCCTCAGCATCGCCTGCTTTAATTCGCCTACTTTCCATTACCCTCATTTTGCTTTTGTTGATGTTCATCTTATATTCTCCTTTCAAGGCACTGTCCATTCCGTTCAACTGCTCCTCCAGGTCCTTTGCTGTCTCTGACAGAATTACAATGTCGTCGGCAAACCTCATTGTTTTCATTTATTTTCCATGGATTTTAATTCCTCCTCCAAATTTTTCTTTTGTTTAATTTACTGCTTGCTCAATATACAGATTGAATAACATCGGGGAGAGGCTACAACCCTGTCTCATTCCCTTCTCAACCACTGCTCCCCTTTCGTGCCCCTCGTCTCTTATAATTGCCATCTGGTTTTTGTACAAATTGTAAATAGCATTTCACTCCCTGTATTTTATCCCTGCCACCTTCATAATTTGAAAGAGAGTATTCCAGTCAACATTGTCAAACGCTTTCTGTAAGTCTACAAATGCTAGAAACGTAGGTTTGCCTTACCTTAATCTAACATCTAAGATAAGTCGTAGGGTCAGTATTGCCTCATGTGTTCCATCTTTTCTACAGAATCCAAACTGATCTTCCCCGAGATCGGCTTCTACCAGTTTTCCTGCGATGCCCTGCTAAACCAGCAGGACAGGACAGGTAGTTTAAATTGTGGAAAGGGGCCAAAATAAGCGGCTGTCAGTTATACTCGAACATACAACTTTATTTATTTGACCAAACGTTACAAGAGCCAAGAAAATTAAAAAAAAAAAAAAACACAGCATTAATTTTTGGAACTTAATTACTGGCTGAATGCGCCGTACAATCTCATGTCTTAAGGGCAAGACCACTGTAATTTAAAATCGGCTAGAAACCAATAACTTAAAACTCAAACCAAAAGGCAGAAGGGTTGGGTTGGGTTGTTTGGGGAAGGAGACCAGCCAGCGAGGTCATCGGTCTCATCGGATTAGAGTAGGACAGGGAAGGAAGTCGGCCGCACCTTTTCAAAGGAACCATCCCGGCATTTGCCTGGAGCGATTTAGGGAAATCACGGAAAACCTAAAGCAGGATGGCCGGAAGCGGGAGAAAGGCAGAAGGCCTTATCTTAAATCAATTCTTTCAATTAGGTTGAAGGCCCAAACGATCTGACACCTTAAGAGCAAAACAACTTTAATTTAAAAATCGGCTGAAGGCCCATCACTTAAGACTCAAACCAAAATAAATTTTTAAAAGGCCAAAAGGCCTTATCTTAAAGCAATTTTTCAATTAGGCTGAAAGCCCAAACAATCTGACACCTTAAGAGCAAACAACTTTAATTTAAAATCGGCTGAAAGCCCATCACTTAAGACTCAACCTAAAATAAATTTTTAAAAGGCCAAAGGCCTTACCTTAAAACAGTTCTTTAATTAGGCTGAAGGCCCAAACAATCTTACGCCTAAGGGCAAAACAACCTTAATTTAAAAATCGGCTAGAAGCTATACAAATATAAACAAAAAGAACAAATAAAACGAGGCAGTACACTCAACGGCGCTCAGAAGTTTCCGAGGGTCGGCCTGTAATTCAAACATTAACACTCGCTTAGTCGAGACAGGCAGTCGGCCCAACCATTCTCGATTCGACGACAACCCAACCGACAGACAGTCAACGGACCCACCGACAAGATATCTTCCACTCCACCCGACCAGCACACACCAGGGAGTTCAATGGCACAACGTAGAAAGTATTGGCGCCCACAACCAATTATATATTGAGTTGTCAAACTACACACCGTGCTGGACAGCGACAACACGGTGAAAATACACTGCCTGAATTAATGTCAACGGCCAGAGTAAGTAACCAGAACGTTAACTGCCACAAGGCAGAAGATTCCGCTGGTGCACTTCAATTGAAAATAACCAAGTACAGTTAAACTCGACCGGAGGGTGGCTAAAATTTGCCAACTTGAAAACACAGGTTGTTACTCGCGGGAATATCCCAACAGTCGACAACGAAATCCAAACGACACAATGTGAACAGTCGTGACTTTCTAGTAGATTAAGTCAAACCTCAACTTCCGTGTCCAGGATCGGTGAGCCACAGACCTCGTAGCAATGGGAACACCACCACACACTCCGACCGCATGTGGACGCCGCCAGCAGCCTCGGCCAAATTACGCGCGGCGTAGATTTCCTTGAGTTCCACGCCAACCGACCAACTCATCGCACACCGCAGAGCCCGAACTATAAGCGCCAGGCCAAAAATAGTACAAGGTGCGAATATCGATACACACCGCTGCTGCCACTAGCAAAGAGAGAGAGGATAACAGCATAATCGCGATAACTGCGGGAGACTGAACACAGAATTGCAACCAGGGTTTAATGCAAAGCATAACATGAGCCAGCCACGGCTCATTTCCATTCGTGTGTAAAGAATTCGTGTTAGTATTTGGCAACCGTGACTTATTAAACTGGTACTTCAGTAATTTTCACACCTGTTTTCTTTGGGATTGGAATTATATTCTTCTTGAAATCTGAGGGTATTTCGCATGTCTCATACATCTTGTTCTCCAAATGGTAGATTTTTATCAGGGCTAGCTCTCCCAAGGCTATCGGTAGTTCTAATGGAATGCTGTCTACTCCCGGGAGCTTGTTTCGACTTAGATCTTTCAGTGCTCCTTTGAACTCTTCACGCAGTATCATATGTCCCATTTCATCTTCATCTATGTCCTCTTCCATTTCTACAATATTTCCCCCAAACAACTTCATCGCCCTTGTATAAATCCTCTACACACTACTTCCACCTATCTTCCTTTGCTTATTTACTTAGAACTCGTTTTCCATCTGAGGTCCTGATATTCATACAAGTGATTCCCTTTTCCCCAAAGATCTCTCTAATTTTCTTGTATCCATCTTACCCCTAGTGATATATGTCTGTACATCCTTACATTTGTCCTGTAGCCATCCCCGCTTAGCCATTTTTCACTTCCTGTCGATCTCATTTTTGAGACGATTGCCTGCTTTATTTACTAGATTTTCATATTTTCATCTTTCATCAATTAAATTCAGTATCTTTTCTGTTACCCAAGGATTTCTACTATACGTCGTCTTTTTACCTACTTAATCCTCTGCTGCCTTCACTATTTCATCTCTCAAAGCTACTCATTCTCCTTCTACTGTATTTTTTCCCTCGTTCTTGTCAATCGTTCCCTAATGTTCTCTTTGCAACTCTCTACAACCTCTGGTTTAGTCAGTTTATCCAGGTCCCATCTCCTTAAATTCCCACCTTTTTGCAGTTTCTTCAGTTTTAATCTACAGTTTATAACCAATAGATTGTGGTCAGTGCACATCTGCCGCTGGAAATGTCTTACAATATAAAACCTGGTTCCTAAATCTCTGTCTTACCATTATGTAATCTATATGAAACCTTCCAGTGTCTCCAGGCCTCTTCCACATTTACAACCTTCTTTCATGATTCTTAAGCCAAGTGTTAGGTATGATTAAGTTTCGCTGTGTGCAAAATTCTACCAGGCGTCTTCCTCTTTCATTCCTTTCATTCACCTACTACTTTTCCTTTTCTTCCTTTTCCGACTATCGAATTCCAGTCCCCCACGACTATTACATTTTCGTCTCCCTTCACTATCTGAATAATTTCTTTTGTCTCATCATACATATCTTGAATCTCTTCGTCATTTGCGGAGCTAGTTGGCATATAAACTTGTACTACTGTGGTAGGCGTGGGCTTCGTATCTATCTTTGCTAGAATAATGCATTCACTATGCTGTTCGTAGTAGCTTACCCGCGATCCTATTTTTTATTCATTATTAAACCTACTTCTGCATTACCCCGATTTGATTTTGTATTTTTAAGCCTGTATTCACCTATCAGAAATCTTGTTCCTCCTGCCACCGAACTTCACTAATTCCCACTATATCTAGCCTTAACCCATACATTTCCACTTTTAAATTTCCTAATCTATCTGCCCAATTAAGAAGTCTGACATTCCACGCTACGATCCGTAGAATGCCAGTTTTGCTTCTCCTGATGACATTCTGCTGAGTAGTCCCTGCCCGGAGATCCGTATGGGGGACTATTTTACCTCCAGAATATTTTACCCAAGAGGACGCCATCATCATTTAACCATACAGTAAAACTGCATATCCAAAGGAAAAATTACGGCTGTAGTTTCCCTTTGCTTTCAGCCGTTCGCAGTACCAAGACCGTTCTGGTTAATTTTACAAATTCAGACCAGTCAATCATCGAGAGTGTTGCCCCTGTAACTACTGAAAAGGCTGCCGCCCCTCTTCAGGAACCACACGTTTGTCTGGCCTCTCAACAGATACCCCTCCGTTGTGGTTGCACCTGCGGCACGCAAGCCTTCCCACCAACAGCAAGGTACAAGTTTCGTGGAAGGAGGACCTTACAGGAATAGAACCCCTGAAAGGATAGACATTGCGGAGAAATAGCTCAGCCCCTGCTCGAGATGCTTTGCAGAATGAATTTGTCATTCTACAACGGCGTATGTTGTCTGGAAAATTTCTGTCCGATTAAACTCGAGTGACCGAGCAAGAATGGAACCCAGAATCTTGCCTTGCACGGAAACTCAGAGATTTCACAAGAAATGCAGTCCGGGAAAACAGAGCATCAGACATTACGGATCGGATTTTACACAGTTTAGATGACGACCACTACGCCAGAGGCAGGCCGAAGCAGGCGTGGACGGAAGTCGGAACACCGGCGACCAGAGAGGACCATTGGTACCGCGCCCGGCGGGCGCGGACCGCTGACGAGACACTCGACGTGTCACGGACCGGTTCAGTGCGCCCAGCACCATCCAGGCACAAATACTGGACTCGATCCACCCTAGGGCCATTCTCGGGTCGCACCTGAAGATGACAGCGAGTTTCGCCGTCGAAATGTCGTGCGAGAACGACGTGAACATCCGTATCAAGAAAATCCCTGTCTTTGAAGACACAGAAGAAAGCGGTGTTGGGGAGTGGACTGCTGTTGACGACAATGGCCACCAGGAATACGGAGACGAAGACATCGTAGGAACGGTGCACGGCTCGTCAGCTCAGATCAACTCGGGCGACAGCGAGGAGAAGGCGAACGCTCAGACTGAACTCAGATCACACACAGACGCGGCGAATGCTCTTGACCTCGCCTTACACTACGTCGAACAGCACGCTTCATCAACACCAAATGACGTTATGTTCATGAGGCGAGGGCGAAACACTGCCGATCCAGGGCTCTTCGTCAGAAATAAATGATTGACTTTACTTCTTAACAGTGTGTAAATTGATTATTCTTTGTGTTAAGTAGTGATTAAAAATAATTCTACAGAATTGTATAAATGAAGGTGACCTGTACTGTATGTACTGTACTGTAAGTAACCAGCTTTCTTCCACTGTGGTTTCAGGCGTTTTCATCATCCCTATGTATGTATCTATTTAACTTCTTTGTTTAACATAAACAAACATTTTTTCAGGGTCTTCTTAATTTCTCTTGTTTTTAAGTTAAAAAGTCGGTATTTTCTCTGAACTGTTCGGAATAGGCGGATTTTCGGAACAGCGGAGTTTGGGATAGCGGGACTGTACTGCATTTAATAACTTCTTTGCAAAACAGTACTGTACACTAAAGGCAAACCGAATGATGTAGCATTGTCTTAAACAGTCTGGCCTTTTGTTACGGAGGGTGGAGGCTCCAAGCTTCATCCAACGATCCTGGTTTACGTTTCCCTTGAAACCCCTCTATTATTTCAGGAAAATGCCGAGATGGTTCCTTCTGTAAGGCCACGGCTGACTACCTGTTCGTTCTTCTCAAACCAGACCAGTACGTATGTAAATGTCTGTATGTATGAATTATGTTGTTTTTGTTGTTCTTAACTTGCAAAACCAAAACATGTCCAGTATCCTCTTAGCTGTTTTCTACAGATAAATGAACCCGCTGCTGCTGCTGCTACTACTACAAATATGAAGAAATTTGTTACACTATGCAGTTCCCCACTGGGTAATAGTGAGATTTTCATTAAAATTTTTGAGGCCTTATGGCGCAGTCTATCAGACAAGAAGAAAAGGGATTTTTAATTTGTGGTGATTTTAATGTAAATTTCTTGAGTGGATCTGACTGTAAAAGTAATCTAGAGGTGATCTTTAGTATGAGTCACAAATTTTGAAGATAGTTATACCCTTACAAAGAATGTTTTCACGCAAGAAGTGGAAGTTACAGAAATGCATGCGTCTCCTGTGATAAATGGACTGTCAGGCCATGATGCACAGTTAGTCGTTTCAAATAACTTATCTCCATTCCATGTACAATGGTTTCCCAGAAAGTGAGGCACCTCATTTTTTTCTCAGCTGAAAACAATGCTGCGAATGCGAAACGTTATGTATGTATTATTAGAAGTCACGTGAGCGACCTCGCCAAGTTTCTGTCACTTTCGACAGATAGCGTAGATGCAGGACAGTTTCAAAATGGCGACTGTAGGTGATATACGTTACAAGCAACGTGCTGTCATTGAATTTCTCACTGCAGAGAAAGAAACTGTGCGGAATATTCACAAACGCCTGTGCAAAGTCTATGGAGCATCTGCTGTCGACAGAAGCACGGTTAGTAGCTGAGCACTGCGGGTGCGGTCATCGGAGGGCGATTCGGCGGAGCGCCACGATTTGCAGCGGTCGGGGACACCATCCACGGCTGTCACATCTGTCATGTTGCAGCGAGCTGACGTTGTCATTCGCGAGGACAGAAGCATTGCGATTCCGCAGTAGGCGCTGCATCTGTTGATCAGCGAACGAAGTGTGGATGCAATTATCCGCACTCTCTGGTATTCAAAAGTGTGTGCGAGATGGGTCCCGCGGTGTCTAGCGGTGGATCACAAATCACATAGAAAATTTGTCTTCATTTGTTTTGGAAATTTGTGGTAAGATCTTATAGGACCAAGCTGCGGAAGTAGCTTGCACACTACTTAATCTAACTGAAACTAACTTACGCTACGAACAACACACACACACCCATGCCCGTGGGAGGACTCTAACTTCTGACGGGGGCAGCCGCACGAACCGCGACAAGATGTCGTAGACCGCGCAGCTACCCCGCACGGCTCTTCATTTGTTGCAACGTTTTGAAGTTGAGAGAGAGACATGATGACACATGATGAAACCTGGGTTCACCATTTCGAGCCCGAAACAAAACGACAGTCGATGGGATGGTGCCATTCTCATTGATGTGATACTCACTGATGTAATGCCAAGACGCGGTGCCATTAATTCAGAGGCATATGTCCACACATTAACAAAACTCGAGACGTACTTCCGGCGACTTCGGCGCCACAGCAACCAGGAGATGTTTCACAGCAAGACGATAACGCTGGACCCCACACAAGTCTGAGGACTGTTAAACACACTGCAAAACAGGGTTGAACAGTGTTACCCCATCCACCCTACAGCCCTGGTAAGGCCCCCTTGGACTTCCACTTGTTTGGACCACTACAGGATGCCATTCGTGGAAGACATTTTAAGGACGATGGGGAGGTGATTCACACAGGGAAGCGCTGGCTCCGCCACCAGGACAGGGACTGGTCCGACAGGGCCACGCTGGAGGGAAACCACAGAACGGGATGGAGATTACGTGAAAAAATAGGATGCGTAGATAAAACACCCTTCTTTCGCGTGTGTAATTCTTATTATATTCAATAAAGAATTGTTAAAGAAAAAAATTACGTGCATTACTTTCTGGGCAAACCTCGTACAGTACAAAAACACTCAGGGAAAACAACTGAATTTAAAAAATGGTTCAGATGGCTTTGAGCACTCTTGGACTTAACATCTGAAGTCATCAGTCCCCTAGAACTTAGAACTACTTAAACCTAGCTAACCTAAGGACATCACACACATCCCTGCCCGAGGCAGGATTCGAACCTGCGACCGTAACGGTCGCACGGTTCAACACTGAAGTGTCTAGAACCGCTCGGCCACAGTGAACTGAAGTTAAAGAAAGCTTAAAGAATGTTGACTGGGATGAAGTTTACAATGAACCTAATGCTACCTCTATATTCAAAACGTTTCTTAATGCGTGCGCATTCATTTTTAAAAGTAGCTCACCTAAAAAGATAATTTAATGTGATATTGGAAAGTCACTACAGATCACTGGATCACTACACCTATTCGAGCACCTTCACAACGGACTTGTAAAAAAAAAGAATTGCCAGAACAAGTAACGATCCAAAAATACTTCTATGACGTATACGGTACTGTAAAATATTACGAACACTTGTAAAACAAATTCCAAGAGTATGCTCATGTTGTCTGAAATTAACAGATCAGACAATAACATCAGATCAATATGGAATATTGGGAGACAGGCAAAGTAGCCACAGAAGATGACATGGTTTCTGTTAAAGACAATTGGATATTGTAAAAGATATTCATGTGAAACAGATATTTTTAATAATTTATTATTAATAATAGTTGACAAAATTTATGCAAATAATTCAGAAGAGAAAGTAAAACAGTAACCCGAAGAAGTAATACAGAGGACATCTAGTGAAATAAAAATTAATCTCACATCCGCATTTGACACAAGGAAGATAATCGTGACTAAAAGTTCATATGTAGCGGATAATGTCTAAAATGTTGCTGGCCTATAATACAAATTGTTCATGTTGGTCACTTACGTAATTGTAGTGTCGCATACGCATTAGCGACACTCGTTTTTCCGTGGCGCCGATCTAGTTTATCTGCAGAGGAGAGGTTTCATCTTTTAATGTGCTGCATAGTGAGAAAATTAGTCATATTCTTATGGTAACTATAAAGAGGTAATGTTTTGTTTCGTGCCACGACCGAGCACAGGGAGAACACGTGACGCACTATCTGCCCGAGCCACGGTTCGTACCTAGCCGTTTGGGCCCATGCGTCAACGGCAGTCGCTCCTACGAGAAGCTTCGCACGTCGCCCCTGGACGTTCCAAGAATTGTTAAACCGAAAGCTATTCTATAGATTTTGCTAATACCGGAAGTATTATTATCTTGTGTGACGCAATCAGGTTGATTTTTCAACCAATTTTGTAGGGTTTAATAAATGTTGATATCGACAGAAAGCCGCCAATTACGTTCTTTGCGTAAATAAATTTTACGCAGCAAAACTTCATGGAGGGATTTGTATATGCTTTTGTCTGCTGTTGCACTGGAGACGAGCCAGCGGAAGAGTTTAACAGGAGCTAAAGACAATTTTTTTTTTCTTCAGCTGAAGTATCGGATCATAGTTTTACTGGACGAGAGACCGTCATTACTTCCGAGAATTTTTGTGTAAGCTGGTACGTGTCTGCTGTTTGCGGCTACTAGAGGCGAAGTTCTGTTGCTTCGACGGGAGCCTAACGTCCGAGGCTGATCACCGTGGTTACCCCTACTCAGCTCTTACAATCTGTTTTCTTCTCTCGTATGGCAAAGTAACGAACCTGTAGCTACCACTACAACTAATGGGAGAACTTCGCCGTAACATCTCTAGTGTCTCAGTTCGGTGGCAGGACTGACTATGAACACAGAACATCGCACAATGCACCATTAATTAAAAGGGTGATTCCACAGATGCGCCAATAACTATGGCCAGGGTTACTCCTGACACCATTTTCTTGTGTATTTGAGAATGTAATGTATTCCAATATTGTCACCCTCCTGTGTAGTAAGTGTAGTAACAGATACTTAGCAGATTCGATTTCAAAAGAGCCATTTTACTGAGTCGTCTATTTATACAGTTGCTAAGCACGTAAAATCTTTAAATGATAAAATATGGCTGTATTGGATCTTCTGTGACTTGTCGAAGATATTTAGTTGTGTCAATGATAATACTCTATTGTGAGATGTTCAGTTTTTGTAGCATATGTAGCTCATCACATACCTTGTTTACTTCTTATTTAAGAAACAGAATGTAATAAGTTTCGCCTACGCTGTTCGAGTACTACAAAGAGGGACGACACATCTCCTACATGAGAGACATTATAATGAAAGTCCCATAGGATTCCATCATTGGTCCACTACTGTTCTTGCTTTATGTTAATGATCTGCTATTTTATTTGAATCAGAGGGCAGAATTTGCCCCGTTTGCAAATGATACAAACATTGCTATGAAGCCGCGCAGAGAAGCATCAGCAGAAAAAACAATAAGTGATGTTTTTGTAAAAGTTACTGATACGTTTTGCGCAAATGAGCTAGCTTTAAACTTTTATAAAACACATTTTACTTAGGTTTGTACTGTCAGAAATAACCCACCCGCTGATAGCCTAGTATACCAATAAATAGACGGATAAATAATAATAGACGGAGTACAAAGTTCTAAGTTGTTAACCGAGCGAGGTGGCGCAGTGGTTAGCACTCTGGACTCGCATTCAGGAGGACGACGGTTCAATCCCATCTCCGGCCATCCTGATTTAGGTTTTCTGTGATTTCCCTAAATCGCTTCAGGCAAATGCCGGGATGGTTCCTTTGAAAGGGCACGGCCGATTTCCTTCCCCATCCTTCCCTTACCCCGAGCTTGCGCTCCGTCTCTAATGACCTTGTTGTCGACGGGACGTTAAACAGTAATCTCCTCCTCCTCTAAGTTGTTAGGTGTGCAAACTGGTAAAACTGGAAAAACCATATAGATAAACGTTTAGGTTCGACTACTCTGGCCATAAAAATAACTGCCAACGTTGAGGATGTAGAAGTCCGTTCCTTAACTTATTTGTATATTTTCATTCATTGATGTCTTACGACATTTTATTTCGTGATTACTCTTCACTTTGACAAAAGTATTCACTGCGCAAAAGAAAGTAATTACAATTAACAAAATTCGTAGGTATACTGTAAGTTACAACAAAAATCTAGATATATTCTGCTGTACTTCTATCTGTATTTGACCATAATTTCGCATGTTGCAATTAAGAATGTACCACAACTCCCACAGATATATGTTTCTGCCAAGTTTACATGGCAATACCAAGAGAAAGGCCCGATGAAGTTTTCCCTTCGAAATGTAGACTGGCGTAGCAAAACTCCTGTGAAGGCAGAAGACGTCACTTATTTTCAACTTTGAGAGCTGAGTTTCACTCAGCGTATACAAGGTTCAAATACACAAAGAAATTAAAGACATTAGCTGCCAGTGGTCATTGATTTAAATCAATGGGGCGTTGAAAACTTTTGCCGGGACGGGATTCGAACCCAGGTCTCCTACTTAAGGCAGATGTGCTGACCACTACGCCATCAGACACAGTGATCGTCGCAACTATACCTACTGCCCTAACACGCCTCCTATCGGACCCAGATTCTCAAATTATCAACACGCTAATAATGTATTGCTCCTTGTCTACTATCCTCATTACTCCTGGCATTTCGACGATTCCCGTAAGATTTCGAGTTTGGTGTGCATCTACGCTGAAGGAATCATTGGGCATCCTCGCCTTAGTTACATACGTGTTGTCTGCTCTTTCGGACGTGTCCGAAAGAACCGACACCACATATATAATGTTCAAATAACTTACAGGAATATACCCAGGTGACGTCGTCGACAACCACCGTACTTGGAAAGGAGACTACCCTGCCATTTTAAAGGCAGAAAGTGTATTGGCCATGAGCGTCACACACGCTTAAAACACTCAATCAAGCAAATGGGCTATTTGCAGACGATGGTCTTCGCACCGGTCACCCTGTGGAATATAACAACATGGAGAATCTGGCATGCACTTCCAGCTGTCGGCAGTGTCATCAAGGAGGCAGTTGAGATTAAATTAGCAAGTTACCTTGTAAATAGAGATGGAGACTTTTGCTTAAATTCTGCGTCTAATCCTGCTCTCTCTCTTGTCAAAAAATGGACAGAGTTAATGCTACCTCACCCGTTGTTCAGCAATTTTCACTGTCTAGAACTTCTGGCGTCGATCATCTTTGGATGGTGTGGTGGCGTCAGTGTTTACAGTGTGTGTGTGTGCGTGTGTGTGTGTGTGTGTGTGTGTTGTGTGTGCGTGCGTGTGTGTTAACTTTCTGGAATCGCTCTGCAAACCGAGGTTTTAAATTTCCTTGCGCAGCGCTTTCCTATTGCAATTTTGCCTTGAAAATGGCTGGGCGGTCTCCTATCGAAATTTCGGCCGTTGTCGACGTCACCCAGCTGCACTCCCTCAAGTTATTTGAATGTTTTCCAGTTTATTTCGTAGTATTTTAACTATCTTCTTTTTTTCCTTTTTTGAAAAGATCATTTGTTGAAGACCTGTTTATATGTCGAAACCGGTAATTTTACTAGGTGAATGAGTTGAGGATGGAAAATATTATAAAAAATAAATCGAGTAAGCTACTCTATGGAAGTTGTCATTATAACATGAAATTATAATAGTGACCGTCCTGGAGACACCATGCTGCCAACCGTGAAGCGGAGAGTAGCCAGATTAACCGCCTATCGAGGATCCGGGTGGCCTACCGAGAGACACGTGGCGGAACCGGTTTATAGCATTTCGTGACTTTAATTACTTATAAATGATATTTCAGGTAGATCAACAACAAAAAATATAAAACCAGTCACCTGTTGTCAGCGTAACAATTCGTTTGATCTCAAAAATAATTATCCCGGCTAATATTTGTCACTCCGCTAAAGAAATCTCCAGAAATGTTGTCTGTAAAGTCGTGTGAGTGGCACTAAATTGCATATCATTTATCAGATTTTACACAACTGTTACTTAAAATGGAAGCAGTTTTCTCTAGTAAAAAGAACAGTTAGTCACAAAATACTACCCGCGCACAACACTGACGTATGCCTCCTATTAAAATATTTCATGTACATCGTCCGAAATAATTAGGCTTCATACATCAGTCAATAAGAAATTGATATTACGTAACGTGCTGTGAGCACTAATTTTAAAGATTCAATCTCAGTTGAATTCTGTCTTTTAAAGTAGATTCGGGACCACCGGTGCGCATTTATTTCCATTTATGTTTGTTAAAATTCTCAATTCAAAATTGCCGAGGAGATATTTTTGCTAAGATGGCGGAAGACAGACGATAGTCAATTTGACTATTGTTATTCTCGATTCCTTTTATATCAAGTTAATATATTTAGATAAAAGACTTTAAGCCTTTTTGCTTTCTATTCTTTAGCATTTAAAATTATCTCAATGAAAAATACTTCATGCGTTTTATACAGGTACTAGTAAACTGCGCTGTAACTTACTAGCCGGCCGCTGTGGCCGTGCGGTTCTAGGCGCTGCAGTCCGGAACCGGGGGACTGCTACGGTCGCAGGTTCGAATCCTGCATCAGGCATGGCTGTGTGTGGTGTCCTTAGGTTAGTTAGGTTTAAGTAGTTCTAAGTTCTAGGGGACTGATGACCAAAGATGTTAAGTCCCATAGTGCTCAGAGCCATTTCAACCATTTTTTTGTAACTTACTAGCGCTAACGGTTGCGCTCCTAATTGCGGAGCTGAAAATTAACACTTAAAAACATTAATTAGATTGGATTACAATTGAAATAAATACAAATCCACGTCTAGACAATAGCGACTCTATTTTTCAAATAATAATTAACAATATAGTTAAAGGTTTTCTCTTTACAGACCTGACACGTCTCACGTCCGAACATTCATCGGTTAGCACAGGAAGAACAACTGAACCACAATTATCACAGATAACAAAAAAAAAAGATTATAATTGTCGTTGTCTATGAATGTAGTTCTCTGATAATAGTTTTAATTCACACAGAAATTAAATTATTACAGAAATAATGAAATAATTATCGTCATTTTTACACGATACAGTCTATTTTATGCGTAGTATCGATAATATTTGTTGAAGTTTGTACACTTTGTTCATTTTAACATTTTGTGGCTAGAACATAGGGTCGTGGATATCACAGACAGTGAACTCTCTGCCGCTACCGGCAGGCCAGCGACACGGTAACTTCCTGTCGGCACTTTTCCTGCTGCAAGTTCTCGCCGCGGTGAGAATCTGCGTCACCAGAGAGCGAGAAATTTACGTAATGTAATGTAATCGGCCGCCGTGAAGCGAAAAACCGGCACCGGGCTTAATTAACGCGCGCACGGGGCGAGGGGGCGCTACGGCGCTGCAGGACACCAACCGCCGTCTGCAGCAGCAGCGCGCGCGCACACACACACAGCCCACGCTAGCAGGAGCGCAGTTCCACTTTACACTTAAGTCATGCGATTCCTCCTAATATCGTGTCGGACCTCGTTTTGCTCGGCTTAGTCCAACAACTTTCGTGGCAAGGACTCAACACGTCGTTCGAAGTCCGCGCAGGAATACAAAGCCATGTCGCCTCTATAGCCGTCCATAATTGTGAAAGTGTTAACGGTGTAGGACTTTGTGCACGAACTGATCTCTCGATTATGCCCATCAAATTTTCGATGGGATTCATGTCGGGCGATTTAATGTCGACAAATTATTCTCTAGAATTGTCCAGAATGTTCCTCAAACTAGTCGAAACAACTGTGGCCCACTGATACGTTTTGTAGCGTGAGTCCATGAATGATTGCAGATGGTGACCAAGTAGCCCAACACAACCATTTCCAGTAAGTGACCCGAGTGCAAATGATAGCTCCATCAATAAATTACCCTTTTATACCTTGTGATGGGATTCTACCACCATCTGTATATGCGCAATCGCTATCCCAAGACTTTGTCATCTCAGTATTTGTCATCCGTAA
This sequence comes from Schistocerca americana, assembly GCF_021461395.2. Lineage (NCBI taxonomy): Eukaryota > Metazoa > Arthropoda > Insecta > Orthoptera > Acrididae > Schistocerca > Schistocerca americana. Next base: position 593,148,089 of record NC_060121.1, on the reverse strand, counting down.
TTTTCAATCTTTTGCATTTTGTGGTTATTAAGTTAATGTTTATTGGGTAGACCAGAAGTCAGTTGTCGCTAGGAATCCTTGGACTTCGTTCTGCATGGCGCAGCGGTGCTCATATGTAAGCTTGAGTAGTGCGTTTTAGTCATATGTCAGCTGACATTAGCCGTTTGAGATTATGTTGTTTGCTAAAGAATACCGGATTGCTGTACACCTTAATCCAAGAAACTATTATGCTGTTTCCGAAAATAGTTTCAGTGACAATATCGACATCACCGAACTCGCTCACGCGAGCTTTGGCTGTTGCGCTCGTCCCAGAGGTAACCCGGTTCGAATCCTGGTGGTAGAAAAAAAATTCAGATAGGGGGAGGAGAGGTGGTGGTATAAAGTTCCTAATCACCAGAATTCGAGCCAGTGTCGTGTTTTTAGTACCGAAACCTCTCTGCCGCGTCTCATGGGGTGAGAGCATGTGGTACTGTTGATGGGTTGATGGTGATCCGTTCGTCGAAAGGGGACGTTAAGCTTACCGGTCCCCTTGTCATCACGCAACACGAGCGTAACACTTCACTCCACACAGGCGAGCGCGTGGGCGCACGCACACACACCTACGTACATGTCGTATTACAAATATTGTAATGGAGCATGCTGAAAATAAATTTAAAAAATATCTCTGACATCAGTGGCAAAATTATCATATAAAATTAGCATTGTTACATACATTACACAACTTTATTATAGTTGTATTGTTCGGCTCCAGGTACTGTATTGTGTGAATAGTTTTATAATACCTTATTTACTTTTAAGTCACAGCACGATTTCTATGTTTGTCACCGTTTCCCGGGATATTTTCTGTGCTTTGTTGCCGTTTCTTCGGAGAACAGGATGTCATCTACAGCTGTATGAGCGGCTGTTATTAACAAGTAGAAAAATGTGGACTTACATAAGTCAGTGTTATACTACTGCGAATTGAGGTAGTGTTGTGGGAACTACTTTGTTACGTACGTAATTTGCCATGTACTCACGATCACTGATCCGTGTACGATTACTTCTAAACCACAGATAAAGCAACTTGTACACCTTGGCCGTAATTCGAAACATCACGCCAGCCGCGCGGGGTAGCCGCGCGATCTGAGGCGCGTTTTCACGGTTCACGCGGCTGCCTCCGTCGTAGGTTCGAGTCCTCCCCCGGGGGGGGGGGGGGGGGGGGGGGTGAATGCATGTGTTATCATTAGCGCAAGTTAAAGTTAGATTAAGTCGTGTCTAAGCCTGGGGGCCGATGAGCTCAGCAATTTGGTCCCATAGGAACTTACCACAAATTTCCAGTTTTTCAAAACATTACGCCATCTTGCTGTTCGCGTGTGCTGCGAGAATGTAGCGAGAACTTTGACTATTTCTGTTCCTCACTTATGTCTCTTTGTGTGGTGGGGGAGTGATCGTGAGTGTGTGTGTGTGTGTGTGTGTGTGTGTGTGTGTGTGTGTGTGTGTGTGTTACTTCTTTTCTCTGTCCTATGTCGGTACTCTTAAAGCCGTGAAGAAGGTGTTGTTGTAAAATGTTGTATTTTCATTTATTACGTTTTTACCTTCCTCTAGAGCCTTTTGTGTGTAATAATTTTCTCCTGTTGTAGTTTTCGGTGTAGACTGTTGCTAGGTTTCAGGATATGTGGATCACTTTCGGTATCAGTGGATGGTGGTTTTTATTTATTAAGTGTTCTGCGGAAGTGGAATGTGCGCTGTCTCTCTTCAGATTGCTCACGTGCTCTGTGTATCCAGTTCTGACGTTTCTGCTTCTTTGTCCTAAGTATTGGGCTTGATAGGAGTTGCATGTGGGTGGTATATTCCCACATTGCTGATTTTGTCTCAGGTTCTCCTGTCAGATCTTAGCTTATATGCCACCTGTGCTGTTTGTTCTGAATTTTATTGGAATCGTTTGCTTTTCCAGTATGTTTCCAATTCTATTTACCAACTTACTCTCATATGTTAGTGTGTACAATTTGTTTCTTTTTCCTGGTCTGGTGTGGTCCGCTGTGTTGTCTGTGTGTTCTGCCTCTCTGTATTCAGACACCTTGGTTGTGCTCTTGAGCTGGTTTCTATGTTGTTAATGAGCTTGTTTATGGTGTCTCTTTGGTATTCACTTTCAACAGAAATATTGTTTTTTAAGCAAACATGGACCAAACGGAAGAGTCTCAAGAAACAATGAATGTTGTTTCCTGAGAGACAATGAATAGAAAGTTGACTACTGAACATGAACATAATTACATTGATGTTTGTTGAACTTTTTCCGTACGTATAACCTCCCTTCGACAAGGTATTCGCAAGATTTGAAGAGCCTGGCTCGGTAGCGGAGCTTCCTCGTTCAGCTAGGCTGCAGTCTGTTTGTACAGAAGAGAATCTTAACGCTGCCTCCCACTTTTCTGTGCAATCACCGAGTAAATCTCAAAGAAAAGTGTGCAAGGATTACGGAATACCAGGAATTCATAGAAAAAAAGTGAAACTGAGACCATGTAGTCCTACTTTATTTAAAAGCCTAAATGAAGATCTGGACAGCCGTTGAGATTCTGGAAGTTGTTTACTATGTGACTAGAAATCGACAAAAGTTTTAAAAAAGCGTTCTTTGGAGCGAAGTATCAACTTTGAAGGTGATACAATTGTGTCTGCTGGGATTCCAGGAATCCATACCTCGTCATGCTGCCGGCCTTTGTGGCCGAGCGGTTCTAGGCGCTTCAGTCTGGAGCCGCGCGACCGCTACGGCCGCAGGTTCGAATCCTGCCTCGGGGAGGATGTGTGCGATGTCCTTAGGTTAGTTAGGTTTAAGTAGTTCTAAGGTCTAGGCGACAGATGACCTGAGATGTTAAGTCCCATAGTGCTCAGAACCATTTAAACCTCGTCATGCAGACAGAGTTAAACTCTCCTGACGTGAGTGCAAGGGCAGCGATTTTCAGAGGTTGGCTAACTGGATCTTACTACTATCAGTTCTTACAATAACTGTTAGAGAAACCGTTGCGTAAGGAGTTTTATTTATTTATTCATGAGTAGTTTCGGACGACTTGTCCTTTATCAGATCATTCATGTACAAAAGTCTTGCTGCACAACAAGACGTGCATGTAAGATATTGGCCAGGAAACATATAAACGTGGCAATATAGAACGCCCCGTCCGCATATGAACATCACTACTATTTACATTGCCACGTTTTTATATTTAGTGCTTAGTAACATACATATACGCGCGGCTGGAAATTTCATAACGGAGAAGTCGTCCGAAACTGATCATCAATAAACAGATAAAACAACCTACGCAACTTACGACGGTTCCTCTAACAGTTACTCAAATCACTTTAAGCTGCAGACCTATTTCAACCCTAGCATACTGGAGGTCCAGAATTATCAGTTCTGTAAATTACTTAAATATGCTTCAATTAGTGTTCGAAATGGAAAATAGTCTACTTTTTGAACATCTGTAACAGGTTAATGTATAGTTCATATGGCAACAATGTGGAGTACCCCCGCATTATGGACTTGCTGTCAGAGACTTTTCTGAATTAATGATGAACGAAGTGGCGGACGGGGTACAATTCACTGGCCACCACGATCCCCTTGTATCACATCCCTGGATTTTTCAGTCTGGGATATACCAAAAAATAAGGTTTATTCCGTCGAGATATGTACTGTCGAGCATTTCAAGGAACGAATCAGTTCAGAACCTGAAAACCTATAGTCCCGGAGGATATTCAACAAAATTTGTAAATCACTGTTAAAAAGACGCAATTTTTGGTTAGAACTACATGGAAACCACTTTGCACTTTAATAGTATGCTTCCTGCTGTTCTGGCGAGTTGTTGTTTCGATTTTATGTATTTTGGAAACAACAACTCGACAGAACAACGGAAAGCTGACTATTAATCGATCGCGCTGAGAAAACCTGCTTCATCACATGACTTTGGGTATCTTTTGTAGGTTCATTGAACTGCGCACGTATTTCTATGTTGATGATAAATTTGAATTTTCATTTGTTTAATATTAATGGACCAAAACGCGTTTTTGACAACTTCAAATGAAAACGAGATAGACAGGAGAAAAGTAATTAAACTTTATTATTTCAAAAGAAATCGATATAACTGTTGATACATTTGTCTTTCTGTGAGATAAGATGGTCAGTGCCCTCATGGAAAAATGTTTGTGGTTGTCTGCGGAACCAGGATTGTTTATTTCTGATTTTTCTGCCAAATATGAATCATTTCTATACATATAAGGGGTAGTCAAATGAAAACGAGATAGACAGGAGAAAAGTAATTAAACTTTATTATTTCAAAAGAAATCGACATAACTGTTGATACATTTGTCTTTCTGTGAGATAAGATGGTCAGTGCCCTCATGGAAAAATGTTTGTGGTTGTCTGCGGAACCAGGATTGTACCCTGGCGAGCACTTCTTCATCCGAAGCAAATCGAAGGCCACGAATGTCTTCTTCAGGTCTCCAGAAATATACAAATTCCACGGGAAAGATCGGGACTGTATAAAGGGAGTGGGCAAGCCCACATATTTGCAAGGTTGTTTCCAGTAAGCTGCAGAAGCTACGCTGGGAAGCGCTTACACATCCTCCACACAGTCCGAATATCTCCCCATGCGTTTTTCTTATTTTTGGTGGCCTGAAGAAAGACAATCATGACCATCGATTTGCTTCGGACGAAGAGGTGCTCGCCTGGATACAGTCATTGTTCAGCAGGCAACTGCGAACATTTTTCCATGGAGCTACTGACCTTTATATCTCACAGTCGGAAAAATGTATTTACAGTTACTGCGATTACTTTTGCAAAATCTTCATTTGACTACCTCTTATGTAATGTAATCTGTGAGATTATTGTATGGTTACCGATGGGACGATAGAATTGCAGTGATATGATAGGAAAAGGCAAAAGTGAGACGGAGGGAAAGATGGAAAGCGTGTGAAGAACGCGCTGACAGAGCACAACGCACCAATCGCTAGTCAGTCATTGCAGTGAGCCCATGTCGCACTGTATACTCCGGACGGCCACGTGGAACTACCGACAGGGAAGACCATCGTGTTCAGCTTATGGCTCTGGTGCGTCGTACTGCACCTGCAGCAGCTATCTGAGCAACAGTTGGCACCACAGTGACACAGCAAACTCACGAGTCGATTACTTCAAGGAGAGCTCCGAGACAGAAGCCTTGTAGCTTGCATTCCACCCAAACAACCACCGTCTGAGACTTCAGATGTGTCAGGCGAGAGCTCATTGGAGAAAGGGTGGAGGTCTGTTGTGTTTTCAGATGAAAGCTGGTTCTGCCTCGATGGCAGTGCTGGCCGCGTATTGATTAGGATGCCAGCTCTGAGGACCTTCAACAAACATGTCTGCGTGCTGGACACACTGGACCTACACTTGGAGTTATGGTCTGGGTTGCGATTTCGTATGACAGCAGGAGCACTCTCGTGGTTATCCCACGCACTCTGATTGCAAGTTTGTACGTCAATCTGCTGATTCGACCTATTGTGCTGTCAGTGAGTAAGAGTGTGCCAAGGGGTGTGTTACATAAGGGTACGCTCGCCCACTTACCGTTCTTGTACTGATGGACCAAGTGCAATAGGTAAGAAACTCCATCACACAAACTCACTCCGGCATCTGTACAACGTAATGCATGCAGGCTTGCATGCCTGAATTATCATTCTGACGGCTGCACCGGTTATTTATGTACCAGCATTTCACATTTGCAGTGGCTTATCTCGCTCTTACATAAACCTGTGATCATGCATTGTTAATCATTTAAACATGTTACCAACACAAATTTATTCCCGAAATTTCATAACTCTAACTACACTGGTCAACAAACAAACAAATTTTCGATGTTTCATACACATCATTAGACAATTCATACTAACTTTGGTTCGAGAAAAACGAATATGAAATGAAAACTTTTTCTGAGCTCTAGTTTCAGTGATGGACACTGGGTGAAAGTATGTCACATTAACGGATTAAGAGAAAAAGATTCATTTTTCTTACATGTGCTAACAACATTGAATGTACATTTGAATTTTTTAAAGGATAATTATATCTTAAGAGTTCCAAAATGCTGGAAGAGTGCCTCGCAGATGGCTGGGTCTGAAGATAATGATGTGGTGGCTGCATGCCTCTTGCCTCTTGTAACGGAGATTCAGAGCATCTCTCCAGAAAGAGCAGCAATGATCCGCAAGCATTGCTTCATTTCAATGGCCCCGACATATTGGTTCGAAAAAGAAATGTCCTGATGGAATCTTTTCTCATGTTCGTCACTTTCAGCTCCACAACTAGGAGTGAAAAAGTCTAGGTGGAAGCGGAGGAAATGGGTTTTAAGGGACATGTTGCATCCGAGGTTATGGTATTATTGCAGGACCATTGTCACCAACTGACTGTTGTTATCATCTCTTTTCTTGCCTAAAAATCCATGAACAACTCCGTTGAAGGTTTCCCAAGCTTCCTTTCCTTTCCCTCCAAAACTTTGTCAAATGCTGCATCCTTTAAAAGTCCTCGAATTTGTAACCCGATAGATATACCTTCCTTAACTTTTGCATCACCTAACTTCGGAAATTTCTCTGTTATGCATTTAAAGGCTCATTTTTTTTGGTTCATACTTGTGACAAAATTTTACATCAAATCTAGCTTGATATGGCTCTGAGCACTATGGGACTCAACTGCTGAGGTCATTAGTCCCCTAGAACTTAGAACTAGTTAAACCTAACTAACCTAAGGACATCACAAACATCCATGCCCGAGGCAGGATTCGAACCTGCGACCGTAGCGGTCTTGCGGTTCCAGACTGCAGCGCCTTTAACCGCACGGCCACTTCGGCCGGCTCTAGCTTGATATGTAAGGGTGGAAGAAGAACATCTTCTAGGTCCACGAGAGGCTCGGCAACGACATTTTTCTCGCTAGGTTTAAGATTTCTTGTAGCCCAGTCTGCTTTAATATAATGCGATTTCCTATCCCTGCTGTCCCACATACACAAAAAAACAGCAATGTGTTGTGTATCCCATTTGCATTCCTAAGAGTGTGGAAAACACTTTTAGATCATCATATATTCATGATATTTGATTGTGTCCAAGAAGGCTGCCATATTTGCATATGTCTCCTTAATGTCAACTGCGTGACCAACAGGAATAGAAGGAAGACGGTTGCCATTCTCAAGTAACACAGCTTTCAAACTAAGTTTAGAGGAGTCTATGAATAGCCTCCTTTCAGTTGGATCATGAGGCAAATTCAAAGATTTCATCAAGCCATTAAAGTCGCTCCAAAAAGGGAAGCAGTGCCTTGTGACTTCTTCTGCATTGTGAAAGTGTGACATCACGATCGAGAAGAATCTATTGCTGTAGTCGAGATCCAAGAATTTCTACCTTCTCCTTTGACAGGTCAAGGTCTCTAATGAGATCACTCGATCCCGCTTCACTCGGTCTGTGGGGGTTATCATCTTTTCCCTCAAAATCAATGTCACGGGATGTGGAAGACATGTTTGGTTCTTCTTCCTGTTCCACATTGCCTTCATTCATTTTCTACTTAAAACACACAAATTTCAGGTTGAGTAGGAACTGGTAAACTACCTGAATGCGGAATAGGTCGACTAGCATTGCGAAGATTCGGGAACTGAACTGTTCTTTTTTTCATAGACAGTCCTCCTTTTTTGGTTCATACTTGTGACAAAATTTTACATCAAATCTAGCTTGATATGTAAGGGTGGAAGAAGAACAATAGATGGAGTCAAGCAAAAATAGCAGTCATCTGTATTGTTTTTTAGGCTCCCGCCGAATCATAGGCACAACGAAAGCGTTTCTGTGAGGAAAATGATATTTCACCACAAATGTAACAAAAATTATTCAACTTATTTACACATTTTCGTGGCTGATTTACTTCAGCATCATGCAGTTTTGGAAAGTTTGGATATTTGTGGTAAGGTCTTACGGGACCAAACTGCTGAGGTCATCGGTCCCTAAGCTTACACACTACTTAATACAACTTAAACTAACTTACGCTATGGACAACACACACACCCATGCCCGAGGGAGGATTCGAACCTCCGACGGGGACAGCCGCGCGGACCGTGACAATACGCCTCAGACCGCACGGCTACTCCCCGCGGCGATCATGCAATTCAGGACTTCATAGTTTTGCAACTGAACAAGACAGGGAAGAGCCGAGTTATCCGTTGCATGTAACAAAGAACTGAGGTGCCTAAAAGAATTTTCTGACATGGAATTGAGAATTGTATTCATTTGTAAAATTTTCTTATAATTCTCATCCCTAATAGGTTATAGTTTCAGTATGCGACAAGGTTATAGTTCCAGTACGCGACAGTTGACTACTGTTATCACTGTTTTGTAAGGAGGCCATTCTGCGTATTATTAATAGCGATTCCTTTCCTTCAGTTTCAGTCATAGTCATATTCATTTTAGAATAAGTGGCACCACACATACTGAAAGTAATTTACGAAATTAGTGTTCGTATTCAAAAATAGGTTAGCAAAGGCTATTCTAGATCAGAACACTTGGGCGACACTGTAATCGGGATTTAAAAGTCACACAGTTTTGAGTTACATGTGTTTTAGAAAACAAGTTTTAAGCTGATTAGTTTCAAATGTACATTGTTTTCCAATCGATACGTACAGGGCACATCGATAAATAAGTTTTCGTTTCATCACCATTCCTCATTATAGTGCGCCACGAATGTACTGGAATGATTATCATTCACGTTATTGTACCCTTCGGAAGAAACATGATTCGTTGTAACGATGCAAGTGTGTAGCAGAAGATTAAATAAACGAACAGTAACCCAACCCCCCGATTCTTTCAAGAACAGGACTCCCATGTAACAGATCCAAACGGCTCATTGCCCTACAAATGAGTTAATGTGTTTAATAAAGGGCGTTAAGCGTGTACAAAGTTTATGGTTGAAGACGCGAAACCCTAATTATGTTGGTTTTATAAGCTTCGGATTAATGACTCACAGGCTAATTAAAAAAAGTTTAGAAATTATGTTAAAACTTAGTTGGATATCGCTAAGTGATCTCATTATCGAACGGTTGATGAGTTAAGTCTGGATAATATGTATTCCGTTTTAAGAAAAGCTAGTTTTCGACGCATCTCAGTGTTTATGAACCATGTGTTGTACAACAATGTAATTTTGCAGGTTCATTCAGTTCCGAATGGGACACCGTCTGCAAAATGTGTTGCGAACGAAGTTGGCACTAAAGAAGTGATAAATTAAAACGTCGTACCTGATGCAGAAGCTTTACTGCATGAACAGCGAAAATGTAGTAAGGGATATTTTGTCCCTTAATTTTCTGAGGGTGTCCGCGATAAATACTTTCGAAAAGGTTTGAAATTATTTCCAAAGTTTTCTGGAAATTGCTAAATGCTCCCATTCTCAAATACTAGATCAATACAGGGTAACTCAGGAATAAAGGTATGTGCTTTGAGGACCTATGCCCTACACCGAATCATTTCGAAGATAGAAAGCATTTAATGTATATTGTTATTTATTTTCTGTATTAGTCAATGCACTGTTATTGTTTGCATCGCACAGCAGTAGTGTAGAGGAATTCCAGACGAACAATCTGATACAAGACACTTGTGGTCTATCAAGTTGGGAAATTACTTCAAATTGGCCTATAAAAACTACCTAAATAACGAAATGTTAATTAAATGGAAACCCTTAGCTGCCGGCAGGTGTTGTTGATATACGTCAATGGGGATAGCTGAAAATGTGTGCCCCGAACGAGACTCGAACCCGGGATACCCTGCTTACATGGCAGACGCTATATCCATCTGAACCACCGAGGGCAAAGAAGATAGTTCGACTCCACGGACTTTGTATTGGTACGTAGGAAAAGCCAAGGATAATCGCTGTAAGCGCACGCGAAAGATGTATTATGCTATACCGGAAGGGAAGAACAAATGATAAAGACCTCATTCAACTTTTTGTCACCTTATGTCTTGAGCTCTCGTGGAGAGAGGACGTGTTTAGATATGAGATGCGTGTAGTAGCTTCCACGGTATCTGAATAAAAATGTCTATCAGTGCAAAAATATGAGGCCTTTTTATTTTCTTCCGCGCAACACGAAGAGGTCATGTCACACCTGCTGCCTGTATATGAGGAAGAAGTCCGATAAATGAAAATTACATTACCTGCACGGTATCGGAAGAAGAAGCACCTAACAGAAGTATGTAGATCTCGACAACATGGAAGTAAGTTCAACTTAATACGAACTCAAAGGAGAGAAGATATAAAGTTACAGAATTTGGCCATTAACTGTAATACAAAATAATTGACTTCTGGTTACAAAAAAATTAACTTCCTTATTTAGGCATTATCATTATTACTAAAAAAATTGCACAACTTATCCCTTGCACGGCTCCCTTGAGACCTACATTTCCAACTGTCCACAACCTCCATTCGTAGTTCTCCTAATATATATTTGCCCAGTCACTCATTACTCGCGCCAGATTAAACAGACGAGTCCCGTAAAAGTTTGGGCAAAACTCTTACGGGACTCGTCAGCTTAGTCTGGCGCGAGTAATGAGTGACTGCGCAAATATCTTTTAGGAGTACTATGAATGTAGGTTGTGGACGGTTGAGAATGTGGGTCTCGCGGGAGGCATGCAAAGGATAAGTCCCTGGAGTCGCATTATCCTCTGTGCCCGCGGTGGCTCAGATGGACAGAGCGTCTGCCATGTAAGCAGGAGATCTCGGACTCGAGTACCGGTCGCGGCACACATTTTCAGGTGTCCCCATTTATGTATATCAACAACACCTGTCGGCAGCTAAGGGTTTCGATTTAATTATCATTTCATTCTAGAGAAGCTGCACGGTCATCAATGGTATCTGTACTTTCGGGAACAGATACCATCTTCATATACCTAAACAACAGCTCACGCGCGTCGCTCGAGATTTTCAATATTCTCCCTGTTTCTTTGCGAAAACTATTAGCCCTAGAGAAAAAAAATGAACAGGACCTTTTCTGTAGGGAAAATAATGGAGTTTAACTTTGTACTGAAACATGTTTTCGCGAGAGCCTGCGATTCTCCAGTTATTCACAAAAATCATACTAAACTGACGCTAAAGGTGTTCTGCCTTGGAAACCGTTCGGCATAGGGCACATGTCTATTCGAACTTTTTGTTCAGTATCACCAATCTATCACTTCTCAAAGCATGTTCCTTTCCTCCCGAATATATAGCGTAATTTAAGCGCTGTGAACTACGCTGCTTCAATTTGCATTTGTATTTTTAAATTCGATCAACAATTACATGAAATACTGAAATCAAATTCGAAACTGCGGCTACATTCCGTGTATTTCAAAACGGCTGTAGCCGCCACAGCCCCTATTCGCATGCATATCCTAGGCTACATCGTGTTGTACTTCTTACAAACGTAGAAACCACATCATCATCTTACAATGCGGTCGAGGCAGGTAAGCAAGCGTGGGATTGGCTGGCAAGGGCGAAGAGCAGAGACGCAGGTGGCAGATTAGCGGAAATTCTCCATGCCGTTGTGGCGATGCCCCTCTCCACTAGCACGAAATGGACAATGGCATCCACAGACGGTTGCAAAGAGAAAATGAATATATAGCTTCAAAAAAAAAATAAAAAATAACACGGCATACAGACATGGTATAGAACAGCTAAATACCCAGAGAACTCGTGGCAATGAGATGAGCACATTACAGTTTTGTTTGTTGTTGTTGTGGTCTTCAGTCCTGAGACTGGTTTGATGCAGCTCTCCATGCTACCCTATACTGTGCAAGTTTCTTCATCTCCCAGTACCTACTGCAACCTACATCCTTCTGAATCTGCTAAGTGTATTCATCTCTTGGTCTCCCTCTACGATTTTTACCCTCCACACTGTCGTCCAATGCTAAATTTGTTATCCCTTGATGCCTCAGAACATGTCCTACCAACCGGTCCCTTCTTCTCGTCGAGTTGTGCCACAAACTTCTCTTCTCCCCAATCCTATTCAATACTTATTCATTACTTATGTGATCTACCCATCTAATCTTCAGCATTCTTCTGTAGCACCACATTTCGAAAGCTTCTATTCTCTTCCTGTACAAACTATTTATCGTCCATGTTTCACTTCCATACATGGTTACACTCCATACAAATACTTTCAGAAACGACTTCCTGACACTTAAATCTATACTCGAAGTTAACAAATTTCTCTTCTTCAGAAACGCTTTCCTTGCCATTGCCAGCCTACATTTTACATCCTCTCTACTTCGACCATCATCAGTTATTTTGCTCCCCAAATAGCAAAACTCCTTTACTACTTTAAGTGTCTCATTTCCTAATCTAATTCCCTCAGCATCACCCGACTTAATTCGACTACATTCCATTATCCTCGTTTTGCTTTTGTTGATGTTCATCTTATATCCTCCTTTCAAGACACTGTCCATTCCTTTCAACTGCTCTTCCAAGTCCTTTGCTGTCTCTGACAGAATTACAATGTCATCGGCGAACCTCAAAGTTTTTATTTCTTCTCCATGGATTTTAATACATACTCAGAATTTTTCTTTTCTTTCCTTTGCTACTTGTTCAATATACAGATTGAATAACATTGAGGAGAGGCTGACATTCCACGCTCCGATCCGTAGAAAGCCAGTTTTCTTTTTCCTGAAAACAACGTCCTCTTGAGTAGTCCCCGCCCGGAGATCCGAATGGAGGACTATTTTACCTCCGGAATATTTTACCCAAGAGGATGCCATCATCATTTAACCATACAGTAAAGCTGCATGCCCTTGGGAAAAATTACGGCTGTAGTTTCCCCTTGCTTTCAGCCGTTCGCAGTACCAGCACAGCAAGGCCGTTTTGGTTATTGTTACAAGGTCAAATCAGTCAATCATCCAGACTGTTGCCCCTGCAACTACTGAAAAGGCTGCAGCCCCTCTTCAGGAACCACACGTTTGTCTGGCCTCTCAACAGATACCCCTCCGTTGTGGTTGCACCTACGGTACGGCCATCTGTATCGCTGAGGCACGCAAGCCTCCCCACCAGCGGCAAGGTCCATTGTTCATGGGGGGGTTTACAGTTTTGAGCATAATTTTACATTACATTTTAAAAGTTATGGCTGCTTCTAATTACGATAGTTTATAAAATTGCTAACAAATGAATCAGCGAAGCAGCATGTGTATACGATGCGTCAGATAAAATCTCATGAAATCAGTAATCCCCATAACATACTACAGGCATATTTATGAACAATTATAGATAAGTTTACTAAAACAATAATCATATTGTGCCATTCCTACAAATTCTTCTCAGATGAATGTAGGATGAAAGCAACATGAGTGTCCCAGATCGTTATCTGGCATTCTTTGTGGTCGAGCAATCACAATTTTTATATTTTGAAAGTGTTTGTAATTTTAAATTGAGTTTGAAGATGATGGAGGACCAGATCTAGACAAGCATTCGTGAACTTTATTCATAACATGGTTAATAATTGTACTGTGTTAATATATGAATGAGAAGTAGTAAACTTTTAAGGATGCATGCTGTTCATGAAGTTGATGAAGAGCCATGTTATTGAGCAGTCTGGGAGATGTCTGGTAAAATAACACCATTTAATATTTTATGCTGACGTGCAGTTTATCACTTCGGATTAGCCAGGTTCGTTTATTAATATTGCTGCGGGCGTTGAAATCCTTCCGCATGCTTACGCGCAGTGGAATAGATTCGGAGAGATTGCGAATTATGAGGTCCTCGAAGCCGGATACAGCATCATTTATAACTTTATTTAACTGCGGAAATCTCCATACCTTCAATGATAACAGTTCAACGAGTGTGACTTTATTGTTATACTGATGATTTTGAATGACGTGCTCAACAATGTTTGGTAAACCTCTCTGACTTATATTACAGTTACGAGTTTGTATACTGCGTTCACTGCTTTTCGAGGTCTGTACATCAGTATACTACCATGTGTGGCGACTGTATTTATTAGAAACGTATCCTACTGCATACAAACTTTGCTTAAACGTTTCACGCTGTAAAGCGGCCATATTGTCTTTTTGTGGAACCCAAGCATTTTCTTCGCAGCTACTTTGATAAAAAGGCATTCAGTCACAGTGTGGGGATTTATTATTATTATTATTATTATTGGCTCATAGTATAATTTCCTTGCATAGTTGTTTGTTTTCAGGAATCTCGTAAGCTGAGGCCGCGTTCGATCCTACGGCCGATATCATTTCAGACTTGTGTAAAATAATTTTTCAGCTAATTAGCTATTCTCTGCATTCCGAATTTTTGTGTACCCAAACATACTCACGCAACCTATTACTTTCACGAAATTGTTCATTCATATATTACATATTGTTTTAAGACATGCATGTCCTTTTTCCCCTTCCACTGCACGCAATTTATGAAAGTGTGTGCCGTGTCATTGCCTTATAGCTGTTTTCGGGCCAGATAGTGATACAAACGATTCTTTGTGCATTACATATTTCATTCTGTATGTCATCGAAATATAAGGGTTATTTATCACTTGGTTCCATGTGGCTCTGAGCACTATGGGACTCAACTTCTGAGGTCATCAGTCCCCTAGAACTTAGAACTACTTAAACCTAACTAACCTAAGGACATCATACACATCCATGCCCGAGGCAGGATTCGGACCTGCGACCGTAGCGGTCTCGCGGTTCCAGACTGTAGCGCCTAGAACCGCACGGCCTATTTATCACTATCTAAAAGAGTAGGTCATATACTTTACACAAACACACACCTATCAACGTCGTGGAACTGTATGGTATGTCTTCAGGAACAAATCGTGGATAGGAACTAATGTTTGAAAATGTCACCCTTCACAATACATGTTTAAAAAGGCGGATATAGTAATTTTTGTAGGGAGATGCAGCGATGTTGAGAGAGTAGGCCTGTAACTGATTATTTCAGTTCCTACTTAACATTGGTGAAAACCAGTTTCGAGTGTTTTCGGCATTTTCAACTTAGTTATAGCACCTTCATTGCCCTCGAAGTTTAATAGCGTGGTTTCGATACGCCCGGTGTTTCGTAAATACTACCGGTCCTATCACACTTTCTTGAGGTGCGTCGGATAATACTCGCGGTTCTGATGTCTTCATTTCGTATACCTTGAAACACGTATGTAACATAGCAGCGATGGCGAGGCATTGTAGCATCTGTGACCAGAGAGTATGCGCTTGACCGCGCGAGTGTTGCGAGCGGTTCTCAGTCAGTAGCAGTCAGTCTGTCGTTGCGAGTCTGTCAGTTCAGTCGTTGCGAGTCTGTAGCTCTGTCTAGTTGAGAGCAGTACTCAGTCTGTAGTCGTCATGCAGAGCGGTCGGTCAGTAGTAGCAGCCCAGTGCGGTTGTGTGATGTAGGCGGTCGGCAACACTGGTCAAGATGAGGAATAAGGTATACTGTTAATTAATATAATCATTAGATAATGAAAAATTTTATTTATTGTAATTATTCTCCAACAAGTCTCCCAATAATAATTTTTTTATTTCAAAAGCATTTTTTTAAAAATTTAATTTTTTATTGAACTAAAGATCTCGTTGCACTTCCCATTTCATTCCACTTCTTTTGAAGAAAAATTACATTAGAATTACAAAAAAAAGAGAATATTATTATTTGCAATGCAGTTCCTCCAAGCGGTGCGCAACAACAAGAGCAGATATGTGACATCCATTTATTCTGAGGTAAGACTTTAATTCTGATTGTTTTACACAGGGCCAAAGACCGATATTTCGGTTTAATTGTATTTTCTTGTCACTGAACGGACTTTAAATTTTGTGAAGAATTTATATTTGAGTCAGATTGCGAATTTCACATTTTTTGTTGCCATTGTCAGTACATTTGATTGTGGGCAGGTTACGCATAGAGCCATGTCCATCAGCATTTCTAATTAGTATCGTCCTTTTCTTTTAAAATTTTTGTGGGGAGGTTACACTTGGCTCCCATTTCTATATAATATTGTCATTTCTTTCTTCTTAAATTTTTGTAGGGAGGTTACACTTGGCGACACCCAGTCCAGGATCGTATTTCGTTGAGAGTCTTTTGAACAACAGTCAGATATCTGCTCTTGTTTGCTTAGATATAATTAGGATTTAGCGCAACGCTTTTAATAATATTGTGACTTTCTCTCTACAGGTCAACGGCAGTTTGTTGCTTTGTTGTATTTGTGTTGCTTTTGCACTGTGTCGATTTGTTTTGTGAAAAATTTTGACTATTGTAAAAATGCCGCGAAAGACTGTGAATAGTGTATCGCGAAGTATTGTGAATGAAATTACCGACTTAAACAACGTGACCGATAGTAATTGTGATACGCAACGTAATGATGACAATCCTGCGTTCACTAACAATCAGTGCATTCCAACCACTAAAGATGACTTTCACCTTAATGATGAACAAACGAACTCAATTGTCTCGTCTGTTAACTTGACGACAATTGATGACGCAGAATGCTCTATGGTAATGAGCGCTGCCGAGTTTAACACACCCGATTTAGAAAATCCAAGTAATGTACAGACAAATTTTTCGAATGAAAATGATCAGTGTAGTGAGAGTATGACGGATCCATTTAATTCCGAAATAATGTCTGACAGTGTACATCCGACTGATAATCCTTTTTGTAAGTTGCAAAATGACCAAATGGTCACACAAAGCGCGAAAACTGCAGGTACACCATTAAACAGTACTGAGAATGCAACAGCTACTTTAAGTTTGGATCAATTTATGACAATAATGCTACAGTTTAAGAACGATCTTAGGGAAGATATCAAACAAGATCACAAAAAACTCAAACAACTACTTGATGAAATTTTTGACAACCATTACAAACAACTTAGCGAAACAATTGATAAAAGTGTCGATCTCACAAACGGAAAACAAGACGACCGTAAAGAACAGAACAAACAAGTTAGTGAGCAGATTACAGCTGTTACCGTGCAATGTCAGGACAGTAAGGAACAACTACGTGATGATACTAAGACTTGTGCTAATAACAGTAATGAAAAGGTTGGCACTGTTGCACAAGAATTCAGTAGCACACGTGTAGGCACAACCGAATCACATAAAGACGAGATTATTGCAGTCACTGAACAATGTTCAGCAAACGAAACACTGATACACGAAATTAATGCAGTCACTGAAGAATGTCCTAAAAACGAAGTACAGATTCGCGACGAAGTTAATTTAGAGTCAGTGGAAGTTTCATACACTCCGAATACGGAAGTTGACGAGAAAAGTGAACGACACAATAACCAGATTGACGAAAGTATTAAAGTAACAGAATTAACAATTATTTCAGTCACCAATACGTCACAGAAGACGCCACTTTGCAAACATTTGTCTGACTCACGCAGCGTGTATAATGTGAGCAATTTACAGCAACTAAGCGACTTAAAATCCGAAAAGCCACGCGACTTAAAATCTGAAAAGCTATGCAACTTGAAATCCGAAATGACACAGACGAACAGATTCACACACAAACCCGAACGTGTTCTCAAACTGAGTGACGAGAACGTAGATTTCGAGCAATTTGCATTTGTAAGAAAATCTAAGGAATTTAATAATGACAGAACACAGGTACACGCTTTGCATTGTATACGTCAATTTATTTTTGTACCTTCACCGCTGTTATCTGTAATGGAGAAACTAGCTTTGAACCTGAGGCGACAATTTGTTATTGCACTTTCAACAGCATTGCCTGTAATGAAGAAACAACAATTAGCATGCAGACAGCAACTTATTTCTGAATTTGTACCGCCATTGCCTATAACACAAAAGCTGAAATTTATTTGCAGTGCGTAATTGACCTCAGGGGATTCATTACGCTTTAATGAATATGTGCCGTAGCGAGCATAGGGCCCCGAGCTGTAGTAGTGCTATTTCATCTTTAGTTTTCTGCACTGCTGCCTTCTCTTCTACTATCCTTTATATCTATCCAAACAGCTCTTTAACTATTGCTCTTTGTAGAATTAAGAAACGTATGTAATGAAACCGGATATGAGAAATATTTTACCGAATGTGACAATTTTCAGTAGGCACTCCAGAACCAGCGTAATTTTTAATTACAGATAAAATCGTAATCATCAGTATGTATAAAAATTTGAGCAATCGGAACCACATTTTTGTAACAATAGATGTTTTTCACCACAATAGCATGAAAGTCAGCCGCTTAGCATATCTAACCAACAATGCAGTCTACAAGGTCAACCAAACTTTAATGTTTCGCCGCGTGCACGTATAGTCCCAGCTCCAACAAATAGTAACGCAAGGCAGCAAAGAAATAACTACGTACAGACAACACTCTATTTCAACTCGTATCGCAATGCGCCGTATAGAAATTACTATCATGACAGACGTAAAAAAAATGATGAGCACAATTTTCAGCGTACATTTAATAACAGTCGATCTTATGAGCAGCAACAACACCAGCAACAACATAATGTGATGAATGAAACAGACAATAGGTGTCATCTATAGCGTAATACGTCAGTAAGAAATAACAGAGCAGTTCATATAATGGATATGCCACAGCATCCTCCCGTAAATAACAACACGTACGATAGAATTTAACCAGATACAGCACAGATTGCATATTACAGTAACGTAAGCAATAATTTTGACACGCAGAATCTTCTTCACGAAAATGTTATTAATTTTGACGACATCTGACACACGTTTGCATTAAGGACAGAATTACGACGTATGTAGACGATATTCTTATCGCAGAAGCTAACTGGTATGAACACAATCTGATTCTTGAACAACTGCTGCAAACTTTTCATGCACAAGGACTTACAGTTAACCTCAGTAAATCGCATTTTGGCAAAACTTCCATAAAATTTCTTGGACACGTAATTTCAGCAGAAGGCATTGCGCCTGATCCGGAAAAAACTTCAAGCTCTACGTGACATTACTGTTCCTACAACAAAAAAGCAATTACGCAGTTTTTTAGGCTTAATTAACTTTTTTCGCAAATTTATTCACCATTCTGCTTTAGACACGCCTAGACTATGCCAATTAACAGGTAAAAACAGTATTTGGTCTTGGGATAAGCAAGCACATTTTGAATTCATGAACCTGAAACATGCTCTGTTGAATGCTCCACTGTTATCGCACCCCGATCTTACTAGAAATTTTTCCATTGCCACCGACAGTTCCAATACCGCTTTAGGCGTACACATTTTCCAGGAAATAGAAGAAGATGGTTCTATAGTAATCAAAAACATCGCATTTGCAAGTCGCATTTTGTCACCTGCTGAGCGAAATTATTCTGTTACAGAACTTGAAACATTATGTGTTGTATGGGCTTTCACGAGATTTAGGCATTTTCTTTATGGCAGACATACCACAGTTTACACAGATCACAGAGCGATACAATTTTTACTTTCAGCCAAATTCACTCACGATAGATTAAGTAGATGGAAACTGTATTTACAGGAATT
Source organism: Schistocerca americana (assembly GCF_021461395.2). Classification (NCBI taxonomy): domain Eukaryota; kingdom Metazoa; phylum Arthropoda; class Insecta; order Orthoptera; family Acrididae; genus Schistocerca; species Schistocerca americana. Next base: position 593,128,658 of record NC_060121.1, on the reverse strand, counting down.
TAATTTTACAATAGTTCACATTCCCGGCACGCAAAATGTTATAGCAGACGCACTATCGCGTTCTCTCGGCAACAATCAGCAAGACGTAGCAACCAACTTCTGCAAAACAAATTTCAGTGTCATGTACATTCAGCAAGTTGCATTTGAAAATTTTATTTCATCGTCATTACAGGACATAGCACGAGAACAAAATAAAGACAATGTGTGGAAAGAAATTAAACACCTTTGGCTAGATAAGAATAATGTTACGATTAGAAACCACTACACTGTACGCAATGACATTCTGTTTCGCCGCTCTCATCCTGACAGCAACAATTGGTTATTATGCATTCCTGACGAACTGGTTAACAAACTAATTTGGTACACTCATTTAAGTTACGCACATTACGGAGCAAGAAAATGTTTTCTTATACTGAGACAGAACTGTTATTTTGCCAACATGGAGAAACGTATACGACGAGCTTTAGCGTCTTGTAAAATTTGCCAGAAAGCTAAATCAGACACCACTTCACATATTCCTCCTTTATATCCCATTATACCTGTTAAATTTAGACACATGGCCGCAGTAGATATTTTTGGTCCGATTCCGAGAACTAACAGAGGTTTTTGCTACATCTTTGTCGCTGTTGAGCTCACTTCAAAATTTGTTACTTTCACTCCGTTACGCAAAGCTACTGCTAAAACTGTTTCAAATGCATTTGTAAAACATTTTCTATCTCATGTAGGGCATGTAATGAAAGTAATTTCTGACAATGGATCTCAATTCCGTAGTAGCGTATGGACACGCATGTTACGAGCCAGAAACATTTCTCCGATCTATATATCCAAGTACCACGCTTCTTCGAACCCTTGTGAAAGATTAATGAAAGAAATTGGTAAACTGTGCCGAATATACTGCCACAAAAGACATATTGATTGGGATACACACATACTCTCATTCCAAGATGTAATTAATTCCATTCCAAATGAATCCACTATGCTATCTCCGACTGTTATACTGAAAAACGTTGAACCACCGAACAAAATTAAAGAATTAATAGAATTCCCCAAAAGTCGTCGCCTACGACACCACGAAATAATTGACATTGCGCTGAACAACATCAAACGTGCCGCAGAGCGCCGGAGAAGACAGCAAAAACAGGTTTGTACACGCCGCGACTTTCACGTTGGACAGAAGATATTAGTACGTACACACTATTTATCCAGCAAATTAAAAGGTAAGTGCAGTAAATTTGAACTTCTATACGCAGGTCCGTATCGGATTCGCAGCATCCCTCACCCCAATGTTGTACACGTCGAAACTTTGAGAACCAGAAAATCGAAAGGCAATCACCATATCTCAAACATTAAACCGTTTATTGAGTGAAACCACTGTATGATTCAACACACTATGATGCCATTTACTAATGCAATTAATTCACCTGACTAATTACTGATGATTATCGTATTTTTTCTTGGCAAGTGCCCGGCAAGGTAAGGTTAGCAGGTCGCTCTTCTTGTCGTTACACATCAGACCGTGCATATTTTTCCAGATGAATTTACACATTTACGACTATTTCAGCAATTATATTTATGTGACTACTTATTGATGATTATCGTATTTTTTCTTGGCAAGTGCCCGGCAAGGTAAGGTTAGCAGGTCGCTTTTCTTGTCGTTACACATCAGACCGTGCACATTTTCCATTTTTTTGTATGTATGATTGTACTCCAGTTTTGTTTGTATGCACTATGAAATAGTTAAGATATAACACACACCAGTCGACTTTGACATTTTTTTGCCTTATGACATCTCAACATCGTGACTGTTTCACATTTTTTTTTTTTTTTTGCTGCTGCATTGTATTATTCTGTGTATATTTTTGCATTTGAACACTGTCAATGTTTTTGACATATTACGTTTTCTGTCATGTTATGCTGTATGCTTAAGTATGTTACCATAAACCAGTCATTATCTAGAGGGTATATGATTTAAATGCAGGACATTAATCTTTGTTCATCAATTTCAGAAAGGAATGATGATTCTAAGAAATAAATTTAACATAAATGGGAATTTCACCTACGGAATAAACGAAAGGAGATGCAATAACTTTATGAGGAAGAGTAAATGGATCAGGATTAACAAACATTAACAAGAATATACAATACTCATCACAGAATAGCAGTCTTAACTAATTTTTTCTTTCAGAATACAAGGTGATTGATGCAGGCTGTCAGACTGAACTACACATCTTAGTTTTAGTGATGAAATATGCTAGAGATAAGGAATAGTTATGAAATGAGTAATGAAGTGATTTGTTGCAGATGATAATGAATACTGATGAATAATGATGAAGGATATGGTATTATGAATAATGAAGTTTTTCTTTACAGGTGATGATAATGGTGAAGTTATGATGATATGGATAATGAAGTTTTTTTCTTTACAGATGAGGATAATGTTGAAGTTATGTATTTATGTTATGTAGTTATTTAAGTATTTGTTGCAGTTTGCTTTGACAGCAGGTGTTACATTGCATAGTAGGATGACTGAAAGTTTTGGAAAGGACAGCTATGGAACACATTTTTATACACACTTCACTGCCTGTTAATTCGAAGTTCACTACTTTTCAGCATAGTGTGCGTTTCTTCTTTCAGGTCAATAATCCGTTTTTGTATTTTTTCCAGGAGAAGTTTTTCATGACACTTACTAAACCTGTTACTTATTATACCTGTTCTAGTACTTGCATTTTTATATTTTTACCCATTTGTGTCTATCGTTTATAAATGTGATCACATGTACTGCCTTGTTACATAACCTTGCTACAGCTGACTCATGACGAATGACGTTACCTATCCTCATTTGCAGCAATAGGTCAAAAGCAAAAAGTATTATGCCTCAGCAATTAATTATCGATCCCAACGCAATGCATTGCTAACAAAAAACATGTATTACCAGTCCCACATAATGTCACTAGTTTATGATAATTCTGAATAATACTGATCAACTCTGAATAGCATGTCACTTGATTAATGACCTCTTAATGAGACTATATTCAAAATGATGCTTTGTCACTAGCTAATAACTGCCACTGTCTATTATAATGATACCACCTATAATGCCTGTGATTATTAATGATTTGACTGTAATTAACTGATTTTTAATAATGACTTCATAATAATCTGAATAATACTGAATGATGATTCTATTCAATACTTGCTGGCCACTGAGTGCCAATAATTAATGTCAGTCGATGAATTGTTATTAATTATGCCATTAATTAGTTCTTGTTTTCTATGTTCATACTTTGTATTTTGAAATGAATGTGACTGTTTCATAATGCTTTGTAATTAGGAGAAGACTAATGATTCTTACTATATTAGAATGACAAATGATTAATTAACGACAAATGATTAATTAATTAACTGTAATTAGACAAATGATTAATTAACGACAAATGATTAATTAACTGTAATTAGACAAATGATTAATTATCGACAAATGATTAATTAACTGTAATTAGACAAATGATTAATTAACTGTAATTAGACAAATGATTAATTAACGACAAATGAATAATTAACTGTAATTAGGAAAAGGCTAATGATTATTGGAATGACAAATGATTAATTAACTGTAATTAGGAGAAGGTTAATGATTCTTAATTATACTCTGTAACTGAAAAGAATGCGATTATTTCATAATGCTTTGTAACCAGGAAAAGAAGGCTACTGATTCTATGTAAAACAATTAATGAACATTTTTCTGTAATACTACATACTTGGTACAGAAATGTTCAATAACTGGGCGATGAATGCCACAAACTACTAATTAAGTCTGTAATTGTCAATATTATGTGACTTGATGTCCTTCACCTCATAAGCTGACTACCCTGAATTACTGCAATGCCCATTTGTCCTGTTTATCCTAGTGATCATGGAGCACTATCTTTGGTTTTGCACTAATTCTACGTTGGTGTGCCTTGTAAGAGTGTGGTGTTGACACGACATGCTGTCCACCACCATGAGCGATGAAGACATTATTATGGTCCCACTGTTTGGTGTACGTAATGTACTGCCAAAATGAAAACATGGAACATTACTACGACAGTTCAGTGTCTTGGCTACACTGATAAATTCTGATGGGAAAAGAACTTTAAGTTGTGTCACTTGGTGTTGTACTTCTGTGGAAAGATATGGACTTTCAGAGCAGCTGTGTGCAATCTAAAGTGCTACAACCATGATGCAATCCTTCCCTTTCCTATCCTGATTCTTGTCACATAAAAAAAAAAAAAAAAAAAAAAATTTTTTTGGTAACATCATTTATGTTCATAGGTTATACATTTTTCGATTCGCTGAACTCCAATGCGAGTACACTTATGTCACTTGTCAACATAATATTTTTTGCCAGTCTGTTCATTTGTTCTGAATATGCTAAAGAATTTTCAGTGCCTGTGCACTTTGTTATCTGTCAAATAATTTGTATATACTTTTCTGATTTGCTACTATGTTTTGTACTCACATTTTGTCTTTGTCTGATATATTTTGTACTTAGTGCGTGTGCACAACATTTACTTTATGTACTACATCTAATTATTCTTGCCAGTCTGTTTATTTATTCTGCATATGCTAAAGAATTTTTTCAGTGCCTGTGCACTTTGTTATCTGTCAAAAAATTTGTATATACATTTTTCTGATTTGCTACTATGTTTTGTATTCACATTTTGTCTTTGTCTGATATATTTTGTACTTAGTGCGTGTGCACAACATTTACTTTATGTACTACATCTAATTATTCTTGCCAGTCTGTTTATTTGTTCTGCATATGCTAAAGAATTTTTTCAGTGCCTGTGCACTTTATTATCTGTCAAATAATTTGTGTATACATTTTTCTGATTTGCTACTATGTTTTGTATTCACATTTTGTCTTTGTCTGATATATTTTGTACTTAGTGCGTGTGCACAACATTTACTTTATGTACTACATCTAATTATTCTTGCCAGTCTGTTTATTTGTTCTGCATATGCTAAAGAATTTTTTCAGTGCCTGTGCACTTTATTATCTGTCAAATAATTTGTATATACATTTTTCTGATTTGCTACTATGTTTTGTACTCACATTTTGTCTTTGTCTGATATATTTTGTACTTAGTGCGTGTGCACAACATTTAAATATTCTGTAAGTTGTAGAATTTTGTTAATTAAAGAAAAATTTTGCCGCGCTTGGCAAGTCCAAATGACTCACCATCGCTGCCAAATTTTTGCCCCCCCCAGTGGAGGGTTATGAAACACGTATGTAACATAGCAGCGATGGCGAGGCATTGTAGCATCTGTGACCAGAGAGTATGCGCTTGACCGCGCGAGTGTTGCGAGCGGTTCTCAGTCAGTAGCAGTCAGTCTGTCGTTGCGAGTCTGTCAGTTCAGTCGTTGCGAGTCTGTAGCTCTGTCTAGTTGAGAGCAGTACTCAGTCTGTAGTCGTCATGCAGAGCGGTCGGTCAGTAGTAGCAGCCCAGTGCGGTTGTGTGATGTAGGCGGTCGGCAACACTGGTCAAGATGAGGAATAAGGTATACTGTTAATTAATATAATCATTAGATAATGAAAAATTTTATTTATTGTAATTATTCTCCAACAAGTCTCCCAATAATAATTTTTTTATTTCAAAAGCATTTTTTTAAAAATTTAATTTTTTATTGAACTAAAGATCTCGTTGCACTTCCCATTTCATTCCACTTCTTTTGAAGAAAAATTACATTAGAATTACAAAAAAAAGAGAATATTATTATTTGCAATGCAGTTCCTCCAAGCGGTGCGCAACAACAAGAGCAGATATGTGACATCCATTTATTCTGAGGTAAGACTTTAATTCTGATTGTTTTACACAGGGCCAAAGACCGATATTTCGGTTTAATTGTATTTTCTTGTCACTGAACGGACTTTAAATTTTGTGAAGAATTTATATTTGAGTCAGATTGCGAATTTCACATTTTTGTTGCCATTTTCAATACCTCTCATTGTGGGCGAGGTTACATTAAGTATTGTCTTTTATTTCTTATAAAATTTCGGTGGGGAGGTTACAACCTTGAAGTTTTCACGGAGTAGTAAAGACGTGGAAAAGGTATCTGGATACCAAAGGCGTGACGTACCAAGCGGTCAAAGGTCGACAGAGGTCCACAACACTACGTGAAAATGGTTATCACTCGTAACAACACAGAGAATACCACTTTCGACTGCTCCTGAATTACGAGATGAACGCGGCTCATGTATCTCTGGAAGGTATATGCAGTCGGCTGCATAGTGAGCGGTTACAGTCCTTGAGACAGTAGCGCGTGTGTCTCACGATCGTCGTCATTGTGTGAAGAGCACGCGATGGGACATTAGAGATCGACATTAGGCGTTGAATAAATGGCGTAATACCGTGTTTATAGATGAAACATGGATATAGCTTAGGTCAGGTAAAAGACGAAAAATGGTGTGTTGACGTAAAATACGCTGTGAAAAGTATCAGAAAGTTCAAGAGCTACTTACATTTGGAGGTGGTGATGTCTTGTTTTAGGGTGGGATTGTGTACTGAAGTAGAAGGATTTTGATACTAATCCCACGGGCGTTAAGTATTCTACGGTATACTTGTAGTATTCGTCGAGCATTTGCGCAACTATTTCCGAGGAATGCGGCGTTGATTTAATTTTTGTTGATGTGCATAAGTGCAAAGTTCATGACTGAGGAAGGTAGCAAACGTATCAATTGCGCCGCTCAACAGCGGAATGCAACAGCACTTAGAGTGCACGGATCATAGTGGAAACGAATGTTTCTGATCGCTCGCATTCTCCACAGACACTCCCAGACATTGTTACAATTACTCAGAGGCGTCCATAAACTGATAGTAAGCGTGCCACGGCGCGCCACAGACGTGCATAATAGCAAGATTCAAGAAGGCATAAAACTAGGTAACTTGTTCATTTGCGTTACAAATTGGCAGTAAGCGACTTTGATTACTGCATCATTACCTTGAAACTCTAACGTTTTTTCTGTTCTAAACTTATTTTGTAGTATGTAGTAGCCATATATGCGAAAAGTGTAAAATTCGAACGTACCTACACGCCATAAAATGCAATAGGAGAGAAGGCGAACAGATAATGTGCAAAGGTAAACGTGTTAGCTCCAAGAAATGTCTTATTTTCATAATGAATAATAAACCTCAATGACAACGGCACAGTAACAGTGAAATGAGTTTGAGTTCACATAAAACTGAGTTTACATTTTGCATAAGGCAAATCCGATGACAGAAGTATTCTCATTATGTAGTTTTACGGGTCCAGGAATGCAGCCCAGGAGAGCGGTTGTCAATCTAGTGCGCGCGAGCTTTTCTGCGGGGACATGTAACCGGAACAAAGCTTATGCATATAAACTACCCTACACGTGAAGTTTAAACTAGAAGTGCGCCAGGGTATGAAACTGGTGGCTAATCCACGGAGCTCAATTTACTGTGGCGAGAAGCTTCGATTATGAAAGGCGTCTTTTATGAACCTGATTAGACTTTTATGAAGCTGTGCAACATTTCACTTCCGCAAATCTTTAAGCAGTTTGATAATGTGACGTATGGTCTAGTGTCCTGTTCTGAAATTTGCTTTTAGTCCAGCGGGCACAATAACTGGAAGTGAAACAAGAGCACTTGTGTAGGAATGTCAGCACACACAGTCACCCATGATACCTTAATACATTGAGGCGAACAGTGTATGTCATATCAAATACTGACTTTATTCAGTTGCATACAGAGTTACCTAACATAGGAATTATTAATATACTCCACTGATTCGAACGTGTAGGTCACAGACACAATGCGATAATTTTGCTGGCACCTACTGTTTCTTTGTTGTCACGCGGTTTTGATCTTAATAATAACAGAAAAATAAGCGTAACAGGAACCATATTGTGTTATAGAAGAAACCTAACGGGGCAACAATCAAACAAGTTTTTTTTTTCTTTTTTTTTTTCTTTTTTTTTTTTTAACTGAGACGTTGTTTCTGTCATTCCGCTTTGTATAAATCCCGGTCGATTCCGCGTTGGCAAAGGCAAGAAATCTTCATGGAGACGAATGTGTGATTTGCAATATGTGCTGTCCTTTCTTTGAGAACTATGGCCAGTCAGGTCGAAGCGCTGTTAAATTTATCGTCCAGTCGTCTAAATTATGTTTCTGCGCTTTCCCTCAAGTACACCTACAGCATCATGACCGTTTCCTACGCCAGTAACGGACAACTCTCTCTCTCTCTCTCTCTCTCTCTCTCTCTCTCTCTCTCTCTCTCTTGGACGGTTGGATGGGACATGAAACTAGTTTACTTGTTTATTTACTTATTCTAGTTCAGTTTTTCAGTAACATCAATAGACTACTACAAGTTAACGTTCTACATCTATGTGAACTACTATGACAATCATCGTGAGTGGCGGTTTCCTTTTTTTCTACATTGTATGTGCAGCCTAAGTTTACAATATTTATCAAATTTCTTTTATTTCCGTTTATTCCTATCGGTACCATTCTTAACAAATCATTATTTGCTATCCATCCTAGTACTGCAGCTTTAATGGCCACCACAGAACAATTTAACTGATAGCTGAATTCTTATTTTTACCGTGATAGTGTAAAATAATGAGACAAGACACGAATAAAGAAGATATCCTATTTAGAATTAAGGAGTTTGGGAAGAACTCTACAACTGGTAAAAAATTAGACCAGAATTTGCTTAAAATAGCACCTAATTTGGTAAAAATAACACTGACATTGGCCTAGAATGAAACCGTGCGTTCTCTACCCTAGAACCGGATTTACTCACGTCAAGTAGACCGGGATTAGCCGCGCGGTCAAGGCGCCTTGCCACGCTTCGTGCGGCTCCGCCGGTCGGAGATTCGAGTCCTCTCTCGGGCATGGGTGTGCGTGTGGTCCTTAGCGTAAGTTAATTTAAGTTAGATTAAGTAGTGTGTAAGCCTAGGGACCGATGACCTCAGCAGTTTGGTCCCACAGGAGCTTACCACCTATTTCGAAATTACGTCGCCAATAGGAAAGGCACCGCCGGGAGAACTCGGTAGGAGATTCCATTTTCTGCAGACGTTGTCACAAAAATAAAGAAATAATTACGTGTATCTTTAATCGGTTCAGTTGCAATATGGATCTTAATTTTGTTGGTCATAACTTCTCTACAGTTGTGCTCCGCAATGATTCACACACAATATGACATCGTTATGTCGTCAGTTGTCATCATTGTGCTTGCTAACTATTCTTCTATTTTAAAAAGCAGTCTATGCAACACGATCAGCTGTGTGGAAATATGGAACGAAACGGACGTTGCTGGCTGAACAGTCCACTGACACACTCCAATGGATCCGTTTCATGCTACGGACTGGTTGGACGCCCGTGGACTGTTAGATCAACAAATACTCCGAGAGAAACTGAAGAATGACAGAATAGGTGTAAGCTGACAGTTATGTTGAATATTTTTCTAAGCGAAGTTGACATTTTAATAAACGTTTAATGAATGCGTTGGCGGTGCTCCAATTTGTGGCGGCAGTGGCTGTAGACTTCGACCACGCTGCATTTTCATCATTTGACTGAATAAACCATATTGGCCTTCAGTAATGAGTACTGCAGATTATCTTCACGGACATCTCCCGGGACTTTGATGGCGTCTGACATCGGGGGCTGCCTCATAAGCTGTTCGCACTATTATTTCACACCGAATACGAGCAACTGGATCGCGACCGACCTACAGTGGGGGACGTCTGTGGTCAGCGCCGATCGATCGACGCCGACGTGTTGCAGGGTTCAGCACTTTGACCAGTAGGCTCATTTTACACCGCTGACGTGCTCGAGGGGGTTTCTGTTACCAGAGCAGTACAGGCAGACGACACTATCCTCCTAAGGTCGCAAGCAGTGCTCGACAGACTACAGGAAGCGTCCATCGGACTATCAACCCGGGCAACTTCCAACACGACGAAGAGGCAGGCCATAGTTCCCACTAGCATCATGTCTTCGGACAGCTCATTAAGTGAACGAAAGGAGCCTAAGATCTCGCTGCCATTTTTGACACAAAGCTCACCTGTCGGGACACCGGAAAGAAGACACTCCAACGACTAGGGGTTCTTTAACCCTTACTAAATCATACGTCAGAGCTCTCCATGCAATGTGGTCTCTGAATCTTCCGCATCTTTATCATAATAGTGACGAATTATGCTTGTACTATGAGAGGAAACACAGCTCACACCCTCACCCGACGCTCCAAACACTTCGGAGCCAGAGGCTCAGAATAACTTTTCCCACGGCACCACATTTATCGGCTATCTTCCTACACGAAGCAGTAGGAGAATCGAGAGTCCTTGAACGATTCCATGAAACCGCCAGAAAAAGCTACGCACGTTCAAAAAGATCAACAAACAGTCTGATCAGGGACTTGGGACAATCTAACGACAAAAGAGTTACAAACGTCCTGTGACCTCCCCCGAAAGACAGAATATGACTTTTGACTTTTTTTGTTTTTTGTTTTTGAGTCATCAGTCTTGTGATTGGTTTGATGCGGCCCACCACGAATTACCCTCCTGTAACAGCCTTTTAATCTCTGAGTAACTACTGCAACCTACGTCTTCAATTATTTGCTGGGTGTGTTCCAGTCTCTGTCTTCCTCTACAGTTTTACCCTCTACAGCTCCCTCTGGTACCACTGAAGGTACTCTGTGATATCCTATAATTATGTCCCTACTTCTTGTCAGTGTTTTCCATATATTACTTCCCTCGCCGATTCTGCGCGGAATCTCTTCATTTCTTACCTTATCTGCCCCCCCAAATTTTCAAAATTGGTCTGTAGCACCAAATCTCAAATGCTTCGATTCTCTTCTGTTGAGGTTTTCCCATAGCCCATATTTCACTACCACACAATGCTGTGCTTGAAACATAGATTCTCAGAAATGTCTTTCTCAAATTATGGCCAATGTTTGATACTAGTAGTCTTCTCTTGGCCAGGAATGTCCGTTTTGCCAGTGCTAGTCTGCTTTTTGTTCTCCTTTCTCCGTCAATCGTGGGCTATTTTGTGGCCTAAGTAGCAGAATTCTTTAACTTCGTCTACATCGTAATCCCCAGTTCTGATGTTAAATTTCTCGCTGTTCTCATTTCTGCTACCTCTCATTACTTTCGCCTTTCTGCGATTTACCCACAATTCATATTCTGTAGTCATTTCAATATGTCCTGTAATTCTCCTTCCCTTTCGCTGATGGTATGTCATCAGCGAATCTTATCATTGCTATGCTTTCATCTTGAATTTTAAGCCGGTCGGGGTGGCCGAGCGGTTCTGGGCGCTACGGTCCCTGGTTCGAATCCTGCCTCGGGAATGGATGTCGGTGATATCCTTAGGTTAGTTAGGTTTAAGTAGTTCTAAGTTCTAGGGGACTGATGACCTCAGAAGTTGAGTCCCATAGTGCTCAGAGCCATTTGAACCATTTTGAATTTTAATCCCACTCTTGAACATTTCTTTCATTGTAGTAGGAAGAATACACGATGAAATTTGTTGGTCATTTGGGTACGTAGGGTGAGAAATTTAGTTAAAAAAATTGACACCTCTGACAGAGACAATGGCTTTAACCCAGATGGACATCAAATCAAACTAAGCTTGGATCCCAGATATAGTTACGTCTCTTCATGCTGCTTCAGTTTTATACCTATGTTCATCAGCTGTAGTAGCTGGCGCGCAGTGATGTGCTAATGTGCCGGCATCCCATAACCAGATGTTTTCAGAACATGAGGTCGTGCTGGCCAGGGCGACAATCCAACACTCTCTGTATCGGGGTAAGTCAAGACACCAAAGGCAACAACTTGATGTCTTGCATTATAGTGGTGAAACATAATATAGCAGGGACCTCAAAGATAGGGTACGGACACCGGACTTAACACGCGACAAATGCAACGGTTGCTATCGATATTACCGGCTATGTGAATCGTAGGTGATCGTTTTGTGTACCCAATAGCACTCCACACCGTCAGGCCAGGTGGTGGGCCCGCATGACAGTGATGAACGCGATGTGGTAACGTATGTTCCAGGCTGAGCCTCCACACGCACCTACATACAAGTTGCAACTGTACGCAGAACTAGGACTCGTCTGAAAGGACGCCGTGATGCTACTACTACGTCAAGTGATGCCGTTGGATGTACCACAGTCGCCGCGCCTTTCTCTGTAGCCACGTCAGGGGAAACCGCAACAATGGTAGCCGTGCTCAGAGCAAGTGCTGCTCCAACCATCGTCGCACTATCCGTGTGGGTATTTGTCTTGTTACGAGTGAGCCCATTTCCTGACACAAGGAATGTGACGTGGCTGAACGATCCTGCTCGACAGAAAGAACAAAATGTCTGTTCTCTCAGGCCCTTGACGAGTGTGACTTTTGGGATCCTAAATGGCATTGTGAATCGTTTCTTCTATGTACAGATCGAACAGTAGGGGCGAAAGTCTACATCGCTTACACGATTTTTAAGCCGAAAACATCGTTCCTGGTTTTCGATTTTTATTGTTCCCTCTTGGTTCTTGTACATATTGTATATTTCCCCTCTTTTCCTGTAGCTTACCCCTCTTTTTCTCGGAATTTCGAACATCTTGCGCCATTCAACACCGTCGGATGCTTTTTGAACAACGACAAATTCTATGAACGTGTCTTGTTTTTTCTTCAGTCTTACTTCCATTATATATCGGAACGTCAGAACTGCCTCTCTGGTGCCTTTATCTTTTCTACAACCAAACAGATCGTCATTTAACCCATCCTCAGTTACTCAACAATAACACAGATGTTGCTGCATCTTCCAGCGGCACGAGAGACATTCATAGTGAACATAGCAACTCAGGCAGCACTGAATTAAGACTAGTGTCCGGAGAGGGAAAAACATGACGAAGACTATTTTATGCATCCGCCACATGTCACTCAGTTCCCAAGTGGACATCTACCTGCCAAACGCGGAAATATGAGGACATATGGCTTCTCACATTCAGTAACACGGTGTAGCGTCAGCGTCATGGAACGTCAAAAAGATCAGGATTGTGTCTATACTAGCCGCCGAGTAGAACGGAACTGGACAGTCTATAAGTCACCGTGGCTATCGTTCACTGAATTCAGCACTAGACTGAAGACAGGTCAGTATACGTGTTGAACTAGTCCCACACAACGTCTTCATACACTCCTGGAAATTGAAATAATAACACCGTGAATTCATTGTCCCAGGAAGGGGAAACTTTATTGACACATTCCTGGGGTCAGATACATCACATGATCACACTGACAGAACCACAGGCACATAGACACAGGCAACAGAGCATGCACAATGTCGGCACTAGTACAGTGTATATCCACCTTTCGCAGCAATGCAGGCTGCTATTCTCCCATGGAGACGATCGTAGTGATGCTGGATGTAGTCCTGTGGAACGGCTTGCCACGCCATTTCCACCTGGCGCCTCAGTTGGACCAGCGTTCGTGCTGGTCGTGCAGACCGCGTGAGACGACGCTACATCCAGTCCCAAACATGCTCAATGGGGGACAGATCCGGAGATCTTGCTGGCCAGGGTAGTTGACTTACACCTTCTAGAGCACGTTGGGTGGCACGGGATACATGCGGACGTGCATTGTCCTGTTGAAACAGCAAGTTCCCTTGCCGGTCTAGGAATGGTAGAACGATGGGTTCGATGACGGTTTGGATGTACCGTGCACTATTCAGTGTCCCCTCGACGATAACCAGTGGTGTACGGCCAGTGTAGGAGATCGCTCCCCACACCATGATGCCGGGTGTTGGCCCTGTGTGCCTCGGTCGTATGCAGTCCTGATTGTGGCGCTCACCTGCACGGCGCCAAACACGCATACGACCATCATTGGCACCAAGGCAGAAGCGACTCTCATCGCTGAAGACGACACGTCTCCATTCGTCCCTCCATTCACGCCTGTCGCGACACCACTGGAGGCGGGCTGCACGATGTTGGGGCGTGAGCGGAAGACGGCCTAACGGTGTGCGGGACCGTAGCCCAGCTTCATGGAGACGGTTGCGAATGGTCCTCGCCGATACCCCAGGAGCAACAGTGTCCCTAATTTGCTGGGAAGTGGCGGTGCGGTCCCCTACGGCACTGCGTAGGATCCTACGGTCTTGGCGTGCATCCGTGCGTCGCTGCGGTCCGGTCCCAGGTCGACGGGCACGTGCACCTTCCGCCGACCACTGGCGACAACATCGATGTACTGTGGAGACCTCACGCCCCACGTGTTGAGCAATTCGGCGGTACGTCCACCCGGCCTCCCGCATGCCCACTATACGACCTCGCTCAAAGTCCGTCAACTGCACATACGGTTCACGTCCACGCTGTCGCGGCATGCTACCAGTCTTAAAGACTGCGATGGAGCTCCGTATGCCACGGCAAACTGGCTGACACTGACGGCGGCGGTGCACAAATGCTGCGCAGCTAGCGCCATTCGACGGCCAACACCGCGGTTCCTGGTGTGTCCGCTGTGCCGTGCGTGTGATCATTGCTTGTACAGCCCTCTCGCAGTGTCCGGAGCAAGTTTGGTGGGTGTGACACACCGGTGTCAATGTGTTCTTTTTCCATTTCCAGGAGTGTATTAAAGTTAAGAACTGTAATGTTTCTAATAATAAATTATTGTAAATCTATGTTGCCATATACTCAGCACCAGATGAGTTAAAGAGAGTTCAGTGCAAGTGAATTTTGTGCTAATGCCACACAATCTTCAGATGAAAGTTAAGAAGTGTGATGTTTCTTTTACTAAATCTGTGCTGCTACACATAAGGTTTATTTGTTTTTTGGTGTTGCCTAACCTTATTTGGCTTCGTGCCGAACATGTACAGTTGCTACGTGCAAGTAAGCAATCTCATAACATCAAATTTGGGTGGGAAGAGGTTTCTTCCCAACACCTAGTTAAGTCTGAGCCCATGTGTATTTTGCAACCATGACATATTAAACTGACAGGTCGGTAATGTCCACACCTGTCAGCACCTGGTTTCTTTGGAACTCGAATTATTGCACTCTTCTTAAAGTCTGGGATAATTCGTATGTCTCACACACCTTGCACACCAGGTGGAAGAGTTTTGTCACGGCCGGCTTTCCCAGGCCTGGCAACAATTCTGATTGAAAGTCTTCTACTTCTGGAGCCTTGCTGCGATTTAGGTCTTTCAATGCGTTGTCAGATTGTTCTCGCAGCTTCATATCTCCCATCTCATCTTCATTTACGTCCCCTTCCATTTCTATAATGTTAGCTTCATCTCCCTCGTATAGACCCTCTATATACTCCGTCCACCCTTCACCCTCCCTATTTTGCTTAGGGCTGGTTTTCTGTCTGAGCTCTTGGTATTAACACAGCTGATTCTCTTTTTTCCAAAGGCCTCTTCATTATTTCTATAGACGGTGTCTATCTTTCCCCTAGTGAAACGTGCTTTAAATTCTATCATTTGCCGTCTGGCCATTTCGCACTTCCTGTCACTCTCTTTTTTTTTTTTAGACGTTCGTTTTTCATTTCACCTGCTTCATTTGCTGCATTGTTATATTTACTCCTTTGATCAACTAAATTCAGTGTCTCCTGTGATGTCCAAGAATTTCTGCTAGGCCTTTTCTTTTTACCTACTTCATCCTCTGCTGCTTTCACTACTTCATCTCTCAGCGCTTCCCATTCGTCTTCTGCTGTACACCTTTTCTCTCTTCAAGTCAATCGATGCCTAATGCTCCCTGTGAGGTTCTCAGGAACCTCTGGTTCCTTCAACTTGTCCACGTCCCACCTCCTTAATTTCCTACGCTTTTGCAATTTCTTCAGTTTTAATCCATATTTCGTTACCAATAAAGTTAGGTCTGAGTCCGCAGCTGCCCCTGAAAATGTCTTTCGATTTAAAATCGGTTTCCGAAATCTCTGTCTTACCATTATATAAAGCGGTTTGAACCTTCCGGTGGCTCCAGGTCTCTTTCACGTATACGAGGGGCGTTTGAAAAGTCCGTACAAAAATAAAAACTACTTACATGTTTGGGGTAAACCTTTTTTATTTTTCGACATAGTCTCCTTTTAGAGTTATACACTTCGTCCAACGCCATTCTAATTTGTTGATCCCTTCCGAATAATAGGAATTGTCCAAGTCTGCAAAGTAGCTATTAGTTGCTGCAATCACCTTCTAGTTTGAATAAAATCTTTGTCCCACCAGCCATATCTTCAAACTGGGGAACAAATGGTAGTCCGAGGGAGCCAAGTCTGGAGAATAGGGGGGATGTGAAAGGAGTTGGAATCTTATTTCCATTAATTTTGCGACCACAACTGCTGAGGTGTGTGCTGGAGCATTGTCATGATGGAAAAGGACTGTTTTGCTGTCCAATCGCCGACGTTTTTCTTGCAACTCGGTTTTCAGACGGTCTAATAACGATGAATAGCATGCACCTGTAATAGTTTTACCATTTTCCAGACAGTCGATGAGGATTATCCCTTGCGAATCCCAAAAGACAGTCGCCATAACTTTTCTGGCCGAAGGACTGGTCATCTCCTTTTTTGGTGCAGATTCTCGCTTGGTAGCCCATTGTTTAGATTGTTGTTAGGTCTCAGGAGCGTAATAATGTATCCATGTTTCATCCACAGTGACGAAACGACGCTTAAAGTCCTGCTGATTCTTCCTGAACAGCTGCAAACCATCCTTACAACACTTCACACGATTCCGTTTTTGGTCAAGCGTGAGCAATCGCGGAACTCATCTTGGGGATAGCTTTCTCATGTCCAAATGTTTATACAAAATATTATGTACCCGTTCATTCGAGATGTCCACAGAACTAGCAATCTCACGCACCTTAACTCTTCTGTCATCCATCATCATATCATGGATTTTATCAATGATTTCTGGAATCGTAACCTCCACAGGGCGTCCAGAACATTCACCATCACCTGTGCCCATATGGCCACTTCGAAAATTTTGAAACCACTTAAAAAGTGTTCTAATCGAAGGTGCAGAGTCACCGTAATGTTTATCAAGCTTCTCTTTAGTCTACCAAGGTGTTTTGCCTTGCCTTTTGCCTTCAATCACCACAAGAAATTCTTTTTCGTCCATTTTTTGACAATCACTCGACTTCCTTGATTCACACGAATGCCAAACACAAAGAAAGAGACCAATATGGCTGAAACTTGGTGTGCGTTCCTTCCAAAGATGCTACTAACTAAACATGACCACGATACGAGTCGTTGGTGTCATCTCTCGGACTTTGCACGAACTTTTCAAACGCCCCTTGTACAGCCTTCTTTCACGATTCTTAAACCAGGAGTTAGTGATGATTAACTTACGTTCTGTGCAAAATTCTACTGGCGTCTTCCTCTTTCATTCCTTTCCCTCCCAGTCCATATTCACCTACTATTTTTCCTTTTCCTACTAACGATTCTAGCCCTCACCACAATTAAATTTTCTTCTCCCTTAAATATCTGAATAATTTCTTGTATCCCATCATACATTTCTTCAATCTCCTCATGATCTGCGGAGCTACTTGGCATATGTTCTGCTTGGTGGGTGTTGGCTCTGTGCCCATTTTGGCTGCGATAACGCGTTCACTATGGTGTTCATAGTAGCTTTCCCGCTTCCTATCTTCTTATTCATTATTAAATCTACTTCTGTATTACCCATATTTGATTTTGTATTTATAATCCCTTGTATACCAAACCAGAAGTCCTTTCACCGAACTTCATTATTTCCCACTGTATCCCATTTCAACCTATCTATCTCCCTTTATAGCTTTTCTAACCAACTTGCGCGATTAAGGGATCTAACATTCCACGCTCTGATCTTGTGTGGTACAGTGTCAAAAGCCTTCCGGAAATCCTTTCGATAGCACTCAACACTTCGTGCGAGTAAAGAGCTAGTTGTGTTTCAAAAGAACGATGTTTCCTAAATCCGTGATCACTGTGTGCCAAAAGACCATTTTCTTCGAGGTAATTCATAATTGATAAAGGTTTCTCGGGTCTCCAGCCGGGTGACAGCGTTGATATCTCGCGACATTGCGGGAAGTGTCATACTACCCAGGTTCTGGCGAAGTGTCGAGATTCGTGGAGAGCGCGCTATTTATATGCGCGGTCGCCCCCCTCCACTGGACCTCCGGTGGCTGCGGTGGACCAGCGGCGTGCGCGCAGTGGTGGGGATGGCGGTCGCCCCCAACGGCCGCGTTCGGTTCCCGGTGTAAGCCTTCTGTCTGCGTCCGCGGCGGAAACTTCGAAAACACGAAGGTACTGTGCCGAGCATCTGGCTTCTGGGAAAGTATTATCAAAGAATCCATAGAAATAAGGATTCACGACAATCTGGCCAACAGAGACGAGGGATACCAACTCAGCGCAGCACGGAACCCTGCGATAGCGGCAATCCGTCGGGAGCGCGCCCGTCAACGTCCTCCGCCGCGGACGCAGACAGAAGGCTTACACCGGTTACGACGGAGGCTCTCCCGACCGCCATGGACCCTCAGCCCCAGTGCTTCAGGTGCCAGGGCGAGGGCCATGTTGCGAAGTATTGCCGCAACGCGGCGCGGTGCGTCAAGTGCTCAGGTGAGCACGACAGCCGCGCCTGCGACCGCGGCAGCAACGCTCTGCCGACTTGTGTCCGGTGTGGCGTCCCGTACGTCGCCAGTTGGCGCGGTTGTGCAGCTTTCTCAAGCCGCAACCGTGCAGGGGGCGGCAAAGCGGCCGCGGCCGCACCGACACAGCAGCAGAAGAGAAGACGACGCCGGAAACGGCGTAGGGCGCAGAACAGCCCGGCGCAGCTGAGGGACTGCGCAGCTGCAGATCCACCTGCCAGGGGCGGGGACGGCCGCTCGGAAACGGGCAGCCAGGACGCAGCTCGCTCTCCCGTGAAGAGATGTGACCTCGAACTCGGCACCGCCGTGAAGGAGGCCACAGCAGCCCTCAAAGCCGTCATGGCGGCGGAGAGGGCTGCCTTCGCAGCCGCCGTGGCTGCAGAGAAGGAAGAGGCCCTGAGGCAACTGCGAGCAGTCTTCGCCCAAGGCCTCAGCGCAGTCGTACCCGCGAACACTCCTCCTGCGACCTCGCAGAAGGACGCTCGCGCGCCTATCCCAGCGGTTGTCCCAGCAGCACCGCAGGTGAGAGGCGCAAAGAAGACAACCGCCGCCCCAGCGGAACCGCTGGCGACGCCGACCGCTGCGGGAGCGTCCATCATCGCGACAGCGAGAGCGAACGGCATACATTTCTCCGACGCTGAAGCGGCGCAGCTCACTGAACAAGCGGAGCGGCTCGAAGCTGCAATGCAGAAGTCCTGCACCGTGCAGTAGAGGAGGACGCTGAACGGTAGCCGATCGCCGCCGTTCTGCACCAGCCTGATGAAGCTGCACCAAGTCACTGACGACAAGGCGCAGCAGAGGGCCTAACAGCAACGCATGCGTTGCCGCGCCGGACTCTTTATGTTACAGGGAAGAAGCCACTGCGGCCGGCCCAGGAGACTACAAGCGAGCCCAGCCGCAGCACCCGGACTGACCCAGCTAACGACCACGCAACACATAGGTAACGATGCACGATACCTCATGCTAACCTTCCCTCACCTTGCATGCTCTGTCGCAGCTAGCAAGCCGCTACTGCCCTTACTACCCGTCCTACTGTCGCAGAGGTTTTTTTCCCTTGGCGCTGGCCTTGGCACGTTTTTTCCTCTGCTCTTACAGCCGCTACCCTTCGATCGTTTTTCGACCACTTCTATCTCCTGATGGACCATGTTAATGAGTAATCTTACCCAGACGCATGGATAACATCACAGCCTGCATCCTGTGACGCCTGATTCAAAAACTAACATGTTTACGGAGGTGACAGTAGAACTTTTGGTTTGGTCACCACGTTGGTGCGGGCTGGAGGGGCCCCATCCTACTTTTAAAAGAATCTCGACACTTCGCCAGAACCTGGGTAGTATGACACTTCCCGAAACGTCGCGAGATATCAACGCTGTCACCCGGCTGGAGACCCGAGAAACCTTCATCAAAGCCTACAGTCACATGTCATTCATAATGTTTGAACATAATCCTGCTGCATATCGACGTTAACGATATGGGCCTGTAATTTAGTGGACTATTCCTACTACCTTTCTTGAATATTGGTGTGACCTGTGCAACTTTCCAGTCTTTGGGTACGGATCTTTCGTCGAGCGAACGGTTGTATCTGATTATTAAGTGTGGAGCTATTGCATCAGCATACTCTGAAATAAGCATAACTGGTATACGGTCTGGATCAGAAGACTTGTTTTTATTAAGTGATTTATGTTGCTTCACTACTCCAAGGATATCTACTTCTACGTTACTCATGTTGTCAGCTGCTCTTGATTGAAATTCTGTAATATTTACTTCGTCTTCTTTTGTGAAGGCATTTCGGAAGGCTGTGTTTAGTAACTCTGCTTTGGCAGCACTGTATTCGGTAGTATCTCCATTACTATCGCGAAGAGAAGGCGTTGATTGTGCCTTGCCGCTAGCATACTTCACATATGGCCAGAATCTATTTGGATTTTCTGCCAGGTTTCGAGACAAAGTTTCGTTGTGGAAACAATTATAAGCATCTCGCATTGAAGTCCGCGCTAAATTTCGAGCTTCTGTAAAAGATCGTCAATCCTGGAGATTTTGCGTTTGTTTAAATTTGACACGTTTTTCTCGCTGTTTCAGCAACAGTGTTCTGACCCGTTTTGTGTACCAAGGAGAATCAGCTCCATCGTTTGTTAATTTATTTGGTGTAAATCTCTCAATTGCCGACCTAGTCCGAGTGCGGTGCAGCAGCGGCACCCACATAACCACGCTTACCGAGTCATTGGTACTTCCCGCAGCCAGCGCGTTACACTCCAAGGATGGTGAGATTGGCGGGGAGCATCGACAGTATAGGTCATCTCGTGCTCCTTTTCCTGAACTTTGTAAACCATAAGTTAGTTCAGTTTTATCTTGTTTTGAGTTTATCGTTATTGTCGTTGCATCTGGAGTAACTGTTACTGAAAGACAATGTTTTCAACGAAATCAACTTGTGCTAATAAGCTCAGGAATTTATCGTATCCTTGAATTTCATTTCATAGCTAGTCCCTGTTAATAAGTAAGGGAACTACGTGATTACCCCCACCCACAGATCCACTGCTGGGCCAAAACTAGTATTCATTAATTCATTAACCATATTGCACAGAGTTTAATTAGTGTGGCTCGTAGGACGAGATATCTAGATAGATAACTAACTAGCATCATGTCTCACTCTCTCAATAGCGATGAGAGTTCCGCAACTTTCCACTCGGCCGTTTCCGGACCAGGGTCCCTTATCACGATTCACCTCCTTCCTGATCCTTTAAAATTTGTACGATAATCACGATATTACACTATAAAGGAGAACACAGGTGGTGGAGAGAAAAGTGTCGGTGAGAGTTACGAAAGTCGAAAACAAACGAGAGGAGTGGGGTGACAAAAGCATCAGAAAAAATGCTCCTATCGGAGCACAAAGAAGGCGAACATGATCCTGTTTATTAAAAGACTTTGGCAGAAAAGTGGGGTACCAGCTGCCTCATTTTACGTTCCTTGGAAGCTTTAAAAAAACTTCCAAAAATTTTCATAGGCGAACATATTCGGGCTCTGTTTAACATTCAACTCACCCCTCACTTACACAAGTTCCCTTAACGTAACTCGCTCACACTCACTAGTCCATCGCTCTAAGTCGCTCATATCCATCACCTAGCAGCTGCCCACTCTCACTCACTCACTCACTCAGCCCAGTTCATTGTCATTATTTCTTTGTGTCTCTCTGTCTCACAGCCGCAGTCTCCTTCGTTCTGTTCTGCTAATACCTTCTCCTTTCACTGTCACTGTCGCCCTTCTGTTCTCTCTTATTGCTACCATCTCATTCATTCCTTCCCAATGCTGCTGCCTCTTCTCACTGTCGCTATCTCTCTCTTGTCATAGACTCTTTCTCATTATTTCTGGCTCTCAGCCACTTCCACTTTCACCTTCTCTCTGTTCCTGTCCCACTCGCAAAGTCTCTTTCGCTCTTTTCTAGCGCTATTCTCTCACTGTGTCCCTCTCTCCTTCTCAAAATGTCATTGTTCCTTTGCTCTTTCCGTACCACAACCACATATACTATCTTCCAGTATTTGTTACTTTTCCGTCTCTTTCCCACTGCCACTCTCTCCTTCTCTCTCAGCATAAAAAAGCGCGAATATGTTCGCATGCCAAAACGCTTGGGAAGTTTTTAAAGGTTCTGAGGAAGGTAGAATGAGGCAGCCGGTACACAGCTTTTCAGTCTGAGTCTTTTAGTAAACAGAAGCATTTAGCCTTTTTTGTGCTCCGATAGGAGCATTTTTCCGCTGGCTCCCTTCTTTTTCCTGCTACGGTCATACAAAAAACTTTATGACCCAGTAAAATTTCGATAGTTTACTTATGTGATTTTATGTGCGCAAATGTTTTGCATGTGCTTCAGTACTTCAACAACAGGTAGTTCCCAGAATCCATATGACCATAACTCAGACACTTTACAGCAATTTCCCGTGGTAAGTAACTTCATAAACAACCTTTTCGCCTGATACCAGATTTTACGTGCACAAGACAGATAAATTAGAATCTCTGTGTCTCGGAAACGGACAAAGATAGGAACAAAATTTTCAGAGTTGTTCGACATCGGGACCTCAGAAATTTATCAAAAAAATTAGAACCAATTGCTGTGCATAGCCGTCTTGGCATACGCGGCTCGCTTTTCATACCCAAAAACTACATTTTTCTCAGTAGCTGCCAAAAACTAATTGGTGTTTCCATAAGCCCCTTAAGGCGCACCGTAGGCGACATCTAATGTAAAAAGAACCAGCCGATTCGCTCCATTTGCCTAAGCTGGAAATTTTGATTCTGCAGTGTAGGATAGTTACAGTATAACGATCCTTCTGTCGGTTATACAAATGGTCCCTAGCCCAAGGGCTATTCAAAACAATGGACTCTACCTTTCTATGGCCAAGAGAACTCGAGGTATAAGCCCCGGAAGAATCCCGTTTATAGGCGCGGCGTCTTGGTACATATTACGTGGCGCATGCTGTCACACGCGTACCGATAAAAAACGGGAGCGGGTTTAGCGACGGTCTTCGGTCTGTAGCGAACACGCGGAGTAGCAGCGGCTGGCAGGGTCGGCGCGAGCTAACAGCGGAAGTGTGGCCGCTGGGAGATTGTGCACGGCGCCACGACGCGCCGCTGCGGCCGGCCTTAATTGGCTGTCAGGTCACGCGTGCGGGCCGTGTCCCATCCCGTGCCATCGCGTGCCACGTCTGCTGCAATCACGGGCCCTCAGCTGCTAAGCCAATTTGCGGAGGCTCGCACTGCGCAGCGCGTGTGGCGGCAGCCTGGCAGCACACCCTGCGTACGTGGCTCCCGGTGCGTGTGACACGCAGCTACCTGTGGCAGTCGTAACGTCTTGATTATCACCTGGAGAAAATCAAGCTGCGACCATGGAACCTTCTCTACACACACACACTACACTACTAGGATAGTTACAGTATAACGATCCTTCTGTCGGTTATACAAATGGTCCCTAGCCCAAGGGCTATTCAAAACAATGGACTCTACCTTTCTATGGCCAACAGAACTCGAGGTATAAGCCCCGGAAGAATCCCGTTTATAGGCGCGGCGTCTTGGTACATATTACGTGGCGCATGCTGTCACACGCGTACCGATAAAAAACGGGAGCGGGTTTAGCGACGGTCTATATATATATATATATATATATATATATATATATATATATTCACGCTTCAACGTGATACGGGGGCGTACCTCCGAGTTTTTCATGTGAAAACTATTAAAGTTTTTTACTAAAACAAATTCTACATCTTTATTTTTCATGTCTACATATTTGCAGTCCTCTTCTGCTAGATGGCTCCGAATGGCAGAGTGTAGCACGGCAGCGCGTAACGTAACTGTTTCGCTGCTTGAGACACAGAGGGCTGTAATCGAGTTTCCAGTTCGAAAAGTGCGTCCACACATAGAACACCTTCTTCTTCAGCACGATAATGCCAGACCACACACGAGCGCTGCTACATCTGTAATAAACCGACACCTCGTTTTCACTGTCGTCGATCATCCTCTATACAATACCGACTTGGCCCCATCGCAGTTTCATCTGTTTCCAAAACTTGAAGAACGCCTACGAGGACTTCATTTCGACAGCGACGAAGTGGTGCAAGTAGAGGTGAGGTCGTGCTCCGTCAACAATGTCAAACATTCTAGAGTGACAACATCAACAAATTCGTCTCTACCTTGGAGAAGTGTGTTTGTCGCCAGGTTGACGATGTTGAGAAATGAATACATATAAATAAAGAATAAAGATGTAGAATGTTAATAACGTCTGTTCTATTTAAACAGTTTTAAGAGTTTTCGTATGAAAATTTCGGAGGCATTACTTTTCAGCAGTCCGTAGATTTCATTCTTTCTTATTTTAAGCGTCTAGTCACGCAGGACCAAACTGAGGAGCCAATCTCCATGGTCATGAACAAGTCTGTACATGAAATTATCATAATAAACGTTAATAACAAATACTATTTACATGCATTGTATGCAGATGACACGCTGCCGAGTAAATTCTTACAGAACCAGCAATATAACACATGAGTCTGCTGAATTTTTATCCAGGAACCCCCAGACAGAATGGGAGTGAGCCATGAGCAAATTCTTCTGTTTGGATTTGAAAGTAAGCGGATTATTGCTAAGATTTTTTTTTATTCTTGGTGTAGCTCACTGAAAATGGGTGCAGCAGAAAACCGCACACCGTTCTGCGCAAGAGTCAAGGTAGTGCGACGCAAATGCGGATTCGATTACTGCTTGGTGTTAACAGAATGAAATCTACTAGCTGTTGGCAGTAAGCTGATATTGCTGACAACAAATCGCGTTAAAGAAAATGCGTAACGAGAGGGCAAAGGCAAAATTCCCTGAGCCAAAGGTACTCTTTGTTAATAGGAAGATTTACTGCAGAATAGATACCGTATGTCATAAGCGAATGAAAAAAGCTAAGCAGACTTATTTTCCTGTTGAAATACAATTTATTTCAGATACTATTCTAATTGTGAAATAGCAGCATTACGTTGTTGAAAGAGATTCCGATCGTGGGCTTTCCATGAGAGCTTACCACTTATTTGAACACCTAGGAATTTGGGTTGTTCAGGCCCACTAATCGTATTTCCATTCTCTGTAACTGAAATGTCGGTTGTAGTTGAATTGTCTGCTATAAACAGTAAAAGCCAAGTTTTACTGTGATTTAGCGTCCGTTTACTTTCTACAAGCCACGAACTTACTTGTATAATTGCACTATCTGCTGCACTGCGTATGTTGCTCACAACATCGCTCTCTACAAACCAAGTCTCATCAGGAAACAGGAATATTTTAGAATTACCTGTCATATTAGAAGACCTGTCATTTATATAAGTAAGAAATGGGAGCGGTCCCATTACTGATTCCTGAGGCACCGCCCACATAACCATGCCCCAGTCGAACTTCACGTCGTACTTGTTCTCATTACTGTAGAAAATTACCTTTCGTTGTCCGTTCTGAATATTATGAGACGAACTAACTGTGAGTTGCTCCTCTTGTTCTATAATTCTCCAACTTCTGCAGAAATGTTTTGTCATCAATACAGTCAAACGCCTTAGTTAAATCAAAGAAGAATATAGCAATTTCAGTTGTTAATCCACTTCTAAAACCAAGCTATACGTTTGTCACCAGATTGCGTGAACTGCGATGATCAGTGACCATTATATATACAGCCTTTTCAATAACTGCATGCGGAAGGCGTCGACTGAACTGTGCCCGGTGAAGTTTGCCCAGCAGGTAGAAAAGCTGAGGGCTCTTGCGTGGTGTAATGATGAAGAGAACTGGTGATTCTCGGACAAGAACCGAAATGACAAAATTTTTACACTTGGAGGTAATCAGATTTATTTTTTGTCGACTGCAATCACAAAATTTTTGCTTTTGAGAGGATCTCCAGGAACTACAATTTAAAACATGACAACCACATTACGAACCCAGAATTTTAAATTTGTTCCTCCTCGACATGATGAAGTATATCTTTAAAATAATACAAAATAAAAAATGTTCCATATGTCGATCATCATATGATACATGTAGTGTACATAAGACGCGTTGTCATACAAGTGAAAGGCCTGCATATAGGTGACACAAGATGTACATAGCTTCTCCTTCCACTCCGAGCGCTAAATACACTTATCCTCTGTGTGTCACTTCAAAAATAATAATAGTTTTCTTTATAACTGCAATTCTGCATATCATTGTCGTTACTGCCGAGTGGAAGGCACATGAGCAATGTAAAACTGTATATTACGTACGATATTCTTTAAAAGAAGAGAGTTTTCATCATAAAAATACTTGTTAGGACAGAGTATTCATCATAAAAGAAGCAAAAGCACAATTTAACACGAAAATAACTAGACCTAATGTAAATATACACAGGTAAGAGGGCGTATTGTTGAACGTTATGCCGACCATTGCCGATACGCTTCTTCTGGGAAGAGGATGTTCACGTTGCTGGTCATTTATTTGCATGGCTGCGTCGACGCGGCTCGGGCAGGATGGCATAACACGTGAGTGCGAGCATATGGAGCGTCTCCGGTGGTCAACCATTCTGAGGGTGGAGGTAGGCCGTGACTTAGTAAACAGGAAGTTTCTAGGTATACTGGGGGCAAGTTTCACATTTTTATTTTTTTTCGCGCGCTTGTAGTTTTCATATATTCCACTCGAAGACCTGCTTCTGAAAGTCTGCATTTTGGCCGTTAAATCAACGTTCAATCACCAAAATCAGCTCGTCGTCTTTCTGGAAATGCCTTCCATGCAATGGTTTCTTCATCCGATGAAAGAAGGGCAAGTGCCACGTCAGAAGACTACGGCGGTGAGCCACAATTTAATACTCCAAAGAAGCTACGTGTGTGAATATGAAGAACGACCTGGGGAGTAGTGGAGCAGAAACACCCCCTTTGGCAGCTGTACAAGACCCTTTATCTGTACAGCCCCCCGCCAGCTAGTCAGGCAATTGTGGTAGTGTGCTCCTGCGACGGTTTGCCAATAACGAGAATAATCCGTTCGCACCAACCCGTGGCAGTTCCAATAAACACTCAATGTCATCTTGCGCGTTGATGGGTCTATGTTCGTCTGTTTCGGCAGTGATAAATTTAAATATTTGCACTACTCACTTTGGTGTTTCGTCTTGAGGTCATACTGACACACATAGCAGTCGTCCATGGTCATCAGGGACTATGGAAATCCTCTTGATTCATTGGCCACAGCAACAACATTTCCGATGCTGCTTCGGTTCAGCACATTCTTCTCCTTAGCGCCATCCAATTGGAGCGGTATTTGCTTTTTGGGTGAGTGCACGCCATTTCTTACGTCTATCGCTTCCTGTGGATTTAGGCTTCTTGGTCTAGGGTCTGCGTTGCCACGGTAATTTAGGTCTTCTACGTTCTCCCTGACAGTACGATGATAGGCTGAGCTGATAAATGAAGTAGGTGGTGCCCGTATGATGTCCGTTATTGCATCTTTTCATTGACTGGAGCCATTTCAGCTAGTTTTTGGGTCGTTGTGTCGTTGATGTGGTCCAACAGGACAATGTCTAATGATCTTTTCAGTATCCGCATTTCCAAAAACGTGAACTGGGCAAAAATTCGGTACTACATAATGCAACTGGCCTTACCATTGGCCGGCCGCTGTGACCGAGCGGATCTAGATGCTTCAGTCCGGAACCACACTGCTGCTACGGTTGCAGGTTCGAATCCTGCCTCGGGCATGGATGTGTGTGATGTCCTTAGGTTAGTTAGGTTTAAGTAGTTCTAAGTCTAGGGGATTTATGACCTCAGATGTTAAGTCCCATAATGCTTAGAGCCATTTGAACCATTTGAACCTTACCATTGTGCACCTATCTTTGATTTTAAGTGGTCAGGCATACTCTTACCACAAAGTACAAAGTGGCGTCACTGAATCGCATCCAGGTCGCTTCCATTCTCGCTCGCACACCCTCATCCACATACTCCTTACTCCGTCGTCGCGAACCTTGATTCCGGAATGTGTCCACCTCAGTAAGAAGAGCTCCATTAAACGCTATAGTTCTGGAGGCGGAATCGTTTTAAGACTGATCCCTTTGCCATTTTCAAAATGTCGGGGAAGTTGTTAAAATACGATCCATGATAAATTTTCAATTTTTCCGTTACCGCCGCGATCGTGATGTGCTTGTCTTAGAGAACCGGGGCCTCTGATTCTCTTGCCATTCTCCAGATTCCACAGAGAGAGTATTTGCCACTTCGTTCTTCGTCATTCAGGCGTGGCTGATAACCTTGGAAGCGTCAGTGCCTCAAAACAGTATGGTGCATTGTTGTTGTACACTTCGAGGAACTAACCACGGATTGCTGCAGCTTTGTCCCTAGTTGTGGGCAACCGAATGGTTTCAACTATCTTCTGTGTTTAGTCATTTTTTCCGCCGACTGAAGCAACCGAATGCGACTAGTCTCTGTGGCCACATCAGCTACATGAAGGTTTTTCCCTCACTCTCCGGGTTTGAGTGCTTTCACTCAATGTGATACAATCATATATTTCTAGAAACGATATTTCAAAAATTGATGCATCTTCGTAATTTATTTATTTATCAACCTGAATACGAGTGTTTCGTGCTTCTGGCATTAAATATGGATGTTTGTTTGCTTTTACAAAGTTGATAACTGGTGCTATATCATAATTTATTTAAATTAATGAACAATGGTTAAATCTTCATGATGATCAGCCGAGTATGGCGTCGTTTTGTCGCAACGTTAGATGAGTTTCGTATCCATTATCTTCAAACGAAGATGAGGGGTACGAAACTCATCGAAACATTGCGAAAAGACGACATCTCCACCCGCCTTATCCCCCGATAACATTTCATCATTGGAATACGTCGAGAGAGGCTGCGATCACATATAATGAATAACTACTTTTTATTTAAATTTATTGAAGTTCTCTCTCAGATGTGACGTGGCATGGCTCGGTCGATCAGACCGGAACCCTTGCAGACTCGATCTGTTGTCCGTCCGTCCGTCTGTCCATCTGTTTGTCTGCCCGACTGTTGAAAACCTTTTTTCTCAGGAGCGGGTAGACGTATTATGTCACATACTGAGGAATATGGTTCCTTAACAGTGTAAAAAATTGAAGCTTCTACGCCAATTCAGTCAAAAGATGCCGCCAATTATGTCACATATTTTAATAGAAGCTCACCACAAACGGTAGGGTACTTCCTGTTGGCCTAGAATCATGAAATTTGGCAAGATGCAAGGTTTCGCAGTACAACTAAAGGAAAAGAGTCCGAAAACTGTAAATTTGTAATTATATCACACAAAAATTGTCATTTGTTATCAGAGTGTCTGTCGGTCCATCCGTCTGTTAAGACGCGTTTTTCTCAGGAACACGTTGACTTATCAAATTGAAATTTATGTCGCACACTAAGGTTGATGGACACCTGGTGGTATAATAAACGAAAGATTCTAAGTCCAGGCAATTTAAAAGTACAGTAATGTAGGTCACATATTTTTACACTCGCATACTCGCTCATCAAAACCTACAAGGTACTTCTCGTTGATCTACAATGATGAGATTTGTCAAGAAGTAAGGTTTCACAGTACAAGTGAAGGCGAAAATTCGAAAACTGTTGATGTGTATTTACATAGTAAAAAAAATTCTCTTGGGTCCTTTTTCATCCGACGTCAAACTTGAAATAAAACAAACAGTAGTTCCCATTCAGGCTGACTAGTCGCAATGGGAAAAGTCATACATCAGGCAAGGAATGACTTTATTGCTCACATGACGCATTTCGAAATTTATCCATCATCAGATATCCAGCAGCGATTACTGCAGGTAGATGACGCGTTTGAAGTTGTATGTGAAACAAACATTTGCAGACTAGTTTGTTTCAAATACAGCTTGAAATGCCATGTCTACGTTCAGTAATCGCTCCTCGATATCTGATGATGGATAAATTCCGAAGCAAGTCATATGAGCAAATAAAATCATTCCTTGCTTAATGTCTGATTTCTAACACTGCGACACAGTCAGCTTGAATGTAGAACTACTAATCATTACAGTAATGGTCGCCCGCCTCCTGCATAACTTCAGCACATTTATATTATTGAAATTAAAAGTCTCGAAAATCTTGGAATCCCTGGCATCCATACTTGCCAGTTTCAATTTCGATAAGAGGCAAAAGCGACAGAGAACCTCGATTTCCGTACGGGTTGAACTATCTGTCCACATAATTAGGTCTGTACGGTACGCTCGGTGCGTGAGACCAACTCACACCTGGCCAATTCTTTTACTTGTTTGGCAACTTAACCACTTGCTTTTTAAGCTTATACAGGGTGAGTCACCTAACATTACCGCTGGATATATTTCGTAAACCACATCAAATATTGACGAATCGATTCCATAGACCGAACGTGAGGAGAGGGGCTAGTGTAATTGGTTAATACAAGCCATAAAAAATGCACGGAAGTATGTTTTTTAACACAAACCTACGTTTTTTTAAATGGAACCCCGTTAGTTTTGGTAGCACATCTGAACATAGAAACAAATATGTAATCAGTGCCGTTTGTTGCATTGTAAAATGTTAATTACACACGGAGATATTGCAACCTAAAGGTGACGCTTGAGTACCACTCCTCCGCTGTTCGATCGTGTGTATCGGCGAGTACCGAATTACGTAGGGATCCAAAGGGAACGGTGATGGACCTTAGGTACAGAAGAGACTGGAGTAGCGCATTACGTCCACATGCTAACACCTTTTTATTGGTCTTTTTCACTGACGCACATGTACATTACCATGAGGGGTGAGGTACACGTACACACGTGGTTTCCGTTTTCAATTACGGAGTGGAATAGAGTGTGTCCCGACATGTCAGGCCAGTAGATGTTCAATGTGGTGGCCATCATTTGCTGCACACAATTGCAATCTCTGGCGTAATGAATGTCGTACACGCCGCAGTACATCTGGTGTAATGTCGCCGCAGGCTGCCACAATACGTTGTTTCATATCATCTGGGGTTGTAGGCACATCACGGTACACATTCTCTTTTAACGTACCCCACAGAAAGAAGTCCAGAGGTGTAAGATCAGGAGAACGGGCTGGCCAATTTATGCGTCCTCCACGTCCTATGAAACGCCCGTCGAACATCCTGTCAAGGGTCAGCCTAGTGTTAATTGCGGAATGTGCAGGTGCACCATCATGCTGATACCACATACGTCGACGTGTTTCCAGTGGGACACACTCTATTCCACTTCGTAATTGAAAACGGAAACCACGTGTGTACGTTTACCTCACCTCTCATGGTAATGTACATGTGCGTCAGAGAAAAAGACCAATAAAAAGGTGTGAGCATGTGGACGTAACGTGCTGTTCCAGTCTCATCTGTACCTAAGGTCCATCACCGTTCCCTTTGGATCTCTGCGTAATTCGGTGCTCTCCGATACACACGATCGAACAGCGGAGGAGTGGTACTCAAGCGTCAACTTTAGGTTACAATATCTCCGGATGTAATTAACATTTTACAATGCCAACAAACAGCACTGATTACGTATTTGTTTCTATGTTCAGATGTGTTAACAAAACTAACAGGGTTCCATTTAAAAAAACGTAGGTTTGTGTTAAAAAACATACTTCCGTGCATTTTTTTATGGTTTGTATTAACCAATTACAGTAGCCCCTCTCCTCACGTTCGGTCTGTGGAATCGATTCGTCAGTATTTGATGTGGTTTGCGAAATATATTCAGCGGTAACATTAGGTGACTCACCTTGTATTGTTACTTCTTGGAGGTATTTATTTCGCGAGAAATGTGTCATCATTTGGTAATTTTCTCTGAATTTCTTTACTTAATATTGTTTCAAAATATCAATCATCCTTGTAGATTCTGTGAACAGCACTGGATTTATCTTGATGACATTTTTTGTCGAATCAACTAATTTATTCCAATCTCACACCACTGAACGTTTCGGTATTTTGATAAAGGCAAAGTTTATTATTAAGTAAACGCTTATTCATAAAATGGCCGAAAATCTTAAATAAATGCTGCTTATTGCCACTCATTAAAAATCAAATATCGGAACGGAATAGTGCTTTGCCATACCTGCGAAATACTGCATCTGCTACTTTCCAGAGGCTTTAAATTGTAAACAGGTTTCTGCATATGGGTATGATTTGTACGTACATAGCTGGTAAAGTAATTTTCTGCACAATGTATTTACCTCCCACACAAGTAAGTAAGTGTTAAACGGCTGGATTCAAATGATTTTGACTAATGCATATCATCACACGTCGTCAGTAAAACGGAATACAAATAGGCGCTAAAGTCTGCCAATGTTCCTTTCTTCTTCACGTACCCCTAAGGGAACTTTGGAGCTTAAGTTTGTACCCCAGACGATACAACGGCTTAATTAGATATGTATTAACTGCATCTGGAATGACTTGATCCATAGCAATATATTAATCAGTTTTAAATGATGAAAAGAAGAGTTAAGCTATTCAGTACATAATAATGAACATGTATAATATGTTAACTTTGGCGTACCTCCCTAGATGTCTTCACGTACCACAGGGGCTATCCTCCGTGAGTACGAGACTGTCTACCCCAATTGTATACCGCTTCTGTACTTCAATCTTTGAAATAACCTCAG
This sequence comes from Schistocerca americana, assembly GCF_021461395.2. Lineage (NCBI taxonomy): Eukaryota > Metazoa > Arthropoda > Insecta > Orthoptera > Acrididae > Schistocerca > Schistocerca americana. Next base: position 593,095,987 of record NC_060121.1, on the reverse strand, counting down.
TTTGATTTCATTCATAATCAGAAAAATGAATTGATAGCTCAGTGAACTAAAACACTAAGAGTGGTTTCAGATAGCAAAAACTAACACATGGCTCAACTAACAGAAAAACTACAGCCTAGTTTCACTTGAACAGAAATAATGGATGATTCAGTCAATACGCAAAACCATCACGCGCTGTGTCCATTGTTTTTGTTCAGTTGCTCCCAAAGACTGACTTCACTCCAAAGAAATGAATGAATAATAATGTAAGCGACACGTAAAACTACAATCGACTGAATCTACCTTGTTAATTTGGTTGTTACCATCAGTAGTTGACCCTTTTCAAATGCAGTAAACAAATTACCGCGCGATATTCTGCTGTATCAATGGGCGTCGCCATTTTGTTACCATACGGTGTTGCTGTGATTTCAATATCTCGACTCCACTCATGTAGCTGCAAACAAATGAAAATAGCTACATCACTTTATGAATAATGTGGATGCGCAATGATTTCCCAAGCCAATCATTTTATAGCGTTTTTTTGTCAGTCTAGCAGAAGGCGGGTGGGTGGTATCGTGGATTAACATCACTTCTCACTGTCTTCCTGGTTGTGTTTTTCGATTGTGACTGTAAGACGTCTGAGTTGTTGACAATAAATGTCAGCAGTTGTGGTTAAACCTCGCGGAATGATTTCGTAGTACACGACATCGTCGCTTTTCCAGCAGATGCATAACATTATCTTTCGCGGATGCTTGGCACTCCATTTTCCAGGTCCACAGCTCCACTCACTATCTCCAAATGGCAATATGTAAACTGAAATGGCAACAGTGAACTACAAATAAAAATGACAATCGAGAAATAAAACCATAGCAATCGGAATACCACCATGCAAACCAAAAGGTTACGAACTTAAGCAACAAACCTAGTAACCCATCTGTCTGGCTGTTTCATCAGGGAATCCATACAAATAGCTGTAGAGACGTTTCACACTTTCCGGGATGAGAAACAGGAAAATGGTGTTGCATCGTCTAATAAACACGGTGGAGCGCTGAAAAACAAAAGTCAAATGAAATAATAATAATAATAATAATAAAGGAAGGTATCTGTAATGATGTCTGTTAGTTTGTAATGCGACCCCTGAATCATAGATATTTTTTAGCCTAACAGTTTGCGGAACCTGTCTATGGCTGTTTACTTTGGCGACTTATCCCCAGGGAAAATTAATTTGTCTTTTTCGTCGGATTATACGACGTAAGGCCTCAACTCACTTAAAATCAGTTATACAACCTAAAGCGCGCAGTTGCGCAAAATCTAAAATAAAAGGATATTACAATGCAACTTGGGACAAAAGCTCTTTTTTAATTGATTAAATGATTATGAGAAAAATGTCATTAGGTACAACATCGTTAGTGCTCCTGAAGAGAACGTTGTGGGAAAGGAAGGAAGGGGACGGCCTGGGATGAAGTGTTTGGGAGACATCGGGGAGAGGATTGGAAGCGGCAATTACATGGAACTGAAACGTACAGCCAATGACAGCAGAGAGCGGTTGCATCAACAAGGCGTTAGCCCTTAGAATGTGAGGGGTCCACTTGTACGTGGAGCCTGATTTTTCTAATATATTTCACGAAGAATGACATGTGATGGTTATCACATGTAGATGAGATTGTATTTTTGACACCACTGAACCAAAGATGTTCCCTAAGGGGCAGAACCGATTGTAAGTAGGGGTGCGAGGAGTGCAGTAGCAGTTGCGTTGCACTCTGTTAAAAAAATGGTTCAAATGGCTCTGAGCACTATGGGACTTAACATCTGAGGTCATCAGTCCCCTAGAACTTAGAACTACTTAAACCTAACTAACCTAAGGACATCACACACATCCATGCCCGAGGCAGGATTCGAACCTTCGACCGTAGCGGTCACGCGGTTCCAGACTGAAGCGCCTAGAACCGCTCGGCCACACTGGCCGGCTGCACTCTGTTAAAATTAGGATGTAAGACTTGAAACTAGTGGCTAGCTGTGAGAATTTAGCTTTTGGCCTATGGACGCAGCATGATACAGTTTTGTAAGGTAAAGAAACTTCGCGTATTTAGTTTTAAGTATGCAGGAACGCAATATGGATTTTGCTAATTTTAAAACTGCTGACCCTTGAATGTAGGAACCAAGTATCTTCCATCAGATTTAATGTATAGGTTGATTAGGTATACCCCATTTGTAATATTTTGTGTATTTTGTAAACCTGATACTAGGGAGTTAAATTATGGAATCTGTTTTGTCAAACTATGTCAGACCTTTTGTCATGTAACAATCCAAGTACTGTTAACTAAGTCCGTAAGTGAGAATTGTAGAACAGTTGAGAAGTTCACTGATTCTGAAGTTAACGTAAAATGTTTCATATCAGACTTTTTGAAGGAGAAACTTTATTTTGAATACAAGTTTCTAACTGAACCAATCGGTCCTAGCGTATCCCCTTACCAGTTCCTCTTCTTCTTCCAAATCGTATTTATTTAAATCCAATGAATATTTTTTAAAAGAAATGTATTTTCAATCAGTGACAGAAAAAATATAATGTTCCAGAATCAGAAAAGTGTTAATGTTTGTAATAGCTTTAATGCGGGCAGCATTGCACAGCGCTGAGATAATATCCAAAATTATCACTGAACATCTGCAAGGTTATTCATTTATCAAATAATCTACTGGTATTATTTGTATGAAGCTATTTTACGGCCGGCATTGCACTTCACTGTTCCAAGATTGAATATTTTGTATGTCTACTGTGGAGAGAACATACACTACTGGTCATTAAAATTGCTACACCAAGAAGAAATGCAGATGATAAACGGGTGTTCATTGGACAAATACATTATACTAGAACTGACATGTGATTACATTTTCACGCGATTTGGGTGCATAGATCTTGAGAAATCAGTACCCAGAACCACCACCTCTGGCCGTAATAACGGCCTTGATACGCCTGGGCATCGAGTCAAACAGAGCTTGGATTGCGTGTACAGGTACAGCTGCCCATGCAGCTTCAACGCGATACCACAGTTCATCAAGAGTAGTGATTGGCGTATTGTGACAGGCAAGTTGCTCGGCCACCATTGACCAGACGTTTTCAATTGGTGAGAGATCTGGAGAATGTGCTGGCCAGGGCAGCAGTCGAACACTTTTTCTGTATCCAGAAAGGCCCGTGCAGGACCTGCAACATGCGGTCGTGCATTATCCTGCTGAAATTTAGGGTTTAGCAGGGATCGAACGAAGGGTAAAGCCACGGGTCGTAACACATCTGAAACGTAACGTCCGTTGTTCAAAGTGCCGTCAATGCGAACAAGAGGTGACCGAGGAGTGTAACCAATGGCACCCGATGCCATCCCGCCGGTTATACGCCAGTATGGTGATGACAAATACACGCTTCCAATGTGCGTTCACCGCGATGTCGCCAAACACGAATGCGAACATCACGATGCTGTAAACAGAACCTGGATTCATCCGAAAAAATGACGATTTGCCATTTGCGCACCCAGGTTCGTCGTTGAGTACACCATCGCAAGCGCTCTTGTCTTTGATGCAGCGTCAAGGGTAACCGCAGCCATGGTCACCGAGCTGATAAGATGCCTGTCATCTCGACAGCTAGTGATACGAGGTCGTTGGGATCCAGCACGGCGTTCCGCATTACCCTCCTGAACCCACGGATTCCATATTCTGCTAACAGTCATTGGATCTCGACCAACGCGAACAGAAATGTCGCGATACGATTAACCGCAATCGCGATAGGCTACAATCCGACCTTTATCAAAGTCGGAAACGTGATGGTACGCATTTCTCCTCCTTACACGAGGCATCACAACAACGTTTGACCAGGCAACGCCAGTCAACTGCTGTTTGTGTATGAGAAATCGGTTGGAAACTTTCCTCATGTCAGCACGTTGTAGGTGTCGCCACCGGCGCCAACCTTGTGTGAATGCTCTGAAAAGATTTTCATATCACAGCATCTTCTTCCTGTCGGTTAAATTACGCGTCTGTAGCTCGTCATCTTCTTGGTGTAGCAATATTAATGGCCAGTAGTGTAACACCAAGATTACATTCGTTGTGACTCGAGACCTAAGGAAAATGTATTTCATTGTTTATTTGCATAGGGAAGTTTATCAGTTTATTGCATAGGGCCATGAACTCGGTGTTCATGAGACTGAGTAAATTTCAGACGGATTGATTTCATTATAGGCATTACATACTGGTTTCCCAGATTAAGTTGTTTAATTTTTCTTTGGGCTACAGTAAAACTGATTAAGCGTTGCTCAACAACACATTATGCAGCAAAATTTCCGTAAGGCAAACATCACGCATTGCATATCCATAACAAACACAAATAACAATATTTTTATAAATGAAAGTTACAAGAATATCACCATCATATTCATTTATTACTCTTAGACTTTATAAGAGAAATGAGTGGCCAAGCATACACATCAAATAAAGGCTCTGTCCTAGGAACAGTAGGCTCCTACGGAGGCGGCTCACTGCACTGATGAAGTTGCAGTCGACGAAGCGGATCGCACGACCGTGGTCGTGCCTACGGTCGTGTACGTCTCCCCCTCCCCCTCCCTAGACCTACAAGCAATTTAAAGCGACCATCCCATAGTCTGCCCACACCAAGTTGCGGGAAGGTGGACTTAATCGCAACGCCTCTTGCATCACGAGTGGAGCGTACAATGTCTTGCGCCCGACTCAGGGTAGCAGACAGTGCAATAGCAATAACTTTTCAAAACGGCAGAGCCATTTCACCGCTGTTATTGGTAATATACATTAATGTATAATTTTCAGTCTAATTATAATTCAGATTTTTACCATTTTTGTTTGCGTGGCTATCTTCCACCGTGGCAGCTGTTACATATCAGTCGTTATTGATTTTTCCTTCTTTACTTCAGTTTCTTTAAGTAAATCCGACCTCAAAAAGCTATCAGCTTGACGTCCTTCATATTTCTCTGTCCCGAGCATCCTCCTTCATTTGCTTGTATCATCTTCTTCTCTTTACATCTGTTAGCATTCCAAACCTTCTACTTCCTCGCCGGGATGGTTCCTTTGAAAGGACGCGGCCGACTTCCTTCCCCGTCCTTCCCTAATCCGATGAGACCGATGACCTCGCAGTTTCGTCTCTTCCCTCCCCTTCCCCTCCCCCCTCCCCCCCCCAACAACACTACCCAACCCAACTTCCTCTTCCTCTGTTTCCTACTACTTTTCCTCCATGATTCTCTGTAGCAGACAGTACTACGTACCAAACAAGGCGTTTTCCTTTTCTATATCATCCTCATGAAGTTTCTCTCCTCACCTACCCCGCTCAGCACCTCCTCATTTCTCATTCTGTCGATCCATTTCGCTTTTCCAATCTTCTCCGTAATCACATTTCTTAATTTTCTACATATTTCTGCCCACGTTTCAGAAGCACACTCGACTCTTCCTGAGTATAGCGGGCATGCTTCTGGATGTCAACAAATCTTTTACTCTCTCGAAAGCTCTCTTTCCCATGGAGATTCCGCGTCTCACTCCCTCTGCACAGCTTCCATTCTACGTGGTCAAGCTTCCCAAATAGTGGAGTAACCGAACCTGTTCTAGTAGCTTTCCATCTAGTGATATATTAATCGTGTCGTCATCTTTTCCGATTCTCATCACTTTGGTCTTCCCAATGCTCAGTTTCATTTCAAACTCGTTACTCACATTATTCTCCAACAATACCTAGAGCTCTTCCTCCGTTTCTGCTAGCACATATCATCAGCGTACTTGATAGTTTTTATACTTTCTCCTCATACTACAAGTCCTTTTGATTTTCCCAAGGTCTTTTTAGCTTTAAACACACACACACACACACACACACACACACACACACACACACACACACACACAAATGGGTGGACCATTGATTGTGACCGGCCCAAATATCTCACGATATAAGCGTCAAACGAAAAAACTACAAAGACGAAACTTGTCTAGCTCGAAGGGGAAAACCAAATGGAGCTATGGTTGGCCCGCTAGATGGCGCTGCCATACGTCAAACGGATATCAACTGCGTTTTTTTAAATAGGAACTCTCATTTTTATTACTTATTCGTGTAGTACGTAAAGAAATATGAATGTTTTAGTTGGACCACTTTTTTCGCTTTGTGATAAATGGCGCTGTAATAGTCACAAACATATGGCTCACAATTTTAGACGAATAGTTGGTAACAGGTAGTTATTTTTTTAAAATTAAAATACGGAACGTAGGTACGTTTCAACATTTTATTTCGGTTGTTCCAATTGAATACATGTACCTTTGTGAACTTATCATTTCTGAGAAAGCATACTGTTGCAGCGTGATAACCCGTAAATACCACGTTAATGCAATAAATGCAAAAATGATGTCCGTCAACCTCAAAGCATTTGGCAATAGGTCTAACGACATTCCTCTCAACAGCGAGTAGTTCGCCTTCCGTAATGTCCGCACATGCATTGACAATGCGCTGACGCATGTCGTCAGGCGTTGTCGGTGGATCATGATAGCAAATATCCTTCAACTTTCCCCACAGGAAGAAATCCGGGGACGTCAGATCCGGTGAACGTGCGGCCCATGGTATGGTGCTTCGACGACCAATCCACCTGTCATGAAATATGCTATTCAATACCGCTTCAACCGCACGCGAGCTTTGTGCCGGACATCCATCATGTTGGAAGTACACCGCCATTCTGTCATGCAGTGAAACATCTTGTAGTAACATCGGTAGAACATTATGAAGGAAATCAGCATACATCGCACCATTTAGGTTACCATCGATAAAATAGGGGCCAATTATCCTTCCTCCCATAATGCCGCACCATACATTAACTCGCCAAGGTCTCTGATGTTCCACTTGTCGCAGGCATCGTGGATTTTCCGTTGCCAAATAGTGCATATTATACCGATTTACTTTACCGCTGTTCGTCGCTAAGTAGAACACGTGCAAGAAATTTGCCATCGTCCAGTAATTTCTCTTGTGCCCAGTGGTAGAACAGTACACGACGTTCAAAGTCGTCGCCATGCAATTTCTGGTGCAAAGAAATATGGTACGGGTGCAGTCGATGTTGATGTAGCATTCTCAACACCGACGTTTTTGAGATTCCCGATTCTCACGCAATTTGTCTGCTACTGATGTGCGGATTAGCCGCGACAGCAACTAAAACACCTACTTGGGCATCATCATTTGTAGCAGGTTGTGGTTGACGTTTCACATGTGGTTGAACACTTCCTGTTTCCTTAAATAACGTAATTATCCGGCGAATGGTCCGGACAATTGGATGATGTCGTCCAGGATACCGAGCAGCATACATAGCACACGCCCGTTGGGCATTTTGATCGCAATAGCCATACATCAACACGATATCGACCTTTTCCGCAGTTGGCAAACGGTCCATTTCAACACGGGTAATGTATCACGAAGCAAATACCGTCCGTGTCTGGCGGAATGTTACGTGATACCATGTGCTTGTACGTTTGTGACTATTACAGCACCATCTATCACCAAGCGAAAAAAGTGGTCCAACTAAAACATTCATATTTCTTTACGTTCTACACGAATATGTAATAAAAAATGGGGGTTCCTATTTAAAAAAAACGCAGTTGATATCCGTTTGACCTATGGCAGCGCCAACTGGCGGGCCAACCATAGCGCCATCTGGTTTCCCACTTCAAGCTAGATGAGTTTCGTTCTTTGTAGTTTCTTCGTTTGATGCTTATTTCGTGAGATATTTGGCCCGGTCACTATCAATGGACCACCTTGTATATATGTATATATATATGTGAGTGAGTGAGTGAGTGTGTAGTGGTGACATATGGCAACGCTGTCTCATACCTCTTCCCAGTCACTTCTGGAAAATGGTTATTCCCATCCGACAAAACCAACATACACATTTCTATTCATTTCCAAAATGATTTTGCCATCATACTCAGACATCATTTGCGTCTCTGGTCCCGCTTCCTTTTTTAAATCCGGACTGATTTTCTCCTGTATTCTTCTTCTATATTTTCCGTTTCTATTCTTCTCAGTACTGTCCTGGTCGCAGCCTTGGTATTTGGGGAGCAAAATAACTGATGATGGTCGAAGTAGAGAGGATATAAAATGTAGACTGGCAATGGCAAGGAAACCGTTTCTGAAGAAGAGAAATTTGTTAACATCGAGTATAGATTTAAGTGTCAGGAAGTCATTTTTGAAAGTATTTGTATGGAGTGTAACCATGTATGGAAGTGAAACATGGACGATAAACAGTTTGGACAAGAAGAGAATAGAAGCTTTTGAAATGTGGTGCTACAGAAGAATGCTGAAGATTAGATGGGTAGATCACATAAGTAATGAATAAGTATTGAATAGGATTGGGGAGAAGAGAATTTTGTGGCACAACTTGACTAGAAGAAGGGATCGGTTGGTAGGACATGTTCTGAGGCATCAAGGGATCACCAATTTAGTATTGGAGGGCAGCTTGGAGGGTAAAAATCGTAGAGGGAGACCAAGAGATGAATACACTAAGCAGATTCAGAAGGATGTAGGTTGCAGTAGGTACTGGGAGATGAAGAAGCTTGCACGGGATAGAGTAGCATGGACAGCTGCATCAAACCAGTCTCAGGACTGAAGAACACAACAACAACAACAACATTTTCTGATACGAGACGAAAGCGAAAACATTATGGATTCTCAAAGTCGACAGCACTCACAACCTACACGAGAAGCCAATAAACACGTAAAAACTCTGTGCTGAGCGCAGAACAGATGAAGCTACAGTAATATTTCTATAATGACAAGTTTTGTGAAGTTTTATAAAAGTGAAAAGCGGAAAACGCATAGGCAAAAAATGGAGGCTCGCAACAGCTGAAAAACCGGGATCGGTGAACTTGAAACATAGTTTTTTTTTATTTCGACTTCAATCTTCACCAACTACGAAGCAGAAAGCAATATACTTCATAACATGTAAAAGAAAAAAAGAGAAAAAGTTATAAGCAAACTGTACGCCTAAATTATAATGCAAAACTATTTAATATTTATAAACAGCAATGTGTAGCATCTTTTCAGAATGACCATTGAGAAGCCTCTAAATAAAACCAAAATGTTTTTGATGAAAAACACTATTAAATTGCAGTGAGTGTAAGACGGAGAAATAGTATAATGATAGATTATTACCATTACCATGTTGAGTTAATCTTTCGCAGTCAACTATGTAGTTAGAAACCAAAATCTTATTCCGTAAAGCTAAACAGAAAACATGAAAAATATTATACACATACCATTTTTGAGAAAGTTGTAACACTACGCCAGTTCCAAGATTAAGTGGAAAAAGAAGTAATTTACGTCTGTTGGTGTTGTCTTTAAGGTTATTGTCCAAATCTCAGATTAGCAATACACCCGTCTGCAAAGCTGCAGATGTCATGGGAGTTGGCGATGTTATTTTAAAATCGACAATAAACAAGGATCTATTAATTTCAAAAATGGTTCAAATGGCTCTGAGCGCCATGGGACTTAACATCTGAGGTCATCAGTCTCCCAGATCTTAGAACTACTTAAACCTAACTAACCTAAGGACATCACACACATCCATGCCCGGGGTAGGATTCGAACCTGCGACCGTAGCGGTCGCGTGGTTCCAGACTGTAGCGCCTAGAACCGCTCGGCCGGCTTCTATTAATTTGATATGCATTGCCCATAGTTGCAAATAGTTGCATCTCGGAAATCATTGAAAAGAAAGTGTTTGAAAGCAGTTTTCTATGTTATCACAGGAGCTGCTCGTGTGGCATAGCTCGCAACACGAGATGGGGAGGTGACCCAAATACAGACCGAATCCATAAATCGGATTTCAGACGGTTTCCCACGCTTGTTTAGGCAGAGACCGGACTCTTTTCCCCATCTTTGCCCTAGAAAACATTATATACAAATAGCTCAAATGCGCTAACGCACAAAATAAAATTTGTATATTCACAGACAAATGGTGATCCCGAGTTCCCAACCTCAGGGTAAATGACTACTGTGGCGGGAGAAATGGGCATGAAACAGAAAAGCGATCCCCGTGGCCACGCGGCATCTTAGAAGATGAATAAGAAGAATTTGGAAGAAAAAGAAGAACGGAATTTATCACGTCTTACAGAAACATCCTGAATTTCAAATTACTTATCCTCATTGCTGATTTTCCGTTGTTTGTATGCCGATGCGATTCTCTTTCGATGTTTATTCGGATTGATCCTACAGTTTCTTATGAACAGTCTATCATAACTGCTACAAAGACACCTAACGTTAAGTGAACTTTTATTATAGTTAATAAATCACGTGGGCTTTTTCTACTCTACAGCGGAATTTCTGTCGATTTCAAATGTAAAGCCTTTTCCTTTGTGCATAAGATTCTCGCCTACTCATTTTATTTCCTTATAAAAAAGTTATGCACTTCAGACTCCTCAAAGTTAGTCAGCTCTGAAAAGTTACCCTTTGCTGTTTATTCCGAATCTCCAATGAGGTACTCAAGGTTTCAGTATGGAGCATACACTCAGTGGCACGAGTTATGGTTTGAGTTGATACTGCGGTTAATAAAATAAAATTTTCTTGCATTCACTTTACTTATGACGTCTATTTAAAGCTCGTACTCAAAATACACGGCGACATAGTTCTCTTACGCTTTACCGCAAAGTTCATGAGCTCTCACTTTTAATTAAATAGCTATATCCTGTAAGCGCCCGACGTTAATGTGGTCTCTTAAATTCGTCTCGCTTTAGGAGCTATAAGCTCGAGCACTGGAATGAATTTTAATGAGGAAAAATTATTTCATGGCTCTAAATTCCTGCTACGTCACTCGTAATAATTTGGTACACAGTGAAATTTTAAACTTTATAGTTCTATCTTGCATGGTTATATTTTCATTACCGAATGACAATGAATCTAAATCCTCGTATATTCAATAGGTTATTATACGGCTTAATCCTGATATATATAAACGGTTTCTGTTATTACTGCTCCCTTTTACTTGCCTTTGTGACGGAAATCGCTTAGTCGACGTGCTTTCGTATTGGAAGATTCAGAGGTAGCGGACTCGAAGTCTGATAACAGGAAGAATTGTCACTTACTGCAATAAAATATGGCTAGTGTTCTGTACGGACAAGTTACTCTCTAACTTCAATATATTATCTGAAGATGGGCAGCTATCCCGAAACAGGTAATTGAAAATAAAGAATAGCGATCGAAGACTGAAACGCCATATTTTATTTAATGAACGATCGTGGAATTCCCATTAAGACAATCATGTCTAGTTTTGATAAACTTACTGCAATTACAGCACGAAGGGGAAGTAATTCAGAACGCATATTCACTTTTCAGCGGAGGGTGCGCTGATTTCAAGCTTCCTAACTCGTAAAAACTGTTTGCCATATCAGGACTCGAACCCATAACCTTTGCCTTGAGCGGCAAATGCGCTAGAGAATTTACCCTTGAAAGACTGTTTTCGAAACAATGACGTGGTTTATGCCAGTGATGGCCGCATCATTCGCTTGACCCGTTACTCGATATGAAAAGTACAGAAGGTTTGAGAGGACTGCATTACGTAGCACTACTACGCTTCCTTTAAAAGTCACTTTTCTTGTAAATTGAAGGACAGAACAATAATTAGGCTATAACGTCTGGTCTACGATGAGGTTATCAGCAACGGACCACAGGCTGCCATGAATTTTTAAGAGGAATCATACTGGAATTTATCTAAAGAGATGCAAAATCTAAACTGGAATGAGAACCGCCGTCCACCCGAACGTGAATCCAGCGTCTTCAGCACTGCGTCATATTTTTGGAGCCCCGTCAGTTCAGAAATAATACTAATTAAAAAGAGAGAAGTAGTGATTATATATTGTGTTTTGGTTAACCTGGGTGTCCAACAGCAGAAGGCCACGTGAACAGGTAGAAAGTTTATGGGAAAGTGTAGCGCAACTGCAAAGGAAGCCGTGTACAAGACATTAGTGTGAGTATTGTACCTATATTTGAAATCAGCCGTGACAGTAGATCTCGAATAATTAGAGTTTTGCTGTTATTGCTGTGTTCGCCAGAAGATGCGGCTCACAGCCATAAACAGAGCGCGCGCCAAACGGCAAGGTCAGCCTCCAGAGAGACGCAGCACAATTACGTGAGACGCCATAAAGGGCGCACACAACACAGGCTACATTATGCTTTCACTTGACGTCACACAAATAAATCTCAAGTGAACATTCACCCGCCACACGCGGATATAAGCACATGCACGGCTTGACTGAGGACGATTAATGGTTGTGTTTAAAGGTACTAAATTACTGGGTCATCAGTCCTTTCATTTCGTGGAAGAAACACGTAAAAAGGTAAAAAGCGAAAAAAAGTGGGGACTTGCTGCTCCAACTAGACAAGCGAGGCTAAGAGTTTGAAAACGGATCTGATTGTAATACTGTAGGTAAAAGAAAAAAGAGAGAACTCAGGCGCCATCTTGCATAAAAGGATCTACAGGCACAATAAGGTGAGGGTGGAAGAAAGCAACCCGCGGTCGTATGGTTTGTACCCGCCGCAGGGGGAGGTTCTCCCTCCCTCAAATACCCCTAACACTGAAAGTGGAAGAGTACTGTAGTTCAGTGTAAAATACGCTCTCCCTCAGGAAATGCAACACCATGTTAGTGGCTCTCTCGCCATCCGCAAGCATCTGACGCAGACAAGGTGAAAGCGTGCCGCAGATCGGCCAGCAGGGTGCACTCAACAAGAACATGCGTTATCGTCAGTAGTCTACCGCAGCTGCAGTGAGAAGGATCCTCCCGATGCAGAGGAAATTCCTGGATGAGTCTCGTGTGGCCGACGCGTATACGGCACAACACGAGGGTGTCTTCCAAGAGTCCTGGAAAGATGTATGCCACACTTTAGTGAACACTTTAATCGCCCTCAACTTGTTTTGGGCTCGAGTCAGTGTATATCAACAGTTAGTCCGACTGTATCGCCGTGCTCCAAGACAGCATCAGGACATATCTACAGTCGCCGTTCAGAAGAGCCCTCTGCCAATTACATCAGCCGTCGTTCATTGGATTCGACTAGACTGGTGTACAAAGCTTAATCCGTGCAAGTGAACATTTAACTACAATTCCACGCAGCATCTTCTCACGCTAGTTATGTGATGCATCATTTATGTTAGTAAATTATTGTAAAATTTTGCTAATGAGTGTTAACATCATTTTTGCTGTAGTTTGGCTAAATCCATTTGGCCCTGTGACGAGGCTGCTGCGTGCAAGCAAGCTACCTCATAACAGTAACTACTTTCAGTGGTATGGGGTTCGCTTTCTGCCACATTTATGGCGGACGACATTTGGTGAACACCACATAAAATTTCACTACATAAAAGTTTGTTTTGTAGCACACTTTTTTATCAATAAATACAAATTGTTGAAATCTCTTTTCCATAGACCCTGTACGTTGCTGGACCCGACAACAAATTTGTTCGATACTGGTGTTACGAACATTTCAGCGTGCTGTGCCTTGGTCCCTCAACATTACTGGCGCCTGGCGCCTGCCACTGCATCAGCCAGCCTCGCCCGAAGATCAAAGGCGCCGCGTGGGAGGCTGCGTTCACCGATCCGCTGCTCGCTGCCAAGTGTCGCGGGAATACAAACATAGCCACTTACGGGAGACGTGTAAAACAGTTCGCCCCTGTCCCTCTGCGCATGCCCTAAACTCCAGTTTGTTCCAGCACCCAGCTGTACATACATGGCTCAGGAAATTTCTCACGTCCTGTTCGTTCACCTCAGTTTTTAACATGTGATGGGAATACCCTTTCCATTATCAAATCATATGCATGCAATGGCTCTCCGTACTACTCCAAAAGATAGCAATGCCCCGCATGTGCTGTCGTTTTCTGATGGCAAAGTCACTCTCTCTCATGCAAGAAAACTACAATGCTTGACAAAAAAATGAAGAACCCAGAAGGAGTGGAGAAAACGAATAAAACTTCGCGGGTTGAAAGTGTGCGACGGTACTGCAGTGATTATAAAATCGAGCTCACTAATCAGTATGACATTGCACCAATCTGGGCCGGATGCATGCACTGACCGGGTCAAGAAGAGTGTCGTGAAACTTTTGTTTCCTCTTCTGAGGCAACTGGCCCACAACTGTTGAAACTGGTCCATGACAGCTTGGGTACTGGCACTGGGACGGAGTTGACGTCCAAGCCAGTGCCACACATGGTCTTTGTGCGAGAGACCTGTGGCCCTTGCTGGTCACGGGAGTACCTCAACTCGCAGCAGACAGTTCACAAAGACACGCGCCGTTTGTGGACGAGCATTGTTGTGCTCGAAAATGGCACCACTATACTGTCACATGAGAGGCAGCACATGAGGAGGCAGGGTGTCCGTAACTACTGGTATCTGACAACTCCCCACACCATCACGCCAGGAGCAACACCGCTGTATCAATCCAAAACATTGGAAGAATGAGACCTCTTCGTAGGTCGTCACCATGCCAGCCGACCCAGCCGACAATTATCATCCGGAGTAGTGCAGAATCGCGATTGATCGATGAACACGAGGGGCCATTCATCAGCAGTCCATACTTCCTTCTTACGGCAACATTCCACAACCAGCCATTTGTGGTTTGGAGGGGGATGACGCAGAATGTTGCAGGGAGCCCATTAGTTATTCGCGGATAGTAGGTACAGTTCTGAAGGTCTTCCAGAGTGATTGGCGCGCATTAGGGCGATCCGCCCTTGTGGTCGTCAGATGTGGTCCATCGGAACCATCACGAGTACGCCTCTCCTCACGTTACCAAGCTGTCCAGTATCGGGCTACTGTTACATCCGATTGCTCCACAAACTTGGATATTGCATCATTCGGCCAGCCAGCCAAATGGAAACCTCACCTTTCAAAATTTGTCGGCTTACGATAACGCTGTCTCACGCGGATGCGGGGCAAATTCGTCTCCTTCACAGTGCTCACTCAACACCTGACGATGTTCACGTACCTTATCTATATTACCAGGCTGAACACGACCAACAGTAATGCACTCTGGTGGCCGTTTTGCCTATCACAGAAAATTCCAGCTCTGACCATTTACGTACCCGCCGATGGTGTGTGCTTGTACGAAGTTACTTTGACATTTGACCATGTCTTTTGGGTGCTTAATCTTTTTGTGAGGCAGTATTGCTGGTTGTCGTCACGCGCCTATGAAGGGTTTTTCAACGAACTAACTCGCCGTATTTCTGAATTAGATGAATCGGCGTTGTGCTTGGCGGCCTACCTCGGATGCGTCGTTCTGCTGTTTCTAATTGCAGAGCTCCACTCAGGAGGCTCTTTCTGAAGCCTCTTCCCCTCTCTTTCTCCCTTCCTCCCCCTCCCCCCTTTGCCCTCACGCCACTCTGCAGGAAAGAAAAAGGACGCTGCACGTGCTCCAAAACCCGCTCCATTGCTTTGCTTTCCCCTGATGATTATACAATACAATGATCAAATGAATCCAATTTTGCAAGTGCGAATTTAGTTTCAGTTATGTGTAGCATTACTGTTGAAAAGTTTTTACGTAATCTCTACTGAAATGTGCAGCACTCGTACGAAATTTCATTAACAGCGCATAGCAAAGTCCCACAGACGATGGTAGCTTAATTTCTACAACTACATACGTACAACACAAGTCGCTGTAAAGTGGATGGTGGGAAATACTGATCATTTCCTTTTCCGTTCAACTCACAAGTGGAGTCAGGGGAAAATGATCAACATATTTTATGCACTTGAAAAATGTCCCACTTATAAACCACCAATAGGCTCTGGTGACATAAACGCTTATTCACTACCCATATCGATTAACACAAGTAACATGAAATTATTTAAATCAGCCTGTAGTGTATGGTAACGTTCTTAATGTGACGTAAATAAAACAGAAGTATGCAGAATATGCTGAGAGTATTTTACAATACAATACGTGACCTAAATACGGAAAGTGTACTGAGACTGTTTATAAACGCTTTATATTGTTGGCAGCAGTTTCGATGGAGCGGGATGGATTTATTTTATTTTGTACTATATCATATGATGCAAAAAATTTATGTTAGTTGATGATGATCGTTTGTTCAAAACTGGTAGAGAATAAAGATTTTTTTTATCAATAGCTATTCATCATCATCATCATCATCATCATCATCAGCCAATTCAATCATTAGATGATGTGGCCTCTTCGAGTCGTGGATTCACGTAGGCTTTCAGAAGTCTTCTCCAAGTGGGACGGTCTTGGGGAGTTCTCTGCCAGGTGTTACCAGCGATCTTCTTGATGTCTTTGTCCTATCTGTCTGGTGGTCTTCCTCTAGGCCTCCGGTGCTCTCTCGGACTCCACTCCAGTACTAGCTTCGTCCATCTGTTGTCTTTTCTTCTTGCGACGTGGCCAGCCCACTGCCATTTCAAGGAACCTACTCTCTCTAAGATGTCATTAACCTTCGTTACAGCCCGGATGTCATCTGCCCTTTTCCTGTCCTTTCTTGTATAGCCCAGCATTGATCTCTCCATGGCTCTCTGTGCTGTCCTAAGTTTCCCTTTTGTGAATGAGTTCAGTGTCCATGTCTCGCAGCCATACGTCATCACAGGAAGAATGCATTGATCAAATACTGCTTTCTTCAGATTTACTGGCATTTTTGATCTGAATACTTTTGAATTCTTCCCAAATGCTTGCCAGCCAAGCTTGATGCGTCGATGGATTTCTGGCCTTACGTCTCCTTTCATATTTATAATCTGGCCAAGGTAGACATATTCACTGACTTCTTCTAGTACACTGTCCTTGACTTTCACATCTCCAGCTGGGACCCATTTTTTGGATATTACTTTTGTTTTGAAAAGGTTCATGTTCAAGCCAACCAGCTGACATTCCGATGCAAGATCTGTAACTAAGTTTTGGAGCTATTAGTGGTTTGTAAATACGACTTTCTTAAAAGCTGATTGATGTCTCTGTGAAAGCCCTAATATCTCTTGCTATTATGATGTAAGATGTAGGAGGGACACAGTAGTTTTGTTCTATAAAAGGATTATCGTTCGCGTTCCCGAAGTGTTCTATAGTTCTTTAGTACTGGTCGGCTTGACGAAAGTAATTCACCAGCAGGTCTATGAATTGATTAGATGTTTTTCTTTCATCCCACCTAGAGGAAATCCCATACATTCGAACAGTAGTCTAGAATAGGTTCAGCACATGGTATCTTTTACAGATACGGTACGTTAACACAGTATACTTGCTCACCGACGAAACTTGTTGTCAAATGTTTTTAATGACATCAGCTGCATTTGGGCACTGAAATGAATCAATGGCAGTAGGTAAACATTTGTGCCGGCTGGGAATCGAACCCACATTGCCTGCTTAAAGCGAGTGTTCGCCTTAAGTGCTTCGGCTGTCCAAGCACGCTTTCCATTCAAGCCAACTTCCCAGCGTCTTATCCTCTACTGACGCAGCGTCATCTACCGATGAACCCCTTACTGGCAGCTCCTGATACCCCAAAGATATCAGGAATGGTGTAAAACCGCACTGAAAGAAAGTATCTTCGGTTGTCGTCATCATGACGTCTGAAGCACAGATGTACCGA
Organism: Schistocerca americana; assembly: GCF_021461395.2. Classification (NCBI taxonomy): domain Eukaryota; kingdom Metazoa; phylum Arthropoda; class Insecta; order Orthoptera; family Acrididae; genus Schistocerca; species Schistocerca americana. The sequence goes on along the minus strand of NC_060121.1, from coordinate 593,078,435 downwards.
ATTTCCTACTAAAATAGTAGATATACATAGAAGACACAAACAATTGTGACGCAGTTACATAGTTTCTTTCATAACACAAGTACCAAAATAAGGCGTTTGCCTTTCATGGATAGAAATTAGTTTAAAGGCACTCGCTGTCCTACTGAGTTACTGCATCGTTAGTACGTTGTCCAACCGCCATTCTTCCTAATTAGCTCAAAAAATCTCTTCGGCATCTATTTCGTTAAAGTTAGTAGTTCTTGCAGTGAAATTTTCCCCCATTCTCCTCGTGTCGCTTTTTTCAGCTCACGTACGGCCTCAAATTGCCTTCCATTGCGATAAACATGCCTTGTAAGTATTCCTCAAAGGTTTTCTGTGGGTTAAAATCCGGGTTACGTGCAGGCTACGGCAAGTCTTCGATATCTTTAGCTTCAAACCAGTTTTTGGTTGTAACAGAAAAATATGCAAGATGCATTATCTTGCTGAAACATTAGACTTTCGTTCCTAGGTCCTCATACATTCCAATCATTCCTGTCTCTAGCACCTCAATGTACATGTTATAGCGTTCAGCCAAGCAATGCGTGACCTACCTTTAGCGCAGAAGGCTGTCCAAATCATAACACTTCCACCATCAAAGTTTCTGCTCATTCTCATCTGCTGCTTTGTTCTTATATAATGCCAATAATATTGAAAACCATCCTGCCCATCTAAATCAACCTTCTTTTCATCACTGGAGATCACTTTATCCTATTCTGAAGTCCATGACAAAAGTTTTTCAGCAAACTCCAATCTAACCTGTTTATGTTTGGGTGTCAAAGTGGTTGCCTGCACTCGTTTCTTCACTGCAAGATGTTTGTCGTGTGACAAAATCTGTCATTCAGGTTTGGCAGTTACTGGTAACTGTAAATAAGCAACAAGCTTGCTTTGAGCAAAAGTGACCCTTTCTATGCCTCAGATAATTTTCCACTTTGCCGATATTTTCCGTTCTGTCTATATCTTGCTCTCGGTCCAATGAAATTATCAATCACTGTACTTGAACCGTTCAAAATCTTGGCAGTTTGACGATTAGAGAGTCCTGTTTCCATTCACAAGTTTTCCGCGTAAAGTTATCACAATCGTGGTTTTCGTGCACAACACGCACTGGCGCCAATGCTGTCTGCTTCCCATCTGCAGTATAGGTAAGTACGCACACCCTAACACCGCACAGAGCCGATTGCCTTCATTCAGAGTGTCACCTTCTACCACCTGAATCGTTGATCTTGTTATGCAATGGTGGAAATCACGTGGTTACTTGCTGAAAACATGTTCATTTATGTATTTGGTACTGTACGCACTTGTCCCGTACAGTTTACAACAAAGCAAAACAAAATACTTTCTCATTTTACCATTAGCATTGGTACTTAAAGAACTGAAAGAAACAAGACAACCTCAAGAGTGGAACTGACATAAATACGCTTATGAATTGCTGTCAGAACAACCTAACTATACAGTAAATACGACGTGAGACTGATGTGAGCCGAGCCGTTCTAGGTGATTTCAAATCAGTAAGGCCATAGTTCGTAGTAACTGACGGGAAGTCATCGAGTAAAACAGATGTAATATCTGTCGTTCCCCAAGGCAGTGTTACAGACCTTCTGCTGTCCCTGATCTGATCGTCCCATTTAGACTGTTTGAAGATGATGCTGTCACCGTCTTGTAAAGTCATCAGAAGATCAAAATTTATCGCAAAACGATTTCGACACGATATCTGCATGGCGCAGACAAAAAGGAATACAAACGTCTCAAAAATGAGATCAACAGGAGGTGCAAAATGGCTAAGCAGGGATGGCTAGAGGACAAATGTAAGGATGTAGAGGCCTATCTCACTAGGGGTAAGACAGATACTGCCTACAGGAAAATTAAAGAGACCTTTGGAGATAAGAGAACCAGTTGTGTGAACATCAAGAGCTCAGATGGAAACCCAGTTCTAAGCAAAGAAGGGAAAGCAGAAAGGTGGAAGGAGTATATAGAGGGTCTATACAAGGGCGATGTACTTGAGGACAATATTATGGAAATGGAAGAGGATGTAGATGAAGGTGAAATGGGAGATATGATACTGCGTGAAGAGTTTGACAGAGCACTGAAAGACCTGAGTCGAAACAAGGCCCCCGGAGTAGACAACATTCCATTGGAACTACTGACAGCCTTGGGAGAGCCAGTCCTGACAAAACTCTACCATCTGGTGAGCAAGATGTATAAAACAGGCGAAATACCGTCAGACTTCAAGAAGAATATAATAATTCCAATCCCAAAGAAAGCAGATGTGAAAATTACCGAACTATCAGTTTAATAAGTCACAGCTGCAAAATTCTAACACGAATTCTTTACAGACGAATGGAAAAACTAGTAGAAGCCGACCTCGGGGAAGATCAGTTTGGATTCCGTAGAAACACTGGAACACATGAGGCAATACTGACCTTACGACTTATCTTAGAAGAAAGATTAAGGAAAGGCAAACCTACGTTTCTAGCATTTGTAGACTTAGAGAAAGCTTTTGACAATGTTGACTGGAATACTCTCTTTCAAATTCTAAAAGTGGCAGGAGTAAAATACAGGGAGCGAAAGGCTATTTACAATTTGTACAGAAACCAGATGGCAGTTATAAGAGTCGAGGGACATAAAAGGGAAGCAGTGGTTGGGAAGGGAGTAAGACAGGGTTGTAGCCTCTCCCCGATGTTGTTCAATCTGTATATTGAGCAAGCAGTAAAGGAAACAAAAGAAAAATTCGGAGTAGGTATTAAAATTCATGGAGAAGAAATAAAAACTTTGAGGTTCGCCGATGACATTGTAATTCTGTCAGAGACAGCAAAGGACTTGGAAGTGCAGTTGAATGGAATGGACAGAGTCTTGAAAGGAGGATATAAGATGAACATCAACAAAAGCAAAACAAGGATAATGGAACGTAGTCTAATTAAGTCGGGTGATGCTGAGGGAATTAGATTAGGAAATGAGACACTTAATGTAGTAAAGGAGTTTTGCTATTTGGGGAGCAAAATAACTGATGACGGTCGAAGTAGAGAGGATATAAAATGTAGACTGGCAATGGCAAGGAAACCGTTTCTGAAGAAGAGAAATTTGTTAACATCGAGTATAGATTTAAGTGTCAGGCAGTCATTTCTGAAAGTATTTGTATGGAGTGTAGCTATGTATGGAAGTGAAACATGGACAATAAATAGTTTAGACAAGAACAGAATAGAATCTTTCGAAATGTGGTACTACAGATACTACAGAAGAATGCTGAAGATTAGATGGGTAGATCACATAACTAATGAGGAAGAATTGTATAGGATTGGGGAGAAGAGAAGTTTATGGCACAACTTGACCAGAAGAAGGGATCGGTTGGTAGGACATGTTCTGAGGCATCAAGGGATCATCAATTTAGTATTGGAGGGCAGCGTGGAGGGTAAAAATCGTAGAGGGAGACCAAGAGATGAATACACTAAGCAGATTCAGAAGAATGTAGGTTGCAGTAGGTACTGGGAGATGAAGAAGCTTGCACAGGATAGAGTAGCATGGAGAGCTGCATCAAACCAGTCTCAGGACTGAAGACCACAACAACAACAACATCTGAATGGTCCAAAAAGTGGCAATTGACTCTAAACAATGAAAAGTGTGAAGACATCCATAGGAGTACCAAAAGGAATCCGCTAGGTATCGGTTACTCGATAAATCAATGAAACCTACAGATCGTAAATCCAAATAAATTCTCAGGGATTACAAAAACGAGTAACTTACATTGGAGCGATCACATCCATAATGTTATGGGGAAAGCAAACCAAAACTGCGATTTTTGGCAAATTACTTAGCTAATGCGACAGGTCTCTTTAAAGATACTGCTAACATCACACTTCTCCCCCCACTTCGGAAATACTGTTGTGCGGTGTGGGATCTGCATCAGGTAGGACTGACGGAGGACATCGAAAAAGTTTAAAGAAAGGCAACCTGATTGTATTATCGCGAAATAGGGGACAGAGTCCCACGGATATGATACGTAAATTGAAGGGGCAATCAATAAAACAAAAGCGTTTTTCCTTGCGGCAGAATCTTCTAACGAAATTTCTGTCACCATCTTTCTCCTCACAAGGGAACCTCCCCATCGCACCCCCCTCAGATTTAGTTATAAGTTGCCACACTGGATAGGCCTTGAAAAACTGAACACAGATCAATCGAGAAAACAGGAAGAAGTTGTGTGGAACTACGAAAAAAAATATAAGCAAAATATACAAACAGAGTAGTCCATGCGCAAGATAGGCAACATGAAGGGTAGTCTCGGCTCCGGAGCGCCGTGGTCCCGTGGTTAGCGTGAGCAGCTGCGGAACGAGAGGTCCTTGATTCAAATCTTCCCTCGAGTCAGAAGTTTACTTTCTTTATTTTCGCAAAGTTATGATCTGTCCGTTCGTACATTGACGTCTCTGTTCACTGTAATAAGTTTAGTGCCTGTGTTTTGCGACCGCACCGCAAAACCGTGCGATTAGTAGACGAAAGGATGTGCCTCTCTAATGGGAGCCGAAAACATTTGATCATAAGGTCATAGGTCAACCGATTCCTGCACAGGAAAACACGTCTGATATATTCTATACGACAATGGTGACGGCATGTGCGTCACATGACAGGAATATGTTGTCGACCCACCTAACTTGTACACTTGGCGAATGGGTAAAAAGATTTTTCTGCCTTGCCCGATTTAGGTTTTCTTGTGAGTATGATAATCGCTCTCAAAAAATTGATGAAAACATAAGAGTTTGTCACATAAACTGCAACAAATGAATGCAACAGTTTCACAGTCGCACAGTTTTGTCAAAACATATATTTTTTTAACGTTTGTTTAGGTGTAGCGTCCCCATACTACGGCGCAGTTACCTCGCATCGGACGGACGGACGGACAGATAATAATTGTCTGAAAATAAAAAATTATACTTTTCCCTCGAGGGAAGACCTTAACCAAGGACCTCTCGTTCTGCAGCTGCTCACGCTAACCACGGCGCTCCTGATCTCTCACTGTCCTTGATGTTGCATATCTAGCGCATGGACTACTCAGTTTGTATATTTTGCTTATTTTTTTCATAGTTCCACACAACTTCTTCCTGTTTTCTCGCTTGATCTGTGTTCAGTTTTTTCAAGGCCTATCCACTGTGCCAACTTATAACTAAATCTGAGGGGGGTGCGAAGGGGAGGTTCCCTTGTCAGAGTACGAAAATATTTTATTGACGCCCACGTACAGACGGAGATATGATCCTCATAATAAAGTAAGAGGAATCAGAGCTCGCACGGAGAGGTTTCAGTGTTCGTTTTTCGCTTGCGCTATTCGATATTGTAATGGAGGAGAAATATCTCGAAGGTGATTCGATGAACCCTGTGCCAGCACTTGATTGTGAATTACAGAATAATCATGTACATGTATATGTAGAATGTTTGCGAAACTGCTCATCATTTCAGATACGAATTGGCATTACCTCGATGCCCACAGCGCTCTTGTCTAAAATTTGTCTGATGATGGCCGATTGAGCGAAAGCACTCACTACAGTAAATAAAAGCGAATCAGTTTTCTACAGTTGCATTTGTAAGTAATTTTGGGATACACAGGACTCAAAATATGCTCTTCAGCTCTGCCACCTCAGACAGTAATAATGGCTGTAATCCGGTAGGGCACTGAGTCGAACTAGGCTTGTATGAAACACACATACACGTCATTCGACGCTGCTTCAACTTTGTGCCAAGGTTCATCAGCTGTACTGAGTGGTGAGCTGTCACGTGCTATTCTTTCTGCAACCAACGACCAAAAGTCTTCAATGAATGGAGGATCTGCAAAACATCTTGTCTAGGGCAACAGTCGAATACTCTGTTTCAAGGTAGGTCAAGACAGCATGGGCAAAATGTTGTCTTACGTTATCTTGTTGAAAGATGATGTCACGGAGACCCGGAAGAAGAGCCAACCGGCTGCTGTCCACATTGTCGGTTATGCGAACCAGAAGTGATTGTGTTGCGTACCCGATGGCATCCCATACCATCACGTCAGTTCCCGGGCCCGTATGTCGATTACGAATGCAGCCTGACACTCATTCTCTCATGCTGCCCTGTGTCCGGTGTTGGTATTCTGCACACCACTGTCGGCGCTCCACTCTTTGTTATAGTGTCAAAAGAAGCTGCCACAACTGTCGCCGTGCTGACAGTCTGTGGAACAGTAGACAGTATCTAACTGCCTTTGCGAATACTCGTCTTACTAAAAACAAGCCCATTTCCTGACTCTATGCGTCCGAATTGGCAGCGCTATCCTTCGCACGCCCCAGCACACGATTGTCCTATCGGGCACTACTCGTGTGGGGTAGTTTAGATCCTGCACAGGGTTAAGTACGTCCTTCCTGAACCCATCGACTCCATATTCGTGTCACATCGCGGGATCCCTATCAATGTCGCAGAATGACAAAAAACATTCGATTTACATGAGGTGACCAGAGCCATGGGATACCTACTACTACCTTGTCGGACCTCCTCTTGCCCGGCATAGCGCAGCAACTCGACGTGGCATGGACTCAACAAGTGGTTGGAAGTTCCCTCAGAAACTCTCAGCCATGCTGCCTCTACACCAGTCTAAAATTGCGAAAGCATTTTGTACTGACCTCCCCGTTCCGTCGAATATACACTCCTGGAAATTGAAATAAGAACACCGTGAATTCATTGTCCCAGGAAGGGGAAACTTTATTGACACATTCCTGGGGTCAGATACATCACATGATCACACTGACAGAACCACAGGCACATAGACACAGGCAACAGAGCATGCACAATGTCGGCACTAGTACAGTGTATATCCATCTTTCGCAGCAATGCAGGCTGCTATTCTCCCATGGAGACGATCGTAGAGATGCTGGATGTAGTCCTGTGAAACGGCTTGCCATGCCATTTCCACCTGGCGCCTCAGTTGGACCAGCGTTCGTGCTGGACGTGCAGACCGCGTGAGACGACGCTTCATCCAGTCCCAAACATGCTCAATGGGGGACAGATCCGGAGATCTTGCTGGCCAGGGTAGTTGACTTACACCTTCTAGAGCACGTTGGGTGGCACGGGATACATGCGGACGTGCATTGTCCTGTTGGAACAGCAAGTTCCCTTGCCGGTCTAGGAATGGTAGAACGATGGGTTCGATGACGGTTTGGATGTACCGTGCACTATTCAGTGTCCCCTCGACGATCACCAGTGGTGTACGGCCAGTGTAGGAGATCGCTCCCCACACCATGATGCCGGGTGTTGGCCCTGTGTGCCTCGGTCGTATGCAGTCCTGATTGTGGCGCTCACCTCCACGGCGCCAAACACGCATACGACCATCATTGGCACCAAGGCAGAAGCGACTGTCATCGCTGAAGACGACACGTCTCCATTCGTCCCTCCATTCACGCCTGTCGCGACACCACTGGAGGCGGGCTGCACGATGTTGGGGCGTGAGCGGAAGATGGCCTAACGGTGTGCGGGACCGTAGCCCAGCTTCATGGAGACGGTTGCGAATGGTCCTCGCCGATACCCCAGGAGCAACAGTGTCCCTAATTTGCTGGGAAGTGGCGGTGCGGTCCCCTACGGCACTGCGTAGGATCCTACGGTCTTGGCGTGCATCCGTGCGTCGCTGCGGTCCGGTCCCAGGTCGACGGGCACGTGTACCTTCCGCCGACCACTGGCGACAACATCGATGTATTGTGGAGACCTCACGCCCCACGTGTTGAGCAATTCGGCGGTACGTCCACCCGGCCTCCCGCATGCCCACTATACGCCCTCGCTCAAAGTCCGTCAACTGCGCATACGGTTCACGTCCACGCTGTCGCGGCATGCTACCAGTGTTAAAGACTTCGATGGAGCTCCGTATGCCACGGCAAACTGGCTGACACTGACGGCGGCGGTGCACAAATGCTGCGCAGCTAGCGCCATTCGACGGCCAACACCGCGGTTCCTGGTGTGTCCGCTGTGCCGTGCGTGTAATCATTGCTTGTACAGCCCTCTCGCAGTGTCCGGAGCAAGTATGGTGGGTCTGACACACCGGTGTCAATGTGTTCTTTTTTCCATTTCCAGGAGTGTATGTTCGTCGAGCGATATGGGTGGCCAAATCATTCACTCGAATTGCCCGCAACGCTCCCAAACCAATCGCAGACCGTCGTGGCCTGGTGAAATGGCGCATTGTCAGCCATAAAAATTCCATCGTTGTTCGGGAACATGAAGTCCATGAATGGCTGCATATGGTCTCCAGGTAGCCGAAAATAATCATTTCCAGTCAATAATAGGTTCAGTTGGACCAGAGGACCCATTCCATTCCATGTAAACACAGTCCACACCATTATGGAGCTCCCACCAACTTGAACAAGTGCCTTATTGACAACTAGGGTCCATGCTTCCTGGGATCTGCGCCACACTCGAACACTACAGTCAGCTCTTACCAACTAAAATCGGGACTCATCTGCCCAGGCCACGGTTTTCCAGTTGTCTAGGGTCCAACCGATATGCTCATGAACCCAAAAGAGGCGCTGCAGTTGTTGTGCTGTTACCAAAACCATTCGCGTCGGTCTTCTGCTGCCAGACCCCATTAATACCGAAATTCACCGCACTGTCCTAAAGGATACGTTTGTCGTACGTCCCACATTGATTTCTGCGGTTATTTCGCATAGTGTTGCTTCTCTGTTAGCACTGGCAACTCTACGTAAATGCCGCTGCTCTCGGTCATTGAGTGAAGGCCACCGGCCACTGCATTGTTCGTGGTGAGAGGTAATGCCTCAAATGTGATTCTCGGGACACTCAAAACGCTGTGCATCTCGGAGTACTGAATTCCGTAACTATTTCCGAAATGGAATGTCCCATGCTTGTATCTCCAAGTACCATTCCGCGTTCAAAGTTTATTAATTTCAATAGTTCGACTATAGTCACGTCGGGAGCTTTTTCACATTAATCACCTAAGTACAAATGACAGCTCCGCCAATACACTATCCGATATATTGATTACGCGATACCACTGCCTTCTATATATGTGCATATCGATATCCCATAACTTTAAATAAATGAGAAACCCACTGCGTAATTTTTCCTTGTACATAAAATGTAGGTGATGGTGCTGCTACCTGCTATGTACGATTGCAATGAAATGTTAACCATTTGCATATGCAAGCATATAGTGGACTGACGTTTGTTACATGCCCTTTTCATGGTACTGTCGTTTTAAGGCAAAACGAAGGAAACCATTCATCGTTTCAGTCGAGAATTTTGAACGCAGATAGTCATTTCTGCTGTCAGGTCTAACTCAATGATTAACAGCAGCGAGGGCATATGTCCCCCCTTTTTTTATCGGTTCGTTTATGAACCTTGTGGGAACGAAAGTACTTGTAAGGGACGCCAGTCCGATGGAATACCGTTGTCAAAGACGCGAATGAAGGAGACAACAGCATTTGCAAGAGAAGTGGGCGTATGGTCCCCTTCTCGTCACTACTTACCTAATGAGTTTCGATTTTTCCAAGTTGATCATAGTTGACTTCTGGGGGTTTCCAAACGCTCCGGGACTACACTTGATGAAGTTAGTGGGTTTGGCCTGTTTGTTGGAGGGAGGTGCGGACTTTCGATCCAAGTGCGCGGTTAGGAGAGTGAAGTGTAGTTACAGAACTTTAGTGAGCGGCTGAAGGGGAAAAGACTTTCGGAGAAACTTTTTTGTTTTCAGTTAAGGGCGCGGGACTTGTCGGAGGTAGACCATTCTGGGTGTTAACATGAAGCGGGTGGAGCCTACGCTGAAAAAGAACAGACTTTCAAAAGTTACATTGGAATGTTATGTTTCAGATAAAATCAAAGTTTTTGATTAGATATAACTGCTCCTTCAAGGCTGTTTTGTTCAGGCAATACGTTAGACGAGAGAGAAGTGAAAATTTCTTTCTGGTCCAGTGGTTGGACTGCGTTTCCTGGTAAGCAGTCACTGTGCAGTAAGGCTCTCACTACTGGAGTAGCAGTAGTAAAATATCAAATCTACTCGACGTGATATGCAATACGCATGAGACAGATGAAATACCCCCGAGACCTCAAGACGGTGGTAATAACTCCAGAAGGCAGGTGCTGACAAGTGTGTCTATTACGGTTGCGGAATACTGACACGAATCGTTCACGGAACAATGGAAAAACTGGTGGAAGTCGCCCCCAGAGAAGATGAATTTTGGTTACGGAGACATGAAAGAAGCCACGAGGCAAACTGATACTACGGCTTATCTTAAAAAGATAAACTGAAGTAAGACGAACCTGAGTTTATAGTATTTGTAGGTGCACAGATAAGGTTTTCTCGATACTGACTGGAATACGCTATAGAAAGGAGGAAAGATAAAATTCAGAAACCAGACTGCAGTTCCAAAAACTGAAGAACTTGAAAAGGAAGTAGCAGTTGAGAAATGCGTAAGACGGGGTTGTAGTGGATCTGTACATTTAGCTCCCAATAAATTAATTCACTGAAAAATATGGAAAAAAGAATTAAACGTCCGTGAGAGGAAATAAAATCCCGACTTTGGACGATGACATTGCAATCTCATAAGAGATGCGAAAGGACTTACAAGATCGGTTCAACGAAATAGTGTCTTTAAAAGAGTTTATACGATGAAAGCGAACAAAAGTAAAGCAAGGTTAGTGGAACGGAATATTGTCGAAACAAGTCAGGTGACACTGGATGAGCCGTGGCGCAACTGAAGGCATTTGCTTATATATATATATATATATATATATATATATATATATATATATATATATATATATATGGCTCTGAGCACTATGGGACTTAACTGCTGAGGTCATCAGTCCCCTAGAACTACTTAAACCTAACCTAAGAACATCACACACATCCATGCCCGAGGCAGGATTCGAACCTGCGACCGTAGCGGTCGCGCGGTTCCAGACTGCAGAGCCTAGAGCCGCTCGGCCACAGCGGCCGGCTTATATATATATATATATATATATATATATATATATATATATATATATAATACGGGGTTCGCTGGCCCATGAGAGCGAGGCACGAAGTTTGGGGATTGGCGGTAGCGTTGCGACAAGAGGTGGTCATGTCAGAGCGGCCGATGCCACGAGCTTCGTAAGGAGGGCCTGTGCACAGCCAGCGAAGATAAAGCAGCACTTCACCGGGTCGGCGTCGATTACAAGCAGCAGGCCTATATTTCGCTGGTTGGTTAGCAACATAACATTTGTATCGGACGACGGCTCGTGGCCTGGCTGCCCTCTTCTACCTGGCTTTCATCGGCACCACTCAGTAACCGCTGCAACTCACCGTGGATCCATGGAACTGCTTCCCGATAAAGGGAAGTAACATTCTGTAATCCTCGTCGTGATTTGTTTCTTTGTCTATCTTCTCTCCTTATTATTTTCGGGATTGAACCCGACCCTCAGAGTTTTGCTCGGTCCGCTATTTGGTCGTAAATATAGGCAGTAGTATTGTATTAAGGCACTAGTTGTCATTTGAAAATTTGTCCCGCTATTGTATTGTATTTCCTTTCTGGTTTGTGCCCGATCATTAATGTTCTAATTAATCAGCTCTTGGTCGTAAATACAGCCGGAAGAGTTGTACTAAGGCACGGGTTGCCGTTAAACAACAGAGGGACCTTGTGTTTAGATTTAGCTGTTAACCGGTTCAATTCTTTGATTGTAATTGCATTCCTCAGTCATTAGTTACAATCTGAACAAGCTGTTGTACTAAGCTGTTCGTTTCCATGTTAGAAAGTCCGGGTCATTATTGATGTATTTGAGCTGGATCTTGTGGTTCCATCGAGTGAGTTCTCTGGTAATAAGTGTTCACAAGCGATGTTTTAAGGCGTACCTTCAGAGCGGTCTTAATAACTGACAATCAATCTAACCTTGAAAATATTAACAACCAACTGACTCCAGGGCTTTAGTCAATTGTCGGAAGGGACGGGTTGGGGTCCTGTCGCACCTTGGCTGCCAACTGAAATTAAGAGGTTGGTTGCTTTGAAGTAAGCCATATCATAGTCATACTGTTTGTCAAACTGTTTAACCTTTAAGCACAGGTGTGCATCATAACCCCGAACCTTTCGACATACAGCTTTCATTTGTGTAGAGTGATTGAATCACTCTTTTCATCAATGGTACTTATATAGTTTTCATGTGTTGCTGAAGGGCATTTAATAAGACAGCACGGTAGAACACACCGCTGTTTCACCCGATAACGGGTGGGCTGCAGGTCTGGCCGTCTTCTAACACTAGTCAATAATCTAACGCTCCACTCTTTTTCTCTATTGTCAGACATCAGCAAAAACACGCTGTGAGAGCGTAAGCGTCTGTAGAATAAATGACTGGGGTTAGGAGTGGGCCCTTATTCTATGACAGAGAACATCAGTGCTTAGCTGTACACAAATTGTTTTTAATTCAGGATTATTGTCAAAGAAGTACACAAATTTACATAGTTTGTAACATGACAATGTTAGGACGGTTGTCAATATAACGCATTATGTCCTGTTTAATCGAAATAACGCTGAACACAACACTATCAAATTTTAACCAGAAGGTTGTCTACAGAATTCTTCTTATGACTATACCATGAAGTTCGTCAATATTACAACAAATCATCGAAAGCGAGTTCTAAGTTCGGTGCTATTTAGGATGACAATCAAGTCTATGGAGGATGGTTAGTTTTTGTGACAAGTTGAGCAAAAGATTACTCAAGGCTGCTCGAGTTCACAGTTGACGCAAGCTGGTGAACCAACAAGTTTACGCCACTGCTACCGGTATTTACCTTAGCTGTGATGAGCTGTCGACTGCCTGGCTGCTCTCGTCCTCTGAAAATCCAATAAAAGCTAATCAAAATCTTTAGTGACATTATCAGCAGAAATTGTCCTATGTTTCTCGTTCGGTGATAAAACATGAGCTCATCCATAGTCTGAAAATATGGCGATATACATGTGCATAGATGGAGCAGTATGCATATTACAATGCCCTCTCCATTCTCGCAAGAACAGTTAACTACATGGCTGTCTCGTTTCTCTGCTGTCAGAGCTCAATGACTCTTCAGCTAATATCTAGCTGAATGTCAGCTGAAGTGAACACAGTGTTCACGCAAAATTCCTCCTTTGGCATCGTTCAGAGCGTGATGCGCCCTGATCTGCCCATGACGTTGGTTCAGAGGAGAGTCCATGAAGTTCTCGTTCTTGTGTTTCTAGTAGCAAAACCATCCCCCACCTGGGTCCTTTCATGCTTCACGTCATGACTTTTTCCAACAAATAGGAGCATTCCTTTCATTTTGTGGAAACTACCTCTGCTAATCGTAAAGGGCACACCTTTAAACTGCATCTAAATTTCGGCACTTTACTCCTTCCTAGTTCGTTTCAGCCAATCAGACATATTGTGCCCGCTCCAGACGCCTAAAAGTTACACGCATACATCATGAGTGTACCACGAGTATTTCCGTGATCAACTGCATCGCTGGTCTGTTTGTATCCACCTGGTAATTCCCCAATGCAGTTTTCTGAAGTTTCTCCATAGCATGCAGCACTGGCCCACTACCTGCTCTCCTCGCTGTATCGCCCAGCGCATTCATTGTCCCTGCCGCCATGGGTGCCCAACTCCTTTTCTAAAAGCATTCCGCTTTATTCGGGCCATTATGCTGCAACTCGTGCCTGCCCCCAAACTAAAATGGTTCCTCCAGCAGCTTTTTTCACCTTTTGCTCATTGACATGCAGGATTTAGGTTCTGTGTGTTAATGTCATCGAACTGAGTGTCATCCCTTTGCTTTGCACACTATACACTTTAGTAGACAAATCTGCTCATTATCGCTGAAGTATGTCAGGTGACATAATCATCCAATCGTTGTGGCATATAAAATATTTCATGTGAGGTGCGAAATTGACATTCATTCAATCTGCCACCTTACACAAATTTAACCTTTTTTCTGGTTTATAAATAGGGTGGATTTACCTAACTTTTGGGTACTGAATACACTGGTAAAATCAGTTTTTCTCTATGATGTCACATTTCCTGGATACACAGCAGAATAAAAAATGGTAATAGCGAAAATTGACATAATGAAGTCAAACAAAAATACACATTCAGAACGTTTGAAATCAATACTATTTTGTATGTATATATGGGCATGATGCCAAAAAAGGTCCAAATTAGTTCAGAAGATATTTTTACCTTTAATCATCTTTGGTTTTTGAAAAATGCGACGATGGGGATCTTCTTTTGTTTGCCGTTTCATCACTCTTTCATTTGTTTTTAGACGAAATTTCGTTGTACAGCATCATAAATATAATTTTCCGTCATCAACTTTGACCTCGATTTTTAAAAAAATGAGGGAATGTCTAGCAAAAATCCGAAACACGTGTTTCTTTATTTTCTGTATGGAACGTCCTTGCAAAACTTGATCGGAATCGTTGACCCACATATCAGACCCTCCCCTTTTTAGGGAAATATAAACCATCCACAAAAGACTTGTTCGACCAATTCTTAAGTATTGTTCATCAGTCTGTTGACATTCCAAGTGCATACCTTCGGCGAAGAGTTGGGAAACACATTACTTATTGCCACTATTTTCCCGCGAAATGATCACGATGAAAAAATTAGAGAAATTAAATGGCATATGGCAGTTTAACCTCAGTGAGACTTTCCGTGCACCATTCGCGGTTGAGAGAAGGGGTTAGGCTAAATGATAATGCTACCAGAGGTACCCTCGACCGCACTCCGCCTCCGTAAGGTGGTTTGCGTAAGATAGATGTAGACAGAACTGAATACGCCACTATTAATGGAAAAAACTGACAGATGTGGTGATAATTTTAGGACCCCCAAGGAAGTGTAATAGTTCCATCATTGTTTACAATACATAAGTAGGATATCCCACGACGTTTCAGGATTGCAGCCGAAAGGCGTTGACATCTTGCCGTCATATTTCAGCTCTCAACCATTCAGCCATAATCTGGTATGTGTTGCGTCGCTACGTTTATATCAAAGATGGACGTGGAGGCGCGTGCACATACTTTACCGCTGCATGTCCTCCTTGTGCCGAATTTAGCGCTCTCTTCGAATACTGCTCATCTGAGGCGCGCAGGCGCATGCTAAATGGTAATAGTGCATGCACGGCCATGGACTTTAAAATTCAAGTGTCAATCGATAAAACTGAATTGCTAGATGTGTCATTAGGCATAAAATGCTTTCTTTCTTAAGACATTAAAGAAATCACCGGATCGCTCGTCTTATCCAGTTGAAAGCTGTCATCACGATTAGTACGATCTCGCGCCAAACGTATTTCCGCACATTCCTTATCAACTGAATCCCAGAAGATTTCATCTTGGCTAAGATTTTTGCGGCAGTACAATCCATAGCATGTCCTTCACAGATACAATGCTCGGTTGCGAAAGGAGAGTGTGGCGATCGTGGTCCAAGCATATTTCTTGCACTGTACGTGTGGACTACCGCTCTTGGAAGGTATTCTGTAAATTCCAGACTTCCCGAAAACGCAGGTCTTACTTTACCGAACCAAGAAGTGCATAGTTGGCCGGAGGATTGCTTTAACGTATTCTTAGGATTGTGCCTAATGTCGACGAAATATTTCCAAGCTGTGGGAGGAACGTCCTGGATTTGAATAGCTTTCTTTCCTCTTGATCTTGTGAGTGGTCACTATTCTTCCTTAAAGGTGTGGCACTCCAGAGGTGAGAGAATATCGATTACCTTTCAACACGGACTGTATGTTGTTCCAGCTCCTCTGCAAGGCTCTCTCCATCGCCCACAACATGTGGCACTGTAACAACGTTCGAAGCACGCCCATAGTTTTGAAGGGTGGTAGCAACTAGACGACTCCAAATATAGGTCCGTATGTTTGGGCTTGAAGTAAACGCGACGCCCAAAGACTAATCTACTTTCCAACTGACTAAGACTACTAGAAACAGTAGCCAGCCGAATTTCCACTTCCATCGTAAAATACGGCTATTGTCCATTGAAATAATGTTAAGGAAATGTATTTACCAACGAATGGCGTGATTCGTCTAACACTTGTTCGTCCCCGTTTTCAGTGTCGCTCATCAGTCTAAAACCATTACGAGGATGTATTAAGAGAATAAGCAGACAAGATTCCTCGTTTCGCCAGGGGTTCGCCTAGTCGATGCGAGAGCGTTACGAAGATCCTCAATAAACTCCAGTGCTAGCCTCCACTAGAGGGGCGTTTTTCATCAAGGAGAGGTTAGTGAAGTGTACAGTCGTCTGGGTAGAACGGCTTGCACACGTCGTTTTCGATTTAGGTGCTCCGAGGTGGACGGAGGAACTGTGACAATGGAAACACATTAGTGACACACAAATATACACTTTACTGCGCTGCGATACGTAAGTTACACGGCATCTCGTTGGATGTGTTTGCGTACAGATACAACTAGCAATGGTCTGTCAAGGTGTGCGTTCTGAAAACAATGTTAACAAGGCTATATCCACCATGGGCGTCACACTGTATATCACTCTAGTAAACACTTGTCCCTATGCGAAGGCTATAGTCGACTCCACTTGTACACTAAGTCTCATAGGGTATTCTCCACTACAAACAGTAGCTATGAACTGCAGCCCTGGAAATCTACATCTACATCTACATCCATACTCCGCAAGCCACCTGACGGTGTGTGGCGGAGGGTACCTTGAGTACCTCTATCGGTTCTCCCTTCTATTCCAGTCTCGTATTGTTCGTGGAAAGAAGGATTGTCGGTATGCTTCTGTGTGGGCTCTAATCTCTCTGATTTTATCCTCATGGTCTCTTCGCGAGATATACGTAGGAGGGAGCAATATACTGCTTGACTCTTCGGTGAAGGTATGTTCTCGAAACTTTGACAAAAGCCCGTACCGAGCTACTGAGCGTCTCTCCTGCAGAGTCTTCCACTGGAGTTTATCTATCATCTCCGTAACGCTTTCGCGATTACTAAATGATCCTGTAACGAAGCGCTCTGCTCTCCGTTGGATCTTCTCTATATCTTCTATCAACCCTATCTGGTACGGATCCCACACTGCTGAGCAGTATTCAAGCAGTGGGCGAACAAGCGTTCTGTAACCTACTTCCTTTGTTTTCGGATTGCATTTCCTTAGGATTCTTCCAATGAATCTCAGTCTGGCGTCTGCTTTACCGGCGATCAACATTATATGATCATTCCATTTTAAATCACTCCTAATGCGTACTCCCAGATAATTTATGGTATCAACTGCTTCCAGTTGCTGACCTGCTATTTTGTAGCTAAATGATAAAAGATCTATCTTTCTGTGTATTCGCAGCACATTACACCTGTCTACATCGAGATTCAATTGCCATTCCCTGCACCATGCGTCAATTCGCTGCAGATCCTCCTGCATTTCAGTACAATTTTCCATTGTTACAACCTCTCGATACACCACAGCATCATCTGCAAAAAGCCTCAGTGAACTTCCGATGTTATCCACAAGGTCATTTATGTATATTGTGAATAGCAACGGTCCTATGACACTCCCCTGCGGCACACCTGAAATCACTCTTACTTCGGAAGACTTCTCTCCATTGAGAATGACATGCTGCGTCCTGTCATCTAGGAACTCCTCAATCCAATCACACAATTGGTCTGATAGTCCATATGCTCTTACTTTGTTCATTAAACGACTGTGGGGAACTGTATCGAACGCCTTGCGGAAGTCAAGAAACACGGCATCTACCTGTGAACCCGTGTCTATGGCCCTCTGAGTCTCGTGGACGAATAGCGCGAGCTGGGTTTCACATGACCGTCTTTTTCGAAACCCATGCTGATTCCTACAGAGTAGATTTCTAGTCTCCAGAAAAGTCATTATACTCGAACACAATACGTGTTCCAAAATTCTACAACTGATCGACGTTAAAGATATAGGTCTATAGTTCTGCACATCTGCTCGACGTCCCTTCTTGAAAACGGGGATGACCTGTGCCCTTTTCCAATCCTTTGGAACGCTACGCTCTTCTAGAGACCTACGGTACACCGCAGCAAGAAGGGGGGCAAGTTCCTTCGCGTACTCTGTGTAAAATTGAACTGGTATCTCATCAGGTCCAGAGGCCTTTCCTCTTTTGAGCGATTTTAATTGTTTCTCTATCCCTCTGTCGTCTATTTCGATATCTACCATTTTGTCATCTGTGCGATAATCTAGAGAAGGAACTACAGTGCAATCTTCCTCTGTGAAACAACTTTGAAAAAAGACATTTAGTATTTCGGCCTTTAGTCTGTCATCCTCTGTTTCAGTACCATTTTGGTCACAGAGTGTCTGGACATCTTGTTTTGATCCACCTACCGCTTTGACATAAGACCAAATTTTCTTAGGATTTTCTGCCAAGTCAGTACATAGAACTTTACTTTCGAATTCATTGAACGCCTCTCGTATAGCCTCCTCACACTACATTTCGCTTCTGTACTAAAGCTGTCGCACGATAACACCGAACGTGACCCCGTTGTTGTCTGTGGCCGCCTGGTATCACAATGCAGAAGTCCATCCCACTGGCGGCGGCGCAGAGGTTTCTGATTGGCCGCGCTTGTGGTTGCCGGCGAACTTCAGTTGGCACCAGTCGGAAAGTCTCTCAGGCTCCCAGCTCCAATTGCGTCCATTGGCGAGGACACAACAGTTAACTATTGAAATTGTGAGAGACTACGTTCTCCTACAGACGTCTCGCAAAGTCATCACGGCGAGAAATTACGTTCTCCTACATACATCTCGCGAAATGACCGCGATGAGAAAATTGGAGAAATTAGAGCTGATACAGAACCTTAAATGCACCGGGGGGGGGGGGGGGGGGGGGGGGAGGAGAGAAGAGGGGTGAAATCAGAGATAGCATTACTAGAAGTACCCTTCGCCACACACCGTAAGGTAGCTTGTGGAACGTACTGTGGATGGAGATCAATACAGTGACATCCTTGACGATTAGAACAGTGAAGTGTGAAGACTGATTTGAAGTACCTCTCCTCGCTACTCTGTCGTGTTATTTCCTCTTCGTAACTACTCCAAATTACAGCCTCTCTAATTTCCTGACTGTTGTCAAGTCTTGGTCTTCCTCTACAATTTTTCCTCCACATTCCCCTCCATACCCAAACTGACTATTCCTTGTTCCCTCAGGATGCATCCTATGGACCGACTCCTTCTTTTAGTCAAGTTGAGCAGCAAATTTATTTTCTACGCTTTTCGAATCAGTATCTCTTCACCAGATATGCTATCTGTGCATCTAGCCTTCTAGCGGCACATTTCAAATGCTTCTGTTCTCTTATTGTCTTTAACGTTTATCGTCCACGTTTCGCTTCCGAACAAATCTACACTCCAGACTGATACCTTCATAAAAGACTTCCTAATATTTACATTCATGTCAGATGTTTATCTTTTTCAGCAACACTTTTCTGCTGTTGCCAGTCTCCGTTTATACGCTCTCCATTTCAACTTCATCTGTTATTTAGCTGCGACATTCTCAGCATTCATCATCGGATGCGGTATGGAGGAGCATGGAGTCTGTACACCGCACTTCCGACCTCTGTCGACATTTCGACCTTGGAGGCGCTGCCTCTGAATCAAGTAGCTCCTCAACTGGAAACTCGAGGCTGTGTCCACTCTTGTTCAGTCCCTCCACCAAGGAAAAATCTTTGGCAGTACCGAAAATCGAACCTGGGCCCCCCCGCATGAGGGTCTCTCGTAATGATAACTCCACTACGGATGTGGACGCATAATGGGGAAAGTGAAGTGTATAGCACTCTCGTTGATACGGCTGAAGAGCTGGCGCAGCGAATGTGTTTCAAAGAATACATAACTCACTGCAGAAACGAGGGCAGTATTACCTCCAAATGTATTACACGTGGAACACCTCCTGTAACAGGTACAACAAACAGCCAACACGGATTCAAAAAGTGTCGTCGTTGTGGAGCACAACTACACTACTGGCCATTAAAAATGCTACACCACGAAGATGACGTGCTACAGACGCGAAATTAACCAACAGGAAGAAGATGCTGTGATATGCAAATGATTAGCTTTTCAGAGCATTCACACAAGTCTGGCGCCGGTGGCGACACCTACAACGTGCTAAATGAGGTAAGTTTCCAACCGATTTCTCATACACAAACAGCAGTTGACTGGCGTTGCCTGGTGAAACATTGTTGTGATGCCTCGTGTAAGGAGGAGAAATATGTACCATCACGTTTCTGACTTTGATAAAGGTCGGATTGTAGCCTATCGCGATTGCGGTTTATCGTATCGCGACATTTCTGCTCGCGTTGGTCGAGATCCAATGACTGTTAGCAGAATATGGAATCAGTGGGTTCAGGAGGGTAATACGGAACGCCGTGCTGGATCCCAACGGCCTCGTACCACTAGCAGTCGAGATGGCAGGCATCTTATCCGCATGGCTGTAACGGATCGTGCAGCCACGTGTTCAAAATGTCGTCAATGCGAACAATAGGTGACCGAGACGTGTAACCAATGGCACCCCATACCATCACGCCAGGTGACACGCCAGTATGGCGATGACGAATACACGCTTCCAATGTGCGTTCACCACGATATCGCCAAACACGGATGCGACCATGATGATGCTGTAAACAGAACCTGCATTCATCCGAAAAAATGACTTTTTGCCATTCGTGCACCCAGGTTCGTCGTTGAGTACACCATCGCAGGCGCTCCTGTCTTTGATGCAGCGTCAAGGGTAACCGCAGCCATGGTCTCCGAGCTGATAGCCCATGCTGCTGCAAACGTGCGATCACTTAGTCAACAGATGGGGACGTTTGCAAGACAACGACCATCTGCACGAACAGTGCGACGACGTTTGCAGCAGCATGGGCTATCAGCTCGGAGACCATGGCTGCGGTTACCCTTGACGCTGCATCAAAGACAGGAGCGCCTGCGATGGTGTACTCAACGACGAACCTGGGTGCACGAATGGCAAAAAGTCATTTTTTCGGATGAATGCAGGTTCTGTTTACAGCATCATCATGGTCGCATCCGTGTTTCGCGATATCGTGGTGAACGCACATTGGAAGTGTGTATTTGTCATCGCCATACTGGCGTGTCACTCGGCGTGATGGTATGGGGAGCCATTGGTTACACGTCTCGGTCACCTCTTCTTCGCATTGACGACATTTTGAACAGTGGACGTTACATTTCAGATGTGTTACGACCCGTGGCTCTACCCTTCATTCAATCCCTGCGAAACCCTAAATTTCAGCAGGATAATGCACGACCGCATGTTGCAGGTCCTGTACGGGCCTTTCTGGATACAGAAAATGTTCGACTGCTGCCCTGGCCAGCACATTCTCCAGATCTCTCACCAATTGAAAACGTCTGGTCAATGGTGGCCGAGCAACTGGCTCGTCACAATACGCCAGTTACTACTCCCGATGAACTGTGGTATCGTGTTGAAGCTGCATGGGCAGCTGTACCTGTACACGCCATCCAAGCTCTGTTTGACTCAATGCCCAGGCGTATCAAGGCCATTATTACGGCCAGAGGTGGTGGTTCTGGGTACTGATTTCTCAGGATCTATGCACCCAAATCGCGTGAAAATGTAATCACATGTCAGTTCTAGTATAATATATTTGTCCAATGAATACCCGTTTATCATCTGCATTTTTTCCTGGTGTAGCAATTTTAATGGCCAGTAGTGTAGCTCCGTATCTTCACGAAATAATGAGTGCTAACAACAGTGGACCTCAAATTGACTCTATGCTTTTAGACTTCCAGAAGGCTTTTGACACCGTGCCTCACAAGCGACTGCTAATTAAATGTAGTCCCTATGGAGTGCTGTCATAGTGGTGTAACTGGGTTCGTGATTTTCTATCAGCAAGTCACAGTTTGTAATAAGTGACGGGAAGTAATCGATTAAAAAAGAAATAATATATGTTTCCCAAGTAAGTGTTGTGGACCCTCTGTTGTTCCTGGTTTACATTAACGATTTAGGAGATAATCTGAGCAGCTCTCTTAGATTGTTTGCAGACGGTGCTGTCATTTACCGTCATGTAAAGTTATCAGATGATCAAAACGAATTGCAAAACGATTTAAATAAGATGTGTGTATGGTGAAAAAAGTGGCAATTGACTGTACATCACGAAAAGTGTGAGGTCATGTACATTAGCACTAAAAGGAATCCGCTAAATTGCAATTACCCGAAAGATCACACAAATCTAAACGTTATAAACTCAAAATACTTAGGGATTACAGTCACGAATAAATGAAATTGGAACTATCACATATACTATGTTGTGGGGAAAGCAAACCAAAGATTGCGATTTACTCGCAGAATACTCGGAAAATGTAAGAGGTTCACTAAAGAGACTGCTAACACTACGCTTGTGCGCCCTCTTCTGGAATATTGCTGTGCGGTGTGGGATCCGTATCAGAAGGATTGGCGCAGGACGTTCAAAAAGTTCAAAGAAGGGCAGCTCGTTTTGTATTATCACGAAATAGGGGAGTGAGTGCAACGGGTATGATACACGAATTGGTGTGGTAGTCATTAAAACAAAGGCGCTCTTCTCTGCGGCAGGACCTTCTCACGAAATTTCAGTCGCCAACTTTCTCCGCAGTGTCTGAAAACATTTTGTTGGCACTCTCTTACGTAGTAAGGAATGACCATGATAATAAAATAAGAGAAAGTAGAATTCGCAAGGAAATATTTATGTGTTAGTTTCTCCCCCACACTGTTAGAGTGTGGAGCGGTAGAGAAGTGGCTTCAAAACCGTTCGATGAAGCTTCTGCCATGCATTTAGTTGTGAACTGCAGAGTAATCAGGTAGATGTAGATGTATAGGATACACAGTAACTTGTAACGTGCTGAATTCGTATTGTATTTCTTGCTAAGGTAGGCCATGGGTGAAATTTGAGCCTAGTTAGATGGGGGCTTAATCGAAAAATTTACATTTCAAATACATTATTACTAAGTAGAACAATATTTTGTACTGAAGTCAGTGGTGGCTTGCGACCATACGTTCGCTAAAGGCTCGCTTGCGGCTCCATTGGAACGTCTTTACTTGTACTAGTATTACCGCATACTTCCACCCACATCAATTTTAATTTCTAATAATTTTTCACGCTGTATACAAATGAATCGTTTATTGCAGAAACAGCACTTCTCTAATTTTTGACACTATATCAGTTATTCCTATTTTCGTGATTACAAAGGAAACACCAACAGTTATATGTAGAAAGGACACGACTACTATATATCCCTAGCCCACAGACAGGATGTAAAATTTACTTTAGTGCAGGAACGACAATTCTCCTGGAGAGTTGCTATTTCTGCTCTAAATGTGTACGTGGGGTATTAGTACAAATTTGGAAATTTGTGGTAAGTACCTAGGGGACCAAACTATGTAAGTACTGGAAGCGTTCTACAACATTAATATAGTTAATATTCACAAGATGAGAAGGGAAGTCCGGATGAAGTCTGCTCCTTTATCTTAGACGATATTAATAGTGAGTTACAGTTCTACCAAGCACCTATACATATTTTCTGATGGGTGTCCCGATCAGGACAAAATAACACTAGTGTTAGGTTTTTCGTAATCCTCATTACTAGTGGAAATTTACAAAATGTAAACGATTATTGTCCCATACGTGTGGATTCTTTCATGCTATGTGATCGTGATTTTGGTGTTATAAAGAAGAAGATTCACGTAGCAGCCGTAGTCTATTCATTGAGTAAATACATGGAATGAATAGTAGCTTCGAACGAGCACAGCCGATTTACAGCAGAGATTTTTGTTTTCACAACTGGTTGCCAAAATAATTAAATCAGTATTTTTAATGAAGGAGAGTGAAAAAGATGAAAAGTAACATTCTGAATCTGAATTTATGGAGTTTTAATGTAAAGAGGATGGTCTCAAGAGAAGGAATTAAATTCCTGGACTAGCTGTTCATAATTTTTAACTGTTGCTTTCTACAATCAACCGCCCATTGTTGCCATGTGCGCCTGATTATCCACAGGGCCATGTGGAGGTAAATGAGAAGAAACTGATGTAAAGAAATCACAGCCATATATAGCAATAGAAATGGTGCCTTTTATAATGAATACTAACTACACCCCCCCCCCCCCCCCATAACAATTGGTGACAGATTATGTTAATAAAACTCCATTCATAGATATAAGATATTTTTAAATTTGCATTCTTTATTGTATGTCTAACAGCGTAGCTTTTAGGTCGTAAAATTATTTGCTTTTTACGTCAGACAACAGGACCGGCGTCGAAGTTTGTGAGTCGTAAACAACAGTAATTTTTTTTTTCCAGAATGAGATTTTCACTCTGCAGCGGGGGTTTTTTTGTTACTGAAATATAGGAAGTATGGGTCCTACAATCTGTTATCAGTTTAATATTATTCTGTACTAATAAGTAAAGTTTCTAAATTTGTTACAGTCTTTTGAAACCAATTTACTGCTTTTTCTTATCTAAGTTACAGCCGTTTATTTGACACAGCACTTCTCCATCACTTTTAAGAAGTTCTGTAGGCTTTTGTATTGGTCTCATGTTATCAAACAAGATGCACTCAGCAGTAGATAAAACAAAACAAAATCCATAACTCTCCTCTCTACATTACCCTCATAGTATGTTCTTTTCATTTCCTGGGAAATGACTGAGTGGAGAAGAGTTGTTTCAGAAATAAAAGATTCATAATGTTGCGTGTGAGACAGTGTGGGGCCTCAAGCGGCCGGTTGTGTCGAGTGGGCCCCAAACCGACCCTGTCGACACGGCGAAGACCTTCTGATGACCACTACTCTTATGCCGTGTTGTATGACTACAAGTGGGACGTCATCCTTTGCAGACACGTTGGAAGGTCCGCGTTAGTACCCTAACAAATCGGGCAACTTCATTCACGGTGTGCTCATGGCTATTCCACACGATACCTCGTCTCTGCCATTCTGCCGGCCGAAGTGGCCGTGCGGTTAAAGGCGCTGCAGTCTGGAACCGCAAGACCGCTACGGTCGCAGGTTCGAATCCTGCCTCGGGCATGGATGTTTGTGATTTCTTTAGGTTAGTTAGGTTTAAGTAGTTCTAAGTTCTAGGGGACTAATGACCTCAGCAGTTGAGTCCCATAGTGCTCAGAGCCATTTGAACCATCTGCCATTCTGTCACGCACCCACGTCGACTAATCTAACTCCATACAGCCGGCTGTGCAGGGGTCACAGTAATTCGGTTCTTATATTATGAAACTGACTGAGCATGAAAGTAGTTGGAGACTGAAAAATAAAGATTCCGCCTTTGCTGAACACGTTCTGAATGAATGCCATTCGTAAGATGTGAAATGTGATGTTCTCCATAAAAGAATTAAAGGCAGAAAACTAACATTACTGGCCATTAATAAACACCAATCAAAGAATCCTGACCTAAACCTTAATGACCAAACACAGTTCCATTACTCAGCCTTTTTACAATAGCAGCAGCAAGTTAGTATTTCTCTCTAATAAGCTTGTTACGACCGTTCCACACCCACATCCCATACACTTCTTTCTCCCCCCATCCTCTTTTTCGGCCAGTTCGTCACATTCACCAGTCTGTCCATATCATATAGTAACTTGTGCCATTGCTCACTTGTTCAACAGTTTTGGCTTATACTTTCATATCGTTTTAGTATTGAAGTATACTGTAATGTAAGATTTATTTGTTCAGAGTTTCATTAGGTATTGCATTAGGCTTGTGTTTTGTACCGATATAGTCATATATTATTGTGGAACATTAATACTGTGTATCGAAGTTATTAATATGAGATGTTCCTCCAAGAACCGACGGAATTTACCATAATAATCATAAATATTACTAATGCCATTAGACTCCAATTGTATCTCTTATTTGACACGAGAGCTCTCTCACCTGGGAATAAATGACGGACTGAATGTTTCCATGGCGCTCTCGAAAACTTTAGACATGATTTTCTGAGGCCGTAGACAGACTGTTGATAGTGATAGTGTGGTGTGGACATCTATAACAAATATGGGGGTGCACTGAAAAGGAATGCCTCCGATTTTTTACGTGGAAACCCTTAAATCTTTTTAAATAAAATAAACGTTATTGACATTCTGCATATTTATTCTTCGTGTCTATATATCTACTTCTTAACATAGGCACCCTGGCAACGAACACATTTTTCTCAAGGAGAGACCGGTTTATCGATACCGTCACTGTAGAATGTTTCACTTCGTTGACGGGGCCACAACCTCACCTCTGCTTGCACCGCTTCATCATTAAGAAAGTGGAGTCCGCGATGTTCTTTAAGTTTTGGAAACACATAAATATCGGATGGGGACAAGTCGGGGTTGTATGGAAGATGATCGATGGTAGTGAACTCAAGGCGCCAGATCGTCCGATTTGTCACACCGTCGAGCGTGGTCTGGCACTGGCATGCTGAAAAACAGGGTGCGCCATGTGTGGGCAAAGTCGAATTCTAAAGTCGATTACAGCACGCTGTTTCTCACGCACCGACAGAGTTACGTTACGCACCGCCATGTTGCACGATTTAATTTGGAACCCTCTAGCGGCACAAGGCTGCAAATACATGGCCATGAAGAAATGTAGAGTATCAATAACGTTTGTTTTATTTAAAAAATCTGTAAGAGTTTTCACGTAAAATATTCTGAGGCACTGTTTTTCATCTTTCTCCATAAGATATAACATGACATGTGTAGTATCTATTACTCCGTGAGGAAAAACCGAACTGAAGTGTACGCCTGCTTTAAAAATATTGCACCATTATTCGGTTGTTATCAGCAACCCATCCAATTTTTCTTCTTTTAATGTATAGGTAAAGACGAGTCATTCTATGGAGGAGATTGGAGTCAAAGTTCTTTATGTGTCCGTTCAAAATTGTTGGTGGGTTTACGTCAATTTCTGTGATGCTAAGTACAAAACAAGATTGTGGTCCTGCATTATCCTCGGAGAAGAAAGTCAGGACTGACACTCTGTCGTATTTCACCTCAAAACCTATCTTTACTTAGAGATGATGACGTCTGATGCGGATCATACAAAAGAACGAAACAGTAGTTTGGTACTGTTGTCTGGGACACCTCGAAGGGTAGGTTCAGCAGTCCAGTGGGAATGGATTCCTCTTCCTCCGCCTTTCCTCGCAGTGTGTGAATTTTTTTATACTGTTTATTTTAAGTGACGCTAATAGATGTGTGTAGACGATGGTGTCGTGATTTTTATGGTGTGATGATGCCAAAAGGTTGAAATGCAACTCCCTGCCGGCACACATCCCATTGTTCTCAAATTTTATCAAGCGGACTGTCGGGCTTAACATCCCCATACAAAGGACGAATGACCATCAACAGTTTACAAGTTCTCTATTCATGAGACGCTGCAGATAGGTTTGGAATTTAGTCCAGGAAACTGTCGAAAAGGCCGCTGATCAGGAAATCTACACCACCAACACTCCTCCCTTTACGGGCAAAACACGGGAGTTGAAAATTTCGTCTGCCACCAATTATCAAGCCAGATTCCTGCGAGGCAAGAGCTACCGAACAGGGGAGCTTTACGGTCCTGGGATACATTTTTTTCCTGAACTAATATTAAAACAAAATCTTTTTGTCTCTCTAACTCAACGATTTTTGTTCCTTTTGCCTAAATGCTTTGCTTCTTAAACTATTACAATAGAACGTGTTTCTAAAAGGCTATGAAGACGAATTGCAGATCGTAAAAATAAGCTGTGAGTTACTGGAAGAGACGTTTCGTGAATAACAAACAGAAGCAGCTGGGTGGTGCTAAACAGAGAAAAACCGAGTATCACTGAAAACGGCCCGTGCATTCTGTGCACTGGTCACAAATAGTCGCCGTCAACAGCGTGACATTACACCTGTGTGTGTTTTACTGAACCGCTGCGGTCCAGTAAGAGCCGGACGTAATCGGATTTACTTTGCAATGCACACTCTACCGCCTCGTCGTATGCGGCGTGTCGTCTTCAACAGTCCATCACCAGTATCTGCAGTATGGCTCTGTTTTGTTACAATTTAAGAGACATTTTAGATCCTACGTCGAGAAAATAAGGAAACTGAAATGTAAAATTGTGCACGTTTAATATCATCTCGAGGTAAATGTGGAGCGACACGTCAAAATTATTTCGCAAATATTTTCTACAATATTAAAAACCAAAATATCCGAAAAATTACTGCATACAAGAAATGTAATCAAACCAAAATTTTGATGAAACTGAACACCGAAAACTATAATTTAAAAACATCATTTCTCCAATGCAACAAAAAACAGGCTCCAAAGATGTATCAGTATTCGTCACTAGTAAACTATCGACATCGTTAATTTCGTAGTGACCAAGACAATAAGAACAGTTTCAACACATTTCCTCCTTTACACATAGCACTCAAACAGTCAATGTGAAAAAGTTGAACCAACTAAACAGTATAGCCCTGAGGACCTTTCAGCAGCAAAAAAGTAAACAATATTTCTTGGAGAGAGAGAGAAGACGCTTCAAGTAAGTCAACCAGCGTAGGATTTTCCTGTAGGTATACAAATTGCTGAAAGATTTGATTGTAAACAGGGTGAATCAGAACTCCACCGACAACCTTTCAGAGGTTGTTCAGGGATGCCTTCAGAGTATTGTGGTATAAAGGACCCTCGGTCTCTGGCTGCTTGTTGCAGAGATATTGCGTTTCGTTTGGTTTCTCGCCCCATTTAGATTTGTATCTGTATTGCACTGAAAATTGTGCACACCAGTGCAAATGCCGACGGAATGCGCTGTGTGTCTTGGTTGGTTGGTTGGTTGTTGTGGGGAAGGAGACCAGACAGCGAGGTCATTGGTCTCATCGGATTAGGGAACGATGGGGAAGGACGTCGGCCGTGCCCTTTGAAAGGAACCATCCCGGCATTGACCTGGAGCGATTTAGGGAAATCACGGAAAACCTAAATCAGGATGGCCGGACGCGGGATTGAACCGTCGTCCTCCCGAATGCGAGTCCAGTGTCTAACCACTGCGCCACCTCGCTCGGTTGTGTGTCTTGTTTCCATTCTCTGACGGTGATGCTCACCGTACCTCGTTGCCCTCAAGTCTGCATTCAGTGCTGTTCTGACGAGGGTCTCTTTTGAGGCATTGTTAGCCGTCCGTTTACAGTGACATACAGCAGTACTATGGACAAATTTACTGATGGAGGGTTGGCCGATATGCACCCCGCGTTTGGGTTCACGGCAAACAGTGGAAGACAGGAACAACGACGTTGTGCTGAGCTACTTCCGCACTAACAGCAACCACACCGCAATACTCGTACTTTCGCTTCTATCGGCGCCTCCTTCTGTTTTAGAATGGCAGATACTGCCTACGTGAGATATGCTGGAATACCCGATATTGAAGAGAATGTGTTACAAACGTTTGGTGACGATTCTGCATCTAGTACATGACACACAGTACGAGCCCTGAACACAAGTCAATCAACTGTTTTGAGAGTTTTTAATGCAAAACAACAGCATCGTCTCATCCACAGAAGATACAATGATTGCAAATGAAACTGTATGGTTCCAGAGGCATTTTCAAGTCTCAAATATTTATGACGTATGTATGCATACTGAAATGACGAATGGAAATTCGTACCAAAGCTGGGATTCGAACCTGTTTTTCCTGCTCACAAGACAGGTGTGGTAACCACTACGCCACCCTCCCACGGTGGCTTTGCACAACTGCACGGACTACCCTAGGACCTATGTCTAAGTTTCACTCAGGATCCCCCGTTTCGTTTGATGATAAAGTGCTGTTGCAGCACATTTGGAGAGCCTCTGAAATGCTGTTCGAATTTAGGGGAAATATCAAGTGGGCTGAAGCGTGAACAGGAGTTTGGATTGTGGAGGAAGCCGCGCTATGCTAGTCCATACAGTTGTGCAAAGCCACTGTACTAAGACTGCGCAGTGTTAGCGCATCTGCCTAGTGAGTAGGAGGCCCGGGTTCGAATCCCATCCTTCGCACAAATTATCATTTGTCGCTTCCGTCTACATATAAACAATCATTTCAGTCAGCTGACTTCCCATTTCGAGTGGCATTTACAATCTGTTTCTTAGGGCAATGTGCAGAACAAATTTTTTTTCTGTTTTCGTGTTATTTACAGACGAGGCCATGTTTATATATAAGGACATGTTCAACAGTAGAGACAACCACGTATAGTGTATCGATCCTATCTGTAGACGGTGTAAGTAGGCTGTTTATGTTTTCTTATTGGCAACGTTACGTAGAAGTCTGTGGCTGCTTTGCATTGTTGTAATACTCGCCATTTTAGTGTTAGGCAGCTGGATGCGAACAGCGCGTAGCGTTGCGCAGTTGGAGGTGAGCCGCCAGCAGTGGTGGATGTGGGGAGAGAGATGGCGGAGTTTTGAAATTTGTCATGAACTGCTATATATATTATGACTATTGAGGTAAATACATTGGTTGTTCTCTATTAATATCTTTCATTTGCTAACTATCCCTATCAGTAGTTAGTGCCTTCAGTACTTTGAATCTTTTATTTAGCTGGCAGTAGTGGCGCTTGCTGTATTGCAGTAGCTTGAGTAGCGAAGATTTTTGTGAGGTAAGTGATTTGTCAAAGGTATAGTTTAATGTTAGTCAGGGCCATTCTTTTGTAGGGATTTTTTGAAAGTCAGATTGCGTTGCGCTAAAAATATTGTGTGTCAGTTTAAGGACAGTCGTGTATAATTGTTGTAAGGGGACGTTTCAACGGTTGCTGTGAATGTATGAGCTGGAATTGTCAACGACTTTGTGACTGCACCTTACCTACTTCCTGGTACACTGGACAGTCACGTACAAAACGTTCCTTCAACGTACCCTCCCGCAGTTCTTAGAAGATATGCCGTTAAGAATTCGTCAATTCATAGGGTTTCAACATGACGGGGGGCCGGCACACTTTATATTCGATGTTAGGAACCACAGTGAAGTACAGTTTGAATGACAATGGATTGGTGGCGATGGTCCTGTTCCATTCTAAGAGCAGTCACCTGGTGAGCAGGAGATTTCTTCTTCTGCGGGCTAATGAAGAGCCATGTTTACGAGACTCAGATCAGTACTCGGTCCTCGTTGCTACGATTATTCAGAGCCGCGGAATTCTTGAGTGTGTAAGGCACTCGAAAGTTCGTCGCTTTACAATCAGCCGTGATCATGGTGGTGAACATTTTAAACAATATCTGTAAGGGAACACTCTGCATTTGTTACATATTGTACTTTGCTGTGCACTAACAGAACAGACTGAACCCAATATGATAAAAGTAAACGTGTTTTGTCCGGGGTATGTTGCATTACTCTGTGTTGTGTGTTGCACGTTTCGGTTATTGGATATTGTAGACGCCTTCACTGTTGTGAAGCTATCTACTAGGTCATTTATATATATTGTGATCTACTAGGTCATTTATACATATCGTGAAAAACAATGGTCCCATAACACTCCCCTGTGGCACGCCAGAGGTTACTTTAACGTCTGTAGACATCTCTCCATTGAGAACAACATGCTGTGTTCTGTTTGCTAAAAACTCTTCAATCCAGCCACACAGCTGGTCTGACATTCCGTAGGCTCTTACTTTGTTATCAGGCGACAGTGCGGAACTGTATCGAACGCCTTCCGAAAGTCAAGCTTCAACCTGGGAGCCTGTATCTAATATTTTCTGGGTCTCATGAACAAATAAAGCGAGTTGGGTCTCACACGATCGCTGTTTCCGGAATCCATGTTGATCCCTACAGAGTAGATTATGGGTTTCCAGAAATGACATGATACGCGAGCAAAAAACATGTTCTGAAATTCTACAACAGATCGATGTCAGAGATATAGGCCTATAGTTTTGCCCATCTGCTCGACGACCCTTCTTGAAAAATGGCACTACCTGTGCTCTTTTCCAATCATTTGGAACCTTCTGTTCCTCTAGAGACTTGCGGTACACGGCTGTTACAAGGGGGGCAAGTTCTTTCGCGTACTCTGTGTGGAATCGAATTGGTATCCCGTCAGGTCCAATGGACATTCCTCTGTTGAGTGATTTCAGTTGCTTTTCTATTCCTTGGACACTTATTTCGATGTCAGCCATTTTTTCGTTCGTGCGAGGATTTATAGAAGGAACTGCAGTGCGGTTTTCCTCTGTGAAACAGCTTTGGAAAAATGTGTTTAGTATTTCAGCTTTACGCGTGTCATCCTCTGTTTCAATGCCATCATCATCCCAGAGTGTCTGGATATGCTGTTTCGATCCACTTACTGATTTAACGTAAGACCAGAATTTCCTAGGATTTTCTGTCAAGTCGGTACATAGAATTTTACTTTCGAATTCACTGAACGCTTCACGCATAGCCCTCCTTATGCTAACGTTGACATCGTTTAGCTTCTGTTTGTCTGAGAGGTTTTGGCTGAGTTTAAACTTGCAGTGTAGCTCTCTTTGCTTTCGCAGTAGTTTCCTAACTTTGTTGTTGAACCACGGTGGGTTTTTCCCGTCCCTCACAGTTCTACTCAGCACGTACCTGTCTAAAACGCATTTTACGGTTGCCTTGAACTTTTTCCATAAACACTCAACATTGTCAGTGTCGGAACAGAAATTTTCGTTTTGATCTGTTAGGTGGTCTGAAATCTGCCTCGTATTACTCTTGCTAAACAGATAAACCTTCTTCCCTTTTTTATATTCCTATTTACTTCCATATTCAGGGATGCTGCAACGACATTATGATCACTGATTCCCTGTTCTGCGCTTACGGAATGGAAAAGTTCGGGTCTGTTTGTTATCAGCAGGTCCAAGATGTTATCTCCACGAGTCGGTTCTCTGTTTAATTGCTCGAGGTAATTTTCGAATAGTGCACTCAGTATAATGTCACTCGATGCTCTGTCCCTACCACCGGTCCTAAACATCTGAGTGTCCCAGTCTACGGTAAGTGGACAAAGTATATTTATGTGAATTAATGAGGTATGTGATTTAATTATTTATTCTTCTCGATGTAGAAATTTGCACAAAATATGTTGTAGATAAAAGGAAGGAGGCAGATGCCGAAAACTGTGGTTGCCGAGAGTAGCCAGTTACGTCGAAACTCCGTGACGGCAAGGAGTACTCCACAAACGCTACACCGACCGCTCCACACGTCGCACATGGCCAACGAATACAACGAAGCATCGTTTAAAACTGCCGGCAGTACTATTCATTTCCAGACCCCAGGTTGGGTAAGTCAGCTTGAGAGCTTGGTTTTACTCAAAAGTTATCAGGTCAAGTTGAAACTGTCTGTCTATAGTGAGTTCACGCTGTTCTACAGAGTAATAAGTATATATTGTTCCTTTATCATTAGGTAAATGAACGGAACTAGAATTACTGGGCAATTTATGGGGGGATAAAATCGGAGAGGATCTCAAACAGACCATTTATCGATAACAAATCAAATGCAGTTATATTTGGTGTGTGGAATGCAGTATTGTGATCGGCATAACTTCCGATTAGTTCTGGTGCGAAGTAGGTGTCGTGCAAAGAATCATTTCTGGTAAGAGTGGTTGCTGTCTCATAGTGTGCGAAGGATTTATGGCTTTATCTTGAGTACGTGTAATATGCTCGAGAGCAAAATTTGTTGAGGTAGCAGGGACTACGTTCGCATAAGCAGGGAGTTAGAGTTGTCAGCGACTTTCTTTGCCCTTAACCTGACAAAGTTTAGTTAGGATCTAATTTAATAAGACGCGGCTGCACTTTTCACTATTGAAATCATGAATGAAACAATGAAATTTTCACTCTGCAGCGGAGTGTGCGCTGATATGAAACTTCCTGGCAGATTAAACCTGCGCGCCAGATCGGGTCTCGAACTCGGGACCTTTGGCTTTCGTGGTAAAGTGCTCTAACGACTTTTCTCATTTTTTTTATTTTTTTTTTATTTTTAAAATCTCTATTGTTTGAAAATAATACAAGACGTTCTTCATAATATAAAACAATATTTCTTGAAAACCTAAAACATAAATAAATATACTTTCTCAACATCCTTCTTTTTTTTGTAAATGTAAATAAGTATACAGTTTCAACATCGTCAACATCACTAACATGTTTTATTTTTTATCTTTTTTTAATGGGGGAGCACATGAGAAAGAAAACAAATAGCCTGCAGGTACAGAGCCATTCGTGAATAAAATAAACAGGTGCAATTAAAAAGAAATAGAAGATAAAGACAAAAGAGAAGTGAAAGAAATTAGTAATACTTGCTGTGCCATGCTCCTCTTTGGCGCGCCGTCAGAACAAAATCTATTCGATCATTGACCATTACAAGGGGAACGTGGGATCGTCCAGTCTTGGCTGGCACGTTTCTTTGAGATTCCAGCCCCGCGGCGGATTGGCGAAAATACTCTGGAAATAGTTCGCGAAAGTGGCCCGATAGTGTCCATATTGACGAAGGGTGTGGTGGTGTACTTGGAGGGTTGTCCGGAAGTCCGCCGGATTGACGATGTCGTGCCGGAAGAGGTAGTTGACAGCCATGCCACTGATCCATGTGATGGCGTGCCACTTAGACGATGGCAAGTAGGTCGTATTAGGATATATCAGCATGGTAGGAAAGACGTGATATGCGGGTACTAGGAGGTAGAAAGCCACAATCTTCTGTACAAGGGTCCAGACAGCTGCTGCTGCCGTCGCTCACTCAATACGGTGTAAATCTGTATCTTCGACATTGCACTTCAGGCACAGGGGTGAGTCCACCAGCGCGATGCGATACAGTTTCTGTCTTGTAGTATATTTGCCGCTGATGGGAAGATACCACATCGCGGTGGTGTCAGTGATGTGGTACGCTCGGTGGATCGTTTTCCAAACTGTAGGCTATGAAACCAAGGTGTGACGTGCTTCGACGGGGTTTCGGGTTGCGTACGTTCGGAGAAGGCGGCAGATGTCGCGGATGGTCGTCTTCCTAGTACTGGAGAGCTTGGTGTATATGTAGCTGTATTCCAAAAAGAAACGGCCGATGTGCGACATCGGAGGTGGGAAGTGTGTCAAAGACGTCGGTAGGCGTCTCGAAAAAGGTGCGACCTCGGTGGTCAACATTCCAGTAAATGTAGCATTTTGGCTTTTCCATAACCAGAGCATAGTATTAATGTAAAGTGCCATGTTCCTGGCTATCACCTTAACCAGATCGAGCCCACCATCCCGCTTCGGTAAGGTGAGGGCATCATACTGGACTGCCGCTATTGTCGCATTGATAGGCAGAATCTGAACGATATGGGGTGTCCGGGCTGCCAGATGGTTATTGACGAAGGTTATTCTCTGGTACATACTCAGCGGGTGTTATAGGTGATTTTGTATGTTTGCCCGGGTGCGTTGCAGTAGAGCCCGAAAATTGATCGCCGAGGTGCGGCTAATGTCTCGCCTGTACACCAATCCGAGACAGCGAAGGGTGTCCACTAGTTGCAAGGGGACTACGCTGTCGGCTGCGACCGGTCTTCATGGTGCATGAGTTTACGACGTTCATAGGGCTCCCTGCCGCTGCACTGTAACGGATAATCCATTGTATCGCAGCTTGTATTTCGACCGCTGAACGTACCACGATGCCCAAGTCGTCCGCGTAGGCTCGGCAGCGGAACACATGATCCCGGAGTGGAATATCTGTCAAGCGTCGCTGTAATTCGCAAATGAGTGGTTCCACGCAGTGGCATAAAGCATCGTCGACAGTGAGCAACCCTGCCGTACTGAGCGTCCAGTACGTATAGGTTCTGTAAGTCTGCCGTTGAGGAGGAGCCTGGACGTTGCCCTACGAAGGAGTCACATGATTACCTGCGTGAACGTAGGGTTAATCGTCATCCGGTCCATCACTGCGTTGAGGAATGCATAATTGACACCGTCAAACGCCTGATTGAAGCCGATGGAGATTAAAGCGCCTGACAGTCACGAGCGTGTTGCCACAGCGATCACATCTCGATATTGACTGAGGGCAGTCTGTATATTATGATCGCCGCCTAAGGATGTTTGATCGTGGGAAACAATTTCTCGTAATACATGTTTGAGTAGCACAGCTAGAAGGCGTGTGAAAAGTTTGAAGTCTCGAGTCGTGTTTTTCCTTCAGGTTTCGGGACTGGTACGAGTACGCCTTCCATGAACGTTTGTGGCGGGAGTGCCCCGCCGGACAGAAGTTCCCAGTACATGTCGCTCCATCGTGGCAACATCAAGTCTTGGAAAGTTCTTTAAAATTTGAGCGGTAAACCATCCGGGCCGGGAGGCCGATTCAGTGATCCTTTGACCACAGCGCCAAGGACGTCGTCGGTGCTCACTTCCGCAGACAGGAGGGTTGCTGCCGCGGCGTTTAGTGTACGGTGGATCTCCTGGGCAACCTCAGAAATGGCCTCTGCACCGCCAGATACTTCTTGATAGAGAGGTCTGTAGTGCGTTGTGAAGGCATCAGCAATGAAAGCTTGCGAAATCAGCAGTCATCCATCTGGTAGGTCTAAAGTTGTCATTAAGGCCTCCCGTCGGCGTCGGCGAACATTTTGAACAATATGATGGATAGAAGGTCCTTCACCGTTAATCCTCTCTTGGCCGCATGCTCGTATAATGGCTCCTTCCAGAAGGCACCTGGTCAAGGATAAAATCTTTGCCTTGATGCGTTGAGCTTCTTTTAGACGGTTCGGGGATGGGGGATGGCCCATGAACTCGCGTAGAGCGTTATAGTAGAAATCTGTTGTGTGGTGATTCCAAATGGCTTTGGCTCTGCCACAGTGTGTCAAGGTGCGTCGGATGGCCGGTTTGGCGCACGGTAACCACCATTGCAGTTTGGTCTCGTAATACATGATGCGTTGAACACAAGCGTGCCACGTGTCGGTGACGTGTTGTCGATATTCAGGGTCCCGCAGTAGCGTGACGTTTCGCACGAGCGATACTTTCAGAACCCACGCTGATTCGTAGAAGGAAGCTTCTTGGTCTCAAGAAAATTTACTATATTCGAACTGAGAATATGTCCAAGAATTCTGCAGAAAACCAATGTTAGGGATATTTGTCTGTAATTTTGTGGGTTCGTTCTTTTGCCCTTGTTATACACAGGATCGCATCTACGTGATTACTCTGCTCTTCACCATAAAGTGCCTGGCAGGGGTTCAATGAAACACCTTCAAGCTGTCTCTCTGCCGTTCCATTCTCGAACGGCGCGCGGGACAAACAAACAATTAAATTTTTCTTTGCGAGCCCTGATTTCTCTTATTTTATCGTGATAATCATTTCTCCCTAGGTACGTGTATGCCAACAGCATGTTTTCGCAATCGGAGGAGAAAACTGGTGATTGAAATTTCATGAGAAGATCTCGCCGCAACGAAAAACGGCTTTGTTTTAATGATTACTAATCCAATTCGCGTATCACGTCTGTAGCACAATCTCCCCTACTTCGCGATAATACAAAACGAGATGCCCTTCTTTGAACTGTTTCGTCAGTTCCACGTTATGCGGATTCCACACCGTTCAGCGATACTCCGGAATTTGGCAGACAAGCAGTCTCTTTAGTATACCTGTTGCATCTTCTAAGTGTTCTGCCTCTACCCACAACATTATCTCTGTGATCGTTCCAATTTAGGTTATTTATAATTGTAATCCCTAAGTATTTAGTTAAATTTACAGCCTTCAAATTTGTGTAACTTAATTGCGTAATCGAAATTTAGCGGATTTCTTTTAGTACTCATGTGAATAACTTCACATTTTTCTTTATTTAGGGTCAATTGCCACTTTTCACTCCATATAGAGATCTTATCTAAATCGTTTTGCAATTCGTTTTGACCAATACGAATTGACTGATGACTTTACAAGACGGTAAATGACAGCATCAGCTGCAAACAATCTGAGAGGGCTGCTCAGATTGTCTCCTATGTCGTTAATATAGATCAAGAACAACAGAGTCCTGTAACACTTCCTTGCGGAACGCCGGATATTACTTCTGTTTTACTCGATGACTTCCCGTCAATTACTACGAACTGTGACCTCTCTGACAGGAAATCACAAATCCAATCACGTAACCGAGACGATATTGCATAAGCACGCAATTTCAGTACAAGCCGTTTGTGGGGTACAGTGTCAAAAGCCTTCCGGAAATCCATAAATACGGAATCGATCTGAAATCCCTTGTCAATAGCATTTCATGTGAATAGAGTTGGTTGTGTTTCACATGAACGATGTTTTCTAAACCCATGTTGGCTGTGTGTCAATAGACAGTTTTCTTCGAGGTAATTCGTAATGTTTGAACACAATATATGTTCCAAAACCCGGCTGCATATTGACGTTAGCGATATGGGCCTGTGATTTAGTGGATTACTCCTGCTACCAAACAGGGTGTTACTAAAAGGTACGGCCAAAATTTCAGGAAACATTCCTCACACACAAATAAAGAAAAGATGTTATGTGGACATGTGTCCGGAAACGCTTAATTTCCATGTTAGAGCTCATTTTAGTTTCGTCAGTATGTACGCTCAATGAAGCACGTTATCATGATTTCATACGGGATACCACTGCTGCTAGAACATGTACCTTTACAAGTACGACACAACATGTGGTTCATGCACGATGGAGCTCTTGCACATTTCAGTCGAAGTGTTCGTACGCTTCTCAACAACAGATTCGGTGACCCATGGATTGGTAGAGGCGGACCAATTCCATAGCCTCCACGCTCTCCTCAACCCTCTTGACTTTCATTTATGGGGGCATTTGAAAGCTCTTGTCTACGCAACGCCGGTACCAAATGTAGAGACTCTTCGTGCTCGTATTGTGGACGGCTGTGATACAATACGCCATTCTCCAGGGTTGCATCAGCGCATCAGGGATTCCATGCGACGGAGGGTGGATGCATGTATCCTCGCTAACGGAGGACATTTTGAACATTTCCTGTAACAAAGTGTTTGAAGTCACGCTGGTACGTTCTGTTGCTGTGTGTTTCCATTCCATGATTAATGTGATTTTAAGAGAAGCAATAAAATGAGCTCTAACATGGAAAGTAAGCATTTCCGGACACATGTCCACATAACATATTTTCTTTCTTTGTGTGTGAGGAATGTTTCCTGAAAGTTTGGCCGTACCTTTTTGTAACACCCTGTATATTGATGTGACCTGTGCAACTTTCCAGTCTTTGGGTACGGATCATTCGTCGAGCGAAGGGTTGTATATGATCGTTAAGTATGGAGTTAATGCATCGGCATACACCGAAAGGAACCTAATTGGTATACAGTCTGGACCAGAATACTTCCTTTTGTTAAGTGATTTAAGTTGCTTCACTACTCCGAGGATATTTACTTATACGTTACTCATGTTGGCAGCTGTTTTCGATTCGAATTCTGCAATATTTACTTCGTCTTCTTTCGTGGACGCATTTCGGAAGGCTGTGTACAGTAACTCTGCTTTGGCAGCACTGTCTTCGATAGTAACTCCATTGCTATCGCGTAGAGAAAGCATTGATTGTTTCGTGCCGCTAACATACTTCACATACGACCAGAATCTCTTTGGATTTTCTGCCAGGTTTCGAGACAAAGTTTCGTTGTGGAAGCTGTTATAAGCATCTCGCATTGAAGTCCGCGCTAAATTTCGAGTTTCTGTAAAACATTGGCAATCTTGGGGAACTTTGCGTCTGTTTAAATTTGGCATGTTTGTTTCGTTGTTTCTGTGACAGTGTTCTAACCCTTTTGTGTACCACGGAGGATCAGCTCCGTCGTTTGTTAATTTATTTGGTATAAATCTCTCAACTGCTACCGATACTATTTCTTTGAATTCAAGTCACATCTGGTCTACACTCATATTAGTAATTTGGAATGAGTGGAGATTCTCTCTCAGGAAGGCGTCAAGTGAATTTTTATCTGCTTTTTTGAATAAGTATATTTTTCGTTTATTTTTTCGAGGATTTGGGGATTGCAATATGTAGTCTCGCTACGACAACCCTGTGTTCATTAATCCCTGTATCGGTTTTGATGCTAGTTATTAACTCAGGGTTATTTGTTGCCAAGAGGTCAAGTGTGTTTCCACAACCGTTTACTATTCGCGTGGGCTCATGAACTGACCGCTCGAAATAATTTTCAGAGAATGCGTTTAGCACACATTTTATGCGTACTTCACGAATTAAACATGTATTTTCGCCAACATATCGAGGGTAAATTAAAGTCACCACCAACCATTATCGTATGAGTCGGGTACGTATTTGAAATCAATGTCAAGTTTTCTTTGAACTTTTCAGCAACTGTATCATATGAACTGGGAGGTCGGTAAAAGGATTCTATTATTATTTTATTCCGGTTTCCAACAGTAACCTCCGCCCAGACTAACTAACAGGAAGTATCTACTTCAATTTCGCGACAAGTTAAACTGCTTCTAACAGCAACAAACACACCACCGCCAATTGTTAGGTTCTTCGCAAAAATTTCGGGTGAGCTTATATGCGGATATAGCCAGCTTTCAGTGCCTATAACGATTTGAGCATCAGAGCTTTCTATTAGCGCTTGGAGCTCTGGTACTTTCCCAACACAGCTACGACAATTTACAACTGTTATACCAATGGATGAAAGCAATGGGAAACTACAGCCGCAATTTTTCCCGAGGGCATGCAGCTTTACTGTATGTTTAAATGACGATGGCATCCTCTTGGGTAAAATATTCCGGAGGTAAAATAGTCCCCCATCGGATCTCCGGGCGGGGACTACTCAAGAGGATGTCATTATCAGGAGAAAGAAAACTGGCGTTCTACGGATCGGAGCGTGGAATGTCAGATCCCTTAATCGGGCAAGTAGGTTAGAAAATTTAAAAAGGGAAATGGATAGGTTAAAGTTAGATATAGTGGGAATTAGTGAAGTTCGGTGGCAGGAGGAACAAGACTTCTGGTCAGGTGAATACAGGGTTATTAACACAAAATCAAATAGGGGTAATTCAGGAGTAGGTTTAATAATGAATAGGAAAATAGGAATGCGGGTAAGCTACTACAAACAGCATAGTGAACGCATTATTGTGGTCAAGATAGATACGAAGCCCACGCCTACCACAGTAGGACAAGTTTATATGCCAACTAGCTCTGCAGATGATGAAGAAATTGAAGAAATGTATGATGAAATCAAAGAAATTATTCAGATAGTGAAGGGAGACGAAAATTTAATACTCATGGGTGACTGGAATTCGTCAGTAGGAAAAGGGAGAGAAGGAAACGTAGTAGGTGAATATGGATTGGGACTAAGAAATGAAAGAGGAAGCCGTCTGGTAGAATTTTGCACAGAGCACAACTTAATCATAGCTAACACTTGGTTCAAGAAACATAAAAAAGGTTGTAAACATGGAAGAACCCTGGAGATACTGGCAGGTTTCAGATAGATTTTATAATGGTGAGACAGAGATTTAGGAACCAGGTTTTAAATTGTAAGACGTTTGCAGGGGCAGATGTGGACTCTGACCACAATCTGTTGGTTATGAACTGTAGATTAAAACTGAAGAAACTGCAAAAAGGTGGGAATTTAAGGAGATGGGACCTGGATAAACTGACTAAACCAGTGGTTGTACAGATTTTCAGAGAGAGCATAAGGGAATAATTGACAAGGAGAGGGGAAAGAAATACAGTAGAAGAAGAATGGGTAGCTTTGAGGGATGAAGTAGTGAAGGCAGCAGAGAATCAAGTAGGTAAAAAGACGAGGGCTAGTAGAAATCCTTGGGTAACAGAAGAAATATTGAACTTAATTGATGAAAGGAGAAAATATAAAAATGCAGTAAATGAAGCAGGCAAAAACGAATACAAACGTCTCAAGAATGAGATCAACAAGAAGTGCAAAATGGTTAAGCAGGGATGGATAGAGGACAAATGTAAGGATGTAGAGGCTTATCTCACTAGGGGTAAGATAGATACTGCCTACAGGAAAATTAAAGAGACCTTTGGAGAAAAGAGAACCACTTGTATGAATATCAAGAGCTCAGATGGAAGCGCAGTTCTAAGCAAAGAAGGGAAAGCAAAAGGTGGAAGGAGTATATAGAGGGTCTATACAAGGGCGATGTACTTGAGGACAATATTATGGAAATGGAAGAGGATGTAGATGAAGATGAATTGGGAGATATGATACTGCGTGAAGAGATTGACACAGCACTGAAAGACCTGAGTCGAAACAAGGCCCCGGGAGTAGACAACATTCCATTAGAACTACTGACAGCCTTGGGAGAGCCAGTCCTGACAAAACTCTACTATCTGGTGAGCAAGATGTATGGGACAGGCGAAATTCCCTCAGACTTCAAGAAGAATATAATAATTCCAATCTCAAAGAAAGTAGGTGTTGACAGATGTGAAAATTACCGAACTATCAGTTTAATAAGCCACGGCTGCAAAATACTAGCGCGAATTCTTTACAGACGAATGGAAAAACTAGTAGAAGCCGACCTCGGGGAAGATCAGTTTGGATTCCGCAGAAATGTTGGAACACGTGAGGCAATACTGACCCTACGACTTATCTTAGGAGCTAGATTAAGGAAAGGCAAACCTACGTTTCTAGCATTTGTAGACTCAGAGAAAGCTTTTGACAATGTTGACTGGAATACTCTCTTTCAAATTCTGAAGGTGGCAGGGGTAAAATACAGGGAGCGAAAAGCTATTTACAATTTGTAAAGAAGCCAGATGGCAGCTATAAGAGTCGAGGGACATGAAAGGGAAGCAGTCGTTGGGAAGGGAGTGAGACAGGATTGTAACCTCTCCCCGATGTTATTCAATCTCTATATTGAGCAAGCAGTGTAGGAAACAAAAGAAAAATTCGGAGTAGGTATTAAAATCGATGGAGAAGAAATAAAAACTTTGAGGTTCGCCGATGACATTGTAATTCTGTCAGAGACAGCAAAGGACTTGGAACAGCAGTTGAACGGAATGGACAGTGTCTTGAAAGGAGGGCATAAGATGAATATCAACAAAAGCAAAACAAGGATAATGGAATGTAGTCGAATTAAGTCGGGTGATGCTGAAGGAATTAGAATAGGAAATGAGACACTTAAAGTAGTATGGGAGTTTTGCTATTTGGGGAGCAAAATAACTGATGATGGTCGAAGTAGAGAGGATATAAAATGTAGACTGGAAATGGCAAGGAAAGCGTTTCTGAAGAAGAGAAATTTGTTAACATCGAGTATAGATTTCAGTGGCAGGAAGTCGTTTCTGAAAGTATTTGTAGGGAGCGTAGCCACGTATGGAAGTGAAACATGGACGATAAATAGTTTGGACAAAAAGAGAATAGAAGCTTTCAAAATGTGGTGCTACAGAAGAATGCTGAATATTAGATGGGTACATGACATAACTAATGAGGAAGTACTGAATAGGATTGGGGAGAAGAGAAGTTTGTGGCACAACTTGACTAGATGAAGGGATCGGTTGGTAGGACA
This sequence comes from Schistocerca americana, assembly GCF_021461395.2. Classification (NCBI taxonomy): domain Eukaryota; kingdom Metazoa; phylum Arthropoda; class Insecta; order Orthoptera; family Acrididae; genus Schistocerca; species Schistocerca americana. The sequence goes on along the minus strand of NC_060121.1, from coordinate 593,035,177 downwards.
TGTTCTGAGACATCAAGGGATCACCAATTTAGTATTGGAGGGCAGCGTGGAGGGTAAAAATCGTCGAGGGAGACCAAGAGATTAATAGACTAAGCAGATTCAGAAGGATGTAGGTTGCAGTAGGTACTGGGAGATGAAAAAGCTTGCACAGGATAGAGTAACATGAAGGGCTGCATCAAATCAGTCTCAGGACTGAAGACCACAACAACAACATACCAATGGTTCCTGTAGTCGCCTCTTGTGTATATGGACACCTGACCTACTCAGCGGAACCCGAAACCCAACAACCCTTTGACGCAAGTCCAGTAAACTGCAGCCTATACGGTCGCAGAACCGTCTGAGCCTCTGATTCAGACCCTCCACTTAGCTCTGGACCAAAGGTCCGCAATCGATCCAGTCGACTAGGCTGCAAATGGTCAGCTCTGCTTTCATCTTGCAAGCAAGACTGACAGACTTATCGGTTCTGTTAGCCGCTCGAAACCAGATAGAATCTCTTCTGTTCCAAAGTGACACACATCATTGATACCGACGTGAGCAACCACCTGCAGTTGGCTGCACCTTGTGCTCTTCGTGGCATCCGGGAGGACCATTTCCACATCTGGAATGACTCCACCCGGTATGCACACGGATTTAACATTGGATTTCTTTTCCTTATTGCCTGCCAATTCCCTAAGGGGCCCCATAACGCGCCTAACGTTGGAGCTCCCAACTACCAGTAATCCCACCCTCTATGATTGCCCGGATCTTGCAGGATGAGTGGTTTCCCCTGAAACAGGACAGGCGACAGCATCTGGCCCAGCGACAGGGTCAGCCACAGACAGCGCCTGGAACCTGTTTGTCAGACAATCCTGGGGGCCTTACGTGCGGCCGCCTGGGAAGTCGTTCGCCGCCTGCCTCGTCCCGTGGTGACCGCCCACTCGACCACAGGTGAGGGATCAGCCTCAGTGTGAGCAATAACTGGGCTGGCCACCGGTGAGGACGGATCGGAGGACTCTGACGTGCTAGACGTCCGTCGGATCCCCACTGCCGGCCCACAACAGTGGCGCCCATCCACTGCAGCCTCAAGCTGTGTAACCGAAGCTGAGAGTAAAGTGCCACCAACTCGGCTCGCATCCGCACACAACACTCGCAGTCCTTGTCCATACTAAAGACCGTGGAAAACTAAACTATGCAGATAAACGAACTATCGGCACGTGCTGCGCAACTCTACTGTAGCCCATGACGAAAAAGCAGGAACTGTGTCTAAAAATACGCAGATATGTTGTATCAGCATACTCTGAAAGGAACCTCACTTGTATACAATCTGGACTGGAGGCCTTGCCATTATTAAGTGATTCAAATTGCTTTGCTGCGCCGAGGATATCTACTTCTATGTTTCTCATCTTTGCAGTTGTTCCTGATTGGAATTAAGCAATACTTACTTCGTCTTCTTTGGTGAAAGAATTTCGGAAAACCGTGTTTAATAACTCCGCTTTAGTGTCACTGTCATCAGTGACTTGACCGTTGTTATCGCGCAGTGAAGGTATTGATTGTCCTTTTTTTCAGTCGCTTGGGACTTTCCTCTGTGAGAGAGAGTTGCGATAAATGCAAGCTAAGTAAGGGGTCAATGCTCTTTGAGAAACCGAACTGGGATTCTATCCGGAACTGGTGACTTATTTGTATTTATGGTATAGTATTGTATCGAAAAACGGTGAGATTAGTTTACAATCGAAATATTTGCATTTTTAATAACTAGAGCAGAAATCTAGTTTTGCAAGTTGCATTTATAATACGGAAGGCAATGTTTATTCAGTGCCAAAAATTAGTATTACCTTAGGTTATTCAATAAAGGGCACAATTACACCTAAAGGGGACAGGTCAATTTGAGTTCATGGTCTTGAAGCATTACTACATAGCAGCACGATTCATTCAGCGTGTGGTATAGACACGTTTTTGCTATGTTAGAATGCTTAAATATTGTATAAGTGTATTTGTACTGCTAAACGGGGGGAAAAGATTAATACTTGTGTGAGGGCTTATCACGACAGCGTATACATATCATTGAGGCCTTGGTTAAATTGCTCGCCAAATTTCACCACTGCTGGACGCGACAATGCGTTTGGTCCATACACCTACAGAACTTCACAGTGAATCAGAGTACAGTTTAGACGTTTAGCTCAAAAGAAGCGGATTATCCCGTGTACTTTAACTTTGGAGGACGTTTTCATTTGTAGCGCCATTTCACACCTACACTGTTATATACTGTGAAGCGTAATGCCGTAGAAGTGTGTCTTCACGAAAGCCATAATATGTATTCTTTTCTGACAAAGCGCCACTTTCGTTTCACTGTTGTCTGGGCGTGGGATGAGATGAGTATGTGTATGTGTATACGTGTGGTAAGAAACGCTCTGAAAAGTTTGCAAGGCTGTTGCGGGATAAGTTGTGCTGAGAAGTAACTGTTGCGAAAAAAATTCGATATGTTGTGCCGTTACCGAATTAAAAGCATTCATGCTAGCCAATCAGGCTCTCGCGCGCGCAAATTCAAGCGGCCGGCCAGAGACGGTGTCGCCAAATGTATTTTTCGTTTTGTTTCTTAAACAGAACAAGATACAAAAATTGGACGTGGGGTGGGAGTAAAGATCGAACCCGAGCCACAGACTGCGCAGTCTCGTGCGCTATCATCTACGCTATGAAAACAACTGACATTACTTCTGTCTGGTGGGCCGTTAGAATTTTCGCGCGAGGGCCTGATTGGCTAACTTCAATGCTAATTAACTCGGAAACGGCGCAACGTATCGAATATTTTGCTGAACAGTTCTTTCCCAGCACAACGTACCCTGCAACACCCTTACTTGCTTTTTAGACTGTTTCTGACCACTCTGTATTTACCGAGTGTCCTTCCTAAGAGTCAGGCTCGTTTTCTCTGGTGTTTCCACAAATATTTGCAATTCCTTTTTTGAAAAGTGTAGCTGGACTCAGTCCGAACAAATACTGCTCACCAAGTCTTTCATGCAACGCCTAGCGGCGATGGACGGCGTTGGTTTATTTCCCGTTACAAACAAAATAATTTATTAGGGGATATTTCATCTGGCCATTCGATGGAGCGGTCTCAACTCAATCTAGTGCTATATTCTGTTTATAGATATGTTCCCAAGGAATGGTATGACTTCAAAACTTTAACATCATCTGCTTCAATTAATCCCCGAAACGTCTCCCATCTGAGGCATTTACGATTGAGAGGGAGACGTAAACTTCACTAAGAACCCCTTTAACTGTAATATACAGTATTAAAGACATACCGTACAGTATTTCTTAAACGTGGAGCGACATAGCATAACCAGAAATTACGCGGAATTACTCCGACATGAGAAGGTAGAACCGCGTAGCCCCAAGTTCAAAATGCACACAGGCGAATTTTAAGCTCTTAAGCCATATCAGAAATGTCTAAAGTCATTAATTTTTTGAATAACTTGCAGTTGACATCGTTAGCCAAACAGCTGCAGATGTAATTGTCACACAAGTGACTAACAGAGTAAAGAAAATAAAGGTCGTGTTTAATGTTACATTGCAGACGACTTCCATTAATCGGGACTTTAACATGTTGACATGAAGTATTTCATAACAATTTCTATAGTAAAGCTCTTATGATAATTTTTTTAATAATGTACATTTTACTAACAATGAAACGGTTCATTTATTATTTTCAGTAATCTTCACAAAAGTGCGAAGTGTCTATTGGATGACGAAAACTAACATTTTCTTTACATCAAGCACACCTGAGAAAGGAAAAAATTAATACATTTAGGCACGTCACAATAATTACTAGTTTTATTTAGACAGAATTGAGACACTGTAAGAAATGCTCATGGCCGTTGTTCTGCACATTGTGCTTCACACCAATCACACATGATCAAATTCGAGAAACCTAGTGATGCAAACTGACAATGCACAAGTGGCTGAAGTGTAACAACTCTGAACCTCTGGCCCACCTTATATGACAAAGAGATATCAGAATCTGCACTGTCCAAAACTTTTCTGAAAAATGCTTTGCAGTGTCGAAAAATTTCTTTATTGAGAGACTGAATCTTCCCGTAGTCCTCAAAAGACAGATGTGATATCTAGGCCAAGTGTCCAACAAAAGCGATGAATAATTTACTCCATCTGGTAAGAAGATGTTTCGGATGTAATACTGAAAATTATTCTTTCCCATTTTTCCACATTGCGCTGTGTCGATTACAAGATTTTTGCAAATAGTGTTCTTTTTTTATCCTAATTTGTTGAATACGAATGTGCCACAGCATTCATCGAATGCACAAGCGACTTTGTCTTTCTTTCTCTCGAAACAATAAAGTGCGGTTCACACGCAATTCTTGCACGAAACCTGACATATTGGCTCTACGCACAGCATTTTAGCGGATAACAAGCAGTTTCATCTTTATGTCAGCTATAAATTTCAGTTTATTACCTATTAATCACGATTTCTTTACGCGTTTACTTGAAGTAAACTTCTTAATTTTGCTATTTACTTTCCCACATAATTTGCTGAATCTGTTTAACTAGAACGAAGAAACTTGGAAATCAGTCACCATAATCTATCTTGCAACTCAGAGAGCGCCCAGTCACGAATATTTCCCTTAGTAATGACTCTCAGGAGAAGATCTAAATCTGTCGAACAGTTTATCTTTCACAATTTTTCTAATCTCATTTTGGTGTGTATTTCCCACTTTGTGTAAATCTTTGTTACATTTATACAATTCACGTTCAGATTTTACGAAATGGAACCGGCTTTACACCTTGCTTAACTGTAAGCGTTTTCTCCCTACTCCGTTTAACCAAAAAATTTACAGCTTTGTTTTTGACACAGAAAGCTATTATCGTACGTGTTCTTTTCGGGCTAGGAAGGTCCTGTGTTTTTGTTCCGGACTTTAACTAGCAACAATTCACTGAATGTTATTTCCTTTTTCTTTTAATGTTTCCGTAATTTGTAATGAAAAGTCGACATCATTTGCATGAATGTCCAGGAAATTAATTAATAAGTAATACATATGGAGGTCTTCAGGAGAAGCAGATGATTTGGTTCACATACCACGTTCTTCAGATTTCATCTTTGTGAGATTGAAAACAGCCGGCCGGATTGGCCGAGCGGTTCTAGGCGTTTCAGTCTGGAACCGCGCGACAGCTACGGTCGCAGGTTCGAATCCTGCCTCCGGCATGGATGTGAGTGATGTCCTTAGGTTAGTTAGGTTTAAGTAGTTCTAAATTCTAGGGGACTGACGATTTCAGATGTTAAGTCCCATAGTGCTGAGAGCAATATGAACCATTTTTGATTGAGAACATTAATTGGGTACCACATTACTGTGAAACTCCGAAACATGCACAGAGACAAATGCTATTAGCTAGCACATGCGAAGAAAACACAAAAAAATTTAGTTCAGTTTTCTCTCCATTGTCAACACTTAGCGATACCGGAAAGGCAATAGCTAATTATATTAGATGAGTTGCGAATTTAAGTGTATAGAAACTCCGAACAATTATGTCAGAGAAACTATCAACTGAAACTCAAACTCACTTTACAAATTACGATGGCGTTCTGTCGTGTTACCTGTGCCTTGAATCAAAGATACGGGACTGCCGTGTTGCGGATATGCTCTCTATCACAGCTACCGCAAGAGTGTACATTTCTCCAACTACCCTGCGAGCTACGAATTTGGCAATTTTCAATATTTTTTAAAAAGCACTTGCAGTGTGTCTTACCAGATAAAATTTTGACTTTGTATTTCTTTCGGTGTGTTCTTCCTGTGTAAACAATTTCAGGGCAGGTTTCGACATGTCGGATTGGACAGTTTCCTTGTTTTACTTGGCACACTCCCTGGTAGAAGCCTACTGGATCGGATGAAAAATGTTTATACGGAGTGTTTCATAATTAATTAATAGCGAAAACTGACACAGATAAAAGTTTTAGGATAATGGAAGCAAAAAGGGTTTCAGTATACAACGGCCCACAAATGTGCCGTTTGCAAGATAATTGGAATGTATAGTTACGAGCAGTGACTTACTTCACCACGAAATATCATCCCAATTACGAGTACAAATGTACCTGAAATATAAACTTTTCGATGAAGTCTTCAGACTGGAACGGAAGACACGCCTAATAAGTGTTACAGTGGGCAGTACCCTCTGCTTCAGATTGGTTTGTGAAGTACAGATGTAGATGGGGACCTGATGGGAGTCAAAGTCGATGTGCAGAACACGGGTTTGGATGGCAGGTAGTGGCGAGCCAGCTGGTCGGCGCCGGCACCGCCGCTATCCCGTGAGAAGCGGGTTTGGGCGCCGGGCGGGCCAGTCCCTCACACGGCGTCAAGTGCGCAAATTGCGGAAACACTTGAGCGCGTTACGGCGCCACTTGCTGCCGTGCCCGCGCACGCACACACACACACTCACACACACAGTGCCACCTGAGAGGCAGCAGAGCCGTCCAAACACATCGCCTCTCGTCTCCGTAGAGGCCACTTCTACTCTTTGTGACACGAATACGCTACCGCGTAGCGGGGCACTTAGCAACTACGGAGATGAAAATACAGAAACAAATTAGCTCATCCGAGTACGATGAAATAACGTTTATACAGTTTAGTGCGTTTAGTGACACATACAAAAATGACTAAATAATAAGATCAGTCTTGTAAACTTCATTAATTTCCGTGAGTTAATTTTCATTGCAAAGGCGTAAGACATCCATCACGCCCATCACGGAGACTCCGTGATTATGTCACAGCACCCCAGTTCAGGAAGCGGCTTTTAAATCCCAGCATAGATACGAATTTCTGGCATCATTAATATTTTCAGCTTTCCTGCTCCAGTCCTGAATGAAACAAGAAAAGAACGACTGTCCCTAAGCCCCCGTACGACCTCTATTTTTTCTGATTTTATCGCCATGGTCATTTCGCGAAATCTATTTTGGAGCAAGTAATAAAGTGTACTAGCTGGAAAGGAAATGGTTCGCTTGCTCTTCTTTTTTAAATATGTGTTTACTTAGTCGCTTCCTTGTCTGTTTGTCTGTCGGACACAAGCTTTGCAGCTGATTTCAAACAAATTTCCCCATGAGGTACAGACTTGAAACTGTCAACACACAACTGGATGACAATGCAATATTACCTCGGTTTCTTGCCTGTTCTGTGGGGCAGGGTACTTTGTGTATCACTACTATTTCGCCCTTTTGCTGTTCCAGTCTCGAACGTTTCGTGGTCAGAAGGAATGCTGGTAAGCTTCCGTGTGAGCCCGAGTCTCTCTAACTTTTACCTTCACGATCTTATCGCGAGATATATGTGGAAGCAAGCAATATATTGGTTGACTCAGGTCAGGAGAGACTGAAATAAACCTCAAATTTATCACATGTTTCTATTGTAATTCATCCCCATGTTTGAAATCGATAGCAAAATATCACACACACAAGACTTAACAAGAGAAAACAATTATTTGAATAAACCTTTTTAATTTAAAACGTTTTTAAAACAGATTGAAATTATAAAATAATTTCTCTTAGCTCCATACAGATCCATCACCCTATACAGATAGTCCTGAAAATTTGTGCTTCTTAGTTTTTAATATCTGTCACATACTTGTAAATTTTAAAATTATAAACAGTAAGGAATGTTGAGGGTAGCTGTCGTTGAGAAAAATAGCACAGGACTTCATTTCATTTGCAGTGCAATAAAGTTGTTAGTGAATTAGGTGAAATATTCATGTACAATGCGCCCCAATATTTTTGTTTTAAATTTTTCAAGTATTGTCATAGGTATTAAAAGTTCATAAGCGTTAATTTCCCAGACTGTCTGGATGGCGTTAGGAAACAGTATGGGGCTAGGAGAAATCACTGTATACTTTTCTCAGCTTTAAAAATTTGTTATATTAAAAAGTTTTTCAATTTAAAGAATTAATTTCATTGTTTTCCGAACCGAAATTAATTTGCAATTGACTATCTTACTTGTGTAACATTTAACTTATTCAAAATACCTTCATATAAACTACGTTCGATGTTTTGCCCTGGAAATCAGAGACGAGTCAGTATGTCCAACAGCCAGACACGTTATGCGCGAGAAACACGATTTTTTTGAATTGCACTCGACGACACTGAACTGTTTCCCGTGTCCTTTTGTAATGTACGCTAATAACGCCGGAAATAGGAGCCTTAGATGAATAGTTAGTCGATGTAGTGGAATTCGACATATGAATACAGACTTACCTTTTTCTTTTCCAGTTGATATTTCCGCCAATGTGATGTTCTTCAGAAGCGTTTATGCGAAGGGCATGCCGGGAACACAGAGAAAGTTCACGAATTCTCTAGGGATATTGCGCTTTCGTCTTGCTTCATTATTGTATCAATCCTTTTAAATGTTTTTCCTTGCCCTGGTTTCATGTTCTGTATTTGGTGATTAGTCTGGTGAACTGCATGATATTTTTTTCTTTTTTGGCTAGAATTGTTTACAACCATCCTTAGTTTACGTATTTCTCTCTATAAGGAGGTATACTTTTTCGAAAAGCTCTTGCTTTGTTTTTACTACGTTTCGCATCTAATGAATTAAGACGATATTGCAGAGGTGGGGATAAATGTGGTACTTACTGTTTCCAAGGTGCGTTCTGTAACATTTAAAAATACCATATCTAGAACCATAATATGGTTTTTGGATGCCAATCTTCCATAGCAGCTCTTCAGTTGTTGTTGGGTTTTTCGTCGTAATTTTTAATTATTTTCAGATGCTTAAGACCGAAAAATCAAAGAACAACAGAAATCATTCTTTAACATCCCTGAGTATTCGTAACAGATCCAGAAAAATATAGAACGATCTCGAATTTTTCCTTTGAAAAATAGTCTATGTGATCAAACTTACCCGAACACCACAAAAAACATAAGTTTTTCATTTTAGGTGCATTGTGCTGCCACCTACTGCCAGGTATTCCATATCAGCGACCTCAGTAGTCATTAGACATCGTGAGAGAGCAGAAAGGGGCGCTCCGCGGAACTCACGGACTTTGAACGTGGTCACCTGTGTCATACGTCTGTACGCGAGATTTACACACTCCTAAACATCCATAGGTCCACTGTTTCCGATGTGATAGGGAAGTGGAAACGTGAAGGGACACGTACAGCACAAAATCGTACAGGCCGACCTCGTCTGTTGACTAACAGAGAGCTCCGACAGTTGAAGATGGTCGTAATGTGTAATAGGCCGACACCTATCCAGTTCATCACACAGGAATTCCAAACTGCATCAGGATCCACTGCAAGTACTATGACAGTTTTGCGTGAGGTGAGAAAACTTGGATTTAATAGTCTAACGGCTGCTCATAAGCCACACATCACGCCGGAAAATGCCAAACGACGCCTCGCCTGGTTTAAGGAGCGTAAACATTGGACGATGTAGAAACGTTGTGTGGAGTGACGAATCACGGTACACAATGTGGCGGGCCGATGACAGAGCATGGGTATGGCGAATGCCCAGTGGACGTCATCTGCCAGCGTGTGTAATGACAACAGTAAAATTCGGAGGCCGTGGTGTTATGGTGTGGTCGTGTTTTTCATGGAGGGGGCTTGCACCCCTTGTTGTTTTACGTGGCACTATAACAGCACAGGCCTACATTGATGTTTTAAGCACATTCGTACTTCCCACTGTTGAGGAGCAATTCGGGGATGGCGATTGCGTCTTTCAACACGATCGAGCACCTGTTCGTAATGCACGACCTGTGGCGGAGTGGTTACATGACAATAACATCCCTGTAATGAACCGGCCTGCACAGAGTCCTGACCTGAATCCTATAGAACACCTTTGGGATGTTTTCGAACACTGTCTTCGTGCCAGGCCTCACCGACCAACATCAGTACCTCTCCTCAGTGCAGCACCCCGTGAAGAATGGGCTGCCATTCCCCAAGAAACCTTCCAGCACCTGATGGAACGTATGCCTGCGAGAGTGGAAGCTGTCATCAAGACTAAGGATGGGACAACACCATATTGTATTCCAGCATTACCTATGGAGGGCACCACGAACTTGTAAGTCATTTGATTACATAGTGTATATTGATGCGAAAGAGGCACAATATGTCCTGCTGACCACCATGATGTGACGAAGACCCTTCAAGCACTTATATCTCCATAAACACAACAGATATCACCATGCAGTCACTGTACTGCACAACGGGGGAATCATGAATATATATACGGGGTGATTATAATTTAACTTTCACTATTTGAGAGGGCCACCTTAAAAACAAGTGATCATAGGACAATGAAACTTCGTGAAACCATTGGAAGGACATGCGGAAGAGATATAACGACCAAACCATTGAAAGAAAGGCATTCTAATTTTCTCGTGGTAGGGTGACATTTGTTAATTGCGTACCATGTTTACGTTGCAGGTCACAAACGTTGCTCTCTATGACGAACATGTGCATCCACAGCAGGCTGGAACCACACTAGAGCTTGCTCTATTGCTGCCCGAAACATTTGAGGTGGGAAGTTGGCTACATCCCTCACTACTCTCATCTTCAAGATCCGAAGTGTGTTAGTGTTCCGATGATAAACCCTATCTTTCAGATAATACCACAGCCAGAAATCATATGAGTTCAAATCTGGCCATCTTGGTGGCCACATAATTTGGAACCATCGGCCAAAGATTCTCTTTTCCACACGTATTACGGAGTAACCGAATAATCTCACGAGCAATGTGAGATGGATCTGCATCGTTCATCGAAACAGTTGACGCCAAAGCTTCTCTCTGCCGTAGAGCAGTGATCATATGTTGGTGAAGCAGATTACAGTAACGACAAATAGCTTCTGAAATGTTGTGCAGAAAATGAATGGCCTCGGGCTTCAGGATGTCATTCACGTAGGTCGCACTGGTCGCAGGGTGCTGCACGCGCACCAACTGTGGTTTGTGATTGTGCCAAATAGCACCCCACACCACAAGGCCTTGAGTTGGCGCTATATTTCTTGAGTGAATGCCGTTTCCCATCTGCGGCGAACCAAAACGCAATCATCATTTTCAAACAAACAGAACCGGGATTCATCCGAAAATGCTATATCATGCCATTCATGTACCCAGTGACGTCATTCCACACACAATTGCCGTCTAGCAAGTTTCTGGACATTCATCAAAGATAGGCGGGAAGTGGACGACGCTCACATAACCTATGCCGTAATAGCGACGGACTGCCATCCCTGATAGTGTACCATGTGTTACACTGTTACACAGTTGCGCCAGAGCCGAGTGGGACGCAGATCTATCCTACAGTGCCATTCGGATGAGGTGTCGATCTACTCAGGAGGGGGGGGGGGGGTCTGGGTGGTGCGGCCTGACCCATCTCGTCGTGTCCTACGGCCTTCAGTAAACCATTCTGCACACACCCGTTGCACTGACGAAACACTTCAACCCACACGAGCAACCCGGATGGATGCATCACATTTTCTCATGCCAGTAACGCGCCCTCTTTCAGACTCACTGATCTGACGGTACAGTTCGCGAATACGTCTGCGAGGCATCCTGCTCGTCTGCTCAAGTCACACTGATCCATTACCTACGGCCTGTGGGCAGAAATCAGATGCTAATCATTTCTGCAGAACATATTAATGTACATGTCCTGTGAATATGAACGCCCTATCTCTAGTCGTTCAAGGAGCTATGTTTTTCGAAGATGAGTGTGGTTTTCCGTCTGGACTGGCTCAAGTAGCGAAAATTTAATTATAAGCGCCCTGTATATCACATGACTTTTCCTGAAAAGTACGTTTATGAGCGTCTCTCGTGCTTGCTACACGAATTCGTGAAGAAACACGCGACTCACCTTTTGAATTTCTCTATCTGTTCTACTAGACCTACGTGACGAGATTCCCAGACTAATAACGGACAATCTGCAAAAAGAGCCGTTTCAAGGGTGATAGCGTTTGTATGGTTAGTGTTCATCACTGACTTCAGTACAAAAGTAGTCCTTGTTAGTAAAAATGAATTATAAATGAAAACTTCTCGATTAAGTCACCGTAAAATTATGTTCAAAATCCATCCATGAACAACCTTAACTATACTGGTTCAGCCCGTTAAATGTTGCAATTTACTGCACAGTGATACCTGTCAGAAGAGGTGTTTCGCGTGCCTTTCTTCATTTGATGCAATACTGCACTCGTATCTTCAGCAAGTTACGAATTCGTCCACCAAAACACCACGGTTATGTCCTAAATCTTGATAAAAATACAATTCGCTGCTCCAGTTCTTCAACCGTATCTACGGGAGTGCTGCGCAATTCACATTTGAGGTGACGCCCTGCTCGATGTACCCTTTTTGCGTCATATTGGCGCATTAGATGCCGTCTTATACCAGCATCAAACTGGGCCGGTGCCCCGTAATGCACTGTCACATTTACCGTGAACAAGGTGATCAGAAACAGCCTGAAAATCTTGTAAGGGTAAGCTCTACTGAGAAAAACTTCTTAAGAAAAAATTCCAAAAGTTGCACCGTTTCATAGTTAATTAGCATTGAATGAAATATATTCCCAGTGGCCAAGATGGACAACCATCAGCTGTATAATGGAATGACAACAACGAAAATTTGGGCTGTACGGGGACTCGAACCGGGATTACCCGCTTATCGCGAGCAGTCGCCCTACCATTTAGCTGTCCGCGCACGACTCACAGTCAGATCCTAACACTCATGCGTCGTCAACCATGTGTAGACAACTTGTACTCGTACGTCCATTATGTATATTCCCGTAAATGCGGAACACTTTTTAATTTAAAATCATTTGTCCAGTGTCGGCGGATATATACGATATTCCAGTGCCTGTGTTATTCTGAATTGGACATTCATGCATGTCCAAAGGAACTTTGCATCGTATTCGGAATAACGTAGGCACTGCAATATCGTATTTCAATTGAAAGTCCCTTGCCCGGTGTCGGCGGATGAATTCGATGTTGCAATGCATGTGTTTTTCCGAGGTACGATGATATGTTCCTCCGACCGTTGGGCGCGCAAATTCAAGCGAAACGCCAGAAATGGTATCGTCAAAAGCGTTCTTCGCTTGGTTTGCTAAAACCGAAAAACAGAGCTATATAAAAATTCATCATGGGATGGTACTAAGTATCCAGCCCGAGCCAAAGGCCGAGCAGTCTCATCTACATGATGAGAACAACTGACACTAGTTGTATCTTGTTATGTTATGTAAGTTGAAGGTGGGGGGGGGGGGAGAAAGGAAAGGAAAGGAAAGAAACTATTGATACCAGTTGCATCGGGATTTCGTGCGAAATCAGCGGCGGCGAGTGAAAATGTGTACAGGACTGGGATTTGAAACTGGGATCTGCTACTTAGTAGGCAACTGTGTTGACCAGTAAGGCATCCGGACACAGTGTTTATCGTAATTGCGTGGGCTATCTCGGCACATCTCCCGACCGACCAACACTCCAGCATAGGACCACCTGTCCGCAGTCTCCGTCCATGTCCTATGTGCTCGGTACTTTGAGATTCTCGCAGGAGGTCGAACGTAATTGTGCATCCGGATTGAAGGTGGTGAGTTCATTGCCCATAGAAGAGAATCAGTTATACGAATACCAGTTGGCTGTTCTTTCAAACAAGTCCGAAAGAACAGACATCACGCGTAATCAGCTGCTGTGATACATTTTGAGCAGTGGCGCCATTAAGGTAGTGGACTGTTCTGTCTGGCGACACTAGCGCACGGGTAGTATCGACTATCCCTCTTGCGGCCCCATTGCCAGTATCTATGAGGAAGAGTTGGTATCTGTGGGTTGTGTCCTCAGAAGGTCTTTGCTTGCCGATATATACTATATAGGGGTTCGCTGGCCCGAGGGAGGAGGCACAAAGTGTGTCGGACGGCCGTTCGTCGCCCGGCTGCCCCCTTCTACTTGGCTGTCATCGGCACCACTCAGTAACCGCCGCGACGCACCGTGGATCTATGAGGTGCTTGCTGATACAGGGGAGTAACATTTTGTGATCCTCGTTGTGATTAATGTCATTGCCTGCCCGACCTTCTAGTTATTTTCCGGTTTGACTCCGACCCTCAGAGTTTTACAATGTCGGCTCTTTGGTCGTAAATATAGACCGTAGTATTGTACTAGACACTAGTTGTCGTTTGAACATTGGTACTGATATTATATTGCCCTTCCTTTCTAATTTATACGCGATCATTTATGTTTTAACGAATCAGCTCCTGGTCGGAAATACAGTCGGAACAATTGTACCAAGGCACAAGTTGCCGTTAAACAAACAGGGGTCTTGTGGTTAGATTTAGATGTTAACCGGTTCAATTCCTTGATTGTCATTGTATTTGAGATAATCTGAACTAGCTGTTGTACTAATCTGTGCGTTCGTGTCTTTTTAACTGTATCTTGTGGTTCCGCCGAGTGAGTTCTCTTGTAATAAGTGCTCATACGTAATGTTTTAAGACGTTCTTTCACAGCGGCCTTCATAACTGACAAGCAGTTTAAGTTTTGAAATATTAACGGCCAACTGTCACCAGGACTATAGTCAGAATAATATTGTCAAGGTGGACCCACTAGAATCCAGCCGCAACTTGCTTGCTGATTGAGATGAAAAGGTTGCTCGCTTTGAAGCAAGCCTTATCACTGTCATAATTGTTTCCTGATTTGTTTAACCTTTAAGCAGGTGCGCATCTTAACCCCGAACCTTTCGACATACAGTTTCCAAATTAAAAGAAAATACGTCATCTGTTTGAGTAATTGAAATATCTGTTCATCAATATTACTCATATGTTGCAGAAGGGCATTTAATAAGAGAAATTGTGTCCAGCGCGGTAGTAGACACCGCTGTTTCACCTGCTAACGGACGGGATGCAGGTCCGGGCCCTTGCAATTACTGTCATGTTGTTCTTGTTTTGATTTCTCTTGTAAAAGTTCATTCATTTCACAAATTTGTTAATTTGTAAAGAAAAGAAATTTATATATTGTTGAATAAAAAGGATGTGTGAAAAGAACGTTACATTGGTGGGTCGTCGCTTCCACGTTTTCCTTAATACCAGCAAATACCACGCCTCACATTTCACGGCAATTGAAGGTGGAAGGGAGAGAAAGGGAAAGGAAGAGACGGAATTATTGACGTCAGCTGCACCCGGACTTTATGCGGTTCAGCGACGACGAGTGAAAATGTGTGCCAAACAGGGATTCGAACCTTGGATCTCCTGCTTACTACGCAGTTGCGTTACCCACTGCGCCACGCGGACACAGTGTTTATTGCGATTGCCAGACCATCTGGGCACCCCTCTTGTCCAAGCCACACTCCCACCCAGCGCCACCTGCCCACAGTCCCCGCCCATGTCCTTCATGCTCTCTAGTTTGAGATTCCTGCAGGAGATCGAAAGTAATTGTGCATCCGCACTAAAGGTTGTGAATTTGTTGCCCATCGAGGTGAATCAACCTCATGAATGCCTGGTGTCTTTTTCTTTCGGTCATGTCCAAAAGAACAGACACCACAAATTCATATAAATAATTGTATCTGGCGGACTTCTTGAATTTGCACACGCAATGGCCTTATTGGCTAACTTAGGTGCTAATCAGCTCGTAAGCGGGACAACGTATGGAATTTTTTCTTAACAATTATTTCTCACCACAACTCTTACTAGCTTTCGAAACTGTTTCGGTCCACCCTGTATACACCATGGGTATGTTTGAGCCCGATTATATAAAGGTTTATCTTTAAAACACATTTGTACTAAACTGGGTAATATTTGAGACTGCAGTCAATGACGGCTCATAACCGCACATTCACATTTACCTCCAAAACGAGTATATTGACCTATGTTTACTGTAATGGTTCAAATGGCTCTGAGTACTATGGGACATAACTACTGAGGTCATCAGTCCCCTAGAACTTAGAACTACTTAAACCTAACTAACCTAAGGACATCACAAACATCCATGCCCGAGGCAGGGTTCGAACCTGCGACCGTAGCGGTCGCGCGGTTCCAGACTGTGGCGCCTAGAACCTCTCGGCCGCTCCGAACGGCTTTACTGTAATATTATTCCTTCTACGAGAGCGTGCTGAAAAGTAATGCGTCCGAAATTTTTATGCAAAGACTCTAAACGCTTTTTAAATAAAATAAACATTATTAACATCGTACGTATTTAGTCACATATTTGCAGCCCTTTGCCTCTAGAGGGCTCCGAATTGTGGCATGTAACATGGCAGTGTGTAATGTAGCTTTTTCGGTGCGTGAGGAACAGCGTGCTGCAATCGAGCTCCGAATTCAGAGAGTCCGTCCACGTTTACAGCACCCTTTCCTTCGTCACGACAATGCCAGACCACACACGAGCGCTGCGACATCTGCAGCGTGCCGACACCCTCGATTCACCGTCATCGATCATCCTCCATAAAGTCTCGACTTGGCTCCATCTCATTTTTATCTGTTTACGGAACTTAAAGAACACCTTCGAGGACTTCACTTTGATGTGTTGAAGTGGTACAAGCAGATGTGAGGTTGCGGCCAACAAAACCAAACATTCTACAGTGACGATATCAACAAACTGATCTCTCGTCACGAGAAAGGTGCTCATCACCGGAGTGACTATGTTGAGTAAGAAATATGTACGCATGAAGAATAAATATGAACAATGTTAATAACGTTTGTTTTACTTAAAGCAGGCCGGTGTGGCAGAGCCGTTCTAGACGCTTCAGTCCGGAACCGCGCGACCGCTACGGTCGCAGGTTCGAATCCTGCCTCGGACATGGATGTGTGTAATGTCCTTAGGTTAGTTAGGTTTAAGTAGTTCTAAGTTCTAGCGGACTGATGACCTCAGATGTTAAGTCCCATAGTGCTCAGAGCCATTTGAACCATTTTTTACTTAAAAAGCTTTAAAAGTTTTCACGTAAGAAATTCTGAGTCATTGCTTTTCAGCAGGCCCTCGTATTACCGTGTACTTCCACCAGTTTCATTTTTCGCTATTAATTATGATGCACCGTGTATACACTGCACCCTGTATACACCAACCCCATTTCCGACGTCTGCTTTTCCGAAGCAAGAGATTCAGCAGCTGCGCTATATAGGGCCACGCAGTAACTTGCCTAACAGTATCAATGTCCTAGTACCTCTTCTCACTTTCCAACCTTTAAGGCTCGACCACCAACCACCCTGTAAAATAGATACGGCTAGAATGACTGCTGCAGTGTAAAGCTTGTTAGGAGACTTAACCTTTCATTCAGCACGAACCACTCTACAAATGAAAAAGAAAGCACTGTATATGAACAAATACACAATACTCGTACATGGTATTCAAAAGTAGCACGGCGTTACGGGACAATGACCAAGTTACAATTGTTTTCGATAGCGGCTCCGCGCACTGTTCGGGAGACTCAAAGAATATGCAGCTTGAAAGTCGATCAACTTGGTACTTCTAGTCGTCCACTTCATGGCTGCATCTGCAACATTACCTCTCGTTTGCAATTTTTCCAGTACTTGGTGGTGGACTTGTTTGATGCTTCATTACTTTTCCGTGAAAGCATTCTGAGTCTGGGCCGTCATAACTGGCATATATAATGTACTTTGTTATGATTGTGACGGTACGTCGCTTTGAGCACCGAGCGACATCACGCACACGATCGCACTCGCCGCTCTGAGAGCTGAGGGGGCGTGGTCGGCAGGCGAGCTCTGTGCAGAACCCAGAAGTCGGACATCACCGTGCTTGTCCGAAGCGGTATGCCGACATGCGTGTTTGTCGAGCTACGAGAGCAGGGATAACGAGTTTGAGAAAACACATTGGGGTGCACGGTCCTTCTTGTCCGCTGCCAAAGCATGCAGCCGTCTACAGGACATTTAAAACCACAGTCACGATAGGAAGTGCCTGACACACGATATCTATGTAAAAGTTAAGCATATAGGATTAATTATCTCGTCGAGACGAAATAGACAAACCTACACTGAATCTCGCAGCACAGTAAGTTTGGGATCTCAAGAGCCATAAAGATGTACACATATCATACATTAAGGAAACTAGTAACTCTTGTTGTATTAAATTTGCAGAGCTGAGCGATGGGCCAAAAGAAGCGTAACACAAATTGAAATGCTGATATGATGCCACAAGTTAAGAATTAATAATTGTTTTTGTGTTATGAGTACTTATTGGTATTTTGCATTTAATCTTAGTAAAAATACTGTTTATATTAATTATAAATAAGAAAATAGATGATGAAGTAGCGATACACCATTCGCTTGCTAAATCGCATGGTGCACTCAAGCAGACTCGAGAAGCTCGTCATTAAACGGTATCAAAATCCGTGATCGCCCAAAATAGCACCTACAAATTATTCTCATCGACAATAACATGACCGCATGGGGAAGCCGTGCGATCTAAGACGTCTTGTCACGGTTCGCGCGGCTCACCCCGGTCGGAGGTTCGAGCCCTTCCTCGGGCATGGGTGTGTGTTGTCCTTAGCGCAAGTTAGTTTAATTAGTGTGTAAGCTTAGGGACCGATGACATCAGCAGTTTGGTCCCATAGTCCTTACCACAAATTTCCATTTGCAATAACATGCACCACAGAAAATCTCGTGATTTACCATTGCTCAAAATGTGATAAAATAATATAACTTTACACTGCCAACGGCCTTGTCTCGTCGTATACAGCGGTTCACGTTATACAACTGAAGATAAGCAACTGCAGGTGTAGCCAGTACTTGGATGGATAACCGTCTGAGTATGCTTTCCCTTTACTTTTACCGCTAAGGGGAGTTGTGGTAAAGTCTGTAATACTTGCGCCAACGCCGTGGAATACATCCCAAAGGCAAGAACTGAAGGCATGTGACGCTGTTGATGGTGACCTGTCCGTCGGATGGGGACGCTGAGCTCGGTGACCACCTCGGTGCTACTCCAGAGGACTCCGTTCGGGATCACGCAGCCAACACTGTCATACGACTATATTTTTTATATGATATTATTTTAAGTGATTGTCTGAGAATAAATATTTACACTCAGTCTGTACGGAAAATATTTACACTCATTCTGTACATATTGTAGGAGAAATATTAAACATAGAGAATTAAGAATCGCATCAAGAGATGCACAACGAAAAGACGCTTAATTTGATGCGTATAAAATTTGTGTAAACTGAAAAACTCTTAAATGGAGAAGCTACATATAATGTGAATGGCACTGAGAAACGGTCACTTCGACTCTAGGAGGGATGAGAAACGCATGTGCAGTTAGTCTTTTGCTGGCTAGGGTTGTGTACGATCCTGAGTGTCGCCTTGGGGAAATTCTGCTAGTTTGCTAAGTTGTGAGACTTATAAATATTCCGGCTGGTGTTCCAAATATTTTCGATTGTTCCGTCATTTTGAATGATTCCTGATAACCGTCGAACTTAGAATTATGCAAGATTGTAGGCGGTTTGTTTTTATCTAGGGGACCCTGGACTACTCAATATTTGGGACAAAGTTCAGGCTTCGAATAATTCCTGTGAAGCAGGAATGTGGCAGCAAATACAACATACATTGATCAGAATGCCATTTACACTACATGAAACACACATTGTATTATTGTGTTGAGGAACTAATGAACACAGTGATTTCTACTTACTTTTTCGTTTAAAGATCAGTCACTTCACTTTATTAAGAAAAGCAACACTATTCCGTTACTGGATACTTCAGTTCTAGATTTCGGTAGACACGAAAGTGAAAGCGCACCCGTCCTCTACGGCCCCCTGGACATCCATAATTCTTAGTCATATATTTTTCTAGCCTCGCAACACGGGGCAACGTCACACGATGAATACTCACAGCGGTAATGTGTGGCCCACTTCTTCCTCAGTTAAACAAGGCTCATACCTGCAACAAAAATAGAAACATTTTTGAACATACTGCACTCCCACGGTTATTTTTAGTAAAAGCATCAATAAAACCTTGATTTTCTTGTAACAGAGATCATTTTAGTTGTTCCGTATTGCATTAAAGCACAAAAACAGCTATGATGCCACGTCATTGAAACCTATGGACCTATCAAATGTCTAACCGCATTAACTTCACGATGTCGGGAGTCTCATCTCTCGAGGTGCAATACAGACGAAAAATAAACAAAAGCACCCCAGAATGCAGTGTGACGCATAAGCAGATCCAGAATGTTGTTCAGTTCATCGAGCTTAATGTGGTGTATTTGTCAACAGAATACTAGAAATATGTCTTGTGAACAGACGTACTACCTTCGTACACCGCACAAATGTCGAACGCAAAAAATCAGAATAGCACTGTGCACCACCCATCTTACCTGGAAACAGTGAACCTGACAGCAGAAGACTGTTTGGACGCTGGTTTTTACGTGCTTTGGAGAAGCTGTAGAGGGCGGTCAATCTGGGAGACTACATAGATATAAGTGACACCTTTAACGTTGTCTTAGCGTAATCCGCGAACGGACGGTGAGTGCAGGCCTGCAAGCAGCGAATACTCTGTACCTCCTTCCATCGTCAGAGAAATCTTACGGAGCCGTGTGAAGACTTGTGTAAACGAGGAAATCGATCCAGAGGGAAAGGATTGGAGGAATCTAAATTGTCTTTATATCTCCCTATCGCACTGAAGATCCATTACTTCAAGCTGCAGGTCGGCGTGAATTGTGTACTGCAAGCGTTTTCATTTTCCCATTCCGTCAGGTTAGTACGAATCCTGATTTATTTTCCAGTATCCCTAGTAGGTTTGTTGATAAATAATCTATACTTTTTTCCAAAAGGAATCTAATAGCAATATCATGTGCCGATATTTTTATTTACATTACATTCTTTTCACAATTTTTAGAAAATACACATATCAAAAAAAGTTTTGCATCACCTCGGTTCCGAGACGTTCGGAACCTGAACAGAAAATTGGAACAGAGATCAACATAAAGACCATTTCCCCCTTTTTATTGCTCATGAAAACCACACATTGCATGTTGTACAACCATACAGCGAGACCTTCAGAGGTGATGGTCCAGACTGCTGCACACACACACGTACCTCTAATACCCAGTAGCACGTCCTCTTGCATTTTTGCATGCCTGTATTCGTCGTGGCATACTATACAGAAGTTCATCAAGGCACTGTTGGTCCAGAACGTCCCACTCTTCAACGGCGATTCGGCGTAGATCCCTTTTCAATCTATCCCAAGCATGTTTATAGGGTTCATGTCTGGAGAACATGCTGAACACTCTAGTCGAGCGATGTCGTTAGCCTAAATGAAGTCATTCACAACATGTGTCCGTGAAGACGAATCCCTCACCAATATGCTGCCGATATGGTTGCACTGTCGGCCGGAGGGTGGCATTCGCGTATCGTACAGCCGTTACAGCACCTTCTATGACAACAGCGGCATACGCCAGCCCCACATAATGCCAACCCAAAACAGCAGGAAACCTCCACCTTGCTGCACTCGCTGGACAGTGTGTCTAAGGCGTTCGGCCTGACCGGGTCTCCGACGATTGTCCGGTTGAAGGCATATGCGACACTCATTGGTGAAGAGAACGTGATGCCAAGCCCGAGCGGTCCCTTCGACATGTTGTTGGGCCCATCAGTATAGCGCTGCATAGTGTCGTGGTTGCAAAGATGGATCTCGCCATGGACGGCTGGACGGCGGGAGTGAAGTTATGCATCATGCATCATGCAGCCTATTGAGCACAGTTTGAGTCGTAACACGACGTCCTGTGGCTGCAAGAAAAGCATTATTGAACATGGTGGCGTTGTTGATGTTAGGAATCCTCCGGGCCATAATCTGTAGGTAGCGACCATTCACTCACTGCAGCAGTAGCCCGCTGGCAGCCTGATCGAGGCATGTCATTGACAGTTCCTGTCTCTCTGTATCTCCTCCATATCCGATTAACATCGCTTTGGTTCACTCCGAAACGCCTGGACACTTCCTTTGTTGAGAGCCCTTCCTGGCACAAAGTAACAGTGCGGACGCGATGGAGCTGTGGTATCGACCGTCTAGGCATCGGCTCTCGGACCCCCTCCGTCTAATAGGCGCTCCTCATGCCTGGTTGTTTACATCTCTGAGCTGGTTTAGTGACCTCTCTGAACAGTCAAAGGGACTGTGTCTGTGATACGATATCTACAGTCAACGCCTATCTTCAGGAGTTCTGGGAACCGTGGCGATGCAAAACTTTTTTTGATGTGTGTATTTGCAGAACGTAGTTTTACGTTTACTGCGTGAAGGAATCTTACTATTTTTTGAGGTTTCATCACGTCCAATCTTTCTCTTTTGACTTTGTGAAGCAAGTATATGTGGCACAAAAGAAGTAGTCCGATTACACTGTGGGGCGGGGGGTGGTGGTGGTGGGGGGGGGGGGGGGGGGCGGGGCGGTTGAATGGAATAACAAGATTTCCGATGTGAATATTGCACACCAGTTGCGTTAAAAACTGAACTAATGTTCTATTTCTCCACATCGACATTCTTCTAAAACAGTTGCTGAAAATGAACAAAGGTCTAAATGGCAACACTTGTCTTTGCAGTGGGTGGAGACGTGTGAGGGGAAATGCTGAAGTAATCGGCGCTCGGCGATACCAACAGGAACTGCAACGTTTAGCTTCAGTACGCCGTTTTCACACTACAACTGCTAGGTGACTGGCGTTGGCAGAGATGACAAAATAGGGATGCCGACATGAAGTGTTCCGGACAAAACCGCTATGTGCCTGCCATCGGGCACCTCTTATTGTGCCACTTACTTGCAGTAACAGTTGTTAACAAAGTGATTATCGCCAAGCATTGTTTTCCTTTCAGTTCTAGCTCTAACGGGGATAGGCAAGCTACCAGCTTGTTCCCAGAATGAGATTTTCACTCAGCAGCGGAGTGTGCGCTGATATGAAACTTCTTGGCAGAGTTCGAGTCTCGGTCGGGCACACAGTTTTAATCTGCCAGGAAGTTTCATACCAGCTTGTTGATGCACAGAATATCTAATAATAAATCAATACCTATAGATGCAGCTCTAAAACCAGCGCTATATCTACAATGTGCAGCCAAATTTTTATAGGCAGGTACGTTGATATTTTTTCCGTCGATATAATGATATATCGATACATTTTTATACACTCCTGGAAATGGAAAAAAGAACACATTGACACCGGTGTGTCAGACCCACCATACTTGCTCCGGACACTGCGAGAGGGCTGTGCAAGCAATGATCACACGCACGGCACAGCGGACACACCAGGAACCGCGGTGTTGGCCGTCGAATGGCGCTAGCTGCGCAGCATTTGTGCCCCGCCGCCGTCAGTATCAGCCAGTTTGCCGTGGCATACGGAGCTCCATCGCAGTCTTTAACACTGGTAGCATGCTGCGACAGCGTGGACGTTAATCGTATGTGCAGTTGACGGACTTTGAGCGAGGGCGTATAGTGGGCATGCGGGAGGCCGGGTGGACGTACCGCCGAATTGCTCAACACGTGGGGCGTGAGGTCTCCACAGTATATCGATGTTGTCGCCAGTGGTCGGCGGAAGGTGCACGTGCCCGTCGACCTGGGACCGGGCCGCAGCGACGCACGGATGTACGCCAAGACCGTAGGATCCTAAGCAGTGCCGTACGGGACCGCACCGCCACTTCCCAGCAAATTAGGGACACTGTTGCTCCTGGGGTATCGGCGAGGACCATTCGCAACCGTCTCCATGAAGCTGGGCTACGGTCCCGCACACCGTTAGGCCGTCTTCCGCTCACGCCCCAACATCGTGCAGCCCGCCTCCAGTGGTGTCGCGACAGGCGTGAATGGAGGGACGAATGGAGACGTGTCGTCTTCAGCGATGAGAGTCGCTTCTGCCTTGGTGCCAATGATGGTCGTATGCGTGTTTGGCGCCGTGCAGGTGAGCGCCACAATCAGGACTGCATACGACCGAGGCACACAGGGCCAACACCCGGCATCATGGTGTGGGGAGCGATCTCCTACACTGGCCGTACACCACTGGTGATCGTCGAGGGGACACTGAATAGTGCACGGTACATCCAAACCGTCATCGAACCCATCGTTCTACCATTCCTAGACCGGCAAGGGAACTTGCTGTTGCAACAGGACAATGCACGTCCGCATGTATCCCGTGCCACCCAACGTGCTCTAGAAGGTGTAAGTCAACTACCCTGGCCAGCAAGATCTCCGGATCTGTCCCCCATTGAGCATGTTTGGGACTGGATGAAGCGTCGTCTCACGCGGTCTGCACGTCCAGCACGAACGCTGGTCCAACTGAGGCGACAGGTGGAAATGGCATGGCAAGCCGTTCCACAGGACTACATCCAGCATCTCTACGATCGTCTCCATGGGAGAATAGCAGCCTGCATTGCTGCGAAAGGTGGATATACACTGTACTAGTGCCGACATTGTGCATGCTCTGTTGCCTGTGTCTATGTGCCTGTGGTTCTGTCAGTGTGATCATGTGATGTATCTGACCCCAGAAATGTGTCAATAAAGTTTCCCCTTCCTGGGACAATGAATTCACGGTGTTCTTATTTCAATTTCCAGGAGTGTATTTAGGGCCGATAATGATGTTTTTTAAAAATTTATATCTCGGATATTTTTAAAAATATCAACAGTCCTAGTCCCTAGCGCTCCGCCTGTAGACAAATTAACAAATTCCATGACAAACACACATTTTCTACACTGTCTTCAACTTTGCTAAGAATGTCATATCGAGCTGTGTGACTATGATACCTACACCTTTATATAGCCCTAAAGAATATGCAACGAACTTTTTATAAATACTTCGCAAGCTGGCTCTGAACGTCGCCTGCCACAATCTGTGTGGGACGCACGACTCTGATCTTTGATAACGACATCAAGTGAAAGTTCTGTACCCAAAGTGGCCATAAATGTTGAAGTGCAACTAAAGAGTACGCTTTTATTAAGTGCAGTCACTACCGCCCACTCAGTCAGATTATCGAGAACATGGATCATTCCGACATTCTCGGTGATGAAGAGTTACCAGTTCTATTACATCTTCATGATGAATGTGTTGTCCATACTATGTCTCACACGAGATAACAGACGTGTTCATCTGATCTTAATCCCACAGATAATGTCTGGTCCAATTTCGAACAGCAGGTGAAACGCAGCAGTCAATAACTTAGCGGTATCGTAGCTCTACGGGATATAACCATCAATTAGTGGCTTCAGCTGCGTATTGCTAACCTGAAATAAAATGACGGGAGACCCCTCTGGGGTCGTTCGGCCGCCTAGTGGAAGTCTTTTAATTTGACGCCAATTCAGCGACTTGTGCGTCGATAATGATGAAAAGATGATGAGGACAACACAACACCGAGTCGCTAAGTGGATAATACCTCCGACCCGTCTGAGAATCAAACTCGGGCCCCTACATGGGCAGTCAGCCGTGCTGACCACCTAGGTACAGAGGCGGTCTTCAGACCTCAAGAAACTTGTGAACACGCTTCGTAGATGAAAGGGGAATTCGATAGCTGCAATACAGCGAGAAGAAAAGATAATGGGAAAACATAGACCGGAACAAAGGTTTGAAAGAGGAAACCACTGGTAGAATTTTGCACAGAGCATAATTTAATCATCGCTGACACTTGGTCGAAGGAATACGAAAAAAAAAAAATATTACGTGAAACGGACCTGACGACACTGGAAGGCTTAAGATTGATTATAAAATGTTGAGACAGAGATTTCGAAACCAGGTTTTACGTTGTAAGGCATTTGCAGAGGTAGGAATGGACACTGGCCGTAGTTTACTTTTTATATACTCCAGATAAAACTGAAGAGATTGCAATAATCAACGAAATTATGGAGATGAGACCAGCATAAATTGAAAGAACTAGAGGTTGTTGCGAGTTTCAGAGGGAGTATTAGGCAATGATGGACAAACAGGGGATAGGGGTACAACAGAAGGCTAAAAGGTAACTTTGGATGATGAAAAAGTGAAAGATGTAGAGGACCATATAGGTAAAAAGGCAATGACTAATAGAAATCCTTGTAAAGCACAGGAGATAATGAATTTAATTGATGAAAGGTGAAAATATAAAAACGCAGCACATGAAGCAGGCGAAAGGATATACAGGCGTCTTTAGAATGATACTGACAGGAAGTGGAAAATGACTAAGCAGGAATGGCTAATAGACAGAATGCGAGGCTGTAAAAGCACGCATAATAAGCAGAAAAGACAGATGCACTTACAGGAAAATTAAGAAGAGATTTTGTGAAAAGAGAAGGAGCTGTGTGAACATCAAGAGTTCAAACGAGAACCAGTACTAAGAAAAGATGAGAAAGCTGAAAAGTCGAAGGTATAGAGGGCCTATGCGACGGTAGCAACCTCGAAGATAATATTATAAAAAAAGAAGTGGAACTGTGAATGTGAGATAGGGGGTGAGATACAGCGAGAAGAATTTGGCCTTTCGTTGGAAGACTTAAGTGGAAACATGTCCCTTGGAGTAGACGATATTCCCCCATGATTATTAAGATCGTTAGAGGAGCGAGCGTTGACAAAATTATTTCACCTGGTGTGCAAGATATATGAGACATGTGAAACACTCTCAGACGTCAAGAACAATGCACTAATCCGAAATCCAAAGACGACAGGTGTGAATACTACCGAACCATCAGTTTAGTAAGTGATGGTTATAAAATACTGACATGAATTCTTTACAGAAAAGTGGAACAGCTAGTAGAACACGACCTCGGGCAATATCAGTTTGGGTTCTGAAGAAGCATAGGAACTCACGAGGAAATGCTTACTCTGCGACTTATCCTAGAAGATGGGTTGAAGAAAGGTAAACTACTGTTTATAGTTTTTGTAGATTGAGGTAAATCATTTGACAATGTTGACCGGACTACACTCTTCGAAATTTAGAAGTAGCAGCAAGGAAATAAAGTGAGCGAATGGTTATTTTCAACTTGTACAGGAACCAGACTGTAGATTTAAGAGTAGGAATTGAAAGGAATGCCATAGTTGTAACCCGTTCCCGATATTATTTAATCTATACAGGGTGTTACAAAAAGGTACGGCCAAACTTTCAGGAAACATTCCTCACACACAAATAAAGAAAAGATGTTATGTGGACATGTGTCCGGAAACGCTTAATTTCCATGTTAGAGCTCATTTTAGTTTCGTCAGTATGTATCGAATTGTAAATTTTCACAATCAACATGTGTGGGCAGACGAGAATCCGGATGCAATTGTGCAATCACGTCATCAACACGGATTTTCTGTGAACGTTTGGGTAGGCATTGTTGGCGATGTCTTGATTGGGCCCCATGTTCTTCCACCTACGCTCAATGGAGCACGTTATCATGATTTCATACGGGATACTCTATCTGTGCTGCTAGAACATGTGCCTTTACAAGTACGACACAACATGTGGTTCATGCACGATGGAGCTCCTGCACATTTCAGTCGAAGTGTTCGTACGCTTCTCAACAACAGATACGGTGACCCATGGATTGGTAGAGGCGGACCAATTCCATGGCCTCCACGCTCTCCTCAACCCTCTTGACTTTCATTTATGGGGGCATTTGAAAGCTCTTGTCTACGCAACCCCGGTACCAAATGTAGAGACTCTTCGTGCTCGTATTGTGGACGGCTGTGATACAATAGGCCATTCTCCAGGGCTGCATCAGCGCATCAGGGATTCCATGCGACGGAGGGTGGATGCATGTATCCTCGCTAACGGAGGACATTTTGAACATTTCCTGTAACAAAGTGTTTGAAGTCACGCTGGTACGTTCTGTTGCTGTGTGTTTCCATTCCATGATTAATGTGATTTGAAGAGAAGTAATAAAATGAGCTCTAACATGGAAAGCAAGCGTTTCCAGACACATGTCCACATAACATATTTTCTTTCTTTGTGTGTGAGGAATGTTTCCTGAAAGTTTGGCCGTACCTTTTTGTAACACCCTGTATACCGAGCAAGGTGTGAAGGAACCCAAAGAGAAATTTGAAAAAAAAGTCAAGTTCAAGCAGAAGAAATAAAAGCCTTAAGATAAAACTGTAATTCTCTCAGAGACGGCAGCTGACATGGAAGAACAGCTAAACGGAGTGGATAGTGCCTTACTGTTTTTGGTCTTCTGTAAGGCAGCAAGTAGACACACGTTTGAGTACCCCAACTTATGGCTGAGTATATCAGCACTACCAACAGAGACGTCCAGTTGAGCAGCGAGGTGTTTGACTCCGCAAGTTCCAACATCGCAGGAGTCACTGCTGTGTGCGGCTGGCCGGCACGCGGAGGATCGGGCAGATGCGATGATGATGGACGCCTCGCTCAACGACTCGTCGTGCTTTTGTTCATTGCTAGGCCTCCGTAGACATTCTGCAAGCGCCTATCAATATCTGGTTTTCCGCCAAGAGAAGCTCTCTACTGGAACGCACATCCGTTATAAACGCCATTTTGAAGGCTACTTATAGCGTCGGTACCTATCGGAACCCCATGAAACTATGGGAGCTAAAGAGGGAATATTCCACGATGTCCCACCACACATTCCGCATTTTTCCATTGGAAACTGGCGGAAGAAAACGAAAAAGGGTTGCATTACTTACTGAACGCCCCTTGTAACTTGTGGTAACTACACAGAAATGAAGAGGCTAGCACAGGACTGACTAGCGCGGAGAGCTGCAGCAAACAAGTCCTCGGACGGAAGATCACAACAAGAACAAACAACGATAGGCGTGTGACGGAACTCGATCCTGCCACCAACTTTCCAACTGTGTTAAGATGAAAGAAACGTATTCCACTGTCCGGTTTCTCTTTTTTGTTTTGTTTTTTGTTCGTTATCACAGATTGGCACAAAGCTCCTCAAAATAAACAGAATCCACTAAACTGGATTCTGGGATTTGTATGTAGGAGGTGCACGGCACGTTGTAGATAGCTATTCCCGTATCTGTATAATAACCAACGCTCTCTGGGTAGTCTCTTCTGATTACAGACAGTTAAAGATCTGCATCTTGTCATACAAACTATGGGACTTAACAGCTGAGGTCATCAGCCCCCTAGAACTTAGAACTACTTAAACCTAACTATCACACACATCCATGCCCGAGGCAGGATTCGGACCGGCGACCGCAGCGGTCGAGCGGTTCCAGACTGAAGTGCCTAGAACCACTTGGCCACACCAGCCGGTATACAAACTGCACATCGTAAAACATGTGCAGCCCTAAATTTCACGTGTTTTGTCATTTGCATTCGTTCCGAATACACCTAAAGCTGCTAAAAAAACTTCTTGGCGGGGAATACGCTTTGTCTTAATTAGTTAATTTTCTTCCTGTATTATTCACATAAATCATGAACTAAAACTTACTGTATGTCTTCGTATGTAGCCTTATACTTCCTATCCTGTTCATATAGCGCTTTTTCGAAAAAAAATAACATAGGTTGCAGAATTAGTTTGCTTCTCACCCGAAATCATGATTCATCCTAATTTTCCCACAAACAGTTATCGTCTACGTGACCAATACTTCTACGTATTCTAAATCAGCTACTCCGTACCAAAGTCGATGACTTACTGTGAGGGTGAGATTCGTTTATTCATACGCAGTCGTGGAAAGGTAATGCTGATGGGAGCGCCTTTAAATGCACAATACAAACCGATCATTTACTGCAGTAAACCTATGTAACCTAAATGGGACTGTGTGGGGGATGATCGATCACATGGAAACAGATGAAAAGTGGATGGGGGCAAGTTGAGGCTGTATGGAGGATGATCGATGACACTGAACCCAACGTCGGACTGTTGCAGATGTCACAGCGCCCGTCTGTGGTCTGGCAGTGTCATGCTGATGGAGGGGATGCTCCATCTGCGGAAGAAATTTTCGAATTCTAAACTTGATTACAGCACGCAGTTGTTCACGCATCGACATAGTTACGTTACACACCGCCAGTTACACGCTACAGCTCGGAGCCCTCTAGGACCAGAGGGTTGCAACTAGCGTCAGCAAAGCAGGAAAGTAGACCGACTAGTATGTATGACGTATGATATATCAAATGATAATAAGAACAATAAAAAGTTCAGAGGCATTATCTTTCAGCACGCCGTGGTGTATACTTGTGGGTTCATCTGTAAAGGAGACCGCATGTGGACACTAGTGCGATCCTTTGTTGAGTACTGTTCGAGTGTTTGGGATCCGAACAACGCCGGATCAAAGGAAGACGTCGAATCAATTCACAGGCGAACTGACAGATTTGTTACCGGTAGGTTCGAACAACACGCGCGTAGTACGTCGATGCTTTGGTAACTCAAACGGGAATCGTTGGCCGGAAGGCGACGTTCTTTTTAAGGAGCATATTGAGAATATTTAGAGATCCAGAATTTGAGGGATGACTGCAGAAGGATTCTAGTGCCACTAACGTACATTGCAAGCGAGAACCATGAAGATAAGATTAGAAAGATTAGGGTTCGAACGGAGACTAACAGATAGTCTTTTTTTCCCTCGCTCTGTTTGCGAGTGGAACAGAAAAAGAAATGACTAGTAGTGGTACAGGGTTCCCTCCTCAAAGCACTATATGGTGTCTTGCAAAGAGTATATGTAGTTGTACATGTAGATTTAGATGTAGAACTGTAATTTATGTCAGGAAATGAAGTTTATTCAGTTTTCTTGCTCCTGGTCTTTATATGTTTAGGTTGAGGTACAAGACGATATAAGTCAATTACATTGCTTTTTAGTTGGGAAGTAAATTTAATTTCATTATTTTGGCTCAGAATCCCACATCGGGGATTAATGACTGCTAACCAATGAGGTAAGTACATCCAGTGTAACATAAAATGATCCGGTCACCACTTGGTTACACGGTGATTTACCTGTTTAACTTGAGGTTGACTATTCCCATTGTGTTAAGCACAATAGACGTGTCCATGTGTGGAAGCATCGAGAGGACGAACGTTGTCAGATTGCTTATATCATCATACAGTCTGAGCACGTGGAAGGGCGCCATTGGATATATAACACTATCACCTCTGTCTGAGATCAGCAGCTGCTAGTTTTCTGAGCTGTTAAAGCCAGTTGCTGTGCCCTGTTTTCGATGTGTCCATGACATAATCTTTCAACAAGATATCGCATGACCATGTGTTGTCAGAAATGTGCCTACAAACTACGATAAGAGATGTAAAGCGTTCAGGGAATTCGAAAGTAAAATTCTAGGTACCGATCAGACAGAAAATCATAAGACGTTTTGGTGTTGAATCATTAAACAGATCAAAGCCATCTGTCCAAGGACACTGTGTCCATAATGGCATCGAAACGAAGGTCGACAGAGAGAAGAGCGGAAGTTAAATTACTTTTTCCAAAATTATTTCTCTGAGGAAAGTCAATTGCGTTTCCTCCTTCCAGTTGTTGCACGAATGCCAAAAAGGCAGATACCAGATTAAGTAACCACGGAATAGGAAATCAACTAAAATTGGTGAAGGGCATAATACTGACTGAACTTGATGGGAAACCTAGCTAATAAAAAATAGATGCCGGCCGAAGTGGCCGTGCGGTTAAAGGCGCTGCAGTCTGGAACCGCAAGGCCGCTACGGTCGCAGGTTCGAATCCTGCCTCGGGCATGGATGTTTGTGATGTCCTTAGGTTAGTTAGGTTTAACTAGTTCTAAGTTCTAGGGGACTAATGACCTCAGCAGTTGAGTCCCATAGTGCTCAGAGCCATTTGAACCATTTGAAAAAATAGAGTCCGTGCAGGATACGGTGTTCGATGTGCAGCGACCAGTGTTCGTCCGGAACTCTGGGCAAGTTCATTTGTTTGTTCGAAAGGGGAGTCCGCCTGCGTATGCCCCCTTTCGGCAGCTCAGCGATGACAGAACCGAGGCGGGCGTCCTGCAATATTTCTCAATCGATTTTACGGAAACTATCCGGTAAAGAAGTTTCATTTTTGCGTAACTTATAGCGTCATACGTCAGCTTCGCGATGATGTGCCCAACTTTTTGTTAATGGTCACAGTTATTGTGATATTTGCTTGTAAGTTACTGCGCGACGCTCGAAAAAGTTTGCAATAAAAAATAATGGTGGCTATGATTTTGCGTTTGGTGCATATTATATAAGACGTTACTACGTATAAAATATAGCTAAGGTACAGAATTTTTCTTTAGACTTGGGTGAATGTCTCTCTGCCAGTCACCAATTTTGAGAAAATTGATCTGATGTGGCACACTGCCAGTCACGTGATCCACCGAGCCAGAATGAAGTATCCACAACATTCTTCCTATTTCACAAACGTTTTGAGATACTGAAACGAGATTTTGGCAAATGATAGCAACCAAAGAGGAGAGCATTTTGCCATATGGTTATTATACGAAACTTCAGTGTTATTCCACTGACTACACACTTTTTCGTTCAAACAATGTAATTTTTAAGAGCCGTCGATTGCTGGTGAAACGAGAAATACCACGGAGTTTGGAGTAACATAAGTCAACGCATTGCACCCTTACTTTTTG
The DNA here is from genome assembly GCF_021461395.2 of Schistocerca americana. Taxonomy (NCBI): domain Eukaryota; kingdom Metazoa; phylum Arthropoda; class Insecta; order Orthoptera; family Acrididae; genus Schistocerca; species Schistocerca americana. Next base: position 593,002,836 of record NC_060121.1, on the reverse strand, counting down.
TACCGAGGATGTGCTTCTTCATAAGCTAGTGACCTCGCTTGTCCTCATTTCTTCACCAGCAAACCACTATTTCAAAATTATCTCGCAGTTGCCTCTGCACAACATCATTGGAGTTAGAGTGTAAACTCCGGTGTGTTTTGGCAAAAGAAGCAAGTTTTAAGATGGAAACAAGAGAAACGTGTAGGTTTTATTAAAAATTCACCACTCATGATGCACCTCTGAAAGTTAGAAATGGTTCAGAAGTCAGGTGAAAATAAACTGCTGCTTTTGTTGCATTTCAGCGAAATTCTCTTCAGATACGAGCCAAAGAAGAATCTTGACAGATCTTTTTGAATGGTCACCATGTAAATGTGGGTGTGGAGGGGCTCCACTTAATATTTACAAAAAAACTGAGCGTATGCTTCAGTTCAGAACAACACTTCCCCTCCAGCATCCAGCATTTCCCCTAGAGCGCCTGCCCGTAACCCCACCACTACCGCTCTCCCCACGTGTGCCCTGCTGATGGTGCACCAGCGTGCAGTCTACACAGAGTACGAGAAAGAACTTAATCCTCTTCTGACAGCAATCCCCAGTAGGTCACTGCAGGAGAGAAGCGTTACCAGTGACTGGTAAAATGCTATTCCCGTTATCGAGAAGGGTCGTCGAACAGTCGCACTAAACTATAAACCTATATCACTGAAAAGAGTATATAGTAGAATTGTATAACATGTTTTATGCTTATGTAATACTTTGTAGAAACTGGAAATCTCCTCTGTAGTAAACAACATGGATTTCTCAAACAAAGACCATGTGAACAAATCGGAAAACTAGACAAATCTAGTGAAACACAAATACCTGCCGAGGATTGATATGGTGCCAAGATTATCAACTGATCTTGAACAAGAACAAATGTAACTTAAGCATAGGATGCTGCGATCGTTGTCACTGTCAATCAAATTCTTCTGGGCTGTTGACCGCGTTGCCAATATACTCTAACAAAATTGTCCGACGTTTCGGCCACTACTGTAAACGGCCTTTCTCAGGGCTATTGACAATGCGGTCAACCGCCCAGGAGATTTTTATTGACAAATGGAGCCTAAATAGGTGAAAACGCCCATTAGTGTGTGATTACAGGATTTCAGAACAATCACTGGAACCGGTCACAACCATATCTACGGGCATGCGATTAAAAGAATTCGGCAATATAAAACCAATAGTAGGAAAGACAGATGCCAAACTGAGATTCATTGCAAGAATCCTCAGTAAGACGAGTCCACACAGGAAGGAAGTAGCTAACATAACTGTCATTCGACCGATACCTGAATACCATTCGTCTAGGAGTCATACCAGATATGACTGATAGAGAAAATAGAGAAGATCCAACGTAGAGATGTGCGTTTCGCCACGGTTTCGTCTAGTAAGCACGAAAGCGTCACGGAAATGCTTTTCCAACACCAGTGACAGACGACACAAAACTGGCGCTTTGCATCACTGTGTGGTTTACTATCAGCATTCAGGGAGCATACGTTCCTAGAAGAGTCAGCCAATAGGTATAGTGCTTGTTCCTACATACTGGGTGAGTCAAAAAATCCTTACTACTTTGGAATGATATGGAAACTTTATTGAGATAACTTACAGAATCGATAGATGTGTCATTCTGTCACAAAAAAATCTTAAGTTCCACATAAAAGTGTCACGTGTCATTTTGTTTCGATGGGAGTACCATTTGTGATGCGGCAAACATCCTATTGGTCATCAATTTCTTCCCACACTCGTTGCACCACATCGGGCGTAACTTGTGCAACGGCGGCGTATATTCGATTTTTCAGCTCTGCTAAATTGTTTTGTATGAGAGGAACATACACACAGTCTTTGATGCATACTCAGAGAAAGAAATCCAAGTCTGAGAAGCGAAGTGGTCACGCGATTGGCCTCTCACGGCCAATCCACCGACCTGGGAAGCGATTATCGAGGAATCCTCAAACTTCCGTGAGGAAATGAGGTGGTGCACCCTCTTTCTAGTACTAAACCAATCCCTCTCGGTCATGGCATTGATTTTTGTGGACTGCGGGCAAAGGTCTCCTTAAACTGTTCGACATAATTATTAACACGCGGGTGATCGGGTGATTTATCATGTCGCAGTGAACAACCCGTCTCAACAAAGTTCTTGTGCCAAGAGCAAACTGTATGCCTGCTTGGATGTTCTTTAGCACGTTCGGAGCAAAAGTTGGGCCGAACAGTTCTTGTAGAGTTCGTTTCAAGGATCCAGAACACAGCGAGCACACTCCGCACCGGTAAAAATAGGCATTTTAATGGTGGCGCAATGGGGTACTGATGCAGTACGTGAATCAGACTTGAGGTAGTTTGCAAAAAAACGATACATCTACCGATTCTGTAATTTATCTCAATAAACTTCTGTAACAGTGCAAACTTGTAAAGTCATTTTTGACTTACCCTGTACATTTCGCGGAAGGACAACGAAGATAAAATTAGAGCAGGTCTAATTAATAGAGAGCCTTACCAACATTCCTTCTTCGTGAGCACTACTCGCGACTGGATCAGGTAATGTGTGAAGTGGCACTCGTGCCAGAACTACTCTCTCCACACATCATAAGCCGGCTTGCGGAATACAGATGAAGATGCAGAGGATCGCATTTATACCTGGTTTATCTCTGTCTGTAACCAAATGTCAAATTCCATAATCACGATTGGGATATCCTCGGCTTCCGTGAAGTGCAAAGAAATTACTGAAGTACAAAAAATAAAGAAAGAAAATGTGGAAAATCTTATGTCGTCCGCGTCGGACTGAACTTCAGGAACTGAGACAGTTTATTGCATAAAAGATACATTAATACAGTTATCTGTGTCAGTCACTTTTAGTTTCTTCCATTATGCGTTTCGGGGGCTTACCCCATCATCAACATGTGGATCAGTGAATTACTATCACGTTTTTCTTTGCTGTATGTAGTCAGTTGTACAACCTCTGTATGTATTGTTGCACATTTGTGTACCAGCTAATGATTAAAATGTATATTTATAACGACCCTCATGGTTTTTTCTGCTGGAACATCTTGTAAGCGAGCTTTGTTTTTTTTTTTTATATTGATAATTCCAGTGCCATATTACGATAACGAGTGAATATTACACCTTATTTATAAGGAAATGATATTCAAAATAGACAACTAACTACATCATCTAGCAAACAAAAATATAATGTATGTATGTATGAACTAGGGACTTAGAAACAACAGGCTACAGCAGTCTTGGGCCCCCAGTTGCCGCCCCCCCCCCCCCCCGCCCCCGAGAGAAAGTAAGTGTCTGATTCAAAGAAATGTTTTACTATTTAATGAAATGTGAGTAACAACTATGTTTAATGATCAAACCTCTGAAATCGTTATGCGTCTCTGTGGAAAAAATAGGGATCCTACAGACAAAGGCGAAATTAATAACAATCAATCGGTGCTTCCTTGTATAAAATATAGCAACCAAGAAAATAGAACAAAGTGCCATTTCGCTTTCATACTAGTTACGACCCGAACATCCTATCGCTCACTAAGAAAATATGTTGTTCTCACCTCTACACAGGATGACACAAACCATACACGCAGGTCTACTGATCAGCTTATACGAGGTGTGGCTAGAAAAAAACCGGACTAGTACTGGTGAAACAATAAAACGAATGCAATAAGGCTCAAAGTCGCGTGGCCTGTCACGTGACTCTCGCTCCGCCTACTGCTCGAGTTTCATCTGCCTCCTGCACTCAGTCTGCCCGTGGCGTCTGTTTTAAGTAGTTGACGTTTTGTCTGTGCGTCGGAAAATGTTGAGTGTACAGAAATAACAGCGTGTTAACATCAAATTTTGTTTCAAACTAGGAAAATCTGCAAGTGAAACGTTTGTAATGTTACAACAAGCGTACGGCGATGATTGTTTATCGCGAACACAAGTGTTTGAGTGGTTTAAACGATTTAAAGATGGCCGCGAAGACACCACTGATGACACTCGCACTGGCAGACCATTGTCAGCAGAAACTGATACAAACATTGAAAAAATCGGTAAACTTGTTCGACAAGATCGCCGTTTAACAATCAGAGCAGTGTCTGAGTTAACAGGAGTTGACAAGGAAAGTGTTAGCCAGATTCTTCATGAAAGTTTCAACATGAACAAAGTGTGTTCAAAAATGGTTCCAAAGTGTCTCACAATTGAACAGAAGGAACGCCGAAGAATGATTTGTTCTGACATCCTGGAAAACATTGAAAGTGATCCCACCTTCTTACAAAATGTTATTACTTGCGATTAATCGTGGTTTTTTACTTACGATCCCGAAACTAAACGCCAATCGATGCATTGGAAAACTCCTGGTTCTCCACGACAAAAAAAAGCACGAATGTCAAAATCGAAATTCAAGGCAATGATGATTGTTTTTTTTTTTTTGACATCAAAGGGATTGTGCACATTGATTGGGTACCAGAGAGACAAACAGTGAATCAGCATTACTACATTAGCGTCCTGGCTACCCTACGTGAGCGAGTACGGAGAAAACGGAACGATTTGTGGAGAAAAAAGTCATGGATCCTTCACCAAGACAATGCCCCAGCTCACAGTGCGTTGTCAGTGAAGACGTTTTTGGCAAAACACAACATTCCCATCTTATATCATCCACCCTACTCACCTGATTTGGCCCCCTGTGACTTTTTTCTTTTCCCTAAAGTCAAGTCAGCTTTGAAAGGAACTAGATTTGAGACTGTTGAAGCAGTAAAAGAAAAAGCGACGGAAGTAATGTATGGACTTACCGAAAATGATCTGCAGCATTGCTATGAACAGTGGAAAATTCGTATGGAGCGGTGTAGAGACCGAGGAGGAGAGTACATTGAAGGAGATAACATGAAATTGTAAATAATTGTAAATAAATGTTTTTTCCAGCATCAGTCCGGTTTTTTTCTAGCCGCACCTCGTACATTTGAGCGAAGAAATACATCTCCGTGCTAGAAGAGATGACAGATTCCATGGATCAGCTCCCCTTCAGTCTCGTAAGTGCTTTACAGTAATTGCATAGTATTCTCTCTGTACCTGAGTGGTATTGTCAGTCAGTTCACTGGTAAAGATTGGTCGATGGAGCAAGCTGTTGCTCGTTTGCTGCAGGGGTATGTTCTCTCGAACACGAAACGGATTGTGCTTGATGACACAGCGAAGAACTTTTGCTTCACATTCGTTGTTTGTTTTAATCCCATCACCTTTTTTCTCAGCTCGAGTCAGCAGACAAGCATCGTTGAGTTCGTACCGTCGCTTGTTAACTGAGTGGAATGCAAAAATTGAGCAACACAACACAAAAACGAAGCTCCATCAGTATTCTAATTTTCATAAACATTTCTAAGTTATCGTCTCACGCTGTGTAGACCACTATTCACTAAAGCTTTGCTGATAAATATTAGCCGTGGATTTATTGGTGTTCTACTTTCCACCGCTGTCTGATGGCAACTGAATTTGATTGCTACAGTAAATCCAGATAAACATTAAACACAAATTAAAAAAAGTCATAAAATTAGCACCGAAACAAGTCGTTGGCTGTTCCACACGAAGTTATCAAAATACTATAACCACCGCTGTGTGCATACAGTACGAAATTACGCCGCAGTAAAGCCTGTGAAACTGCTGGTTACAAAATGTCACAACACCAGCATTTACTGTATTCAAGTCATTATTATCCCTTCAACAGCTATGCACAGAACATGGAGCGTATAAAGCAGTGATACGTTGTTAAACATGTTTTTTTGTCACATCTTTTCACGCATAAATTGACAGAATCCATTTCTTAATTTCATCTTTTTACGAAAGCTGCTAAATTTAAAGGAAGGAGATCGTCTGGAATAAAAGTGCAATTTATTTCTTTCCGTTAGATTCTCTGTAGCTTTAGCAACCTATTGTTCAAACCAGAAGATTTTCAGGGAATACTGGAAAGGTATGATTCCACATCTACACCAAATTGTAAGCATCTGAGTAGGACTTTGCGACAGACCTACAGCTTGAAAAAAAATAATAATAAAATAAAATAAAAAAAAGGTCAGAATGGCTAAGCCACTCGTCCACCATTTCATTATAAAAGAAAAAAAGTATATCTGAGCTTAGATATGGCAACGACTGGGATCTGCCGTCAAAACTTTTAGAGCGAGCTTGCTGTGAAGCTTTAGTACAGACATTGTTTTTTTTCAATCAATCACGGAGATGATTCGTGCAGATCTATGGCAAAGTACGAGTACATTACTCTTACCTGTAGTTGTCACAGGCTCTTCAGAATACAAGAAAACAACTACGAAGAATCGTCATAAATTAATAAAATGTGGTTAACTAGAACGTACTGTGACACAAAGAAAGTCGTGACACAAAGCGTGAGGAATAGAATAGTTTTGCGTAGTCAAAATCAGAATCTCGTCAAACCGTACAGGCTGCAGACAGGTGGTACCGAATCAAATGATATTTTACACTGATAAGCCAAAACATTATGCCACTGCCCACCGCGACGTCGAATGCCGCCTGATGGCGTTTCAAGTCGTGACAGGGCAACAAAAGTATGTAAGCGGAGCAGATACGGACGGGGGATAACACTAGCGAAGATATGAGCCGCAAATGGGAAAATCCATTTAGATAAGGGGTAAATTATTATTATCACACAGAATCTGTGAACGAGTATCTCGAAAACGGTGAAGGTGGTGGAATGTTCACGTGGTACTGTCGTGAGCATCTACGGAAAAATGTAGAAAGACAGTGAAACTACCACTAGGCGCTAAATGGTTGGACGACCACGACGCTTCCACAGAACGTGGGGTTCGGAGGCTTGTCCGCTCTGTAAAGTAGGATAGACAGTGATCTGTGGCATCTATGTCGAAAGAGCACAATGCTGGTGCACGCACAAGTGTTTCAGAGTCCAACAGGTTGAACATGGAGTTCTACAGTAGACCACCACTGCGTGTTCACGTGGTGACCCAACGACAATGTCAGTTACGATTGCAGTGGGCAGGGACCATCAGGATTCGACCGTCGATCAATGGGAACGAGTCGGCTCTTCGGGTGAATCACATTTTTGATACACTAGGTTGATCGTCGTCTCCACAAACGGCGTCGTCGAGGTGAATGGCAGCTCGAAACGTGCAGCGCGCCACGACGTAGGCTGGTGGGAACAGTGTTATGCTACGGCAGACATGCTCCTGTGCTTGCACCTGTGGTAGTGGTCGAATACACGCTGACAGCTGCGAACTACCTGCGTCCCATCGTGCTTGATGGCTTTCCCTGCGGCGATGTCATCTTTCAGCTGTGGAATTTTTCGTGTCTCGGAGCCAGAACCGTGCTGCAGTGGTTTGAGCAGCATTATAGTGAACTCACTTTGATGTCTCGGCGACCAGATTCGCCTGATGTAAATCCTATGGAAGCCATCTGGGTCGCTATAGGGCGCCATCACCGCGTACACAAATCAGCGGCCGTAGATACGCGATATACGGGATCTGTGCGTAGACATTTAAAGCCACATACCTCCACAAACCTACAAACAAACTATCGAATCCCTGATACACAGACTCGGAGATGTATTTCGTTTCAAAGGCGGACAAACAAGATATGGAAATAGAAATGCCGTGTGGTTAGGGCCTCCCGTCGGGTAGACCGTTCGCCTGGTGCAAGTCTTCTGAGTTGACGCCACTTCGGCGACTTGTGTGTCGATGGGGATGAAAGGATGATGATAAAGACAACACAACACCCAGTCCCTGAGCGGAGAAAATCTCCGACCCAGCCGGGAATCGAACCCGGACCGTTAGTTATGACATTCCGTCGCGCTGAGCACTCAGCTACCAGAGGCGGACAACAAGCTATTATCCAGGTGGTCATAATATTTTGGGTCATCAGAGCATGTGCTCCTAAGGAATGATATCCCATGGCCTACCATCAGAGTCTGACCCTCAGTTTTTTGGCTACTGGGTTGGATGGTAGTCATGCTTGAGGTGTCAACCAACAAAATCTCAGACAAGCTCACTGTGCGGTCTTAGCATCTGTTGCTAATTGTAGTTATTAACCTATAATATTCCTAATATTACATATTTATGTCACTTCGATTTGAAAAGCGAACACTTCCTCCTTTGCGCCCGACGGATTCTGCGATTTTACGAAGCTCAGTGCGCACAATTCGAATGCCAACCTGAGGAGATTGTAATCGTCTTTCTTTTATTCCAGAAAACAACTGAAATACTTCAGTGTTGTCAGTAACAGAAACAGGTATTCTATGGATAACAAAAAGCGTACGCAAATAGACAGAGCATAAGGCAGAATACTTTACGTCGTCCGTAGTTAATGTAACATCGGGTGTATGTCAAAGACCATTAGTAGTTGGAATACAGATCACACACCCACAGTAGCAATGCGACAAGTAAAAATCATTTCTGGGGAATCATTTATCTAAACTTTTGCTCAAAACATAGTCATTTTAATATTTACTTATGAATAATTTTTGTTAATCACCAAAACAATTAGGAGTTATCATGTTCCTCTATTAGTTGTCAGGAACCTATGTATGATCTGTAGCTTTTTAAACTTTTTAGTCAATGAAGTATCAACAGAAAAAAACGTTTTTACGTATAATAATGCAGTAGTTGTCTTTGCAATGTACAAGCACAACTACGATTTTATCCTCACACACATCTGGTAGTCCTTCGCTTCGATCTCCTTCATGTCACTTGTAACAAGTTCCTTGTTTCGTTCTGTAGTCAAATATTGTCCGATTTAGTAGACAGTTTACTTTTGAAATACGAAATTGTCGGTGTACAACATAAGTGACTTACGAGAAATTGACTGTAGATTTATGAAGCATTACACGGACGACAAACGTCCAGGGTGTTAGGGCAGTACAATATGACCAAAATGAAACCACATTAAATTTCCTGAAAAAAGGTCCTATTCATTCTTTCTCAACGACTAATAGTTTGTGCGAAGAGAGAGAATATTGAAAATCTCGTGCGACGCGCATGCGCTGTAGCTAAGGTAGCTTTTACACGCCCATTTGACGTAGTTCCCGACTTGATAGACCACAAGTGTCCCATATCAGATTATTCGGCTCAACTTCCTCTACACTACTGTGGTACGATGTAAGCAATGACTCTGTTTGAATAATGCAGAAAATAGATAACAGTGTACATTAAATGTGTTCTATCTCGGAAAGCATTCGGAGTACGGTGGACGCCCACACAAAGTTTTTGATTCAGAGTCACTAGTACTATCACCCCTCAAAGCATGTACCTTTCCTCCTGACTCATCCTCTACATTTAGAGAAGTAAAATCGCCGCAAAAATTTGTGCAATTTGTATCGGTCTTTGCTTGCAAGCATTTCCTATTTCATTACAACTTCAGATATTTTCCTGATGCTGCCATTCTTGACTTAAAAATTTTTGTTCAGTCTATTTTTTTTTATACAAACCGACCTGACGCTTACTATGCCTGACCGAAATTATTAACCAAATAAAACATTCTTCCACTTAAAAACTGATAGAAATTCTAAAAATTCAAGCAACTGGTCCGCGTGTCGTTCATTGTCCCCATTTTCCATTCCAGCCAGTGAAAATAATGTCAACTGCCTCTCAATATGATTGAATTTTCTCATCTTGAGAAGACAGAAGGAGCGCTCTTTTACTTGCTAAAGGCATTCTAAAGCCAAGAGCGCCATAAATACTTCTTCATGCAAACCAACCGGTTGCGTCAGACTTTGCTGTTATCTTCAGGTCTTAAAAAATCTTCTTGTTACGAAATGTTCATTTGAAGTTGGATCGTACGCCAAGTTGTGATGGAGATACAAAACAGCACATTATGAAAATGACGGACGTTTTATAATATGCTATTTTGAATCCACATGACAACTTGGCGTAAGATCCAGCTTAAAATGAACACGTTTCTTTAAAAAAAAATTTAAGACCTGAAGATGACTGAAAAGTCTGCCGAAACCGGTTATATTCAATAAAGAAATCTTAATGCAACCTTGGCTTAAGAATGTTTTTCGCAAGAAAGACACTCAATAGAAGTCAACCATGTGTAATTTGTGTAAACAGAGAGAAAGATGTGATACCTGAACACAGACATTTTATGTATTAGGCCGCGTCGTTACGAAACACAATACAATGCCGGCGTTTCGACGGACTTGTAGCGGCCTTCTTCAGGGTGACTAAGTGCTGGATTCTGGTGATGATTTTCCCTATACGTAAAAGGCAATGTTCTGACTGACTGACTAACTGACTGACTCATCATCCCTTAGCCTAAGCCGCTAAAAGAATAGAAACTTGAAACATGGAGAAGGTGTGGAGCTTATACTGTAGGCGTCGTTTAAGAAGGGATTTTTCGAAATTCTAGCCCTAAGGGGGTGAAATAGGGGATGAAGTTTTTTATGTCGTTATTAAGGCAATTTCGAAGCTAGACCTACGAAAACTGGTATTTGGTTTCTCGATGACAAACAAAGAAATACATGTTTCAGCGTTTTTGGAAATTTAGCCCTATGGGAGTGAAATAGTGGGTAAAAACTTTATTTGAAAATATATCAATATTAAAGAATTACTAAATATTTATAATGCTACATCTATGAACACTGCTATTCAGCTTCTCGGTTACAATTAAAAAACCTCTATTTCCGTGTTTTTGGAAACTGAACCACTTAGGGGGTGAAAAAGGGAATGATGTTTTATATGAAAATATTTTATTACGAAGATATTTTTAAGGCTAAATCGATGAGAATTTAAAATTGTCTTCTCAGTTAGAAATAACAAATACATGTTTCACTTTTTTTGGAAATTCAACCCCTTTGGCGTGAAACAGGGGATGAAATTCTAACAGAAACATTTCATTGTGCAAGCGTTTTTGAAGCTAAATCTATGAAAATTTATATTTGGCTACTCTGTTAGAAATAAAACATACGGATGACACTCTTTTTGGAGATTCAACTCCTCCGGGAGTGAAAAGGGGTCAGAGTGATTCACTGACTCATCATCGCCCAGCTCAAACCGCAAAAGGATAGAAACCTGAAGCTTGTAGGGGCTGTGGATCTTATACTGTAGGCATCGTTTAAGAAGGGATTGTCCGAAATTTCACTCCTAAAGGGGTGAAATAGGGGATGAAAGACTTTTTGAAAGTATGTCGATATTACGGGAATTTTGAATCTAGAACTGCGAAAACTGGTATTTGGTTTAAAAAATTCGTGTATCAGCATTTTTCGAAATTCAACCACTAAGGGAATAAAATAGTGGCTGAAAGTTTTTTTGAAAACAAATAATTAATAAAGAAGTACCAAAGGATTTTTATGGCTACATCTATGACAACTGATATTTGACTTTTCTGTTAGAAATAAAAAGAATAGGTGTTTCAGTGTCTCTGGAAATTCAGCTCCTGAGGGAGTGCAATAGGGAATGAAAATTTTTAAGAAAATGTTTCGCTACATTAAAAAAGTTTAAGCTAAATTTAAGAAAATCGGTGGGTGAAATTTGCTGTGGAAATACCTCCAAAAGAACGCAAAAGGCATGATTAACAAAAACTTTTGGCTCCAGTTACTAGAATCACATTTTGGTCAGAAGTATATTCGGCAAAGACAATACTTATACGGCCTTATTTAGCGTGAAAACTTAAGTTTTGTAATTTGTGAACAACATAAAAATTCGATTAAATGAAAACAAAAAAGTCCTTGCGGCCCGTACAGTCTACGCGGGCAAAGCAGCGGGCGGTAAGCTAGTTTCCTATATATTGTCCTATTTTGGTTGCGACGTGGCTACTAATGTCACATTAAGGATGCCACTGGACAGTTGGAAATGCCTACGGATGGATGGCTGTATGGTAGGCCATTATCTTTGCTACTCTGGCAGATGATTGATAGCCAACTTGTGCCCAGGAATAGCGTCTTCCAGCAGCGAACGGTTGGTGCCGCACATCAGTTAGGGCAGCTTGCTTGTAGTGTTGAACCCGATTCATGTGGAGCTGCTGGCTGGCGAACCCACGTGACCTGGTGAACTGGAAAAACTGGCAGACAGCTGTCAGTAACTTGTAGGCATACTCCCCGTTCATGCTGATCGGGCGCTTAATTATTTCGATTGCCTCTTGCATTTTTTGCTGCTGCATCCACGGTTGCAGATCAAGCACATATGTTCTTGAAAATTAGTAGATCGGCCACAGACCTGGTGGTGCTCAGTTGTTGCTGATTTTTTTGTGTGGCCCCGGTGCTCCCACACGAGAATACTGTTGGGACTCCCGATTTCGCCAACGAAGGCTTCCTCGCATTCAGATCGAAGAGGACCGTTGCAGAGTCGATCGGAACGTCGGAACTGTTTCATTTAGTGTTTCGTAACGACACGACCTAATACACAAAATGATTGTATTCCAATTTACACTGGCCTTCGAAGTCTTTTCTGAAGATATCTGGAATGTAACCTTGCGCTGAAGTGAAACGTGGACAAGAAGTAGTGGAGACAGAAAATCAATGGAAGCTTTTCAAACGTTATGTTTCAGAATAATGATGAAAATTAGACGGGTAGATGGGCGAACTAATAGAGAGGCACAGATTCGAATTGGAGAGAGAAAAAACCTATGACATAACGGAACTAAAAGAAGGGATGATAAAACACATCCTGAGGCATAAAGGAAACGTCAATTTGGTAATGGAAGAAAATGCAGGGGGTAAAGATTGAAACAGGTACAGTGAAGAGGCATTTCAATTGAGGAGGAATTTCGGTTGAAGACACTGGGAAGAAAAACATAGGTAGAAAGAAGATAAACGCAAAGAAACCGTGGGTAACCACGGGTACTCCAGTTGATCGATGAAAGAAGGAAGTACAAAAATGTTAGGTGAAATTCAGGAAAACAGAAATACAAGTCACTTAGGGCCGAAGTAAATAGGAAATGCATGGAAGTTAAGGCGAAATGGTCGCATGAAAAATGTGAAGAAATCGAAAAAGAACTGATTGTGGGAAGGACTGCCTTGTCATATAGAAAAGTCAAAACAACCTTCCGTGAAATTAAAAGCAAGGGTAGTAACCTTAACAGTGCAATGGGAATTCCACTGACAAATGCAGAGAGAACAGCTGATAGGTGGAAAGACTACATTGCAGGCCTCTATGAGGGGGGAAGATTTGTCTGATGTGATAGAAGAAGAGACAGGAGTTGATTTAGAAGAGATAGGAGTCCCTTATTAGAATCGGAATTTAAAAGAGCTTTGGAAATAAGACAGAAGGGATACATAACATACCATCAGAATTTCTAAAATCATTAGGGGAAGTGGCAACGAGACGACTATTCACTTTGGTGCGTAGAATGTGTGAGTCTGGCGATATACTATCAGACTTTCGTAAAAACATCATCAACACGATCCCGAAGATTGCAGGAAATGGTTCAAATGGCTCTGAGCACTATGGGACTTAACTTCTGAGGTCACCAGTCCCGTAGAACTTAGAACTACTTAAACCAAACTAACTTAAGTACATCACACACATCCATGCCCGAGGCAGGATTCGAACCTGCGACTGTAGCGGTCGCGCGGTTCCAGACTGAAGCGCCTAGAACCGCTCGGCCACTCCGGCCGGCGATTGCAAGAACCGGCAAGTGCGAGAATTATCGGACAGTCAGCGTAACAGCTCACGTAGCCAAGTTGCTGACAAGAATAGTATACAGAAGAATGGAAATGAAAATAGAGGATCCGTTAGAGAACGATCAGTTTGCTTTTTAGGGGAGGTAAAGACAGGCAATTTTGACGTTGCCGTCGATAATGGAAGCAAGACTAAAGAAAAATCAAGACACGTTGATACGATTTGTCGAATTATAGAAACCATTCGATAATGGAAATTGGTGCAAGACGTCTGAAATTCTGACAAAAATTATTTTAAGCTATAGGGAAAGATGGATGAAAGCTCAAATTAAAAACGGTGTAAGACAAGGTCGTAGTGTTTCTCTCGTAAGGTGGAATCTACACATCGAAGAAGCAAGAATTACAGGATCAGTTCAATGGTACAACGATTACAGAATATGGATTAAGAGTAAGACGAAAGTAATGAGAGTTAGTAGAGATGAGAACAGCGAGAAACTTAACACGATGACTGGTGATCACGAAATACGTGAACTTAAGGAATTCTGCTATCTAGGCAGCAAAATAACCAATTACGGACGGAGTAAGGGCGATACCAAAAGCAGACTAGCACTGGCAAAAAGGGCATTCCTGGCCAAGAGAAGTCTACTAATATCCAACATAGGCCTTAATTTGAGAACGAAATTTCTGAGAATGTACGCTTGGGGCACAGCATGGTAGTGAAACATGGACTGTGGAAAAACCAGAACAGAAGAGAATCGAAGCAATAGAGGCGTGGTGCTACAGACGAATGTCGAAAATCAGGTGGACTGATAAAGTAAGGAATGAGGAGGTTCTCCGCACGCTCGACGAGGAAACGAGTAGATGGGAAACACTGGCAAGATGAAGGGACAGAATGGTAGGACACCTGTTAAGACATCACGGAATAATTTCCATGTTACTAGAGGGAGCTGTAGAGGGTAAAAACAGTAGAGGAAAACAAGGATCGGAAAACATCCAGCAGACAAGTGAGGACGTAGTTTGCAGGCGCTACTCTGAGACGAACAGGTTGACACAAGAGAGGAATTTGTGTTGCGGCGGGCCGCATCAAACCCGCCAGATGACTCATGATTCAAAAATTATCACGACACGACTACAGTAAGACTGTTCAAATTAATGTAAATATCACTAGTTTTGCAATGACGACGAGACTTGCACAGGATAGATTAGCGTGCAAAACCGTATGAAAGCAGTGTTCGGACTGAACATGACAACAACAACGACAACAACAGTTATTCTTTCGTTCTCTGCTTGCCTTGCACCGAAGCCCACGCATGTTCTCATGTACCCTTGGGGCTATCTTTATTCCTGCAGCTATGTGTATTAGCAAAAAATTACGATAGAGGAAGACAGAGTTAGGTTGCGCCTGCCATAAGAGCACTCAGCGTTGAGGCGATCACGTGGCATGTTTGCAGCGTGCAGTACGGGCGAGCCCGCGCTGCTCCCAGCGCCACCCAGCAGATTGCTGTCCCGGCAGCCTCAGACGCCAGCGGCCACACGGCAGGCAGTCGTGGTACTCGGGTGACGCCGCAGCTTGCGAGCGTTTCGTCGTCACCTAGCGTGGCGTCTGCGAAGGGAGGTCGTTCGGCCTGCTCAGACTCCCGTAACGATCCCAGTGACGAGTCGTCTCAGGGAACTTGCTGTAGCAGGTAGCAAGACAAAAATATACCGACGTCGAGGTCAAACTGCTACTAATTGTATTCCTCGCTAAAATAAATCGTTAAGTATGAAACATAGGCCTTAAACTGTGGAAAACTTTTTAGTACTGAAGGACTGCTCGACTGAGAATGCTATTTATACACACACCAAATAGTAAAACCCTTAAATAATAGCAGACTGACAGTTGGCATGTTTTGTGATCGTTACAAGGCATTAGAATGTGTAGATCATGATACTTAACAAAAAGAATGCAAAGCGTTGTGCTGAATAATTCACACAATGTTATAAACGTAGAAATTTTAGGAATGGGTAAAAATCACAAAGGGAGTCCCACAGGATCCAATTTTGGATCCTCTCCTATTCCTTATATATGAGCTTCCATTTAACATTCAACAATTGGTACTTCTTGCAGAAGACAGTAATGTTATATTATATTCCACTACAGAGAAAGCAACAGGAGCTTTGGTAAACGATATATTTCAAAGAATTACTAAGTAGTTCTCTCTCTCAATTTTGAAAAAAACATACATTCAGTTCTGTACAACAAACAGTCATACCAACGAATGATGTACCACATTAGCAGGAATCAGTAAATAGGATACAGTGCTCCAAAGTTCTAGGTGTATTCTCTTTTGGTCATCAGTCTACTGACTGGTTTGATGCGGCTCGCCACGAATTCCTTTCCTGTGCTAACCTCTTCATCTCAGAGTAGCACTTGCAACCTATGTCCTCAATTATTTCGATGACATATTCCAATCTCTGTCTTCCTCTACAGTTTTTGCCCTCTACAGCTCCCTCTAGTACCATGGAAGTCATTCCCTCATGTCTTAGCAGATGTCCTATCATCCTGTCCCTTCTCCTTATCAGTGTTTTCCACATATTCCTTTCCTCTCCGATTCTGCATAGAACCTCCTCATTCCTTACCTTATCAGTCCACCTAATTTTCAACATTCGTCTATAGCACCACATCTCAAATGCTTCGATTCTCTTCTGTTCCGGTTTTCCCACAGTCCATGTTTCACTACCATACAACGCTTTACTCCAGACGTACATCCTCAGAAATTTCTTCCTCAAATTAAGGCCGGTATTTGATATTAGTAGACTTCTCTTGGCCAGAAATGCCTTTTTTGCCATAGCGAGTCTGCCTTTGATGTCCTCCTTGCTCCGTCCGTCATTGGTTATTTTACTGCCTAGGTAGCAGAATTCCTTAACTTCATTGACTTCGTGACCATCAATCCTGATGTTAAGTTTCTCGCTGTTCTCATTTCTACTACTTCTCATTACCTTTGTCTTTCTCCGATTTACTCTCAAACCATTCTGTGTACTCATTAGACTGTTCATTCCGTTCAGAAGATCATTTAATTCTTCTTCACTTTTACTCAGGATAGCAATGTCATCAGCGAATCGTATCATTGATATCCTTTCACCTTGTATTTTAATTCCACTCCTGAACCTTTCTTTTATTTCCATCATTGCTTCCTCGATGTACAGATTGAAGAGTAGGGGCGAAAGGCTACAGCCTTGTCTTACACCCTTCTTAATACGAGCGCTTCGTTCTTGATCGTCCACTCTTATTATTCCCCCTTGGTTGTTATACATATTGTATATGACCCGTCTCTCCCTATAGCTTACCCCTACTTTTTTCAGAATCTCGAACAGCTTGCACCATTTTATATTGTCGAACGCTTTTTCCAGGTCGACAAATCCTATGAAAGTGTCTTGATTTTTCTTTAGCCTTGCTTCCATTATTAGCCGTAACGTCATAATTGCCTCTCTCGTCCCTTTACTTTTCCTAAAGCCAAACTGGTCGTCACCTAGCGCATTCTCAATTTTCTTTTCCATTCTTCTGTATATTATTCTTGTAAGCAGCTTCGATGCATGAGCTGTTAAGCTGATTCTGCGATAATTCTCGCACTTGTCAGCTCTTGCCGTATTCGGAATTGTGTGGATGATGCTTTCCCGAAAGTCAGATGGTATATCGTCAGACTCATATATTCTACACACCAACGTGAATAGTCGTTTTGTTGCCACTTCCCCAAGTGATTTTAGAAATTCTGATGGAATGTTACCTATCCCTTCTGCCTTATTTGACCGTAAGTCCTCCAAAGCTCTTTTAAATTCCGATTCTAATACTGGATAACGGACAAATCTTCACCCTCATCGAGGCTTTCAATGTATTCTTTCCACCTATCTGCTCTCTCCTCTGCATTTAACAGTGGAATTCCCGTTGCACTCTTAATGTCACCACCGTTGCTTTTAATGTCACCAAAGGTTGTCTTGACTTTCCTGTATGCTGAGTCTGTCCTTCCGACAATCATATCTTTTTCGATGTCTTCACATTTTTCCTGCAGCCATTTCGTCTTAGCTTCCCTACAATTCCTATTTATTTCATTCCACAGCGACTTGTATTTCTGTATTCCTGATTTTCCCGGAACATGTTTGTACTTCCTCCTTTCATCAATCAACTGAAGTATTTCTTCTGTTACCCATGGTTTCTTCGCAGCTACCTTCTTTGTACCTATGTTTTCCTTCCCAACTTCTGTGATGGCCCTTTTTAGAGATGTCCATTCCCCTTCAACTGTACTGCCTACTGCGCTATTCCTTATTGCTGTATCTATAGCGTTAGAGAACTTCGAACATATCTCGTCATTCCTTAGTACTTCCGTATATATTGATGAAAACTTTAACTGGAAGACGCATATTAGGGAGCTTCTAAGTCAATTAAATTCAGTTACTTCGCTCATCGCAAAATTGCTGATCTTGGAAACAAACGTATCAGTCTCCTGACAATAAAGTTGTACGGAATAATTTTCTGGCGTAACTCATCATTTACAAAGCATTGGTTGAACAAGAGAGCATTAAGAGTAATACGAGTATGTGTTGATTACCACGGATGTCAGGTAAGTACCTCTTCCAGCAGCTAGGCAATTTAACTGCGCCGTCACAATACATACACTACTGGCCATTAAAATTGCTAAACCGAAGGCCTTGATACGCCTGGGCATTGAGTCAAACAGAGCTTGAATGGCGTGTACAGGTACAGCTGCCCATGCAGCTTCAACACGATACCACAGTTCATCAAGAGTAGTGACTGGTGACGATCCAGTTGCTCGGCCACCATTGACCAGACGTTTTCAGTTGGTGAGAGATCTGGAGAATGTGCTGGCCAGGGAAGCATTCGAACATTTTCTGTATCCAGATAGGCCGTACAGGACCTGCAACATGCGGTCGTGCATTATCCTGCTGAAATGTAGGGTTTCGCAGGGATTGAATGAAGGGTAGAGCCACGGGTCGTAACACATCTGAAATGTAACGTCCACTGTTCAAAGTGCCGTCAATGCGAACAAGAGGTGACCGAGACGTGTAGCCAATGGCACCCCATACCATCACGCCGGGTGATACGCCAGTATGGCGATGACGAATACACGCTTCCAATATGCGTTCACCGCGATGTCGCCAAACACGCATGCGACCATCATGATGCTGTAAACAGAACCTGGATTCATCCGAAAAAATGACGTTTTGCCATTCGTGCACCCAGGTTCGTCGTTGAGTACACCATCGCAGGCGCTCCTGTCTGTGATGCAGCGTCAAGGGTAACCGCAGCCACGGTCTCCGAGCTGATAGTCCATGCTGCTGGAAACGTCGTCGAACTGTTCGTGCAGATGGTTGGTGTCTTGCAAACGTCCCCATATGTTGACTCAGAGATCGAGACGTGGCTGCACGATCCGTTACACCCATGCGGATAAGATGCCTGTCATCTCGGCTGCTAGTGATACGAGGCCGTTGGGATCCAGCACGGCGTTCTGTATTACCCTCCTGAACCCACCGATTCCATATTCTGCTAACAGTCATTGGATCTCGACCAACGCGAGCAGCAATGTCGCTATACGATAAAACGCAATCGCGATAGGCCACAATCCGACGTTTACCAAAGTCGGAAACGTGATGGTACGCACTTTTCCTCCTTACACGAGGCATCACAACAACGTTTCACCAGGCAGCCGGCCGCGGTGGCCGTGCGGTTCTAGGCGTTTCAGTCCGGCTCCGCGTGACTGCTACGGTCGCACGTTCGAATCCTGCCTCGGGCATGGATGTCTGTGATGTGCTTAGGTTAGTTATGTTTAAGTAGTTCTAAGTTCTAGGGGACTGATGACCTAAGATGTTAAGTCCCATACTGCACAGAGCCATTCACCAGGCAATGCCGGTCAACTGCTGTTTGCGTATGAGAAATCGGTTGGAAACTTTCCTCATGTCAGCACGTTTTAGGTGTCGCCACCGGTGCCAAGCTTGTGTGAATGCTCTGGAAAGCTAATCATTTGCATATCACAGTATCTTCTTACTGTCGGTTAAATTTCGCGTCTGTAGCACGTCATCTTCGTGGTGTAGCAATTTTAATGGCCAGTAGTGTATATTCGATAATGATGTTTGTCTTAAATAATCCATCACAATTTGAGAAGAACAGTGATGTATGTACCTACAACATTAGAGGGGGAAATTACTTTTATTGCCCACTCTTAAAGTTGTAAGTGGCTCAGGGAGGAACTCTATATGGAGCAACAAAAATTTTTGATCATTTGCCCAGTAATATAAAATGTCTGACAGACAGCGAAGCAAGTTTTACATCTAATTTCTCCTGGAAAATTCCTACTATTTCATTCATATACTCGAAAACTTGTAGCCAGTAAAAAACAAAAATATAAGGATTTAAATGTAACTCCATGAGTTAAACTAAAAGTAATAATGATTTCATTAGTGTTAACGCTAATCATGTATACATAGTCTGTACACTTACTCGTTCCACATCATTTCGATAAAAGAATCGTTCAAATGATCTATGGAATATCTAACTAACTAAATAAATTTCACTGAAACGCCAAAGAAAATGGTATAGGTATACGTATTGAAATACAGAGATATGTAAACAGGCATAATACGGTGCTGCGGTTTGCAACGCCTGTATAAGACAACAAGTGTCTGGCGCAGTTGTTAGATTGGTTACTGCTGCTACAATGGCAGGTTATCAAGATTTAAGTGAGTTTGAATACGGTGTTACAGTCCGCGCACTAGCGATGGGACATAGCATCTCCGAGGTAGCGATGAACTGGAGATTTTCCCGTACGACCATATCACGAGTGTACCGTGAATATCAGGAAGACGGTTAAATATAAAATCTCCGATATCTTTGCTGCCGGAAGAAGATCCTGCAAGAACGGGACCAACAACGACTGAAGAGAATCGTTCAACGTGACAGAAGTGCAATCCTTCCGCAAATTGCTGCAAATTTCAATGCCGGGCCTTCAACAAGTGTCAGCCTGCGAACCATCCAACGAAACGTCTTCGACATGGCCTTTCGGAGCCGAAGGCCGACTCGTGTGCCCTTGATGACTGTACGACACGAAGCTTTAGCCTCGCCTGGGGGCCGTCAGCACCGACGTTGGACTGTTGATGACTGGAAATATGTTGCCTGGTAGGACAAGTCTCGTTTCAAATTGTGTTGAACACATGGACGTGTACGAATATGGAGACAACCACTTGAATCCATGGACCCTACATATCAACAGGGGACCGTTCAAGCGGTGGAGGCTCTGTACTAGTGTGTGACGTATGCAGCTGGAGTGATATGGGACTCCTGGTGACACGCATGAAAGCATCTCATCTGATTACTTGCATCCAACCATGTCCATTGTGCATTCAGACGGACTTGGGCAATTCAGCAGGACAATACGACACCCCACATGTCCAAATTGATATAGAGTGGCTCCAGAAACACTCTTCTGAGTTTAAACACTTCCGGTGGCCCCCAAACTCCCCAGACATGAAAATTATTGAGCATATTTGTGATGCCCTACAACGTGCTGTTCAGAAGAGATCTCCCCCCCCCCCCCTCGTACTCCTACGGATTTATGGACAGCTCTGCAGGATTCATGGTGTCACTTCCCTCCTGCACTACTTCAGACACTAGTCCAGTCCGTGCCACGTCGTGTTGCGGCACTTCTACGTGCTCACGGGAGCCCTACACGATGTTAGGCAGATGTACCAGTTTCTTTGGTTCTTCAGTGTAGAATGTACGTCTAGGGCACAGCTCATGAGTAAGTGAATCGTGGGTTGTGGGAAAACAGGCAAAGATGAGATTCGAAACGTTTAACACGTGGTGTTACAGAAGAGTAGACATGATAAGAAATGAGAGGGTTCACCACAGAATAGATGGAAAACACCAACTAGAAGGAAGGGCAGGTTGAGAGATGTGTTGACATCAAGCAGTAACTTCCATAATACTAGAAGGGGCCACAGGCGGTAAAAACTGTAGGGGAAGAGACTTTTATATATCGTACACCTACATCTACACACCGCGAGGCAGTCTATAGTGTGCGGTGGAGGGTACTTTGTGCAAAGAGGTACCGAGGTTATTCTGCGGCCTTGGCGGAACTACCACAACTGCGACTGCTGTCCTCCCCTCCTCCTAGAAAAACTACCTTGCTGAACTTTTTTATACACATATTTAGAAAGTTCTGTAGCGTACAAGGTAGGCTCAATAAAAATGAGGCGTTATTGGAGAACATGGCCAGAGGAAAGTAATGACTGGGAAAGCCACTTAGTAGAATTTTGCATAGAGTACAATTTAATCACTGCAAACATTTGGTGTAAGGATTATGAAATTAGCAGCCGTGGGGGACACCTGGAGGCAGCGGAATACAGACACTTAGAAACCAGATTTCCTGGGGCAGATATAGACGCTGGCAAAAACGTATTCTTTATGAACAGCAGGTTAAAACTGAAGAAATTGCTGGAAGGAAGGAAATTAAGGTGAGATCTTGATAAATTGAAAAACAGGCTGGTTGTTGAGAGGTGCAAGGGAACGTTAGGTAACGATTTACTAAAACATGGGGTAGGAATCCAATAGCAGACTAATAAATAGCTGTGAGTGATGAAATAATGGAGGCAACAATGGATCAAATAGGCAAAAATGCAAGATACAGCAGAAATTCTTGGATGTTACATGATATATTGAATTTAGTAAACGATACTATAAAATACAAAAATGCAGCAAACGAAATAGGCCAAAGGGAATATAGATATCTAAACCGGAAACAGACAAACTACTAAACGGTAGAGCAGGAATGGCTGGAAGAGAAATCGAAAGCTGTAGAAGCACGCGTCACTGTGGGAAAGATAGATGTGGCCTATATGAAAGTCACAGTCTTTCGAAGAAAGGAGAAGCATTCTCTTGAATATTATGAGTTTAGATGGCAAGCAAGTATGAAGCAGCCGTAATTTTTGGTACAACATATTCGGTGATTGATACGCGTGCCCAACTCAGATGGACTAAAGCCAGACGTGATGAAGTGTCGGTTGTGATAGCCGGGTGTTTGGTCACCGGGCCTTAACACAGACGTTTATAAGGAGAGCGGCCTGCCAAGTGGGCAGAACGTAAGTACCAGTCACATTTCGCCACCACAAGACGACGTTGCATCGCAAAGGCATGTCGTCCTGTGTTAATCGCGAAGGCGAGTTCACAACGCGTTGACAGTTACGTGTATGGTTAAGTACAGCGGACAGTGGTCGCTAACAGCGTGGACTCACGTTAACAAAGGACGACATTCTATACTTCTTGTTGGGTATTCATGTTGCTTTCGTTCTGCAAGATTCCAGCTACTTTTCAGCAACTGCGCTACGTCAATTTCCTGCATCTGCCCATGCTGTTACTTTACGACTTAACTTTGAATATAAAGAGATCACTTAGCACCGCAGAGAGCTCCCACATTTGGCCTGTACACAGCGTAGTTCTTCTCGATGAGACTCCCACCATTACTGAATACGAGACGGCAAAATGAAGCCGAACGTCTTTCTGAATATGATGCTCATTTCACTTCATTTCTGAATAATCCTAGCTCTGTTCATACCAATAAAAAACATTTTCAGCATAGCTGCAGGTGATATTTCGTTAACAAAAGAAGCGATAAACATGTAGCAGACAAGTTAACTCTTTTATTTAATCGCAACAGCAGACATATCATACAAAGATGATAATTATAATCAAGTTAGTGACAATGGGACGATAGCAGACGCACAAAACGAAAGAAAGTTTATTTCCGTCAAATACTGACAAAGAACAGGAAGACGTTTCTGGAGTTAAATACGTCAAGCCCAGCACTATGTGGAATGAAACTTGAATCATGAAAAAAAAGGAGACAACGAAAATGTTTAATATTAGCTGAATCTTCCTTCGACTCTTCGTAGAATAACGTTGTGACCGAGCGCTTCAGTCCAGAACCGTGCTGCTGCTGCGGTAGCAGGTTGGAATCCTGCCTCGGGCATGGATGTGTGTGATGTCCTTAGGTTAGTTAGGTTTAAGTAGTTCTAAGTCTAGGGGACTGATGACCTCAGATGTTAAGTCCCGTAGTGCTTAGAGCCATTTGAACCATTTGAAAATGCTGTGTCTGTAAAGAATATTCGAAAAAATGTTACACATCATGTAAATTGAGGCACAAACACGCAGTAAATGACATATTTGTCATTATGGTGGTAATGCGATTGAAAAGGTAAAAAGTTGAACATTTTATCTTTTAAGTTGCATCTCTCTACAATTAATATCAAACGTAGATTCAATCGCTGAGAATATTATACTTCGCATTCTATGCATGATATTTCAACAGAAAAGGTAGGTGCTGGAGATGACACATTTAGCAGAGTGGCAGTCCTTCATTGTATATAAAGTGTAATTATCTGATGTCTCACAATTGTAATCTGTTAAAACAGACTAGGTCCACACACTCGCAGCACTGCACGCGGCCATAAGCCATACTGCCTCATACATTTTCACGCATGGTGAGATGTTTGTTACGATTATTCTTATTAAAGTAAATTCAGTTTCTTTTTTCTATGGTCACTGTAAATCGTTACACCAAAAAGTAAATATTCACTGCCTAGGTAATTTTCTACCAACTCTTTTACGAGCTTCATTTATGAGTCCCGAACATTACATGTAAGAACGCATACCTTTTAATTCAGGGTTCATCGAGACTTAGTTTCACAAGTAACCCGTTTTCAAAACTGAGCATGGACTTTACAAGGGGCAGTCATCTCGGGATCGGGGGAGCAACTGTACGACAAATTACGGGGGTGGGAAGAGAGTTTGAATATACGGAGTGTCCTTGGCGGAATGGTCAATATTCAGGGACATGAGGGACATGACAGGAACGCTCATTTAAACCAAAGAACTTCAAATGGACATATGGCCTGTTGTGAATGGTTTCAGAGATGGAACACATTTAGTGTACATTTGTTTTTGAACTACTGGCACGAACGTATGTGTCTTACCCAAACAACCTCTTTGACGTTTTATTTTAGCCCAATATACCTCGTTGCTTTCAACATCTTTGCTCGGGACATTTTTATGCCAGAATTATTCAGAATTACTTTTAGATTCTGTTTGCCAAGTTTGATTCAAATTAGTTGTGTGTAAAGCCACCAGAACTATAAATAACAATATACATTAAATGTGTTCCATCTCGGAAACTATTCGGAAGAGGGCATATGCCATATGAAGTTTCTTTTTGCTTCAAATGAGCGCTCCTCTTGGGCAGACTCGACTCTGCAACTTTTAATGACGTTAGAAAGGTACTGCGAAAGGGCCAGTTAATTCCACACTCGAACTCGGCAACTATGTAGACATGTAGCAGGATGACTCGACCTTAGGTATGAGCCAAACGGGGATGTGTTCCTGGCTCTAACCCAACTCGTCAGACCCATGAACGACAGCGACTCACCAACATCTGTGCTAACTCACAAAGTGTTTCATTGGGAAGTTCAAGTTAGTCATCGAAGCGAAAAATATGGCAGAAAATCACGTTCTGTAACCTGTTTTTCATGATCGTGGTAATATTTAACCAGCTAAGGTTAGAAATTCAAACCTTACGGACTTCTAGGAACTGAATAACGTGGATGACGATTGTGTTGTAAAAAATCGTGGTGCTCTGTCAAATTATTTGCAGTAGGCAGGGAAAACTTTTTCGCGCGTGGAAGACACGACCACACACCAGTCCCAGAACCCTTGATAAAAAGGGGGATGTCATCGAATTCTGTTAAAACAAAGGGTGACGATTTGGATGAATGATCATCAAAGCCTTTTTTTTAAAAAAAAAATCAGTCTTCTGGCTAAATTGATGCGGCCCGCCACCACGAAATTCTCTCTTGTGCCAACCTCTTCACCTCAGAGTAGCACTTGTGACCTATGTCCTCAATTATTTGCTAGATGTATTCCAATCTCTGTCTTTCTTTTCTGTTTTTGTCCTCTATAGCTCCATCAAGTACCATGGAAGTCGCTCCCTGATGTTTTAACAGATGTCATATCATCCTGTCCCTTCTCGTTTTCAGTGTTTTCTACATATTCCTCTCCTCTCCGATTCTGCGCAGAACCTCCTCATTTCTTATCTTATCAGTCCACCTAATTTTCAACATTCGTCTATAGGACCACATCTAAAATGCTTTGATTTTCTTCTGTTCCGGCTTTCCCACAGTCCTTGTTTCACTACCATACAACGCTCTGCTCCAAATGTACATTCTCAGAAATTTCCTCATAATAAGGGCTATGTTTGAAACTAGTTAATTCCTCTTGACTAAGGATGCCCTTTTTGCCATTGCTAGTCTGCTTTTGATGTTGCTCCGTCCGTAATTGGTTATTTTGCTGTCTAGGTAGGAGAATTCCTTAACTTCATCTTCTACATTAATTCATCATCCTGACGTTATGACGTTACGTTTCTCGCTGTTTTTATTTCTGCTACTGCTGGTTACTTTCGTCTTTCTTCGATTTACTCTCAGTCCCTACTCTGTACTCATTTTCCTTTCAGCAGATCATGTAATCTTTCTTCAGTTTCACTCAGGATAGCAATATCATCAGCGAATCGTATCATTTCTATCCTTTCACCTTGAATTTTAATTCCACTGCTGAACCTTTCTTTTATTTCCGTCATTGCTTCTTCGATATATGGATTGAACAGAAAGGACTAAAGAATACTTCACTGTCTTACAACCTTTTTCATCCGAGCACTTCGTGCTTGGTCGTACACTCTTATTACTCCTTCTTGGTTGTTGTACATATTGTGTATAACCCGTCTTTCCCTATAGCTTACCACTATTTTTCGCAGAATTTCGAACATCTTGCACCATTTTCCATTGTCGAACGCTTTTTCCAGATCGACAAATCCTACTAACGTGTCTTGATTTTTCACTATTCTTGCTTCCATTATCAGCCACAATGTCAGGAATGCCTCTCTGTTGCCTTTACCTTTTCCTAAAGTCAAACTAATCGTCATCTAACACATACTCAGTTTTTTTTCCATTCTTCCGTATATTATTCTTGTCAGCACCTTGGATACATGAGCTGTTAAGCTGATTGTGCGATAATTTTCGCACTTGTCAGCTCTTGCAGTCTTCGGAATTGTGTGGATGATGGTATGTCGCCAGACTCATACAATCTACTCACCTACGTGAATAGTCGTTTTGTTGCCACTTCCCCCAATGATTTTAGGAATTCTGGTGTAGTGTTATCTATCCCATATGCCTTATTTCATCTCAAGTACTCCAAAGCTCTATTAAATTCTGGTACTAATATTGGGTCCTCTATCTCCTGTTTCAGACAAATCTTCCCCCTCATAGAGGCCTTCAGTGTATTCCACCTATCCGCCCTCTCCTCTTCATTTAACGGTGGAATTCCCGTTGCACTCTTAATCTTACCACATTTGCTTTTAATTTCACAGAAGGTTATTTTACTATATGCTGAGTCAGTCCTTCCGACGATCGTTTCTTTTTCGGTTTCTTCACGTTTTTCATGCACCCATTTATTCTCAGCATCTCCGCACTTCCTGTTTCTACCATTCCTCAGTGACTTGTATTTCTGTATTCCTGTATTTCCTCGAACATTTTTGTACTTCTTTCTTTCATCGATCAACTGAAGTATTTCTTCTGTTACCCTTTGGTTCTTCGTAGCTACCTTCTTTGTACCTTTGTTTTTTTCTTTCCAACTTTTGCGGTTGCCCTTCTTAGAGATGTCCATTCCTCTTCAACTATACAGCCTACTGAGCTATTTATTATTTCTGTGTCTATAACCTGAGAGAACTTCAAGCGTATCTCGTCATTCCTTTGTATTTCCGCATCGTACTGATTGTTCCCGACTAATCTCTTAAACTTCAGCCTACTCTTCATCACTACTAAATTGCGATCTGAGTCTATATCTGCTCCTTGGTGCGCCTTGCAATCCAATATCTGATTTCAGAATCTTTGCCTGACCATGATGCAATATAACCGAAATCTTTCCGTATCACCCGGAATTTTTCCAAGTATACCTCCTCCTCTTGTGACTCTTGAACAGAATATTCGCTATTACTATCTGAAATTTATTACAGAACTCAATTAGTCATTCTCCTCTCTCATTCCTTGTCCCGAGCCCATATTCTTAAGTAACATTTTCTTTTTGTCCTTCCCCTACAATTGCATTCCAGTCCCCCATGACTACTAGATTTTCATCTCCCTTTACGTACTGTGAAACATCCCCTTTGAAAAATTAATGAATTACTGTGATGATAAACCTCTTACGTTATTTGATTTTCAAACAGCTGAGCAGAACTGAACGTACTCAGACATTTCTCTCTTTACTTATTCTGATCAACACTGAACTGACACACAATATTTTTTACGCAACGCAATCTGACTTTCAATAATCCCTACAAAAGAATGGCCCTGACTAACAATAACCTATACCTTTCATGAATCACTTACCTCACAAAAATCTTCGTTACTCGAACTACTGCAATACAGCGAGCGCCAATACTGCCAGCTATGTAAAAGATTCTAACTACTGAAGGCACTAACTACTGATATGCATAGTTAGTAAATGAAAGATTTTGATAGAGAACAATGTATTTACCTTAATGATATTCAAAAGTCATCATATATATGTTGGTAACGCCACGTAGCGCTCTATATGAAAATCACTGACTGTGCTGTGTGAAGTTTGTGGTTGGTTTGCATTCTTGGAATATTTGCTATTGTAGTGTTGGGCAGTTGGATGTGAACAGCGCGTAGCGTTGCGCAGTTGGAGGTGAGCCGCCAGCAGTGGTGGCTGTGGGGAGAGAGATGGCAGAATTTTGAGAGCGGACGATCTGGACGTGTGTCCATCAGAAAGAGCAAATTTGTAATACTGTATATCATGAACTTATATATATACAGTATTACAAATTTGCTCTTTCTGATGGACACACGTCCAGATCGTCCGCTCTCAAAATTCTACCATCTCTCTCCCCACAGCCACCACTGCTGGCGGCTCACCTCCAACTGCGCAACGTTTCTGTTTCTGTTTCGTTTTCACGACTCTACCACTCAACCAGATGAGGTGGTATTTGGTATAGAGACAGTCTGTAGCATGAGGAAGACCATAGGTAACATTAGGAAGTTTTATCTTTTTGAGCATTACTAACTAAATATGGTATACGTGAGAGCCATACAGGCGAAGCTGACTAGGTGGTCGTCGAATCTTAGTATCCTAGGTTATGCTGTGATAGAGTAAATCCAACGTTATTGTGCGCGTGGTTTATGATATTGAGTTCCTACACCAAGTGACGCAGACTGAGAGTTTTGGTGGAGATAGAACGATAAAATGGGTCGGTAAGCTCGAGAACCAAATTAAGAACTGTTACTACAAGCATCGTAAATCTGATTTAGCACATAATTCTAAGAGAGCTCAAGCTGCGAATCCAACATACCTCAGGCAATCTCACTCAGTCGGAGCTTGGATGTAGAATGCCAGGCGGCCTCCAGAGGTACAGAGATACTAGAACAGTCAGCAACCACCGCATTTTAGACGCTGAGCGTCACGCTTCTCTTACGGCTTCCAAGACCTTGAAGACTCACAACGACGGCGTCATTTAAATGCTGCACGACAAACAGGGAGTCGTACGTGGACATGGGAGGCTTTAGGTGATGCGCCATTTGATTAAGGTCTATTAACTGACCATATTAATCGCAAATAAATGCTGATAGGCACCATTATGCATTATGCATTAAAATGGAAGGGAGAAACAGTTGACATCTGATGCTCTGGTGGCAAAATCTGACATGCTGTACTAAGTGAGCCAGATAAACCCCTAAAATGTCTACTTCTGCATGAATGTAACGAATTGAGGCATTTTAAATACAGTTAGAAAATATAATGGGTACATTCAGATTCGACAAACAGCAAAATAATAGGAACACATTTATTATGTACCTTCATACTGGCACTGCAGACATCTTAAATGCATACGTCCCTACACCACTGTATACACAGATATTTATTAATTACTAGCTTACTTACTCACCATCACTCGTCATAGCTAAACTACTGATTTGTGAGCGAAACAGCTGGTAACAATTAGTCTTTTATGAATATTGATACAATATGTATCGATATCTTTAAAAATCTGCCCGTCCCTACTCTCGCGGCCTGCCGGCGGCTCGTGCAATGCGAGGCCCGTCGCTGCGAATGTCGGCCGGTGGGCTTCCACCACGCAGCACAAGTTAAAGCTGAGCACCCCTTCCGTTGCGCCCCCCAGGCGGGCGCGCCAGTCGCCCGTGCTCCAACAGGTTGCAGCGCCGGCCCTAGTGCCAGGCTAAGCTCTCCCTGCTCCAGTGTAGATTTTTATTGCATGCGCCATACACCATGCAGACCTTCTTTTTACCTACCGCCCACTTTCGTATGTCTGTTAGTTGTGAATTTTTGGCCGCCCACCATGTCCACAGTAATGGCGATTCACTCTGAGGTGACAAACGTCATAGGATAGCGATACGCAGATATGCAGATGGATGTACACTCCTGGAAATTGAAATAAGAACACCGTGAATTCATTGTCCCAGGAAGGGGAAACTTTATTGACACATTCCTGGGGTCAGATACATCACATGATCACACTGACAGAACCACAGGCACATAGACACAGGCAACAGAGCATGCACAATGTCGGCACTAGTACAGTGTATATCCACCTTTCGCAGCAATGCAGGCTGCTATTCTCCCATGGAGACGATCGTAGAGATGCTGGATGTAGTCCTGTGGAACGGCTTGCCATGCCATTTCCACCTGTCGCCTCAGTTGGACCAGCGTTCGTGCTGGACGTGCAGACCGCGTGAGACGACGCTTCATCCAGTCCCAAACATGCTCAATGGGGGACAGATCCGGAGATCTTGCTGGCCAGGGTAGTTGACTTACACCTTCTAGAGCACGTTGGGTGGCACGGGATACATGCGGACGTGCATTGTCCTGTTGCAACAGCAAGTTCCCTTGCCGGTCTAGGAATGGTAGAACGATGGGTTCGATGACGGTTTGGATGTACCGTGCATTATTCAGTGTCCCCTCGACGATCACCAGTGGTGTACGGCCAGTGTAGGAGATCGCTCCCCACACCATGATGCCGGGTGTTGGCCCTGTGTGCCTCGGTCGTATGCAGTCCTGATTGTGGCGCTCACCTGCACGGCGCCAAACACGCATACGACCATCATTGGCACCAAGGCAGAAGCGACTCTCATCGCTGAAGACGACACGTCTCCATTCGTCCCTCCATTCACGCCTGTCGCGACACCACTGGAGGCGGGCTGCACGATGTTGGGGCGTGAGCGGAAGACGGCCTAACGGTGTGCGGGGCCGTAGCCCAGCTTCATGGAGACGGTTGCGAATGGTCCTCGCCGATACCCCAGGAGCAACAGTGTCCCTAATTTGCTGGGAAGTGGCGGTGCGGTCCCCTACGGCACTGCGTAGGATCCTACGGTCTTGGCGTGCATCCGTGCGTCGCTGCGGTCCGGTCCCAGGTCGACGGGCACGTGCACCTTCCGCCGACCACTGGCGACAACATCGATGTACTGTGGAGACCTCACGCCCCACGTGTTGAGCAATTCGGCGGTACGTCCACCCGGCCTCCCGCATGCCCACTATACGCCCTCGCTCAAAGTCCGTCAACTGCACATACGGTTCACGTCCACGCTGTCGCGGCATGCTACCAGTGTTGAAGACTGCGATGGAGCTCCGTATGCCACGGCAAACTGGCTGACACTGACGGCGGCGGTGCACAAATGCTGGGCAGCTAGCGCCATTCGACGGCCAACACCGCGGTTCCTGGTGTGTCCGCTGTGCCGTGCGTGTGATCATTGCTTGTACAGCCCTCTCGCAGTGGCCGGAGCAAGTATGGTGGGTCTGACACACCGGTGTCAATGTGTTCTTTTTTCCATTTCCAGGAGTGTAGTTTGGTATACACGAGGTATAAAAGGGCAGTGCATTAGCGGAGCTCTCATTTGTACTCAGGGCTTCATGTGAAAAGCTTTCCGGCGTGATTGTGACCACCCAGTGGGAATCAACAGACTCTGAACACGGAATTGTAGTTGGAGCTAGACGCAGAGGGACATTCCATTTCGGAAATCGTTAGGGAATTCAATATTCCGAGACCCACAGTGTCAATAGTGTGCCGAGAACACCAAATTTCAGATATCACTTCTCACCAAGGACAACGCAGTGGGCGACACTCGTCACTTAACGACCGAGAATATTGACGTTTGCGTAGTTATCAGTGTTAACAGACACTGTATGAAATAACCACAGAAATCAATGTGGGATGAACGGCGAATAACGTATCTGTTAGGAGAGTCCGGCAAATCTGGAGTTAATGGATTACTGCAGCAGACGACCGACGTGAGTATCTTAGTATCTTTGCCAACAGCACGACATCCCCTGCAGAGCCTCTTCTGCGCTGGTGGCCATATTTGTTGGGCCCTGGACGACTTGAAAACGTGTCTTGGTCAAATGAATTCCGATTTCAGTTGGTAAGAGCTGGTGATAGGGTTCGAGTGTGGCGTAGACCTCGCGAAGTCACGCAGCCAAGTTGTCAACAAGGCGCTGTGTAAGCTGGTTGTGGCTCCATAATGGTTTCTGCTGCGTGTACATGGATTGGGTCCTTCTGTCCAACTGAAAAGGTCATTGACTGGAAATGGTAATGTTCGTCTACTTGGAGACTATTTGCAGCCATTCATGGACTTCATGTTCCAAAACAACGATGGAATTTTTGTGGATGACATCGCGCAATGTCACCGGGTCACAGTTGTTCGCAACTGGTTCAGAACATTCTGGACATATCGGGAGAATGGTTTGGCGACCCAGGTTGCCCGACATAAATCCCAGAGAACATTTATGGTACATTTGTGAACAAAATCCTGCACCAGCAACAATTTCGCCATTATGGGAGGGGACTTCCAACGACTTTTTGATTCCATGCCACGATGAGTTGCTACGCTACACTGGGCAGAAGGAGATCCGACACGATGTTAGGAGGTATCCCATGTCTATTGTCACCTCAGCGTATTACATGTGACATACGTCATGGTATAATGCAGGGGTAGCCAACCTTCTTTCACCTACTGCCCACTTTTATGTATCTGTTAATGGTTAATTTTTCTCACCAGTCACCAGCTCTACAACAGTGGTGATATATAAGGTAGGTAAGTAACTCTGCTATATAAAAATTATAAAGTCAAGATGCAGCAAGTTAAAAGCATATAATACTATGTCCAATTTTCATGAAGACCAAATGAAAATCTTTTTAAAATGCCTACTGCTCCCTATGAAAGCTGGAAATCACACTAGTGGGCGGTAGGGACCAGTCTGATTACCACTGGTCTAAGGCGCAATACTAATGTTTCGTCTCCTGATGCTCGAGACGTGCTCAGAGGATATAAACAACCAGATAGTAGTCTCAGACAAGCTCAATGTCGGGTCGTCATAAAACTGCTTCCTAATTGTGGGATGTAGATTTAGGCTCAATAGCTTATAACGCGGAAGCAGGGACGTGCCGAGGTAACCCTGCTTTCGTGGCTCAACTGCCAAAGCTGCACCCCCTCCCTCCCCCGCCCCACAATCCCTAAAACTACTTTTCTACAATTTCCTGCACGCGTATTTATCAATTTTATAATTTTGGAAGTACGTTTAACAAAAATGAAGCACTATTGAAAAAATGTTATTTAAATGAAACACATCCAGGAAAAAAATTGCATACAACATATTAAATTTTCCATTATACTAAAGATGTACCATTTTTTAATCTTCTTAAAAAACTAAAACAATATATATACATCTTATTGTTTATGGCAGCTACTGTACAGTGGTTTTCACGGTGTATAATAATCAACAGGTTTTATTTATTCTTCTGAAATTATTAATAATGCATAAATTACAAACTCATACGTATTATAAAACTGATTTATGCATGTGTGCGTGCGTGTATGAACGTATGCCCCGCATCTGCTAAACATCTGAACCGATTTCAACAAAACTTGCTACACATATCCTTTATTGTCAGGCAATAATCATTCTTGGGGTATGAACCACCTACCTGTAATAGTTCAGAGAATATGACATCATAAACAATGAGATGCAACTGCTACATCATGCTTGACATTTAACTACATTACCTCCATGCTACTGGCTCCGCTCGCAATATATTTCGCAGACAGTATCCACATGT
This sequence comes from Schistocerca americana, assembly GCF_021461395.2. Lineage (NCBI taxonomy): Eukaryota > Metazoa > Arthropoda > Insecta > Orthoptera > Acrididae > Schistocerca > Schistocerca americana. Next base: position 592,969,044 of record NC_060121.1, on the reverse strand, counting down.
GCCACTCAGTGTACCTACAAAAATATGTCATTGTACGACACATACTTCAAGAGATATAATTCTATAAAAACTGAGCTACGTGAAAAAATTCCGCGTAATGTTCGAAGTATTAATACACGTATTCTTTACTAGTAACAAACTCCTAGAAGCAAGTCCACTTAAGGAAATTTCTGACACCTCACAACGCTTTCGACAGCTTTCAACTGCCAAGCGCAGACGGCTGTAGGCAAAAACGACCGCCTTCTATAGAGCTACGAAGATGCGTTGACATAGAGAAGTTTACAAAATCGCGTTGTAGACACGTGAAGCAGCGACGCCTAGCGCACAGAAACTGACCACGATCGTATTCATAATTTGAATACCGTGCTTGTACATTAGACATATGTCTTTGTACCAGTGTTTCATAATTTGAAAGGTGCTTTCACGAATACATGAAAATGAATTTTTTTTCGATGCTTCACTACAAATACATTTCATTTGTTGTCTTCCTTTCTGATGGAAAATTGCCCGAATGAATACCCAAGCAATGCCGGGTTTCTCAGCTAGTATGAAATAAAAGAGAAAGGCGTACAGTTAAGCGAAAATCTCCCTTTTAAGTTTGTTTACAGGAGGGAGCAACTTAGGTGGAGAGGTTGTACCTGTCTATAGCTATAATGACTGACAACTCCGGTAATGTCATTAATCAACCACAGAATGCTTATTCTCATTTTATATACGCATAAAATGGCATCAAACGATACTTGACAGCAGCAGAGGTACTTGCTGGACGGTTAATTGAACTACACATTCACTCCATCTCTTTTTCTTGCACCTTCAAAATCACTTTTTAGTCCTGTCCTCACTGGGCACAGATCGGCAAGAATAGGAGGCCTTCTGCCAAATAGCATATGTCCTTTAGCAACCGCTGATAGACCTTCGAAATCTTAAAATACCGTAGTAATTTAGCAGCAAGACAACCCTTGTTGAAAATGAGTGATATGTGTTGTGAACCACGGGCAATGTTGCCACACAATCCATGTTAGTGATAAACGGCTGTTTGGTTCTGGTAGTTTTCTACGAATTATTTACATTTTAGTAATAAATATTTCCATAATACAGATAGCTAGAGCAGAGAAGATACTGTTTATAATTACATCAGTAGTATTTGGTAACGCGACAGAAAAGATAGCGTTCTTTGACTTTCCAAACTAGAAAAAAAAATTTTAAGTGCAAATATTAACTTGAATTTATATTTTCGTCTTAAATTTGTGAGTTAAAGGAAGCCCATAAGTGTGCAGGTGTCAACTAAATTTCAACACACTAAGAGGGAGCTTTAACGCAAAAAATCTACCATGTCTTCAGTACTTTTTTTGTTCTCTGCTGTTTTAAGAACTATTTACAAAACATACAGATTTCAAAAATTAAGATAAAACGAAAATAGTTTATTTCTTAACACTTATATAGAGATCTAATATATATATTTTCCAGAGAAATTCATGACCACGAACTGACATAACGAGTCGGCCGGTGTGGCCGTACTGTTCTAGGCGCTTCAGTCTGGAACCGCGTGACCGCTACGGTCGCCGGCCGTGGTGGTCTAGCGGTTCTAGGCGCTCAGTCCGGAACCGCACGATCGCTACGGTCGCAGGTTCGAATCCTGCCTCGGGCGTGGATGTGTGTGATGTCCTTAGGTTAGTTAGGTTTAAGTAGTTCTAAGTTCTAGGGGACTGATGACCACAGATGTTCAGTCCCATAGTGCTCAGAGCCATTTGAACCATTTTGAACACATTACTTCCTGCAAGATACACCTCGCGAAACGACCACGACGAAAAAGTTCAAGAAATTAGAGACTTCGCATTACAGAGGCTTACCGACAACCATACTTCCCAAGCGCCATTCGCGAGTGGAACAGAGAAGGGGAGATCAGGTAGTAGTACCAGAAGTACCCTCCGCCACACACCGTTTGGTGGCTTGCGAGGAATGACGTAGGTATGCTATACAAAATATAGTGGAGTGTGTGACCGCAAGCGGGCATACAGCTTCGGGCGCAAAGCCCTGAACCTCTACTATGTGCGCCAGCGGTCTCACGGCCGTCAACGCGTTACTGTCGAAATATCACATAACTGTGACCATTGAAGAAATGATAGGCATTTCATCATGAAGATGACGAACGAGGCTGTGAGATGCGAGAGAACCAAAATTTTGCCGATTGGTTTCTTCAAAATCCTTGAGAAAGATTTGCAGAGGAGCGCGCAGGCGCGTGAGATTCTGTTTCGTCTCGTAACGTAACCGGCGTTCTCTGTGCCCGCCTTGCAGGTCGTGATGCCCGACGCGAAACAGGATTGTTGATTGGCCAGCACAGGTAACATTCAGAAAACGTTACAGGAGAAATAGCACAGGGGTTATCATGTGCAACCTCCCACTGCTGTACTAGGTGACTTTCCCAGGCGAATTTTCGATATAGCCGTCGTTCGGAAGCCACAAATATCACTTTATAAAAGAACACTTTGCATCTGTAAATCCAAATCCGCCTGGTGTTCACAAATAGCCTCTGAGTTCTCGGATCTCCTACGGCTACATAACTACGCCAGACATTGCATAGACATCGTAGCAAACTCTACCGTGGTTAAGTTTACTCTGCAGCATCCTGAAACCCCAAGGCTATTGTACCTGAGTGTGTAATTGAGTCTCCCTTCCCGCTTGACCTTGTCGCTGCGCGTTGCACTTCTTTTAACAGGGACCGTTAGCCAGGGAAGTGTTATTCTCCCTGCAGTAGAGATGCAGCCAACCATACATCCATCCATACCAGATTTCCCTCATTGACTTTTAACCGAAGAATGGTAGACACTGAACGCTGGGTCATTCCATTCTCTTTTCTCGATCCGGACATGACTTGATTTTATTGCAGCTGATGTTGCAACTGGAATACTGCGAAACCGATCATGCTTATAAGTAAAGGACTTATACTGAAGATGCCTTAGCTTCAAAATCATACCGACGTAAAAATTCAAAAGCGCGAAAACAACATAAACAGAAGAAGGATAGAAATTAGACAGGTTGTGAGCCTAAGCGTTAAATAAAGCAAAAAGCGCTAACTATTCCGGACAGGACCGTAGCAGGGGCGTGACTAGATAGACCCAAGCCAGGGATGCAGGCACAGAGATGGCGCGGAATCTGACACAAACTGATTGTTTAATAATTAAACAGCAAGGGTATGTCCTGTTTAGAATTATTTACGAATTATTTACTCGAAAACCCACATCCGAAAAATTTTGAGAATAACCCAAAATATTGTTTGTTTGATATGTTAGTAGTCAGTGCAAACATAGGGGGCAATATTTTTCTGTGCCAAATGTTAAAAAATTTTCAACATTCTGCATATTTCGGATCACTGAATTTCCAGTGTAAAATATGCATGTTGGCAACACTGTTTCCAGTGCTCTTCTATTTATAACAAACGAGTGAGAACTTGCACATAAACCATTGTGCATCGAGTTTTGCGCTTGGTTTTTAACTTTTTGTTAGATAGTGAGGAAATAATTATAGCCAGTGAGGAAATATAGTAGTGAAAAAGTGAGGTGTGTGGACTATGCAAAAAGACAAAGTGGTATTTAAGAAAAGTGAAAACCTCTTCACAGCGGTTGGAAATCTGTCAGTGATATTGCATAAATACCTTGGTCCTCGGGTAACGATATTAGCATCTCATCCATTATGCAGGAATTGCTACACTCACTACAAGATGAAATTCATTGGCAACCCACATGAACGATCACAATCACCCGAATGTGAAACTGAAGAAGACAGTGCAGATGTTTGCGTTCCTGGGTGTGAAGTTGCTGCTGCTTTGAATGTTAGCATTTTTGCTGTAGCCGCTACTATATCCCGCCTTAAACGTCCAGGAAATGTAAGAAGCACAAGAAGAAAACAGTATGTAGAAAGAAAAGTGGAAGGAACTAATATTAAGTTTTACACAAGCAACATTTTCAAAACTTTGTGAAGTGTATAATGTAGATGCACTTGGTGCCGAATCTGAAAATAGTGATATGTGCATGAAATGTGATGTGTGATTTCAAAACGTAAATACTGCTATCTCTGCAGCCCCCTAGACTGAGAAGGTACAGTTACTGCCAACAGTAGCCCCCTCAGCTCCCTGTTAACACGGTTGACAGCTATTTTAACCCAGGGCTGGTCATGGCGCTGCAAAATATATCTTGTAATCTGACTTGCTCCACATCATATCGATAAAATAATCTTAAAAATGATCTACGGAGCATGACATAACTAAACTAAACCAAACTAAACGGCAAAACAGAGTAATGTTCCAAGGAAGTGAGCAACACTAGTGAATATTGCTACCTGTGAAGTGTGCCACTAGTAACTTTGAATTTCGTCCTGCAAAGCAAAAGACCAGTTATTAGCAAAGTTAAAATGAAGAACTAATGTTGATGTGGCTGATTTTACTTCCGCCATGGTCTGTCTCTGAATCCCCGAGATATGATAGTGAGCTATTCCCTTCATGGCCCAATGCCTAAACCCTGTAACAAACGTTTCTGGCTCTACTGTCTACTTCACCAACTCTCCTCCCTCCCACAATGCAAAGTTTACCTCATTGTTAGTATCCTAAAGGTGTAATGCTTCAACAGCCTTCACTTCAACACCAGGACACATTGCACACTCCTGCAACCAACATTTATCTTGCAGTTTTTGACACATACACAAAAGCATCAGGTCTATCTCTCTGTAGTTCTTTCCTGTGACACTGCTTATGGCGAAGCAAACACGTTTCAAATGGTTCAAATGGCTCTGAGCACTATGGTACTTAACATCGGAGGTCATCAGTCCCCTAGAACTTAGAACTACTTAAACCTAACTAACCTAAGGACATCGCACACATCCATGCCCGAGGCAGGACTCGAACCTCCGCCGGGACCAGCCGCACAGTCCATGACTGCAGCGCCCGTAGACCGCTCGGCTAATCCCGCGCTGCTCCAGAGCAACAGTGAGCGTATCATCTTATAACGGATACCGAAAGTAAAAATCTGCACATGCACAAATTCCTTTCTCATCCTTTATTTTACTAGCTTTCGAAATCAAATAATGTGAGGAAATGGGTATGTGATGATCTCATTCATGACAGTGCACATGCCTGCTACGCTATCAGCATGATAATTGATGACATAGCATCTAGAGGCTATGCATTTATTAAACATTTGTATATGACTGATGCTGGAGCATATCGTTTTAAAAATCGCTTTCAGCTTTATGAGCTTGGTCAGTACTGTAGTACAGGAATTAAGACAAAAAATGAATATTTTCAGCAACAGATAAAGGAAAAAGTGCTTGTGATGGGATAGCAGGTCTCTGTAAACATCTTTCAACACGATTTAATCTCCAGCATGAAACTGTTGATGCTATAAGAGATGCTGCTGAGTTCGTATGCACCACATCAACATTAGTTACAAATATGAAACCATTAATTCTAAATGAAAGTATGTCAACAGAATTCCGTTTAAAAAGAGAGAAGACTGATCTGCTATGAATCATGTGGTAGGAATTCAATAAAGTCACTACTGGGTTGCATCCGGAAGTGGCACATACATTGCAAAAACGGTTCTCCATGACATGCAGCCTGTTGCTGTGTGTGAAATGCAGAGACCACAGTATACATTAGAAGACTCTGTAGTGAGCAACTTCATTTCTTGCTTGTATGGCAATCAGTGGTGGGTGGGACAGATAATAAGAGTCTCTCATGAGCTGCAAGATATAACCGTTTTCTTTATGACGCCTCATGGTCCTGCTAATGCTTTCAAATGGCCATCATCAATAGATCAATGTACAGTCCCCATTTCCCAAGTACTGCTCTTGTTGGATCATCATTTTCTGTATGCAAATTCAGCTCGGCTACACAAGTTCAACGCGAAGCAGATGAAAAAAACAAATGAACTCTTTTCAACAGCGCGGTGTTTATTGTTACATTTTAGGCAGTTTTAATTCATGAAAAGTCATGAAGAAGTAAAATCATGACAGAAGATAATAATTACTTTTAATAATATCATAAAAACAAAAGTGGGTATAAATATTCTATATCTGATTTTTATTAGAAAATGCTTTCGAACAAAATTATGAATTGTATTCCCACTCACTTACAATGTTGTTAAGTAATTATTTTCATTCAGAAATACCAGTTTTGCATGACATTTATTTAAAATCAGCGATCAGTTTAAATATTGAAGCCCCCATGATTTTTTGATCCTGAGAATAGAGCTACGTCTACGTAAAAAAAATTCCCACATTTTGCACACATGCCCACTCTGACTGTACATTCCCTAAGTACAATGACCAATTAACGTACCATGAAATTTTTAGAACATTTAGGATGGAACTTTTGGAGAAAATAATTTCTAAATAAAAAATTCCGATCCTTTCAACCTTATGTACAAATATTTTGACTGTTTAAGAACTTCACCCTTTAATGTCATAGCTGACAGTTAGCACTCCTTCCACTTTATCATTTCTCAACACAGCTAACATCCTATGACTATTAATATTTTCAAAACATAATTTTAAAAGTCTCCAAAAGTTACAAATTTTCATAAACTACTTTTCCAAAAAAAAAAAAAAATAAAGTTCAGAAGTGTGTATGTGTTAATCATGTCTCATAGTATTGTGAATAACGTAGTCGCTGAAAATAAATTCAGATCTCTATCACTTTTGGTTTTTTTATAACAATTTTTCAATTTTCCCTTTCGTTACAACATTTTGGCAAATACTCCCATGTAGAGAGGTCTGTAGCGTTTTAACAAATCATCAGAAAAATAAAATATTGTAGTTTTGTAGGAATGTCATGTGGAACTTCAACACATATTTTTTCAGCAACATTTGAAATAATGATCTGACACATTCACTCTTGGCTTGTATGATTTGAGATGAAATCGCCCTGTATCTGTCCTACGACCTGTCTCGAAAACTGGAATAACATTTGCTTTTCTCCAGACGCTAAGTACCCCTTCTTGTTCCAGCGATCTACAGTGAAGTACTGTTAGGAGAGGAGAGATTTATTTCGTATAGTCTTTCGATGGTGTGTAAAGTTGCAAAAAAATGAAGTTCAAAAATGTTGAACAAAATTTTGTACCTGATTCCCTGTGCGCCGGCCTCAGCTCGAGCAGTATGCACTGTAAAAAAGCACATACTGTACTAAACATAGTGGCCGGTGGCCGGTGGCCGGTGGCGTGCATGTGGCGTCAGGCGTGAACCTGTGCCGTGTCCTCGGCGGCCTCGCGCCAGTCAAATGGTAAGAAACCTACTGCGCGGATTCCAGTAGTCTCCAGTGACAAATAGGGTCACCATGAGTCTGTCTTTAGTGCATGTTAGATCACACATTGGTGTGTACGAAATGTAGCTAACATATTGCATTATTCCTTAAACTTGGAAGGAAATCTGTATGTACTTCCAATCTCGAGAAAGTGGTTCTATCTAGCGTTTTCAGTTCCGCCTGCACACGCAAACGATAAAGGCAGAAAGAAACATTCATTACAACTCTCGTATGTCAAAGAGATTTGAGATATCGAAACGAGATTTTGGCAAATGATAGCACGCAAAGAGAATCTTTTGGCATGTGGTTAATATGCGAAACTTCCTCATCTACTGTGATATGCAAGTAACTACAGACGAGAATTTCTGTCGCTTTTGCTCTAACATAAGTTAAGAAGATACATGCTTACTTTGATACCAAGAAATTCTTTTTCCTGAACTGTTGACATGTCTTGTCCTCAACTGCTATTTTAATAATACATTGTTTCAATATTCCATCGCAATTTCAACTAGATCAGAATGTTACTGAGATGAATATTTGTTAGCTCTCTTGTGTTTTGGCAAAAGAAGCAGATTTTAACATGCCATTAAGAGACGTTAGGTATTACTCAAAAATTGTCACGTGACATTTCTGTGGGGAAAAAAGAAGTAAGAAGTCTGGGGTAAGTAAATCACCACTTCTGTTGCAATTCCGGCTGGATCCATTACAATTTATTTTCCCTTGGAGGCGCAGTGTGATAGACGTCCTGTAATGACGCAGTAATAGTATCGAACCAGAGAGCTGCTGTAGTTGATGGTGTTTTATTGCTATAGGCTATGCAATAGCAATAGGCCTACTTCAGCTCTATGGACATCTTCACGCTATACGCAGGCAAATAATCTTTGATTATAAAACAGCGACAGCGCCGCGATACAGTATGGATGCAATACCAACACACAATCAAACAAAAATGTTTCTAGTTATAATTTTGCAGCTGTTAACATAGCGCATTTGTCTCCAGATAGCCTGAAGATGGCCATTGAGTTGAAATAGGCCTATTGCTACTGTATATTCTACAGCAATAAAGCAACGTCAATCATAGCAATATTATGAGTCAGTACTATTATCACAATGCCATTACAAGGAATCTTATAGTCCAGTATATTTTCAGTAATTCATGGCTGGAACAGAAACCCGCCAAAGGATTTTATTTCTATATCTCAGTTATCTACGTAATATTTCTTTCCTCTTCAACGATTTTTTCAAGTTGTTGATAGGTACGACATAAATGACAGACTACACCTCTCTGTATAAATAAAAATCAAACGCCGCATGTATGAAAGATCAACACTTGAGAACGAGGCAACCGATTTAGTAGACACTTTTTATTCGTAATTATCAGGACAAATTCTGAAGCACGAAAGCTTTTAGAAATTCCACAGGAAAAGTCGGAAATTTTGATGATATTTTTGTACGAAAATCTTAACGAAAGAAATCTGACGTTCAGTTTGCCAGTTTACTGTGTCGCATGTTTTCCTAACAACAACAAATTTCGAACCGAATATTGACACTTTACGAAAAAGAATACAATTGAAAGCGATATTTCAGTGTGTTATCGGTGGTGATCATATCTTTGGTGTATTGCGAACATTGAATTGATGTTACTTCGTGGTAATTTGGCTGCTGCAAACATTCAATTGATTTGTAGTTCGTGGATTATTCCCTCGGAGAAAATGCTACCAGTGAGGCGTCGAAATATCGGTCGGCGTACGCGCAGCTTGTTAAACATGCTGCGAGAAAGAACACGCTAAGGTAAGCAGTGCTGTGGAAATGTGCGGTTTAGTTCTACTTTTCGAAATCGTTTTTAACAGAAAACAGTGTTGTATCCCATCCTCGTCGCCACTGTTGAGTGTTGTGCCGTAGGAATCACGGGAGAGGATGTTGTTTGGTAGCTGGTATCCTCTTTCTATAACACAACTGCACACGTGGATTAACAGGGTTCTTTATTAACATGAACAGGAAGCAACTTATCATTAAGAGAGTCCACGTGTTGTGACAGAAGCCCTTCCGTAACAGTCCACGTTAGCATCACTGCTGGTGAAATACAAGTCCCGCTATGCGATGAATGACGGACTTCAAACTGGAGTGCGAGTTGGTGCATCAGTAACAGAGCTAGGGACTGAGTGACTGCGCTAGTGATTGAGACTAAGACTGACTAAGACTGAGGCCTCCGGTCCGCGGCAGCGATCTAAGTACCTGGGGCCGAGAGGGCGATGGCTGCGTGTTGCTTGCGAGTCTTTGGCATCTCTTCTGATAGGCGCGTTTGATCCAGCACCTACTATCGATCTTCTTGCTGCATCTTTGCCGACCGATGTGCTGGCGACAGCTTACGCCAGCACAAATAGGACGGTTGTGTTTATAGCCACTTTTATAATCCTACCTGTTCGTAGATTAAAACCACGTGAAATGCTGTCATTAAAGCTATCATCCTTACAGATCCAGCAGCTGGAAAGGTCTCTCTCATACGCCCTGTACTAATGATTCCAACCCATTTACTCATTAATTTTGATTCTGACTTCTGTTCCCAATCAACAATATATCAGGTCAAATACGAGGAGGAGGAGAAGATGGACAGAAAAGGGGCGAGGAACTGCATATAAAGCAGGAGAGGGAGGGAACGGACAGAGTAAAAGACGAATAGAGGGTGTGTGGGATAAGAAATTTGCAGAGAGGGGGAAAAAGGACAGATGTAGGGGAGAAGAGGAGGAGACGGTCAAAGGGAGGCGTAGGAGGAAAGGGATAAAGAGAGGGGACGTATATCCTATTCGCATACGTATTAAGCAGTTGCAAAGCATTGCCAGGTTCGCTAGTAACTAATGAATATGTAATACTGCCTTACTGGCACACCTCTGGATGGGTGGTTACGGATCAAAAGGCTCGTAGCATTGCAATAACGAAGTATGATGCAGCTGAAGTAGTAAAGAATAACTGAGGTAGAACGGGATAGATGTGGTAAATGCAGCGTGTATCAGCATGAGCTCCACGCCCTACCTCTCGAGCCGGTGACAGGCAGGTGCCCGCGGCACAGCCCCGCATCAGCACGCACGTCACGCACCGCCGGTCGTCGTCACGGGCAACGCCGCCGCGTTCCGCCGACATCGATTGACATTTCACAAGTTGCAGTGCGTAGTCGTAGAGCACAGCCGGAAGTCCGCTGCGGCCCGGCGCCACTATCGCCTACGACAATAATCTTCAAAAACTCTGAGCAGCACTGCTCTCTTCTCACTATCCCGACTTTGAACGACGTGTCACTGATCTCATTTGTACTAAGACTGCAGTATACGCTAGGTGCCTAGTTGCTTTCATCGCCATGAGTGGAATGCGTAAGTTCTGAATTATTTTCACCAACTTGCTGTCTTCTCCAACTTCGTATTTGTCGTCCCCAACGCACAAAACAGCAAGTAGGTATGAAGTCCGTTATCTTGGGGCTGCAATAAACTGTTAGCGAGGAACTGGTATTGTAAATGTAATTCTGTTGTGAACTGGTTTATTTAAACGAAATGCCACTCGCTTTTTACTAGCAGAATACAAGAAACTGCGCAGTTATAGCCCACTTTATAAATGGCAAACAATTTTCCTTTTCCATACATTCACAGAAAATGAGCAAAATAATGATTTGCGTCCTTACGTAATTACTGTCGCACTAATTTTCAATTACATGTCCAAAAAATAGATATTGGTAATTAAGTTCTTAATCAATATCGATAGCGGCAGACAACATGTCTGAGAGTGCCGAACCAGCTCTGATCTTACAGCCGAACCACTTCACCCGCCATCCAAGTTATGCACGACTCAAAGATCTCCGAACTGCTTCCTCTGCCTTTTCGTTAAGCAATTGATTATTATTCCGCTGGCAATCAACAATTTTGAAATAACAGAATGATAGGTTGTTATTGAGACGTGCTTCTATATGAAATGCACATAAATTCAGAGTTAAGTTTTTATGATATAAATAACTTATGTTTATCATTTTGGCGCGCTACTTTCGAATACAGCAACCAATCACTAAGAAGGACCACAATTTAGGCGGTCTTTCTCAAGACCGCCTAAAATTGTGTTGAGAAAGACCGCCTAAATTGTGGTCCTTCTCCGTACCGAACAAACCATCTGTCACCGGCACTTAACACGACATTCCGTCGTCTCCCACTGCTGCCTTCTCAACTACTCGAAGAAGAGCATCTTATAGATAAACAAGATTGCTGTAAAGACAGAAATATTACACTAAGTCACATCTTAAAAACTGTGTCGACATATTTTTCAAAAGATCCCTGTCTCCAACAAAAAGCCATTAACATTTTGGAACCAATGAATTATGTGTTGCCGGCCGCGGTGATCTCGCGGTTCTAGGCGCGCAGTCCGGAACCGCGCGACTGCTACGGTCGCAGGTTCGAATCCTGCTTTGGACATGGATGTGTGTGATGTCCTTAGGTTAGTTAGGTTTAAGTATTTCCAAGTTCTAGGGGACTGATGACCACAGCTGTTAAGACCCATAGTGCTCAGAGCCAATTATGTGAAGTAACAGTGTACAAACATTTTTAGACTGACAACCTTGACATTTCGGTCTGTGAACCATTTCCAAGTGGTCAGCTGTCGAACTTCCGTAGCACCAGAACACCCATCATACCATCATATACAGGGTGGTCCATTGATCGTGACCGGGCCAAATATCTCACAAAATAAGCATCAAACGAAAAAACTACAAAGAACGAAACTTGTCTAGCTTGAAGGGGGAAAGCAGATGGCGATATGGTTGGCCCGCTAGATGGCGCTGCCATAGGTCAAACGGATATCAACTGCGTTTTTTTAAATAGGAACCCCCATTTTTTATTACATATTCGTGTAGTACGTAAAGAAATATGAATGTTTTAGTTGGACCACTTTTTTCGCTTAGTGAGAGATGGCGCTGTAATAGTCACAAACATATGACTCACAGTTTTAGACGAACAGTTGGTAACAGGTAGGTTTTTTAATTTAAAATACAAAACGTAGGTACGTTTGAACCTTTGTGAACTTATTATTTCTGAGAACGGATGCTATTACAGCGTGATTACCTGTAAATACGACATTAATGCAATAAATGCTCACCGGCCGGGGTGGCCGAGCGGTTCTAGGCGCTACAGTCCTGAACCGCGCGACCGCTACGGTCGCAGGTTCGAATCCTGCCTCGGGCATGGATGTGTGTGATGTCCTTAGGTTAGTTATGTTTAAGTAGTTCTAATTTCTAGGGGACTGATGACCTCAGAGGTTAAGTCCCATAATGCTCAGAGCCATTTGAACCATTTGAACCAATAAATGCTCAAAATGTCCGCGTCGTCCCCAGACGCGTCTCCGCTGGTCATCGGGGCTTACTTCGTAGGGGGAGTCATCACTGAAGGCAACTCCACGCCATTCAACGAGTTTCTAGGCCGAAGCTGTGTCTAGAGAGGCCCCAGACAGCGGTGAATACCAACCTGGCCACACGGACCGTCAGCCAGGAGTGATGGTCTGTGGTGCCATTTCATTTCATAGCAGGACTTCTTTGGTTGTCATCCGCGGCACCTTTACAGCACAGTGGTATGTCGTCGATATTCTACGCCCTGTTTTTGTTGCCCTTCATGGTAAGTCATTCTGGGCGCACATTTCAGCAAGATAATGTCTGCCCACACCCGTTGAGTGTTTCTAATGCTTGTCTTCGTGTTTGCAAGCCCTGCCTTGGCCAGCAATGTCGCCAGATCTCTCCCCAATCGAGAACTTTTAGAGCATTACGGGTAGGGCCCTCCAACCAGTCTGTCATTTTGACGATCTAACTCGCCAGTTGGACGGAATTTAGCACGTTATCCAACAGAAGGGCATCCAACAACTCTATCAATCAATTCCAAGACGACTGAGTGCTTGCTTAAGTGTCAGAGGCGGACCAACGTGTTATTGCATTGCTCAATTTGTGAAGGTCTTTCTCTTGAATAAATAATCCATGTTTTCTGAAATTGTAATCATTCGACTGTCTGTACATGTACATCACATCTACCGATTTCGGTCCCATTCAGATAATTCCCCCTGAAGCGTCTTAGACCTTATTTTAGGGCTCTTAGTTTAAGAGTGGCATGTTGTGCCGCTGGCGGCCCACCGCCCCGACCATATGGGGCGAGAGGCTAAAACAACAATAAAGAAAAAAAGCTATGGAGTGCTGTAGATGTTGTAGAAGCGGCATTAGGCAGTCATATGACACTCCACCGCTGATGTAAGTCCTAGCAGTGCAGTGGTGTGTTTGTAGCAGTCCGCTGCGTGGAATCAGAGTAGTGAGATGGGTCGACGAGGAGACGTGATACATTGGCAGAAGGGAGACATCGTGCCCGGACGTGCCATGAGAACACCACGGATGAAGTTTTCCGATTCGTGTCTACAAGGAACGGTGATCCACTCGCAATCATATCACAAAGCGTAGGGGCAGTTGTCGTAAAAATTCCTAACATGGACCGAAAGTGAGTACTACGCCTTGTTAATGACAACAGGTTTCAAACCGAACTTGTGCTTTGTCAGTGACTGCAGGTGCATTTACCCCTTACCGAATGAGCACTGCGAAGGAAGCTGCAAGCACTGGACATTTGGAGTCGAGTATCTAGCAAAACGCCACTGCTCACAGCGCTACATGAAGCTGCATGTCCTCATGGGGTGCAGAAACACACGAACTGGGCAGTAGCTGCCCGGAGACGTGTAGTATAGTCTTACGAGTGGCAAATTTCCCCTCTTTTTCAAATCACACAACGCGTCGAGTGCACCTACATCCAACGAACCGTTTAATCTGCAGTGTGGGGAGGATTTAGTTCTTGCCGAAGGTGGTTCTGTGATGTTTTGGTGGTGTTTTTTGCACCATGACTTGGGCCTGTTCATCCAGGTTACCGTGAACGTCAACCACGATGCGCGGTGCGCGTTTCAACATCGTCAGTGATAAAGTGTTGACCTTGCTGTGAGTTAATATGGACAGAGGCCATATTCGACAAACAGAATAAATAGGTAATGCATTCCTCTTCCCGATCCCCCAACTCAGATGTCATTGTAGCTAGAAGAGTCAAGGTAAATTTGAGTCTCATTTCGAGTAGCTAACCGACTGACATAATTATAATTGGTGGTGATTTTAATCTATCCTCGATATGTATACGGAAATACTTGTTTATCGCAGGATTTTGAGGCGTATACTGTGTTCGAACATTATGAAATACCTCGAAGACAACGATCTATCGACACATAAAAAACACGTATACAAAAAATACTGTTTTTGTGATAAAAGCTCTGTCTGTTCACACGAAGTAGTGAATGCTATCGACAGGGGATGTCAACTTTTCTTTCTATATTCCTGGATTTCCGTAAGGCATTTGACATCGTTCCTCACAAGCGACCTGTAATCCAGTTGCGTGCCGTGCAGTATCGTCTCAGTGTTTTGACTAGATTTGTGATTTCCGGTCAGAAATGTCATAGTTCGTAGTAATTGATGACAAGTCACTGACTGAAACAGGAGTTACACCTGAAATTCCACAATGAAGTGTTATAGGCCCCCTGCTGTTACTGAACTATATAAATGATTTTGCAGACATTCTGAGCAGCCTTCTTAGATTGTTTCCGGAGGATGATGGCGTTTACAGCCTCATAATGTCATCATAAGATAAAAATTAATTGCAAAATTCCTTAGAGGAATATGTGAAAGGTGCGAAAAGTGGCAATTGCCACTAAATAATAAAAATTTAGAGTACCTCCGCATAAGCAGCGGTACTAGAAAAATCCATTAAATTTCGTTTACACGAAAATTCTTACAAATTAAAAGTTGTCGACTTAACTAAACACGTAGGGATTAGATTTACGAACAACTTAAAATGGAACCATCACACTGAAACAGTTATGGGGAAGGTGAATCAAAGACAGCGTTTTATTTTCTATTGGCGGTGTGCTGAAACCTGCAAGTAGTTAATAAACGATATTATTTGTATCTATAGACAAGGACAACTTTTGTTTTTTATATTTTTATTTTTATGGACCGTCATAGAGCTACATCCTCATCGTTGGCGTCGTGTATCTTGTTTTTATGCCCTGACAGCATTGTTTCACAGACGTTTATGGACACGTAATAATTTAACCAGGTTTCCAACATGTCCTCGTGTTTGTCATGGATGAGGCTAATCGTGGAGTGAAATAATATTAGTGATGTATTTTTATACAACACACTTATCCGCACCTGTAAAAATCTGAAGACGTGTCGGAAGCCAGGTAAAATTAATGCATCATCTCCATGAACAATTGCAAAAAAATTGTATCAGGGGATGAACGTAAAAAAACACGACTGCTGAAGTTTAGTGTATAGCCCGATACCAGTCCGGAAAAATAAAAACATACAAAACAAGCAGCCTTGTCTTTGTCTATTACATTCAAGTGATGTCGTTTATAAACTGCGCGTTATTGGCAAAACAGTTTGACGATGTAAAAGACAGCTAAATTGTCCGTTCTCTTCTGAAGTACTATTGGTATGGTGCGCTAAGTTCGTAACATTTTTCTGTAAGTTTAATAAACTCAACAGGTACATATAACTTTCACTATTTATAAGTCTGCCAACGCTGAGACATCTTTTCGATTCCACGACTGTAGGTATCACGTTATTTTGAGGCGAAGAACTCGTCGAGCCAAGTTCTGACCGCATTTTCATCGAAAAGTTCCTTCAAAGTCGTTCGACAGGAAGCGGAACATACGAAAAATCTGAGGGCGCAAGATCAGGTGACTAAAGAGGGTGCAGAATGACTTCTCAACCCAATTCCTGTAAAGAGTGCGGGTGGGTGTGATTGTGGAGTAGCATCAGTTCACGCAGTCTTCCTGGTCGTTGTTCTTGGATTGCGTCTGCAAGACGTCTCTTGTTGACAATAAATGTCAGTAGCGGTCGTTACACCTCGGGAAGCGACTTGGAGTACAGCACGCCGTCGATGTTCCACCACACGCATTTCATCATCTTTTATGGATGCGCTTGGGTGTTTTTACAGGGAGTTGCTGCTCTGTTTGGGCTCAACCGTTCCCTTATTTTTCTTATGTTAGTATAAAGACGCCATTTCTCGTCACCAGTAACGATACAGGGCTGGAATGGTTGGTGTTGTTCACGAACCTATTGATGACGAGATGCACATATGGCCACCCGCTGATTTTCGTAATTTTGGCTTAGAGCATGGAAATGTCGCACGATGGTGGAACGATCGCAGTTCATCACATTTACCAGTTCTCGAAACCTCTGACGTGGATCGTTGCGGATTAATGCGTTTAAACGGTATTCACCAAACCTCCAAGGTCTACCTGGTTGTGGAGAGTCTCTAATGCCAAGAGGATTCTCCTTGAAACGAGAAAATATTTTTCTTTCCGTGCTCTGTCTAGTGGCAGTATCCCTACACACGGCGCAAATGTTTCTGTCTGCCTCAGTTGCTGTCACCTCTCTATTGAACTGAAACAGAAGTATGTGTCAGAAATGTTACGATTTCCACCTGGCGCTCCATTTTCTAGCGTGCACAGCTCCACCCATTATCTCGAAATTACAAAATGACAATATGTAAACTCAAATACCAGTGAAATACAAATAAAAAATGACAATTGATAAATAAACCCACAGCAACCGAAATCCCAACATGCAAAACAAAAACGCTACGAACTTATGCACCAACTTCCTACTTCGTGGGTCCGCATCTCGTGGTCGTGTGGTAGCGTTCTCGCTTCCCGCGCCCGGGTTCCCGGGTTCGATTCCCGGCGGGGTCAGGGATTTTCTCTGCCTCGTGATGACTGGGTGTTGTGTGATGTCCTTAGGTCAGTTAGGTTTAAGTAGTTCTAAGTTCTAGGGGACTGATGACCATAGATGTTAAGTCCCATAGTGCTCACAGCCATTTGAGCCTACTACGTGGTACGAGATCCTACCAGAGAGGATTGACCGAACACATCGAAGAAGCTGAAAGAAGGTCAGCTCGTTTTGTATTATCGCGAGAAAGGGGAAAGACTGTCATAGATATGATATACGAGTTAGGGGGGCAATCATTAAGACAAATACGTTTTTCGTTGCAGACAGATCTTTTCATGAAATATCAATCAGCGACCTT
Organism: Schistocerca americana; assembly: GCF_021461395.2. Taxonomy (NCBI): domain Eukaryota; kingdom Metazoa; phylum Arthropoda; class Insecta; order Orthoptera; family Acrididae; genus Schistocerca; species Schistocerca americana. The sequence goes on along the minus strand of NC_060121.1, from coordinate 592,951,626 downwards.
CTCCTCTGAACTCAAAAATACTTTATTGACGCCAGCTTACGCAGGGAGAAATGATCGTTGCAAAGCTCCGACGGAAAGAATTACGTTTTGATTTTTCCCAATAGCTATTCGTGAATGGAACGGTCCAGAATTATCTGAAGGCGGTTCTATGAATCCTCAGCCAAGCAATTAAGCGTGAATTACGGAGTAGTGATGTACATGTAGACTCACGTGGTAAATATGTACTACACATTCCCATCTTCCAAAATAACAACAGTCATCTTGGAAAATCGGGTTGTCTGTCGGTATTTAGATCGCGTAATTTACGATCATCATCAGTTTCTACTTGAGTAGGTGCTCCCTGAGCACCTCATGAAGAGTGCGAGTTACGCGGTCGAAATATCATGCAAGTACGTCGCAGATTACCGACAGAAAACCGAATTTTCAAAGATGACAACGCGTCGCAGGGATATCCGGAAGACCTACAAAAACAGTCGTGTTCGCAGGGCAAACGCACGTGTTCCTACACACACACAAGAAACCTATCGTTCCTCGACTGGCTTACTAAATCACCCGACCTTAATCCTATAGCAAGTGTGTGGAACTATATGGAACAATGGGTGGAAAGTAGCTTTGGGGGATCTCATCGTGACTGAGTGGCCTCAGCTGGGTGTGCCACACCTGAAGAGACTTCTGCCCTCTCTTCCTTGCTGAATTGAGGTAATTATCAAGATTACACAATATTATCGTGTTTTTGTTAAATTTGCTTGTGTTGACGCTATATTCTAAACATAGTAAAAGTAAGCTGGTCCTGTACACTGGTAATGTGGCAAGAATGCGCGGATAATAATGTTATTCAACGATAAACCTGGGAAGACACATCCTGTTTGGAGATCCCGACTCCGATGTCTTCTTGAGCTGGACAACGATCAATTTCAACTGAGTTTTTCGAGAGACAGGAAAGAGGAGTCGCAAGGTTGACAGAAGCAGATACAGCTCGATGAAACAGGGCTCAATTGTCAACGCTTGTGACTGCAGGATGCCGATGATGCTTAATGTTCTAAGCCAAATATTATAAGTGACAGTTACTGAAAACGAAGGCACGAATGGGGAATGTCGTACGGGCAACTACATGCATATTTTTGCTACGTGTCCAGTTTCCTCTATGCCATTGGTTCCCAATTTTTCTGAGACGATTACCCCTGAGTGCAATCAGATATTAAGTAGTCCCCCCCCCCCCTCCCCTCCACCAACTATCATCAGCATTGATTCCTAACGAAACAGAAAAATGAAAAACAATTTCTTTGGATACTTTTATTTTAAAATGACGAAAGATAAATGATTTTTGGCTGTTGTAGGTGAGTTATTAAACACTAACTAATGAGTCAATGAGACAGTTTGTACTTCTTATTTCTAATAAACTTTTTTTTTCAGAATGATGGATCAGTTAGTAGTAAATGCGAGGGCTACCTAGAAAATGAAGCTAACTGTCAACATTAAGGATAGACACTTGTTGAAAAATATGATTCCCCTGAATCCCTCCTCTCCCTAACGACATGCTTCACGGGCGCCCTGCATCCCTGTATATCGTAAAATCAGTCAAGTCAAAATGTGTGCACTATTTACATCACTAAACGCCTTAACCAATGCAAGGCACCCTCCCCCAGTTACAGGTTGCGTTTCTATTTCCTGGGGCAACAAAAATTTGATTTTCAATTATAATTATTGACCGTCTTTAAAAATCTGAAATGGTGTCGTAATCTTCTAATTAACGTACAGGGCGTTCGGGAATTCCGGTTACGAACTCTTAGACGTTGTAGAGGGCAGTGAGTACATAATATTTTGAATAGGAAACCATATCTGGAAAAGTACCGTTTCCTTTCTACAGCCGTTTGAAATCATGTTTGCAATGTAGTTTTGCAACGCCGTAGTCATGGTAAGGGGTGCTTACGTCGGAATGGCTGTTATCATTTGACGTCTATCCTGCCTCTGTCACCTGGTTATAGCCTCATTGACATGTCTGCGAGTGTTAGAGGTGATATGGAAAGTTGGAGGTACTACGGACGTAGTTGTCGTCATCCACAACATACCAGACGGTGCTGGGAGCAACATCAGTTGCACGCGCAATTGCTCGTGTAGTCGTTGATGGTTCCTCTTCAACATGACGCAGTACGGCCTCTGCCAACTCCGGTGTGCGTCTTCTTCTTGGAGCACCACAGTCACGCCTGCTGACGTCGGAGGTACCCTTTCTCGAAGCTGTTGCGTATTTATAGAGAAATGGTATGCGATGGAGTCGGACGTTGTGCATAACGATCTTGACGACGAGCAGCTCTTCCATTACCGTGAGTTTCGCGATACAGAAGGATCATGTCGACGTATTCTGCAAACGTGTACTCAACCTGTTGCTCTGACACTCACAGACACGTGAATGAGCCACGAGCTAGGTTAGAGAGGCAGGACAGACGTCAAATGACATCACACGATCCGAAGTTAAGTATCTCCCACCATGATTACCTGTTGCAAACCTACCTAGCAAACGTGTCTTCTTACGTCTGTTGCTTGGAAACGGTTAGTTCCCGGACATGGCTTCCTATTCAGAATACACTACTGGCCATTAAAATTGCTACACTAAGAAGAAATGCAGATGATCAACGGGTATTCATTGGACAAATATATTATACTAGAACTGACATGTGATTACATTTTCACGCAATTTGGGTGCATAGATCCTGAGAAATCAGTACCCAGAACCACCACCTCTGGCCGTAATAATGGCCTTGATACGCCTGGGCATTGAGTCAAACAGAGCTTAGATGGCGTGTACGGGTACAGCTGCCCATGCAGCTTCAACACGATACCACAGTTCATCGAGAGTAGTAACTGGCGTATTGTGACGAGCCAGTTGCTCGGCCACCATTGACCAGACGTTTTCAATTGGTGAGAGATCTGGAGAATGTGCTGGCCAGGGCAGCAGTCGAACATTTTCTGTATCCAGAAAGGCCGTACAGGACCTGCAACATGCGGTCGTGCATTTCCTGCTGAAATTTAGGGTTTCGCAGGGATCGAATGAAGGGCAGAGCCACGGGTCGTAACACATCTGAAATGTAACGTCCACTGTTCAAAGTGCCGTCAATGCAAACAAGAGGTGACCGAGACGTGTAACCAATGGCACCTCATACCATCACGCCGGGTGATACGCCAGTATGGCGATGACGAATACACGCTTCCAATGTGCGTTCACCGCGATGTCGCCAAACCCGGATGCGACTATCACGATGCTGGAAATACAACCTGGATTCTTCGTTGATCCATTATAGTTCGTGGGACGACGGCTGGCATGAACTTCTTGATGCAATAATTTACCGACAGCTGTATGATTTGTAGAAGTTTATTTTATTTTATGAACTTCTATGTGCTACCAGTTTCGGCATTACATTGATGCCATCTTAAGGCCTTTTTTTTAGGCATCGTAGCTAAATTACAGCAAAAGTTTAATGTTTGGTTACTAAACCCTCGTGAAATTCCCGATTGCAGTTGGCTGGTTCAACATTCCCCCCGCTCTGGTACTATCAGTACAAGGCGTAAAACATGACTTTGGTACTTATTCTGTATATGACATACGATTAGAGACATTACAATTGTAATTTATTAATGCATAAACTATAAATTGTGACTTCCTTTGAAGAAAATACGGAGTAGTAAAATTTACGATCGTTAAGTAACAATGTAACATTTTCCCCCCTTTAGCGTTCTAGGGTTAAATAGATATACGCACTTTTTTCCTTAAACAGTTAACCGTTAATCCAACGTATCATGTTGGTGCGGACGCGAGTGCGTGAAGTAGGCGTTACTGCGACGGTGGAGGAGCCCCCTTCAGACGTGAGCAGCACTCGGCAGCGCGGGCCGCGGCTGAGGCTACTTAGCAGCGCACTTGACACCACGGCCCACGCGCCGGACGTGCCGCTAAGCGGTTCTCAGTTCCTCTGGGAAAGCCGTACGGCGGAGGTCATGCTGTCCTGTCCAACGGCCCTAGCTGAACTTACATTACATTGCAGTAACATTACACGGCTGCCCAACTAAATTACATCATTGGCAAGGGCAGAAAATGACGAAATTTTCTTTTGCATACACAAGTACGGTAGCAAGAATACAACGATTGGGGTGTACGGAATTGGAAATTTAGTACACACAGCTGCCACTTCTGGCACCAAGAATGGCTCTGACCAGACTGGGCATAGAGTCGAAATAATGGATGGGCAAAATATATATCGATACATTAATATTTTTTAGATAATAATATCGAAATACACAACAGGGGACATGAAGTCTTTGCGAATTTCATTCCGTGTACTCGGTTGGACCTTAAGTACGCCTCGCAGAAGGCACGTGAACAATATACGCAGATGTCACCATTTGAAAGAAGACGTGTAGTTGGGCTCAAAAATGCCAGTCGGAGTAATCGGAGAATCGCTCGACATTTAATGAGACGATTGCCTCTATTCGACGACGCTGGCAGGAATGGGAGAAGAATGGTCAAACAAAGCGTCAAGAAGGAAGCATTAGACCTAGAGAGACGGCAAATGTGAGCACTGAGCAATGGTCAGAGAGGCACTCAGCGCCCCGGATTCATAGTTATCATCGATCAAATGTACAACTGGTGCTTCAGTGAACACAAGCATCATTAATAGGCGGCTCACAATAAGGGGGCTGAGCTGACGGCGCCCCTTGCGCCCTCTGTACGCCAAGAAGCCTGTCTGCAATGATGTCGGGCACATTCGGCATGGAATTTCACTCCGGTGGGATACAAACCTGACTGTTGCATGCCATACTGCCCCGCAATGTGGAGTAATTATCTGGGGTGCCATTTCATCTCATAGCAGGAGTCCTTTGGTTTTCACCCGCCGGTGCCCTTGCAGCACAGCGGTACCTGATTTTCTACGCCCTGTTTTGTTGCCCCTCATGTTAAGTCATCCAGGGCTTACATTTCAGCAAGATTATGCCCTCATGCACACGGCGAGAGTTTCTACTGCGTATCTTTGTGCTTGCCAAACCATACCTTGGCCAGCAAGGTCACCGGATCTCTCCCCAAATGAGAACGTTTGGAGCATCATGGGCAGGACGCTCTAACAGGTTTGGGAATTGACGCTCTAACGCGCCAACTGGAGAGCATTTGGCACGATCTGGCTCAGGAGGACATCCAGCGACTCTGTCAATCAATGCATAATCGCCAGAGGTAGACCAGCACGTTACTGACTTGCTCAATTTGCGAAGCTCTTTGTCTTGAAAAAATTATCCAATTTTTCTGAAACTGTAATCATTTATTTGTCTGTATACGTCACATGTACCGATTTCCGTCCCATTTCGATAATTCCTTCATGGCGAGGGGCTTTTTACTATTTTCTCTTCTATTTTCTTTTTCTTAGAGTGTATACCGTCAGATGTAAATTACCGATACATCGGTTAATCCGTATCAAATGCTGAACATCGAAAGCGAAATTTTTATTGTCTCTCTTTCCTTGATTCATAGCGTTACAGTTCTCATCGGCAAATTTCTTGCCCATGCCAACTACTACCAATCTTTGCAGTTTGCCAGAATAAGCACCAGACTTGAACAACAATGAATCTATATCACATATTCAAGCGGTGAGGCAACATTTACAAAGTCTTACAAAACATTTAGCGTCTCATATTTGCTACACCGAATCTAAGCTTGGATACTTATGAAACGGGAAATTTCTAGATTGCAGCCGAACGAGATATCTTCGAAGTGTTGAAGGGAACTTCTCTAGAAGATATTCTAAGGAACGAACTCTTGCAGAAATAATGAGATGGGTACATTGTAATGAATGGAAGTGCGAAGGAAGGGAGCTTAGGATTTAACGTATCGTCGACAAGGAGCCAGTTAGAGTTGGAGCAGAAGGTTCAAATGGTTCAAATGGCTCTGAGCACTATGGGACTTAACTGCTGAGGTCATCAGTCCCCTAGAACTTAGAACTACTTAAACCTAACTACCCTAAGGACATCACACACATCCATGCCCACGGCAGGATTCGAACCTGCGATCGTAGCGGTCACGTGGTTCCAGACTGTAGCGCCTAGAACCGCTCGGCCACTCCGGCCGGCTGGAGCAGAAGCTCACGTTGGGGAAATGTAGGGAGCGAAATGCGCCACGTCGTTTTCAAAAGAATTTTCCCAGCTTTTGCCTCAAGCGATTTAAGGAAACCACAGAATACCTAATTCTGTATGGCCGGATAAGGATTTGAATCGCTGTCCATTAGGATACGAGTCCACTATCTTACCACGGAACCACCTTACTCTTATGCCATGTAACTGATATAGTGGGTGAACACAGAAATATGATGTCGCCCAACTGGCTGTCAATGAAACTTTTGAGATGTCGACGTAGCTAAAGGGCAGGCCCAGGAAGATCGATGAAATGTTGCACAGGAAATTATTTGACCAAAACCTTGAAAGAATAAGAAGAATATGGTGGTGGCGGTGGTAGTCCTGGTGGTGATGATGATGAAAGGCAAAAAACAGAAGTATTTAAAGAGAAATATTTGACTATGTGAGAAGACACACGACGCTAGGATCACCGAATGCTCGAGCTTTCCCAGTACGGCAACCGCCTTAATGTGCTAAATGAACCTCATTGCAGCCACTATCCTCAAGGAATATGATCCAACTCACATTGCAGAGAAACGACGGCGACTACTCGAATACAAATGTTTACTTCTGTGGGCCAGGACCTTTCGCTTGTGTTTGAACCATTTCGTGCTACCGCAACTGACCGGTTTCCACCATCACTGATCATCCTCAGAACCTTACACTTCAAGCAGCATTTTATGGCATCTTGTATATGCGCTAGTCATGCGTTGTCACAATGTCACTGAGTGGTGTCTTAGAGTTTTGCTTAATTTTCTGTACAATGTGTGAGAAATGTAGAAAAATTTGTAGGTACGCTCAAATAAAGAACATACATACTTTGCAAAAATCTGCTTTTATTTCTGGTATGAGGGCTACGCAGAAATTGAGGTCTGATGCGACTCCATAACAGCCCCTAGTGGCCAGTCAGGAAGAAAGTTCGGCCCTGGATCCAGATATAATTTGTTATCACCATTTGACAAACTCTGAAGGAAACAATAATTATGGGACTTCCTTCCTTTATCGTATAATCTGCCAGATTATTGTATTTCTTTGACGACAGTCTATGATTAATCTACATCTGCATTATACGAATGCATTATGGGTCGCCGCAAAAGTCGAAAGTGCGTCAGAGCCCCAGTATGGTGAAAGTTGTGGTGATTCTCGTGTACGGCTGTGATTGTGATATTCTAAAGCATTACGTTCCTCCACGGCAGACCGTCAGTGCACAGAATTATTGTTCGTTTTTGGGGCATCACCTGCGACTAGCTTTGCGAAAGAAGCGGCGACACTTTCTGCGCAACCCACCCATCATTTTGCACTACAATGCGCGGGCGCATATAGCGCAAGCTGTGCCTGCTCTGTTCGGTCGATGGGACAGGGAAGTACTGTACCATCCACCATACTCCCCGGACGTAAGTCCTTGTGACTTTGATTTGATTCCGAAGATGAAGGAACCACTTCGTGGCATTCGCTTCAGAACTGTTCCAGAGATTCGACAGGCAGTAGACGGCTCCATTCGCACCATCAAAAGAACAGGCTCTGCTAACGGTATACTACGCCTCCCACATCGCTAGCAACGGGTTCTACACAACGCTGGTGACTACTCTGAAGGACAGTTAACAGTTGAAAACATGTAACTCTTTTGTATCGGTAGTAAATAAATAGTTGCCACTATTTAAGTTCCAACCCTCGTATAACTCTAACTTAAAGTTTTCTATGTGAGGAGTACATAAGCTTTTGAGATATGTTGGACGCCCTTCTTCGGCTTCCACATAGATGACTGTTTTATCTACAAGTAATAAGTAAGAATTATTAATATTCGGTAAGTCACTAACATCTGTAATGGACAGTAATGGTCCTGTAGCCTGTCCCGCGGAACATTTGAAATTACTGTGCCCGCGAATGAATCTTATCTACGCATCCCGCATTCTGCTGATCAATAAGTCCCGCCGCATACCCGGTAAGACATTCCGCGGGCAAGAATTCCCTTTAGTGGGCGTCGATTCGCATTAAGTCGAAGTGCTCTCAAAAATATAGGAACATCGAATCCTCTTGGTTATCTCTGCCTATGATACTTAAGATACCTTTTTTCTGGAGTCTATTTCAGGATACATGCCTATTTCGATTGCGAAGATTATTCACTTCACAGTCTCTAGTACGTCATTACGACTGAGCTGAGAGAGGTCTAGAATACACAAAATAAAATGGCACACAGTCTCCTACAATCATTAAATAGTTCATAGCATAGGCAACGTTTTAAGGAAACAGATACTTCAAATAGGATACAGAACAGGCAACACAATACAGAAACAAACTCAGAACACGGGAAACGTCCACAGGCAAATTCAACAAATCAGCATATACGAGCTTACATGTAACCCTTTTCAGTCCGTATTCGCAGGGCAGACATACTGAAACTTTGAACCAAGATATTTAGAACACCACATTCGTTGACTACAACCATCACACACACAATAGAAACGTATTTAAATATACTAAATCCAGTCATAGCCTTAGCTATAAACTGCTATAGAAGAAAAATCCACATACGAGGGCTTTAGCAGAAGGAAAATAGATTATAAATGACTATACTTCACTAAGAAATGACACACTATTCAACATATAAAGGAGCTGTATAGACAGGCGATACAAACCCACGAGCACCCCCCCCCTCCCACACACACACACACACAGAAAGAAAGATACTGACAGAGCGAAAAGTTCAAATCTGGGGCCAAGCTGACATTAGAACAAGTGAACTTCAACAGGGACTGGATGCAGAGCGCTCAGAAGCAACGAAACACTGTTTTGTAAAGTGACGAAGTGTTCCTTGCTAGAGAAGTTCTGCAAAAACATATGTTGGTGTTTGTGTGTACATTTAAACAACAGATGAGAAAGCAGATGACAATAGATATTTCGAAGCTAACTGTATGTTATCAGAAAAATACAGTGGCGAAATATTTTTGGCAACAAAATTACAAGGTGACAATTACTGAACGTTCAAACTGCACGGTTCGCCACGGAGTATGTCGGTAATTAGTACGCACAGTATGGTTTGGTTTAGCGACGAAGTCCACTTTCGTTTGAATACGTTCGTCAATAAGCAAAGCTGGTGCATTTGGGGGCCTGAGAATCCGTTTTTCGAGATCGAGAAGTCTCTTCACTCTCAGCGGGTGACAGTGTGGTGCGCGATGTCCAGTCGTGGAATAATCGGTCCGATATTCCTTGATGGCACGGTGACTACCGAACGGTACGTGAAGGTAATGGAAGATGATCCCCATTATCTTGACCTTTATTTCGACAAGATGTAGTTCATGCAAGACGCACCTCAACCCCAGCGAAGCAGGAGAACGTTTGATGTTCTGTACTTTGGTGACCTCATTCTGGCTCTGGGCTACCCAGAGGCCACTGGCATGGGCTTCGATTGGCCGCCATATTCTCCAGATCTGAACGCATGCGACTCCTTTTTGTGGGGCTATATTAAAGACAAGCTTTGCACACGCGTGGTGTGGGGGTAGAAATCAGAACGCCCTCGGCCCCGGGCTAGAAACACACCACTCCTTAAATTTTGATTAATAATCAGCACTGGAAGCCAAAGACATGCAGCATAAGAAGTCAGCCTCACTCTGCCGACGGTCATGTCAAAGAGGGCAGAGAAGCGGACAGAGGTGGCACAGAAAAGGAATTCGTGGCGGGAGCATCAAACCAGTCAGACGACCGATGACTCAAAAAAAAAAAAAAGAACTGACGATAAGATATGCAGCAGTAACCCCAAAACCAGTGTTGAGCTGAAAACAGCCATTCAGGTCATCGATAGCATCGATGTTCCGACGCATCAACGGAGCATGCAGAATTTCGCTTTTCGTCTGTGCCACATCATCGCCAATGATGACAGGCATATTGAACATATCATAACCTAAACCTGAATATCTGTAGTGACGTTTATATGTTGAGTAAAGCGTGTGCACGCCGCAGTTTGTAACTAATTTACGTTTCTTTCAGATAGTTCAATAATTGTTACCCTGCATGTTTACAGATAAAGTAAATTGTTAACTCGCCGACAGTAACATTTTTTAGTTGCAGTTGACAAGCTATTAGTGTACAACAATGTAAAGTTGACCCTACATAACCAATTAAGGTAAAGATAATAACAGACAAAAACTGTAGCTACGCCCGATTCCGCAAGAATAAGTGGTACATAAAACATTTTTGCATTTTTCGTAACTAAGTAAAGAACATCTACTAACGATGGCACAAAGGAGCTGGAGCGTGTTTGTTGTTTGCATATTAACCAAATAAGAAATCCATTAATTTTGTCAGCAAACACGACTACTGCTAGAGCTTCCAAACTAAATAATGAATAATCGCTTCAATACCATTTCATTGGTTACGTGATCTACCCATCTACTCTTCAGAATTCTCATGTAGCACTTTATTTCTAAAGCTTCTATTCTGTTCCCTTTTATAATGTTAATCTTCCACGTTTCATTACTATATATGGCAACATACAAATACTTTTAGAAAAGGCTTTCCAACACGTACATCAATATTCGATGTTAAAAACTAATATTAGATGTTAAAAACTATCTCTTTTTTAGAAACAATTTTATGGTGACTCCCAGTCTGCATTTTATATCCTCTCTGCTTCGACCATCATCACTCACTTTGCTGCCCAGATACCAAACCTCCTCTACTGTTTTAGTATCTCATTTCTCAATATAATATCCCCAGCTTCGTCTGATTTTATTTTACTACGCTCCAACATCTATATTTTTGTTTTGTTGAAATTCATCTCCGAACCTCTTTTCTATTCGCTATCCATGCCGTTCAACGAATCTTCCAAGTCCTTTGCCATTTTTGAAAAATGGTTCAAATGGCTCTGAGCACTATGGGTCTTAACATCTGAGGTCATGAGTCCCCTAGAACTTAGAAGTACTTAAACCTAACTAACCTAAGGACATCACACACATCCATGCCCGAGGCAGGATTCGAACCTGCGACCGTAGCAGTCGTGCTGTTTCGGACTGAAGCGCCTAGAACCGCTCGGCCACCGCGGCCAAAATAAAAATATGACTTATGGAAAAATGTGTCTAAATTCGTAACTTTCACTAGGCAGTTGCAGACCTTATCAAATTTCATTATAATACGGATACATTTAAGGTTTTTTCAATCTTCGATTAACAACGCTTTCCTTCCAACAGACAGAAATTTTTGAAAGCAACAAGAGCCATACGACAAGAGTATGTTATTTCAAATATTTTCGATCGACAAGAGTAATCCCATTCTCTGATTTTCCATGGAATTTCGCTTCTGAAGCAGCCTATATCCAGTCAAGAGCTTTCGCTATGGTACTGTTACATTAATGGCAATTGGCGACCTAATTTAAAAAAGAAAAAGCTTTACTTCATTTGTAACACCTAGATTATGCGTCTTGTTCCGAGGTAGCATAAAACCTCCCAAAAGAAGATATCTTCTTGTTCGTCAGAAAAATAATTGTCTTCGGAGTTTTGAAGGTATCTTCTGGAAGAGCAAAGGCTTAGTATCACTTTTCGGCAATTATGCTGCATTCATTTGAGAGACTCTAATGAAATGCAAACTCTTTTCTTCGTTTAGCCAACTAAAGCCCTCTAAAAGTTTCGCGTGGTTTAACAGAAAGCAATCCATATTAACTACGAAATAACGCCGTTAATTGCCGATTAGTTGGTAACAACGAAAGATATCCCACCTCCAAAGAGACTTCACGCTTCCGAGCGAAATTCTCAGCTTCATTTCCACTGTAATCCTGGATACTCATTTTATTTTCCAAAAACTAACTGAGATAAGGATGAAAAGAAAATCAGTGTTTAACGTCTCAAGACAGCGGAAACGGCGATTGCGGTTTAATGTCCCGCCAGTGGCAAAGTCCTTAGATGAACAAGCTCCGATTGGTGAAGGAAGTTGAAGGAAACTGACCGTGTCCTTCTCAAAGAAACCGTTCCATCATTTGCCTTATTATAATATGGGAAATCACTACGACTACTGAGTGACGGAGTACCAAGCACTACGAATCAGACACAAAAATATGAATGTGGTGTTATTCTGTTAAGTCCGGCTTAAAATACATTATGTTTAAGTTGTGTATGTGGCAAGATTCAGGTTCTTTACTACATAGGATATTTAGTCGTCGCTCGAGGAGACTGACTAAATGTCGATGATTGCGAAGTAATCCCAGTCTCGTGAGTTAATCAGTTGGTTTATTGTTCATGTTTTTCTTGTGATAATGGAAATGTTTCTGAAAAGCAACATGTTTTCATTGCTTCTGTCGTTACATGCTGATCACTTACTCAGAAGAGAACAGTGGAGGACACTTCCCCTATCAGTACAGTCCTTGAGAATACCGTTGTTGCTCTGAGATTGCGACTGTCTGTTGATGAGAAGACTACCTGGTTATAATTAAACTGATGGTGTTCCGAGTGGTGCAGTGTAGTGCGTGCTGTATACACTGAGGACGCTGAAACATCGTAGGTATGTTCATTAATCGGTCATCACGCTGGGTAGCCGCGCGGTCTTGGGCGCCTTGCCACGGTTCGCGCGGCTCCCCTCGTCCAAGATACGAGTCCTCCCTCGGGTGTGTGTGTGTGTGTGTGTGTGTGTTGTCCTTAGCGTAAGTTAGTTTAAATTAGATTAAGCAGTGTGTAAGACTAGGGAACGATGATCTCAGCAGTGTGGTCCCACAGGAACTTACCAAAAAAAATTCCAATTAATCGGTCTGCTCACGGAGTATGGTGAAAAAACAGTAGTTCCATTTTCTGCCACCAAGCGAAAATATGGCGCTGTAAGCAGTCAGAGTGTGGTGCGAGTGCAGGAAAAGGGAAGGAAAGATCAAACACATTAGAAGGTGTTACTGGCACGTTCATTAGGATATGCTCACAAGTTGCATGTGTTCAGTATGGTCTGCCGACTCAGCAACATGCTGCAGCCACAAGGTGACAGGGTCGACAGCTGCCCGCAGTAAATGTGGTGTAATCAGAGCGATATGTCATCGTATGCTATCCTTCAGATCAGGAAGAGTCCGGATACACGTATGGTAGACACGGTATTCACATCTCCCCACAACCAGAAATGACATGAATGTACCCTGTAGATCGGGGGATCTGTAAGGCCACACATCTTGAAACTGTCGAGAGATGAAGTGGGCTTGATCCTGTTTTGTGTTTATTCGGCTAAGCTGCATGCCCCAACAAGGACACCGCGCAGTGTTCCCGAATATTTCACGAGGGCAAGGAGATGAAGTGTCAGGTTGCCCCATTTACAGGCTTATATAAATTTTTTAACGTCCTTATTCCATTTATCTGGTCATTTTACCACTCAGTTTATTATACCGTCTTTAGTTTCATTACATCTCTTCTCGCCGGCCCCTGAGACCGAGCGGTTCTAGGCGCTTCAATTTTGGAACGGCTCGAATCCTGCCTCGGGCATGGATGTGTGTGATGTCCTTAGGTTAGTTAGGTTTAAGCAGTTCTAAGTTCTAGGGGACTGATGACCTCAGATGTTAAGTCCAATAGTGCTCAGAGCCATTTGAACCATCTCTTCTCTGGCTCGACTGTTACTAATCGATACTTGAAGATAAACGTAAACAAGTCTCGTTTTGTAATTCCAGAACAGTTTTCACAAGAACTGAAACTAGCTTTCCATTAGTATTTATGTAAAGAACCCATGTAGATATTAAGAATATTTTACAACTAATAACATGATATAAGCAACTTTATAAAAAGCATTGTTATCGAACATATTTTACAATTTCAGAGCTAAAAACTAAGAACCAAGCAAAACTTACTGTCGCAGCATGGGAAGAGCGGACTAATATTTAATTCTATAATTTCAGTCTGTAAACGCCAACAAGTTTTTGACTGTATTCCTTAAATTTTCTTTCTCTAAAAATGGATGACGTAATTGGTAGTTATTGAAACGTTGTACAAGAACTGGTGAAGCGGGCCTGATGGAGTCAGTTTTGTTACGACTTTGGAGTGCCAGTTTTGTGACAGTTTTTGGGAGTCAGTTCTGTTACCGTTTTGTAACAATTTTGCGCAGTAGTCACGTATCTGTGAAAGTGAAACTTCGTTTCAACCTTTTTACTTAAAATTTATCTTGGCATGCCAGATCTTTAGATACGCTGTGATTAGCTCAGGAAGTAGCAGCAAATTTTGGTGGAGCAGATACTCGCAAATACTTTTACAGCCACTCAAGCCGAGATTGACGGAAAACAAATATGAGTACCGTATTTTCTACAAACTGTTACACCCAGAAAGCCGCTTTATATTGCAACTGACACCTGGCATCCCTTCGACACCCCTTAGATTATACACGTGGCCAGCAAACGCTAGTTCAGCGACATGGCGCCAATCAGCTGAAGTGTATCGAATTGGTTGCCTGTGAAACTGGGGTGTAAGAACCAGTGAGTGGCTGGCGCTGTACAGAGATTTGTAAGGTGCCCTACAAAAGCGGGCCACTGGCACCGAGGGTGTCATCAAACTAGGGGGGGAGGGGGGTCTTAGAGGTATCCTTTGCAGTTTCATTCGCACATAAACGGCATTTGCTGCTTCAGATCACATTCAAAATTTGTCGAACGGTTTTGAAAGATAGGTAGTGGTTCCACTCTGTACATCAGAGCCATAATTGCGGTCGCATTACAGTCCAAAGAGATCAGATCAAGTTCAGTGTCATTGCAACCTGACAATGTCCTTAGAGAAGGGTTGGATCCTCCAGGGGTGTCAGCAGTGTCAAAGTTATCGAGAACGTCATGCTGTTGTACATCGCACTGCAAACTGTCAGTTTCGAACGCGAAATGTATGGGAATCTACGCTCCAGGGAAAGGGGTGTTTTCACTGCGGCGCCCTTTATGTTACCCCTTGATCCTTCTTCGTGCCGATTCTGAGCGACGATGTATCTGAAACGTTTTCCTCTGCAACACATAAGAAAACCGCGTGATTTCAATGCTAGGCGTTGCGAATCTGACCGCCATCGCAGGAGGCAAAGAGGAGGAGTGAAAAGTAGGCAAGAGGGGATGTGACGACCTTCCCATCCCGTGAGATGTCTACGGAGCCATTTGACAGAGTTGAAGTGAAATTTGCGTCCAACGTGACATCATTAATCCACCTTACGACAGCTCACATGAACTTCTGAGCTGTGGCCTCTCTTTCTCATGCCTCAACTCCTGGCTCTCTGGAGCATCGCCGAGCCCGAGATTGAAGTCGCAGGGCATTACAATTTTGTACTATTTTAGAGGATGTTTGCAAGCATCTTCGAGCCTAGCGTTTAGAGACTTCATCGCTTCAATTGAGTAGTCTAGCGTCTCATTTGTCATTTGAGTATGATGTAAAAGATCGATATTAAGCAACGTAATCGCAGAAAATAAAATATATGAATATTGTGTTTGTTATCTCCAAAACTAGCAACCATGTTTAAAGCAGTTATTGATTATGTTCAGAACTTAAAAAGCGCACAACTTAGTTCAAAGTGATATTAGTGACCACACCAAAACATACTTAAAACTGGTGTCTTCGTTACGGAGTATTCTTCATACAGAACTGAAAGCCCGTTGGTATTTTTAAGTCACAGTCAATATGTAAAGAACTGCTTAGCATTCGTCATGAACGTAACATTCATGTGTATCTCAAGTATAACACAATGATCGTCAGTAATAAAAATTAATTTGGCTTCATGAATACAAGAGGGTAGATTACTGATAATCATGTAGGAATAGTAGGAACGTTGTCTGACAGTGGAAAATTATTTTTCCTTAAATTTGCTGCCAATATATTCTCTTTACGCTATGGACTCTGCGCGAATTTTCTAGCCGTGCCTGTGTACTCGTTCTGTCCATCACTGTGGGCGCTAGAGCCGGATTCCGGTGTCTGAGAGTTTGTTTGTTCAGCATGGAAACGATGGGCCAGTCTTCTCGAAAGTTCTAGCAGAGATGTGTTGAGAGCAGGAGACGCTCAGCTGAAATGTCTGCATCCGGCTCCTGTCTGGGTGGATAACGATTTCGTGGAGCGGTTTGGTGCTCGCGAAGTCTAGTAGTCGACAGATAACCATCACGGGATGCGGGAGAAAAGTCGTGTACGGATGTGGTGTTCTAAAGTGTATTTCAGAAGTCAGTAGCTAGTGATGCTCTGTGGTCAACCACATTACTTTTTAAATACGGTAACGTTAGAAGATTCCGAAGCGCGTTCCCCTGTGAGGTGGGCGGACTGCTGGTGGAGACATTTCTCTGGGCGAGAGTTGCGATATCTGATAGCTGGAGGTCGTCGTTTTTGGATTAAAATGATTAACTTAGGAAGTTTTAATCGAAACCAACAAATTTCATTTGATTCTGTGGGAAACTCGAAGTGTCATGTTCTTTTACCAGTCGACTTTGAACTGTATTCCTGTTTTGTGATTGTGGATACTATCGGTGGATGCTGATAACAGGCAGCTGAAAATAGTTTATGAAATGTCACGGGTATGCATTTTCCAGTCCAGTCTCGGAATCTTTCTGGAAGTATTTCGATAGCTCAGGGCTTTATTATTATTGACTTTGGAATAGTGAGATTTTTAAGCCTGTCTCGCGGGGCCAAAGCGGGGACAGCGGCCCTTGTTTGGACTGTTTTTCGTAGAGCAGCCGTGCCGAGGATCAGAGTCCGCCAATAAACGTTTCCGAGTAAACCTGCAAAGCAGTTTGCCTAGCGCGCCATTCTGACCGCATCAGCGACTGGAACTTGAGAGGCAGGGAAGGAAGCAATGTTTCAAGTGAAGCCACAAGTACGGCAAATATGCAGCTCTAACTTTCTCTATTTGTGCACAATATGTTGCAAAATCGTTTGAATGAATTGATGCAAGAGGAGTAGCAAGATAATTTCAGTTCGAAGGCGTGACCGAGCGAGGTGGCGCAGTGGTTAGACATTGGACTCGCATTCGGGAGGACGAAGGTTCAATCCCGCGTCCGGCCATCCTGATTTAGGTTTTCCGTGATTTTCCTAAATCGCTCCAGGCAAATGCCGGGATGGTTCCTGTGAAAGGGCACGGCCGACTTCCTTCCCCATCCTTCCCTAATCCGATGAGACCGATGACCTCGCTTTCTGGTCTCCTTCCCCAAAAACAACAACAACAACAAAGACGTGACGTTTGAAGACAGCATTTGGTGCAGTAGGGTGTGCATGTTTGCAAGTGTTTCGATTTTCCTCTTCTTGGAATTTTGTATCGACTAACGACTGTGTATATCGAAGAATAATTTTTTAAAGTCACATATAACATTCGTATAGGCTTATTAGTTTATTATGACCTCGCGATAGGTTCCACATATTTACCAAATTTTTCTATGGCAAATGTACTTTAAAGGCAATATGCGGCTCTCGGCTCTTGTTACTTACTTCTTCTTCCTCCTCTTTTTAGAGTTCCGTGCCTCTCTCTGAAAAAACTGGAACTTTATAGGATTGCTTTGTTCTCCACTTACCTGTTTGTCCGACTGTTGAGAACCCTTTTGCTCAGGAACGAGCAGACGTATCGAGTTCAAATTTGTGTCACGTATTAACGTCTATGGTACCTTGGCAGTGTAAAACATTTTAAGCTTCTAAGTCAATTCAATAAAAAAACGGCAATTTATGTCATATATTTTGATACTCGAAAACTCACTAGCCAAAACCTGTAGGATACTTCCCGTTGACCTAGAACCATAAAATTTGACAAAAATCAAGGTTTCACTGTGCAAGTAAAGGGAAAAAATCCGAAATTGTTAATTTTTAATCAAATCACACGAAAAAATATTTCTTTTCTCGTTTGTTTCTTGACTTTAAACTTGAAATTAAAACAGTCTCCAAAGTCTTGGAATCCCTCGGACCGATATCTTGCCAGTATCAATGTCGATAACGGGCAAAAATCGACAGTATCCTCGATTCCCGAAATGGATAAACTGAGAACACGGAACCCTCAGAGCGCGATTCCTCCTCGCACCTGGCCCTTTCTTTGTTATAAGTTTCACAGCAAGCATGTAAGCGGCTTATGTTTGGAACGGCTGTTGTACGCCATTATATAGAAGAATAATTATTTCAATAAAAAACTTTTTAATATAACATCAATTAAAAGTTATAAAATAATCTCTCCTAGCACCATGTAAGGTGTCAGGCAAATCCAACATTTTCCATGACAACCCTGACATGATGAGCAAATCCAGTAGTATGTCACATAGCTCCGAATAAATCGTGACATTAAATTAACCAAAGTAATACGAGTAACGAGTGAGCAAATGGAATACCACAGACTAACACAAGAATGCCTAAATGCATGTCATACCTTCCCACCGTGAGACAGACGCAGTTCCGAGGGGAGAAACGAGAACAGAAGCCGAGAGCAGAACCGTGTTAAGCTGGAAGGCCCTACGATAAGGGACGGACACCCACGTCGCCAGCTAACCGCTAGGACCACCCCCTAGCCCATGTTAAAAGCTAGAGCCCTCCAGAAGAACAGTATAGATCTTACGATAACACAAAAAGGGCTACCCCAGCCGCAAGTTTTAGCGTGAGACTTTTTCGCGTCTCTGTTGCGTCAGGACCACCCCCCAGCCCATGTTAAAAGATAGAGCCCTCCAGAAGAACAGTACAGATCTTACGATAACACTAAAAGGGCCACACCAGCTGCAAGTTTTAGCGTGAGACGTTTTCGCGTCTCTGTTACGTTGCAAACTTTAAAAACATTGCCCCACCACGAAAAGTATAACGTTTCTCATTGGATAGACAGAATTTTTGTAGGCGGAGCTTAAGGTTAACATTGAGACCCTGATTGGTCAGATGAAAACACAGCCAGATAGTTTTTTTAAACCAACTTCGGAAAATTGTAGTAAGGAGAAGTTAGGAGAGAGTTGCTTCCGAGACGGCGAGATGTGAGGAGCGGCGCCGCCCTGACGCTGCCTAAACACCGACAAGGTAATGAACGCACGCGATGCCGCATTTTTGAGCGCATAAGGCTTCACTCAGAACTGCAGAAGTCTCATCTGTTACATCCCCGTTTTGCGTAGTAGTAGTGTAGATCGTCAATTAAATCTCATGGTATTCACATTTGCTACGTAAGTTAAAATCTGAAACGCGATGATTTCTCTGTTATATATTTATTGAGAAGCCACATCAGCCACTGTAGTTTACGACAAGTTAGATAAGTAATTAAAGATAATTGAGAGTCACTGTAGACCATTTTGATAGTTTTCTCTCTTGTGAAACTTAATTTAAACCTAGATTATAGATGTGATATGGCATAGGTCATCCTTCGATCCATTGTAGAACTTGGAAACCCATTCAGGGAATATTCGTTCACATTTTTGTTGAACGCAGTTGGTTTTTACCATCCTGTATTAAAACATTTCCTTTTATCAATAGTTCAATTTATAAACAATGTTTTGTGAGTAGAATAAAATTTCCAATGGTAAACTCAACTGCTTTTTCGACGTTATTTTACCAGCTAACTAAAAATAGGAAAGCCTAGAACCCATTCCACTAAATTTAGTTAGTATTAAGATTCTTTTACAGGGAGTGCAGTGGTGCTGACGCTGAAATCATTAAGTATTTGGTTATATCATCGCTAGTCTCACTGAACTCTTCTGAACTCTACATGTCATGTGTGGTCTGACATCTCCTTGCCAGCAACAGGTCCCAGGTTCAAACTAGTCAATTCCCTAAAAAACACGCTCAGAGCGTCGTTGCGCGAAAGTGGTAAGGAGACACGATATATAACAAACTGACACCACGCAGAATGTTAGAACCATAGATTTTTGTAGCCCCATACAGAAAGTCCTTAAAATTTGTGATTTTGAATTTTTAATAGTATGACAATACCTGTAATATTTAAAACGAAAAACGTGGAGGGCATGCATTAGATAACTGATGCATGAATAGTCAAGTAACAATTTTATTGCGCTGCAAATGATATGAACTGTTGTGTGATTTTCCCCTACGATTGCTACTCTCTACGCTTCTTACTGTTATCTGTTGGATGCTTTCCACGTTTTTCATTTTAAATTTTAGATTTTGTCATAGCTATTAAAAACTCACAAGTTCAAATTTTAAGAACTCTCTGTATCGGGCTAGTGATATGTACTGTGCTAGAAGAAATTATTATTTTTTTTACTTTATAGTCGGATATAAAAACGTGTTATATTAAAAAGTTTTTATCTATACAATTATTTTCTGGTTTTTAGTTTTGTGTGTGTGAAATATTTCAATAGATTTCAAAACTTTTGAAGAGATTACATCAGACATATGGTAAATTTCAGGTTTATTTCAGTTTCTCTCCACGTGAGTCAACCAATGTATTGCTTCCTTCTAGGTATATCTCGCGGAAAGATCGTAAAAGTAAAAATTAGAAAGAATCGAGCTCTTACGGAGGCTTACCAGCAGTCGTTCTTACCGCGGGACATTTACGACTGGTACAGGAAAAGGATGAAACAACAGTGGTACACAAAGTATCCTCTGCCACACACCTGACAAGAAACAGTGTTAATATTGCATTGTTATCCAGTTCCCAGTTATGTTGAAAGTTTCAAGTCTCTAGCTCCTCGGGAAGTTAGTTTGAAATTAACTGCAAAATATGTACCGAACAGACAAACAAACAATAAAAGGGACTTAATAAAAACGTGTTAAAATGTCAGAGATAAAAAAATCGCTTCACGGTCTCAGTAGATAAAAAAGTTCTAGGTGATTACCCCAGCGGCGGCCGACCGCATTGGCCGAGCGGTTCTAGGCGCTACAGTCTGGAACCGCGCGACCGCTAAGGTCGCAGGTTTGAATCCTGCCTCGGGCGTGGATGTGTGTGATGTCCTTAGGTTAGTTAGGTTTAAGTAGTTCTAAGTTCTGGGGGACTGATGACTTCAGATGTTAAGTCCCATAGTGCTCAGAGCCATTTGAACCAATTGAGACACTGCAGAAATGTTGGCTTACTCTAACCCTGGAAATAGCCTACCATATGGTGACCAGTACTGCATACTACCACAATTCCCATATCTCGCCTTTGACGTATTAGTGATGAAAGTGTGCTCCTCCACCAAGATTCGAACCGCTACCCCCGAGTCCCGCGCCACAGTGCAACACTGCCCTTACGATTTCTGCTAGTAAATTAGCAAGTGAGTAAAACATGGACGCGAGTAGAGTTTGTGGACATAGCTCATCACGACCGGCAGAGCAGTTATCGAAGGTGCACAGAACGATCTATTTTGGCAGTAGCTGACATAAGTGTCATAAAAGTTCCGTGCAGGTAGGCGAAAACGGCTTGCCATCCTCCCCAACAGGCAAACAAACAGTTTCCAGACACGTCCACCGTTCTCACGAGAATAGCAAGCGACGAAAGCAACCTGTCCGACACAGCTATATTCCGCGTACATCCTAGTAAGATATTTCTGACACCGTACACAGAGCTAGAGTATCCAGATTCACATGTTACTGCGAGGAACTGAGAACATTCCACTAACTGTATGTCACTTCTCTTTAGAACTACCAGTTTCGGCCAAACAACAGAAATCCTCAGTGGTGTGGGGTCTGTAATTAATCTTTCTTTATGCCTGAGGATCGTCTGTTGTTTGACAGAAGCTGATAGTCTTCATAAAAAAAAAGACATACGATGTTTCTCAAAAAGCTAGCCAAAATATTAATCTCACATAGATATAAAGAAATTCGATTCAACCAAATCAATTGCCACATCACACTGCAAAATGTGTCAAATATGTGTGCTGACAAGATGAAAACGACTGTGCTGCTTGATAACGACGCCATTATAGCTACGCACCTCTGGATAGAAATATTTTGTATACCATCTACACTCGTGGAGTTTCTACTACCATCACTGTAGTTTGGTCTCCATACACTCATACTAACCAAAAGCATCCACACACCGCTACGTACTGCGGAACTGATCACTAGATATCGCGGGAGGCGAATCCGCCAGCATAAAAGGAGGCGGACATTTGCGTTATCAGTGGAGAAAGATCTCAGTGACTACGAACGTGGACTACTTATTTGATGTAACCTGACCAAAAATTTCATCAGGAACAATTAAACGCCTCTAGCGTTGCCCAAGACGACTGTTTACGATGTGATTATGGAGTAAAAACACGAAGGAACAACCACAACTAAGCCAAGACTAGCCATACAATCATGTACTGACAAACAAAGAACCATCCATCATGGCGGAGTATCGTTGAAAAAAACCGCGTGAAATGAACGGAATCAATCACTCATGAGTGCTAAAGTGCCGTCAGCAATCCAGGTAGCACAGTGGCTGGCTGTGTACAGGGAGTTAAAAAGGATGCGGTGCAATGGTCGAGCAGCTACTCAAAAGCCACACATTTTCGGAGATAATGTTAAACGATACTTGAGGTGCTGAGAGACGCCACTGGACAGTGGGTGACTGAAACGAGTGATTTGGACTCAATAATCACGCTACACCCTGTGGCAATCTGATGAAAGGGTTTTGGTTTGCGAACACCTGGAGAACGTTGCCTACCATCATTTGTAGTGCCGACAGTCAAGTAAGGTATTACGGTAAGGGGGAGTTTTTCGTAGTCAGTGTGTGCTCCCCTAACTGCGTTGAAGAAAATGCAAAAAAACGAAGAATACAGAAACATTTTACAGTATTATGTACAGCAGAGGAACAGTTCAGAGATAATGATTGATTGCATCAGCATAACAATGCACCGTGTTACGAAGCAGCGTGTGAGACAGTGTTTGTGGACAATAAAATTCCTGATAAGTCTTGCCAAAATCCTGAACTGAACGCAATGGAACACCATTGGGATGAGTTAGACCGTTGACTTCACTCCATACCCCAACATTCAAAATCACTACCTTCTGCTTACAGATCTTGAGAAAGAATGGGCTGCCATTCCTCCACAGATATTCATACACATCGCTGAAAGCGTCTCCAGCAAAGTTCAACAGTACATCATGAATGGACACATCCTATATTGTAAGGTGGACGTACCATTTTTGATTTTTGTATGTTATCGATGTGCACGTCAGAGAGAGAGCAAGTTATGTTACTCTTAAACAAATTTTGGTCTTGTCGTGGTACTGTCTTTGTCTCTGAACAGTCTAATACATTGTTAGTGGTAGGTGACGGACGTACTCAGCAGTGCTGTGTTGATTTGTGACTGTACCTGTTTGATGAAGCAAGACAGCAAGGATGCATATGATGTATATACTCAAAGTTGAAAGCAATATAAATTTTGAATAATGTTATTATTTTTGAAGAGAAGAAGTTTGAGGTAAGGCTGCAGCACTGAGCACATAATTTGTAGAAATGATTATTGGCAGCTAGTTCACTTGCTCCGAGCTGAGAGAAAGACCATCCCTCCTCCCTGAATCATGCATTAAGATTTCAGGTGATTAAGCCGTTTTAAATCACTGCTCACCTTGTTAAGCATAGTTTTGTTCAGACCTATGTTACGTGTGAAGGCCACGCATAGTTTTACTGTGTCTTTTTGAATGCATACTTCATTCGAAATCCTTGTCATGGAATATCATTTCATTCTCCACATCACTGTTTATCATTACGCATTACCACATTACACCATGTGGTATGCAACGGTTTGAATATTTATTTAGAAATAGAAATCTAGCTTAACCGCTGCTTGCTTACTGTTTGCTGTTGTTCGAGAAATCTGCAATAATGTTGTTAAGTCGCGAGGTAAATTGACATTTTGATTAGGGCCAGATAATTGTTTTACTTCCGTTATGTATTTAATATCGAGACAAACTGTGTTCAGGTCGGTTACAGTTCAGTTCAAATTAGGTTCTGTTTAATCAAACGTTAGCATACGAGTTTTGAGTTGAATAACAGTTTGTGAGTACATGATTTTAGTAATATGTAGACTTTTCATATAGTGGGAGGTAAATCTGTGCTAAATTTCATACAAAAACAAATATGGTGGGGAGGTTGCAATATTAATGTCCACCAATGGGTGTGCCTTGGGCCTTCACGGCCTGAGCAAGAGCGCGAATTTTTTAAATAGGTGTCTGGATACTTTTGATCAGATAATGCAATATAAACGGCGCTCTCCCTCGTCCACAAAAGCGAAAAATGCCAGCAGACTATTATAATCACGCATTTCATCTCCCTAATATTTTTCTTTGTCGCTTCTTTCCTTTTTTCCCGTATCTTCTCTGGAATTATCTTTTTCATGTCCTCTTCCTCTCTTCTCCTTCCCATTCCAGCCATGTCCGTATCTACCGTTGAAATACTTCAAATCTTAAATATGTTTTATTTGATAGAATTGTACTTAGTAACCCTTCCAGCATCCCACCTCCGCCATCCTCTCCCCCCCCCCCCCCCTCCCCGGCCACCCCAACCGATTCTTAAAAGAATCGAACAAGTTTCGAGAAGTTTTGAAATTATGTTTAAAGTTTGTTCAAAGTGTTCTCATTATCAACACTAGACAAGTAAGCCCACAGTCTGGGTAATTTGCGCTCTGTTTTAAGTAAAAGCTAGTTTTTCAGGTATCTCAATATGTCGGACATCATATCTGTTGGACTATGAGTCGTACAATGATACAATTTTTCAGGTACATTTTGTTGTATATGTGTATACTGTCTGCAAACGTCAGTGCGAATAGAATTAGTAATATAGTACGTCATGCCTGATGCGGCAGTTTACTCCACGAACGGAGAAAATGTGGTAAGCGATAGACTATTTATCTTTCGTTATTTTGAAGGATTGTCAGCGATAATAAGTTTCGGAAAATTTGAAATTAAGTGTAAAGTTTGTTGGAAGCAGTTAAGTGCATTCAGTCTCAAAATCAGACGGACATAATCTGGATAATTTATTCTCCGTGAGCTACGCTGCCTCAAGACATAAACATAGTTGCTAACTGCGATTATAATCATTGTCTTATTCTGTTAAACCTTTGTAAATCCTAACAAGTACATTACATCATTCACATTTTTAAATTAGGTAGATAAGGACATGAATATTCGTCCATGTACGCGTTGTGTCATACACACAAGTGTGCACAATTTGACGAAAGTAATTTTCAGAATGGTTCAAATGGCTCTGAGCACTATGGGACTTAACATCTGAGGTTATCAGTCCCCTAGAACTTAGAACTACTTAAAGCTAACTAACCTAAAGACATCACACACATCCATCCCCGAGGCAGGATTCTAACCTGCGACCGTAGCGGTCGCCCGGTTCCAGACTGAAGCGCCTAGAACTGCTCGGCCACAGCGGCCAATAAGTAATTTTTGAACGAATTGTCAGTGCCAAGTAACATAGCTAGATGATACTTTGACTACAGGGTGGTCCACTGTTCGTGACCGGGCCAAATATCTCACGAAATAAGCGTCAAACGAGAAAACTACAAAGAACGAAACTCGTATAGCTTGAAGGGGGAAAGCAGATGGCGCTATGGTTGGCCCGCTAGATGGCGCTGCCATAGGTCAGACTGATATCAACTACGTTTTTTTAAAAAACAGAAACCCCCATTTTTATTACATATTCGTGTAGTACATAAAGAAATATGAATGTTTTAGTTGGACCACTTTTTTCGCTTTGTGATAGATGGCGCTGCAATAGTCACAAACGTATGGCTCACAATTTTAGATGAACAGTTGGTAACAGGTAGGTTTTTTAAATTAAAATACAGAACGTAGATACGTTTGAATATTTTATTTCGGTTGTTCCAATGTGATGCATGTACCTTTGTGAACCTATCATTTCTGAGAACGCATGCTATTACAGCGTGATTACCTGTAAATACCACATTAATGCAATAAATGCTCAAAATGATGTCCGGCAACCTCACTGCATTTGGCAATACGTGTAACGACATTCCTCTCAACAGCGAGTAGTTCGCCTTCCGTATTGTTCGCACATGCATTGACAATGCGATGACGCATGTTGTCAGGCGTTGTCGGTGGATCGCGATAGCAAATATCCTTCAACTTTCCCCGCAGAAAGAAATCCGGGGACGTCAAATCTGGTGAACGTGCGAGCCATGGTATGGTTCTTCGACGACCAATCCACCTGTCATGAAATATGCTATTCAGTACCGCTTCAACCGCACGCTAGCTGTGTGCCGGACATCCATCATGTTGGCAGTACATCGCCATTCTGTCATGCAGTGAAACATCTTGTAGTAACGTCGGTAGAACATTACGTAGGAAGTCAGCAAACATTGCACCATTTACATTCCCATCGATAAAATGGGGGCCAATTATCCTTCCTCCCATAACGCCACACCATACATTAACTCGCCAAGGTCGCTGATGTTCCACTTGTCGCAACCATCGTGGATTTTCGTGCATAGAAATATGGTACTGGTGCAATCGATGTTGACGTAGCATTCTCAACACTGACGTTTTTGAGATTCCCCATTCTCGCTCAATTTGTTTGCTACTGATGTGCGGATTAGCCGCGACAGCAGCTAAAACACCTACTTGGGCATCATCATTTGTTGCAGGTCGTGGTTAACGTTTCACATGTGGCTGAACACTTCCTGTTTCCTTAAATAACGTGACCATACGGCGAACGGTCCGGACACTTGGATGATGTCATCCGGGATACCAAGCAGCATACATAGCACACGTCCGTTGGGCATTTTGATCACAATAGCCACACATCAACACGATATCGACCTTTCCCGCAATTGATAAAGGGTCCATTTTAACACGGGTAATGTATCACGAAGCAAATACCGTCCGAACTGGCGGAATGTTACGTTCAAATGGTTCAAATGGCTCTGAGCACTATGGGACTTAACTTCTGATGTCATCAGTCCCCTAGAACTTAGAACTACTGAAAGCTAACTAACCGAAGGACATCACACACATCCATGCCCGAGGCAGGATTCGAACCTGCGACCGTAGCGGTCGCGCGGTTCCAGACTGTAGCGCCTAGAACCGCTCGGCCACTCCGGACGGCGAATGTTACGTGAGCCCACGTACTTATACGTTTGTGACGATTACAGCGCCATCTGTCACAAAGCGAAAAACGTGGTCCAACTAAAACATTCATATTTCTTTACGTACTACACGAATATATAATAAAAAATTGGTGTTCCTATTTTAAAAAACGCAGTTGATATCCGTTTGACCTATGGCAGCGCCATCTAGCGGGCCAACCATAGCGCCATCTGCTTTCCCCGTTCGGGCTAGACAAGTTTCGTTCTTTGTAGTTTTTTCGTTTGACGCTTATTTCGTGAGATATTTGGCCCGGTCACTGTCAATGGACCATCCTGTATACATAGAAAGAACTGATGCAGAATAGCACAGAATGTTAAGTGAAGGAAATACGTAATGAGACGAACAGATGTAACACTTTTAATCAAAGACAAATAACTACACGCAAGCCACGCCATTTAGGATGATCCCCTGAACATTACAAATGTTCGGACGTTGTTCTTAATAGGTTGCGTGATCGCCACGGACAGCAGTGCGTGTTCTGTGACGTGCTCCCGTGCTGGGCACAGGGATGGTGAGGAGTACTGGTGGTAGGGTGTTCCATTCCCCCACCAGAGCAGTTAACAACTGTGGGATGGTGGGATGGGACCGGGCAAGTCAGTCCACTCGCCGAATATCCTTTCGTTCCAAGAGTTGCTCCAACCGCGCTGATCGAAGAGGTAGCGCATTGTCATCCGTAGAAATGAAATTAGGGCTGTGTGCATCCCAGAAAAACGCACATAAGAAAGGAGTATAGTGCTGGAATGACTTTAAGCAGGGAATACATTGTGTTCAAAGATTTGGAGGTCCATATGTCCAGGCAACATAATGCTGTAACACCAGCAAAATAATCATGTTCGACAGTGCTCGACGTTCTTCACATGGTGAGTGATGAGTATAAATAATACTCCCAGGAACACTGTCGAGTATGAGTGTTTTGATAGTACAAGTGTTAAGGTGTAGGGTGACATTCCGTGGGGAACTGACTCTCCAATGTTTGAACAAGGTACACTCGCCGATCAACGTTATTGTGACACTGTACGCCTTTCCCATTTGCATCTTTTCAGGGGTGCATTCGTCCTTAACTTTATTTTTATGGATGACAGTGCGCGACCGCTTCGAACAGCGCAGATGGAGCAGCTCTTGGAACGAGAGGACATTCGGCGAATGGACATCTTTGTTACTCACTGTGTCCACGTATCCCAGTTCTATACTTAGCTACCATTTTTTCACTTCTTGCTTCCACTCCACATCTGCTTTAACAATGCAGATAGTAGCCCACGTTGGCTTAAAACTTCATGTCGCAACAGAACACACATTAAAAATCAGGAAATCAATTCTGATGTGTAACTATAATGAGCATAACTGACTCTACGGGAGATTTGAATTCTGATGTGCAGGCTATATTCCGAGAATCTGTTAGCAAACTAATTGTACTTACTGGCGTATGGTATCGTGATTTGATTTGTGCGACCAGTTTCTACCAATAAACATCTGGGAGACAAAAAACTAAACAAGTGTCATTTCTGTTCGACTCATTGTCTATTGCTTTCAGTTACCTTTCGTATCGAATCGTATCATATCGTATCGTATCTTATCATATTGTACTGCACTGTACTGTAGCCATTCTTTCTGTTTGTGGTCCAAGCTTTATCGAGCTACGTTACATGGCAGTGACACATCTTGCAAAAGTTAAATTCTTCGTTAAGTTTTGCACACCAGTGTCTTTCTCTTATCATTTCGCTGAAGAACTGTTGCCTCATAAAGGAAATTGCACTCTAAATGACGTAGCTTCTTGGTCGAGTAATAAGGAACTTCAGTCTCATGGTCCACATGATCGCGTTTCCTCATTTTCTTTCTTTTTTTTCAGATCTGTCAACAAGTAGTGTTAAACGGCCATCTTTGCTTTAACAATCGCTATTTCTGTTACTCGCTGTGTCCACTTATCCGCAATTCTTTACTTTGCTACCTTTTTTTCACTTGTTGCTTCCTCTTCACATCTGATTTAATAATGAATATAATAGCCTACATTAGCTTAGAACTTCATGTGGCTACAGAACACACATTAAAAATCAGGAAGTCAGTTCTGATGTGTTACTACAGTGAGCATACCTGACAATACGAGACATTTGAATTCTGATGTGCAGGCTATATTCCCAGAATCCATTAGCAATCTAATTATACTTACTGGCGTATGAGATGATGATTTAATTTGTGCATCCACTTTCGGACAATGAACATCTAGGAGGTAAAAAACTAAACAACAGCATATTGTTGTATAAGACATCGTTACACAAACCTGCTTGACAACTTTATACACATTCCATAAGCAGTTTTAATCCTGTATTATCCTAGTAGTATAACGACGGAAGATAGAATACGTAAACGTAAGTTCCAATCAATAATTCAAGTCTCTATAGCAAAATTAATTAATTAAATGCCGATTTTTCGTCTGTGTTATTACGCTCATTGAACGAAATAATTCGCAGTTATAAAACTGTCTCTCAACTAGAAGCTTTTGGTAGTTCTGAAGGTTTCATCGTTAATATTACACGGATGAACCGAAACAACTTAGTCACTGTCCGCCGCGTTACTGATAGCCAGCCGTCTGATGGTATTGTGGGCTCATCACGCTGTAAGGAAAGTGTAGAGAGTGAACCGAAAAGGACTTGACAACTCTGGAATGATACAGAAATTTATTGACTTGACTTACAGAATCGGTAGAGGTATCATTTTGTACCTTAGAACCTCCAGTTTGATTCACGTAGTGCATCAGTACCCCATTCCGGCACCAATGAGCGCCAGCGTAGTGCACATTTACGATGGCTACTTTCACTGGTGCGGAATGTTCTGGCTGTGTGTTTTGGTTTCATGAAACGAACTCTCCAACAACTGTTCGGCGTACATTTCGCTCCGAATGTGCTAAAGAACCTCCAAGCAGGCCTACGATTTATTCTTAGCACAAGAATTTTGTTGCGACAGGTTGTTCACTGTGACGTGATAATGAACTGGTCGCCCTCGTTTTGATGATTGTGTCGAACAGGTTAGGGGCAGCTTTGCCCACAGTCCACAAAAATCAACGCGACGTGAATCTCGTGAGACTGGTATTCTACAAAAGACTCTTTGGCGAGTGCTGCGTACACTTTTTTTTTCTTTTTTTTTTCCTTGAAACCAAACAGATTCACAATGGCACAGCACATTACTGATGCAGATAAGGTTGCTCATGGGGCATTCTGTGTGGAAATGTTGCATCGGTTAGAGGACGAGGAGGCATTTCTGAACACAATAATCTTCAGCGGCGAGTCGACGTTTCAATATCAATGGCGTATTGAACACCCATAACTGTAGAATATGGTGCAACGAAAATCCACATGCAAGTCTGGAACACGTTCGTAACAGCTCCAAAGGTAATGTGTTTTGTGCCCACAGGAAACAGAAAGTTTACGGCCCTTTCTTCTCCATGAAGAAAACTGTCGCTGATATTGTGTACATGGATAAGCTTGAAAACATGCTAATTCCACAGATCGATGAAAATGACCGAGAGGGGTTGGATTATTACAAGCAAGACGGTTCACCATCTCATTTGCTCACGGAAGTTTGAGGTTTTCTCGCTAATCGTTTGCAGGTCGGTGGATTTGCCGCGAAGGGCCAATCGCATAGCCACGTCGCTCTCCGGACTTGACACCATTGCATTTCTTTCTCTGGGATCCCATTAAAGACCGTGTGTATGTTCCTCCCCTACCTAACAATTTAGCCACTTGAAAAATCGCATCTACGCTGCCGTTGCACAAGTTGCTCGATTTGCTACAACGTGTATGTGAAGAAATTGATTACCGGTGGGATGTTTGCCGCATCTGCACCTGATATATGAGAGCAGCCAATGGACTCTCCGTAACATGCTGTGTCGTCCTGTCTTGCACCATTGATAAGAGACTAGCAGCAACCGGACTAGGGAATTACACTCACATGCTTAGCGTGCTGTTAGCACCACAGTACGAACGTCACGTGAGATACTTCCGTGACCAGCAAATTTTACTCGATTTTGTAATCACTGCAATAACATCAAGTATCCTCCCAAACCGTGAAGTTTCATTACGTTTCCTCATCCCCTTCTCTTTGCTTCACTTTTTCGTCAGGCAATGTTTATTGCATCGTATTATAATTTAATTTATTTGATGTATACTATAAGATATCGATGTTTTCGAATTACCTAGGTCTACTGAAACAAAGAATTGTGGAGCAAGAGTAAGTCTGTGTTTGTTGTCCAATAAGTACAATGGTTCAGCAGCTATCCACGGTCAAGGCAATTAAATTGATAACTAAACTAGCAAACAGGGCAATGCTTCGGAACTGATAAATATGTACAATTGTATATACGTCCTAATGTCCCCCTCACGCCTCTCACTGCCCATCTCCTCCTCCCCCCCCCCTCTCTCTCTCTCTCCCTCTCTCTCTCTCTCTATCATCTCCTCGCCCCTTCCTCTGTCGATGTCTTATTTCCCCCTCACTGTGACCATTTTCTCCCGCTCCTCGTCTCTGTCCATCTTCTCTTTCCCTCCCTTTCAGACTATGAGATTTGTTTATTGTTATCGCAAACGAAATCTCGATAAAGAAATGAAGTCACTCAAACTGAATGGGTAAACTGGCTGGGGCTATTAATATAAGGGGTACAGGATAGACCTCTCCAGCTGCTGGATTATGAGGACAGTAGCTACAACTACAGTATTTCTCGGAGTTTTAATCTATGAATGGGTAGGAGTGCAAAGTTTCGGATGATTCATATTCCATAGTACTATTCTAATCACTAATCAGTAAGTTTTTATATATATATATATATATATATATATATATATATATATATATATTGTGTAGCTGATTTACTAACGGCATGACAAAGTCGCAGGACCTAATTCCCTAATTCATTTACAATGCGGCTCCAGATCAGAAGTTGCTTGTTCAGAACACGTAAGGGTCAGCACTTAGCCGCAGTGTAAATGAATTAGGTCCTGTGACTATGTCATGTCATTAGTAAAACAGCTACAGTGCGCGCCAAAATACCCTTTAGATTGCCGTTCTCCTGTCAGCCGACAGCACACCTAGTGAGCATTTTGGCGCGCAGTGTAGCTGTTTTACTAACGGCATGGCAGATTCGCGGGACCTAATTCATTTACACTGCGGCTTAAGTGCTGACCCCGACGTGATCCGAACACGCAACCTTCTGATTGGGAGTCAGCTGTCACCACTTTAGCCACACTGTAAATGAAATATGTCCTGTGACTGTCAGTAAAACACATAACGCCAGCGGGTCACCACTTTAGCCGCAGTGTAAATGAATTAGATCCTGCAACTGCCATACCGTTTTTTTTTTTTTTTTTTTTTTTTTTACGTTAAAGCAAACGATGGAACTTTATTTTTGCGTGTAGCGCTAAAATATAGAGCTCACGATTCTAGTAATGTGCAATAGTCTAGTCGAGGTCAGTGAGCTCCTCATTGCTAGCATTACTAAACACACATGAAAGGCACACGTTCTAGAGAAATAAAAAAGCATAGCATAATTAACATACAATACGTACAAAAACAAGGAATAAATGATCCGCGCGCGAATAAACCCAGCGCCTCTGGCGGCGCGCACGGAACTACTGACTCACGCGCGAAAATTTGACATTGGTGCACTAACACATTCACACACACACACACACACACCATGTGTTTTGGCCTATGATAATGAAATATGTTTTGTACTAACCGTTGTTATAAATTGCAGGTGAAGCTTATCCAAATTGTCCTAAAGATAATGTCTACTTTAGTGCGGCGGCTGGATGTGTTTAACGCTCCTGGCAAAAAGTAAGGCGTACAGTTACCATTTCATGTGGCTGTGTATTGAAAGGCGCCGGTTATATCATATTGCAAAAGATAATGGACTTTTTTTAAAATCTTGCTTACTAAATGCTGTCATTTGTGTGTACTAAAATCAACTTAGAGTGATCGCTTAAATGCTAGTTTAGTTATCAATTTAATTGCCTTGACCGTGGATAGCTGGCTTTGTGGTTCTGTCCAGTGATATTTTATTTGCCATAGGGGTACAAGCCATTATAATCAATCTATTTTACTGCGCATGTGGGCTAATGAATATTTTTCTTTTCTTAAAAATGGTTTTATGAAGTCTGTTGTCTATTGGAGTGACTTGCGTCACGAGTAATTTATTCCGCTTTCGTCACTTATTTAAATAAGTTCCACCGGCGTGCCTAGGCCTTATGTATTAGGTTCTTTGTATAAATTTGCGTTGGTAATCTTATGTTTTTATATAAATGTAATTCGGACCCTACATTTGCGCTGATGAAATTCCGAAATATGTGACCAGTCGGACTTATTAGTTGTACTGTATTTACGTATACTGTTAAGCTGATGTGCCAGCGGCCTTCCTGCAGTGGTAACACCTGTTTCCTTCAGACGACCGAAGTTAGGCGCGGTCGGGCTGGACTAGCATTTGGACGGGTGACCACTCAGGTCTGCCGAGCGCTGTTGGCAAGCGGGCTGCACTGAGCCGTTGTGAAGCCAAATGGGGAGCAGTGGCTCCGGGAGAGCGGCGTGCTCACCACAGACCCCTCCACATCCGCATCCAGCGACGCCTATCGGCTGAGGATGGCACAGCAGTCGCTCGGTACCGTTGGGCCTTCCGAGGCCTGTTCGGACGGAGTTTAGTTAGTTACACTTACATAATTCAGCATTCCAGTTCAAGCTTAGTTCCTTGGTTGTACTGTGAATTGCCGCTGTCTGTCGCGATGTTGATAATTGAGGCAACGTATTTTATTACTTATAGCGTCCTGCTTCATGCGTAAGTGTAATTACACGGATTTTTGAGAAATGTCGCAAGAAAGGCAGAGGCTGTATACTGTGACGCGAGGCCGCTCTCGAATCTTCTGTAATATTTTGGAGGTTGTTGCTTCATCTTGATGTTGTTTGAGCAATTAAGCTTCCACGTAAACTCAGTTTCCTGACATCACTGTAGTTATATCCTTGAGACACATTGTAATCTTTGAATTTCTGCTTTAGTGGGGAGTGTTCTCCTGTTCAAGCCAAAAGAAAAAATTATAGCAAGGAACCCTTTGAATGTTTTATAGAAACTGTAATCGCTGATTGAAATTTAAGTGAGTGTTTTAAATATTTGGCAGATTGTGTGATGTGAAGATTGTATTGACACAAAATAAATGTTCGTTGTTGTGTTGTTAATTGTTTGCTTGTTTGGACCGGCACTTTACCATTCCCCTCACCCGCTGCCCAGTCATTTCAGTCAGATGCGCAGAAGAATCTGTAGAAAGTAAAAGTTGTGACGTATACAAGCTGCTCGAAAATGGAAAGAAACTAGGTAAGTTGCTTATTTTTACTTATAATGACGGGTATTGGTGACTGAAACTCTGTCTTCGCAGAAATAATACTGCTCCATAGCATTACATAAAATGGTAATCCGACATGTAATCTAACAGGTTTCACTCAGGGATCATGTTTGGTTATGATACATGTGGTATTTGAGTGATTCATTGTGGTAATGCAGTATCTACGTGTTAGCATTAATTACCTGGAAAAAGAAGTGGATCTACTTCCAGAGTGAACCCAAGACAGATGCGCTGCAGCTCAGGAGATTTTCACTTACCAGCAACATATCGTGCAGTGTGTTAAATCAGCAAGTGAGCTTGTAATCTAGTTTTCGCTGTCTGAGTGACTACTGACCCAAAGGAAGTAGCGAAAGCGCGGATGCCGACATACTGGTCATGAACCCAAGTATGTCGACAACAGCAAAGCGTTAAATGTGGGTTCGACGAAAAACAGTAGGATAAACATTGCTAAAGAACGTTCTTAGCAAAAATATCGCAAAGTTCTTCACCAATTTTCTTGAAATTTTTACTCAGTGCTCTAATAAAACTTCGGACAGATATAGGCTGCATAATTTTTAAATATATGTAATATGTATACATAGGATACATAAAGAGCAAACTTTGGTTAGCAAAAATCTCTTCATTGAATGATTTCCTGTTCATATGAGAGGCTCTAATAGACCTTTTAATAGACATCGGCTACATATTTTGTAAGTAATATCTAAGGGGAAAACAGTTACCAGCAAAAGTTCTCGACCGTTTTGCTTCAAATTGCTATAGGATACTCTACTGACATTCATATGGACGTAGCCTATATATTTTTTTAACCAACAATGTACAGATTTTCTTGTAAAAGTGAAAATGTGCAGTTTAGTTTTCTTTCTCGCAGTAAGTTTTAACTTAGATATCAAGTCACTTAAACCATTAGACGAATTGTCTTCCACAATATATTATTAGCGCTTATATATAATTTTAAAGAGAAATTATATATACAACAGTGTATTGTTTTGTTTTCTTTGTCACAGTCAATTTCAAGAGGAAAGAAAAAGTACTTGCAGCCACCTGCAGCCGCCTACCATGTGTGTGTATGTGTGTGTGTGTGTGTGTGTGTGCGTGTGTTTGTGTGTGTGGGAGCGCGCGCTAGTGTAAAATTTTCGCGCGTGCGTCAGTAGTTCGTGCACGCCGCCAGACGAAGTTTGTCGCCAGTGTCAACGCAGTAAAGTCGGGATACACGTAAAAGCGCCAGTAGCCAATTTCCCCGACGTCACAGTGCGATTCTCACGTGTTCACGTTAACGTCGTCGGACCGTTGCCGCCTTCAAACTACCTACTTACCATCGTCGACAGGTTCACTCGTTGACCGGAAGCAGTACCAATAGATAATAAATATCTGGGCCGAGACCTTGGCGCATGTCTGTGTCGCATTGGATATTGCGATTTGGCTGCCCGCTCGACATCACCACCGACAGAGGCAGACAATTTGAGTCCGAATTGTTCTCGAAACTGTCAGTACTTTGCGGCATGGAGCATCTTCGGACGACCAGCTACCACCCGGCAAGCAATGGAGTGATGGAACGATGACATTGCACCATAAAAGCAGCCCTAATGTACCAAGCGAATGGGTGGACTCCGAAACACATACAGACCCGACCTGGGTGGTTCCCCGGCCGAACTAGTATATGGGGAAGCGCTGAGACCTGTGATTTCGTAGAAGTAGTTCCAAGACAAGAAGCGGATCATTCTGTGCTCGTTGGACGTCTCCGAGAGCACACCCAGAAGATACGCCCCCACAGCCATCCAGGCACGCCGCAGACCCACTGTTCGCGCACAAGAACTTCAGCTCGCGCTCTCACGTGATGCTACGTAGTGACAACTACAAAGCGGCCCTCCGACAGCCCTACACCGGTCCACACCAGGTTGTCAGTACAGGAGACCGCACACTGAACATTCTCCTGAATGGTGAACGTACTACTGTCACTGTATGCCGAACCGAGACTCGGTACGTTTGCCTTTCGCGGGCAAGTGCTCTACCATCTAAGATAGCCAAGCACGACTCACTACCCGTCCTCATAGCTTCAGTTCCTCCAGTACCTCGTCTCCTACGTTCCAAACTCCACAGAAGCTGCGAGGACGGGTAATGAGTCGTGCTTGGGTATCTCAGATGGTAGAGCACTTGCCTGCGAAAGGCAAAGGCCCCGAGTTTGAGTCTCGGTCCGTCATACAATTTTAATCTACCAGGAAGTTTCATATCAGCGCACACATCGCTGCAGTGTGAAAATTTCAGTCTGGTACCACTGTCACTATCGACAGAGTCAAACCGGCCTACGAGCGGTTCTAGGCGCTTCAGTCTGGAACCGCACGACCGCTACGGTCACAGGTTCGAATCCTGTCTCGCGCATGGATGTGTGTGATGTCCTTAGGTTAGTCAGGTTTAAGTAGTTCTAAGTTTTAGGTGACTGATGACCTCAGATGTTAAGTCCCATAGTGCTCAGGGCCCCCCCCCCTCCCCCAGCGTACAGACAACTACTGCCTCACGCAACGAGTGTCCCAGTGCCGACGCGAGCAACAGAAACGACACGGTCAGGTGCACCGTCTATGCCAGTAGCTCCTGCAGCACAGGGTCAGGCCGTCATGTGCACTTCCCGGCGCGTTTTCTGCATGGCGCTCCGCTCCCGCCGAGGAGGCTGATGTAGAGACCCGCAGCCACCTACCAAATGTAGGGTCCGAATTACATTTATATAAAAACATAAGATTACCAACGCAAATTTATACAAAGAACCTAATACATAAGGCCTAGGCACGCCGGTGGAACTTATTTAAATAAGTGACGAAAGCGGAATAAATTACTCGTGACGCAAGTCACTCCAATAGACAACAGACTTCATAAAACCATTTTTAAGAAAAGAAAAATATTCATTAGCCCACATGCGCAGTAAAATAGATTGATTATAATGGCTTGTACCCCTATGGCAAATAAAATATCACTGGACAGAACCACAAAGCCAGCTATCCACGGTCAAGGCAATTAAATTGATAACTAAACTAGCATTTAAGCGATCACTCTAAGCTGATTTTAGTACACACAAATGACAGCATTTAGTAAGCAAGATTTTAAAAAAAGTCCATTATCTTTTGCAATATGATATAACCGGCGCCTTTCAATACACAGCCACATGAAATGGTAACTGTACGCCTTACTTTTTGCCAGGAGCGTTAAACACATCCAGCCGCCGCACTAAAGTAGACATTATCTTTAGGACAATTTGGATAAGCTTCACCTGCAATTTATAACAACGGTTAGTACAAAACATATTTCATTATCATAGGCCAAAACAGACTGCGTTCTGCTTTAAGCTGTAAGTCAGCTAGCTACAGTATAATAATGTTCCTCAGGTAACCAACACACATGGCTATTGTGCAGACTTACGCTATGACGTGATCCCCAGTCACGAGTGGAAAGGCAGCCCTAAGTCAGGTTTTGCTGCCTTCAACTTCGAGCGACAAAATATCTAGCGATTGTCAGTTCCACATGAGAACAGGTACGACAAGGCAGGCAAGTCTGACCGCCAGCAAGCAAGGCAAACTTCACGTATCACCGCGACACGATGCGAAAATTTCGACCACAGCCGTTAATTTCCCAACGGCTGCCTCTCCCCCTCTGCCCGTTGTCCTGGGTGCCGCTCCGCCAGGCCTCTCGTAACACCTTCTGCCCCGTTGCTCGCGCCGGCGACGGGCACCGAAACCTCCGTAACAACGGGTATATCGATACCAAAGAAATTATCGATTTACACGCTGCACGGCACACTGATATTCAATTATTATAATGCTTAATATTAAGCACCTGAGAAAGATCAGAATAGTTTTATCTGTTAGTCTCGTAAGATGTCCAGCGATCCTTATCTATACAAATAAAAATCAGTTGAACCTCTATGAAAGAAAGATCGGCTCGACTTATTTGGCTGAATTTGTTGTTGTGTTGATAACTCTGAGGATAACGTTCGTTTGAAAGAAAATTTTTAGAAAGCCCACCGAAAAAGTCTAAAATTTTGATGGTATTATTGTTCGAAACACTCAATGATAGAAATGTGACGGTGGAGTAGTTTGACGTTGTTACCAAAAATCTCGAAAACCTCTTGACCGGCCGGCCGGTTATATAAATGGCAAAGGTTTTTAACAAAAATAACTTTTTAATAAATCGACCGAGGTTTCGTCATCTCTTCGTCAGAATGAAATTTTAACAACTGTTAAGTTACATTGCGAGAAGGCCATAGTCAAACTGTCGAACAGACAAGCTCAAGTCGAAAATTAAAAAGTTCAGTTTGGTGTTGTTACTTGCAAGGTATATGTACCAAAGGTTGCAACGTTTTAATTTATAATTTTTGACTTGAGCATGTCTGCTTGAAACTTTGAATATTGTCTTCTCGCAACGTATCTTTATGGTTGTTAAAATTTCATTCTGATGGACGCACCCTTAGAGGTGTCGAAACCTAGGCCAAGGTATTAAAAGATTATTTGCAACCAGTTGGCCGCGCTATTTCTCCGTTGAAACTTATGTTCAGTTGCTGAAAGATAGCCATGTTCAAAGCTAATGTCGCTGAATTTTATTTCATAATTACCTTCCCGGTAAACGTGTTCTGCTGCGGCCGATTTATCCGTGTGACCCAGGCGGCAATTCCTCTTATGTTCAACAAGACGGGTGTTCACGCTTCTCTTTGTGGTACCGATATACACCTGTCCACAACTAAAGGGAATTTTATATACCTCTGGTGTAGCCAAATTGTGTCGTGCACCTTTTGCAGATCTTAAATATTCTTTTATTTTCCTGGTTGGTCGGAAAATAGTTTCAACTCCATACTTGCTTAACACTTTCCTAATGCAATCTGTGACCTTACTAACAAACGGAAGAAAAATCTTGCCGTTGGGCGACTGTTGTTCGTCGTTGCTCCTGATTCTCTGCCTAGAGCGAAGTGCTCGATCTATATCCTTGCTAGATTAGCCATTCTTCACTAAAGCTGACCGTAGATGTTCAATCACACCTTTTAAATACACAGGTTCACAAATTTTGTGCGCCCTGTCTACCAATATTTTTATTACACCCCTTTCTTGTCTAGGGTGTTGGTTTGAATCTTTATGCAGATAACGATCAGTATGTGTGGCCTTTATATACGCCTTATGGCCCAACTTTCCGTCCCGTCGTTTAATCATAAACACATCCAGGAAATTCAATTGCCCATTACTCTCCGTCTCCATAGTAAATTGGATTTTCGGATTAATGCTGTTTAGATGTGTCAGGAAGACATCCAACTCCTCTATTACGTGTGTACATACTACAAACGTGTCATCGACATAGCGATGCAATCTGGCTAGTCTCTTACTGGCAGTCTGCAACGCCCGTTGCTCCAAAGGGCTGAGTGCACCCCGCTTGCCAACAGTGCTCGGCAGACCAGAAAGCCACCTATCCAAGTGGTAGCCCAGCCCCAAAGCGCTTAATTCCGGTGATCCGACGGGAACCGGTGTTACAACTGCGGCAAGGCCGTTGGCCGGAAAATAAAATAGTTTCTATTAAATTGAGATGCTGCCTGTCTTTCTCTCTCTCCCTCTGACGACATAATTAAATGAGGAATTCAGAGATGATGAAAAAGATGAAATGTTGAAAAATGAGATAAGGACCTTCGATTCCCCAGTCTAAAAATCCGTTTCACTTCCAGTATTAGCCTATGCATTGCCTACTTCAAGTATGTCCCCAATCTTCTCCTTGTTCTGCTACCATGTCATCTCTTCCGGTTTCAAGTCTTTCAACTTTATGGGCAACTTCCTCCGCAGCTGTTTACACCATAGTCTTGCTTTTCTTTTTTATTCGCTAATTATTCGAGACTTTGTCCGATTGTTCTTATTTTGAGTTTAGCAATTTATACCCTTTGACAATTCTTAAAAACTTCTGCACCTTTAAAAGAATCGTTCTTTTTTTATACACTGAAGAACCAAAGAAACTGGTACACGTGCCTAATATCATGTAGCTCCTCGCGAGCACGCAGAAGTGCCGCAATACGACGTGGCACGGACTCGACTAATATCCGAAGTAGTGCGGGATGGAATTGACATCATGAATCCAGCAGTGCTGTCTACAAATACGCAAAAGTACGAGGGGGTGGAGATCTCTTCTGAACAGCACGTTGCAAGGCATCTCAGATATGCTCAATAATCTTCATTTATGGGAAATCTGGTGGTCAGCGGAAGTGTTTAAACTCAGAAGGGTGCTCCTGGAGCCATTATGTAGCAATTCTGGACGTGGGGGTATCGCATTGTCCTGCAGGGATTGTCCAAGTCCGTCGGAATGCAGAATGGACATGAATGGATGCAGGTGATTAGGCAGGATGCCTACGTAGGTGTCATCTGTCAGAGTCGTATCTAGACGTATCAGGGATTCCATATCACTCCAGCTGCATACGTCCCACACCATTACAGAGTCTCCACCAGCTAGAGGGTCCCCTGCTGACATGCAGGGTCCATGGATTCAAGTGGTTTTCTCCGTACCCGTACACGTCCATGCGTTCAACACAACTCGAAACGAGACTCGTCCTACCAGGCAACACGTTGTCAGTCATCAACAGTCCAATGTCGGCGTTGACGGGCTCAGGTGAGGCGTAAAGCTTTGCGTCGTGCAGTCATCAAGGGTACATGAGTGGGCCTTCGGCTCTGAAAGTCCATATCGATGATGTTTCGTTCAATTGCTCACACACTGATACTTGTTGATGGCCCAGCATCGAAATCTGCAGCAATTTGCGGAAGGGTTGCACTTCTGACACGTTGAATTGTTCTCTTCAGTACTCGTTGGTCCCGTTCCAGCAGGATCTTTTCCCGGCCACAGCCATTTTGGAGGTTTCATGTTTTACCGGATTCCTGATATTCACGATACACTTGTGAAATGGTCGTACGGGAAAATCGCCACTTCATCGCTACCTCGGAGATGCTGTGTCCCCCAGCTCATGTGCCGTCTATAACGCGACGTTCAAATCCACTTAAACCATGATAACCTGCCATTTCAGCAGCAGTAACCGATCTGACAACTGCGCAGAAACTTATATAGGCGTTGCCGACCGCAGCGCCGTATTCTGTCTGTTTACATATCTCTGTATTTGAAAACGCATGCCTATACCACTTTCTTTGGCGCTTCAGTGTATATAAAAGCTATTACCCACTTCTCTATCTCAATGCTGGAAAAGCAAAAATCTCGTAAAATTTTACTCATACATTTATTTCTGTCTCTGCTTTCAAGTATCACAATTTAGCCAAAACAGTGCCCGTTAGAAGAGATCAGAAATTTTTAAAGTATTGCGCTACAGAGTAACGCAGAAGATTGGTTCGGTAGTTGGAATAGCTAGTGAGAGGTACAGAACTGAACTGCGAAGGAAAGAAATTTGTGGCACTTCTAGACCGAAAAAAGAGATCGTCAGAAAGGACACATCCCGAGGCATCAAGAAATCGTCGATTTGATATGCAGGGAAGTGCGGGGGGGTAAAAGATGAAGAAGCAGAACAAAACTAGGCGACAGTAACCA
Source organism: Schistocerca americana (assembly GCF_021461395.2). Classification (NCBI taxonomy): domain Eukaryota; kingdom Metazoa; phylum Arthropoda; class Insecta; order Orthoptera; family Acrididae; genus Schistocerca; species Schistocerca americana. Next base: position 592,909,643 of record NC_060121.1, on the reverse strand, counting down.
GTTTCATCTGGACATCGGTTGCAGTGGCTGTGCAGAGAACCCAAGTGCATGGGATATACTAAGATGGGGAACTACATTAAACAAATTTTCCAACTGGAGGCTATAACAATAAGATGCTCCTTATTTTGAATATCACTTCCAGTCACAACGTAGGCAATTAAAACATTGTACCCAGTCTAATATTTTATTATTAACAGTAATCTTGATTTAGACACTATCTCTGTCCAGTGCAACCTCTGTTTTTCGTCTTAGGAGCTGATACTTTCTTATTATATCAACACATATTCTGTTTATTCCATGTTTTGCCATTTGCAGGTCATCTTCTTTTAGAAAAACCGGGGTGAGGTCATTAGAGCCTAGAAGTGAATTCAGGAGTGACTAGTCATACGGATGATTCCCTATGTCAATTATAAAATCCCATTGTCAATATAAATATTAAATAACGAGGAGATAAACTCCATTCTAGCCTCACATCTTCACAGAAAGCAACCGTTCTATTATTTTTCATTTATTTCTATCATAATTGACTTTTCGTAAAAAAACATTCAACTGCCAATAAAACTTGTAAGACGTACCCTTGCGTTGCGTTCCAAGCGAGAGGTTTCCTTTAATTTTGTCAACACTTTGTTGAAGTCTACGAAAGCTACGTGAATTTCGTCGTTAAATCCTCTTTCCTTTTCGATACATTGACGTTAAACGAATCCGCTGAAGCAAATTGCAACCATCTGCCGCTGGAAGGCTCCGAATTATAGTGTGTAACACGACGGTGTGTAACGTAACTATGTCTGCGCTGTAGAAGAGTTCGTCCACGAATGGAGCACCACTCCTTCAGCATTACAGTGCCATACTACACACGAGCGCTGCGACATCTATAGCAATCACTGTCATCGATCATCCTCCATACAGTCCCGACTTGGTCCCATCCATTTGCAGCTGCTTGCAAGGATTCGACGATATCTTCTAAGATTTCACTTTTATAGTGATAAAGCGATGCAAGCAGAGATACGGCTGTGGCTCCGTCAATAAAGTCAAACATTCCACAATAATGGCGCCAACAAACTGGTCTCTCATTGGGAGAAATGTGTTCGTCGCCAGAACGACTCTTTTGAGAAATAAATATGTAGACATGAAGAATAAAGTTGTAGAATGTCAACAACACCTGTTTTATTCAATTAGCTTTAAGAGTTTTCACATAAAAAAATTTGAATGTCTTACTTTTCAGCACGCCCTCGTACTATGCATCGCGCTGACGCACACAATCCGCCTCTGATGGCTGGTGTGAAATAAAATAGAAGATGTTATTTACTTGTAGTTTACATGACTTTTTATTCAAAATAGGCTCCTTGTGAGTCAGTACATAACTGGAAGAGTTGGAAGAACTGTTCGAAATAATTCTGATAATCAGTCTTTGTAATAACCTACCTGAAATCGTGTCGAAACGCTTTCCTTTCATGGTCATATTCAGTTTTGGAAATAACCACAAGTCGAGAGGAGACACATGGGCCGAATAAGGAGGGTGTTCAAGCACCACGATACATTTTTGACCCAGGAAACAGGGTACAATCTTGCTTTGGTGCGCCGATGTGTTATCTTGCAACAAAGACCATGTCTCTTGATTCCGATATTTAGGTCGAACCTGAACAATCCTCACCCCTAAACAATTTTAAACACCCAAGTAGTAATCTGCATCCACCATCTGACTTTCCGGAGCTGGTTCTTTATGAATAATTCCTTTTGAATCAAAAAAATAGTAAGCACTCTCTTGACACGGCTTTTCTGCATGTGCACTTTTTTCGGTCCCGGAGCTTCGGTGTTTTGTAAGGGCTCGAACTGAAAAAAAAAATCTGTTTCATCAGCTATTACGACGCAAAACATGAAGTCTGGATCCATAGCGGCCGATCTTTTCACATCTCTGCAGTGTTCAATTCTGCAATCTTTTTGATCGTCAGCGAAGAAGTGCGCCACGACGCGACAACAGACCTTTTTGCCCAAATTTTCAGTTAAATGGGATGCACAGTTGTTTTAGGAATTCCAGTGCGCTTCGTTTAACTGTTAGCTGTATAACGACCATTAAAGAAGAATTTCAGCCACTTTTTGAACATTTTCTTCGAGTCGACCTGTCGATGATACTCCTGCACATGGATAGTCTTCGTTGCTCTCTCTACCATCACGAAACGGAACATTGCGTATCACTCAAAAATGTTTTACGACTCCTTGCCACACTACCGTTTACAGTCCGTATAATTTCAAAAGTGTGGGACTTTCACCCAAGTTCAAACAAAACTTAATGTCCACACGTTACTCCGTTGCTTCTTCATGACCGAAATTCAAAACGTATTGCCAACGTTTAGGTTATTATGTGTCGCCAGCTCTGTTAAATTTAAAACGGTAGGTCGTCGAAATAGTACCGTACTTAATTCACGCATCCTTTCACGAATGGGGATTATATACTCACATTTCCTGTGGAGCGAACTCTGTACAGACGTGTAGCATTTGAAATGCTCCACTTGTGAGAGTACTGGCGAGTACGATATTGATACCTCCCATCTCTCTCTCTCGAGCGTAAATACAGCGGCGCTTCCATCCCGGCAAGGTCTTGAGTTCACTTTCCCGCATCATAACAAGAAGACAACAGCCCTAGCATGGAATATTGCAATAGCATCGACCGGATCAGACTTTAGAAATAATGATAACAATAGTTCGTCCAGCCATAGCACTCTCGTACAATAATTATTGGTCCCTGTTCCGTGGCCTAGGAACCACTTGTACTATGCAGGCGCATTGTTTGACTGCCACTTGCTAGGAGTGTTTTAGTTTTGTATCACTAAGTGGGTTTTGCGGCCTGTGAGTGCAGAAACTGCTTGTTAGAGTTGCTAAGTGCAAGAAGATTCTTATTTATTGCCATTCACTCTACTATTGTCGTCGACGTTCCTCTTCAATATGCCCATCTCGATAAAAGGGGACTGTTTGTCTTACACAAGAACACTTCGCTGCAGAAGCCTTTCCACATATCCCATACGCTGAGATCACAACATGCTGTTACTTTCGGTACACCTAACAAAGTGACAGATCTCGACACAGAGGTTCCAGTTTTACATTCTGTTTGTCCTCACTTATAGGCAGCTCTTCCACAGTGCTGAATAGTCAGCGAGAGATGCATCATCTCTCTTGTAGCGCTCGAACGACAAGTGCTGCCAATTTATAGAATGCTGTGTTCCTCAGAGTCAAGTTTCAATATCTCCATGACCGTTTTGGTTCTGTTAATCCATTACCGACAACGTCTCTCATAACAGAGGGCGTCATCATAAACAGAAATAAGAGTTACCGTTTGATACAAATTTGTCATGTTTGTTGCGGAGAAAACGATACTTCATTCTCTCGCAATTAGATCGCTGTCAGCTGGGCGGCATTCTCTGAGAGACTGTGTAAGGGACCCGGCAAACCTTTCACTTGCGTTAGGATCGAAATACTAAACTGGATGCATGCTGAGGAGAATATTAGCTCAAACAGCGATCTAGATGTGCATATTTACGTTTCCCGCAAGTTTCCAAATCATCCAGTTTTCGGGACGATTCTTTCGGCAAGGCAATGATCGCAAGATTTGCTGATACTCAGTGTTATGTCGATGAAACGGTATCATTTGCTGTGGGGGCAATGATACGTTGGTTGTGCTTCTTTTATGGAGGCATGAATGAGCAAAGACGGTCGTTTGAAATGCCGCAGTGATACACGAAGCTGGGAATTTTTAATGGGTTCAGTCTTAATCGGTGAACTCGACGCTAACAAGCAAGTGGACCATTAGGCCATCAGCGTCAACTGACAACGGGCAACTGTCGGCGCATGCGGGCATCCTCAGCTAGGCTTCCACTACGGTACGTCTTCCCCTGCTCTTGTACTGTCCAAATACCCATGACGTAGCTACAACATTTGTTTCACACATCACTAACAAGCATAATCGGTTTGAACAGACATCACTACAAAGTTATTTATGTGATTTCTTTCAGACAGGAAGTGATCTTTCTACATGTTTTCCACTGTATGATGTAAGGCGGGAAAAAAACTGCTTACAGCTGTCAGCACTGAAAAGTATGAAGTCAGTACCGCCCAAAAGCCACATGTGCTTGGAGCTAAAGCAGCCACGAGATGTCGCCATAGAAACATAAACAAACTCACGTTATTTTGTTCAAAAAAAGAATGCACAAATATCGACGGCCAAAAGTTAGTAGCAGTACGTGCATCTATAAAAATATCGGTGCGAGAAGCATACGACATCAACCGTTCTACGTAAGCGAAAGATCTTGTTGAGAAACCCCACAAAATTGCAGTTGTAAGTAAAATCACTAAGCGAATCGAAGGCTTCTGTTAAGCCCCCCCCCCCCCCCCCCCCCCAGCCGACGGCCCATGCATGTGCCAACGTTAACACCACGACATCGCAAATACTACTCAAATAGGCCCATTATCATTGTTACTGGACATTGGCGCAGTGGCAGAGCGTTGCATGGTCTGATGAATCCCGATACCTTCTTCATAATCGCTGTGCGAGTGCGCGCATCCGTAGTCTTCCAGGGGAACAGCTCCTTGACACCTGCACTGCGGGATGGAGACAAGCCGGCGCGGGCTCCATTACACTCTGGGGAACATTCACGTTGGCATCCATGGATCCAGTGGAGCCCGCTCAAGGCACCAGGACGGCCAAGATGTGTCGTACACTGGTTCCACACCACGGACGCCCCTTATGGGGACTGATGCGTGAATACCAGAGGAAACCTTGAAAATATTCTCCGTTTTCTAAACAGTGTAACTCAAAGAATAAGATTTGTAAATCTATAAGCCCATATCATGCTCACCATCTTTTAAGACATCTTTTGGGAACATTTTTAGCTCTCACTCTTTTTTGAATTGTATTTTTTTGTTGCAAGTGAAATAAACCATGCTAATTATTTATGTACTTCAAAGGTACACATTACTCAGAATACACACAAACAGGTTTATTTTTTCTTTAATTTCTTTACACTATTATCTTTAAAACAGACTATTGAAAAGATGGTGCTGTCATAAATTGTGGTACAAAAAAAGTTTAAGTATGACTATCAAAAATTTTGGAAACGAATTCAGGATTTTTCTTCAAAAAAGCGTTTTATTTTCAAAGTTAAGTCACAAGAGTAGCCTACTTTTTAGTGAAGCGTGTTTTAAGACAGTAACTTTCTGGAAGTGCAAGTTAAAACTTGCGTTTTCTATTAAACTTGCATGGCACTAATGCATCCCAGGTCCATATTCATCTTGTTTCCTGCGTTGTTCTTCCTTCCTTCTCTTTTTCACACTACTACTTCGTATTCTTGCTTCTTTCGTGTCTTCCAACACTGTTTTCTGCTTCGAACAGTCTCCTTCAGTCAATGGCTATTAGAACTCTATGCATGTTTGGTTCACCAGACACTTCCATAAGTTCCATAACATTAAGCCTTTACACTGCAACGTCATTGAAAAACATAGAACAACATCCATCACACCTATTTTCAAAGTATTTATTCTTACTAGAACAATTCTTGGTCTCTTTTCGCACATAAAGTGCCGGCCGAAGTGGCCGTGCGGTTAAAGGCGCTGCAGTCTGGAACCGCAAGACCGCTACGGTCGCAGGTTCGAATCCTGCCTCGGGCATGGATGTTTGTGATGTCCTTAGGTTAGTTAGGTTTAGCTAGTTCTAAGTTCTAGGGGACTAATGACCTCAGCAGTTGAGTCCCATAGTGCTCAGAGCCAGCCAGCACATAAAGTTCCTGAAACTTTCATTTGGATTTTCAGCCTTACCATGTAAACATTTCTCCAATAATCGTGTGTCACTGATGGAAATGGAAATGTCGTGTGGCTAGGGCCTCCCGTCGGGTATACCGTTCGCCTAGTGCAAGTCTTTCAGGGTTGTTGCCACTTCGGCGACTTGCGTGTCGATGGTGATGAAATGATGATGATAAAGACAACACTAGTCCCTGAATGGAGAAAATCTCCGACCCAGCCGGAATTCGAACCAGGGCCGTTAGGTATGACATCCCGTCGCGTGTCACTGATGATGATGATGATGACGATGTTTGGTTTGTGGGACGCTGCTATCAGCGCCTGTACAAATTCCCAACCTGTGCTCAGTCCAGTCTCGCCACTTTCATGAATGATGATGAAATGATGAGGACACTACAAAGAACCAGTCATCTCGAGGCAGGTGAAAATCCCTGTCCCCACTGGGAATCGAATCGGAGTGCCCGTGCTCGGGAAGCGAGAACGCGACCGCGAGACAACAAGCTGCAGACCTGTGTCACTGAGATCCCTATGTATAGGTTTTATAACTTCCATTATAGCAAATGGCAAATAATGTTTATGGTTGTAGGCCTCACCTTGAGTACCAGCCATCTAGCAGCCACACCATTAATCACTGCCAGGTGGGCAGAGTGCATGACAGGAATTGTCATCTGTGGAGGATTTATGAAAGATGGTAGTACATGCTGCCTTTTTCGTTCCCTCAAGGTCATTTTCATTTTTTCTTGTGGCTTATCCTTAATAATTCAATGAGGAAATCACGCACACATTTACCTCGCTGTAAACAAAATATTCGTGCCAAAACAACAGCAAACATTGGCTACACTCTCTGTATAAACAAAAGATAAGCAACTGTAAAGCTTTCGCTGGTCAGCTAATTTAAGGGATTAAAAAGTCATAAGAACGAAACAAATGAGAGCAAAACATTATATTTAACAGAGCGGACTGTGTACCATGGTGACGTCGTGGTGCGTGAAACCACTTTTAAGTTCCTCTAATTTTTTACTTTCTGTGGTCCACTTTCCTGGAGGTAAACTTTTCCTCGTTCATAAAACTATAGAGAATTTTTTAAGACAAAAATTTAAAAAACGATTTTTTGACAGTTATTCACGTACAAGTCCCCTTAATGACGATCATGTTTCCTGGCGGTATTGGCATTTTCTAGCAAGGTAATGCGCCATGTCGCAAGACCAGGGGTGTGATGGAGTGGCTCGAGTGACACGGCGGCGCTCCAGTTGATGTGCTGGCCTCGTAACTCGACAGGTATGAACCCTGGGTGTGGTTGAACGTGGCGTCACAGCTCGTCGCCCCCGTTCCCGCAATTTACACGAATTACGTGAATTGTGTATGCAGATGTGGTGCCAACTCCCTCCAGTGACCAATTCAGGCCTCATTGTTTCCATGCCACGACGCGTCGCCGCTGTTATCCGTGCCAAAGTTGGACATACTGGCTATTAGGTAGATGGTCGATGACGCTTTAGTGCACGGGACAATGTCGTCTTTAAGTGACTAGTGGGATTCAGGGTGACCTAAACATAACTTATATTTACTGTGATGAATGGTGGCTTGTACAAAGGTGGAAAAATGTTATTAATACAGATGAGTAGGAAAAACAGCCCTGAAATGTTATAATACAATATTTGTGGTGCGCTTCCTGAAACAGCCACGTCAGTTAAATATCTAGGCGTAAGGTTGCAAAGTGATATGTAATGAAATGAGCGCGTAAAGTCAGTTGAAGGAAAGGCGAATGGTTGACTTCAGTTTATTGAGAGAATTCTAAGAAGTGTAGCTCATCTGTAAAGGAGTCCGCGTACACAACACTTTATCGGACACATTTTTTAGTACTATTCGAGTTTTTGGGGTCTACATCAGGTCAGATTGAAGGAAGACATCGAAGCAATTCAGAAACATATTGCTAGATTTGTTGTCGGTAGGTTCGACCAATACGTGAGCATTAAGGAAATGCTCCGTGAAGTCAAATGGGAACCCCAGAGGAGGAAGACGATGTTCTTTTCAGGAAACGCTCTTGAACAAATTTAGAGAATTAGCTTTTGCGGATTTCTACAGAACGATTCCGCTGCCACCAACGTACACCATGTGACCTGGCTGAAAATGACTTACAAGTTCGTGGTGCCCTCCATAGGTAATGCTGGAATTCAGTACGGTGTTGGCCCACCCTCAGCTTTGATGACAGCTCCCACTCTCGGATGCATGCGTTCAGTCACGTGCTGGAAGGTTTCTTGGGGAATGGCAGCCCATTCTTCATGGAGTGCTGCGCTGAGGAGAGGTATCAATGTCGGTCGGTGAAGCCTGGCACGAAGTAGACGATCCAAAACATCCCAAAGGTGTTCTATAGGATTCAGGTCAGGACTCTGTGCAGGCCAGTTCATTATAGGGATGTTATTGTCGTGTAACCACTATATCACATGCCGTGCATTATGAACAGGTGCTCGATTGCGGAAACATTCAGTTGGTACCCACCTACATAGGGAGAAATGATCATCACGATAAAATAAGGGAAATCAGGGCTCGCACAGAAAAATTTAAGTGCTCGTTTTCCCGAGTGCCGTTCGAAAGTGGAACGGTAGAGAGACAGCTCGAAGGTGATTCATTGAACCCTCTGCCAGGCACTTCATTGTGAATAGCAGAGTAATCACGTAGATGTAGATCGTGCTGACAGATGCAATCGCCATTCCGAATTGCTCTTCAACAGTAGGAAGCAAGAAGGTGCTTAAAACATCAATGTAGGCTTGTACTGTGATAGTGCCACATAAAACAACAAGGGGTGCAAGCCCCACCATGAAAAACACGACCACACCATAACACCACCCCCTCCGAATTTTACTGTTGGCACTATACACGCTGGCAGATGACGTTCACCGGGCATTCACCATACCCACACCCTGCCATCGGATCGCCAGATTGTGTACCGTGATTCGTCACTCCACATAACGTTTTTCCACTGTTCAATCGTCCAATGTTTACGCTCCTTACACCAAGCGAAGCATCGTTTGGCATTTACAGGCGTGATGTGTGACTTATGAGCAGCCGCTCGACCATGAAATCCAAGTTTTCTCACCTACCACCTAACTGTTATAGTGCTTGCAGTGTATCTTGATGCAGTTTGGAACTCCTGTGTGATAGTCTGGATAGATGTCTGCCTATTACACTTTTCGACTCTCTTCAACTGTCGGCGGTCTCTGTCAGTCAATAATCGAGGTCGGCCTGTAGGCTTTTGTGCTGTACGTGTCCCTTCGTGTTTCCACTTGACTATCACATCGGAAACAGTGGACCACGGGATGTTTAGGAGTGTGTAAACCTCGCGTACAGACATATGACACAAGTGACATCCAATCACCTGGCCACGTTCGAAGTCCGTGAGTTGCGCGGAGCACCTCATTCTGCTCACTCACGACATCTGATGACTACTGAGGTCGCTGATATGGAATACTTGGCAGTAGGTGGAAACAAAATGCACCTAATATGAGAAACGTATGTTTTTAAAAATGTAGAGGCTGTTACTTTTACTGTATGGCATTAGAGACCATACTCATATACGTACACAATGAATTTACGGGTTAATGTTTAAATATGACACCCAGATCACAGTACTCGCTATTACTTCATGCAAGTCTTGGAGACTTCCTTTAAATGCGTGGAGAGGGCAGTTCCTCTGCACTACGTCACAGGCAGCACTTTCGCAGTAACCCCATTTTTCGAGATGTGGCCACATCTCACTTGTCTCTTTCGCATGAAGTCAATCTCGACCAATTCCAGTATGAGGAAGTTCAAACACTGCAACCTTCGTTCACTGGGTATGAAATTCAGTGAGCGTTCTGTGGCTGATGTCATATCTCTCGTTCGTTCCACTTCTCGCTGACAGCGAAATTTTAACTTCCGAAGCGTGCTAAAAGTTTCCCTCTCCGGCTGCCCCTCCCCAGTCCCTCAGAAGAACAAATGTTGAATCCGTCGCTTGTCGGTGTAGTGCATATAAGAAAGATGGATAACATCGTTGTTGTTTCAGAAACTGTGGAGCTTGCACGGAAATTGCAGCGACTTTACTATTGCCGCAGCGCTCATTGAAAAACAATATATTTTCTAGACTCAGTTATGGGTTCTGGGTGAACACTACGCATTTTTATAGCTTGCTTCCCTTTAATTTCCAGTAAGTCTAGAACCTTGGTCGGTCCTAGAACTTTTATACGTCACGTATCACTTATTTCACCTCTCGCAATATTTAGTAAACTGTAGGTGTCCTACAATTGGCAGGGCAAGTCAGTTCAAAGGTCGGTGAAAGACAACACCATACTGCTTCCAACACAACCATGCTTAACACTATGGCGTTCAAACCAGCCTTCGGGAATGTGATGGTTTTACCTTTAAAGCTAGATAAAAATTATTTAGTGTTACCGATGTATTGCATGCTGCCAGAATTGTGTAATTTTTCCAAGATGGATTACTTGTTTCAAGAAAACACATAAAATTGGGACCTGAAAGAAAAGAAAATTTTTGTTGGGAAAAATATCACAGGATTTATTAAAATTCAAGTGATTGGAGTTTCCTTACGAATGAAAACAATAAAATACCTGGTTTCTCTTGAATCGTATCTATATGACGCAGGTAAGTCCGATTTCGATAGAAATATTATCCAGGTGCGAGTAGGAGTGCGCTCTGAGGGTTACCTACAAACTTAATTACGTGTATAGACAATTCATCCCTTCGCGGAATCGAAAAATTCGATATTTTTATACGTTGTCAACACTGACAATTGACATAAGTCGTGGTAGCCAAATACTAACACGAATTCTTTACATAAGAATAGAAAAACTGGTAGAAACCGACCATGGAGAAGATCAGTTTCGATTCCAGAGAGTTGTTGGAACACACGAGACAATACTGGCCCTACAACTTCAGTTGGAAGATAAGTTAAGGAAAGGCAAACCTACGTTTCTAGTATTTGTAGCCTTAGCGAAAGCTTTTGACAATGTTGACTGGAACACTCTATTTGAAATTCTGAATGTAGCAGAAGTAAAAAACAGGGAACAAAAGTCTATTTACAACTTATACAGAAATCAGATAACAGTTATAAGAGTCGAAGGGTATGGAAGGCGAACAGTGGCTGAGAAGGGAGTGAGACAGGGTTGTAGCCTATCACCGATGTTATTCAATCTGTACACTGAACAAGCAGTAAGGGAAGCGAAAAAAATGGAGTAGGAATTAAAGTTCAGGGAGAGGATATAAATACTTTAAGGTTTGGTGATGACATTGTAATTATCAGAGACAGCTAAGGACTTGAAAGAATAGTTGAACGAATGGACATTGTCTTGAAAGGATGATATAAGATAAACGTCAACAAAAGCAACACAAAGATAGTGGAATGTGGCTGCATTAAATCAGGTGATGCTCAGGGATTTAGATTAGGAAACGAGGCACCAAAAGTAGTAGATGATATAAAATGCAGGCTGTCAATGGCAGGAAAAGCGTTACTGAAGAAGAGAAATGTGTTAACATTGGATATAGACTTAAGCGTTAGGAAGTCTTTTCTGAAAGTATTTGTATGGAGTGTAGTCATGTATAGAAGTGAAACATGGTCGATAAACAGTTTATATAAAAAGAGAATAAAAGTTTTTTAAATGTGGTTCTGTAGAAGAATACTGAAGATTATATGGATAGATCACGTAGTAGTGTAGTCATGTATACAAGTGAAACATGGACGATAAACAGTTTAGACAAGAAGAGAATAAAAGTTTTTTACATGTGGTACTGTAGAAGAATACTGAAGATTATATGGATAGATCACGTAACTAATGATGAGATACTGAATAGAAATAGGAAGAAAAGAAATTTGTGGTACGACCTGATTAGAAGAAGGGGTCGGTTGATACAACTCATTCTGAAGCATCAAGAGATCATCAATTTAGTATTGGAAGGAAGTGTGGAGCGTTATAGTTGTAGAGGGAGACCAAGAGATGAATATAGTAAGCAGATTCAGAAGAATGTAAGTTGCAGTAATTACTGGGAGATGAAGAGGCTTGCACAGGGTAGCGCAACCTGGAGAGCTGCATCAAATCGGTCTTCGGACTAAAGACTACTACAACAATTGACCAGATATCGGTCCCGAGAATTCCAAGACTGCCGAGAATATTTTAATATCGAGTCTGAAGTCGGATAACAAATGACCAAAAAAATATTTTTTTTCGCGTACTGTATAGGGATGGGAAAAACTGAACAGTTAAAACCGATACCGGTATTTCGGTTTTGAATAATCGGTATTTTTCGGTATTTGTTTGTTGTCTGTTACAACAGGTGTTTTTCTTTTTTACTAATAACCGGATAGAAAATCGAAATATCAATTAGCAATAGCAGTAAAGCTAAAAATTTTCGTTTTTTAAGTAAAGTGATTGTAGGAAATGGGGAAAGCGATCATTGCTATGTTAATAACAATGCCAACAGAAACGAGTAACAAAACATGATATAAGAATTGGTACAGCATTGCTGAGACAATGATGTACATGTTCCTATGTGGCCTGTCCCATTAGATGGTAAGCGTGTACAAGCACCTTGCAAGAGTTGCTCCCTCAGATCTGTATGGTGGTTTCTCACTGACGTCAGACATCTGTTACAGAATGGCACTGTTCCTTGTCTGGAAGTATTTTAAGAGGCATCAGTGAAGTACAATGCTCCGTTTGCTTTAACAGATTGAAAACGGCAGGAGCAACAACGAGCTTACAACTAATACAAGGAAAAAACTTAAAACTTAACAGTTCATTCATAGTTTACAGTAAAAATAGAATGCAGTTTATGTGCTGCCTGTATCTACACATGTCTTTATCTATTTTTAGCCCTTGAAAACGAACAAATTAGCACGAAAAATAGAGTTCTTCAACGTCAGTTTTCGTCCTTTAGCACTGAGTATTCTAATGTCCACATAGTGGTATGGTCCCTGATTACAACATGATTTTTGAGCAGAGTTTCAAAAAATTGGAATCAATTGAAGACTACTTGTGATTTTTGTAGTAGTTAACCAATTATCACTTTCCGACAAAAGCAGCGATCTGCGAACGGATTAAGTTTTTTTTATTTGCCAGTTTATTATAATTCTATGTATCTTGGGACCCGGAGAGTAGAGTTTTTCATCTTTATTCGATTTCTACGTTCATTACGGGAAATAATAGGAATAAAAACCAAAATCGGTATTTTCAGAAACCGGTTATTTTTAGCGGTTTTAACAGTCCGATTGAACTGGCGTTAGAGTATAACAGAAAACCGGTTATTTAAGCTATACCGCCATCCCTATGATATAATTACAGATTAACACTTTTAGGATTATTTCCTTTACTTGTAAGTTAGGGGGTCCTAATTCCGTCACCTTATTAAGTTAGGAACTGTATGAGCCATGAGAGGTTATGGAAAAAGCTACAAATTGGTAACCAGAAACTCCTAGGACGACGAAATTAGGAGCAGGGACGATGTAAGAGCCCTTTATCTTAATACTAGACCTTGCTTACCGCCAAATTCCATGATTCTAGGTCAACGGGAAAAACCATACACGTTTTTATCAGTGAGATTGCGAGAATCAAATATGTGGCATAAATGACTATCTTTTGATTTCATTGACCTAGAAGTTAATATTTATTACGTAGCCAAGGCACTATAGAGCTTAGTAAGTGACAAATTTAAACTTGATGCGTCTACCCGTTCCTGCGAAAAAGGGTTCTTAAAAGATAGAGGAACAGACATGCAGTCGGATGACAAATGACAAAAAAAATTTTTCGTGTGACATAATTACGATGATTGTTGGTCAATGGGAAGTTCCCTATAGGGTCTGATGAGTGAGTTCATGGGTATCAGACAATGTGACATACATGGCGGTAACCTTTGATACCATTGACCTACAAGCTTCAATTTTTTAGACAGCCAAGGGACCGTAGACCTTATTATGTAACATAAATTTCAACTTGATACGTCTCCCGATTCCTGAGCAAAAGGACTATTAACAGTCGGACAGACAGACAGAACAGACTAGCAGACAGGCGGACATCCAGCAAAGTGCTCCTGTAAGGGGTCAGTTTTTTAAGCGTAGAGGTAGAGAACCCTAAAACACGTGTAAGGTGTCTATAATTTCGCATCTTACAAGCACTCATCTACATACTTTGCCGTGATTTTCAACCGGAATTAGGTATCATTTGATAGGTTGTACATCGTATATATGAATATTTAAAGAAGACTGACATTGTCACGTACACCTTGTAAATAGTTGTTAACGCTTATTTCATGAAAGGTGATGGAAGTGGTTAGACACTGGACTCGCATTCGGGAGGACGACGGTTCAATCCCGCGTCCGGCCATCCTGATTTAGGTTTTCCGTGATTTCCCTAAATCACTCCAGGCAAATGCCGGGATGGTTCCTTTCAAAGGGCACGGCCGACTTCCTTCCCCGTCCTTCCCTAATCCGATGAGACCGATGACCTCGCTGTCTGGTCTCCTTCCCCAAACCAACTAACCAAAGGTGATGGAGTGTCTTTATTGTCGAAACGACGTAATGAATGACTGCCTATACTAGTAGAGGTTGGAACGTCAGTGGGGATGAAATGGCAGGCGTAACTCAGGTCCTGGGTGGAAAAGCCCGCACAGGTAAGTTGGTCCTGCTTAACACAGGAAGTAGCCCTAGCCGGACGGTCGGGCAACTGACCGCTGTAGTAGTTTGAAACCACGGACATTTTCAAAAAAAATTTTCCCCATTTATGATGTTCATGCGTTATTGATAGTGATCACCAGCTTGGGTGTTTAGTTTGCAGTGGTAAAGTTATGCGATAACATTAAAAATAATATTTGTGTATTTTATTGCATTTCTTTTCAGAGGCGTTGCGCTTCAGCCCACTGGCTGAAATTTATTGATATTTATGTTATGTCATTTGTCGTTGTATTTTGTTTGTATGGTAACGACACTGCTCGTTCACGACGTTGCCATTAGTTTAGCTTGTTTGTTGTAGATATTTTATGTTACATGCCCGTTACATAGTAAATGTGGGTAGTGTAAATTCTTTTAAGACAGAACTATTATCTGGGTTCATTCCATGATAACTAGGGCGAAAGCGCACTTAGTAGCACAACAGATCACTAGTTGTAACAATACAGAAATGGCAGATACACGGGGTAGTCAAGAAAGCCTATGGGATGAGAAAGAATTAAGTTTGTTAGCAGCACAAGACACAGGTGAGGAGAATACTGTTCCAAGGGAACTTTTTGAGGATGATAGACACAGTCAAGCCCGTGGTGAGCAATCTGATAGCGAAGATGAGGAACAGCGACACACTGAGGCAATCGTAAAGATACGGGACTATAATGTACGGAGTCCAAGTGAACGCGGAACAACTAAGAATAGTGGCAGATCGCTGTCAGTGACATCGTCACGAGGCAGCATACCAGGGGCGCACGTGATGAGTTTCTTGAACACCAAGAAATAGAAAGGGTAAAGGGGAGAAGATCACCTAAGAGGAGAGGAAGAGAAAGTCACAATAGGAGAGAAGATTTAGACAACACAAGTGTGTTGGACATCCTTGCGTATCTAAAAACAATGTGAAGTGAAATGCAAAGTAAAATTCAGGTCAGCTCAGAAATGCGAAATAAAATTGAAAAGGTCAGCTCTGAATTGGGAAGCCAAATAAAAAAGGGGAATGATGACGTTCGCTCTGAAATGGGAGTAAAATTCGAAACGTTAGTGTCGAGATTCAGCCGATAAAACATGAAATGAGGGAATTGAAAAATGAGGTAGTGACGCTGCGAACAAAACTAGAACGAGAGATTGCGGAGGTCATAAAAACCGCGAACGAGGCGCGATTACTAGCGGAAGGCGGAAGTGGATTGCTCTTGAAACATTAGAGAAGACAGAAAATACGACAAAGATAGGTAGAGGTGCATTAACGATGTTGCAGAGGCGCTTTAAACAAGTAGAAACAACGCAGCTGCAGATAGAAATTGCGCCACATAAGGCATTGACCGCGGAGCTCTCACAATTTAAACAAAGCATAGAAAGCGAAATTAAGCAATTATCTCAGGAAGTCAGATCGCAACCTAGCCAAAAATCACATCTCAGAAAAGAAGGCGATTTGGAAATACCATAAACCGAAAGATCCAGTTCAAACTCAGCACGATCATGTCCAAGCCCAGATGATACTAGAATGTGCTCGAATGTAAGAGTTGCTTGTCAACTACAGACTGAAAGCGTATCTGCAGAGCAACGAAATATCGCTAGAGATATGGCCCCTGCGTCCACACAGGGCACGACTAGGTCGCAAATTGCGAATACGGAGAACGGCAATGAGATATTTCATATGCATAATTGTTACCCAATAATGCACACCATGGGACATTTTTCCAGTGATAAAAACGTAAAAGGGAGTAGAAGAAAGGATGCACAAAGTAACTGTAGACCGGAAACGTTAGCACCGAGTGAGAATGTGGTAGGCCGAGCGCGAAGAAATTCTAGTGAAATTTTCGATTTTAAGCATTTCATCTCTGTACGAAAACGCCAGCATTACAAAGACGAGGGTAATGTTTTACACTCAAAAACTTTCATTGGACGGTTTGATTTATCATTACCTCCTCACTGGCCTCTGATACACAAACTGGACTTCGTATGTTCACTTATCGAGGGAACATCAGCCAAATGCATGCGGAACATTGCAAAAACGTGCACGTCATTGCAAAAACGTGCACCTCGTGCGAAGAGTTTCGTGACGCATTTTTAAACAAATACTGGTCCAAGGAGACACAGGACAGGATCAAACGGGAAATAATGACGAGCAGAGACTTGGAGAGTTTAGGGTTCCGTAGTCCGGTGAAGTATTTCGAAAACTTGACCAAGAAAAATCAATATTTGGACGACCCATGCACATCGGCTGAGATCATAAGATTCTGTCACATGAAGTTGCCAATTTCGTACCAGCAAACGCTCGTCGGCCGCTGTGGAAGAGATGTAGAAGGATTCAAGGGTATCCTAAGAGAGTTGGAGTTCGCTTTCTACGAGCAGCAGACTCGAGAAAAACGTAGGCAGAGAGACGTTCAAAATGAAAAAAGGGAGAACATCGGAGGGAATAATAGAGGCCATACTTGGCAAAACAATGTAAATCGGCCGCCTCACCGAAACATGGACCATAGATATCGTCGTGGGAGCAATGTACAAATGTACAGTGGGAGAACTATGGCAGAGAATATAGGCAACAAAATGAACTCAGACGGGAGCCTCAAAATAATGGCGCATCATGGGGCGACAATAGAGAAACTCGTCAACGGTCTGACCCAGGATGGGGTGGAATGAATAACAACAGGAATCGGGAACAATCAATTGAAATTAGACCACCTAACCCTGGGAAAGTATGCCAAAATGACATAGAAAGTGAACAATGACTAGGCCAGACGACGGGCACTAGCGAAAATACGCCCGTAAACCTTATCGGAAGTAATAACATAAAGATTACAGAATATGAAGACATGAGGGAGATATTACTTGAAGAAAAGGAAACACTGCCCAAATAGGAAATCTATCAAAAACAGGCTCCAAGCACTATGGGACTTATCTGACGTCATCATTCCCCTAGACTTGGAACTACTTAAATCTAACTAAGCTAAGCACATCACACACATCCATGCCCGAGGCAGGATTCGAACCTGTGACCGTAACAGCAGCGCGGTTCCGGACTGAAGCGCCTAGAACCACTCGGCCACAGCAGCCAGCCAGGAAATCTATCCGGTCGTAAAGGTACAAATTGGAGAAATTATGGGTACTGCTGTAACAGATAGTGGAAGCGAACTCTCAGCTATTTCAGATAGGCCTCTCGCTAAATGCAAGGATTCTGTTAATCCACCTATGCGCACACTGAAAAAACAAAGGTACAAGGGGCGTTAGTTTGAAAGGGTATGGAAATATCGCTACAAATACGTCTAGATGTTGAATGCCAAGGACACCAGGTGACTGCAAATCCATTCATAATACCGAAACTAACAACTGATATAATAATCGGTGTAGATTTTCTTTCAGCGAAGAAAGCTATCATTGATCTAGGAAGAGGGGAGTTAATATTACGGAGAGAGAACAAAATAAAAGTCAGATCTGATGAGAAGGCAATAAAAGCTCAAATTCCGGCAACCTGTTTAAAACTAAAATTCATGGACCAACATGGAGTTCAGAGGGAAGAGTGAAGAAAAAATAATGATAATAGAGCAGAGAACGCGAGCAGAGTAATGAAATTAACAGTAAGATTGATTCGAAACTCGAGAATCTGGAAAACATAGATAATTTGGACAGGCAAGGGTTGGAGCTTGCAATCAAAAATAACGCAGAGCTCTTCTTATCTAAAACCGGATCCATTAAGGGGTATCAATATAAACTTGAGGTAAAGAAACATAGACCATTTCGGGTAATTCCTTATGCCATCCCATGGTCATACCGGGAAAGGGTTCTAGGTGAACTACGAAGAATGGATGACAAAGGTGTAATAGAGTCAGCGAGATCTGAGTATAATAGTCCAGTACGCATAGTAGACAAAAAGGACGGTGGACTTCGACTGGTGTTAGACTCACGCCAAGTAAATACCATTATTGTGCCAGATACGGATCGCCCTGAAAGGCTTGAGGAGCTCCTTCAAAGTTTTCATGGGGTTTCGATGTTTTCCTCACTTGATTTGCGATTGAGCTTTTGGCAGATAGCGCTCGATCCTGACTGCCGAAAATACACGGCCTTTATTGCCTTCGGAGGGTGTTTTCAATTCAAAAGACTCCCTTTTTGATTGAATATATCTTCAGCTGCATTTATCAGGGGTTTTAGAAAAATATTGAGTGAAGAGTTAAAAGAGAAGCTCACGTGTTATGTAGACGATATACTGATAGCAGAAAATACCTGGGGAGACATAACAAACACTTATAGGAAGTGTTAGGTAGTTTGAAAAGGTATATTGGTAAGTCTTGTTTTGGGAGCAGTAGGATTAGCTTTCTGGGACACGTGATAACAGGACAAGGGATTAGTCCCGACCCAGACAGGATGGCATCAATTGCAAAGTTTGCCACTCCCACAACCAGAAAACATCTGAGAGGGTTTCTAGGGAAAATAAATTTTTATAAAAAGTTTATACATGTAGAAAGATTAGCTAGTCCTCGACTCTGCCAATTGACGGGAAAAGGAACACCCTGTGAGTGGAATGAGTGTGCATACCGAGAGTTCAATAATTTGAAGGCGGCACTCTTCAATGCTCCTATTTTATCACGTCCTGACTTATCGCAGGATTTTTCTATGGCCACTGACAGCGCAAAGACCGGTCTGGGAGTTATGCTGTTAGAAGAGTTTGAACAAGACGTGGAATTAGTTCACAGAACAATCGCCTTTGGTAGCAGGTTCCTATCTAAAAGTGAAAGAAATTACTCTGTTACCGAACTTGAAGCCCTTGCAATAGCACGGGGATTTAAAAAGTTTAGATACTCTCTGCTCGGTAGAAAAACAAAAGTCTGTACGGACCATAGGGCACTAGAATTCCTCCTAACCGCCAAAGTTCCACATGGAAGACTAGCGAGATGGGTAGCTGTGCTTCAAGAATATCAGTTTTCAATAGTCTATGTGCCTGGTCCGACAAACGTCATTGCTGACGCCCTGTCCCGCTCACCTATTAGTATAACAGAAGAGACGGCTGAAGCGTTAGATCAGGAGCACCTTTTCATTGTTCTACCTCAAAGGGGTTGCATTTGAAAATTTCGTCACTGTAACGATGCGTAATATCCAGAACGAACAGGACAAGGACCCAGTTTTAGTCAAAATAAAGGAAAAATGGAAGGATCGGGCGCAGGCCCTCATGAGATAGCACTGCCTCTTGAGAAAAGAGTTTCTGTTTAATAGGGCAAACGTTAATGATTCGTTGTGGGTGGTGTGCATACCAAATGAGTTAATAAATAACTTACATGGTATACACACCTAAGTTACCCACATTTCGGTCCACGAAAATGTTTTATGAAAATGAGGAGTGTCTGCTAGTTTAAAAACATGGAGAAACATGTAAGGAAAGTACTAGACATCTGTAAAAACTGCCAAAAGGCGAGATCCACAACTGTAGGGACCCAGGATCCTTAATACCCAGTTATTCCCGAGAAACTAAGGCATATGGCAGCTACGGATTTGATGGGACCCCATACCAAACACACCGAGGGGGCATCAGTATACACTCATAAATTAAGGCTAATGTTGATACATGGTGAAACAACGCTCTGGTGGGTGGTTTGCGGGTTTAAATCACCTCAGGGTATGACCATGCGGTGCGTTTGACCTGCGGTCGTCGCACAGCGGCGCTAGCAGCAGTCCACATACGCAGAGGTGTGTTGGTGCATGTCAGAATACGGTGCAGAGAGTAAGTGTGCAGACATTATCAGAAGTGCTAATGGTGACCGTGTGTTGAAAATGACTCAAAGAACACATATTGATGACGTTTGAGGGGTAGAATACAAGGGCGACTGGAGGCTGGTCAAACACAGCAGGTCGTAGCATGGGCCCTCCGTGTGCCACAAAGTGTGGTCTCAAGATTATGGCAACGATTCCAGCAGACAGGAAACGTGTCCAGGCGCTACAGTACGGGACGTCCACAGTGTACAACACCACAAGAAGACCGACATCTCATCATCAGTGCCTGCAGACGGCCACGGAGTACTGCAGATAGCCTTTCTCGGGACCTTACCGCAGCCACTGGAACAATTGTCTCCAGACACACAGTCAACAGACGACTGAACAGACATGATTTATTCGCCTGGAGACATGCAAGGTGCATTCCACTGACCACTGGTCACAGGAGAGGCAATAATGCCTGGTGTCAAGAACACAGTACATGGTCATTGGAACAGTGGTCCCAGGTTATGTTCACGGACGAGTCCAGGTGTAGTCTGAACAGTGTTTCTCGCCGGGTTTTCATCTGGCGTGAACCAGGAACCAGATACCAACCCCTTAATGTCCTTGAAAGGGACCTGTGTGGAGGTCGAGGTTTGATGGTGTGGGGTGGGATTATGATTGGTGCACGTACATTCCTGCATGTCTTTGACAGAAGAACTGTAACAGGTCAGGTGCATCGGGACGTCATTTTGCACCAGTATATCCGCATTTTCAGGGCTCCAGTGGGTCCCACCTTCCTCCTGATGGATGATAACGCACGGCCCTATCGAGCTGCCATCGTGGAGGAGAACCTTGGAACAGAAGATATCAGACGATTTGAGTGGCCTGCCTGCTCTCCAGACCTAAAACCCATGGAACACGTCTGGGATGTTCTCGGTCGATGAATCGCTGCACGTCTTCAAATCCCTAGGACACTTCAGGAGCTCCGACAGGCACTGGTGCAAGAATGGGAGGCTATACCCCAGCAGCTGCTCGACCACCTAGTCCAGCGTGTACCCACCAGGTGTGCGGCCTGTGTACGTGTGCATGGTGATCATATCCAATATTGATGTCGGGGTACATGCACAGGAAACAGTAGCGTTTCGTAGCACATGTGTTTCGGGACGGTTTTCTCAACTCATCACGAACACCGTGGACTTACAGATCTGTTTCGTGTGTGTTCCCTATGTGCCTATGCTATTAGCGCCAGTTTTGTGTAGCGCTACGTGTGGCACCACATTCTGCAATTATCCTTAATTTATGAGCACGAGTGTATATTGGTAGTATAGGAGCTGACATCCAAATTTGTGACGCTGACACCACTAAAAAGGGCGACTGGTGCAACTGTGCCTCGTGCAGAGACTTCATAAACCAAGTGGAAACTGTAGATTGTATTGTCTCAGACAATGGACCTCAATATAAATCTGAGGTATGGAAAAGAACCCTAAGAAGTTGTAAAATATAGCTCATATTTATTAGTAGATTTCATCCGAATTCGAATCCCGCAGCGAGAACAACGAAAGATTTGGGTAATTTATGTAGACTATACTGTGGAAAGAATCATGCTGGCTGGAATGTATTTCTTAAAGATTTTCAGTATGTTATAAACGAGCTCCCCCACATTACTACGTTGATGCTACCTATGATGGTTCTGAAGAATAGGGACCCTCCAGATAAACTTCGGGGATTGATTGATTTTCCACAAAGGGCGCGCCGACAACACACAGTCATAGTGGAGGAGGCTTTGCGCAATATTCGGGTCGCTGGAGAGAAGTGCAAGGCGCTCGCGGACCAAAAGGCGCACATAAGGGAATCTGTATTTGGAAAAAAGTCTAAGTTAAGTCTTATAGGTTGTTCAGTAAACAGATGAAGCTATGTTAGGAGCTCTTCAAGAGATACAGCCGTCCTGTACGTATAAGAAGACTAGCGCACGCAAATACGGTTGAAATTGAGGCTGTGACAGCAGGAAAATCTTTGGGATTCCATCATGTGAGCCATCTCAAGCCATTTATAGAATAAGTAGAAAGAATTAAAGTGAGCTTCTATGCGAAAGTAAAGTATATTTTACATAGTTAGCAATTAAGTTAAGTTATTGCACTGAAGGGATATGTAGATTTACCAATATTTTCTGTGCTATTACCATGTTAAAAGATGTACTACAGTGCATAAAAGGGCAGGATGTCGAGAGTGAGAAAATTAGGGTATGTTTCTTTGTGTAGGCTATAACTATGTGCACAGCAAGCTGAGCATACAATATAAAAGGTGTCTAGTGTTTAAGATGAGCCATCTGTCCATGAAGGAACAGAGTAAAAATGAGAAACGTGTGATACTGCAAAAAAAAAAAAAAAAAAAATGGAGTTGTAAAGATGTTCGAGTAGTTAAGTTCGTTATCCAATTGATGTGGAACGTATTAACAGAGGTCTGCATTTTGAAAATATTTTAGAACTACTTCATGAAATGAGTGTCTATTTTCCATGTTTAGCGATGGGGCCACAAATGAGTGACTTTCTAGCAGTGGTTTGTGGTGACACGCAGGTGTGTCGTCCAGGTATGATTTGTCTCTATTCAGAGAAATGAGAGTACACTAGATGGCCTGCTCCACGTGCTTACGAGAGAACGCGCCATTATTTGTATGTGGAAGTGTTGTATTTATACTGTTCAGAGAGACAGAAGTATTGTGTACATGGTGGCCAGTTCAGCGGAATACCATGTGAGCGCACCGAAATTATGTTTGAGTGTTATAGCGTCATGAAATGAGCGTGTAGTAAGGAGATATCGACATGTAAAAAATTAATAAAGGAAAGTACGAAAAGATATGCGTTCAAAACACATGACATCGTGGGTAATACATAAGGGCATGGCAGTAGTGTTGATGAGCAGTGATTTTATGTAGGGTGTCCCAGCTATCTTGTCCACCCAAAATATCTCTGGAACAATGACAGCTATTGGAAAACGACTTTCACCGGTATCAATGTAGGGCTGGGGCCCATGAATGTACATATTTGGAAACATTCTAAAACGAAAGCATATATGTTTTTTAACACAAACTTATGTTTTTTTAAATGGACATCCTGTATTTTTTCTTCAGCAATCCATAGCATGACAAAGCACATACACAATGGCGTTGATTGCATCGCAATATTCCCAGTACATTCCGAGATATTAAGACGCGAAGTTGACGCTTGAAACACCCGACATGCGCTGCTAGCGCGCATCCTGAGGCTCAGGCGTGAACCCCATGCTGCCCATAATCGCGATGTGATTGACATGCGTAATCACACTTCCATACTCATCAAGAGGTCCGAAACGAATAATACGGTCTGCTGCCATCCTGCATTAACGTCGTACATTCCAGCAGGTACTTATCCCATAAGCTAGGGGTGATGCGGTTCTGTGACATGTCTGTGTACCGCAACGTTAGTCACAAAGTTAACTTCGCTTATCGTTAATCCGTTACTAAAAAGGTAATGCCGTTCAACGTTAAAACTTTACTTTACTGTAGATCTAGCGCAAGTGACAGTTAATCATTCAGTAGTAATAGTAAAATTCATGTTGATGGTTTTAGTGAAACGAGCAAGTGGACTAAAAGTTTTACCGTTGTTTAGGTAAAAATGTTTTGATTTGGGAAGTTCAGGTAGGACATAGAAGATGAATGTAAATATGTTTAACCAATTAGTTTTATTATCACATAATTATCAATGTTATGTTTACCTAATGCGTTAAATGACAAATTGTTGCAAACAAATGTTTCTTAACATCACTGGGTAAAATGGCCCTTTGTAGAAACTTCCACTGTGATACCAGCACTACATACTAAACATAGCGTTCACATCTCATGCTCAAAGTGATGCCCATTGGCTTGCATACGTAGGATCACTCTGCGGATGAAGGATGCCCTACTTCGTGCTACTGTTTCCTCTTTGATGGCTGTACAAGCATCAATAATGCGTTGCTTCATGTCCTCTGGTGTTGTTGGTTCATGTTGGTAAACAGCATCCTTCACTGCTCCCCAAAGAAAATAATCCAGCGGTTTAAGGTGCGGAGATCGGGCAGGCCACCTCACTGGGCCACCTCGTCCAATCCACCTACCAGGGAACTTACGGTTCAGAAGTCGTCGTGTTCGTAAGGCGTTATGTGCAGGGCATCCGTCATGCTGATACCACATGACCATTCTCCGGTTCAGAGGTACGGTGTCCAAGAGAACAGGAAGATTGTGTCGTATAAATCTGGAGTATTGTCTGCCATTTTGGATGCCATTTATAAAGAAAGGTCCGATAATGGTATCTCCAATAATCCCACACCAAACATTAACTTTCCACGGACGTTGATACTCTACCTGACGGAGCCATTTTGGATTATCTGCGGACCAACAATGCATATTCTTCATATTGACAACTCCTTTGTTGGAGAATGATGCCTCGTCGGTAAAGAGAACATCTGCAAAAAATTTGGATTAGTCAGAAGTTTTTGCTGAGCCCACCGACAAAATGTTACCCTATTGCGGAAGTCATTTCCATGAAAATCCTGGTGTAAATGAACATGGTAAGGATGAAATTTATGACGTTTAAAAATACGCTGTGCACTTGATTTCGACACACCAACTTCACGTTCAATTTGACGTGTGCTGATTTGAGGATTCACAGCTATGGTAGCGAGCACAGCAACATCAGCACGTTCATCTAGGACGATGTCGCGGTCTTGGATTTAAGCTTCCCGTTTCACGTAGACGAGATGTGAGACGACCAAACATCCGGCGCAAAGGCGATGGATTGTCAGGGAATCGTCTTCTGCACAGTCGTTCTGCCTGAACAGCATTTCGTCCACCTACAACAGGGTACAGTACAGGTATGTAGAGTAGGGTAGAAAACAGACATATTAACTTAATAATCATAATGTTCGCTAACAGTACTATCAACAAACAAGCAATCTCATAACGTATTTCCCATCAACGTACATTCTCCATAGATCAGCAGCATTTCTACCATATCTTCATGTGTGTACATTATACTGTACAGTATAAGTTCCACAACACAACGTTTATTCACAATGTGTACTACCTCCGTGCCGTCACTAGATTACTCTGATGCACGACTACACTGGCAAGCGGTGTACTGCACGCCAAAGCAACAACAAATGGGATGCTCGGAGGCTGGTGGAGTACAGGAGTTTGCATGGGTCGCAAATCATAAACAAGGTGAAGTGGTAACTGTGGCAGTAATGGGAACTACGTTGGACACTTGACTAGGTAGAGCCAGGCCCTGCGCGACAGGCACAATGGGTCATATAACGCATTAGATAAACCTTATTTTGGGTGTGCAGAATAAATAAGACAACCTGACGGGTGTACACCGATCGGTACTGGTTCATATTGTGTACGTAGATACGTAAAACGTGCAAGAGGGAAACCATTATGCGCTTATGAGAGTTGATGGCAGCAGACCGTATTAGTCGTTTCGGACCTCTTGGTAAGTATGGAAGTGTGATTACGCATGTCAATCACATCGCGATTATGGGCAGCATGGGGTTCACGCCTGAGCCTCAGGACGTGCGCTAGCAGCGCATGTCGGGTGTTTCAAGCGTCAACTTCGCGTCTCAATATCTCGGGATGTAATGGGAATATTGCGATGCAATCAACGCCATTGTGTATGTGCTTTGTCATGCTATGGATTGCTGAAGAAAAAATATAGGAGGTCCATTTAAAAAAAACATAAGTTTGTGTTAAAAAACAAATATGCTTTCGTTTTAGAATGCTTCCAAATATGTACATTCATGGGCCTCAGCCCTACATTGATACCGGTGAAAGTCGTTTTCCAATAGCTGTTATTGTTCCAGAGATATTTTGGGTGGACAAGATAGCTGGGACACCCTGTATAATGTACTAAAATCTTTACATTTGCAGGTACCACTAGTAAAATAAAATGTAACTTTATTAACATAAAAGGAAGAGTTAACGACAGGTAAAGCTAATAGCAGCAGCTCCGGAAAAAGGACAGAGACAGAGAAGCTATTACTGAGTAAAAACATGAAAGAAGGTACGTGACAGTTTGATTCAAGAAAGTATCAGTAATTTTGTACTAAACTTGCTATGTATTTTACGATTGTTCACAGGAAGCACGCCGAAGCATGAAATGAAGAAGACGCCCATCTTCTCATTCATTCATGGATGTTTTGTGCAGACGTGCACATTATTGGTCACAGATGTTCATGACGACATTCACGATAAAATCAAGAGACATGAGATCGGACGATCTTGTGATATCCAACGACAGTGTAGTACTTTGAATGGGGTTGTAGTTAGACTAGTATAAATACCCTAATGGCCAGTAGTTTAACAAGTAGTATTTGTAATTATTAACATTGGGATCTGGTGATGATCATAATTCTACTGTTAAGTGTATTTTTTCATAGGTGTGCTAGTGCCAACAGATATTAAATAATTAAATTACATAGGTTGAGGAATATGTTCTTTTATAATTAACATTAACTTTGTACATGAAATTTTGATCAGAATAATAAGAGTAAATAAGTGAGTATCTTGGATGATTGTACAACTAGAACAGTAATAAATGTAAAGATAAATAACCTCACTAGTGAGTGCATAGTAATAGTCCGGTTTTTTTCTAGCCACACCTCGTATATATATATATATATATATATATATATATATATATATATATATATATATAGATAGATAGTGCGTATATATAGTGTGCATATATATATATATATATATATATATATATATATATATATATATATGCACACTATATATACGCACTATCTATATATATATATATATATATATATATATATATATATACGAGGTGTGGCTAGAAAAAAACCGGACTATTACTGGTGAAACAATAAAACGAATGCAATAAGGCTGAAAGTCGCGTGGCCTGTCACGTGACTCTCGCTCCGCCTACTGCTCGAGTTTCATCTGCCTCCTGCACTCAGTCTGCCCGTGGCGTCTGTTTTAAGTAGTTGACGTTTTGTCTGTGCGTCGGAAAATGTTGAGTGTACAGAAAGAACAGCGTGTTAACATCAAATTTTGTTTCAAACTAGGAAAATCTGCAAGTGAAACGTTTGTAATGTTACAACAAGTGTACGGCGATGATTGTTTATCGCGAACACAAGTGTTTGAGTGGTTTAAACGATTTAAAGATGGCCGCGAAGACACCAGTGATGACACTCGCACTGGCAGACCATTGTCAGCAAAAACTGATGCAAACATTGAAAAAATCGGTAAACTTGTTCGACATGACAACAAGTCAACTCCTGTTAACTCAGACACTGCTCTGATTGTTAAACGGCGATCTTGTTGAACAAGTTTACCGATTTTTTCAATGTTTGCATCACTTTTTGCTGACAATGGTCTGCCAGTGCGAGTGTCATCACTGGTGCCTTCGCGGTCATCTTTAAATCGTTTAAACCACTCAAACACTTGTGTTCGCGATAAACAATCATCGCCGTACACTTGTTGTAACATTACAAACGTTTCACTTGCAGATTTTCCTAGTTTGAAACAAAATTTGATGTTAACACGCTGTTCTTTCTGTACACTCAACATTTTCCGACGCACAGACAAAACGTCAACTACTTAAAACAGACGCCACGGGCAGACTGAGTGCAGGAGGCAGATGAAACTCGAGCAGTAGGCGGAGCGAGAGTCACGTGACAGGCCACGCGACTTTCAGCCTTATTGCATTCGTTTTATTGTTTCACCAGTACTAGTCCGGTTTTTTTCTAGCCACACCTCGTATGTCAATGATTTTTTGTTGTGTATTGTATAGTATTTATGTAAATCGGAAACTAATTGTATGTAATAGTGGATACAGGATTCATAAAAAGAAACTTTTGACTCCTTTTGTGGGGCTACATGAAGCACAAGGTGCACAGCAATAATCCCAAAACCATTGCCGAGCTGAAAGCAGCCATTCAGGAGGCCACCGACAGCATCGATGTTCCGACACTTTAGAGGGTCACTCACTATTCGTTTGCGCCACATCATCGCCAACGAAGGCAGGCATATCGAACATGTCGTATCCTCAGTCCGAATATCTAAAGTGACGTGTACATGTTGAACAAAGTAGTTTGTAATTAATTTACGTTTCTTTCCATTTGGTTCAATAAGCATCACCCTGTAGATATTAGGCCAGACTCATTCTCATCTCCAGCTCATTCTTGTAAAAGAACTTTCAACTCTGGCTGTGACTGATTCAATGTCAAATGTCTCCCTTAACTGTACATTCACGGTTTATAATGAAATTATGTTTGGCCCACACTATCGCTATTTCGCATTTTTGCAGTAGTTACGAGAAATAAATGTTCACTTGAAGTCTTATTCCTACTAAGCTTTTTCTTAGGAGTTTCGAAAGAGCCTTACAGGCAAAATATAAATTAATACTTCAAAGATCCGCCTCGGTTGCGAAAAGTTACTGGTCTTTACCCAGGTTTCAGCTAGAGTAATCTAGCCTTCTTCAGAAGCATAAATAAACTAATACATGCCAGAATAAGGCGCAGTCAAACATGAAAAGCTTAAGTACCATGGTACCATGTCAAACAACGTTACTTAGCTGAGGAACAGACCCGGCCCCACTTCATGGAAAGCGGTCGGTTAGCCGCGGACGCTGCGTTCAAACTCGATATCAATTAAGTTAAAATTTGTGCATTATACTTTTTATCCTCCCTCCCATGAACCATGGACCTTGTCACTGGTGGGGAGGCTTGCCTGCCTCTGTGATACAGGTAGCCATACGTAGGTGCAATCACGACGGAGGGTATATGTTGAGAGGCCAGACAAACGTGTGGTTCCTGAAGAGGGGCAGCAGCCTTTTCAGTAGTTGCAGGGGCAACGGTCTGGATGATTGATTCATCTGGTCTTGTAACATCAGCCAAAATGGCCTTGCTGTGCTGGTACTGCGAACGGCAGCTTTACTGTATGGTTAAATGATGATGGCGTCCTCTTGGGTAAAATATTCTCGAGGTAAAATAGTCCCCCATAGGGATCTCTGGGCGGGGACTACTCAGGAGGATTTCGTCATCAGGAGAAACAAAAGTGGCATTCTACGGATCTAAGGGTGGAATGTCAGATCCCTTAATCGGGCAGGTAGGTTAGAAAATTTAAAAAGGGAAATGGATAGGTTAAAGTTAGATATAGTGGGAATTAGTGAAGTTCGATGGCAGGAGGAACAAGACTTCTGGTCAGGTGAATATAAAATCAAATAACGGTAAAGCACCAGTGGGTTTAATGATGAATAAAAATAGGAGTGCGGGTAAGCTACTACAAGCAGCATAGTGAACGCATTATTGTGTCCAAGATAGATACGAAAACCACGCCTACCACAGTAGTACAAGTTTATATGCCAACTAGCTCCGTAGTTGATGAAGAGATTGGAGAAATGTATGATGCGATAAAAAAATTATTCAGATAGTTAAGGGACACGAAAATTTAGTAGTCATGGGGGACTGGAACGGGGTTGTAGGAAAAGGAAGAGAAGGAAACGTAGTAGGTGAATATGGACTGGGGGGTAAGTAATGAAAGGGAAAGCCGCCTGTTACAAATCTGCACAGAGCATAAAGTAATCATAGCTAACACTTGGTTTATGAATCATGAAAGAAGGCTGAACACATGGAAGAGGCCTGGAGATACTGGAAGGTTTGAGATAGATTATGTAATGGTAAGACAGAAATTTAGAAACCAGGTTTTAAACTGTAAGACATTTCCAGGGGCAGATGTGCTCTCTAACCACAATTTGTTGCTTACGAACTGTAGATTAAAACTGAATAAATTTCAAAAACGTAGGAATTTAAGGAGATGGGAGTTGGATAAACTGAAAGAAGCAGAGGTTTCAGAGAGTTTCAGAGAGAGCATTAGGGAACGATTGAAAGGAACAGGGGAAAAAAATACAGTAGAAGAAAAATGAGTAGCTTTGAGAGATGAAATAGTGAAGGCAGCAGAGGAACAAGTAGGTAAAAAGACGAAGGCTAATAGAAATCCTTGTGTCACAAAAGATATATTGAATTTAATTGATGAAAGGAGAAAATATGAAAATGCAGAAAATGAAGCAGGCAAAAAGGAATACAAATGTCTCAAAAATGAGATCAACAGGCAGTGCAAAATGGGTAAGCAGGGATGGATAGAGGACAAATGTAACGATGTAGAAGCATTTATCACTAGGGTTAAGATAGATATTGCCTACAGGAAAGTTAAAGAGACCTTTGGAAAAAAGAGAACCACCTGTATGAATATCAAGAGCTCAGATGGAAAATCCGTCCTCAACAAAGAAGGGAAAGCAGAAACGTGGAAGGAGTATATAGAGGGTCTATACAAAAGCGATGTTCTTGAGGACAATATTATGGAAATGGAAGAGGATGTAGATGAAGATGAAATGGGAGATATTATACTGCGTGAAGAGTTTGACAGAGCACTAAAAGACATAAGTTGAAACAAGGCCCCTGGAGTAGACAGCATTCCATTAGAACTACTGATAGCCTTTGGAGAGCCAGCCCTGACAAAACTCTACCATCTGGTGAACAAGATGTATGAGACAGGCGAAATGCCCGCAGACTTCAAGAAGAATACAATAATTCCAGTCAGAAAAAAAGCAGGTGTTCACAGATGTGAAAATTAACGAACTATTAGTTTAATAAGCCACAGCTGCAAAATACTAACATGAATTCTTTACGGACGAATGGAAAAACTGGTAGAAGCCGACCTCGGGGAAGTTCGGTTTGGATTCCGTAGAAATACTGGAACACATGAGGCAATACTGACCCTACGACTTATCTTAGAAGATACGTTAAGGAAAGGCAAACTTACGTTTCTGGCACTTGTAGACTTACAGAAAGCTTTGGACAATGTTGACTGGCATACTCTCTTTCAAATTCTGAAGATGGCAGGGGTAAAATACAGAGAGCGTAAAGTTGTTTGGAATTTGTAGAGAAATCAGATGGTAGTTATAAGAGTCGAAGGACATGAAAGGGAAGCAGTGGTTGAAAAGGGTGAGACAGGGTTGTAGCCTATACCCGATGTTATTCAATCTGTACACTGAATAATGAGTAAAGGAAACAAAAGAAAAATTTGGAGTAGGAATTAAAATATGTGGAAAAGAAATAAAAACTTTGAGGTTTGACGTCAACATTGTAATTCTATCAGAGACAGCAAAGGAACTGGAAGAGCAGCTCAACGGAATGGACAGTGCCTCGAAAGGAGGATATAAGATCAACATCAACAAAAGCAAAACGAGGATAATGGAATGTAGCAGAAATGAATCAGGTGATGCTGAGGGTATTAGATTAGGAAATGAGACACTTAAAGTAGTAAATGAGTTTTGCTATTTGGGGAGTAAAATAACGATGATGGTCGAACTAAAGAGGATATAAAATGTAAACTGGCTATGGCAAGGAAAGGGTTTCTCAAGAAGAGAAATTTGTTAACATCTAGTATAGATTTTAAGTGTCAGGAAGTCTTTTCTGAACGTATTTGTATGGAGTGTAGCAATGTATAGAAGTGAAACATGGATGAGAACCAGTTCAGATAGAATAGAAGCTTTCGAAATGTGGTGCTACAGAAGAATGCTGAAGATTAGATGGGTAGATCACGTAACTAATGAGGAGGTACTGAACAGAACTGGGGAGAAGAGGAATTTGTGGTACCACTTGACTAGAATAAGGGATCGGTTGGTAGGATACGTTCTGAGGCATCAGGGGATCACCAACTTAGTACTGGTGGAAGCGTGGAGGATAAAAATCGTAGAGGGAGACCAAAACATGAACACAATAAGCAGATTCAGAAGGATGTAAGTACGAGTAGTTATCCGGAGATGAAGAGGCTTGCACAGGATAGAGTAGCATGGAGAGCTGCATGAAACCAGTCTCTGGACTGAAGACCACAACGACAAACAACATTCCTTTTATTTGCAAATCACTTCGTTACTGGACTCCTTACTTCTGAACTGACACAAGTTGGAAGACTTCAGGCTGCCAACCCTTTTTTATATCAATAATAATAATAATAATAATAACACTGTGTAGGCACTCCAGCAGAGTAGTAGTCATCAGTTCTTTAGTCTTTTCTTGTGCTGTAAATTAATTCGTTTATCTGTTGTGAAGGAAATAATGAAGCAATTTCTGCGGAAACTACCTACTACTTGGAGAAGGAAACATCATGAGATACAAGTGGTTCAATTTTACTGCCATAGATGCATGGTATAATGTAGAAAGTATATGTGCAGTGGATATACTATAGAACCAAGATGTTGTTCGTACAACCATTTCAGAAGCATAACTTCCTCCACACTGTGTCGCACATTAATGTTAGAATTTAAAAAATGTAATTACTTGTAACTTAAGTAATCAGTATTACAGTGTTACGAAATAGTGTTAACAGTAATGATGTTTTAAAAATAAATTCGTGACCGAAACTCAATGAAGAACACTGTCCCAGAAATGAATTAAAAATGATTTGAGTCTCCCAGTTCTGGCACAGATTTTCAGGACGTTTCCCTTCCTTATCACGCAAAAGTCGTAACTGGAAATTGTGAGGTGACAGGCTTTGGGGGACGGATGTGAAGACCGCAGTTTGTGTTGTAAAAATCGCGGCAAAGTGGCAGTCGAGAATCGGGCATGTTTACATGTAAGATGGGTGTGTGTCAGCCGTCTTGACATCAACAGAATCGTCGTAGTTTCGGCACTGACCGACAGATGGCAGTACTTTAAAATGAGTACGGGCCAGTTTGGCGTCCAGCAATGTGACGGGGAAACTCAACGGCCGGCACACTGGCTCATGGCGGGCTTTCTCCGGGCCGCTTTTATCATACAACTGAAGTGAATGTATGATGTAGAAATAAAAAAAAACCTGATCCCAATATGGCACAAAGGAGCTTGTAGGCGCATTTTAAAGCAGAAGATTAGCCGGTTGTGCTCTTATAAACGCGCCTCCAGTCGCCCTGGTAGTTTTCGAATTACAATAAATTGAATATTTTAATAACTAAGTAAGATTGTAAATTGGAGATCTTGGAGACGCTTTGACAAAATTATACGAACGAGGTGTCAAATGGAAGGTCTGAATGAGTAGCATTAAGATACTTTTTTTACATGTTTTAAAAATTCAAATGAGGAGCCAGAATGCTGTTTTCGTAATTAAAATGCAGAATTTTGATAAATAAAAAATAGGAACTATAAAGATAGCGGCAGTACAGAAAAGTAGATACAAGGAAATAGGTAATCAATAATAATATCACTTATTTATGCATTGAAAGTATTTTAAATAATGAAAAGTTCTATATGAAGAACACATAAATTTTAATAATATGAGAATAAGATCCTGTACCGAAATTCTGATGACGAATTTGAATTCAGCGGAAAATTTCCGTCTGAATAGAAGTGTTACACGCATTTTATTGAATCTATATTAAGTGTAAAAGTAAATGTTATGTGCAAACAAACTTCATTTGACTTCAGAGTGTTCAAACCGAGGGCTTTTAAGGGCGACCATTTTCTGTGGTAGGGGGCAGTCATTCAGTTTAGTTGAAAGGGGTTGAATGTGTGACTGGCAAAATCCGTTCACGAATTGGACTTAGAATATTGTTGGACCGCGAAGTCGCGTGGAACTTGTGATTTTCAGCAGTTGGAAGCTGCTGGACTTCGAAGAATTCTCTGTGGTGCGTTTGTGAGACTTAGAATATTTTCGTACTGCGAGGTCGTTCCGAACTTCAACTCTGAACAACCGCTGTGGTACATAGTGATTTCAGCTTGCAGTTGGACTTCGGATTGTGTTTGGTTTATTATTATTTTTCAGGAAGTATTCTCTGCACGGAACTTTGTTCATCTTGAGGTTTCAGCTATTTTAAACGAAACATTAAGTGAATAATTTCTGAATGATTGTGATTAATATTTGAGTGGCCCTGTTGAACTAACTCGGTAAATATCTGAGATCAAATCAAAAACACTTAACAGTATTTTAGTCAGATCAGACTGAACAAGTTAAAATAAACTCCAGTTAGTTAAAACTGTGTTGTGTTCACTAAAAATTATTCCTTCTTGCTAACATTTGTTTTTATAAACTTGACATTAATTTAAAATTAGTGGGGATAGTGCAGTGGATGTGGCTGGCACCCCTCAGACCTAAAATAGCCAATTTAGTTAATAAGTCCAACCACATTTTACGGAACCCCAAGGGGATGCATTCTATGTAGGTGTTTGGGTGATAATTTTTTTTTCTTTCGTGCAGAAGCACATGGGGGCGCGAGCCATCTAGTTTTACTAGATAACTGACTTCGAACTAAAATTATTGTGGTCACCCAGTGCAACCAGTGTGTTTCTCCCGATCTCGCGCATAGAAAGGAACCGTAGCACGTCGAAAATGGTTTTCTCGGCCCAGCGAAGTTCACAAATGGGTATTTCTCGTCCGTAGTAGCTCGCAAAATGCCTTCCGAAATGTTCTCATTTGGGAGTTCCCGTTCCCAAGCTGCTGGAATATTAGATTGAAAAGAACGATGTTTTAAAGCAGTCTACCCATCTCTCATAAGTAGGAAATAAAGACGATCAGTTTCTTGGTCCCATTTGGGAACCCTTTCTGTCCCACTACCAGTACCAGCCTGTCTGCTTATTGGCTTAAAAGAACCGCCACTCTGTAATGCGCTAGATCTCAAACAGTCCATTCTACTCCACGGAACAGAGCATAAAAAGTAAACATAAAAAATCCTTTAATTTTTGATTTCCTATCCAATCCCATCTTCTCGCCATTGAGCAGGTTCTCCAGTTCTCCACTGCCTTTTGATTTTTATTGTTGTTTTCAATTTCCTACATTCTGCTCCATATGTAATTGTTATTTTCACAACGTTGAATGGTCTGCTATTATCACATCGTTGAGTGGTCTGCACTCTTTGAATTCTGAAAGCAGCAGCGATAAAGTACAGGGAGCGAAATGTTTCGCGCAATTTGTACTGAAAGCAGGCTGCAGTTATATGAGTCGAAGGACGTGAAGGAAAAGAATTGATTGAGAAGGGAGTGAGACAGGATTGAGGGCTCTTCTCGATGTCATTCAATCTCTACATCGAACAAGCAATGAAGGAAAGCAAGGAGAATCTCGGAAGGGATTTAAAGTCCAGGGGGAAGAAATTAAAAATATATGTGTTAGCGATGACATTGTTCAAAACTAGCTCTGAGCACTATGGGACTTAACATCGGAGGTCATCAGTCCCCTAGAACTTAGAACTACTTAAACCTAACTAAGCTAAGGACATCACACACATCCATGCCCGAGGCAGGATTCGAACCTGCGACCATAGAAGTCGCGCGGTTCCGGACTGAAGCGCCTAGAACCGCTCGGCCACCGCGGCTGGCGATGACATTGTATTTCTATCACAAGCGGCAATAGGACCTCGAAGATTTGTCTAACGGAATAGATGGTATTGAAAGAATATCAACAAAGGTAACAGAAGATTAATGGAATGCAGTCGAATTAAAATAAAAGAAGAGTATTGGGGTGTAGTAAAATAAAGTCTTGTGATGATGAGGGAATTAGATTAGAAAATAATTTTTATAATAGTAAGTAAAGCTCTTCAGGAAATGAGATATTTGCTAATATCGAATATAGATTCAAGTGCTAAGAAGTCTTTTCCGAAGGCATGTATCTGGAGTGCAGCCCTGTAAGAAAGTCAGACTTCGGTGATAAACATTCCAGACAAGAAAAGATAAAAGCTTCTGAAATGCCTTTTCGGAAGGCATGTATCTGGAGTGCAGCCCTTTAAGAAAGTCAGACTTCGGTGATAAACATTCCAGACAAGAAAAGATAAAAGCTTCTGAAATGTGGGCTACAGAAGAATGCTGAGGACTAGATGGGTGGATATACTGCAAAGTTACTGAATCGAATTGTGGAGGAAAGAAACTTACGGCACAAGTTGACCGAAATAAGCTTCAAGTTAAGGAAAAATGAGTGGGGACAACGGTGGTAGAAACTGCATAGGGAGACCAAGGCTTGAGTACGATAAGAGAGCTTAAATGAAAGTAGGTTGCAGCAGTTACACAGATATGTAGAGGCCTGCGTAGGTTAGAATAGCGTGGAGAGCTGTAGCACATCGCCGTGCGATATTAGCCGAGCGTTCTGGGGCGCTGCAGTCATGGACTGTGCGTCTGATCCCGGCGGATGTTCGAGTCCTCCCTCGGGCATGTGTGTGTGTTTGTCCTTAGGAGAATTTGGGTTAAGTAGTGTGTAAGCTTAGGGACTGCTGACCTTAGCAGTTAAGTCCCATAAGATTTCACACACACACATTTGTATTTTTTTTTTTTTTTTTTTTTTTTTAGCACATCAGTCTTCAAACTCAAGTCCTCAACTTCAAAAGCTGTTAGCACACTGCTACCCTCACCAGCAGGCACACAGTTCACGTGATCTAAGTATACCATTACTGGTCAGAAATCTTGTTTCACGACTTCCGGCGCCCCCTGGTACGTTTGAAATTAAGAGCCTAAGTAATTAATTTTGTATAACAAGAATACCTCCCTCGGACACATCCACGACTTACATGTCTACGGAGTGTACTGGAATGCTCTGGAAGTTGACCGCATTCCACCGCTTAGAAGGGAACTTTATTTACACATCATGCAGACCATCTGCAAGATTTCTTCCGAAATAAAGTGAGTATTAGTTTAGAAGTTGTGTTTAAGTCATCTGTTTACATGTCTTACTGGACTCTGTCATTCATAGATCACTAGGTAGCACAGTGTCTCCATTGTAGTTAAAAATATCATAAGTCTTTGTCATCAATCTGGTTAACAAAACAAGTGATGCACAAATTTAGCTACTAATTAAACATATTTGTCTGGCATACTACACATGCTACCAGCCTTTAATTAAATGTTCATCTATAGATTAAAACAAGTTTTACAGAAGCAATGATTTTACATCAGATTTAAAGTTTGATCTATCATGTGTCAGACATTGTAGTTATTGAACAAATGATCAAATTTTTGTGGCTGCATATTAGACCTGTTTCTGAGACAACAGCTTTAGTAATGAATAACGAACGTCAGTTTCTCTTCTAGATTTGTACCTGTGAACGATTCTTAAAATGCGATGGGTTACATATGGGGAATTTTCTTAGCGAATGGGCATATATTGTGAAGATACAGTTAGAATTTAGTACTTCTTGAAGAGGTGACTGCAAATTGTACGTGAACGCTACATATTATTCTCACTGCTCGCTTTCATACACTCAGTGGTTGCTTCCTATGTGACGAATTACCCCAAAAAACTATATCATGAGACATCCATGAGTGGAAAACGTGTAAAATATGTTAAGATGTTGATTGTTTGTTTCCAAAATTTACATTACTAGCATACGAAGAGCAAACCGTCATGCATGCAGTTGTTCGAGAAATTTAATCCTATTCTCAAAAATTTGTACATCGAAAACTACAAAACATTCACCCCTGCCCACTGACTGCTACGTACAAACTACATGAATCGTTGATGTTCTTTTCCTTGTTGCACAGAAGTGGAAAAACTTTATATTTCCCTAATGAAACAGAAGTCTATTTGCGTAAAATCGCTTCATAATTCTTCGAAAAACATTGTCAATTTATTGTGTTGGTGTATCTCCAATAGACTAATTACAAGATTTGTATATCTGCGAAAGTATCAGGTCTGCTTGGTGCATGTTAACTGGAAGATCATTCAGGTACAGCATTGATTGGTTGATCTGGAGGAAGGGACCAAACAGCGAGGTCATCGGTCCCATCGGAATAGGGAAGGGTGTGGAAGGAAGTCGACCGTGCCCTTTCAAATTATTCATCCCGGCATTTGCCTGAGGCGATTTAGGGAAATTACGGAAAACCTAAATCAGAATGACCGGACGCGGGTTTGAACCGTCGTCCTCCCGAATGCGAGTCCAGTGTGCTAACCACAGCACCACCTCGCTCGGTCGGGTACAGGATGATCTCAGACTCCACAGAGAAAATTCTGTGATTGTTCAGGGATATTGCCTTAGTATTTGATTACAAGTGAGCCGAGTTCTACGGTGGCACATAACAGAGTAATAATGTGATCATGATTTATTCTGTTTGTTACCCCAGTTACCTCTGTTTCTGCAAAAATACGTTCAGATAGTGAAGGAGCCTGTAATATTCAATCACCAAAACGTTCAACACGAAACACTGATCAAGCACCTGTGTTCAGATGCGAAAAGAACTGTGGTGTTGCTGTCATCGATGAGGGAACAGCTCGGCATATAGTCGTGCTGCTCTTCTATTGTCTTCAGTGTACCCATATACGATGTGGATATCGGCCAACTCTTCAATAGTAATTCTGCCCATACTGCTGTGTATTACTGTTCACTTAGTATTAGCACTGTGGGAAAAACAAGCCCAAGACAGAATCAAACATACTGAACGCAAACTTGAGGCAAGAGGGTAAAGTGAGCATCCCTATTGTCAACAACAAGTAATGTGAGTTCCTTTCCAAACAAGGCACACAGCGCATAGTGTCGACATTTGCACTGTTGTGCAGATATCTGCATTTCAATACAGGTGCAAAGATTCACTGGGGGTAGGAAACAAAAGAAATGCATTTTTAAATGCATGAAACATAGCTGCTTAATTTTCTTTTATTGGTTTCGGTTTACATGATCAATGCAGTATCTGTATAAATCAATACAAAGCATGAAACCCCAAGAAATGCCTAAAGTCCAATCAATTATACATAAGTGGTATAAATTAATAATTACAAATATTAATCGCATGGTACAGCGTTTCATATCAATACGGCAGACCATAATATTACTGCCCCATCCGAATGGCTATTAGGCTACAGAACCAAACAGATATCTGTGCACAAGAAGTGGTGTATCCAGT
Organism: Schistocerca americana; assembly: GCF_021461395.2. Classification (NCBI taxonomy): domain Eukaryota; kingdom Metazoa; phylum Arthropoda; class Insecta; order Orthoptera; family Acrididae; genus Schistocerca; species Schistocerca americana. The sequence goes on along the minus strand of NC_060121.1, from coordinate 592,870,591 downwards.
CTGGAACGACGGCTGTAACTAATCATCAGCTAAGTATAAACGTATCAAAGAGCATCCAATCATTCATGTTTGTTATGGAGAAGGAACCAATGCAACTAATTCTTCTTAGTCTATTCAGTGCAAAAGCTGTTACAAAATGTTTGCATAAAATATTGATTCAAGGCACAAGAAGAGAATAAGAACAGTTTTGTATAAAATACGAAGTCAGTTGTACAAGATCATAATGAAAAGGAAAATAGTAATATCTCAGAACCAGTAGCGTAAGCTTGTGAAACATTAGTATAATGTAGAATGGCACAAAAGCTTAAAAAATAAATAAGGAAGGTATGAGTGATAGCATTACATGAAAGAAACGTAATTAGACCTAAGCTGTGTAACAAGTATAGTACATTGCTTTTTCCCCATGTATAAATAATGTACATCATTTCAACATATAAATGAAAAGATAATTCAGCTTTTGGATGTCGAAAAATACCATTCATTTTATCCTACATACGACTAACAGAAAAGAGGAGCAGACATCTATGTTATCATTTCTAATATTACATGTCTAAAATCCATTATAGTAGCAGGTTGGAATAGTGCTGTACCTACTAGTGTAAGCAACGGAAATGATATGTTTACACTTCGCAGATGATCAGTTATAGATGAGATTTCAAATTGGACACAGTACCTCTTGTGCAAAGATACCATTCTGGTTCTGTAGGTGTTTAGCACTTCAGGTGGGCAGTAATTATATGATTAGCCATATTGAGATGATGTGCTACGATGCACGATTAATACCTTTTTTATGTATTAATTTGTACTACCTGTGTATGATTGGACTTCATGGATTTCTAGGTGTCTGATGTTGTGTTTTGATGTATGTAGATACCTTGATAATGGTGTGAACTGCAACTTGTATTTATAATAAAGGGCAATTAGACAGCTGCTTGCCATCCGTTATGAAAAATAAGCAACAGCGTTTGCTAATCCCATTCAAAAAATATTAAAAAATGTATTTATTCAGCATTGAGCCACCAGAGATCAAGGGTTCACTATACTCAAATACTGAAAACGAATCCCTTAAGTGAGGCCACAAAAGGCCAATGATGTTTACAGCATTCAACGCCCCACATATTGTCTACCGCAAATACAATATTGGCTACTAAAGTGCGCGTCATTTATGTTGGCGGCCGAGTTTAGGTTCGTTCTGCGCATCTGACATCATAAAACACAGTCAGCCAATGAACAGAGAACGACGTTGCCAGATCTCGACTGCAGAGCAGAATACGGACGAGTGTCTTCAGTTTTAGAAACGTTCAGTCATAAATAAAGTAATAGAACAAAAGCAATGTCTTGATAGCAGACTTCCTCTTATAGAAACTTTGGAAAAAGCATTTTTATACCAATTGCTTCATATTCTGTTAATTAATTAAACAAAACAAGCAATAAGACTCCTAATTCAGGCGATAGCAAGAAAAGGTGTTTGTATCAATCTCACGAACCGCTTTTCCGCAATAAAGAACAGCGGTAATTGTTTATTTCCTATTATACTTCGACGAAGTGTGAGTAATTCATAGTCATACCAACAGTGTTTGTCAGTATTTTGCATGACCTGTTAGAGTCCTCATGAAATTTTATTGCAGTACGAGCTGCGTTAGCGTAACGGTTAAGGCGTAATGGATCAACAACGAACTGAAATGGGTGCCTTTCGACGTCCGCCTAGAGCAGATACAACGAACGAAAACTAACAAAATGAGATTTAAAAAAAAAATGTGTTGGGCTAGTAAACGGAAGGTTCAGAGTTCAAACCTTGTCCAGTGCTTAATATTTTCTTTATTTAAAAATAATATCGAAGTGTCTTACTTCACGAATTTTATTCGTTTGAATGCAATCTTTTTAAATTTCTAGTTCTTTGTCTCTTCATTAACCCTTTCGCTGCTGCAGACACGTGCTCCCCGCATTCCGCACTGTGCGCGATTTTATCACTGCACTGCTCGCCTGTGCAGACACATAGTGTTTCGACTGCTTTGACGCACTTTATCATTCGATTTCACAAAAATCTGATTTTTACACATCTTCTTGACTGATACCTTCCCCCCATAAATAACTTAATTTTGTTTCGATGGTCAACGCAGTTATTGTGCAGCATTAAATGTAGTAACCATTGCACGAAATTTTGAAGAGTTTGCAGAGGTAAAAGTCTATAGCGTATACTTTCCGTATGGTCGATTTTAGTTGCCACAATGTTGAGAATGAAATGTGGACAATATACCTAAATTTCATATAAAATTTACTGTACAACAATATCTCATTTACTTTAAGTACCACATAGGTGTCGTATGTAATATTAAGAAATATTCCGTCTTTCGCGACAGTAATAAAAGTTTTATTTACACCGGGCGCGTTTGGCTTTATTTTATAGCACTTCAGTCAATGAAAGGTATGGCACATACACATGGTACTCATGTTCTCTTTCTTGTTTTTGTTCCACAGTCGCAGTTTTACCAATGGTATTGAAATATATTCCTCTTCTGCATCTGTAATAAAGCGACTTATTTAGACCAGATGCGTGTCTCTCTTTTGAAGCATCTTCAGTGGACGATATTTTGTCTCCTCCATTGCCAAGTCACCTTTCGTAGTTTTGTGCTGCGGTAACACAATATTCAACGTTTGTGTCGGCTGATCAGTGTTTTAGCAAATAAATGTTGTTTGTGTGTGCCACACACAAAAATTATATTTGACATAGCTCAGACCACTTCACTGATAGACGGTATATTCAAGTCCTAATGTTTTTGTAAGTCCACAGTTTTGCTTAATGTATTTTGTCTACTTCCTTTTGATTGATTGAAGTGCTTTAAAATAAAGCCAAACGTGCCCGGTGCAAATAAAACTTTTGTTACAGTCGCGAAAGACGGAATATTTCTCAATATTACATGTGACACCTATGTGGTAATTAAATGAGATAGTGTTATACAGTAAATTTTATATGAAATTTAGGTATCTTGTCCACATTTCATTCTCAACATTGTGGCAACTAAAATCGACCATTCGGAAAGTATACTCTACGGGCTTTTACCTCTGCAAACTCTTCAAAATTTCGTGCAAAGGTTTACTATATTTAATGCTGCATAGTACCTGCGTTGAACATCGAAACAAAGTTAAGTCATTTATGGGGGGAAGGTATCAGTCAAGAAGATGTGTAAAAATCAAATTTTTGGGAAAATAGTTTTTGTGAAGTCGAATGATAAGAGTGTCAAAGCAGCTGGAACACCATGTGTCTACACAGGCGAGCAGTGCAGTGACAAAATGCAGGGTGCACGTCTTTGTAGCAGCGATAGGGTTACTGCGGCCGTGGAGGCTTTACTTCATGAACTGCGTGCTCCCCCCTAAACCTAAGCTTGCGAACTATGCTATACTATGGCGCTGCTTCTCTTGGCGCGTGCGTCGTGTGCAACTGGCAACGCAGGAATCTCCCGCGTCTGGGCGGGCATGCGCCAGCCGCCAAGATAAAAGAATTCAACTATAATGGCAGGCGGCTGGACTGGACGTATCGAATGGTAAACACAGAATGAGTCTATGGAGTGTATTTGAACTGCATAGTTCTACAGTGCTACCGGTGTTGATACAATGCAGAGCAATAGCAACGATGAACAAAGCAAATATTGCATTATATCTCCAACAACAGTTGCCTAAATTGACCTTTCGTCGGAAAGGAACCTAAGAAATATCGTAGAGTGAGAAAGAGGTAGCATATAAAATATTAAGAGTTTCTGCAAAGTGAGTCGGTAGAATGTGTGGTGTCGTATACGCTCGACTGTGCGGACAGTGCACACGAGGAGTACAATAATGATGATACGTGCTTAACAAGTGAAAGTGAAACTGAAACAGGTGTCGAGCCATGTCATCATCCTTGTCAAACAGGGAGCCACAAATCTCGTATCCAGCGGAAAGTAGTAAGGGACAGTCGTTGTCCAAGGAAACATAATTATGTGCAAGGAAGATGTAGTGAAGAACAGTCGTTGTCCAAGAATCGGTTACTAAATACAATCACGTACATGAAAGATTATCCGCAGCATAGTAAGAAAACAAATATGAAAAGATTTCGAATAATTCCGGAGCAACATGACCGTGTAGTGCATAAAAAAACTACGGATATTCAAGAGAGGACCAGGCGCACATGTTACAAAAACTGGTGTTTGCGCGTTTCAAGGATGCTCGATACAATTTACCGGATGTGCATGACAGGGACCTGCTACGTTGGGCAAATCGAATTGCAAGTGACATCGATAACAATGATTTCAAGGGAAGCAGTGGATGGCTGCATAACTTCAAACAGTAGTATAGAATTGGAATATATAAGGTAGCGAAATTTCAAACAAAGCGTCAACTTGATGAAGCACGGCAAACTGTGGAATCGGTACGTAAAATTAGTAGATGTGATAAAGAAACTTATCCCTCGTTCAGTAAGGAATTTGTTTTCACCTCTGACCAATCTGGAGTTGAAGAGAAAATGCATACGAAAAGAGCCGCGGAGGATTAGAGGTACCAAGAGAATTGTATCAAAATCAACCAACATCAGTGCCTTAACGCATTCGTATACAATCATGCCGACTGTTAATCTGGATGTTAAATTGGTTGGAAAGCTATTTATTGAGCTGCAAGAAGTTGGAGGTGCCCGTGTGTGTGATCTTGCATGGGCAGTAGGAAATATTTAGGACACAGCAAGAAAGAGTGGGAAAATGGGTATAAGAGAACTAAAACTATGTTATGAGCACCTCTTTTGGACTATATCTGTTCAAATTAACTTGCATTTGCTTGATTCATGGTCTGCGTATAAAAATAATATTTCCTTTAGAGCAAATTATCCCTCCTGAATTGTGTGACAATGCAGCTCATACCACCTGAAACCTCTAGGCAAATTCCGACTCTGAATGTTTTTTCCGTGCTTATAAAACATTACCGCACTATCTGCAGCTATTTCTTAAGGAATAGCCAGTTTCACGATAATCTCCACGACAAACTGTTTCGAATTCGGTTGTACACCATCACACTCCACTAGTTCTCATCACTCCGTTACACCAATATGATTCCAAGTGGATTCTTTAAGAGTAGATACGTAGCGGAACGTCCTGCAGGGTTTGAAACTCCCAAGGATCTCGATGGTGCGAACCTTTGTGATCAATCGGTGTTGATAGTGGAAGTTAACTGTTTGTTTTGAACATTTCTTGAATGTCGACTACGTCCATTTTGTGAAGTATAATTCATACATCCCATTGAATATTTATCTCTGCACCTCCCAACACTCATTTTCTGTCGTCGTCCTGTTTTGATGTATGTAGATACCTTGATGATGGTGTGAACTGCAACTTGTATTTATAATAAAGGCCAATTAGCTGCTAATACTTTTCCTGTCGTAATCCTTAACACAACACTTTCGGACGAATCTTACTAACGACTTAATTTTGCGAACTCGCACTCGAGGGTTCATTGGAGAAAATGCCCCGGAAAAAACATTGAAATTGTGTCAGTGGAAATAAGATTCATCCTGTACGGATAAGGAACAGCAGTGCACCCCAAATCGAGCCCTGTGGGACTCGGATCTTGGCAGGCTTACCTGCTGTGATGTGACCCCACGCCGGCGCAGCGGCCCGGTGACGCGGGGCAGCGTAGCGCAGCACGACTGCGTGCGTGCGTGTGCGCTTGTGCGTACGTCAGCCGCGGACGGGCCGTCGTCCGGGCAACCCGGGCGCGGGTCGCCGGAGCGTTCCACATCTCGTGTGCGTGGCGCGCCCGCACCCGGTCGGGAATTGAGCGATCGCTTCCACCGCGGCTCAACTGACGCGAGCGGACGAAAGCCGCACGGCCTGGCCCCGAGCCAGGTTTCTCAAGATCGCGCCCGCTATGACGGAGAGGCGTGTCCGAACTCGTCTGTCAGTTTCTGGTGGAATCAAGGAGTTTAAGTTAAGTTAGGTTACAATATTTTTCATCAAGGAGGTTAGAACCTACACCGACGTGAAAAAAATCACAACGCCGAGAAGGATTGGTGTAACATAAACGAAAGTTGATAGGCGTCTTTCTACATCTGAAAGATGATGTCTATTCTAATTTCGCGCCAATCATATAAGAGGCGCTAAGAGCGCCACTATGAGGATGAAAATCAGAATTGTTTTAAATACACGCTGTAACGGTCGTGAGCGTTTTTTACCTTTGAGATTTGACGTGGTGAGTTGTTAGTCAAGGACGCCTTTAAGGTGATAAAGATGCCATTATCAGCACCTCGCGGAGTTTGAATGAGGTCGTGTAATAGGACTACGAGAAGCTCGATGTTCCTTCTGCGATATTTCGTAAAGGTTTGGCAGAAATGTAGCTACTGTACACGATTGATGGCACCGGAGGTTACGAGAACGTAGGTCGCAATAAGACCGGGTTCCGGGCAGCCGCGTGGCACTGCCGACAGGGAACACCATAGTACTCGACGTATGGCTCTGGCGCATCATACTTCATCTGCAGCAGCAATTTGAGAAGTAGTTGGCACCACAGTGACGCAACGAACTGTCATCAGTCGTTTACTTCATGGGCAGCTCCGTGTCAGGCGTCCTGTAGTATGCGTTCCACTGAGCCCAAACCACCGTCATCTGTGACTTTAGATATTGCAAGCGAGAGCTCATTGGAGAGCAGGTTGGGCTTTGGTTGTATCTGGTGATGGAAGCTGGTTCTGCCCTGGTGCCAGTGATGGAAGTGTGTTGGCTAGAAGGAGGCCAGATGAGGGCCTGCAACCTACGTGTCTGCTTGCTGGACACACTGGACCTACACCTCGAATTATAGTCTGGAGTGCGATTTCGTATGACAGCAGGAGTACCGTGGTGGATATCCCACGCACTCCGACTGAAAATGTCAGTCTGGTGATTCGACCTGCTGTGCTGCCATTCATGAATAGTATTTCAGGAGTGTTTTCCAACTGGATAAAACTCTCCCACATACCGCTGTTGAAAGCCAACATACTATACAGAGTGCTGACATGTTGCCTTGGCCTGCTAGATCATCAGGAGTGTCTCCAATGGAGGACATATCGGACATTACTGGACAACAACTCCAGCATCACCCATAGACGACTTTAACCATACCAGTATTGACCGACCAAGTGCAACATGCTTGGAACTCCATCACACAAACTGACATCCGGCAAATGTGCAACACAATGCATGCACGCTTGCATGCTGGCATTCAAAATTGTGGCTATGGCGCCGGTTATTACCGTACCAGCATTTCACATTTGCAACGGCTTATCTCTTGCCTACATTAACCTATGATTTTGCAGTGTTAATCAGTTAAATATGTTACCTAGACAAATGTATTCCCGAAATTTCAGTACTCTACATCAATTATATTTTGGTATCGTCATTTTTTACGTCAGTGCATTCTAAACTCCTTGAGCGGTTTGGATGCCACGGCGAGTGCTACAATGCGGCTTTTCCTATTAAAACGGCGCCAAATGTATGTGAATGAGCTGTATCTGTCTCGAGAAGAACACGACGAGTACTGTATACTCATTCTCTGTTACTTGAATGATCTGACAAGCTTTACGAATATGAGATGAAGAGAGAAACGTTCCATTACATTCTCGAGATGATTCGTGCTGAGATTGAAAATCAAGATTACAACCAGTCTGCACAACTTCAAATAAATCTAGCAAAACAGACGTATGACCGTTCACCTTCAATGACTGTCATTCGGCACATGTGTGAAATCTACAGTTGCGCTCTACCAAAACTATGGTTCGGTAGTTTTTGCACAGTACATAAATAACGTAGTAAATAGTAGGATTACCGGTAGTACTCGTAGCATTGCAGAGGAGGAAACATAAACGAATGTATGAGAGAGGAATTAGGAGCTGATGACTTCTCTTTGCTTTTTATTTGTCTGTTTGTTTGTTTTCACATAATTAGAACAGTACATCGCTGTGTTTTAATCCATTGTGCATTTTATATCCTTACAAAACACAAACTGTATTTTGTAAATAATAATAAATTAGTTGATTGCATAACTTCTGCGCTTTTATATAGCCAAATCAATATTAATATTGATTCAAGTACAGCCTACATGGGCAGACATAAAAAAGCTATATAATTATTATTGTTTCTTTGCACTCAGTGGAACGTACTTCATTATGGTCAAAGGCAAGAGTTCCCTGTTACTATTGATCAGTGTGAAAGTTCCTTATGAATGACAGAAGAGTGTTTTATACAAGTTAGATTAAGTATTGAAGCAATTTTTTTTATGGTTTTGTTTTTAAGTTTTCTTTCAGTTTTACCTTCCCTTTGAGGAAATTGCGTTTTATATCGCTGAAAGGAAGTTTGTATTGCTTTTCTTATTCTTTCTACAACATCCGCCAGTTTCACGTTATAAATCAATAATTTCCGAATAAAACCTAAATTAAACATAGATAATTTCAATTTTGCTACAAATATTGTTTATTTTTAAGTAATAGAACAAAAAATGTCCAGTACGTTACGTGCGCCTTTATACAGTGTGTGCCATTGATAGTGACCGGGCCAAATATCTCACGAAAGAAGCATCAAACGAAAAAACTACGAACGGTATTTGCTTCGTGATACATTACCAGTGTTAAAATGGACCGTTTAAGAATTGTCGAAAAGGTCGATATCGTGTTGATTTATGGCTATTGTGATCAAAATGCCCAATGGGCGTGTGCTATGTATGCTGCTCGGTATCCTGGACGACATCATCCAAGTGTTCTACCGCTCGCCAGATAGTTACGTTATTTAAGGAAACAGGAAGTGTTCAGCCACATGTGAAACGTCATCCACGACCTGCAACAAATGATGATGCCCAAGTAGGCGTTTTAGCTGCTGTCGCGGCTAATCCGCACATCAGTAACAGACAAATTGTACGAGAAGCGGGAACCTCAAAAACGTCAGTGTTGAGAATGCTACATCACCATCAATTGCACCCGCACCATATTTCTATGCACCACGAATTGCATGGCGACGACTTTGAACGTCGTTTACAGTTCTGCCACTGGGCACAAGAGAAATTACAGGACGATGACTGATTTTTTGAAAGCGTTTTATTTAGCGACGAAGCGTCATTCACCAACAGCGGTAACGTAAACCGGCATAATATGCACTATTTGGCAACGGAAAATCCACGATGGCTGCGACAAGTATAACATCAGCTACCTTGGTGGATTAACGTATGGTGCTGCATTATGGGAGGAGGAATAATGGGCCCCCATTTTATCGATGGCAATCCAAATGGTGCAATATATGCTGATTTCCTACGTAATGTTCTACCGATGTTACTACAAGGTGTTTCACTGCATGACACAATGGCGATGCACCTCCAACATGATAGATGTCCGGCACATAGCTGGCATGCGGTTGAAGCGGTATTGATAGGCATATTTCATCCCCCCCCCCCCCCCCCCTATGAACCATGGACCTTGCCGTTGGTGGGGAGGCTTGCGTGCCTCAACGATACAGATAGCCGTACCGTAGGTGCTACCACAACGGAGTGGTATCTGTTGAGAGGCCAGACAAACGTGTGGTTCCTGAAGAGGGGCAGCAGCCTTTTAGTAGTTGCAGGGGCCACAGTCTCGATGATTGACTGATCGGGCCCTGTAACACTAACCAAAACGACCTTGCTGTTTTGGTACTGCGAACGGCTGAAAGCAAGGGGAAACTACAGCCATAATTTTTCCCGAGGGCACGCAGCTTTACTGTATGATTAAATGATGATGGCGTGGTCTTGGGTAAAATATTCCGGAGGTAAAATAGTCCCCCATTCGGATCTCCGGGAGAGAACTACTCAAGAGCACATCGTTATCAGGAGAAAGACAACTGGCGTTCTAGGGATCGGAGCGTGGAATGTCATATCCCTTAATCGGGCAGGTAGGTTAGAAAATTTAAAAAGGGAAATGGATAGGTTAAAGTTAGATATAGTGGGAATTAGTGAAGTTCGGTGGCAGGAGGAACAAGACTTTTGGTCAGGTGAATACAGCGTTATAAATACAAAGTCAAACAGGGGTGAGGCAGGAGTAGGTTTAATAATGAATAAAAAAATAGGAGTGCGGGTAAGCTACTACATACAGCATGGTGAACGCACTATTGTGGCCAAGATAGACACGAAGCCCATGCCTACTACAGTAGTACAAGTTTGTATGCCAACTAGCTCTGCAGGTGATGAAGAAATTGAGGAAATGTATGATGAGATAAAAGAAATTATTCAGGTAGTGAAGGGAGATTGCGACCGAACCGCCGAATCTTTCCATCAGTAAACGGGGTATGTTCTCAACTGACTCGGTTGTCTTAACCCCCTCCACTGACAGAATGACCCGCTTCCTACTTCCGTATGTATTAAGCCAATACGGACTTGTAGCTGTCACGCCTTTGCGCTTAATGCTACGTATTTTAACCGTAAATAGCTCAGCCCTAATGGCAAGAGGTAGTAGTGAATTCACGTTATTAATCTTTGAAGACAGCACAGCTGCCACAAGCTCAGCTCACTTTTACTCCACTCCTACCCTCGCCATTGCACCACATTAATTAGGTGCTACATGGACCTTGCTAAATTCACTTGCGTATACATTTTTGACCGTTACTCGCCAGTATTTACCTATTGGATTAGTACACTCCTAACCGGACTATTTCCCAAAGAGCTGTGATGATTGAACGGGTTCGATCCATGGCCTACAGTGCCCTACAGTTCACACGGTAACACTGCCTACCTGACCCACTTAACTTGGTAGTGAGCTTATGTATCCAATCACCACTGCTAGCAGCAGTAGATAATCCTATCAGCACGACGAGAGCAGCAGACTTACCGTCGAATCCTCCTGAAAATACTTATAACTACGGTCGCCAGCTCTGAAGGAGCAAAAGAATAAATCAATTTTTTGGCTCGTTTCAAAGTGAAACGGCTTGAGTTGAATTTTAAACTTAATTCTGAATATTACTATTTCTGATCATTCTAGGTGATTCTACAAAGCAAATACTCTCTCAATTTCTGTGAGTTGGCTTGGTAATTACCACCAAGACAATTTAAGCAACTTAGGTTAAAAAACTTCTACCCTTCAACTTATTTAATGATTTTGGGATATTACTCTTTGGACAATTGCTATAGAATTAGTTAAGTGACTTTACTTGAAAGGTTACTCAGAAAAATTTAAGTAACTATAAATAGGCGACTCATTCTGGTATGTCCATTGCTCTTTTCAAAATTCTTATACGCTAAAGTATTCTACACCCAAAAGAATTGTAAATGAAAGAGGCGATGGTGGCCTCAGTCTGATTTCACTACACTATGTTTCAGGTTACTACACTTTACAATGAACAACATGCGTCGTAATTTTACTCATTACTGTATTCTGTCCTCTGCACTTTCACAAAAGAAAACTGGTATTCTCCTTTTACATGTATACAAAGTTCGACTTAACAACTGCAAGCAGTCTTGCCTTTTGTAGACGTGTCGGTGCTGGTGGTGAGATGCATGTGGCTAACGCAGCTCTTCACGCCTCATGCCCTTAATGGCGGCTGGAACTACGAGCTGTAGCACTCGTATAAGCTACTGCACGTCCGCCATAAAATCTGGGCGCAGGAACTCTTACAATCAGCACCAGTGGCATAGAGACGACTTCGACAACCATTCGTCGCGTTCTACTCCACAAACGGCGACGATATTCGCCTCTTCGCGGTTGCACAATCACTTTTGCGTGAGCACAGTTACGCACGTCCTGTCACGTCAACACTCTCCAGGCCATTCCATTGTTCAGTCCCTGTGTCTCCAGCTACCTCTAGCTACGCTCGTATCACCAAGAGTGGGGGCGTTCCCCTACCACCTTTTCACCGAAATCATTTAGTATTTAAGAATATTTATATTTATTACCCTGGAGTTCATACCAGTCATAATAATTTACTACTAGCGCTTTATAACATTAAATCATACAGTAATAGCTTATAATTACCAAGAAAAAGAATACATTTGACTCCGATAGCTTAGTGCATTGTCTGAGGCAGCGCTAATTCCCAGTTTCGCCAATAGATGGCATCAGGGTGCACTCCCTGGCAGTCTCACACCAGCGCGCCCGTTTCCGACGCGCGGGCTCCAAATTACTGTCAGCCCACCATCATTTCAGTTCCGTTACAAGACGAAAATTTAATAGCCATGAGTGACTGGAATTCGACAGTAGGAAAAGGAAGAGAAGGAAACGTAGTAGGTGAATATGGATTGGGGCTAAGAAATGAAAGAGGAAGCCGCCTGGTAGAATTTTGCACAGAGCATAAATTAATCATAGCTAACACTACGTTCAAGAATCATGAAAGAAGGTTGTATACATGGAAGAACCCTGGAGATACTAAAAGGTTTCACATAGATTATATAATGGTAACACAGAGATTTAGGAACCAGGTTTTAAATTGTAAGACATTTCCAGGGGCAGATGTGGACTCTGACCACAATCTGTTGGTTATGAACTGTAGATTAAAACTGAAGAAACTGCAAGAAGGTGGGAATTTAAGGAGATGGGATCTGGTTAAACTGAAAGAACCAGAGGTCGTACAGAGTTTCAGGGAGAGCATAAGGGAACAATTGACAGGAATGGGGGAAAGAAATGCAGTAGAAGAAGAATGGGTAGCTTTGAGGAACGAGATAGTGAAGGCAGCAGAGGATCAAGTAGGAAAAAGACGAGGGCTAGTAGAAATCCTTGGGTAACAGAAGAGATACTGAATTTAATTGATGAAAGGAGAAAATACAAAAATGCAGCAAGTGAAGCAGGCAAGAAGGAATACAAACGTCTCAAAAATGAGATCGACAGGAACTGCAAAATGGCTAAGCAGGGATGGCTAGAGGACATATGTAAGGATTTAGAGGCTTATCTCATGAGGGGTAAGATAGAAACTGCCTACAGGAAAATGAGAGATCTTTGGAGAAAAGAGAACCACTTGCATGAATATCAAGAGCTCAGATGGAAACCCAGTTCTAAGCAAGGAAGGGAAAGCAGAAAGGTGGAAGGAGTATATAGAGGGTCTATACAAGGGCGATGTTCTTGAGGACAATATTATGGAAATGGATAAGGATGTAGATGAAGATGAAATGGAAGATATGATACTGCGTGAAGAGTTTGACAGAGCACTGAAAGACCTAAGTCGAAACAAGGCCCCGGAAGTAGAAAACATTCCATTAGAACTACTGACAGCCTTGGGAGAGCCAGTCCTGACAAAACTCTACCATCTGGTGAGCAAAATGTATGGGACAGGCGAAATTCCCTCAGACTTCAAGAAGAATCCCAAAGAAAGGAGGTGTTGACAGATGTGAAAATTGCCGAACTATCAGTTTAATAAGTCACAGCTGCAAAATACTAACGCGAATTCTTTACAGACGAATGGAAAAACTGGTAGAAGCCGACCTCGCGGAAGATTAGTTTGGATTCCGTAGAAACGTTGGAACACGTGAGGCAATACTGACCCTACGACTTATCTTAGAAGAAAGATTAAGGAAAGGCAAACCTACGTTTCTAGCATTTGTAGACTTAGAGAAATCTTTTGACAATGTTGACTGGAATACTCTCTTTCAAATTCTAAAGGTGGCAGGGGTAAAATACAGGGAGCGAAAGGCTATTTACAATTTGTACAGAAACCAGATGGCAGTTATAAGAGTCGAGGGACATGAAAGGGAAGCAGTGGTTGGGAAGGGAGTGAGACAGGGTTGTAGCCTCTCCTCGTTGCTATTCAATCTGTATATTGAGCAAGCAGTAAAGGAAACGACAGAAAAGTTCGGAGTAGGCATTAAAAGCCATGGAGAAGAAATAAAAACTTTGAGGTTCGCCGATGACATTGTAATTCTGTCAGAGACAGCAAGGGACTTGGAAGAGCAGTTGAACGGAATGGAGAGTGTCTTGAACGGAGGGTACAAGATGAACATCAACAAAAGCAAAACGAGAATAATGGAATGTAGTCGAATTAAGTCGGTTGATGCTGCGTGAATTAGATTAGGAAATGAGACACTTAAAGTAGTAAAGGAGTTTTGCTATTTGGGGAGCAAAATAACTGATGATGGTCGAAGTAGAGAGCATATAAAATGTAGACTGGCAATGGCAAGGAAAGCGTTTCTGAAGAAGAGAAATTTGTTAACATCCAGTATTGATTTAAGTGTTAGGAAGTCGTTTCTGAAAGTATTTGTATGTAGTGTAAGGATGTATGGAAGTGAAACATGGACGATAAATAGTTTAGACAAGAAGAGAAGCTTTCGAAATGTGGTGCTACAGAACAATGCTGAAGATTAGATGGGTAGATCACATAACTAATGAGGAGGTATTGAATAGAATTGGGGAGAAGAGGAGTTTGTGGCACAATTTGACTAGAAGAAGGGATCGGTTGGTAGGACATGTTCTGAGGCATCAAGGGATCACCAATTTAGTACTGGAGGGTAGCGTGGAGGGTAAAAATCGTAGAGGGAGACCAAGAGGGGAATACACTAAGCAGATTCAGAAGGATGTAGGCTGCAGTAGGTACTGGGAGATGAAGAGGCTTGCACAGCATAGAGTAGCATGGAGAGCTGCATCAAACCAGTCTCATGACTGAAGACCACAACAACAACAACAACATTTCATGACAGGTGGATTGGTCGTCGAAGAAACATACCATGGCCCGCACGTTCACCAGATCTGACGTCCCCGGATTTCTTTCTGTGGGGAAAGCGGAAAGTTATTTGCTATCGTGATCCACTGACAACGCCTGACAACATGCGTCAGCGCATTGTCAAAGCATGTGCGAACATTACGGAAGGCGAATTACTCGCTGTTGAGAGGAATGTCGTTACACGTATTGCCAAATGCATTGAGGTTGACGGACATCATTTTGAGCATTTATTGCATTGATGTGGTATTTACATGTAATCACACTGTAACAGCATGCGTTCTCAGAAATGGTAAGTTCACAAAGGTACATGTATCATATTGTAACAATCGAAATAAAATGTTCAAACGTACCTACGTTCTGTATTTTAATTTAAAAAACCTACCTGTTACCAACTGGTCGTCTAAAATTGTGAGCCATACGTTTGTGACTATTACAGCGCCATTTATCACAAAGTGAAAAAAATGGTCCAACTAAAACATTCGTATTTCTTTACGTTTTACATGAATATGTACTAAAAGTGGGGTTTCCTATTTTTTAAAAAAGCAGTTGATATATGTTTAACCTATGGCAGCGCCATCTAGCGGGCCAACCATGGCGCCATCTGGTTTCCCCCTTCAAGCTAGACAAGTTTCGTTCTTTGTGGTTTTTTCGTTTGACGCTTATTTCGTGAGATATTTGGCCCGGTCACGATCGATGGACCACCCTGTATATCCCCTCTCACTTTCTAGAAAGTTCACGGCTCAAAGTTTCTAGGAGAATCTGCTAAGATTATGATCGCATACGCAAACAAAGCTATCGAAATGAGGTAATGTTCTGTATGTTCGTACAAGAAACAAGGCCACAATCTTAACCGAACGAGGCTACTAGGAAAACTACCGTAGTCTACTCTTACTTCCGTTAGTCTACAGTAGCCTACTGCAACTTCACAGCTCCAGTGAAAACAAATACAAATTTTAGAATGAGACACTCAACACCTAAAGGACTGAAAAGGGGAAACACATACAGCACATTTTCAAATCAGCTCATAAAAAAAGATTTGCCATCCTACTTGCATAAAAACGCCAGTAGGCAATAATGATAATTCTTAGGCAGTTAATGCCCACCTTCCACAATCCAAAAAAATCCATTGCAGTAACTTTATGCATGCGAGACGCTACTCTTCTCACTTGAACAAATTATTATTTCAAGCTGTAATTTATGTCGAAAATTTAAAACAAAAGTTTTGGTAGGATAAGTGGGTTCTGAGCGCAACTTTGATATCAAATTGATACGCAAATTAATTAAACTGATCAATTAATTACCCCTGAACCCCCCCCCCCCCCCCGCCGGATGATGTCACGTGTCTTCCCCAGGATGCACGTGGGTCCCCCCACCTACCTCCCTCCACCTCTACCCCTCCCTAGCTCCAACCCACATTATTGGTGGAAATTTCGAATTTTGGCTGGAATTTCACTGTCCCAAGGCTGTACTGATATCCCACCACCTGGGATATAAAAAATGACAGATGCCCTTTCCAGAACCCACATCCCAGTCCATCTGGACAGAAGGCCTAAGTGCACCCCCAACACATGGAAACAATCCAGATGCAGCAGAGGAAGGTTAAGTTACTGCACTTTATTTATTTTGGTTGGGAAACTGAAGTAGAGATCGGTCCTCATTACACAACTAATTATAAAGATTGGCCATAATTACACAACCATATAAATAGCGCGACACAAGGAGCGCTTAAATCGCAATACAGCAGAAAAATTGACAATGCCATATAACTTGTGTTATCCTGCTGGGAAAAAATTTCACAATACTACTCGAAACTAGTGGCAGACGTACTCAAACTATACCCTTTGCCTACAAGTTTGCTCGAAAATGGCTGGAGTGGAAGGTACAATCTTTATTTTTTGGTGGGAATTGTGTTCCACTGACGCTATGATTGTGCTGGACAGAGAGGAGTTTAGTGTCTTACCTATAAGCATGCAGCTGAGGACTGTATCAACTGGTGTTCGACGTCAGAGTTCGCTACAGACACCTCCAGGCGGCCGCTCTATACTAATGATGCCGACGTACACAATAGGTCGCAATGACCCCAAACAAAGTGAGGTAAGTGACAGCCACCCTACAGCTCAGGTAATCGAAATTCAGGAAAGCCAATACACGCTACCACAACTAATGGAAAATGCTTCACTCTTCTAATTACACATCGAAATTCTCGTAAAAAAAAAACCAGCACTCGTAATCAATGGGTTGTAATGCAACACATAAACTGGGGATTGAGGAAAATCTTTGTCCCAAAAGATTGCACCAGGAAAGAGGGGCGGTAGTAGAATGTGCTTCTCCTTGATGTGCGGTGACGAACTAGTCTACTAGAGCCACTCTTACCTCCCCTTATCCCTCCCTGTCACCACCGATACAGGTTTTTTCAAATGGTCAGCTGATGCCACTTCCACGTGCAGCCTATGATGACAGCAACCTCCCGCCTAATATGGCGGCACGGTCTTCAGTCCAATGTGCCCCCGGCGAGCACATGACTGCGTGGTCAAGGCGGCCGCTCCGAGCTAACGATGCCGACATACACAGTAGATCGCGATGACCCCAGACAAACTGAAATGAGTGATGGCCACCCCGAAACCAACTACTTCCTCTAAAATGTAGCCGCACCACACCACCTATGCCACCCCCACGCCTCCAGCAGTCCCACCAACAACCGCATGCTACACTGCTACTGAGAACACATTTATTTAACATCAGCGTACTTTCTCTAAGTGAGCTTCTATTAAAATACAATTGTGACGATAATAAATGACCTGGTTCCACGAAGATAGGCTTAGTCCATTTTCTTTTAGCTTTATGAGCATAATCGGTATAGTTTTTACATTCGACTGCAGGGTACAATTCGCATCTCTTTCTCCCACAATATGCGACGTCCAACGAAGGGAAAAAAGAATACATCACTGCCGCCAATTACAGATGATCAAACTGCAGAGGTCGGGTTACACTTCTGAAAGATGATCTCACATCTCCTATACATGTCCACCCTGCATAAAATCGATAAAAAATTTCCACTATTTCGCTGCGAGAACTACCGATCTCTGAAAAAGGTTCTCGATATTATGAAACCATCATCAAAATTAAGTAAAAGCAGGAATTTAAACTTCAAAAGAAAATCACCTATGTTAAGCAACTTCTTTCAGCTTGATGGATAAATTAAATGACTTGCGAGGGCCCTCACGTTCAAATCAGTGTGTGTAAATCAATTGTCATGCATGTGCACATTACAGACATATGAAATAACATTACAGAATAAAGCCATTCATGCCATTTGCTCACATGTCGCAAAAAAAAAACTATCATTTTACATTCGGCAACAACAAATTAAAATTCAAGAGGATCTATATTTACATCTGCATTTACCTGGATACTCTGCGAATCACATTCAAGTGGCTGGCAGAGGGTTCATCGACCCACCTTCACAATTCTCTATTATTCCAATTTCGTATAGCGCCTGTAAAGAATGAACACCTGTATCTTTCCGTAAGAGCTCTGATTTCCCTTATTTCATCGTGGTGATCGTTCCTCCCTAAGTAGGTTGGTGTTAACAAAATATTTTCGCATTCGGAGGAGAAAGTTGGTGACTGGAATTTCGTGACAAGATTCCGTCGCAACGAAAAACGCCTTTCTTTTAATGATGTCCAGCTCAAATCCTGAATCATTTCTGTGACTCTCCCATATTTCGTGATAATACAAAACGTGCTGCCTTTCTTTGAACTTTTTCGATGTACTCGTTCAGTCCTATCTGGTAAGGATCCCACACCGCGCAGCAGTATAAGAGGACGGACAAGCGTAGTGTAAGCACCTCCTTAGTAGGTCTGTTACATTTTCTAAGTGTCCTGCCAATAAAACGCAGTCTTTGGTTAGCCTTCCCCACAACATTTTCTATGCGTTCCTTCCAATTTAAATAGTTCGTAATTGTAATACCTAGGTAATTAGTTGAATTTTCGGCTTTTAGATTAGACTGATTTATTGTGTAACCGAAATTTAATGAGTTCCTTTTAGCACTCATATGGACGACCTCACACTTTTCGTTATTTAGGGTCAACTGCCACTTTTCGCACCATTCAGATATCTTTTCAAATCATTTTGCAGTTTGTTTTGATCTTCTGATGACTTTATTAATCGATATACGACAGCGTCATCTTCAAACAACCGAAAACGGCTGCTCAGATTGTCCCCCATATCGTTTATATAGATAAGGAACAGCAAAGGGCTATAACACTACCTCGGGGAACGCCAGAAATCACTTCTGTTTTGAAACTTCCTGGCAGATGAAAACTGCGTGCCGGATCGAGACTCGAACTCGGGAACTTTGCCTTTGGTAGAGCACTTGCCCGCGAAAGGCAAAGTATCTGAGTTCGAGTCTCGGTCTGGCACACAGTTTTAATCTGCCAGGAAGTTTCATATCAGCGCACACTCCGCTGCAGAGTGAAAATCTCATTCTGCACTTCTGTTTTACTCGATGTCTTTACGTCAATTACTATGAACTGTGACCTCTCTGACAGAAAATCACATATCCAGTCACATAACTGAGACGATATTCCATAAGCACGCAATTTCACTACGAGTCCCTTGTGTGGTACAGTGGCAAAAGCCTTCCGGAAATCCATAAATACGGAATCGATCTGAAATCCCTTGTCAATAGCACTCAACACTTCATGTGAATAAATAGCTAGTTGTGTTTCGAGGAACGATGTTTTCTAAACCCATGTTGACTGTGTATCAATAGACTGTTTTCTTCGAGGTAATTCATAACGTTCGAACACAACATATGTTCCAAAACCCTGCTGGATATCGACGTTAACGATATGGGCCTGTAATTTTATGGATTACTCCTACTACCTTTCTTGAATATTGGTGTGACCTGTGCAACTTTCCAGTCTTTTGGTACTGGTCTTTCATCGAGTGAACGGTTGTATATGATTGTTAAGTATGGAGCTAATGCATCAGCATACTCCGAAAGGAACCTAATTGGTATACAGTCTGGACCAGAAGACTAGCTTTTATTAAGTGATTTAAGTTGTTTCACTACTCCGAGGATATTTACTTCTACGTTACTCATGTTGGCAGCTGTTCTCGATTCGAAATCTGGAATATTTACTTCATCGTCTTCTTTTGTGAAGGGATTTCGGAAGGCTATGTTTATTAACTCTTCTTTGGCACCACTGTCTTCGATAGTATCTCCATTGCCATCGCGCAGAGAAGCCGTCGACTGTTTCTTGCCGCTAACATACGAGGTGCGGCTAGAAAAAAACCGGACTGATGCTGGAAAAAACATTTATTTACAATTATTTACAATTTCATGTTATCTCCTTCAATGTACACTCCTCCTCGGTCTCTACACCGCTCCATACTAATTTTCCACTGTTCATAGCAATGCTGCAGATCATTTTCGGTAAGTCCATACATTACTTCCGTCGCTTTTTCTTTTACTGTTTCAACAGTCTCAAATCTAGTTCCTTTCAAAGCTGACTTGACTTTAGGGAAAAGAAAAAAGTCACAGGGGGCCAAATCAGGTAAGTAGGGTGGATGATCTAAGATGGGAATGTTGTGTTTTGCCAAAAACGTCTTCACTGACAACGCACTGTGAGCTGGGGCATTGTCTTGGTGAAGGATCCATGACTTTTTTCTCCACAAATCGTTCCGTTTTCTCCGTACTCGCTCACGTAGGGTAGCCAGGACGCTAATGTAGTAATTCTGATTCACTGTTTCTCCCTCTGGTACTCAATCAATGTGCACAATCCCTTTGATGTCAAAAAAAACAATCATCATTGCCTTGAATTTCGGTTTTGACATTCGTGCTTTTTTTTGTCGTGGAGAACCAGGAGTTTTCCAATGCATCGATTTTGTAAGAAGGTGGGATCACTTTCAATGTTTTCCAGGATGTCAGAACAAATCATTCTTCGGCGTTCCTTCTGTTCAATTGTGAGACACTTTGGAACCATTTTTGAACACACTTTGTTCATGTTGAAACTTTCATGAAGAATCTGCCTAACACTTTCCTTGTCAACGCCTGTTAACTCAGACACTGCTCTGATTGTGAAACGGCGATCTTGTCGAACAAGTTTACCGATTTTTTCAATGTTTGCATCACTTTTTGCTGACAATGGTCTGCCAGTGCGAGTGTAATCACTGGTGTCTTCGCGGCCATCTTTAAATCGTTTAAACCACTCAAAACATTTGTGTTCGCGATTAACAATCATCGCCGTACACTTGTTGTAACATTACAAAGGTTTCACTTGCAGATTTTCCTAGTTTGAAACAAAATTTGATGTTAACACGCTGTTCTTTCTGTACACTCAACATTTTCCGACGCACAGACAAAACGTCAACTACTTAAAACAGACGCCACGGGCAGACTGAGTGCAGGAGGCAGATGAAACTCGAGCAGTAGGCGGAGCGAGAGTCACGTGACAGGCCACGCGACTTTCAGCCTTATTGCATTCGTTTTATTGTTTCACCAGTACTAGTCCGGTTTTTTTCTAGCCACACCTCGTACTTCACATACGACCAGAATCTCTTTGGATTTTCTGCCAGGTCTCGAGAAAAAGTTTCGTTGTGGAAACTGTTATAAGCATCTCGCATTGAAGTCCGCGCTAAATTTCGAGCTCCTGTAAAAGATCGCCAATCTTGGGGATTTTGCGTTTGTTTAAATTTGGCAAGTTTGTTTCGTTGTTTGTGCAACAGTGTTCTAATGTGTTTAGAGTACCAAGGAGGAGCAGCTCCGTCGTTTGTTAATTTATTTGGTATAAATCTCTCAATTACTGCCGATACTATTTCTTTGAATTTAAGCCACATCTGGTCTACACTTATATTATTAATTTGGAATGAGTGGAGACTGTCTCTCAGGAAGGCGTCAAGTGAATTTTTATCTGCTTTTTGTAATAGGCATATTTTTCGAGGATTTGGGGATAACAATATTCAATCTCGCTACGACAACCATGTGTTCAATAAGCCCTGAATCGGTTTTGATGCTCGTTATTAACTCAGGATTATTTGTTGCTAAGAGGTCAAGTGTGTTTTCACAACCGTTTTCTATTCGCGTGGGCTCATTAACTAACTGCTCGAAATAATTTTCAAAGAATGCGTTCAGCACAATTTCGCATGATATTTTATGCGTACCTCCGGAATTAAACATGTACTTTCGCCAACATATCGAGGGTAAATTAAAGTCACCGCCAACTATTATCGTATGAGTCGGGAACGTGTTTGAAATCAAACTCAAGTTTTCTTTGAACCTTGAAGCAACTGTATCATCTGAATTGGGAGGTCGGTAAAAGAATCCAATTATTATTTTATTCCTGTTGCCAACAATGACCTCTGCCCATACTAAGTATCTAATTTCGCGACAAGTTTAACTACTTTTAACAGCAACAAACACGACATCACCAACCGTGTTTCATCTATCCTTTCGGAACACCGTTAGGTTCTTCGCCAAAATTTCGGCTCAGCTTATACCCGGCTTTAGTCAGCTTTCAGTGCCTATAACGATTTGAGCATCAGTGCTTTCTATTAGCGATTGGAGCTCTGGTACTTTCCCAACACATCTGGAATGTTGTTGCCCCGTACACCATGACATTTCCCGTTTTACCAATGCAATTCTTTATCTCACTGGCATTTACGATGCAAATTGTGAGACCATGTCTTGTAATAGAACCTCCTAATGTCACATAGTAGAGAACACTACAAGAGTCCTCCGATACACTGAAAACAAGTACCGTCTGGATGCTTACATTTGATATTTTTGCTCCATAAGTCACCTCCAGCGACCTGCGTGTAAAGTCTCTGTCGTTGAGCAAACAATGATTCTCAATAGCAGCAGATTCTTGCATTTTAGTTTCTTAAGCAATCTGAAATCACAGAACAGCCTGTTCGACACAATCTACTCACATGTCAGGAAAAACACTATCATCTCTAGGTTCCACAACAGGCTTTAATTCAAGTGGTGTCTACGTTATAATTAGAGGTTATGAAATACGAAGTAGCACAGGACATGCGCTAACACCTATTTTTAAAGACGCAATCGTGACAATAATAATAAAAATAGTCATGATTGCGTGAGAATAGATACAGTCAATTTCTCTTAGTTTTATGAGTAAAATCGGTATAGTTTGAGAGCATTCTGCATGTTCAAATTACAAATTGCCATGTACAAGGGCATTACAGTCACTTCAAATGTATGAAATGATAATACAGATCAGCACCTATACAGTCATTTAGTGTATTTGAGAGCGCTCCTCATTTTTAGTTTGTAACATCCATTGTAGGTATTAAAACTATGAACTATCTGCGTCCAAATTTCATACCATTCCTTGTAATAGAACCTCCTTTAGATTTTACTGCACCCCTCTCTTCTGATACATCGAAAAACAAACGCCATCTGCGTGTTGACATCGAGCATATTACATATTCACGTGTCAGTTCATTGGAGCTCCAATGAACAATTTGTTAAAGCTATTAGGTTCAAAAATACTCATATATCAAGAATTAACTATTATGGACAGCATTCGACAATATGATGCCATGATAGCCTGAAAGATCTACACAGCCATCAGCACATTGTCGACGTTTGGCGTTCACATCGGCCGCGTGTCTGAATTCCGTGTTCGAGAGCTTGACAACAGGAAGGAGGGCCTGCGCACACCAAAAACGGCTTCTAGAACACACAATCCCAATATTAATATACAGTTCACCAAAATGCTAAAACTAACAGCCAAGCACTGCGTAAAGCACAATGCAGGAATAGATGTTAAACGTTGTAGTGTGACAACCACAGTTACTATCAAAGCAATAGCTCATTAAACAGTCTCCAATGACGTGAAATTTCACTTAATAAATTTATAAACCACAACTAGCTCAAGGTGATGATGACCGGACAATCCGCACACAACCTTAAATACCAAAGCGCCGTTTGACGGCGCAAAATTGTTACTATTATAGTTTCCAACAAGGAAGAAGTTTGCAATTCCAATTTAAATTGGCGGCTGAAATCGTATACAAAGAAGAAAACTTTGATTCATAAAACTGACCACTTAAAATACCAACAATAATAACAAAAAAGAATCGCCGAATATCGGCCACACTTATAATTCAAGATAAATGCAGCGGAACGAGGGCACAGCGCAGTTACGTGAACTTGTAATACCAAGTATCCCGGATCCACATCCAAGTGGTTTAAGGAATGACCAGGGAAAATCAAAGCGGCTACACGAAGCAGTCACATCCAAAAATTCCACCACAAAATGGCTCACCATTTAAAGTTAGTCCAGCAGCTCGCTGTTAACATGCACGCCAGGGTAAACTCCCGCGCTCTCACAGGATTCGAGACAGAGACGACTCTTAAACAGAGCCTAGGTTGACCGGTGACTGCTTCCGCACTCCAGTTCCGCTCGCCGCCAGATTCAGGCGCCAGAATATCAACACCGTGCGTCCTCGCAGACCGACTACTCGCAATGCTCCGTGCGCTGTCTCCCTCTGTCACTGCCCCGATCGAGTCTCACCTCACGAGCCGCGGCCGTCCTAAATAGAGGGCGCTAGCCAAGCAGGACGCCGCAAAGCGCGTGACTTCGACAGAGAAACGATCCTGCCAAGAACATCGCAGGAAGTCACGGCTCACAGACGAATTGCATCCATTCATGCCTGATGTATTCCCTGATGGCGGACAGCACGTCTTCAGTTACCTAAATAAAATAACAATCCAAGCGGGGATTGTCCGAACTGCCGTCTAATGCATCCTACCTCTCGGGAGCACTTTTCCGCGGGCGTCAAATGACGCTACAGGTTATAAGACATTGTCAGCCCACCACGTTTTGCTTTGATCTGCCTGTAATCTGCCAGTGTTTTGGCAATCCCTGATGCTGTTCACATGTGTTCGCTCCGC
This sequence comes from Schistocerca americana, assembly GCF_021461395.2. NCBI lineage: Eukaryota > Metazoa > Arthropoda > Insecta > Orthoptera > Acrididae > Schistocerca > Schistocerca americana. The sequence goes on along the minus strand of NC_060121.1, from coordinate 592,846,027 downwards.
CATCCCACTTTCCTAAGACTCGAATACCCGGTTTCGATCTGTTTCTAGCTCACTCTCACATCCATTTATTACGAATTATTGCGAAACGTAGGGAGTCCGTTGGCGAAGATTCATTGAAATCAATTGCAAAACAGCCTAGATCAAAGTGCACGTTTATTTGAAGGTGGCTGGTTTCGATCATCGTATGAATATCTTGAGACTTTCAACTTCATTGGACAACAGCTGCACACGGAGCAGGAACCACTGAATGACGGTAGTCAACTGGAGTTGACTACAGTTATTCAGCATATCCTGCTCCGTGCACAGCCATTTTCCATCAATTTGGTCGAAGGTCTGAAGGTAATCAAGTGATGATTGAAACTGGTCTTCTTGTAATAAACGTGCATTGCGATCTAGACTGTTTTATAATTAATTTACAATGTTCAAGTTTGGTCACTGACTTTCACCAGCAATGTTTTCAAAAATAGCAAAGACTCAGTTTTAACTTCTCAGAAATTCATAGTTAATGTTTCTGAGGGTGCCATGAAGAGAGTCGAAAACGGTCATCCAATAAAATGAAAAAGGGAGTAGACAGTGTTTGTCTTCCAGTAAATTGAATGTACTCACGATACGCTGTGGACACATTGCCTTCAGCTATGAAACTTCCTCGGGTTGTTCAGGGAAATTTTCCTAGTATTTTTGTTGAGGGACCTGTGGTCTCCGGTGGTCCGTTACAGAGTAATAACGTAATTACGATTTTTTCAGTTTGTTAGCCCAATTACCTTTTCCTGTGTATAAGTACCTTCACAATAAAAGCGTGCATAATTCTGTCAACACAAAATGCAGAGTACTGAAACAGCACACAGATGCAACACTACTGTGATGTGACTGCCGTCCCTGCGGCGATAGCTCACCTTAGAGTCGCTATACTACTCTTCCATTATGTTCAGTGAATCCATTCACGAGAGGCACATCGGCCAACTCTTCATCAGTAAACCTATTCGTACTGGTGTGCATCACTGTTAACCTACAACTAACTATGCTGGGAAAACAAACATGAGATGAAAGCGAGCAGTACTGAAGTGATCAAAGTCGCTTTCACAGACCTGTGTAAAGTTTTGTCGCCTGTGCTGGAGGAAGAACATATCCAACAGACTATGAAATACAAGACGCGGTTCAGTTGTTGTTCTTTCATAAGCAGTTTAATACGTCGTTTTTCAGCTGTAACACAGTAAGTTGTGTATGACTACGGCTTTGTGCACCCCAAATGCACTTTGTTCTTCTATCACGACTTTGGGGTCTGTTTCAGATGCTGAACCGACATTAACATATTGTTAATGGGGATGGGATGTCAGCACAGCCCTGGAACAATGAATTTCTTGCCAAAATTCAAAATTTCCGCTAATATTCGAAACTTCCGCCAAAATCCGAAATGCACGCCAAAATTCAAAATTCCCACCAATAGTGATGGTGGGCAAGGGAGAGGGGTGAGGAGGGTTAGGGAGCAAGTACCCACATGCCGGCTGGGGATAACACATGACGCTGTATGGGGTGGTGTGGTAGTTAACAGATGAAGTTAATTAATTTGCATCTCAATTTGATACCAAAATTGCTCTCAGAACCCGATTATCCCACTACTAATTTGCCTACATTTGATTTATAATAAAGCTGCGTTTTCAGTCCGTAGATTCTATGTTCGTGTGTCCGCAGCTCGTGGTCGTGCGGTAGCGTTCTCGCTTCCCGCGCCCAGGTTACCGGGTTCGATTCCCGGTGAGGTCAGGGACTTTCTCTGCCTCGTGATGACTGGGTGTTGTGTGATGTCCTTAGGTTAGTTAGGTTTAAGTAGTTCTAAGCTCTAGGGGACTGATGACCATAGATGTTAAGTCCCATAGTGCTCAGAGCCACTTTTGAACCAAGTTAGTGTGTCTGAGTGTCAGTTGCTTCGATCAAAGAAAAGAAAGTGATTTCAATTTCATTGATTGTCGTCCGAAATCTGTACGTTCAGTCGATCGACTGCACTGTAACTGCACACGTAGTATCGTACTGATATGCAAAAGTCGGCCGTCTTCGGCCGGTGTCGGACGTTAGTGAGATCAATCGACGTCGGTGCTACTGTAATTTCCTTGGTGGAACAGGGACCTGGGTACAGTATGTAGTCTAAAATCTAGATGACTTCCAGTGGCACTAGTAACTCGAACGTTGACCTATTTTTGGTTTATTGTCTAATAATGGTGAAGATTATACATATGTCACTACCATACAACGACATTAGAAACTCGAAACTGTTCTTGTAGTTAACTGTTTCTGCGTGCATATCAGCAGATGCACTTATAAAATCTGAAATATACCCTTTCTAACTTCGTATCTGTGATGATGATGGTTCAAATTAGTATTCCTATGACGTCGCTAAATCGCTTCAGGTAAATGCCAGGATCGTTCCTTCGAAATGGCGCGGCCGCTTTTCTTCTCTATCCTACCCTAATCGGAGCTTGTGCTCCAACTCTAATAACCTCGATGCCGATGGGTCGTTAAGCCTTAATCTCCTCTTCCTCCGCCTCTTTCTTATTGTCAGGTTTAATAGAGATCCTTAATTATTTATATGTAGCTCGAGTTTCTGAGCCAACGGCCTTGCACAGTAGTAATACTGGTTTCCGTCAGATTACAGAAGTTAAGCGCTGTCGGGCTGGGCCAGCACTTGGATGGATGGCCATACAGCCTGCCGAGCGCTGTTGGAAAGCGGAGTGCACTCACACCTTGTGTGAGGCAAACTGATGAACTACATCACTGAGAAGTAGCGGCTCCGGTCTCGGAAAGTGACATACGGCTGGGCGAGCAGTGTGCTGACCACAGGCCTCTTCGTATCCATATCCAGTGACGCCTGTGGGCTGAGTATGACACGGCAGCCGGTTGGTACCTCTGGGCCTTCAAGGCCTGTTCGGGCAGAGTTTAGTTAGTCGAGTTTCTGATAGAGGGCTTTGCTGAAAATGAATTGCAGACATCAGTATAAAAACTGACACAGGTTGTTGTTACACACAGTATGACTGTTTACACAACCATAACTAAAGTAGTGGCAGTTTGGAGACTAGAACTAATAACAGCAAATGGACAAATCAATGAACTGAAATATTTGGGGGTAGCATCTTAAGTATACAAAATCAGGTGATATTATAACTAAGCTTCACCGATTTAGCGATGTATAATCTGGCAAACATTAAAACTTAACGTTCAGAAGGGAATGTTACCCAAACACTACAACATTATAGTACTTCCATCATTGTTGTATGGATGCAAAAGCTGAACCATAACTTTTGAGCAAATTGTTTTGCAGTATAATCCCAGAGGAAAACGAAACGTAAATCAAGCCAATAAGCCTAATCAATGATGATGATCATTTGTCATACGGTATAGCATAGGGACGGGCAGAAGAACATTAAAAACTTGTTAATGAGGTACACAAATACAAACATTAAATTCGCACACATCACTGTATTATCGAAAAGGCGACAAGGACAATCAGTTAGGCATCTAGAGAACAAACAGAGCTTACAGCAGGTTGCATGCAGGCCGTTTTGTCCAACGGTGTGTACCGCATCAATGCTACTACAGTCGATTTCCTAAAAGCAATATTACTTAAAATCGGCACCGACAGTCTCTAGAGTTTATGGCTGAAAAGTGTCAGTCCACCCTTTCCCTCAGGAATCAGAATTAAAGATTTTAAAAAATTGTAATTTAGTCATAGCATTTTAGACAAGACTGGAGAGGACTGACTGACACTATTAAGAAACCGAGCTGAATGAGAGGGTGATCGGCTCCAAGAGACATAATAAAGCCTCAGATCTTCCTACATAGTAAAATCGTTGAGGCTGTTGTGTCTATGTGTCTTCTCTTTTTAGTAAGGTTGCTGCTGCAAATATCTTGCATTTTCATATTTATTGATCTCATATCAGGTTGTAGCTCTCTTCTTCTGTGTTTTATCTAGTTAGTTCCCTTCTCTCCTCCCTATGCATGAAATTTTTAAAATTTTAAGGATTTTTAAGTGGCAAAGCTATGCCACTTTCATTTATAAGAAGAAAATGGTCGTATAAGTGATGCGCAAATTCCACCTTTCACTTGATGTGTGTGGTATTATAATAGTGCAGTGCAACGATGTGTTCAAAGGTTTTATATCAGAGCCTGCATCCCTTCAACCTCATCCTTTCCCTTATACCAGGACAAATTCTGCCCTTCGCATTACCATTTGTTCTTAATGTTCTTAAAATGTAGATAATTGATTTGCAGCACCTATCATGAAACATAAGTATCATGTCTAACAGAACTGACACACACAGTCGTTTCTGAGCTACCTGCTGTTCGTGCCTCCTTGGACTGTCTGCCCCTTGATCTTCTAGGCCTACCTTTAAATGCAGCGAAACAAGGGCAGGCCAAAAGATGTGAGGCAAAACATCTGAACAATGACACCTCGCAAAGTGACTCTGTAGTCGTCTGAGGAACCACTCACACGTTCGGTAAGAGCGATTGGTCAGGGAGGTAATTCTCATGGGACGAACCAGAAATACACAGACAGAACTAATGTTGTTACGTCTTGAAGCACATGTCTTTTTCATGTTGACAGTGACTTTGCACATTTCCTGTTGCTTTACATCTGTGTTGACATAGTATCCAATTCAACTACAGTTTAACCATTAGCAATAATGCATTGCTATGAATGATGGTGATACATTTCATAAGCCTGCTACCTGTTTGGAGGGCCAACGTTCACTCAACACTGATTTCTGCTATTTCGTTGAGCCAGGTTGATAACAGTTCGATCACGTCTAAATGCCTTGACAACCAGGTGGCGTTTTCGCGATTCCAGAACTTTTTAAAAAATTTGTACAAATTGTTTTCATGCTCTGTCAATCTGTGAATGTTAGTGACACTTTTTATTGTCCTGTTACCTATATGGTGAGCCAATGTACATCCAGCGTTCAGTCCGATGAACTGCTGATTGAAGATGAAACAGTTTGCCTAGATAACCAACTGGTGTTTATATGATGTCACACTTTACACATTCATACAAATACTTACGGATATTTCTACATCTACATCTACATCCATACTCCGCAAGCCACCTGACAGTGTGTGGCGGAAGGTACCCTGAGTACCTCTATCGGTTCTCCCTTCTATTCCAGTCTCGTATTGTCCGTGGAAAGAAGGATTGTCGGTATGCTTCTGTGTGGGCTCTAATCTCTCTGATTGTATCCTCATGGTCTCTTCGCGAGATATACGTAGGAGGGAGCAATATACTGCTTGACTCTTCGGTGAAGGTATGTTCTCGAAACTTCAACAAAAACCCGTACCGAGCTACTGAGCGTCTCTCCTGCAGAGTCTTCCTCTGGAGTTTATCTATCATCTCCGTAACGCTTTCGCGATTACTGAATGATCCTGTAACGAAGAGCGCTGCTCTCCGTTGGATCTTCTCTATCTCTTCTATCAACCCTATCTGGTACGGATCCCACACTGCTGAGCAGTATTCAAGCAGTGGGCGAACAAGTGTACTGTAACCTACTTCCTTTGTTTTCGGATTGCATTTCCTTAGGATTCTTCCAATGAGTCTCAGTCTGGCATCTGATTACCGACGATCAACTTTATATGATCATTCCATTTTAAATCGCTCCCAATGCGTACTCCCAGATAATTTATGGAATTAACTGCTTCCAGTTGCTGACCTGCTATTTTGTAGCTAAATGATAGGGGATCTATCTTTCTATGTATTAGCAGCACATTACACTTGTCTACATTGAGATTCAATTGCCATTCCCTGCACCATGCGTCAATTCGCTGCAGATCCTCCTGCATTTCAGTACAATTTTCCATTGTTACAACCTCTCGATACACCACAGCATCATCTGCAAAAAGCCTCAGTGAACTTCCGATGTCATCTACTAGGTCATTTATGTATATTGTGAATAGCAACGGTCCTATGACACTCCCCTGCGGCACACTTGAAATCACTCTTACTTCGGAAGACTTCTCTCCATTGAGAATGACATGCTGCGTTCTGTTATCTAGGAACTCCTCAATCCAATCACACAATTGGTCTGATAGTCCATATGCTCTTACTTTGTTCATTAAACGACTGTGGGGAACTGTATCGAACGCCTTGCGGAAGTCAAGAAACACGGCATCTACCTGTGAACCCGTGTCTATGGCCCTCTGAGTCTCGTGCTAGAATAGCGCGAGCTTGGTTTCACATGACCGTCTCTTTTGAAACCCATGCTGATTCCTCCAGAGTAGATTTATAGTCTCCAGAAAAGTCATTATACTCGAACATAATACGTGTTCCAAAATTCTACAACTGATCGACGTTAGAGATATAGGTCTATAGTTCTGCACATCTGTTCGACGTCCCTTCTTGAAAACGGGGATGACCTGTGCCCTTTTCCAATCCTTTGGAACGCTGCGCTCTTCTAGTGACCTACGGTACACCGCTGCAAGAAGGGGGGCAAGTTCCTTCGCGTACTCTGTGTAAAATCGAACTGGTAACCCATCAGGTCCAGCGGCCTTTCCTCTTTTGAGCGATTTAATTGTTTCTCTATCCCTCTGTCGTCTATTTCGATATCTACCATTTTGTCATCTGTCTTTTTTCACTGTACATTCTCTGTGAATTGACAAGAAACAGTACATCGATTCCGTTCTTGTTCCCAAAATAACCACTGACATATTGATTATTTCTGTTATTGCCATTTCTTGTATAATTGTAAAATGTCAAATACTCATGTGTACTTCATTATATATATTTTGTTAATTTGACCCACACTTTTACTTATAATGTTACAGCTTACATTTAGCTTATGCATCTTCAATTTCGTTTTACAATATGTCGCATATTTTGACGCAAAGTCTTAGTTTGCGTCTGGCCATCACTGATCGATAACAGTATGTATCAATTCAGGTTTTATTTCTTAGATAACTTAATTTTTATTTGTGGGACATCCACAGTAGTAGTATAATTGGGGGTATCAGGACAAATTTGAAATCAAATTGATCTGCATTCAATTAAAGTGATCAATTAATTACCCCATCACTCCCAACCTTTCCCAGGCCCACACCATGCCACTGACAGCGTCATGCGGTTTCCTCTGCCTTCTTCACCCCACCCTTCCTCCACCCCTCCCCCTACCCCATTGGCGGGAATTTCGAATTTTGGCTGGAATTTCTTTGTCCCAGGGCTGTGCTGAGGTCCCACCATACCCCCCAATCAGGAACTGGCGGGAAAGTAAAAATGGCGGTACCCTTTCTGGGATTCGAACCCTAGTCCTTGGAAAATCCAATTACACCCCACCGACACATGGAAATGGCCCAGATGCAGGAGAGCAAGATTAGGATTCTGTACTTTATTTATTTGGCTGCAAAGTTGAAGTAAATATCGGTCCTAGTTACGTATCTAAGCATAAAGATCGGTCCTAACTACACAACTATACATATAGTGCAACACAAGGACTGCCTAAAATCGCAACACAACTCAAGAATTGACGATGTCATACAACTGGTGTTATCCTGCTGGGAAAAAATTTCACGATACCGCTCGAAACCAGCAAGTTGGCAGGGAAAAAAGGATGGAGTAGGAGGTACCATCTTTATTCTTTTGATGGGAAATATATTCAACTGACGAGATGCTCGTATTTTACAGAGAGCAATTTAATAAATGTATTACCTCTAAGCATATGGCTGATGACTATACCTATCATGGTTTGACGTCAGAGTTCGCTACAGATGCCTGCTCGAGAATCACCCTGCAACCCTCGAAATTGGAACCAATACACACTACCAAAGCTGATGGAAAATGCTTCACTGCTCTAATTACACATCGAAATTGGCGTGAAAAGAAACAGCACTTATAATGACTGGGTCATAATGCAAGACATGTACTGGGGAAAATCATCAGTCCCAAAAGATTGCAGAGGAGGTGGTAGATGAATGTGCATTCTCCTCAATGTACGATCACAAACTGCTGAAATTAGAGGCCCTCTTACCTCTCCTTTTCCCTCCCCTTCCCTCCATCCCTCTCTCCCTCCCACTCTCCTTCCACCTACAGGTGGACACAGGCCTTTTCAAATGGCAAGCTGCTACGGAGCATCTCACGGTTTTTCTGTGGCCCCTTGCCATCACAAAAGGAAAATTTGACCAATCGAGCAACTATTAAAAAGGTTTTACCAAGGCGATTCTATATTACACTGGAGTTTATGAAACAAATCGTAAGAGCCTGTCTTGTAACAGAAGCGCCTATAAGATTTTATCGTGTCTCTCCCTTCCGGTACATCAAAATCGAATACCATCTGTGTGCTAATATTTAACATTTTTGATCCATAACTTACCTCTATCGACATGTCTCTAAAGTTTCTATCATACAGCAGATTCTTGTGTTCTAGTTTTGTAAGCAGTTTGACCATTACACACAATCTACGCACATTTCGGAAAAAAAGAGTATCATTTCTAGGTTCCACAAGGATGTATAACTCAAGTGGTGTCTATTTTAAAATTAGAGGTTATGAAGTGTGACATAACATAGGACTTACGGTAACACCTATTTTTAGACACGTAATCGCGACGATAATAATAAAAACATTCAATATCACACGAGAATAGATACAGCCAATTTCTATTAGTGTTAAGATCAAAATCGGTATAGTTTTGAGAGAACTGTCTGCATCCAAACTTTAACCAGTTATATCAACCCCTGTAATAGAACCTCCTATAAGATTTTACCACGTCTCTCTCTTCTGATATACCTAAAAACAAATACCGTGCGTGTGTTGACATCGAGCATATTATACATACACATATCGCTCCATTGGAGCAGATGATCAGTGGCCGAAGTCGCTTGCACAGAACTGTTAAAAAAAAAAAGTGTGTGAAATCTTATGGGACTTGACTGCTAAGGTCATCAGTCCCTAATCTTACACACTGCTTAACCTAAATTATCCTAAGGACAAACACAAACACCCATGCCCGAGGGAGGACTCGAACCTCCGCCGGGACCAGCCTCACAGTCCATGACTGCAGCGCCTAAGACCGCTCGGCTAATCCCGCGCGGCTGCACAGAACTGCATGAAGTTTTATCGACTGTATTGGAGGAAGACCATATCCAACACGCTATTAATCACAAGAGAGAGTTCCTATATTCCTCCTTCACAAGCAGTTTATTACATTGTTTTTTCGCCTGTAACACATCCAAGCAGGTTTCAGCACCGCCATACACTTTGTTTTTCTACCACGACTTCGAGGTCGGTGTCACGGGCTAAACAGACATTAACACATTTCGATCTATTGGTTCTCACAGAAAGCTGAACATCGCATGGTGTAAAGAATGCATCTCCCAAACCGCACAGGTCGGTAGAAATAAAACTCAGAGCCGATTTTTCTCAGTGACAAAATTGTGGAAGACATTGCAACAATTGGAAACTGGAAGAGCTATTGGCATTGTGGAGCGTTTCCAACAGCGATCTGCAGGTGATAGCCTGTACAGTTAATCTCATCTTCTACAGTGACAGGATAACGGATGTTGCGGTATTCCATTTCAATGAGCCTTGTTGCTCATTTTAGAGTTTTTACTGTTCCAGTGTTAACCACTGCCAGAAGGTGGTGTTCAGAACATGCGTGGCGAAGTAGAAATTAAAAGAGGTACTGTTACCATATTGCTGAAAAGAAAAAAAGGAGAAGAGCATCGCAGTATGTGGAAACAGGACGAGGCTGCAGCATTGAGGAACGCTTCCAAACAACTGCCTGAAGGTGCTGGATGACCTCTACATTTAATACCATGCTCCACAGCGAAAAGCAGCAGATATCCAGTGTTCCGCAAAGGCTCTCTCCATCTCAACCAGGTGGTGTCGGTCAATCATTATGTGATAATCAACAGCATATCAGTAGATGGATGGAATGGGAAAGACACCACTGATATGGGGCGAAGTACTGTAATATGCACCGCAGTTAATAACGCAATCAATTTAAACAATTTTCACAGTTGTTATTAATTTCAACGCCAGCCAATGATACAGCAGAATACTTGCCAATTTCTGTATTATCGCTAAAGCACTCTGCACTATTTTGCGAGTACCATATACTAGATTGCAAGTCCAAATAAATGACTGTTCAGTACGTCCATTCAGTCATATTTATCAAAGTATACCAATTGTTCCATAATTTCAGTGCCAGCCAATGACACAGCAGAATGCTACCCCATTCTGTATCATTGCTAAACCACCCCTCCACTACGTTGCAGGTACCATATACTAGATTGCGAACGTAGATGCATGACTGAGTAGTACGTCCATTCGGTCGTATACATCAAAGCATACCAGTTGTTCCGTAAATTTCAACACTAGCCAATGAAACAGCAGAATGTTTCCCAATTTCTGCATCACTTCAGACTGCGTCCTATAGAGATGCAATTAGGTTAGCTGCATATTTCCAGCGCATCGATCGTAGTGCAGAATTTACGATTACGACTGGGTATCTTTCACTTTGTGAATGGACGTCACAGAGTATTCTCGCATTCATAGGATAAAGTTGGAGATTGACAGATACCTCCCACATTGTCCTGGACCAATCCTCCTTGCAACACCAGTGTTACCCACGGCTCCCATCTAAATGCATAAGATCTCCCCATATGGGTCCGTGTCGAGGAAGGTAGCATCTCTTATCAGTGTATAATAGACATGAGAGTGTCGCAGTGATATAACAGACAGCTAAGAAGCAATATGTGGTATATACATGCTTTAACTCCAGACAGATGGAGTTTGAAACATTTCACGTAAATCAACAGTGCTAGCAATTCTGAAGGATTATTCCACTGTCTGGAGTCATTAGTAGAAAGGTACTGGCATGAGAGGAATGATATAGAGCAGTGGTTCCCAACAGGTGGTCCGCGCACCCCCAGGGGTCCGCGAGCTATGCCAGAGGGGTCCGCAACATGATATTAGAATAAAAAATATATTAAATATATTTCTTATGATAACAGATTTTTCGTTTTGGCCGCTTCCTGCATGAACAGAGCTCTAGCGAACACTAACTTCTACGGCTAGCGTCTTCCTAGACCCAACTGACACTACCACACTCTAGCGCACAACTAGAATTAGATAGAGGCAAATAGTTCTGCTGTATGCCGTTAGACTGCGCACGCTGTCTCTTTGCAGCTGACAACTGACAGTCACTTTACACAGAATCTCGCATTTCAGACGACAGTCAGCCATTGTTAATTTATTGCCAGTGCTTTCACAGACCGTGTTGTTTGCATATTCAGTATTCTGTATTAAAACAGTAGTGTTTATAAAACGTTGTTTTTCGCGGAAGCTACAGTTCGCGTAGTTAAAAATGGACCGTTGGTTAAAAAGTGGTTCGTTAAAACGAGAAAGGCCTGCAGATGAAGAAGAAGATAACGCATTTGATGTTCAAGCAAGTAAGTCAGTGACTCTCGAACCGAAGTTGTCAGTGTCCATTGAACCTAAATCGTCGGCGTCTCTTGAGCCTAACCCTTCCAAGATCAGTGTTAAGCTTACTGGAAAAATTAGAAAATATAATCCTGATTACTTGGTAATCGATTTTACGTTCACTGGACCTGAGCAACAGCCTAAACCTCAATGTGTAATTTGCTATGAAAGTCTTTCGAATAAATGTATAAAACCAGCACAAAAAAATGTTCAAATGTGTGTGAAATCTTATGGGACTTAACTGCTAAGGTCATCAGTCCCTAAGCTAACACACTACCTAACTTAAATTATCCTAAGGACAAACACACACACCGATGCCCGAGGGAGGTCTCAAACCTCCGCCTGGACTAGCCGCACAGTCCATGACTGCAGCGCCTTAGACCGCTCGGCTATAAAACCAGCAAAACTCCGGCGCCAACTTGAAACAAAGCACCCTGAGTGCAAAAGTAAGTCATTAGATTTTTTTCAAAAATAAATTAGGAGAGCTGAAAACATGTCGTAAAACAATTACCAAACATTGTGGTGCAAATGAAAATGAAAATGCAATCTTTGAGCCTTACGAGGTGGCTCAGCTTGTTGCTAAATGTGGGAAAAACCACACAATTGCTGAGGAACTTATACTGCCATCAGCAATAATACTTTTGAAGGGAATGTTAGATGATGCAGCTGCTAAGGTAATAGCAACTGTCCCGCTCTCAACTAATACTGTTCAAAGACGAATTACTGTATGGCGGTTAACATCGAAGAAACATCGCTGGCTAGACTTTACATAAGTGACATGTACGCTCTACAATTTGATGAAGGCACAGACATATCACAAAAAGCTATAATATTGGTTTTCGCACGATTGTTATGGGAGGACCAAGTATTCGAAGATTTTCTTTTTTCATGCGAATTACTGCATACGACAGCAGACGACATTTTTACTGCATTAAATAATTATCTCAATGAACACGATGTCACCCGGAAAAAATGTGTAGGCTTGTCGACGGATGGAGCAAAGTCAATGGCTAGCAAAAAAACAGGACTTCTAGCTCGTATCAAAGCAGTAGCCCCTGAGGTGAAATGGACTCACTGTCGTATCCATCGTGAAGCCTTACTAGCCAAAAGATTTCCTGATCCGTTGCAAAAGATACTTAACGAAGTAGTTCAAATCATCAACTACATTAAAACTCGACATCTGCAATCCAGATTATTTTCTTTGTGATGTAAAGAGATCGGCAGTGAGCATGAGCAACTTCTTATTCATACGGAAGTAAGATGGCTTTCTCGAGGTAGGATCTTGTCAAGATTTTCTGAACTTAGAGACGAGGTTCGTGTCTTCCTTCTTGACACAAAGTACGTGGATTTTCTCACTAACTTCTCTTGGCTTTGCTCAGTTGCGTACTTAGCTGACGTGTTAGAACACTTGAACGTGTTAAACTTGAGTTTACAAGGAAGAAACGTAGACACGTTCAAAGTTGAGGATAAGATTAGTGCTAAGGTCAAAAAGTGTCAGATCTGGACGTCAAGGATAGAAAACGAGTCACTAACTAACTTTTCTACTTTAAAACAATTCTTAGAGTCATCAGAGGAGAGTTTGCCTGACCAGATGAAGATCAACTTAGCGGAGCATCTACGCAGCTTGGCCACCATTTTCAGAGAGTATTTCCCTGAACCTGACCCTGACGACAGATGGATTCGAAATCCCTTCAGCTGTGAAGAAATAGACAAAATCCAAGGCCTCACTGAAGAAGAGCAAGATCTGTTAAAATTATAGACTTCTGGGCATCAGTACGCAAGGACTACAAGAAACTTGGAGATAAGGCAATGAAGAAGATCTTTCCATTTGCTACCACATATCGGTGTGAGCAAGCATTTTCTTCCACGTGTTTCATGAAAAACAAATATAGCAATCTCCTCGACATGCGGTCGGATTTCAGAGTGGAAGTTTCAAGTTTGGAACCTAGTATTTCAGAAATAATGGACTCAAAGGTCAGATTGAACTCATCTCATAGTTATTAATTAAAACTAACTGTATACTGATGGAGTACTCTGTTGTAACTGTATTTCTTAAAATAAATAATACCTTGCATGAAATTAGTGTTTTCTTATTTTTCACACATGTCTGCTCAATGCAGTCTCAAGTGTAGTACAATTGAAAGGCCAGTACACTCAGTTTTAATATTTTCCTGTCATTTTCAGCTCATACTCAATTTTTATTTTTTAAAGGAGTTTGTTATACTTAACACCCAGATTTGAAGACAAAGATTTTGAGCAATAATCAAAAATTTAACAGTAACAATGATGGCTTAATTGAAAAAGTTTTAAGCTCAATATTTTTTCAATAATGAATATGTCAGTGTTTTTCTAAGTACCAAAAATAGAAAACGTATAAAAAGACTCTTAATTTTGCGTTTTTAGGTACTTGATACTGTGATATGACAAGGTAAAAATCATGCTCGATGAGGGGGTCCTCGAGAAAATTTTGTTGGGAACTCCTGATATAGAGCATAAACCCACCATACTCCTATGGTTAGAGGGAGCTGCACCTAAAAATGTTATATTGTTAAAGCCATGTGGTTTCCGAAGTATTAGTCGTGTGGAATGCAGCGCTCTTTATTCTCTAATGCAGGATATATATGTCTAACATCAGACACAGAAGCAGTCCACAAGTTTCCTTCCCCAGTAAGCATGGTGACAAAATTTAAAATAGTTAAACTACTTCCTTCTACATTATTCTACTGTCCTAACAAGGGATCGTCAGTGTGTATCCACCGGTTGAGTTGATCGTAAACCAATTCGAACAAAGTAAGAAGATTCCTGTTCTGTCCCTTAGGAAATTTAAGTCATAAATGTACGCACCCTCAATCACACTTCCCACATCAGACGTGTATCATTAGTAGTAGTAGTAGTATCAGTTTCGATGGATGCAGCTATGTCTCACGAGGAAACAGAGCAAGGAAAAACCCGGCATGAATATTCCTTATAGCTGATACGTTGAGGTAACCCCCCCCCCCTCTGCTGCATAAAAAATGCACACGAAGGAGCAGCAACGTCTTACGATGGAGTAAGCACCACAAACATTTGCGAAAGGAGATGTAACCGCCTTATTGCTGTTTACTGTAGCGTTACCACAGCTCTGATAGCATACTTCTTGCACAATTAGATTAGTACATGTTCCATAGATCATGAATACGACACTTCGTAATGATGTGGAACGTGTCAGGTTAATAAAAGGTGTCTATACAAGATATTACATTAGACAAAATATTACATGACACTCAATAATTTTTTTTTATTTTCCTTTTTTTGTGGAGGTTGGGAAATTACCCACTTACTATATCCAAAAATTCATCTAATGAGTAGAAGGAGTTGCCATAAAGAAAGTCTTTTAATTTCCTTTTAAATGCTACATGGCTATCTGTCAGACTTTTTGTGCTGTTAGGTAAGTGACCAAAGACTTTTGTGGCAGCATAATTTACCCCCTTCTGAGCCAAAGTTAGATTTAACCTTGAGTAGTGAAGATCATCTTTTCTCCTAGTGTTGTAGCCATGTACACTGCTATTACTTTTGAATTCGTTCGGATTGTTAATGACAAATTTCATGAGTGAATATATATGTTGTGAGGCTACAGTGAAGATTTCTAGCTCTTTGAATAAGTGTCTGCAGGATGATCTTGGATGAGCTCCAGCAATTATTTTGATTACACGCTTTTGTGCAATGAACACTCTTTTACTCAATGATGAGTTACCACAGAATATGATGCCACACGAAAGCAGAGAATGAAAATGGACGTGGTAAGCTAATTTACTCAGAAGTTCTCATCTGATGTTAGGTAGTTTTGTTGATGTGTAGAATAATATAGCAATTTCGTCCTATCACCACATGTCTTGAGTACACCGCCTTTATACTATTGAAGGTGATAAACGCGAAATCGGTCCACTCTCCTGCAGAACGCTCAAGAGATGGCTTAAGTCTGATAAACGCATTGATTCTTCTCCTTAGTACTTAGGGAATAACATTGTTTGTGAGAACCAACCGGAATTCGGTAATATTTATATTCAACTGCATCTGTGAGAACACAGTTATGGATTGGAATATATATGTTTTGCGTGCTTTAAAAAGGTGCTTCTGTGTAATATTTATGTCGCCTTTGTTGTAGTACGTGCTACAAAAAACCACGTAGTTTACAGGGGAAGGGGGAGGGTTAAAAGTTAATGCAAACAGAGCGTAATTTTTCTCGGTCTTGAGTGTCCGGGAACCTCCAACGCAACTCAATTCCTCACATTTCGTGGTACTTTTTCTCTAATTTTATGTACTGTCAGTCAATTTGGGTGGTTTTGAAAGTACACTACTGGTCATTAAAATTGCTACACCACGAAGATGAAGTGTTACAGACCCGAAATTTAACCGACAGGAAAAAGATGCTGTGATATGCAAATGTTTAGCTTTTCAGAGCATTCACACAAGGTTGGCGCCGGTGGCGACACATACAACGTGCTGACATGAGCAAAGTTTCCAACCGATTTCTCATACACAAACAGCAGTTGACCGGCGTTGCCTGGTGAAACGTTGTTGTGATGCCTCGTGTAAGGAGGAGAAATGCGTACCATCACGTTTCCGACTTTGATAAAGGTCGGATTGTAGCCTATCGTATCGCGTAGCGGTTTATCGTATCGCCACATTGCTGCTAGCGTTTGTCGAGATCCAATGACTGATGGCAGAATATGGAATGGGTGAGTTCAGGAGGGTAATACGGAACGCCGTGCTGGATCCCAACGGCGTCGAATCACTAGCAGTCGAGATGACAGGCATCTTATCTGCATGGATGTAACGGATCGTGCAGCCACATCTCGATACCTGAGTGAACAGATGGGGACGTTTGCAAGACAACAACCATCTTCACGAACAGTTCGACGACGTTTGCAGCAGCATGGACTATCAGCTCGGAGACCATGGCTGCGGTTACCCTTGACGCTGCATCACAGAGAGCAGCGCATGCGATGATGTACTGAACGACGAACATGGGTGCACGAATGGAAAAACGTCATTTTTTCGGATGAATCCAGGTTCTGTTTACAGCATCATGATGGTAGCATCCGTGTTTGGCGACATCGCGGTGAACGCACATTGGAAGCGTGTATTCGTCATCGCCATACTGGCGTATCACCCGGCTTGATGGTATGGGGTGCCATTGGTAACACGTTTCGGTCACCTCCTGTTCGCATTGACGGCACTTTGAACAGTGGACGTTACATTTCGGATGTGTTACGACCCGTGGCTCTACCCTTCATTCGATCCCTGCGAAACCCTACATTTCAGCAGAATAATGCACGACCGCATGTTGCAGGTCCCGTGCGGGCCTTTCTGGATACAGAAAATGTTCGACTGCTGCCCTGGCCAGCACATTCTCCAGATCTCTCACCAACTGAAAACGTCTGGTCAGTGGTGGCCGAGCAACTGGCTTGTCACAATACGCCAGTCACTACACTTGATGAACTGTGGTATCGTGTTGAGGCTGCATGTGCAGCTGTAACTGTACACGCCATCCAAGCTCTGTTTGACTCAATACCCAGGCATATCAAGGCCGTTATTACGGCCAGAGGTGGTTGTTCTGGGTACTTATTTCTCAGGATCTATGCACCCAAATTGCGTGAAACTGTAATCACTTGTCAGTTCTAGTATAATACAGGGTGATTCAAAAAGAATACCACAACTTTAAAAATGTGTATTTATTGAAAGAAACATAATATAACCTTCTGTTATACATCATAACAAAGAGTATTTAAAGAGGTTTTTTTTTCACTCAAAAAAAAGTTCAGAGATGTTCAATATGGCCCCCTCCAGACACTCGAGCAATATCAACCCGATACTCCAACTCGTTCCACACTCTCTGTAGTAGATCAGGCGTAACAGGTTGGATAGCTGCTGTTATTTCTCGTTTCAAATCATCAATGGTGGCTGGGAGAGGTGGCCGAAACACCATATCCTTAACATACCCCCATAAGAAAAAATCGCAGGGGGTAAGATCAGGGCTTCTTGGAGGCCAGTGATGAAGTGCTCTGTCACAGGCTGCCTGGCGGCCGATCCATCGCCTCGGGTAGTTGACGTTCAGGTTTCATAACTAACCTTTTTCGTAGGACTCTCCATACAGTTGATTGTAGAATTTGCAGCTCTCTGCTAGCTCTGCGAGTCGATTTTCCTGGGCTGCGAACAAATGCTTGCTGGATGCGTGCTACATTTTCATCACTCGTTCTCGGCCGTCCAGAACTTTTCCCTTTGCACAAACACCCATTCTCTGTAAACTGTTTATACCAACGTTTAATACACCACCTATCAGGAGGTTTAACACCATAATTCGTTCGAAATGCACGCTGAACAACTGTCGTCGATTCACTTCTGCCATACTCAATAACACAAAAAGCTTACTGTTGAGCGGTCGCCATCTTAGCATCAACTGACGCTGACGCCTAGTCAACAGCGCCTCAAGCGAACAAATGTACAACTAAATGAAACTTTATAGCTCCCTTAATTCGCCGACAGATAGTGCTTAGCTCTGCCTTTTGTCGTTGCAGAGTTTTAAATTCCTAAAATTGTGGTATTCTTTTTGAATCACACTGTATATTTGTCCAATGAATACCTGTTTATCATCTGCATTTCTTCTTGGTGTAGCAATTTTAATGGCCAGTATTGTATTTTCACGATTTTACATATTTCGTAGTATTTCTCTCAATTTTACATGCTTCCCGCCAATTGTTCGTAATTATGCAAAGTGTTCCTCGTTTTTTACCGATTTTACGTCATTTTTTCATATTTTTTGAAATATTTCTCTATCTATATATCCATATTGCATGCATTTATACGAGGATATTTGCGTGTCCTATATATCAGCTTACTAAAGTATCCTAAGAATTCCTATCTTCCCCATGATATATATGCATGCATTTTGGATTGGAAGAATATGAAAAGTATAATAACATTCGGCTCATACCTATATTAGACTCAGCGGGAGGTGTAGATTGGAAACTGACAGTCTGGAAACAAATCCATGTATTACTTTGATACATCAGAGATCTTGTCTGCAAACTCATGTAACGATGCACTTGATGGAAACTCAATGTTTAGCACAGTTCTGTTCATCTGACTTCCACTCTATCGTGTAGGAATGTGCAACAGATAGTTGACATGTGGACAGAGTTGATTTCAGCTGCTGCTCTGGGTTCTTTTTCCGATAAGTATATGCTCTTATTGATTACCAGATGAGCTTCGCTACTTTTGTTTACACTTCCAAACTCTGATACATCGCCGGCCGGTGGGGCCGAGCACTTCTAGGCGCTTCAGTCTGGAGCCGCGCGACCGCTACAGTCGCAGTTCCGAATCCTGCCTCGGGCACGAATCTGTGTGATATCCTTAGTTTAGTTAGGTTTAAGTAGTTCTAAGGTCTAGGGGACTGATGACCTCAGATGTCAAGTCCCATAGTGCACAGAGCCATTTGAACCATTTCTGATACATCTCCGGAACCATGTCAGGACGTCTACAAACTGTAGAGTTCGTTTTTTATCCTAGCAATAAGTTATTCGTTAGTTCACAGTGTGTCGACTGCACTTAGCGTACTAGAACGTGAGAGCTTCTCCTCCCTGTATCTATAGAGTGTTCACCCTCAGAAATGTAATTTACAGACGAGCAGCTAGCAAGTTCTGCATTTGAACTGCAACCGTCCACTGCTGATAGCTCTACACATGCATACATACAGAGACTATGCATGCATATTACCAATCGCGGAGCCTCGATTTCAACCGCTTGTACGTCATTTTCGACAGTGCAAACAGTGAAAAGCTCTTCGCAGAACGGTTCTGTATGGTACGTAAGCACATTTAAACTCATCCTGCTATAGAGCATAACAGCTTCGATGCAAGTTATATTACCGATATTTCGTAACAAGTTTGTCTAGATTCCTCAGTAATAACAATAAACCAATGCATCCTGCTGCGCCTATCTCACTTCCTTTTATACCCTTAAAGTTGCTTGAGGACAGCACATTATCATTCCAGTTCCTTTGGACGGAGGGAGACAGTCCTTCATATCATTCTTATGTATAGTACAAAACAGCACATTACTCAGACAGTATACCACTGTACTTGAATGCACCCACTCACCCACAACCATATATTCTACCACATTACTCAGACGGTATACCACTGTACTTGAATGCACCCACTCACCCACAACCATATACTCTACAGGTGCAGTGTATTTGCTCTATTTTCTGTATGTCTATGTGTATGTGAGTGTCATGGATGGCTGCCATAAGCCTCATCCAGTCTTCTCGTTGGTGGATCCACCTTCAAATCCTATCCTGGATATACTGCATTGCGGATCATCTTCTAGACACCATTCAGATATAATGTATGGCAGGTGCACCAGCGAGAGGACTGGGTCAGTTTTATTGGAGCCACCTCCAACACATGCATGGACATAGACATACAAAAATTAGAGCAAATGCATTGCATCTGTAGAATATTTGGTTGTGAGTGACTGGACACATTCGAGTAGAATACTATACCATCCGACTAATTTGTTGTTCTGGGCCATACATAAGAATGATACTCATGAAGGACTGTCTCCATCCTTCCAACGGACATCTAGCACACAAAATAGCAGAACTGGCATGCTTATGTTCCGTAGTTGTGGATCTTTAAGAGTATAAAAGGAGGCATGACTGGTGCAGCTGAACAAGTTGGTTTGTTGCTACTACTGAAGAATCTAGACGATATTGTTACGAAATATTGGTAATACAACTTGCGTCAAAGATGTTATGCTCTTTAGCAGGATAAACTTAAATGTTCTTACAAACCCTACAGAATCGTTCCACGAGGAGTTTTCGCTATTTCCACAGTCGAAAATAACTTACAAGCGGTTGGAATCGATACTGCCAGACTGGTACTATGTATGCATAGTCTCTATACGTGTGTGTGTCTAGAACTGTCAGTGGTGGGCCATTGCAGACTGACTGCTCGTCTGTAAATTACATTGCCAAGGCTGAGAACTCCGTAGATACTGGGAGGGAAGCTCTCACATTACAGTATGCTAAGTGCGGTCGACACACTGTCAACTAACGAACAATTTATTATTAGGAAAATCTACTATTTGTAGATGCCTTGACTTGGTTCTGGAGATGTATCAGAGATTGGAGGCAGTGAAGCTCATCTGGTAAGCAATAACAGCATATACTTATGGTTAAAAGAAACCAGAGCAGCAGCAGAAATCAACTCTGTACACATGTCAACTCCGTGTTGCAGATCCTTACATGGTAGAGTGGAAGTCAGATGAGCGTGTAGAATTGTGCCAGATGCCAGACTTTGAGTTTCCATCAAGTGCGTCTCTGCATGAGTCTGTAGAAAAGCTCTGTGATTTGCCATAGCAATTAATGGATTTGTTTACAGAGTACAAGTTTCCAATCTGCACCCATCGTTGAGTCTCATCTGTGTATGAAGCGAGTGTTGATATACTTGTCGTGATCTTCCTATCGAAAATGCATGCATGTAGATCATAGGGAAGATGGGAATTCTTAGGAAATTTTAGTAGGCTGGTGTATAGGACACGCAAATATGAATGTATAAAATCAGCAATGCATGGGAATGCAAGGAATATGACCATATAGATATGGAAAAATATAAAAAACGTATGAAAAAATGAAATAAAATAAGTAAAAATCGACAAAAACCTGCAATAACTACGAAAAATTGATGAGAAACACGTGAAATTGAGGGAAATACTACGAAATATGTAAAATCCTGAAAAAACCTCCAAAATTACGTAAATTGACTGTGAATAAATAAAATTAGAGATAAAGTACCATGAAATGGGTGTGATTGAGGGGTACCCAGATACTCAATAGAGAGAGAAACATAAAATTATGCCCTGTTTGCATTCACTTTTAACCCTCCATTCCCTTTGTTAATTTCGATGGGTTTTCGTACATATACTGCAACAAAGGCGATATAATTATTAGACACAGGCGCCATATTAAAGCATGCAGAACATACATATCCCAGGGGATAACTGTGTTCTTACACATGCAGTCGAATATAGATATTGCCGAACTATGGTCGGTTCTCACAAACAATGTTATTCCTTAAGTATTATGGACAGGAATCAATGCATTTTTCAATTTATCAAAGCTATTCCCTAGACCGTTCTATAGGAGAGTGGACCGATTTCACACATATCACCGTCAATAGTGTGAGGGGTGTGTACTCGAGAGATGGTGTTTTAGGGCGAAATTACTATATTATCCTACACACGAGCAAAACTACCTAACATCAGACTGGGACTTCACTGTGGAAGAGGAATACTATCAGAGATGTGGGGATGCTACAATAAACAGCAATAAGACTGTTACATCTCCTTTGGCTAATGATTGTGGTGCTTACTCCCTTGTAAGAAGCTGCTGCTTCTTCATGTACATTTTTGTGCAACACTGTGGGTGATATGTCAATGTATCAGCTACCAGAAATATTCACGTCATTTTTCCTCGATGTATTTACTACTGAGACATAGCGACATCAGTCATAACTGATACTACCACTACTACTAATGATAAGCATGACTGACACGGGATGTACAATTGACTGTGTGTATGTTTCTGACTAAAAAGAGACATATAAATCCATTAATTTCCTAAGAGACAGAAGTCTCCTGACTACGTTTATAATCTGAATTAGTTTCTAAGCAGCTTGAGTGACGGATAGATATTGGTGATGCTTCCTAGGACAGCAGAATAGTTTAGAAGGAAGAACTTTTATGATTTTAAAGTTTTTCCCCATAGAGACTGGGGTAGGAAACTTGCAGGGTGTTTGTATGTACGACGTTGATCACACATATCCTGCATTAGAGTATAAAGAGCACTGCATTCCGCATGACTAATACTTCAGAAACCATACAGCTTTAACAATATAGCATTCTTAGTGGAGGACCGTGTAACTAAAAGAGTTTACGAGTGTGCTCTATGATCATTTCCTTTATATTGGTATCATTCTGGTACTGATTCCAGACAGTGGAAAAATTCCTCAGAATTGATAGCACAGTTGATCCACGTGAAATATTTCAAACTCCATCTATCTGGAGCTTCATCATGTATGAACCACACGTTTCACCTTAACCATCTATTATATCACTGCCGTACCCTCATGTCCACTGTACACCGATAAGACAAGACGCACAAGCATCTGGAGAGGTCTTATGCATTTAGGTGGATGCCTTGGGTAAGGTTGGTGTTGCAGAGAGGAATGGTCAAGGATAATGTGGGAGGTATCTGCCAATTTCGGTCTTTATTCTACTAATGTGAGAAATACTCTGTGACACCCGTCCACACAGGGAAAGATGGCCAGTAGTAATCGTAAATTCTGCACTATGGTTGATACGCTAGAAATATATATATAACCTAATTACTTAGGTATAGAACACAGTCTGGTATACTTTGCGTATATGGGTGAAAGGACTTACCGTACAGTCATCTGTCTGCATTTGCTACCTAGTGTATGGTACCTGCAAAGTAGTATAGTAGCCAATTAGCGACGATAGAGAAATTGGAAAGCATTTTGCTGTGTCGCTTGCTGGTGTTGAAATTGTGGAACAACTGGTAAAATTGCTAAAACTGATCACACTATCATCAGCAGTGCATATTACAGCATATCATCCCATATCGATGAGGTCTTTCCTATCTCATTTGTCTACTGGTACACTACTGATTGTCACATAATGATTGACTGACACCACTTGGTTCAGATGGAGAGAGCCTTGGTGGAACACTAGATATCTCCTGCTTGTTGCTGTGGTGCATGGTATTAAATGTAGACAGTTGTTTGGGAGTGCTCTTCAACACTGCAGACCCATCCTGTTTCCATGTGCTGTGGTGCCCTCCTCTTATTTTTTCTTTTCACCAATAAGATAACAGCAACTCTTTCTATTTCTCTTACCCCATGCATGTTCTGAACAGCACCTTCCAGTTATGGTCAACACAGGAACAGAAATCATGGACATGACTCCAAAATGAGGATCAATGGTCTTTGAAATGGAATACCATGATATCCACTATCTTGTCGCTGTGGAAGATGAGATTAACTGTATAGGTCATCACATTCAGATAGCTGTTGGAAATTCTCTGCAATGCCGCACACTCTTCCTATTTCCAAGTGTTGTGATGTCTTCCACACTTTTTTCACTGAGACTGTGTTTTATTTCTACCAGCATGTGTGTTGTGGGAGCTCCATAGTTAACACCATGTGATGTTCAGCTTTCTGTGAGAGACAATGAATCGAAATGTATTAATGTCGGTTTAGCACCTGACACAGACCTGAAGGTCATGGTAGAAACACAAGGTGTATGGTAGTGCACAAAGCTGTAGTCGTACACTGCTTGGATGCATTACACTACCATGTGTACACTACCATGGTTACGGGGTTTTAACACCGACAACAGGTGTATCTCAAATCTAGCAGTAGTAGGGCATCATGTCTGTGCCCTAATAATTAATAGGCAAACATCTACTGTAGGTGGACTGACAAAAAACAATTTGGGATGTGCAAGATTTCGGTCAATAATGCCTTTTATAGCTCTGGCGGATTTGTTTAACAAGAACATCATAGGCAAACCACTTGGCATCCTGTCAGCCATCTCTGTAGTACATATAGCTATTGCAACCTCTTACAGCAGTTAGGCCACATTGAAATATCGTATGCTACAGAATATTACTTCTTTTCAATTCTCTGTTTTAAATAAAATTTGTTTTCGTTTCATGATTTATACATCATCTCATATTTTAGCTGCATAATTTATACATTGTCTCATATTTTATATTTTTTGCTATTGCGTCTATAATGAGTACACTTTATTGCAAACTTCCTATGAAATTATCTCATACTCTGTAACCATTGGCAGTAAATGAGTTATGCAGGAGACAATGGATGGCGCCTCCGCTACTTAAACTGCAAGGGGCTGTGCACTGGTCAGCAGTGTTTACCATCACCGTACATACTGGGCTGCTCGTCACCACACTCTCTCCGGCCGTCATCATGAGTACTGTACAAATGGAATCATACTTTTAATTAGTTACATTAATCACATTTACACCTAAGTCTTGTCCTCTGAAATATTGCATTACTCTGTTCACAGAGCTTGAATGGTCTGATGACAATTGTACCATGATCGAAACCAGTCACCTGATTAATAAAGCTTGAATTTTAACAGCTTATGTGTGATCCTTTTTATTCAAAAACATTTATTCTAATTTTTGACCGCTGTTTCCTAGGAACAATGTTCCAAAAGATAGTCAGATAATAATCGAACTTCACAGAGATGCTCACCACATAATGAGAGAATAAACTTTCATCCCATTTGGAACTGATGTCCATCATCAACATCAGTATGAGATCTGGTTCCCACCCTTGTATTCATTTCGTCTTGAGAGCAAACAGCCTCCTTACCCCATCCTGACTGAAACACATTGTCATATCCAATAGCTCCTCACACTGTAATTCCAGGAAGACATGTGGGTCTCAAGAATCACTACTTCCTGTGACCTTTCACCAGGTTGTATACGGACACGGCGTCCCCTGAGCACCTCAAACAGAATCAAGTCTCATCGATGGGCGCCACATAACGCCACTCAGTGAACCAGCTGACTCTGTTTCTATATTATGCCAGTCCTGCTAGTCTGTACTGTGGTGGCAGCAGTTAACGATTCATGACTACTCGAGATCTAATCCCAGCTTCTAGTAGTCTGCTCCCAGCTGTTCCTAGTGATGCTCTGCTTGTAACTTCTGTCCAGATTTCAATGTGGCATCTGTCTGTTCGTCACACACAGTCGAACAATCCTATGATCTATGGCTAAGTTAGCGTAAGTTGAGAGTTGGAGTGGGCTGGGTGTGGCAGCTTCAGATGCCTACCTCAACCAGTAGCGTAACGCGATTTCGTAAACATCTCTACAGAAACGCCTCAGTGTTGTCACATTTCTATATCCAGCTATTGTTTTCACATGCAGCCATATGCGGTTTGTAGTTACTAGCTGGCAACAGTACTGCGAGTTGTCAGGTATGTTCTTATGTAATATTGGCTATAGTCGTGGTCTGGCCCAACTAGAATAACTCATGCTACACTGTTGTCGTGGTCCATCTCGTCACCATTTGTTTAGCAGCCATTACACTACAACCATCTATCTGCTCGATCTGTCGGCATGATGCCTCTCGTGTCAATGGCAAAACCTTTCTCAAGCTCCAGTAGCTGTTGGTAAGCTGTATGTGCTCGTCCCCTGGGTATGTCGTCTTGCTATCATCACCTGAAAACTTCCAGCAACATTAGAAATAAGCTGTACCCATCATGTACTCTCTCCATCCCCTGTCTGTAAGGATGGCTTCTTGCTGTAGTTAAAATACTGAAAATGAGTTCACATAAAGATAAAATTTTAACAACATATCCCACAGAAATAGAAACACTGCAGTATTAGTTTGCCACCGTTCGGTCAACACTTTACACTCGATAACAGCACATCAGTGTGAATTTGAGAGGTCTCATGGACGTGTGCAGAACTGATAAAGAAACATTACGAAGAAACAGATACATAGCATTAAAAACAAAAATGGAGTTATCCGAGCACGACTCACGACATGCTCCCACAGCTGTTTATCTGCAAGTATTTACCTCTCTCATACCTTCGAAATGTCGTAGTTCTCTCACACACCTTGCTTGGTGAGCGTTCCTGAAAGAAAGAATGTCCAGGAGAAAAGGCATAGTTGTAGCCTAGAAAGGTAAACATCTGGCATCGAGTTCCAGTCCTGTATACTTTTATTGCCAGGAAGATTCAAAAATCCTGCTGTACGTCGACCAAAAACTTTATACTGTTATTTTTAGTCAACTGATATTTGATAGCATTCCAGAACCATTTGTTATGTGACTTACAAGACCACAGAAATTTTAGAAGTCTATCACGCTTCACCTCTTTCAGAGAGCTAGAAGAGCTACTGAAAATGAACAAACCTGATAGACTGGCTTCATACAGTGTCACTGTGGACGATGATGTGGAGACCACGACATTGGACTCGCATTTGAGATGACTGAGATAAAAATCGTAAATAACTTTCTGAGAAGCCAGAATGATTGCTTACAATACATCACAATCGATTTTTTTCGCACTCTGCTTCTCTTTCTCTCTCTCTCTCTCTCTCTCTCTCTCTCTCTCTTTCTTTCTCTCTCCCTCACGCTCCCCTGTCTGCCTGTCTCTGTCGTCAATTTTGTTGAAATCCCGCCTCCTTTTCTCGTACACGCAGTGCTATTTCTGTAGAACCTTTCCTTGATCTGGTTAGTACCATAGCAACATAAAATTCTAATTATAACCATAACTCGACCGAAACCAAGTCACGATGTAATTTAACAATGGAAATTGAAATGAGGGTTTGGCGTCATTGGCCGGGAGGCCCCTTACGGGGCAGGTCCGGACGCCTTGGTGCAGGTCTTATTACATTCGACGCCACATTGGGCGACCTGCGCGCCGGAAGAGGATGAAATGACGCTGAAGACAACACAACACCCAGTCCCTGAGCGGAGAAAATCCCCTGCCCAGCCGGGAATCGAACCCCGGCTCCTTAGGATGGCAGTCCGTCACGCTGACCATTCAGCTCTGGGGGCGGACAATTTAACAATTTAAGATAAGGATTCGAGTCAGCCATACCTATAATGTCAATCACTGTAAGCTCTGATCACATTAAGAACATGCGTTACATTTGTGCTTAGAGAGGGTCCGTCTTCAGCAAAAAAACAGTTTTTATCTTTCCTTTCATTTCTCAGACACGTTTCACTGAGGTTTCAGTATCATCAATGGGCTTTAATTATCTGTCATGAAAAATGCTCTTTACTACTTGTACACATATAAATTTGAATTTTAAGAAGAGACACAGTTTTGCACGTATACCTCGTTACCACATGCTGTGCTTTTCCTGGAATTTTTACGTTTTTGATTTCTGTTGTTTCCCTCACCTGAAACCATATAGAACTTAATGTAGGACAGTTATTTGCTTCGAAGGTTTACGACTGGGAATGTTATCGTTATGCCCAACATTAACTAGTTCTATGTGGAAGATTGTGTGTATGTGTGTGTGTGTGTGTGTGTGTGTGTGTGAGTCTGCAATATGTTTCACTTAGTTCTTCTGGTTTGCCCATTGCCTTGAGTGTGAAGACCTGCACTAATGAGAAGAACACCGCAAGTGCCATCGCCCGATTTCCCAAGAACTTCGCTCAGTGGAATAGGAGTCAAAATAAGTCAACGCATGTCTTGGCTTACCTGTAGCAACTCGACCATTTCTAAAAAAAACAATGGTCAAGATATTCGAGGTATTTCATGTTCCTTTTACTGTGTGATGTTCTCAGACGAAATCTTAGCTCAGTGGTTAGCATTGCGGCTTCTTAATCTTGCGCCCCGTGTTCGGAACCAGGTTATTGTTTTTATTTACTGTATTTCATTTTTATTGTTTTCGTTTATCTACCCAAGTCCACAGAAGGTTTTTGGGCAAATGTTCCTTATCAAAGCAGAGGATACAAAGAGGTTACATTAACAGTAAAATGAGAACTGGATTTCCAAATAAGTGTCACACATTTATTGTCTAACAGATGGGTGTATGGTATGTTAAGAGGTTACAATCTTTTTAAATTCACATATTCCGATATTTTATCCTCCCATCAATTCTTATATCAATTTTTATATTTTCGTGGAGGTATGTACCGTCTACGCAACTAAATGAAGTCAGTTTGCTTATTGCCATACGCGTTTCGCTACTTTTATTTGGGAAGCATGATCAGTGGCCTGAAATATGTTTCCTTTTATACATACAATAAACGTATTATGTGGTAGATATAATATGCTGCTATATTACATTTCGTCGTGTTTTTCTCTTGCTTTTTAGGTTAGAAGCAAATTTTGTTGCACAACTTCCATATCGTTAGGTGTTACTTACGATTTCCAGCGCTGTTAACACATGAATGTTGTCCTGGAGATGTATTTTTTTAGTTTTCATACTCCAGCTAGTCGATTTCTGGCGTTCTTTCATCCTCATTTGTCACATTGCATGTTTCACTTTCACTTTCCACTTGGTGATCAACATATATGTGTTTTTGGTGTGTAGTGTTGCCAACTGTTGTGTGATTGTCTGTCTTTTGTTTATGTTCTGTTTGATGTCTTTCATTTGCGTTGTGTGTGTGTGTATGTGTGTGCGCGCACGCGCGCGCGTGTGTGTGTGGGAGGGGGGCATGTGTGTGTATTCTGCTGTGGTCTTTCTTTCTTTTTTTTTTTTAATAGGAGTTTGTGTGGGTGTTTGTGTAATTTTCCGTGTGCAAACGTATTTCTTTTTATTTTATAATAAATATGGGTTTGTGCATGTGTTTATTTTGCTGTGTGTAAATGTATTTTCTTTTTTTTTTATTTTATAATAAATATGGGTTTGTGTGTGTGAGTATTTTGTTGTTTGTATGTGTTTTTTTAATAATAAACGTGAGTTTGTGGTGTGTGTGTGTGTGTGTGTGTGTGTGTGTGTGTGTGAGAGAGAGAGAGAGAGAGAGAGAGAGAGAGAGAGAGAGAGAGAGAGCGTGTGTGTGTATTTTTCTGTGTGAAAATGCATTCTTTTTATTTAATAATAAATATGGGTTTTGTGTGTGAGTGTGTGTGTGTGTGTGTGTGTGTGTGTGTGTGTAATATGCTGTGTGCAAATACTACATTTTTTGTAAATATGAGTTCATGTGTCTGTGTGTGTGGGAGGGGGGGCGGAGAGAAGAGGAGAAGGAGATTCATTAGTTATTTATCTTGATTACATTTCGGTTTGTTATTATTGGTTTGGTGGCTAGCATGATCAGAGAGTTATTGTTTATATGGATTTGGTCATTGAGTACCTTCTTTTCAATTGCAATGCCTCTTTGTATGTGAAAGTTTTCTTGCAATATCAGGAGCTTTTTGTTGTGAACATTCACTCGGATAACTGTCCGTCACATTCCATGTTGGATGGTTCATGTCCATGTTTTATCAGGTGTTTGGCAAAGATAGAATGGCTATTTTCTTATTTCCATATTCTTATATGTTCTTTATATCTAGTTTTAAAGTTCCTGCTTGTCATCCACAGATATACTGATTTGCATTCTTGGCACTCCAGCTGGTATATACCTGCTCCTTGGTATTTATCTGGTTTTTCTGTTGTTTGTAAATGTGATTGGAGTGTGTTTCTTGTTCTGTAAGCTATTTGTAATCCATGTTTCTTTAGTACATTTGCCATCTTGTGTGTTGCTTTGTGTTTCTATGTAAGAGTGTACCATTTTGTTTCTCTTATTCATGTCATGAGTGTTATTGTTTTGTGCTTTTGTGTGTGATATAGTGTCTGTTGGGTTCTGTGCTCTCTGCTTTGTTACGACTTCTGCACCACTTGTTAGCTGCAGACACAGTGGTATGCAAGAGTAAGCTTCCATCCTCACACACACAGTTACAATTATCAGAGTACCTCAACGAATTAAAGTATAAAACGATAAACAGCAATATTTTCAGAAGAAATGCCTTCTTTTACTTACAGTTTAACCTCACCATGTGGAGCCTCAGTTGATGTGTTCATATGTGCATGTGCTGTGCGCTATTCTTAATGTACTGGATGAACAATAAAACAAGCTGCTGGAAGTTGTGACAGCAAGTGCTTTGACCAAAGACATTGCACAGTTCAACTTACCATGTGGTCATAAAGGATATAGTGGCTAACAGATTACTGCCAAAGTTAGTAAACGCAGACAGATTTTATCCATGATGGATACGAGGATGTGGTTGTCTAATTTAGTGTTAAAATGTAGGTTCAACCTCCTTTCACAATGCAAAACTACTAAACTTGTCGTGTTTGGAAGAAGAAAGCCCTATTGTCAAAATTATTCGAAAAGTATCTTATAAAAGCGATAAAGGTAAAAACATAAATAAAAATATTAGAAATACTTTTTCACTTTCCTTACAACTATATCTTTCTAACATGCGCTTCCGCATCAAGTATCTAGCCAGTAAAATGAATTAAACGAATAGGCATACGTAATCTGTGAATATATTCAATGTTATGGCGACAGGTATTTTCATGTATGGCTCATATTCCTCCAGGAAAGACACCCCTGCATACAGACACACATATTGTGTGACTGATCATTGTGTGTACATAATCAGGAAATCAACCAGTGATCAAAGATAATGCACACCTGTACCTAATGTAACTGTTTTCTTTGGTCTATGGGCTCCAGCATATCTGGAGCTATAGCAGTTATTTTTAATAACTATCAGCAGAAGAAAATCTTCATTAATGCACAGCACCCTGCTCATGAAATCCTGTACCACAAGTAATCCGTGGATGATACGTTGCTGTTAATTCATGGAGATGAAAGGAATGTTATGGAAATTGTAAATAAATTTAGTGATTTGTATCAGAAAAGTGAATTCACCATTGAGCAAAAACAAATGGTTAACTGCAATTCCTCGATCTAAATACCTGTAGGATGAAACAAGATAGTATGTATGCCTTCAAAGTGTGTAGGAAGGTGATAACAACAGATATTTTGATAAACAATAACTTGTCATTGAAATGGCTAAAAGCTTTCAATACTCCACTGTCTAGTAGATGGAGTGTTTAAAATCCTGATGAGTAAACAGTACAGACTGAGGAATCTGAATGTTAAAGACAGCTAGACAATGGTAACAGATAGTATGAAACATGAATAAATTAATACTTAAGAAGAAGGACACAGTTATCACTCAATACCAACACTACAGAGTTTGTACAAAGATAGTAAATATCGTTAGTTTAGTATTATTCTCATCTGCTTTTAAGTACAAGTGAACAGTAACTGTTTATCTATTTTTTGTAGTGCTATTTGATTTTGTGGTATTAGTTGGTGTATGCGTTGATCGTTAGTGTAGTCCGATTTAACTTGTAGTATAGTGTGGGTGCAAGCACTAGTGTCACCTCATTTGCTTCAGTTATTGACAATGAAGTAGAAGATTAGAAACATTGAACAGAATGATTCGAGACAGTCGTATGGAATACATAAAAGCATACTTGTACAAGTAGATGGACATGTGATAAGCCTCAGCGTTTTAGAAGATACCTCAGTTTCCAGGAATTCTCCAGCTAATATATATATATATATATATATATATATATATATATATATATATATATATATATATATATACGAGTGTATATTTGTATGTTCTGGATCTCCTCCCAAAAAGCTGGATGGATTTCAACGAAATATGACACAGAAACAGAAACAGCAGGCCTCTCGAGTATTGGCACTGTGGGGTTTATAACTGCCTAGCTCCATTAGGCGCATATATATGGGCACAAATGTGTTTTTTCAGCCCTTTATGTGTAGGATGCCCTGCGTGACAGGAAGGTTGTGTGGGAGAAATACTGGCCTGCCAAATCAACCCGCTTTGCAGGACATGTCAGTGTCAAGAAATGGTTTTCTGGGCCCCAAGGTGTAGGCTGCCCTGTATGATGGACGTGTTGTATTGGAGTAGTATTGGCCTGCTTTAATGAACTGTATTTCAAGGGTTACATGTGCCTGTGAGCGGCGCTGGGGACAGATTGAGATGGGTAGAGGAAGAGATAGAGTGAGGGAGAGCAGAAAATGGACAGTGAGAGAGGAGATGAGGAACATCGTCCTCCTGAATGCGAGTATAGTGTGCTAACCACTGCACCACCTGGCTGGGTTGAGAGTGGGGAGGAGAAGATAAACACAGACAGGAGTATGAAGTGGACACACAGAGGAAGAGGTAGAAACAGGGAGAGGGAGGAGGAGGTGTTTCTAAGAATACATGTATTGAACACATACCCAGGTGAAGTGGGAAAAAGACTAGTCTACAATAATATTGATTCAGAGGTTATTCGTAAATACAACAAAAAATTTTGAGCTACACAATTGACAGCGTGTTCACATAACGTATTACAAAAGCTTCTACATATTGCAATAGTGAATAAGCGGCTCAGATTACCACAATGGCAAACAAGATGGTAACTTGCCTAGGGACAGCACAGCGATCGAGGTGGCTGAGAAACTGGTGCAGTCGGCGGAACAGCAGGAGTGGATTTCACACGTGACGTTCACGTGAACGTGTAAATCGTGAGAGTTCGGAAACTGGCCGTCACGACATATCCCTTCAGCAATCCCGGCAACACAGACTCGCGGACTCTCGTAATATCGATCCAAGGTAGTGCTAAAAACACGGTTATTCTTCGGACTGAAATGTTCTGTGGCTTCTTTATGTTTCTTTAACGAAACACAACACAGCAATTGCGAATAGTGTTCACTAGTGCCGACGTAAGAATGGTTGTTCACCATAAAGATATGATATGTATCTCCGCATTTGTATTTAAATGCTGTGTTGATGTGATTTCAGTGTAACGGCCGGTGGAACCCCGACATCAGACTGCAAGCAAACATTTTCATTCCAGAGGACTGAGTCTGTGACGTCGTGAAACCAGAAACAGAAACCTGCGATATCACTGTACAGCGGATATAGGTTTTTACTTACAGCTCAAGCCATTACCCTGTCAGTAACTCTTCCCAATTTCCCAAACGACAGCTTCTTCCACCTTCTATTTTCATTTCGTACTCGATAACGGTGTCCACCAGTCACTTCTGTCTCCTGTAAATGGACGCTGGTACTTAATTCTCATGAATTCTCATATAATATATCGAAGTTCGTCTTCTAGAAAATGACACAGCTACAGTGGCAAGGAAGTTTAATGAAAATGGCCATTTAATTTCTTCTAACCCAGAGATAACTCCTTCAATATAATCATATCCATAACCTAAGGGATCTTTGAAACAAAAAAAATAATAAAAGAAAAACTAATCGGTCATAGCGACACAGTGTAGCCTAAACTGTGAAGCGACAGCAAAGTAATGTAAAGGGCGACCAAAAAGTTTCCGCTTGAAGGCGCTGTTGCAGTGTGTTTGCAGCGTATACGATTTTGATGCGGGTATAAAAGCAAGGCAAGGGATTACTATGGCATTCGTTAGTTTCCGACGTGCGTAAGGTAAACGCGCAAATGGTGAAGTTATTACCAAATACATCAAACAGGACCAACGTGCGATTAGTCTTTTCTTGGCTGCCGAAGGGCAAACATCGGTAGACATCCATCGAAGACTGTGTTTGGGGCAGCACGTTTGCCGAAAGCCATCGTTGTAGAATGATACGCCAACGGGCGCTGATGCTTCTTAATAACGCACGTCCCCATATCGCAAATATCGTAATGCCGAAGTTACGCCGACTCAAATGGGAGACACTCGAGCACCCGCCATATACTCCTGATCCCTCCCCGTACGATTATCAAGCCTTCGCTCCCGTAAAAAAGACCTCGAAAGGTCGACGATTCCACTTGTACGGGGATGTGCAGCTGGCAGTTACGGACTTCTTCAGCCAACAGGACACAGTGTTTTACCAAAGTGCGTCTAGTGCGTCGTTGGGCCTATTGCCTCAGTGCTCACGGCGATTTTTCCTGATTGACATACCAATTCTGCACTGTACGGCCTTCGAACGAAAACAATTTGATCGGCCTTGATATGTAACATAAACGACACCGCTTGTTGTAACTGCAATAGTGGATGCCGACTGAGTTATTAAATAACAGGGTGAACATGAACTCTCACTGACAAAATTTCGGAATTTTTTCAGGCATATTTTCTAGTGTTTGGTATATGGGCCCCATGGTCTCCTGTGGCTCGAAACAGAGTAATTGTATTTCCATTTACTTCTTATTTCTATTTATCGCACATAAAATATCTGCAGAATACTGCAGATGTCTAAGGCATGTTCTGTGTGTCTCATTTGGAAACAACATTGTTCTGTTTACTCACGGGACTTCTTGTTGACAATCATAATGTCCACTTCAATCTTCGCCATCGACCTTGCATTCAGTACTGCTCGCTTTCATCTCATGTTTGTTTTTCCAGCATAGTTAGTTGTAGGTTAACAGTGATGCACACCAGTACGAATAGGTTTACTGATGAAGAGTTGGCCGATGTGCCTTCGTGAATGGATTCACTGAACATAATGGAAGAGTAGTATAGCGACTCTAAGGTGAGCTATCGCCGCAGGGACGACAGTCACATCACAGTAGTGTTGCATCTGTGTGCTGTCTCATTACTCTGCATTTTGTGTTGACAGAATTATGCACGCTTTTATTGTGAAGGTATTTATACACAGGAAAAGGTAATTGGGCTAACAAACTGAAAAAATCGTAACTTCGTTATTATTCTGTAACGGACCACCAGAGACCACAGGTCCCTCAACAAAAATACTAGGAAAATTTCCCTGAACAACCTGAGAAAGTTTCGTAACTAAAGGCACTGTACCCACAGGGTATCGTGAGTACTTTCAATTTACAGGAAGACAAACACTGTCTACTCCCTTTTTTATTTTATTGGATAACCGTTTTCGACTCTCTTCATGGCACCCTCAGACCCATTAACTATGAATTACTGAGAAGTTAAAACTGAGTCTTTGCTATGTTTGAAAACATTGCTGGTGAAAGTCAGTGACCAAACTTGAACATTGTAAATTAATTATAAAACAGTCTAGATCGCAATGCACGTTTATTATAAGAAGACCAGTTTCAATCATCACTTGATCACCTTCAGACCTTCAAAAAATGGTTCAAATGGCTCTGAGCACTATGGGACTTGACTGCTGTGGTCATCAGTCCCCTAGAACTTAGAACTACTTAAACCTAACTAACCTAAGGACATCACACACATCCATGCCCGTGGCAGGATTAAAACCTGCGACCGTAGCGGTCACGCGGTTCCAGACTGTAGCGCCTAGAACCGCACGGCCACTCCGGCCGGCTTCAGACCTTCGACCACATTGATGGAAAATGGCTGTACACGGAGCAGGATCCGCTGAATAACTGTAGTCAACTCCAGTTGACTACCGTCATTCAGTGGTTCCTGCTCCGTGTGCAGCTGTTGTCCAATGAAGTTGAAAGTCTCAAGATATTCATACGATGATCGAAACCAGCCACCTTCAAATAAACGTGCACTTTGATCTAGGCTGTTTTGCAATTGATTTCAATGAATCTTCGCCAACGGACTCCCTACGTTTCGCAATAATTCGTAATAAATGGATGTGAGAGTGAGCTAGAAACAGATCGAAACCGGGTATTCGAGTCTTAGGAAAGTGGGATGGCAGAGCGAACACATGTGAACAGCATCAGGGATTGCCAAAACACTGGCAGATTACAGGCAGATCAAAGCAAAACGTGGTGGGCTGACAATGTCTTATAACCTGTAGCGTCATTTGACGCCCGCGGAAAAGTGCTCCCGAGAGGTAGGATGCATTAGACGGCAGTTCGGACAATCCCCGCTTGGATTGTTATTTTATTTAGGTAACTGAAGACGTGCTGTCCGCCATCAGGGAATACATCAGGCATGAATGGATGCAATTCGTCTGTGAGCCGTGACTTCCTGCGATGTTCTTGGCAGGATCGTTTCTCTGTCGAAGTCACGCGCTTTGCGGCGTCCTGCTTGGCTAGCGCCCTCTATTTAGGACGGCCGCGGCTCGTGAGGTGAGACTCGGTCGGGGCAGTGACAGAGGGAGACAGCGCACGGAGCATTGCGAGTAGTCGGTCTGCGAGGACGCACGGTGTTGATATTCTGGCGCCTGAATCTGGCGGCGAGCGGAACTGGAGTGCGGAAGCAGTCACCGGTCAACCTAGGCTCTGTTTAAGAGTCGTCTCTGTCTCGAATCCTGTGAGAGCGCGGGAGTTTACCCTGGCGTGCATGTTAACAGCGAGCTGCTGGACTAACTTTAAATGGTGAGCCATTTTGTGGTGGAATTTTTGGATGTGACTGCTTCGTGTAGCCGCTTTGATTTTCCCTGGTCATTCCTTAAACCACTTGGATGTGGATCCGGGGTACTTGGTATTACAAGTTCACGTAACTGCGCTGTGCCCTCGTTCCGCTGCATTTATCTTGAATTACAAGTGTGGCCGATATTCGGCGATTCTTTTTTGTTATTATTGTTGGTATTTTAAGTAGTCAGTTTTATGAAGCAAAGTTTTCTTCTTTGTATATGACTTTAGCCGCCAATTTAAATTGGAAATTCAAACTTCTTCCTTGTTGGCAACTATAATAGTAACAATTTTGCGCCGGCAAACGGTGCTTTGGTATTTAAGGTTGTGTGCGGATTGTCCGGTCATCATCACCTTGAGCTAGTTGTGGTTTATAAATTTATTAAGTGAAATTTCACGTCATTGGAGACTGTTTAATGAGCTGTTGCTTTAATAGTAACTGTGGTTGTCACACTACAACGTTTAACATCTATTCCTGCATTGTGCTTTAAGCAGTGCATGGCTGTTTGTTTTAGCATTTTGGTGAACTGTATATTAATATTGGGATTGTGTGTTCTAGAAGCCGTTTTTGGTGTGCGCAGGCCCTCCTTCCTGTTGTCAAGCTCTCGAACACGGAATTCAGACACGCGGCCGATGTGAACGCCAAACGTCGACAATGTGCTGATGGCTGTGTAGATCTTTCAGGCTATCATGACATCATATTGTCGAATGTTGTCCATAATAGTTAATTCACGTATTTATGAGATCTTGCTATATGAGTAATTTTGAAACTTAATAGCTTTAACAAATTGTTATTTTTCATATTCACAAGGCCTGATTTAATTTCACAATGAGTGAGCTCAGATCAGCAGTTATGTCAAAGTTATATTTATGTAAAGTAATTTTTTATCAATTTAAAGTTGGGGCCATAAAGCTGATTTTCTTTTAATTTTTTTAAAAATATTCTCATTGCTTTTATACAATGGAATAATCGGCGTAGATCACCGCAATTTTCAAATGCTAATTAATCATTGTGTTGTTACCACTGCTCTGTTTTAATTAACGTTGTGAAAACAAATTTTTATATCCTCAAATAGGGTCAGCATTCCACTCCAGCAGCCCGTGTGCCCTGCTTACCAATCCTATATCTTACCAGTCTGCAATAACGTTTACACAGTTCACAGCTGTCATTCTCCTTCGATTACCACCACCCATGGTCCCATGGAAACCAATGTTCCCCATGACATGATACTGCACTCATCCCCAAGATCCGTGCAGTAGTGCATGCTTCCAGCAGCCGTTGACCTGGGTGACAGTTTATCTGAACACGACAATCGACATGGTGCTACAAGGAAGGCGATTCATTCAACCAGGTGAACACGTTTCCATGGGTCTACAGTCCAATGTCGATGATCCTGTACCTCTGCAATCTTATTTGATGATGTCATTGTGTCAGCACAGAAACACGTAGGGATCGTTGCTACAGAGCCCTGTGATCAACGATGTGCCCGTAACGGTTTGTTTCGAAATACTTGTGGATGTACCAGCATTGAACTCCGTCATCAGATCTGCCACATATCGATGCCTTGTCGTCTACTCGTGTTCCATTATCCCATAATACCGACCTATAGTTGCTCACAACAGGAGCACGTAAACAGCCGACCAGCTTCCCCATTGCCGAGATGATCGTTTCCAGGTGTCCAGTCATAATAATCTGCATTTTGACATAGTCGCTTACCTCAAGGGTGTCCCTATCGTCACTGGAATCATTCTCCCATTGGTATCGGCTCATCTTATATAAATTCCTTACCGCACACATGCTCACAGTGTCACCAGCCGCTGGTGGTTAGCCATATCGATATCCTAGACCGATGCCGTGTCACATGCAACGTGACGACACCAGGAATCTTTAGCCCCATATCGCTCCCAGGTTTTAAATCCAATTGCACATATGTTGTGTATAGATTTGGAAAACTACCGTAGACCACCATAAGTAAGTACAGACTGTGATAGTTTTCCCGGTAGACTTGGTCAGTTAAGATCCCATCCGCATGAGCTGTTCATTAAGTGTATTGCATACCAGTCAGGTGTTACTTCAAAACGATTGCTTTCTTATCGTAAGAGGTGAACAGTCTAGAAACTTAATAAGGATATATAAAGGGCCAGTTAACTCACGGAACATTTTTAACCTTCATAGCTATCCTCAAGTCTGTTACTCAAAAGTAAACGGTATTTATTGAAAAACTGAAACTGTCAATGTATTATTCAGGTTTTATTAGGAAATTGTTGATTTGTAACGTGAAACTGAGGAATGTTGTATTAAAAATAAAGAAAACTATACGGTTTCTTTAAAAAAAACGTAAAATAAAAATGTATGAAACATCGCTTCAGTACTTGGTCGAAAACATGTTTCAATCATAACAAAACAACTCTTGTTTTTGATTATGATGAAGAACGTTCTATGGAGTGCAAAATAACAACAATATTTACATATATTTTTAATTTTGTGCACATAAAATCTATTTTCAGCAAAATAATTGCTTTGGTTACAAAAAAGCGCAGAAGCAACGCGATCAGTTAATTTTTATCTCTTATAAGGTGCAATTTATATTCTGCAAGCATATAAAATAAACAATGGAATAACACTGAATGGTGTGCGGTTCTAGTTATGTGCAAAATACACACCCAAACAAACAAAAAGCAAATAGTAGTCGTCGGCTCCCATTTTCTCTCTTACACATTCATTTATGTTTCTTTCCCTACAAATACTGTCGATAATCCTACCGTTTACTGCGTCATTTATGTACGGAATCGCAGAATGGTACACCGCAAGCCTAGTTTTGGCTCGTCAGGTAATTTACCTTGTACGATATGATGGATGGCAACGACCAATGGCCGTTGCTCGACAATATGGGACAGGCCTGGTGGACGAGTGTTCTGTTTAATTAAAACACACATGAGAAAATACAGAGTGGTCAAATGAAAACCAACGATTATTTGCTGAACACAATGTTTGTGACAGAACGCGTTACTACCGTTATAAAATCTCTTACTGTAGTGTAACCACTGGTAGTCTTGTAGGATTCAGCCCATAAGTAATCACCGACAAGCAGGAAGACGCCAGTGCTCGTAAAACAGTACTTGCTTGATAGTTGACAACACTCGTGGGAACAGTCCAGTTGAATCGAATGCCACAAAGAATTTTCAATGAACAAATCCTCCGGAGATGCCAGACAAGGTGTTGATAAATAAACCGCTTACATCCTTGCTCTCCATGTTCTTAATCCTCTTTAAGAGTACTGTAATCGGATCGTGTGACTCTCTTCCCATTATCAGTGTCGGCGGTCAGCGCCATGGCTGGAGAAACTTCACATGCCGTTTTAAATTCAGTTGCACATGTGCCGTGTATCAAGCAAGAGGCACAGAAGAAATGCACACTCACCTTGCATCTCTTCGGTTCCGAGCAGCAGCCTCCAGACGGCGCGCAAAAACCTGGACCTCTTCCAGCTTCCAGACCACTTCCATCATCGCGTCGTATACGTCGACCTCAGGTGTTTCAGCCGCCATAGAGAGCGCTGTCAGCCGCGGACTACATTGCTTCCGCCTCTTACCGCCGGATATGGAAATTCTTCCAGTGACAGGCACAAAAAAAGACACGCCTCAGACGCAAAGGCATCTCTTACGAACCAACAATTAGACAGTTCGTTCAGTGACTTCGATGGAGTCAGTTGAGTACAGTTCTCCAACTAGCAGTCACTAATTACGGAGAACTAGGACCATTAACAAAGTGTCTGGAATCATAACTATCAGTTATAGTGAAAATATATAAACACAGGAATGATCTTTTCATTCTGCAGTGGAGTGTGCGTTGTATGGTGAGTGGGCTCACATTTTGCCAAGGTGATTTCAACTACAGTTCAGAAGTTCCACGGTGGAACCCTTACACACTCTCCATACAGTCCCGATCTCTCCCTATGCTATTTCCATATTTTTGGAGCCCTGAAGAAAGACTTCTGCAGCTGTCAATTTGCTTCGGATGAAGATGTCCACGCCTGGGTACAATCAGGGTTCCGTAACCAACTGTAAACATTTTTCCATGAAGGTATTTTGAAATAATAAACAGTTTACTTACTTTTTTCCATCTGTCTGTGTTTCATTTGACTACCCCTTATAGCTAATAGGTCACTGACAACTGTCATCTAGCTCAACTCTTCGTAGGCACTAACGTAGTGTCAAAGCCGGGTGATTAATGAATGAGCTGTCTACTGTGACGAGGAACATTGTATAAAGAATTGAAATAAGTAGAAATTAGAATTTCGTGATGTGTGACTGTTGTGTGTATGTGATGCGTCAACCTATGACGTGAACTGATGAACAAGTCGAAATCTCACGTCCTTGCCAATAATATGAAGTTATTGTACACGAAGTCTCGCACAATCATAAATGGTCCATCGCCGCTTTTCTAGTGTGCTTCGTATCATATCGCTGCATCGCGTACGTATGTTGACAGGGCATATTTTAGTACCCACACTACCATCATAGGCTATGGTGTTTCATAGACGTCGAAACGCCCTTAATTCACGCGCACAAGCGTTTTTATCGATATAAGGAATCACTGTAGACGTTACAAAGTTAGGATTTCTTTTAATCACGATCCAAAATGAAGTAATATGTTGAGACGTTTCTGCAATCAATAGAACAGTAGACGATATTAAAAACGGAAACAAGAACAATGTATAATAATTTATCACAACAACTAGATTTATTAAGTTGCTTGACACAGCAGTAAATCAACGACGTTTTTGTGATAAAAACTGCGAATGCAGCAATGAATTATGACTGTGGTACTCACGCTACACAATCTCATTATAAATGTCATACTCGCAGTCTCAGAATAGTCACTTCTTGTAAACTAAGTTTTTAACAAAACTGAATTTTCCATTTGTTGTGTTGTCATATGCTACATTTCAAATTAAATTACACAATTATTCCGCTTGATAGTCAACCAGTGTTTAGCCAAATAATTTCCGACCATGAACTCTAATGCCGGTGTCCGAATATTTATGAAGTTGTCCTTCTATGGTTTCGCAGTACTTCATAACCTTTATGGGCAGCTTCACTCGTTACTCCGAGCTGAGGTCAGAAAGCAGACAGAAATAAGTTTCTTCGTAATAATAACATCTTTGTCGGCAACTGCATTGGCAGTAAACGGTTTGCGCCTACACGTCATATGGCAATTCATTTATCTAACCAAAGAAATATAGTGATACCGAGGCAGGACCTAAGAGAGGAAAGAGAGTTGGAGGGGGAGGGGAGGGGGGGAGAGGGCAAGGTGGAAACACAATGAGATGTTTCAGGCAGTTAATTGTCCTTTTATATGAGCTTATGTGCAATTTTCTGTTTATCTGGAAACATTTATTCTTTCACACCATATCCTGGCTAGAGGTCCCACACAAACGCAGCACAGTTTTAAGATTTATTGTTATTATTACTAACATCAGTAGTAGCAGTAGCAGCAGTTTTTGGTTGAAGGACGCTACTGCAACGAAATGTTTTACTCGAACAAGAAACACAGTATCCAGTGATCAGTTTCAAACGTGACACGTCGGCGCCAGAAATGTAATGTCGGCTTTTAACACCGAGCGTAGCACCATTCGTCATAGCTGGGTAATTATTTTTTGACAAGTACATTTCTGTCAGACATTGGATACAATTCAGTCAAGGAGATATTTCCCGTCCTCATATTATCTTCAAAATTCGTCATAGCTGGGTAATTATTTTTGACAAGTACATTTCTGTCAGACATTGGATACAATTCAGTCAAGGAGATATTTCCCGTCCTCATATTATCTTCAAAATTCGTCATAGCTGGGTAATTATTTTTTGACAAGTACATTTCTGTCAGACATTGGATACAATTCAGTCAAGGAGATATTTCCCGTCCTCATATTATCTTCAAAATAAATGACGTTAGTTGAAACATCGCGATAAAACTTACTACTATTGATAAACTGCCATCGGAGAGCGGTTAGCGACTGCTGAACACAATTCTCATACACTCTTGTCGGCAACCAATGCAGAAGTTTGGGGACACCAAACTAAATAAGCAACCGAAGAAGAAATAAATCTTCCCGCTCCACATTTACCGCAGTCTAGACCCGAAGAATATTACCGAACTGACGATTTTCGTTTCGAAGTGCCATACAAATTATTTAACAGTTATTCAGTGCGGCCTATAACAACGTGAGTACTGCGGCTACTGAGAGAGTTTCGAATTACCTATCGCTCCATATTGAATGATACTTAAACAGAAAAAATTTCAATTGCCGGAAGACCCCTATGTGCACTGCTCCTGCAGATGTCGATGCACTTATTTCTGCTAATCAGGTAAGCCTTTTGTGTGCACATTTTGACGGAACACCGCAAGCGACCTTGAGCAGCACTGCTGTCTCACTCTGTTATGAAGAAGTCGAATGGACGCACCTGTACCGTAGAAGATTTCGTTTTGCTCTGATGGCGACAGAAATAGTCAGGTAGAAGTAGCAGCAGCTGTCGGCGTGTAAGTAGTGCATCTTCATACAAAGTCTAAAATACTTTGAAATTTTTGTGACCGAGGTTTTGTAGCAGACGGTAATGTTGCCAACAGTTGAAAATAGCTAATGAATCGTGTTGTGCTCAACCCTTCATTAATATCTAAGTTTCATCATATATATTCCGTTTTTACCTGTATCTTAACTCTACAATTTATGTCAGAACCTTTGCATAGAACATTACCTCTCCTTCGGTAGTCTGATATCACCTAATCGACAGGAGCTGAAGTGAACATTTGTTGAGTAGTAAACGTTACTCTTATCTATCATAGCCAAGTTTGCACATTTACTTGTGCTCGCTGCATGGGTATGTTCCTGACTGTCAGCCAAGAAACTTCTTACGCCTTTCTGTTCCCTCTGGATATGCTGGTAGTGAAATTTATTGAAATGAATATCTTTATCTTCGCCACTCAGTCGAATTAAGTGTCCACATTTTTTGCTGGGGCTGATGTGTGTCATCACAGAAAATTCATAACAAAATTTTGAATGTGCAGTTTTGACGGATGGAAGTCCGTTAACTTTAGCAATTTGGAGATAAAATATCTGCTACAACTCCTCGGTGTGTTTATTCGTTTCACTCCCCAAATGTTACTTGCTTTCTTTACCACAACTTTTTCGTTTTTCCTTAACTCTTCTATGACATGCTAAATTGCACTCCATTACAATAGATTTTTTTGTTTCGTTAGATACGTGAGACGTCGTACTATGCATAAAGCACGTGTGACAGTCTCCATAAAATATTTCGTGAATTTCACTTGGCTCTTTGCAAAAAAATAAATAAATAAATAAAAGTAAAAAAATCTAGTTAAGTGGTAAATCATCTGAATAAGGAAAAAAAAACAAAGTAAATGGAATCTGACGTTCTGTCCTTCACATACCAAGAGGAGGTAAATAGCTGAGAATGATTTTATTTTTCTGAATCAGAATCAAATTAAGAATGTTCATCTTACCTGCTCCTCACGCAGAAATCTGCTAGTATGAAGTTGTCGCAGGTTACTGGTGAATAGCACTAGCTACCACGCCGGTATTGGCGAATAGCAAAAACTACAATGCCGATGCACAGCACCAACTTCCTTTTTCACACCTTTCCCCACAAAATCATATTATGATAGAAAGAAACTACACATTCACACAAAAAAGACACACTGTCGAGATACAATACCCCGTTAATACCTAGTTTACTTCAAGGTTTCGTATATAACAACGTGCGTTACACTAGAGATTA
This sequence comes from Schistocerca americana, assembly GCF_021461395.2. NCBI lineage: Eukaryota > Metazoa > Arthropoda > Insecta > Orthoptera > Acrididae > Schistocerca > Schistocerca americana. Next base: position 592,801,893 of record NC_060121.1, on the reverse strand, counting down.
CTAATCAGTTCGGAGATAATCCCACAGTATTTCACGAGAACGAAGAATTGTTTTAACTACGATGTTTTCAGCAGCGCATGCAGCACATGACCGAAACCGCTCAAAGGCCCGCGCATTGTGTTGCCTTCTCGATTGGGAGAGAGAGAGAAATGGAAGAAGTTCTGCCCTTCGCCGCTACACAGCGGGACGGTCGGGCACAAAGCTGCCATCTAGCGTTCGTCTTCCAGACTCCAATGCATTGTGGCTTACTCAAATCCATTAGTTGTGGAACACCACGTTTCTTGCAGCTTTCCTCTGCATCAGAGTCCCTCTTACACACACACAAACGCTCTGCGTGTGCACGAGTGCGTTCTTTACAAACTTTACTATTGAAACAGACGGCCGACAGTGTAGATCTTGTACTTTTCTGAACAGAAGAACCGATTTATCGTGTAGTACCTTACCACAGACATGAACGTTTGGAGCATATAATAGCATCAGATTAAGAGTAACTGTATTCTAAATTAGAGATGTCTTATAGGACCACTCTCACGGATAACTATAAAAAAAAAAAAAACAGTTTGATCATGCGGTACACAAAAGAAGCGGCTGCTCTAGTAGCAGAGAACATGTGGGGTGCTAATGGGAGTTTTCTAGATTAAAGGAAATGCTCTTTGGAATCAGCAATAAAACGCATGCCGAAAACGAAGATATGAGATTAATCCGGAAAGTAATGTTAAAAAAATTTTTGAAGTAGAAATAATGAATTTATTTTAATAAAATTTACATGTATTGTAGTATAGGTCTTACACTATTTTTCCACATGATCACAATTTACCTCAGTGCACTTTGTCATCCACAGGAAGAGTTTTTTGATTTCTACGCCTTTTTCAGCCAGTTCCTCAATTTTATTTTCACATCGTCGCCATCGGAAAAGTGTTCTCCACGAAAGTGTTCCTTCAATTTAGTGAACATATGATAGTCAGTAGGTGCGAGATCGGGGCTTTGGAGGGGTGGCTCAAAACATACCAACCAAATGAAGTCAAGAACTCTTGTGTTGCACGAGCGGTTTGCAGACACGCGTTGTCTGTCATTAAGCAGACAGATTCTCGTTGTCAGCATCCCTCGACGTTCTTTTATTTGATTCTGCGAAGTTTCTTCATGGTCTCACACTATCTTGCACCATTTATTGTTTCACCTCTTTCCAAAAAAATCAACGAACAAAACCCCTTTTCAGTCCCAAAGTACTGATACTACGGTTTTCCTCGCTGTTTGCTAAGTTTTCAATTTTTTGGCTGAAGGAGAATGAATATGGCGCCACTGCATTGGTTGTCCTTTGCTTTCTAGAGTATGGCAATAAGCCCAAGTGTCATCTCCTATCACTTCAGTCTCGAAACGGTCAAGAAATTCGCGAGCGGCACTGATTCTGTTCATTTTGTGTCCCTCAGTAAGCATCTTGGACACCCATCGCGCACGCGCCTTGCGATAATTTAGTCGATCAGTTACAATTTCAACAGTTCGTGAAATGTTTGGGCAAACTGCATGCAGGTCGTCAATTGACGAACGGCGATCAGAAAGATGTTCTTCAGTTTTCTGCACCACAGTCGCAACAGACGGCCTTTCGCTCCTTCTTCGTTGTGAATTTCCACCCTTCCAAAATTCAAATTCCGTACCCATTTTGTCACATGTTGCCTTGACATTACATCCTCTTCATAAAATGAAACAACTTTGCGATGAATCGCAGCGGAGTTCATGCCCTTAGCATTTAGGTACCGAATTACAGCGCGCACTTCGCATTTAGCGGAAGCCGGAATGAGAACGCTCACTAACTAACCGACGAGCTACTGATTGTCGGGAATGCTTGTTTCTTCCGCTGGCTTCCCGCTACACGGCAGTGCTACCAACATCCCCACGAACATACATTCCATGCTAAAGCTATGTGTCCTGTAACCTTACGGTTCTAGGCGCTCAGTCCGGAACCGCGCGACTGCTACGGTCGCAGGTTCGAATACTGCCTCGGGCATGGATGTGTGTGATGTCCTTAGGTTAGTTAGGCTTAAGTAGTTCTAAGTTCTAGGGGACTGATGACCACAGATGTTAAGTCCCATAATGCTCAGAGCCATTTGAACCATTTTGTAACCTTAGTTTCCGGATGACACTCATAGATCAGCCACATTAACTGCTTTTGGGAATAGAAAAGGACAATATGATATTAGAAAACTATTGAAGCATCCATGGTAAGGCCCGAGAACAGTATCGCTTATAAAAGCTATAATGGCTAGACAGTATTAGGAACAGAAAGTTGTCTGAAACCGTAAGTCAATATCAACTAACCGTGGTTTTATAACTTTCTTTGGTCCATGGCTACCTTTACCTGAACGTAAACATCCGTAACTCCTTTTAGGTATGATACTGAATCCAAGTGTGCGGTAAATAAACTTAAGTTTGGAGAACAAATGAATAAAAGGAGTTATTTACTTATTAACTCTTGCCATAACACATTTTGATCAACATTTAATGTTATTACGTCTTATTCTTGCTACGATATCTTTGGGAAGAATGAGCTTATCTCATCAACAGTTCTTCAAATAATGGCACAGCATTGGGAACTGCGACTCGCTTCTCTTTCTCCACATTCATTCGCGATCTGCATTTCGTGTTGACGACTGCCACTACTGAAAAATAAGCCTAATATAAGTTGGATGATGCAGAAGGCATTGAAAATTGTAGGGCAGTATTATCTATTTCTGAGTACTCTTGCTCCACCAGGTTCCAAAGCTCAAGCAGTGATGAGGAAACGAACTACGATTTCAATGCGAAATCCGAAGAAACATCAATAAATCGCTCTTGTTCTTCAATGGTATGTGCTGAGTGAAGTTCTGCTGAAACGATCTTTGATCCAGCTGTTTTGATCAACTTCTTACGGAAAGTACTTCAGAAAGTAATCACTGAGTTAAGTTACATGATCCACAAACACAGATTTGAATTCGTTACTCGACTTAAACGGTCGTGCAGTTGTGGTACTGCGAACGGCTGAAAGCAAGGGGAAACCACAGCTGTAATTTTTCCCGAGGGCATGCAGCTTTACTGTATGATTAAATGAAATAAAAACTTTGAGGTTCGCCGATGACATTGTAATTCTGTCAGAGACAGCAAAGGACTTGCAAGGGCAGTTGAACGAAATGGACAGTGTCTTGAAAGGAGGATATAAGATGAACATCAACAAAAGCAAAACGAGGATAATGGAATGTAGTCGAATTAAGTCGGGTGATGCTGAGGGAATTAGATTAGGAAATGAGATACTTAAAGTAGTAAAGGAGTTTTGCTATTTGGGGAGCAAAATAACTGATGATGGTCGAAGTGGAGAGGATATAAAATGTAGATTGGCAATGGCAAAGAAAGCGTTTCTGAAGAAGAGAAATTTGTTAACATCGAGTATAGATTTAAGTGTCAGGAAGTCGTTTCTGAAAGTATTTTATGGAGTGTAGCCTTGTATGGAAGTGAAACATGGACGATAAATAGTTTAGACAAGACGAGAATAGAAGTTTTCGAAACGTAGTGCTACGGAAGAACGTTGAAGATTAGATGGGTAGATCACATAACTAATGAGGAGGTATTGAATAGAACTGGGGAGAAGAGGAGTTTGTGGCACAACTTGACTAGAAGAAGGAATCGGTTGGTAGGACATGTTCTGAGGCATCAAGGGATCACCAATTTAGTACTGGAGGGCAGCGTGGAGGGTAAAAATCGTAGAGGGAGACCAAGAGATGAATACACTAAGCAGATTCAGAAGGATGTAGGCTGCAGTAGGTACTGGGTGATGAACAAGTTTGCACAGGATAGAGTAGCATGGAGAGCTGCATCAAACCAGTCTCAGGACTGAACACCACAACAACAACAACACTCGACTTAAAGTTATTATCTTGTAAACCGCGTGAAAAGCAGAGCAAACGAAATGTACAAGGTGTCCATAATTAAAATTCTAGTTTCTAAACGCAGTTGAAAGAGAACCCCTGCTCAGACTGACGCCTAATTTGAATAGCATATAACTGACGCAGGGGAAAAAGTCGTGGAACAAAAATCAAAATGTTGGGGTCGACTACAGATGACAGATGAATCGCAATGCGGCGGCTATGGTTTTAGTTGCACATTACACGATCCGTGTTGTTCAGTGTGCATGTCTGCACAAGTTCGACAGTCAACAGTTGTAGCAGTGTTAGTCAGGTAAGCCCATCCACCACGGCAATGTCGTACCACACTGGGTTGGAGAACCCTATTTTTATTTGCCCTGAGTCCAAAAACCGCAGAATAAGCAAAATGGCATTGGTTTTTAACTTTCCTGGGGCCAAAAGCAGGATATAAAGCAAAATGATGTAGGTTTCTAATTGTCGTGAGACTGGCACAAGCCACGTTCAGTATGTCCACCGTTGTCTGCCACAAGCTGAAATCGAGAAACAGCATGTCCCAAAACACATCGTAGTGTCTTGGGAATCCCGTCAGTTCAGCTACGTTCATAATTGGAGCAATGAACTCTACATCTTTCAGATAACCCCACAGTCAGAAGTCAAGCTGTTTAAGATCAAGTGATATGGACCGCCAGGCTGTAGGGAAATGATGGCAGATAATTTTAACATTGCCAAAATGCTTCTACATTAGCTGCTTCACTAGCTGTGTAATGTGAGGAGGAGTGCCATCCTACATAAAAATCATCCTACCAATACACCTACGTTGTTGAAAGGTTGGAATAACGTAGGTGCGCAAAAAACACTCATAGCGTTTACCAGTGACGGTACAGGTAACAGGAGCCGCAGGATTCGTCCGCTCGAAAAAAAAATACGGCCCTACGATAAATGATGCCGTCAAACCGCACCACAGTGTCACCTTTGCAGAATGAAGTGATGCCGGTTGATGTGCGTGCGGATTTCCTGCTGCACATAAGTTACATATTGATTGGCATGTCCTTGGAGACCGAAATCGGCTTCGTCTGTCCACAGGATGTTCCATGGCTTTCATTGTTCACTTCCGTGCGAGCAAGAAATTCCAGAACGAACGTTTGACTTTTTGGCAATTCAGTAGGAACGAAATCCTGAACATGGATGGTTTTGTATCGATATCAATACAAGATGTTTCGTAGTATTTAATGCACCGTGCCCAGCGTTTGGGCAATTTCCCGTGCACCGTACTTTTGCACACTGTAACACTTATATCGATTAGGAGTAGGTTTATTTTATATAAATGTGTTTTTGCAATTTATGGAGTGTGTATTCTGTGTTGCTTAAACTCCTTGATGTATGGCAAGAAAATTAGTTTTGTAATATACGAGGGTTGGAACTTTAATAGTGGCAACTATTTATTTACAGCTCGTACAAAACAGATAAGTGTTTTACCGACCTTCAGAGTAGTCACCAGCATTGTGTCTAACCCGTAGCCAGCGATGTGGAAGTCGTAGGATACTGTAAGCAGTGCCAGTTGTGTTGACAGTTCGAGCGGCGCGGTCTATTGCCCGACGAATTTGTAGCAGTTCTCAAGCGAATGCCGTGAAGTGTTTCCTTCATTTTAGAAATCGAGTTGAACTCACGAGGGCTTAAGTCAGGGGAGTGCAGTAGGTGGTGTAGCACTTCTGTCTATATGCTATTCATTTTTGGAAAACAACCTACGAACAGGTTAGAGACAGAAGTGATGACACTTTCCGCAGGACCTGACCATCATTTTGCAGGACAGTGCTCAAGCACGTACAGTGCAAGCTGTTACTGATTTGTTTGACTGATGGAGCTGCTAAGTGCTATACCACCTACTACAAAATGGTTCAAATGGCTCTGAGCACTATGGTACTTAACATCTATGGTCATCAGTCCCCTAGAACTTAGAACCACTTAAACCTAACTAACCTAAGGACATCACACAACACCCAGTCATCACGAAGCAGAGAAAATCCCTGACCCCACCTACTGCACTCCCCTGACTTAAGCTCTAGGCGAGCGATTCTAGGCGCTTCAATCCGGAACCGCACTGCTGCTACGATCGCAGGTTCGAATCCTGCCTCGGGCATGGATGTGTGTGATGTCCTTAGGTTAGTTAAGTTTAAGTATTTCTAAGTCTAGGGGACTGATGACCTAAGATGTTAAGTCCCATAGTGCTTAGAGCCATTTGAGTTCAACTCGATTTCTAAACTGAAGGAAACACTTCACGACATTCGCTTCAAAACTGCTAGAAATTCGTCGGGCAACACAACTGGCACTGCTAAGAGTATCCAACGACTTCCACATCGCTGGAAACGGATTATACACAATGCTGGTGACTACTTTGAAGGTCAGTAAAACTTTGAAACACGTATCTGTTTTGTACGAGCTGTAAATAAATAATTGCCACTATTAAAGTTCCAACTCTTGTGTACATGAAAAAAGCAAAAGAATGTGTTGAAATTTTAAATTGTTATAATATGAATATGTTTATAAAAAAGAGTATGTTTGTTAAAAGCTGGTTCATGCTTAGGGCACTTGTATTTGCTACATGTAAACTTCACTTAACTCCTCCCGAACAGGCCGTGAAGGCCCAACGGTACCGACCGGCCGGTCGCCGTGTCATTCTCAGCCCACAGGCGTCACTGGACGCTGATGTGGAGGGGCATGTGGTCAGCACACCGCTCTCCCGGCCGCATGTCAGTTTCCGCGAGCGGAGCCGCTACCTCTCAATCAAGTAGCTCTTCAGTTTGCCTCACAAGGGCTGAGTGCACCCCACTTGCCAACAGCGCTCGGCAGACCGGATGGTCACCCATCCAAGTGCTAGCCTAGCCCGACAGCGTTTAACTTCGTTGATCTGACGGGAACCGGTGTTACCACTGCGGCAAGGCCGTTGGCGTAACATGTAAACGCTCCCTCCGCAACGACAGTGGCCTGCTGCGATGTAAAAAGTGGGTTTGGCGGTCGAACTGAGCGAATTAGTAAACAAATGTAAAACCTAAATTTCTCAATTGAAACAAACGGCGAATGATTCAGAAAAAGAACTGAGTAAACAAATGACAACATGCGAAAAGAAGTGTCAGCAGAACACTTGTCAAATTCAAAGTAAAGTGAGCTAACTTGAACAGAAAGGAAGAGAGAAATCGAATTATGTCACTCACAGAATAACGTGTAGCAAATTGCTAGAGGGCGAAGAATGATTCGATCTGGCAAAAAGGCGTAATGGATGGGACCCATTAGATTTTTTGAAAAATTGTGAAAGGAGTTTTCCCGATTCTGTAACAGACCAGGAAAGATCAATGCGGTCATTAGTGCATTAGCTGTCGATACGAAAAGATGGAGCCTCAATTTGGATAGATAACAAATGTCCTTTGGCGTATTTAAACAGAAATTTATAGAGGAATATTGGTTGGAGCAAAATCAGGACTGCCTTTGGCGGGAATTTATCATGGCCAGGTTATATGACAACAGAGGCCGAAACTCAATGAACAGACAAATAGAATCCTAAATAGTGTGGGAACTATGGTAAAATCTCCCGGAGGATTCAGAACGTTGTGTTGGAAGTAATCACAAAATCTTCTCGTCATTTTTTGAAAGGGTAGAAAACGAGGACCACTGAAGAGGAATCTGTGATTATTGTGAGGCTAATAACAACTGGAATTGGGATAATCACAAGAATAATGAACAGAATGAGAACGAACGTACCGTGTAAATATGTTGCATAGAGATAGAGGCAGGGGTCGCAGTAACATGTCAGTTTCCAGTAGAGGATTTGCACCGTGAAACTATCAAAACCAAAATGATGCAGAAAACTAAGGCCCGCGCGTTTTACGGACCAGATTCGTGTGGACAAATGTTACCAGCCCAAACTAAATAAATTATACTGGCCAAAACAATGTGAATTTAAGACACAAGTAAACGGCAGAGCAGCGCCACAGGACAGTGCATGCACAACTGGTGCGGGCATTAATGCGGCACCGGCGACAAGCTATGCTACATGGGCTAGTGTGCAAACTGATCAACCGTGTGCTACGAACTTGGCGGAGCGATCAGCTGTCCGTAGCACAGCTGCAGTAGCGGAAGTAGGAAGAAACGATGTCACAAGGGAATTCAGTGGACGTTGCGGTGGGAAATATCACCGAAATAAGAAAGGAATCAGACATGTTGTTAAACAAAAGCAAAAGCATCGACAACCAAGCAAAGGCAGACAATTTATGAAAAAGAAGCCTTCAGTGATCGTGGAATGGCATCATGATTTGTTTCCTGGTTTAAAGCAATATGAGTGGTAAGATTTTAAAAAGGGTTATACGGCCAGGGAATTAATAAAAGGGAGAAACGAAAGTGGAAACGTCGATAAGAGGACATTGTCTAAAAATGAAAATGAAATGAAAGTAGTTAGTGCCGCACAAGGTACACGAGCAGAAAATTCAGATGAAGTGGTTGGTAAGGGAGAAGAAGGCGCCGCACAAAGCACGCGAGCTGCCGTTGTTAAAGAAATTGGTGCTAGAGACAGAAAAAATGGTCGGTATAAATAGGAATCTCGATGAGGACGAAATCCTCGATAGTGCAGAAGAGTCGATCCTGGCTGACGAAAGACTCATACAATTAGCTGTTGTTGATGGTCAAGAGAACATAGATTCAGATGAGTATATGTGAACCACTGAAATCCTTGACGATTATACTGAATATGAAGTTAAAGTTGACACCATCAAAAGTGATGTTGAAGAAACGCCTGTGACTGAAAATGAAATAGACATTTTAGGAAAGAATTGAAATTTTGAAAATAAGAAAACTGATGAAAAGTCAAAAGAGGAGTTTGCTCGTTGTCTGAGAGTAGCGTTCATGTTAGAATCAGACAGCGGATATGAAATAAATGCTAGTTCAGACGAAGAAAATGTAGAGCTAGAGGACAGGGAACAAAGTATAATGGAAGATGAATCTGGAAAGCAAAATGAAGTCTTATCCAAACATTACCTGGCAGTAAATACTGATCCAAAAAAGAAAAGCCACAAGACGATACGATACTGGGGCAAGATAAGAAGCCCCCAGACATATGTGATTAACCAGTAAACAACATATCGTGGAGAGGTATATGTGTGAACCAGGTAGATTGTGTCGAACTTGCTGCACCACAATCATAAGGCATGGGGCAGGTTTATTGCAGATTTCGAAATTGTAATGAATACTCTCCACTTTACACTCTAGGAAATTCTATTTAATCATAAGAGTAAATGTGTTATTGAAGAAACCTTACAATTTCCACCCCGTGTAGAACTAGATCTGAGGGAGACAAAAGTCTTAGTAAGAAAAAGAATGAAACAAAAAGCGGAAGCCAGATCTAAAGACCGATAAGGGCCTTAAAGAGACTAAATTCAATATTGGGAATTTTGTTCTCATAAAAACTCACGAAAAATCTAGTGAAATAAACCAAGAAATTTCTAAGTTCATATATATTTATAGTAGTCCCTTTCATGTGCAGGGAATCCGCACACTAACGCTATTATCTCCTTTACCCTAAGTCAAAGAAGCCATTAGGTGTTCGTAACATTGTAAATTTAAAATCTTTCATCCACAGAAATGAGTAACAAGGGGGAACATTAAAAAGTGTACATGGAACTAATCAAATAGTATTGTACTCTGTATGTTCTTGTTCATGATGTCGTGTTGTCAAGTGTTGCTATGTTGGAAAAAACTTTTCTGTTATGATACTACTGATACATGTCTCCAAGTTTCAGATTCTGTGTAATATAACTGGATATACAAATTGCATGTAACTCCAGGTTATGACGTACATAAGGACTGCACTAATTCAATACCTGCAGCATAATCAGGAGGACTGCCAAATATGTCAATAGGCAGACAAGTGTTGAAATTGAAAATAAAGGTGGACTGCCTAGAATATTGAAGGAGCAGGGATGAAAAGTTTATATAGTGTTGTGAGTGCTACGTTTTTCATAATGAACTGCATGAATATTTAAAGCAGACAAAACAAAGATTCTTAATGATCATACAGTAAAAAATAGGTATGGACTAACCATGTGACAGAAGAGCATTAAAAACATTAACCCATCTTAGCATCCAAATGAAAATATTATGTAATGTGAGCTGTGTATGTCAGCAATATGTAAATTCCTATATATGTTTTTCACAACATGGACACATGTATAGAGTAGTATATAATTTCTGAATATAACAAAAGTTTATGTTTTAGTACTTGCAACAAGTTTTATATAAATAGTTATGTGAAGTGTTTCTTGTGTAATGTATTTGGAAATTTTTTTGGTCGCCCAACACTGTTTTGAAGTGTTATTGATGTTTCATTGATGTATCCCTGTCAGGAAATCTCAATGAAACATGCGGCATGTTTAACACTTATATCAATTTGGAGTAGGTTTATTTTATGTAACTGGGTATTTGCAATTTATGAAGTGTGTATTCTGTGTTGTTTAAACTCATTGATGTATGTCAAGAAAATTAGAGTTTTGTAATGTATATACGAAAAAAACAAAAGAATATTTTGAAATTTTAAGTTGTTATAAATATGTTTATAAAAATTATGTTTGTAAAAGCTGGTTCATGCTTAGGGCACTTGTATTTGCTACATGTAAACTTCACTTAACTCCTCCCGAACAGGCTGTGAAGGCCCAACGGTACCGACCGGCCGGTCGCCGTGTCATTCTCAGCCCACAGGCGTCACTGGATGCTGATGTGGAGGGGCATGTGGTCAGCACACCGCTCTCCCGGCCGCATGTCAGTTTCCGCGAGCGGAGCCGCTACCTCTCAATCAAGTAGCTCTTCAGTTTGCCTCACAAGGGCTGAGTGCACCCCACTTGCCAACAGCGCTCGGCAGACCGGATGGTCACCCATCCAAGTGCTAGCCCAGCCCGACAGCGTTTAACTTCGCTGATCTGACGGGAACCGGTGTTACCACTGCGGCAAGGCCGTTGGCGTAACATGTAAACGCTCCCTCCGCAACGACAGTAGCCTGCCGCGATGTAAAAAGTGGGTTTGGCGGTCGAACTGAGCGGCTCCTTTCCGCGAACGACACGCAGTATGTGGCAAGCCTTAGCACGGTACACTTTGACGGTGCTAAGAGAGCCAATTAGAAGCTGCATTAGAAGGTATTTGTCTCGGATGTGGATTTGGCTATTATTTGATATTCACGGCTCTAATATGTTGAAAATCTGACGCCAAGAAGAGTATTTATAGAGCATTCGCACATGAAGAGTCGCAAGTACAGTTAGCCACCATTGCACCTGCCACCAATCTTCGCCACTGCTTCACGAACTTCACACATTCAATAAAGTAATATACACTATGTGATCAAAAGTACCGGAACCCCCAAAAAATACGTTTTTCATATCAGGGGCATTGTGCTGCCACCTGCTGCCAGGTACTCCATATCAGTGACCTCAGTAGTCATTAGATATTGTGAGAGAGCAGAATAGGGGTACAAGACACTCACGGACTTCGAACGTTGTCACGTGATTGGGTGTCACTTGTGTCATACCTCTGTACGAGAGATTTCCACACTCCTAAACATCCCGTGGTCCACTGTTTCCGATGTGGTAGTGAAGTGGAAACGTGAAGGGACATCTACAGCACAAAAGCGTACAGGCCGACCTCGTCTGTTAACTGACAGAGACTGCCAACAGTTGAAGAGGGTCGTTATGCGTAACAGGCAGTCATCTATCCGGACCATCCCACAGGAGCTCCAGGCTGCATCAGAATCCACTGCAAGTCCTTTGACAGTTAGGCGGAAGGTGAGAAAACTTGGATTTCATGGTCGAGTGGCTGCTCATAAGCCACACATCATGCTGGTAAATGCCAAACGATGCCTCGCTGGGTGTAAAGAGCGTAAACATTGGACGATTGGACAGTAGAAAAACGTTGTGTGAAGTGACAAATCAGGGTACCCAATGTGGCGATCCGATGGCAGGGTGTGGGTATGGCGAATTCCCGTCATCTGCCAGCGTGTGTAGTGCCAACAGTAAGATTCGGAGGCTCTGGTGTTATGGTGTGGTCGTGTTTTTCATGGAGGGGTCTTGAAACTCTCGTTGTTTTGTTTGGCACTATCATAGTACCGGCCTACATTGATGTTTTAAGCACTTTATTGCTTCCCACTGTTGAACAGCAATTCAGGGATGGCGATGATCGAGCACCTGTTCATAATGCACGGCCTGTGGCGGAGTGGTTACACGACAAGAGCATCGCTATAATGAACTGGCCTGCACAGTCTTGACCTGAATCCTATAGAACACCCAAAGGATGTTTTGGAACGTCGACTTCGTGCCAGGCGTCACCGACCGACATCGATACCTCTCCTCCGTGCAGCACTCTGTGAAGTATGGGCACCTGATTGAACGTATGCCTGCAAGAGTGGAAGCCGTCATCAAGGCTAAGGGTGGGCCAACACCATATTGTATTCCAGTATTATGATAGAGGGCGCCACGAACTTTAAATTTTCAACCAGGTGTCTGGATACTTTTACTCACTTAGTGCATATGGGTATGGACCAGTTAATTAGTGTGTTGTTTCAATAACAATCACATAAAACATAAATTCGTGTCCGGAACCATGATTTCAATCCTGATCACGAACCTATGCAGGGTCCTCACCTAAGTGCTACTAAAACCGAGTATCCTGATTTAAATGAACAATTCTTGTATTCATGTGTTTAAAAGTTATTTTTTGTTTAAAGTAAAAGGAGTAGTAAAAGTTAAAGTAAGAGTAACATTTGGATACTATGAACTACTCCAAGTTAAACTGTTAAGGTACGAAGTTTAAGTACAAAAATTCAAATATCAAGCTAAAACCACAAAAGTGAAGTTGGATAGGTATCCTTAGTTTATTACAAAACATAGTTTTATAAGATTACAGTACAAGATTGTGTACATATTATTGCAAAGAATACCTGCTTCAAGGTAATTAAAGTTCAAGTAGTTATAAATCTTTAATGAATAGATTTATGGTAGTATTGTTAGAACAAAAATTATGCACATTTTTAAGGAAGGTGTTTGTTTGGCACCCATCATGGAAGGCTTCTTTTTTTGAAGTTAATTAAGCCCAATGTTGTATTTTATTGCCTTGTAAAGTAATTTAAGTGAATCATTAGCTTTTAGAGTTAGTTATTCCTCTCCTCCCCCTCCCCACTCTTCCGTCCCCCACTCCCCACCTCTCCTTCCCCCCAACCTATTCTATTGGCAGGAATTTCGAATTTTGGCAGGAATTTCGAATTTTGGTGGGAATTTCGAATTTTCGTGGGAATTTCTTTGTCCCAGGGCTGTGCTGACGTCCCACCTCATCCTCCACCCGGGAATTGGCGGGAAATTAAAATTGATGGTTCCCTTTCTGGTACTCGAACCCTGGTACTCCTGGTCAGAAAGCCCAGTTGCATCCATCCATCCTCCCCCCCCCCCCCCCCCCCAACGCAATTAAATCACCAGAGGCGCTTGGAATTGACGGGAAATTAAAAATGGCTGTGTCCTTTCTGGGACTCGAACCCTTATTCTACTCGATGGAAGGCCCAAGTGCTGCACCCAACATATGGAAACTGACCAGATGCGGGAGAGGAAGGTTAGGTTAGTGTACTTTATTTATTTTGGTCGGGAAAGACCGTACCTAATTATGTAATTAATCACAAAGATCGGTCCTAATTACACAATTATATGCATAGCGCTACACAAGGACTGCATAAAAGCGCAATACAGCTCAAAAACTGACGATACCACACAACTTCTGTTGTCGTATGTAAAATGATGTGTATTTCTTTTTTAAGGCCGTGGCTGTCCCTCGGTAGGAATATCAGTCATCTATCACGGTTCTGAGGATGCCGGCGTCACGCTTTGTACTGAAGGCACTGCGGGAGGGGCCTTCGGTTTCAAAAACAACCGACTTTTGAAATAGCCATCTGGAGCGTCCTCCGGATGGGTTGGGTTATACTACTTAACTTCCCTTTTGTGTTGTCTAGGAATGTCACCTGAAAGCATGCAGCTTATCGTGAGTGGCGCAAAGCGGTCGCCAAACACAGCCGCTCTCTCTCTAGGGAGCCGGTGCGTGGGGGCTCTGTCGCTATATTTTGGACGAACAGCTTGGACTTGAGGCGCCCGCCCTTTTATCTCCTATTGTTTACTTGACCATACATGCTATTGTGCAGATGTAATGCCTCGTGTAGGGACTTCACCATTGAAGCTTCCGTGGCCTTCAGCCCCCTCACAGCAGGCAGCAGCTTGCCTATCCAATGCCTCCTTACCAGCTGCGGGCCTTTTGACATGAAAGGCGCCGCAACACATGAGCTAAAGCTTGGCCGCATGTCTGGCGGTCTCTACTGGTGACCACGTGTGTGCCTCCATCTCAGGGGGAGGGGGGAGGGGGGCAGACAGCAGTGGAATCTGTATACAATTCTGCTGTCAAGACGCACTTTGTTGGTCATTACCGATTTCGAAGGTCAGCGTCTTCCGCCACAGCTCTGTCCTAAGGAAAATATTTTTCGAACACTGCAGCTGGCACGGGGTGTGTCAGACTTTCCATCTGTCTCAGACTGAACAAAGAATGCTTTTCTAAACCTCCATCCAATTTTCGATCCGCTTGCCGACAAACACAGGATGGGCGTGTCAGACTAGCCATCTGTCCCATAGTGAACAAAGAGTGTTTTTCTAAGGCTAGCAGCTGCACCCAATATTCCATCCACTTGCAGGATGTTTGTCTCAGAACTTTCTTTCCTCCCCCTCAGATATGTTACCTTCCTCAAACATGCACCATGCCTCTTTGAAGGAAGAAAATGCAAGTTATGACTTGCTGGAATGGCACTCTGAAATCCTATTGGTCCTCTACAAAATAGAGGGTGGAGCCTGAAGCTATATAAAGCCCAACCCCCACCACAATCATCATCAGTCTTTGACAGTCCATGAAACGCTCAGCCAACAGTGATGTAGCGGTAGTGATGGTGGGAAACCGCCAAACTTTGGTCAATTGCCATGTAAGTTGTAACGGAACTGAAATGATGGTGGGCTGACAGTAATTTGGAGCCCGCGCGTCGGAAACGGGCGCGCTGGTGTGAGACTGCCAGGGAGTGCACCCTGATGCCATCTATTGGCGAAACTGGGAATTAGCGCTACCTGTCAGACAATGCACTAACCTCTCGGAGTCAAATGTATTCTTTTTCTTGGTAATTATAAGCTATTACTGTATGATTTAATGTTATAAAGCGCTAGTAGTAAATTATTATGACTGGTATGAACTCCAGGGTAATAAATATAAATATTCTTAAATACTAAATGATTTCGGTGAAAAGGTGGTAGGGGAACGCCCCCACTCTTGGTGATACGAGCGTAGCTAGAGGTAGCTGGAGACACAGGGACTGAACAATGGAATGGCCTGGGGAGTGTTGACGTGATCGGACGTGCGTAACTGTGCCCACGCAAAAGTGATTGTGCAACAGCGAAGAGGCGAATATCGTCGCCGTTTGTGGAGTAGAACGCGACGAATGGTTGTCGAAGCCGTCTCTATGCCACTGGGGCTGATTGTAAGAGTTCCTGCGCCCAGATTTTATGGCGGACGTGCAGTAGCTTATACGAGTGCTACAGCTCGTAGTTCCAGCCGCCATCAAGGGCATGAGGCGTGAAGAGCTGCGTTAGCCACATGCATCTCACCACCAGCACCGACACGTCTACAAAAGGCAAGACTGCTTGCAATTGTTAAGTCGAACTTTGTATACATGTAAAAGGAGAATATCAGTTTTCTTTTATGCAAGTGCAGAGGACAGAATATAGTAATGAGTAAAATTACGACGCATGTTGTTCATTGTAAAGTGTAGTAACCTCAAATATAGTGTAGTGAAATCAGACTGAGGCCACCATCGCCTCTTTCATTTACAATTCTTTTGGTTGTAGAATACTTTAGCGTATAAGAATGTTGAAAAGAGCAATGGTCACACCAGAATGAGTCGCCTATTTATAGTTACTTAAATTTTTCTGAGTAACCTTTCAAGTAAAGTCACTTAACTAATTCTATATCAATTGTCCAAAGAGTAATATCCAAAATCATTAAATAAGTTGAAGGGTAGAAGTTTGTTAACCTAAGTTGCTTAAATTGTCTTGGTGGTAATTACCAAGCCAACTCACAGAAATTGAGAGAGTATTTGCTTTGTAGAATCACCTAGAATGATCAGAAATAGTAATATTCAGAATTAAGTTTAAATTCAACTCAAGCCGTTTCACTTTGAAACGAGCCAAAACTAGTTAAACTAGAAGTTTCATTAGAATACTGCAACATATTTTAGTGAACATTTACCTTTCACATAGAACAAAAGAAACAAAACTATTTATTCTTTTGCTCCTTCAGAGCTGGCGACCGTAGTTATAAGTATTTTCAGGAGGATTCGACGGTAAGTCTGCTGCTCTCGTCGTGCTGATAGGATTATCCAATGCTGCTAGCAGTGGTGATTGGATACATAAGCTCACTACCAAGTTAAGTGGGTCAGGTAGGCAGTGTTACCGTGTGAACTGTAGGGCACTGTAGGCCGTGGATCGAACCCGTTCAATCATCACAGCTCTTTGGGAAATAGTCCGGTTAGGAGTGTACTAATCATTAGGTAAATACTGGCGAGTAATGGTCAAAAATGTATACGCAAGTGAATTTAGCAAGGTTCATGTAGCACCTAGTTAATGTGGTGCAATGGCGAGGGTAGGAGTGGAGTAAAAGTGAGCTGAGCTTGTGGCAGCTGTGCTGTATTCAAAGATTAATAACGTGAATCCACTACTACCTCTTACCATTAGGACTGAGCTATTTACGGTTAAAATACGTAGCCGTAAGCGCAAAGGCGTGACAGCTACAAGTCCGTATCGGCTTTATACATACGGAAGTAGGAAGCGGGTCATTCTGTCAGTGGAGGGGGTTAAAACAACCGAGTCAGTTGGAACATACCCCATTTACTGATGGAAAGATTCGGCGGTTCGGTCGCAAAGTGTTTATAAAAAAATTATGAGTTTAAATTGTGATAGTTATGATATTTCGTAGCAAACTATTCAAAATTTTTGAGATTGTGATACATTTTCGTAACAAGTGGATATAAAAGTTCTTTTTTCTTACTATTACAGCATTCACTCCCGAAATGCTGTTGGAATTAGAACGCCAGCTGGAGGTTGAAAGTCTCATGTGCCAGCATCATGTAAGTACATCTCAAAATTCTGTGTGTGGTTGTTATACATTCAGAAAGCGTCTCTTAAAGTGTTCAAATCGTAGCAATTGCTTATAACATTTCTACTGTTGTTCTAGCATTAGAGCAGCAGCAACTGGAAACTGAAAGTCCTCATCAAGTGGAAGAGCTTGTGCTAGCATCATGTAAGTACATCTCAAAATTCTGTGAGGTTATTTTACATGTTCACAAAACAGCTCTTCATGTTTTCAGATCCAAACAAGAGTTTATAAAACTTTTGATCTCGTTATTGCAGCGTTAGAGCAGCAACTGATGGATATTCAGCTGCTGTGCTGGAGTCTGAAATGCAACAAGAAAGTAAGTACAGTTGTAATATATTGCCGTTAAACTTTTTTTATCATATACAGTTGTGTGAGGTATATATAAATTCATTGTTGTGGATGTTTCTACTACTCAAGAGAAAGTGGGATTCCTGTAGGGGTATGTGTCGAGAATGATGACCTGGAGTCATCACTTTCATCTGGTATGAACTTTTTACTTATTTATTCAATTTTTTCGTAGTTATAATTAATATCTCGATGCGTCAAATTCAGTACAAATTTTTTGTTATTGTTTCTAATAATCAGTATCTTGTTGTAGGCGACTTCCACGAAATGGATCTATGGCTCCACAACAACAACAATTCTGGCGGGGGAACGTGCGATGGTGGCTGCTGAAAGACAGTGCGATCCCTCCCTTCTGGAGCAGGGAATGGACATATTTGACTGGCTGAGAGAACTACCAGAAAGATCGACTAGACTGCTCAGTCCTGGGACCCAGAATGTAAAAGGTGATTATAATGTGACATCATCGTTTAAGCATATAATTATTATTTGGGAATGGTGATTTACTTAATTGTCATTGATCGTTTACAGCATATATTTTAAAAAATCTTCAGCATTGTGCTTAATTTTTCCAGTAATTCGTATGTCACAGAGGTGGCACCAACACTGCCATGACAGGATATGGCTGTGGCACATGGAACTACAGTGGTGGTTGTGGCGGCAGGTGTCAAACACACACCCGAGCAGCGTGCACCGCCGTGCCTTCAGAAGAAACTAAGTTCATTAAATTCAAGAATGCTCACCACGAGGAACGATGTTCGTTTGTTGTATACACAGACTTCGAATGTCTCCTTGCCCCTATTATGCGCTGTGAAGGGAACCCCTTAGTCTCACATACTACCTTCATGCAAAAACACGTACCATGTGCAGTGGCGTACCAAATTACATGTTCATATGATTCAAGTCTTCAATCGTTATGAATCTTATGTCGGGGATAATCCTGCGGTTTGGTTGCTCACTGAGCTAGAAAAACGCTCATGGGATGTTGATAGGCTTTACAGCACCAACAACCCCATAAACAAATCAGAGGAGGTTAAAAAACTATACAATGATGTGGTTAACTGTCATATTTGTGGGCCGCCGTTAGATAGAAAAGCTTAAACTCTGCGTAGAGATCATTGTCATCTTACTGGGAAGGTCTGTGGAGCAGCTCACAATGCATGCAATTTGAAGTATCAGCTAGAATGACACATACCCATTTTCTTCCAAAATTTAAGTGGGTACGACGCTCACTTTCTAGTTGATCAATTGGCGTTGAGAAGTATATTTCATTCTCCAAACGAATTACGCCAAAAATTACGCTCCGCTTCCTTGACATGCTACGTTTTATGCAGGCGCCATTCCAGAAATTTGTTGAAACTCTACCTTGGGAGGATATGGATATAACCCAATCTGCCTACCCCAACGAGGAAAAGTCTCAGTTTGTAACTAGGAAAGGAGTTTTCCCTTATGAGTATCTGGATAGTATTGCGAAACTCGACGAAACCAGGGTACCCATCATTTCGGCATTTACCAGTATTCTCACAGGCGATGCCATAACTAGTGCAGATTATGAGCATGCTGTGAATGTCTGGCGGGAATTCAACATTCCAAATTTGGGTGAATACGCAAGACTATACAGGACACTGACGTGCACTTGCTTGCAGATGTTTCTGAAAAGTTCCGGACTGTATGTATGGCCACGTACTCTCTGGAAGCTGCCTTTTATTACATGGCACCTGCATTGTCCTGGGACGCAATGCTCAAGAAAACGGGGTGCAGCATCGAACTTTTGACTGATGCTGATATGCTTCTTTTCTTTGAGTGTGGGATCCGTGGAGGACTTTGCCAGTGTGTCCATAGACACGCCAAGGCAAATAAAGCATGTATTGGAGCAAGGTTTAACGCATCTCTCGATTCAAGTTATATTCTATATTTGGATGCGATTAACTTATATGGGCACGCCATGATGCAGCCACTGCCGGTTGGTGGGTTTCAATGGGTGCCCAAAAACGAATTAGAGGGATTAGGTGGAAAAATCAGTCTGGCAGCTGATTCTGATGTAGGGTATGTGGTGGAGGCAGACCTCATATACCCTGTTAGTTTGCATGAAATGACAAGCAACTTTCCGTTATGTCCAGAGCAACAAGTTCTGCGAGGAAGCACTATCCTTAAACTGATGACCACTGTTGGACACAAGCTGAGGAATGTAATTCATTGTCGTAATCTCAAGTAGTGTCTCATCTTAGGGATGGAGCTAGGTAGAATCACCCTGGCTATTTCCTTCAATCAGTCCCCCTGGTTGAAGGAGTATATTGAATTAAATACTGAAAAGAGCGCTGTCGCGATTAGTGATTTCGAAAAAGACTTTTACAAATTAATGAATAATTCCATTTTCGGTAAAACCATGAAGATATTAAGAGATTAATGCGATATTTTGATTAGGAGCAAATGCGATGGGCGTTGGGGCGTAAGAAACTGCATCACCAGACCAAATTTTAAGCGGATCACTATTTTCTATGAGAACTTCCTTTCTGTGGAGATACTGAAGCTTTCAGTAGAGTTTACGAAACCAATCTATTTGTGTATGTGTCTACTGGACACCTCCAAACTCCACATGTACCGATTCCACTATCAGTTTGCTAAGACTCATTTTGTGGATCCAAAGTTACTTTATATGGATACAGATGGCTTCATCTACTGGGCGAAGAATTGTGATTCATATGAAGTAATTAGGTGTCATGGTAATGAATTCGACACATCGGGATATGCAGCTGATAATCCTTATGGTATTTTTCTTCGGGACAAGAAGGTTATTGGCTTAATGAAAGATGAGGCGGGTGGATTGGCGATTTTAGATTTTGTGGGTCTAAGATCCAAAATATATGCATATTGTACAATAGATGGAGTCGCCCAGAGGTGGGCTAAGGGTGTGCAACATGCAGCCTCACATGTCCTCAGGGTTGAAGACTACATGCAGTGCCTGTATGGTGTAGTTTGCGGTGCTCTGCCACAACCTCCGCATTTTGGACAGCAAACTAGTATTCAATCACGAAGTCAGGAGGTGTACACTGTGCTTCAGTCTAAAGTCGGATTGTCACCTCATGACGATAAAAGAGCCATTTGTGATGACAGGATCGGAACCCTCCTGTACTCACACTATTTACTTGAAGCACGAGAGGGGGTGGGGGACTCCGATGGTGTGAATGAGAGAGTGAGTGAGTGAGTGAGTGACTGGCTGAGTTACAGCTTGTACCTAATAGTATGGCTCTTTTATCATAGTTTAAATATTGTATGTGTGATGTATGGAGTGCCTGAATATGGCTCTTTTATCACAGTTTAAATATTATATGTGTGATGTATGGAGTGCCTGAATGTGTGAGTGCTTATGTACATCTGTTTGCACACTTGTGAGTGCGTTTGAGTGTGGATGTCTGTGTAAATATGTATGGCTGTGTGTGAATCTGCATATATATTCTAAATAAGTACTATAATATCTAGACAGGACTATATAAGCAGTATGGGCAGAGAAAAAAGTTATAAAAAAATTAAAAATGTACAGTATATATAAGATTTAAAAAATTGAACCAAAATCATGAAGAAAAGTTTAAATATTGTAAATGAAGGAAAAAAATAATTTACCGTATTATTTTTTGCTTTTGAACTTCATGTGTTTGTATGAGTGGATCAGTGCATGATTAGATTTTAAGTTTCACATACCGTTTGCTATCCAAGCAATACTAGTTTTAAGTGTGAGTGCCACCCAGTTCATATTAGTGCATCTGTTCGGGAAGCACATTTTAGGACCATGCGCTTCATTGTATTATTAGATTATTTCAGATGCTTGAGGTGGAAAATTTTTAGAGCCATCCAGTTGAAAGTATAAACTAAGTCTTCTGTTTGGGCTGCACGGGATTAGCTGAGCGGTCTGAGGCGCTGGAGTCATGGACTGTGCGGCAGGTCCCGGCTGAGGTTCGAGTCCTCCCTCGGGCATGGGTGTGTGTGTTTGTCCTTAGGATAATTTAGGTTAAGTAGTGTGTAAGTTTAGGGACTGATGACCTTAGCAGTTAAGTCCCATAAGATTTCACACACATTTGAACATGTTTTTCTTCCGTTTGGGGGGAATTTCCCTAATAATAGTATTAGTGTAAGAGAAAGCACACCTCTACAATAACTGTAGCTAGTACTACAATGTAAAGCACAAAATTTTTTTTCAATCATTACTTTTATTTTCAAAAATTATGAACTTCAAAACGTTGAGGTTCGCCGATGACATTGTAATTCTGTCAGAGACAGCAAAGGACTTGGAAGAGCAGTTGAACGGAATGGACAGTGTCTTGAAAGGAGGATATAAGATGAACATCAACAAAAGCAAAACGAGGATAATGGAATGTAGTCGAATTAACTCGGGTGATGCTGGGGGAATTAGATTAGAAAATGAGACACTTAAAGTAGTAATGGAGTTTTGCTATTTGGGTAGCAAAATAACTGATAAAGGTCGAAGTAGAGAGGATATAAAATGTAGACTGGCAATGGCAAGGAAAGCGTTTCTGAAGAAGAGAAATTTGTTAACATCGAGTATAGATTTAAGTGTCAGGAAGTCGTTTCTGAAAGTATCTGTATGGAGTGTAGCCATGTATGGAAGTTAAACATGGACGATAAATAGTTTGGACAAGAAGAGAATAGAAGCTTTCGAAATGTGGTGCTACAGAAGAATGCTGAAGATTAGATGGGTAGATCACATAACTAATGAGGAGGTATTGAATAGAATTGAGGAGAAGAGGAGTTTGTGGCACAACTTGACAAGAAGAAGGGACCAGTTGGTAGGACATGTTCTGAGGCATCAAGGGATCACAAATTTAGCATTGGAGGGCAGTGTGGAGGGTAAAAATCGTAGAGGGAGACCAAGAGATGAATACACTAAGCAGATTCAGAAGGATGTGGGTTGCAGTAAGTACTGGGAGATGAAGAAGCTTGCACAGGATAGAGTAGCATGGAGAGCTGCATCAAAGCAGTCTCAGGACTGAAGACAACAACAACAACAACAACAACAAATAAAAAAATTCAAACAGATACGAGAACTGTGAATTTAAAAGCAGTATTACTTCGTGTACTGTAAAAACAACAAGATTTATGGATGTAAAGCTGTATTACTACTTTGAGTATTTATGTCTGAATGAAAAATTGTTATGTGTTACCATACGCCTTTGTTGTTATTTCACAAATCCCTACCCTTACAAAAGAATATAAGGGCTGTGCAAGATGCACAAGTTATTAGTTTAAAGCATGAGGGAGGTGACGTTTAAGATGAAGGAAAACGACATATATGTAATGATTGCATGGGATTTCGCCAATAGTGCTGCACGTATAGGTTTTTGGGAACAGGCTGCGCGTGATCGTGTCCGCTTCCAACGACATACAGCAAACATGGCTGAAATTATATCTCCTGTGCTTGAACAGAGCCACAGACATAGGATCTAGGCAAAGCTACGTGCTATCTAAGTAGGAGCTAGGTAGAAAGAAAAACACAGAATGTGAGGTAAAAAATTCATTCATTTTCATTAATCCTACTTAAAAGTAATTTTATATTTTCCTAAGCACGCACAACACTATTTTCACACTTCTTCTTCTTCTTGAGCTTATGGGTAGCAGGGCACCCATAGAATTCCAGGCCTTGAATAGATGCAATCTTGAAGATTCGCTGCATCCATGCGGTCTTTTCCCCGCCTTTGATGTAGATGATGGTCTCAGGATGATCGAATATTCGAAATGACGTCATCATTTCTTTATAAGGTATACCAGGGTCGTCTCAGTGGAGTGCATGGAAGAAATTTGTTAGCCACTTTGCACTCCGTGTTGTAGCACAGGCCTCGGTGATGCAATGCGTGCAGAGAATGTCTCTATTATACCAACATCTCCTGAGTATGCTATGATTGCAACATCTTTAAATACGAATTGTCTACACTCATTATCATAGAAACCTTCAATGCAAATTGTCATTGTGAAATGATCTGGGCATATCACAGTACTTGGTCATTTATACAGCATGGTGCAGAACACCCGTAAGTGGGCAATAATTAATCAGACGGTCATGTGGAACTAGAGCATACACTCCAGTGTGTTCTGGGAAATTTGATGAAGATTCAAATTCGGTTTGCACATCTATCGGTCCTGATTTAATTATCTCATTCTGCTTAGAATAGTCTATCACTATGATTGGTACCAGCTCCTTGAATTTCAGTGGACTGAGTAGGCATCCTCCCTCTTCAACACCTTCATAGTAAGAAGAATGGAATCTTGCATACATGTCATATGCTATACTGTATACATTCCAATCCCACTGTAGCAGTAAATTGTCATGCGGATAGAATTCGGAATTCAAGTAGACTCTGGCATTAGTTAAATTACAGTTGTCAAATACGGTGGAATCATTTGCTAAATTCCCTCATCTATTGGTCTGTAGTGCAAGTATGATGAATCTTGGTATTGCCAGCTGCACTGATGTTTTAATAGCCCATGTTTGTCTCTTCGCTGTTGCCGCACATCACTGTGGCAGACGACGAGCATTTGAAGCTTTTAAAAGTTCTGAGCTCCAGTACATATCTGCCATTAACTCTCCGCTCATGGGAGGCTTTTGAGTACCCAGTGCTTTCGTTTTCCAAACAATTTTATTGATGATGATCTTATTCTTCTCTTGAGCTCCTTGAATGTATGAGTTACTATCTGTTGTGCTCCGTACCAGAATAAGCTACTGTTTAGCATTCATAATAATTCGCTGCATGTTCTCAAATTACCCCATAAGCATTTTTAGTGGTACGCATGCAGTAAATCAGTGGTACTCTTCTGCTGTTCTACCCACAGGCTCGTCTATGAACCATCCCGCATTTTCTAGGCCATTCAAATCTGAGGGTGATGATGAGACATAAGTTTTAAGGGTTGATGCTATGCTGACACTACGTGTACGATCAATCTCTACCCCATTAAGTTCATAACGTATTTCCTGGAACAGAAATTCCAAAGCATTACGTGTAAGCCTTGATTCCACTGTATGACTACCGTCCTTTTTCTTAAAGGATCCATCCAAATATATGAAACTCTTGCATGGAAGAGTTATAGCCTCTTGATGCTGGATGACAATCCTAATTTCATGGTTCTTGTTAAATGTCGTTGAAGCATGAGGTTCATGCGAGAAGTATTCCTGGTGTATCATTCGCTCATCATAATCCAGTGGGTGAGATATATTGAGCGACGTCATTGGGAGGTTTCACGCCTACTGATTTAAGAAATATGTAGTTCACACGTGTTATCCTCTTGCGGTTCTGCTGCGAAGTGCTACGCTGTGCGCTGGTTTTATACCTCACGCCCATCTAATCATAGATGTAGTCATACAATGATATCCTCACCATGAAAGTCAACAAGTTGGTTATTTTGATCCACAATACGCAGCTCCAGATAGTCCAATGTACGAACTGTCACTGGAAGGTATATAGCGGTGGTAGGCGTCTCAACAATCTTATACCCTGTTCCAACTGATGGGAAGAATCCGTAAATTGAATGAACCAGTCTATCGTTGTGATAGGAGTTCGTTGCAATGTTACACTTAACACCGATTGTACTGACAGGGGGAATATCCACTGTCTGATCAGATTTGCAACATTTATTGGAATCCGTCTTCAAAACTTGTCCCTTTGTGAAACCCAGTAGTGGGCCTATTGAAACTTTGTGCTTAAAGTCAGTCGAAGCATTCACGGTCCTTATTTCAGATTTAAGCGTACTGATGTTTGCACGGAACTCAATCCCTTTTCCACACTGTTTTAATACTTCGTTTAAATAATCAACATCGTATGCACCAGGTTCAGTTTCTACGATTTCTTCTTTGCCATTAATTTCAAGATGCAGTTTATTGTTAGCCTCTGTAATATTTTGGATGGTGTTGTATGTCTCCAGTCCAATCAGCGCGATGCTCCAATCTCCAATGCTTAAATCAATTGGAGGGAAGTAATTAGCACATAGTACAGACGATCATTCTTTTAATGTCAGAGTGTACGACATTGCACCTAAACATCGAACAGTGAATGGGTGCTTAATAGCCGGCCTTATATATCATTCCTCAAAGTCAGAAGGAATATGATGCATAGATGACCACACAGGAATGTATTAAAGTCTTGGTAGCGTCGAAAATTGTAGAACACATGTCTTCTGCCTGTGAAGTATCGTTGGAATACTTCTGGGGCTTGAAGGTCGCCGAATGGGTCGAAATTGTAGATGCTACGAGTATTTGTATTTCTTTTTTTTAACGTATGCTACCCAGTGAGCTCCAGGTCCTCCCGCTACATCCAGATTCACAATTCCGCATTCTCCTGATTACCATGTAGTCTTCGGTAATGTATTCCGCATAAACACACCTCAGAATCTCGGAATGTTGAATTTCTTCGCAACAAACGCAAGCGGATCTGTATATGTGAACACCCTGTCTAGTAGAACTGCTAGGGGGCTTTTTTTGTTTTTTTGTTTATGAAGAGACCTAGTCCTTTCTTGTATGGTTTCAAGTATAGCCCTTTTCTGACGGCTGCTGCCTCCATCATGCGGTTATGTCTTCGTGCCTCCTGCAGTTGCTTCTGAGAGTTTTGTCCATTCTTGACTGTCCTGGCAATTGCCGCAGCACCTCCAGCCAGTGAACACACCGCTAAGAAATCGGCGAAGGCAGGAGTAGGGAATAATTCCACCCGACATCTTGGGTATTGGTAGAACCCTGGGTGGTTTAATCGATCTTTTTTTCCCACTCCTTTCTGCTTCAGGGGGCTTTTAGCTACATACAACGCTGTCCGCTGCCAGGATACAATTTTTTATGCACCCTTTGGTTTTCATCTTCTTCCTTAGCGCCCTACGTGCAGCGCTCATAGCTTGGCTGAAAGTCTTCAAACCCAGACCCAACTTAACTTTAGTATGCATAGTTTTTTCAACTGCAAATGCTACAATGCATTGACCTATACCAATATCCTTTCTCACACGTATTGCCTTAGCTTTATCAGCTAAAATTCTTTCGGAGGTGTGACAATCTTTGCTGCGTAAGCGATGTCGTGTTCCATACACACTTCGTCGAGTAGATTAGTTTCCTAATCATCGCGTGCTAATCGTTCTTGAAGTTTTGTTCCAGGTCCACAATAGTTATATCCAGGAAAGTGTAATTCGACTGGTACTTTGCAGAGAATACCGCCTCCTCCTCTAATGCGTCTTCCATCACGCGTATTATGCTACTGAGGTGCGTGTGGTCTGCGCTCCCTATTATATAACAAATCGTCAAATCGTCAGCGTCGAGCCAGCTGTTTTGTGATGCGAGAAAACCAAGCCATTTAACCAACACTCTATTCCCTCTATGCCGTATGACCCTCTCTACGAGATACACACCTAGTTCCGAGCTCTTCTGTAACTCTTGTGTGTAAAAGCATCTTACAATTTCGGTACTACTGCTGTGCTTTAAGAGGTACGTGCTAGGATTCGTTCACTGCACTTTGGAAACTGTGAATATTTCGGTTGACCAGTTTGGCATGTATGATTTCTCAAACGTTGTCTTGCGTTTTGAAATACGAACTAAATCACCTACATTAAATTGCTGTTTGTTCGGATCTACCATTTCAGTACGATTGTAAAGAAGTTTATAATCAAGAAAATCGATAGATCTCATTTTTATTGTGCGATGTTTGGTTCGATTATACTGTGCAATTATTTGCGGGAGGATATCGATCCATCTGTGTGAGCCACGAAGACTGAATTGCATCCCCATCTGGGTTTTCACTGTTGTGTTCAGACGTTCCACGATACTCGCATTCAGATGGGTGAACGTCGAGTAGTGATGAATTCCATACCGCTCCATCACAGCCTTGAAATATTTATTGTAAAACTTGCCGCCGTTATCTGTCTGAAGATTGTCTGGACTTTGATTCGAGCCCGTCTGCAGCAATCCTTCAAAAACATGAGCGACTTCTTTCCCTGTTTTCGCTTTCACAGGTAATGTCCAGGTATATTTATAATAAGTATCAATGACCATTAAAATATAATTGAATCCGTTATTCACACGTGAATATTCTCTCTTGTCGACAAGATCCGCCTGCCAAGGGTCGTACAAACCTTTAATCATAACATATCTTCGAGTGTATGTTTTGCGTGCAGGTTTGTGCAGTACTCGAACTACAGTCTCCATACTTATTCGATAGCACCTTTCTCTTTAAGCTTAGAAATTACTGAAACAACTTCATTCGAACGAGCTGCATTACCAGTGGCAGCTGATGCCATGAGCAATCGTAGCCAGTCTCTTGGCTCATTGGGGTCGTAGTAATATACATATTGCGAGAGTAGATTGCTCACTCTTTAATGAGACGAATGTGCTGAATGTCAATACCATCACCACTGCTATTTTGTTCACCACCCTAAATAGGTCTTAGAATGGATTTGTATTTCACATTGCTTTGACTTTTTACATTTTTATGCAGATCAGCTAAAACCAATATTTCACGATACATTTCCAGATCTTTAGGCGAGTAATGTACATTTTTTTGTGGGTCTTAGGAAAATAAGGTTCAGTAGACCGGGTGTTCTTTGAAATTGTTTATCGCCGATCTGTATGATTTCTTCATTTAAATTTATAGGCTGTGTGCCCAACGTGTATGGTTTTTCACCACTATAACCTAATGTTTTGTCTATCCTAGCGTCGCTGTGACGGTTAATGAAATCGTAACAGAGTCATCGTCATCGTTGCGGAATATCGCTGAAAGTTCATCAAGAGATTCAGTAACTGGTTTAAAGGTTTCTCGCTGTGTCTGCTCCCGCTTCAAATTAGAGATGGGCAAAACTGTTCTTTTCAGAGATCGGATCAGAACTGTTCACTCCCTGAAATGAACTAACTCTTTTTCATGACTCACCACTCATTCACAATAGAAAATAAATGGAAGGCACATTGCCCTTTAAACTTGGTTTATTCCAGTACTATACCTGTATTTTGATCTTATTTGATCCTATTTTGAAGTAACACAGATAATGAGTAAGAATTTTGTATTGTTTATTAAGATTTCCACGATATGACAAAGTTTTTGATTATTGATTTATTTTACACTATCGTGGTTTTTGCTTTGTAGCCATTATCATGGTCAAAGGTGAAATAGTCATACAATACCTGACATGTCTGAATAATTGTAATATTGTGACAACAATCATTCAGACACGTCAGATATGTAATAAATATTTCACCTTTGCACGTGATAATGGCTACAAAGCTAAAACAGCATGCTGATAACGACACTTTTGCGTGCCCCGCAAAACAAACCTCTACATCTAAATAGTGATAGTGTGAAATGTAGTAATAATGAAACTTAATCAAATTGTTGCATTTTCATTCATAAAGTACAGTATGACTGCAGTCCGCAATGAAGGAAAAAATCACTGAAAGGTTTGTATTACATCCTGAGTCACTTTGAGATAGAAAATTTATACATTTCATCTGGTGGAAAAAATAAAAATATTACAATAAAATTCTATTTTTATCAGGTAGGGAAATTTTGAAAATAAGACTGATTCATATTATGTAAATAAACTTTAATTGCATAAAAAGTAACATACAAAAACTGTAATATATCTTAGTATGCATAGTCGACACACACAATGGGTATATGTTATAGGAAAAACTAATCAGTGTTCTGGTTTATAAATAAAATTTGTTCAGTTTTACTCAAAGTGAGTCTGTTCCTTCTGTGGTTGCATATTTGTCCTTGCTTTTGAGAAGATACGCTCACACGGAACTGATGTAGCCTTCCGAAGACGCCTAAAATCGCAAAATCCGTACTGCAATAAGAAAAAAATATATAAATTTGACTGTAAGACCAAAGTGCTGCATATAGCCTTACGCAGAATAAAACAAGGAAAATGTTGGTGTATCACATTTTGTGATGCATTTATGGGTTCACTCGTAATTAAAGCATAAATTCGAGTGTCCATAATAAAAAATCCTATAGTAAGAGGAGTCGTCAGGAACCTAATCTTATCAGTTTAAACAAATAAAAATAAAATATAAACAAATGATATATACATAACATAATTATGTAATATACATACCGGTATTATTACGAAGAACAATATCCAGTAGAGACGAATTCCGATGCAGAGGCGCTGAGTCAAGCAGGTCGAGCCGCAAGCTGTATTACTGCGTGGGCTAAGACTGCAGAGACCAGAGTGACACCAGAGTTGCTTTGCTCAACGCTCTGGCTAGAGTCTAGAACAGTGGGGTGAGCGTTGAGAGGGCGAGTTCCGAAGGTGGGGGGAGCGGTGAACGGTCACCCGTCACCCGCTCCGAGACGAATCGTCCGTTCTTTTGTGAGCAGGTTGTTGCAAGTAGTTCTTATGTTCTCCGCTAGGAGGCTCTGTCCTGTTGCTCGCATCAACGTGCGACTGAAACGATCGCCGACGGAGTGCGATGCTAATTAAGGTGCGCCAGACACTGCACGCGGCAGAGGAAGCACAGAGACGGCACGGCATATGTGAAACACGAAATCCAATGGGGCACTGCACAATGCAGGCAGCCAAGGCAGAAGCAGGGCAGAGGCCGGCGCTGGCTGTGTTGTGTGGCATGCATTGTACTCTGACCAGCAGAGGCCCCGCTGATCTGCTCCGACTCTCTCTCTCTCTCTCTCTCTCTCTCTCTCTCTCTCTCTCTCTCTGCTGTGGGAAACGTTTGGAGCTGCCGTTCTTTTTTTCTGAATCACTGATTGTTCACTCCTTTGAAAGATTCAACTCTATGAATCAGTTCAGGAGCAGATCCCCCATCTCTACTTCAAATGCCCTAACTACAGTAACCGTAACTTCTCGCGAACGGCCTTCCGTTCCTCGATGACTTTATGGTTAGTCGACAGCTCTATGTATACAAATCGGACTTCTGTGCTGCATGGGGTTTTATATATCCGCTCTTCTTCTTCTTATGCTCCTCCCCCTTCTCGGTAACAGCTATTTTCCCTTCAGTTAAGTAGCCTATTTTCTTTTCAGTTGCGTTAACCCATTCGTACAATGTCCCGTTGTCAATGACAGATATTCCCTCATCATTTAAACCGTTTACTTTCTTCTTGATTGCATTAACTCGATCATTCAGTGTATTGTTCAGTCTCTAGTTCCTTGCGTACACCTCCAACTTTATGTTCGAGAGTTTGAATTTTCGCATCCACGTACAAGCGAATGTTTTGTCTATGTACACCCATCCTATCAAATTGAGCTCCCAGCACGCGTGCAAATTTATCCATGGTGACGCGTAAGCTGATGTACCCACCTCTCTGCATGGCTACATATTTATAGGAACTCCTGGAAGTTCCGTCTGTACCTGCCATCATTCAGGTTTCTTGTTTTGTCAACGAGAAACCCATACTACACTCCTGGAAATGGAAAAAAGAACACATTGACACCGGTGTGTCAGACCCACCATACTTGCTCCGGACACTGTGAGAGGGGTGTACAAGCAATGATCACACGCACGGCACAGCGGACACACCAGGAACCGCGGTGTTGGCTGTCGAATGATGCTAGCTGTGCAGTTGACGGACTTTGAGCGAGGTCGTATAGTGGCCATGCGGGAGGCCGGGTGGACGTACCGCCGAATTGCTCAACACGTGGGGCGTGAGGTCTCCACAGTACATCGATGTTGTCGCCAGTGGTTGGCGGAAGGTGCACGTGCCCGTCGACCTGGGACCGGACCGCAGCGATGCACGGATGCACGCCAAGACCGTAGGATCCTACGCAGTGCCGTAGGGGACCGCACCGCCACTTCCCAGCAAATTAGGGACACTGTTGCTCCTGGGGTATCGGCGAGGACCATTCGCAACCGTCTCCATGAAGCTGGGCTACGGTCCCGCGCACCGTTAGTCCATCTTCCGCTCACGCCCCAACATCATGCAGCCCGCCTCCAGTGGTGTCGCGACAGGCGTGAATGGAGGGACGAATGGAGACGTGTCGTCTTCAGCGATGAGAGTCGCTTCTGCCTTGGTGCCAATGATGGTCGTATGCGTGTTTGGCGCCGTGCAGGTGAGCGCCACAATCAGGACTGCATACGACCGAGGCACACAGGGCCAACACCCAGCATCATGGTGTGGGGAGCGATCTCCTACACTGGCCGTACACCACTGGTGATCGTCGAGGGGACACTGAATAGTGCACATGACATCCAAACCGTCATCGAACCCATCGTTCTACCATTCCTAGACCGGCAAGGGAACTTGCTGTTCCAACAGGACAATGCACGTCCGCATGTATCCCGTACCACCCAACGTGCTCTAGAAGGTGTAAGTCAACTACCCTGGCCAGCAAGATCTCCGGATCTGTCCCCCATTGAGCATGTTTGGGACTGGATGAAGCGTCGTCTCACGCGGTCTGCACGTCCAGCACGAACGCTGGTCCAACTGAGGCGCCAGGTGGAAATGGCATGGCAAGCCGTTCCACAGGACTACATCCAGCATCTCTACGATCGTCTCCATGGGAGAATAGCAGCCTGCATTGCTGCGAAAGGTGGATATACACTGTACTAGTGCCGACATTGTGCATGCTCTGTTGCCTGTGTCTATGTGCCTGTGGTTCTGTCAGTGTGATCATGTGATGTATCTGACCCCAGGAATGTGTCAATAAAGTTTCCCCTTCCTGGGACAATGAATTCACGGTGTTCTTATTTCAATTTCCAGGAGCGTATGATTGATTCCATCAACCTGCACATATCTTTACGAAACCTTCGAACAAAATGTCAGTTCCCACATGAGCCCGGTAAATGAGTTTTAAATTCAGATTGACCTGTTTGAATGCTGTAATTAGGTTTGTATTATCCCTCACTAGCTGTTTTGGGATTCTGGAATATGTCTGACTCAGATAAAATACATCAACAGCCATATGGCGACCGAAACAAAAATATCGCCTAGTTTGATCTTCGTTTTCCACAGCAACATCTTCAAATATGAACACTGCGTTTGGTTTTACTTTTTCTGGTGGAGGGATATCGCTGCTCTCACTGAATGTCGTGTATGTCACACCATCTACACCCTGTAGAATCTCCTGTAATAGTTGGTATTTGAGCTGAAACAGAGTTTTTTAAAATACACATACATGCTCAAAGCGGACACCATCCGGATGTGCTAGCAGCGACATGAGACCATTTGTCTTGCCGCAGTTGGATGGACCTACAATTATTGTACGTATGTTGTTGGGAAGGAGTGCACCATTCTTCTTCTTCCGGTCTTCTTGCGCACCGTCACAACTCCAGTCGCTTACAACATAGTCTTAATACTTCACCCACCCTGCCACAATACCTACTGCATCAGGCACTGGCGTGCAATGGGTTTTTATAGAAAATAATGAACACTATGCTCTTTTCCTGACATTGACCATTTCAGGTACTTGCATGCAACGGGCTTTTGCGGAGACTTTAGTTAAATGACATAATTTTCTGCTGTTGCATGTTTCCTGTGAAAATACTGGGCAATAGCTTTAGTACTTGCAGTACTTACAGAATATAGAAAATAAAGCCTTCTTGTAAGCACAGAATCCAGCATGTATTTCTCTCAAACTTATTGGCAACACATTAGTTTTCGTCGGCAGCATACTGACCCACTGTTCGAAGTCATCTACATGCACACGTGCATCTGAGGAAACACATGACATCATCTGAAGGCGGGGTGATTAATTGATCAATTTAATTAATTTTTCATATCAATTTGATATCAAAAGTGTCCTACAAACGCCCTTATACTACTACTCACCACCAATTGACTCCTCTTGCAATGCTGCAGCCATATCTTCGACAGACTCAGGATCAGCTGCTTTTCTCCCTCTGCCACATTGCACTTCAAAAGAATCAGTCTTTTCGAAGTTCGTAACCTTTTTCTCCAGACCCTCGGACCAATGCCTTTTTTCATACTCTTGAGTGTCCGGAACTTCCGTAGGGCTACTAACACACACTCACTATACTTGTGAAAGAGCGTTACCAGTAGCGTATGAACTTTCATGGAGACAGTAAAATTGGGCGTCCCTGGCGCAAACTGAGGAACAGACCTGTGCCGTACATCTGTTGGTATGCATATGCTGACGCTTACAGCGACACCTATTGGTCAGATTTCGTTTAACGTTTTTTCGATCCATGACGTTTCCCCGGCGTCATTAATATGTTGTTCAAATTTAACGTTATTCTGAGCAGTGGCTCTCTTTCTACAGCGTTTAAAACTGGTATTCTAATTATGGAACCCTGTACATCTTTATTATCCAATTTTTTTTCCACAGTTGCAGTTTTCTTCTGAGGACTGGAATTTTTTATGACAGTTGTGGAAAGTTGGTCTCATTACCTACAATGGATACATTCAATGAACTGAGTTCTTCAAGGATTTCACAAAGATACATACAGTTTCAAAACAAACTCACTGCCTCAAACGGCTCGGAAATCAAATGTTTTCCTTGAGAAAGGTAAGAGGAAAATTTATTCCTGTGTTCACAACCTTTTCAAGACACTTCCACGTGAAATCTCTCGAGAGTTGCTGTAATACATTAGGAAAATAAATGCAGTCCCCATATCAGTTGTTGAAGCCATTTCGACTTAAGTGGCCGACTTTTAATGGAGTTTAGCACTTCGATCACTGATCGAAAAACTTCATGAAGGACACGGCTTATGCTTTTTGATACCATTGCTTCTCGGTGAATGAAGCAGTGCGTCCAAAAAGCGTGAGGAGCCTCTTTACATATCAGAGCTTGCAATCTGACCTAAGAACTACCACACATCGACCTTCACCTGTACACATAACTATACAATTTTCCAAATGAATGTTGGCTTTTCCATAAGAGCGAAGTATTTCAAAGAAGTCTCTTGAATTTGTTCCAAGAATTATTCTCCTACACAAAAGATGGTCTTCATGAAATTTGTTGTCATGTGTAAATCACACGTAACAAATTAGATGTCCACCATTGTGGTTACCTGTAGCTTCGTCCAACTGAAAAGCGAGATCATCATTAACCTTCAGTTTTTCAACCAACTGACCATTAATGTCATCAGCCATGTCGAGTATTCGGCAACTAGTAGTGCTGTCTGACAGAGGCTCTATTGCCAGTTGCTTGGCGCCTGACTCGCCTGTGATAACAGATACCTTATCCAGCAGGTAGTGAAATAAAGTCTTTCGTTATGGTCTGAGGTTTCTTCTACATCTACATCCACATCTACTTCCTGCAAACCACCGTGAGCTGTATGGCACAGGGTACGTCTCATTGTACCAGTTATTAGAGTTTCTTCCGTTCCATTCACATATGGAGCGTGGGAAGAATTATTGTTTAAATGC
Source organism: Schistocerca americana (assembly GCF_021461395.2). Classification (NCBI taxonomy): domain Eukaryota; kingdom Metazoa; phylum Arthropoda; class Insecta; order Orthoptera; family Acrididae; genus Schistocerca; species Schistocerca americana. The sequence continues at coordinate 592,767,104 of NC_060121.1, read as the reverse complement.
CTCTGTGCGTGCAGTAGTTATTCTAATCGGTAGAAGTAATAAGGTAAAACCGAAACCACTCTGTATTACCCCACGACTTAGTTACATATAATTTATATGTGTGACATAAGAAGTATATGATTTTAACGGTACACTACTTGTTTGTACACATTTTAATAACTGCAATTTAATAATTACACATGGAGTTTGCAATTGTTTGGAACAATTTTTAGATTATTTTGGCACTAATAATTTGAATAATTATCCTTATTGAAGAGGTTACTTTCAGGAAATTAAGACATTGCTTAACAGCCATCTGGGAAAAGTGTCAGTCAAGTATCAAGTAGCTCAGTTGTTGAAACTTGCATATACTAGAACAGCAATAATACAAAATGACCATTCTGGGTTTAAGGAGACAGGTATTTTCCGGCCTAAAGCAAATGCATCTGGCGAAGAGAAATTTGCACCATCAGATACAACACAAAGAATAATGTCAGACACCCAGAACATAACAGAGTCAATTACTGCTTCTTCCCCACATCCTGGTCCGTCAACTGATGTGCACCCATATCACTCACAAGAGTGTAAAGCTAGTTCCTTGTTACGAGAGACCATCATCAACTAGGTGAAGAAAAAAATGCGTTGTGATCACTGAATCTCCCTATGAAAATGAACTCAATGCAACAAAAGCCTCTTCCCAGCAAGCTAAAAAAAATTTTTGAAATACTCCAGGCCCAGACCATAAAAAAGAGAAGAGTCTGAAGATGTGTCAGGCAAAAAGCTCTTCCATGTCTACATTCATAATGAAATGCCTTGTCATCTTTGCAAAAAGAACTACTTTCCAACTAGAAAATCAGATGATTGGATAGCGTATTTAAAGTGTGAGAAGTGGGCCCATGAGGATTGTATGGGGTGGAACGAAGATGACTAGCACGAGTAAATGTGTGTCCCATGCCTCAGATGAAATATATGATGTCGCCCCTTTGTGCCCCACAGAGTACCTGCATTTTATCCAAGGTATGGGATATAAACGTGTATTCCACACTGCTGAGTTATATTAAATATAATGTAGACCGTCAAAAATAAGTCGTCATATTTCATTGTTGTTCATGCTTTGTTTACCTTTCAGTGAAATAAATTTGAAGTCCCAACAATGAAAATTATCATTGTTGTCTATCTTTCTCCTCAACTATCTAATTACACCCCAACTTCCCCTGTGAATGTAGACGTGGAATTGTTGCTCAGCTATAAATCGAACCATAGCAGCAGGCGAAGTGAATAAACGAATAAAAAATTGTTCAACTGTGAAAAGTAATACGTCAAATCTGAGAGTATAAGCGCTTCCCTGAAATCAAGAAAGATGAAAGCTGGAGGTCTCGTCAAGCCAGACTACTTCCACACCTAAGAAATCACCAAGGAAATGACCAGAAAGATGAATAGCTATTTATAAAATTGCTCTGAGATAACTGAAATACGACGTGCAAATGATTTTGGTGGATCAAATGCCGCTCTGAAACTAGTGAAACGGCGTAAGGCCCCAGCTGTGGATGGTATACTACCGGAATTGTTAAAAACTTTGAGACCAAAAGCCAAAATCTGGTTGGCTAGATTTTTCAGGGAAATAGCTGACTCTGCAAAACCAGAGCTTTAGCCCTGTCTCTCTGCTGTGTACAATCTAAATACTGTTTGAGAGGGTTTTGACCTCGAGATTAATGCCACTTATGGCAACAGTGCTGCTGTTGGAAGAAGCTGGTTTCAGAAAAAACAGAAGCTGCTGTGAATAAGTATTGACGCTGCCCACATATAAAGAAAGAGGCTTCCAAGAGGCAATGAAGACAGGAGTAGCGCTGGTGGATCTATGATCAGTTTAGGACATAATCTGAACCCAAGGGCTTTTAGGTAAACTTGCAAAACTGCAAACAAATGCTGACGATATCTGTGCTGTTGGAATGAAGGAAAGAAGGAAGGAAGATTAAGGTTAACGTGCTATCGACATCGAGGTCATTAGAGACGTAGCACAACCTCTGATGTAGTCAAGGATGGAGAATGACATTGGCCTAGCCCTTTCAAAGGAACCATCCCAGCATTTGCCTGAAGTGATTTAAGGAAATTACGGAAAACTTAAATCTGGATGACCAGGCACGGGTTTGAAGCGTCGTCCTCCGGAATGCGAGTATGCTATTGGACAGAACTCACCGAATTCACCTGAGCGATAAGATAAGCAGGGCCAGGAAACTACACAACGGCTTACCTCAAGGTTCAGTGCTTGTCCCCCATAACTTCCAATTGTATACATCGAATTTACCCAACACACAGTCACGTTCATTTGCCTATGCTAATGATTTACCCATTGCCACAAAGTCAAAGACATTTTAACAGCTACAAGGAATCTACTCTGAATAGTGATCTACTTACTCTTCGTGACTGTTACTCTAAATGGCATTTGAAACCAAATTCTTCCAACTCTATAAATATCACTAGGCTCCATAACAAAGAAGCTAACAGCAAGTGGAGCCTTAAACTCAATGGTGAAACAATTAAACACGAAAACACCTCTAGATACTTAGGAGTTTAACTTGACTGTATAGTTTCCTTCAGGAGCCACCTGGAGAAATGAAGCAGCAACTGAAATCCAAAAACTCTGTCCTAGCCAAAATAGGAGGTAGCTCACGGGAGAGCGATGCAGACACTTGGGGAACATCAACAATAGCACTGGTATATAGTAATGCAGAATACTGCGCTGCAGCATGGGCAACGAGCGCCCACAAACAATATTGATGTGGAGCTCAATGACTAGAGGAGGATCATAACTGAATCACTTAAAACGACTTCCACAGTGTAGGACTGGTAGGTTACAAAATTTACAAAGGGAAAAGGGTAGGTTATAGTTAGATAGAGTGGGAACTAGTGACGTTCGGTGGTAGGAGGAACATGATTTCTTGTCAGGTGAGTACAGAATTATAAATACAAAATCCAATAGGAGTAATGCAGGAGCAGGTTTAATATGAATAAGATAATAGTAATGCGGGTAAGCTACTAGAATAGCATAATAAACGCATCGTCACAGCCAAGATAGACATGAAGCACACACCCACCACAGTAGCACAAGTTCATATGCCAACTAGCTTCGCATATGATGCAGAGACTGAAAAAATGTGTGATGAGATCAGAGAGATTGCTCAGATAGTTAAGGGAGACGAAAATTTAATAATGACAGGGGACTGGAATTCGACAGAGGGGAAAAGAAGAGAGGAAAATTAGTGGGAATGAAAGAGGAAGCCGCCTGGCAGAATTTTGCATAGAGAATAGGTTAATCATCGTTAAGACTTGGTTTAAGAATCGTGAAAGAAGATTTTATACGTGGGACAGACCTGGAGACACAAAGGTTTTTGACTGATGCTTTTAATAGTTTCCACAATGAAATATTGGTTCAAAATATGGTAGAAAACCCAAAGAGATTCTGGTTGTATGTAAAGTACATCAGTGGCAGAAAAAAATAGTCAATACCGTCACTGCGCGATAGCGATGGAAATGTTACCGATAATGGTGCCACTAAAGAGGAGTTACTAAAGACAGTTTTCCGTAATTCCTTCATGATAGAAGACGAAGTAAATATTCCAGAATTCGAAACCAGAACAGCTGTTAACATGAGTGACATAAAAGTAGATATTTTAAGTGTTGCGAAACAACTCAAATCACTTAAGAAAGGCAAGTCTTCCGGTCCAGATGGTATACCAATCAGCTTCCTTTCAGAGTATGCAGACACAACAGCGCTTTTATGAGCAGTCATATACAACCGCTCACTTGACGCAAGGCCTGTTCCTAAGGACTGGAAAGTAGCACAGGTCACATCAATATTCAAGAAAGGAAATAGGAGCAACCCACTGAATTACATATCCATATCACTGACATCAATTTGCAGTACGATTTTTTAACATATACTGTACTCGAACATTATGAATCACCTTGAAGAAACTGACATATTGATAAATAACCAACACGGATTCAGAAAATATCGTTGTTGTGCAACACAGCTAGTTATTCCTATGAAGTAATGAGTGCTGTCGACAAGCGACCTCAGATAAGATTCCATATTCCTAGATTTCCAGAAGGCTTCTGATACCGTTCCTCACAAGCGATTATTAATCAAATTGCGTGCATATGGAGTATCGTCTCAGTTGTGTGACTGGATTCGTGATTTCCTCTCAGAGAGGTCACAGTCCGTAGTGACAGACGGTAAATCAACGAGTAGAACACAAGTGGTATCTGGCGTTCCGCAAGGTAGTGTCATAGGCCCTCGACTGTTCCTGATTTACATAAATTATCTAGGTGATAATCTGAGCAGCCCCCTTAGACTGTTTGCAGATGACGCTGAAATTTACCGTCCAGTAAAATCATCAGGCGATCAATTCCAATTACAAAATGATCTAGAGAGAATTTCTGTATGGTGCGAAAAGTGGCAATTGGCACTAAACAAAGAAAAGTGCGAGGTCACCCACATGGGTACTAAAAGATATCCGATAAATTTTGGGTATACGATAAATCGCACAAATCTAAGGGCTGTCAATTCGACTAAATAACTAGGAGCTACAATTACGAGCAACTTAAATTGGAAAGACCACATAGATAATATTGTGGGGAAGGCGAAACAAAGACAGCGCTCTGTTGGCAGAACACTTAAAAGATGCGACAAACCCACTAAAGACACAGCCTACATTACACTTGTCCGTCCTCTGCTGGAATACTGCTGCGCGGTGTGGGATCCTTAACAGGTAGGATTGACGGAGGACATCGAAAAAGTGCAAAGAAGGGCAGCTCGTTTCGTGTTATCGCGCTATAAAGGTGAGAGTGTCACTGATATGATACGCGATTTAGGGTGGCAGTCACTGAAAAAAAGGCGGTTTTCTTTGCGGCGAGATCTATTTACGAAATTTCAATCACCAACTTTCTCTTCCGAATGCGAAAATATTTTGTTGACACCCACCTACGTAGGGAGAAATGATTATCATAATAAAACATAAGAGAAATCAGAGCTCGAACGGAAAGATTTAGGTGTTCCTTTTTCGCACGCCCCATTCTAGAATGGAATGTTAGAGGTGAAGTATGAAAATGGTTCGATGAACCCTCTGCCAGGCACTTAAGTGTGAATTGCAGAGTAACAATGTAGATGTAGATGTAGATGTTGATCATATAATCGTAAGACAGAGATTTCAGAATCAAATTTTAAACTGTGAGACATTTCCAGGGTCAGATGTGACTCTGACTACAATGTATTGGTTATGAACTGTAGGTTAAAACTGAAGAAATTGCAAAAAGGTAGGAAATTAAGGAGATGGGCCTTGGATGAAGAACCATAGTTGTTGAGAGTTTCAGAGGGAGCAGTAAGCAATGATTGACAAGGCCACGGGAAAGGAATACAGTGTAGTTTTGAGAGACGAAATAGTGACGGCAGCAGAAAATCAAACAGATAAAAACATAAGCCCTAGCACAAATCCTAGGATTGAATTTAACTGATAAAAACATAAAATATAAAAATGTAGAAAATGAAGCAGGTGAAAGGGAATACAAAAGACTAAAAACAGGAACTGCAAACTGGCTAAGAAGGAATGGCTCAAGGATAAATATAAGGATTTCGAAGCCTATATCACTAGGGGTAAGATAGATACTACCTAAAGGGAAATTAAAGCGTCCTTTGGAGAAAAGAGAAGAATCTATATGAATATCAAGAGCTCAAATGGAAAACCAGTCCTGAGCAAAGAAGGTTCAAATGGTTCAAATGGCTCCGAGCACTATGGGACTTAACTTCTGAGGTCATCAGTCCCCTAGAACTTAGAACTACTTAAACCTGACTAACCTAAGGACATCACACACATCCACGCCCGAGGCAGGATTCGAACCTGCGACTGTAGCGGTCGCGCGGTTCCAGACTGTAGCGCCTAGAACCGCTCGGCCATTCCGGCCGGCAGCAAAGAAGGGAAAGCAAGGTGTATGGGACAGACGAAATACGCTCAGACTTTAGGAAGAATATAATAATTTCAATTCCAAAGAAAGCAGGTGCTGACAGGTGAGAATACTACCGAACCATCAGTTCAATAAGTCATGGTTGCAAAATGCTAACACGAATCCTTTACGGATGAATGGAAAAACTGGCGGAAGCCGACCTCGGGGAAGATCAATTTGGATACCGTAAAAATGTAGGAACACGCAAGAAAATACTAATCCTACGACTTCTTTTAGAAGAACGTACGTTTATAGGATATGTGGAATTAGAGGAGGCTTTTGACAGTGTTGACTGGAATACTCTCTTTCAAATTCTGAAGATACCAGGAGTAAAATATAGGGAGCGAAAGGCTATCTATATAGAATGTCTATAAAAGGGAGATGTACTTAAAGGCAATATTATAGAAATGAAAGTCGACATAGATGAAAATGGAATGGGAAATAGTGCGAGAAGGATTTAACAGAGCTCTGAAAGACCTAAGTCTAAACAAGGTCCGCGAAGCACAAGACATTCTGTCAAAACTACTGATAGCCTTGGGAGAGCCAGCACTGCTAAATTCTTCCTTCTGGTACGCAAGGCGTATGGGACAGACGAAATACGCTCAGAGTTTAGGAAGAATATAATAATTTCAATTCCAAAGAAAGCAGGTGCTGACAGATGAGAATACTACCGAACTATCAGTTCAATATGTCATGGTTGCAAAATGCTAACACGAATCCTTTACGGATGAATGGAAAAACTGGCGGAAGCCGACCTCGGGGAAGATCAGTTTGGATACCGTAAAAATGTAGGAACACTCAAGAGAATACTAACCCTACGACTTCTCTTAGAAGAACGTACGTTTATAGGATATGTAGAATTAGAGGAGGCTATTGACAGTGTTGACTGGAATACTCTCTTTCAAATTCTGAAGATACCAGGAGTAAAATATAGGGAGCGGAAGGCTATCTACAACTTGTACAGAAACCAGACGGCAGTTACAAGAGTCGAGGAGCATGAAAGGGAAGTCTTCCCGGCCAGAGTGGCTGAGCGGTTCTAGGCACTACAGTCAGGAACCGCGCGACAGCTGCGGTCGCAGGTTCGAATCCTGCCTCGGGCATGGATGTGTGTGATGTCCTTAGGTTAGATAGGTTTAAGTAGTTCTAAGTTCTAGGGGACTGATGATCTCAGAAGTTAAGTCCCATAGTGCTCAGAGCCATTTTTGTGGGTTTTGCTGACGACATTGTAATTCTGTCAGAGACAGTAAAGGACTTGGAAAAGCAGTTGAACGAATGGGCAGTGTCTTGAAAGAAGGATATAAAATGATCAACAACAAAAGCAAACCAAGGATAATGGAATGTAGTCGAATTAAATCAGGCGATGCTGAGGGAATTAGATTAGGAAGCGAGAAAATTAAATCAGTATGTGGGTTTCGCTATTTTGGCAGGAAATTAACTGATTATGACTGAAGTAGAGGCGATATAAAATGTAGACTCCCAATGGCAAGAAAAGCTTTTCTGAAGAAGAGAAATTTGGTAATATTAAGTGTTGAAAAGTCTTTTCTGAAAGTATTTATATGGAGTGTAGTCATGTATAGGAGCGAAACATGGCGATAAACAGTTTAGACAAGAATAGCTTTTGAAATGTGCTGCTACAGAAGAATGCCAAAGATTAGATGGGTAGGTCATGTAGCTACTGAGGAGGTATTGAACAGAACTGAGGAGAAAAAATTTGTCGATCAACCTGAGCAGAAGAAGGGATCTGTTGGTAGGACACACTCTGAGACATCAAAAGACAACCAGTTAAGTATCATAGGGAAGTGTGGTGGGAGAGGGGTGGTAAAAATCGTGCAGGGAGACAAAGAGATGAATACAGTAAACAGTTACGGAAGGATGAAGGTTGTAGTAGTTATTTGGAGGTGAAGAGGCTTGCACTGGACAGAATAGCATGGAGAGTTGCATCAAACCAGTATTCGGACTGAAGACGACAACAATATCCTCCTATCGTAGACGTAGTGGAGTAGGGGAGAGTCGCGCAGTTTTTTGACTTTACAGGGTAATTGCAGTAGTTAATCGGAATAGTAATATACTGTTCTCTTAACTCAAGTCGTGTTTTAGGAATAGCACAGTGTAATGATTTTTATTTGTTATTTATAGTACTTAATTACACCGTAAGTAAAACAGATACAATTACAAGGCTTGTAGAAAGCGTTGCATTATCGGCCATTGTGCTTTCTATGATGATCTCGGTTGTTAACGATACACTGTACTGATACTTATTGATTAATAATAGAACACACAAACATAGAAACTTATTGTTACTATTTCAGTTCAGTTTAGCAACTTTTGGCCCCTGCTTTACAGAGATCTCAGATTTAAAAAAAATATCCTCCTGAACCACACATCCAATACGTGCCCAGCCTCTTCTCTTGGCACACAGAACCCAGTCCTCTTTAGATGACTCCAAATACATAATGCATTTTTCAGTCTCTTCTGTTGACTCATTATTTCCAATAAAGTCCGATTTGAGTCCAGGTTTCTTCAGCTCTGTTTTCGTTCTCTTGTCTTCGGTGATGATTTTTTTTCTTTTCTAATTCTTGAAAACTCTCATTTTGTTAGTCATAACCTTGCTCACAGCTGATTCCATGGACTCTTCATTCCATTTTCCTCTTACTTTTTTCTCATTTTCCGCAGTTTCAATGTGAAAAGAATAAGAAGAAAAAATATATAATTTAAAAATTGAAATTACTTCTGTTCGATAATGAAAGACAATGGAATGGACGGTGCTGCACGACACACACGCAGTAGGATCGAGTCATACTGTACGTTCTGTTACAGAAATTATCATGAAACGTTTGTTGGATATCAATCCTTACATAACATAGATAACCGAAATACAGCAACGAAATTAGTCACCTAATTAAAATCGGGTACAATGGGATACAAAATATCTTCCGTGCGCTGAGAGCGACAGCAACAAAATCAAGCACTCAGAGCAGACACAGCACCGAAGAGAGGAAGCAGATATCCGACAAGTGTAAGCAAACTTGCTACTGCATATTGTACAGGATGCGGAGACGAGAATCACAGTAGGGACCGATGCTGTAAGTTGGCCGATGTTGCATGATCTCCCCTATCTGACTGGTAGCTTTCTAGATGTTCACGATATAACAGTTTGCATTTCTAATTCCAACATTAACTGGAATTTAACGTCCACATCTTCTCGAAGCATTCTTCTCCGATTTTTAACAACTATTTCAAAAACCACGAGACGTTGTCGAGACAAATATACACCCGCTTCTATGGACTCTTAAGTGGTGTCCACGGGTGGTTGTTTGCTTTGATAGCTCGGTACGTGGCATAAGGTAAACGAGAAAGTGTATTGTTCATTAAATGCTCTTGTTGTTTGGTCATGTAAACAGATGCATGCCATAGGCGAACAAGATCCCACCCAGGACAATCTTTCGAAGTTTCTTCTCGTGTTTTTCGAAAAATTGGCTCATACCATTCTACACAGTCTTTATAATTTTTTTTTAGTCATCAGTCTTCTGCTGACAATTCATACTACACGCTTATAGGGACTGTAGAGGAGAGTTAGCGGATAACGTTTCGGTAAGGAACTCATGACCGAAAATGTAATGTTTGGAAGTAAAAGAAGTTTGAAGACGGGATCACTTTAAAATCTCCTCCTTCACGTTGCACACACAGCAGACACAATGAGCTCTAACATGTGCGCTCTGCAAGAGCCCTTGGCGTGGGCAATGTTTCGAGTGCTCGTCGTCGGGTGCTGCTCTCCGTGACAAAGGACAGACGTCCTCTTTGACGCCGAGAGTGCGGCGCGTTCGCGTAGATCCACTGTCAACCCTCCGAGTTCTCAATGTACCTGTTTCTTTAAATGCGAACATTTTAGGTTATGCTTTACCGTGATTGTTATTGATATCGAATGAAACAACCAATTTACTGTTACCAGTCACTGTTTATGGGAAAATAGTGTTTTGTTTCTCCCACTAGACAGTGCCAAAAGTTCCCCCGAAATCGTAATACAATATACACGTATGTCTTACTAACAATGCAAATCCACCTGATGATAAAGGTTTAAACCTTCAAAACCCGGTGTGGAGATAAATAAATAGGGACTGGTAACAGTAAACTTGTTGTTTCATTTGGTACCAGTTTATCGCAGCCATTATTGTAGTCGTACGAAAATAGTATAAGATGTGTCAATTACAAGAGAGACTGACGACTGCGCCATGTTCTCAGTTTATGCGCGTACAGTGAAACGGGAGATTTGAAAATGATCAGATCTTCTCAACTTAACCAAACGATACATTTCCGGATATGCAATAGGAATTGCAATAGGACTGGGCTTAATTGCTACTAAAAATTATATTCATTTATTATTTTATTTGTTCCTCTTATCATCATATCCGTTGTCTTGTTGCCTAGAACTGGAAGCAATCTACACCACGTCTAAACAATCGTTTATTACACAAATTGTTCTTTTAGATCAATTTACAGTTAAAACTACTTGAACAAATAGACTTCAAAATCTTATTATACTGAAGATTAAGAAAACATAACAGAAAAACTAATAATCGCATTTCGTAAAAAAATGAACAACCGTGAAAAGAAGTTACAAACTCCTGCCACCAGCTGATACATTAGGTGAGTGTCCTCCAGCACGAATCTTCTCCTATTTTATATGACGTACCTCCCCATTCTCAAAAAATTGCCTCCAAACTTGTTTCTGACGTCCTGCGTGATATGCATGATTGTTTATAACTTTCCTCTGTACCTGACTAAATTACAATTACCAGAAATTCCAAAGCGGTTTAAGATTGTCTCATCCAAGATTGTTTCTTTATTGTTGATAAAAAATATAGTCATTTTAATTTTAGTTTCAACTGGGATTTTGCCCAGTTCATTCTCCATTTTTTTTATCCGAAAGAACCTGTTTTCGAGAAGTTTAATCTACTGGATATATTTTAGGAAGCTAAAACCTGTATTATCTCTGTTACCACATCCAAAGTTTCACAGTATAGTGTAGTTCTTTAGCTTTTGTTCTGTGTTAAAATTCCCCCTCATCGTTTCGCATTATGATATGTTGTGGTTGGCAGGAGAGCCAACACCGTGTTACTAGAGGAGGCCGAAAGGCACGCGTTTTAGCTCACGCAGGCTGGCGTGAGGTCTGGAACAGGACAAGGAAATTAGAATTTAGAAAAACGGACGTAGCTGGTGGAATACTTAACTTTCATCCATTAATGATGAACGTCTCTCTTGACGGTACATGATTCACAATATCAATAGTAACTGATAATGGCGCCTTGCTAGGTCGTAGCAAATGACATAGCTGAAGGCTATGCTAAACTATTGTCTCGGCAAAATGAGAACGTAAGTAGTCAGTGAACCATCGCTAGCAAAGTCGGCTGTACAACTGGGGCGAGTGCTAGTAAGTCTCTCTAGACCTGCCGTGTGGCGGCGCTCGGTCTGCAATCACTGATAGTGGCGACACGCGGCTCCGACGTATACTACCGGACTGTGGCCGATTTAAAGGCTAGCAAGTGTGGTGTCTGGCGGTGACACCACAGCGGTGACACCACAGGATATATTGTAGTTTCTCAGTTTCACTCACTCATCCTTGAGGTCTTCTAACTCTTAAGTCAGAAGTCTACATGTCCGTGCATATAGCTGAACTATTTTCGCGGAATGTCTTCTGTTTATTTTCACGCAAGTCTTAGTACTCTATCTCAGATACCTACAGCACTGCAGTTAACACAGAGATTTTCTAGATATGGGCGTAATACCGCAAAATATCTATCACTGGATAAAAAAATGTTTCGGTAAAGGTTGCAGTGGCCTCCTTCTGATATGGCTGCAAAAGCCTATGCAGTTATATCGGTTATATTTTTTCCCTTGTATATAATAACACTAATAGCAGAATTTCCTCCTCGGTCTGTTTCTCAGTAGCGTACATCCTAATAATAATTCTATTTCGTCTTCGTTTCTCACGGCATTTTTGATAACACTACTGCATCCAGTTTATCTTATTCAACCCCGTAAGCAGCCCTTTAGAAAATAGTGCCCATACGCGGGTACACACACTATATTATTGCTGTTGATTAGTGCCAACTATGTTAGAGAAAATGTACACTTTGAAATCAGTCTCACCTAACTCTGTGAAAACTGGTCTACTACTGAAACATGGAAAAAGATATGTAAATGTGGGCTGCACAGTTAGCAGTTTATAATCACACAGGAAGCGAAAAAACATTTACATAATTTCCTGGAAGAATAGAACTGTTTGACGGACTGGGACTCGAATCTTGGACATTTGCCTTCCTCGGGCAAATGCTCACTGACAGCCATCCAAGCACGACTCACGACCACCTCCCTCCCCCCCCCCCCCTCTCCACAGCCCCCCTCTAGTCCCGCAAGTTTCGCAGGGTAACTTCTGTGAAATCTGGAATGTAGGTGATGAGGTACTGGCGGAAGTAAACCTATGAGGGGGGGGGGGGGGCAGGGGGGAGGGCTTGGTTGTTGTTTGTGTTTGTCTGGCTCCGTCAGCAGAACACTTGCCTTCCAAAAGCAAAGGTCCCACTTTCGAGGCTGGGCACGACGTACAGTTTTAATCTGCCAGGACGTTTCAGTTCAGTGCACATGCCACTGCAGAGTGAAAATTCATTCTGGAAAGTTTTCTGAAACATCAGGAGAAATCAGACTAAGTGTCAAAGAGCAAGAAAAGGAAGCAGTAGTGGAAAAGGGGTGAGGCAGTTTTTGAGCCTCACGCTGATGTTATTCAATCTGTACATTAAGCAAGTAGGAAAGAAACTAGGGTGAATTTTCGAAAGCGAATTAAAGTACAGGAAGAAGAAATACAAATTGAGCGGCTTGCTGGTGACATTGTAATTCTGTCAGACATGGCAAAGGACTTGGAAGAGAGGTATAACAAACTGTATAGTGTTTTGAAAAGAGGTTGTAATATGAATATCAATAAAAGTTAGATAAGGGTAATGAAATATACTCAAACTGAATCAGGAAATGCTGAGAGAATTAGATTAGGAAATGAACACTTAAAGTAAAAGGATAAATTTGTTAAATTGCATATAAACTAAAATATTGGGAAAGTCTTCCCTGAAGGTGTTTTTATGGAATGTAACCTTAAAGGGAACAGGACCGTGGACGACAAGTAGTTCAGGCAAGGAAACAGAAGGTTTTGAAGTGTGGTGTTACATAAGAATGTTGATGATCAGATTAATAGATCGAATAACTATTGAATAGGTAATTAAGGGGAAAAAATGGCAAAATTGTCTAAAAGAAGTAATTGTTATTATACATATTGAGACATAAAGGAATCGAAAATCTGCTAATTGAAGAAGATGCAGGGGTGGAGGATAAAAAATGCGAGGAGAGACGAAGGCTTGAATACAGTAAGCAGGTTCAAATGGATGAAGGTTGTAGCAGTTAAACAGAGATGAGGAGGTTTATACAGGATTGACCAGCGTGGGGTGCTGCATCTAAACAGTTTTCGGGCTGAAGATCACTGAAGAAGAAGAAGGAGAAGAAGAAGAAGAATGATGTGTGAGTGTGGTTTAAGGTTAATATGAAGGTAATTGAAACTTCCTGGCAGATTAAAACTGTGTGCCTGACCGAGACTCGAACTCGGGACCTTTGCCTTTCGTGGGCAAGTGCTCTACCAACTGAGCTACCGAAGCACGACTCACGCTCGGTACCCACAGCTTTACTTCTGCCAGTACCTCGTCTCCTACCTTCCAAACTTTACAGAAGCTCTCCTGCGAACCTTGCAGAACTAGCACTCCTGAAAGAAAGGATATTGCGGAGACATGGCTTAGCCACAGCCTGGGGGATGTTTCCAGTTGGTAGAGCACTTGCCCGCGAAAGGCAAAGGTCCCGAGTTCGAGTCTCAGTCGGGCACACAGTTTTAATCTGCCAGGAAGTTTCATATCAGCGAACACTCCGCTGCAGAGTGAAAATCTCATTCTGGATGAAGGTAATTGTTTGACGAGTTATGTAGTAGGATTTAGTGTGGGAACATTTCGAAGATATATGGATATGGACAAAGGGGATTTTTGTAGAATAATTTGGTAAAGTAAGTTTATGGTAAACAGAAAGTTAATTCAGGTATAAATAACAATAGTAAATAACATTATGCATAAGCAAAACGTCAGCGTATTAGATAATTACGTCGGTAAAAAGTGCAGTCATTAGGTTTATTATTTTGCGATTGGTTATTGATGAAAAGCGCGGACTGACACGGGAGAATGTTGTTTTGCTATTGGCTGTTGAGTAAACTGACCAATGGTAAAGCAATATTCTTCGCGCGTCTTTCTCGGCTGGTAGAGAAGACTTAGAATATTCTAGAGGAGTGGGAGCCTAGCCATGAAAGAGTTCGGACTTTTGTAGTAGTAGTTCTGATGGAAATGAGAAGTTGCCGGATCCAGCAGTGTTTCATACATCAAATGTGTTGTAAAGTGACGGCATAATAATTCCGATGGGTGTGTAGAAATTTCGGAATTTTTGAGTGAATTTTGTGACGAGAAAAGACATACGAGGGCCATTCAGAAAGTAACCTCCGGTTGATTAAAAAAAATACACCAAGTTAAATAAAAATATTTTAATATATACATCTTACAACTACATCTTTGCACTATTTTTCTACATAGTCTCCATAGCGATTGAGGCACTTATCGTATCTCTTCACAAGCTTTGAAATTCCTTCTGCATAAAAATCACCCGCTTGTGCCTGGAGCCAGCCTGTGACCGCATCTTTGAGCTCTTCGTCGTCATCAAACCGCTGTGACCCGAGCCATTTCTCCAAATGGATGAAGAGGTGATAATCACTTGGCGCCAGGTCTGGGCTGTAAGGTGGATGGTTGATAACGTCCCACTTGAAGGAGCAGAGTGAGGACGGGCGTTATCGTGCAAAAAAACGATACCGGAAGTCAGCATACCACGGCGTTTGTTCTGTATAGCCCGTCGTAACTTTTTTATTGTTTCACAGTACACGTCTTGATTAATGGTCGTACCAGGTTCCATGAATTCAACCAACAACACCCCTTTGGCATCCCAAAACACCGTTGCCATCAGTTTTCTGGCAGAAAAATCTTGCGAGGCTTTTCTTGGTTTGGTAGGCGAATTTGAATGTGCCCACATCTTTGATTGTTCTTTTGTCTCAGGGTTCACGTACTTAATCCAGGTTTCGTCACCGGTCACGATTCTGTTTAACAATGGTTCTCCTTCGTCCTCATAACGTGACAGAAAGTCTAATGCAGAGGCCATTCTTTGAGTTTTGTGGTGGTCGGTAAGAATTTTGGGCACCCATCGTGCACAGAACTTACGGTAACCCAATCTTGCTGTCACTATCTCGTACAAGAGTGTCTTAGAAATCTGTGGAAAACCAGTAGACAACTCCGATATTGAGAAACGTCGATTTTCACGAACTTTTGCGTCAACTGTCTGAACGAGTTCGTCAGTCACCAATGATGGTCTACCACTCCTCTCTTCATCATGAACGTTTTCTCGTCCACTTTTAAATAAACGTACCCATTCACGGACAACTCCTTCACTCATAACTCTTGGTCCGTACATGGCACAAAGCTCACGATGAATAGCTGCTGCAGAATATCCTTTGGCTGTAAAAAACCTTATGACAGCACGCACTTCACATTTGGCGGGGTTTTCTATTGCAGCACACATTTCAAACTGCCACAAAAACTAAACTAGCGCAGGTACGACGTTCACTCGAGCACGGCTTGATGCCGACTGACCTGTTGAGTGCGTGAACGCACAGATGGCGTCGCTACTCCCCCCACAACCCGCACTGTGACCAATCGGAGGTTACTTTCTGAACCGCCCTCGTATATTCCGCATGGCGTATTGAGTAGGTCGGTGGCTAAAAAACTGTGACTGCATTTAGTACCGACAGACTGAATATTTGGCGAGCATTATCAATCAAAAACAATCAGTATTTTTGTAGCTATTACGTTTTCGGGAAATGCAACACCATAAACTTGCTAACGTGAGTGAAAGGGATTGTGAGTGACTGTGTTAAGGCTAGCACGGGCTTGGCAGTGATACTTGTTCACCTAAGTTTCAGAATATATTAACTGAGGACAAAATTTCCAATCTTTCATTTGTGTGAAAACTTTCTCCCGAAACGTAGATTAGTGACTTAAATTGGAGCCTGGTTCACGTCGAAGAACAGTAGGTTTCACTCGGCTTTCCTACTGATGATCTGCTGAGACAATGTTCACAGGTAGGTGCAGGTCCGTCGTAAGGGACGGAAAAAACCGCGCCGCCGCAACAGGGTGTTCAGAAATTCTCGTTACAAACTTGTAGAGGGGAGTGAGTACATTATATTTCGGACTGGAATGCATGCCCAGAAAGATAACGTTTTCGTGATACAATCATTTGAATATATGTTGGTAATATGACTACTTTTACAATTATTTTTAAGGTATGACCCAGTACATGACTTGTTTTACGGTTCCACTCATAAGTAGCCAAAATTGCTCGTGTACTCGTTGGCGGGTCCTCTTCAACGTGATGCAATACGGCCTCTTCCAGCTCGGATGTGCAGCGGCTCTTTGGAGCACGACAGGCACGCCTGCCGACATTAAAGGTACCCCTTCTGGAATCCGTTGCGTAATTGTGGCGAAAAGGGTATGCGATGGAGTTGAACGTGGTGGAGAATGATCTTGATAAAGGCAACGAGCAGATCTTCAATTACTGTGAGCTTCGCATTTAAGAAGGATCATGTCACTGTATTCTGCAAACGTGTACTCAACCACGTTTCTCTAAAATTCACAGACACATGGATGAGGCTCGAACCAGGTCAGAGAGGCATGAGAGACGTCAAATGACATTAGCCGATCCGACGTAACCACTCACAACTACGACTACCCTGTTGCATACCTACCTAGCAAACATGTTTTCAAATGACTCTAGCACGAAAACTGTGCCTTTTTCGGACATAGTTTCCTATTCAAAACATTATGTACTCACTACCCTCTATAAGTCCTAGAAGTCTGAAACGGGAATTTCCGAACATCCTGTATATTTAGTCCTGAGATGGACTGTTCACAATAACTGTTTGGCACCCTGTTCACGAGCCTGCGCTACTGTCTCAAAGCGGATGAATTTAATCCTCCAAGACACGATAAACGAAGCGAACGTTCAGCTGCTCGGGAAATATTATTGCGGTGTCGACAGTGTCTTCGTCAACCACACACGGTGCTTTGCGCACTGTTTACATCTCCACAGAAGATAATTTAAACCGGCCGTCGCCAGCAGATGCTATCAAGGGCTCACCTTAGGCTACAGGGTGACACTACACACGCCACCAGAGGACGCCGAATTCGTATCAGTAGTAGTATAGTGTCGGCTTCAGCGCAATTTTGATATCAAATTGATATGCGAATTAATCAAATTGATCAATTAATCACACCTGCCCACGCCCACCCCCACCCACACCTGCCCACAACCGCGTTCACTCCCATCCCCACATGACACCACATGTTTTTCTCAGCCTGCACGTGTGACCCTGCCTCCTCTTCCCTCTCCCCCCCTCCCCACCCACCCCTCCCACGCAACCTTCCCTATTGGTGGAAATATTGAATTTTGGCAGGAATTTCGAATCTGGTGGGTATTTCGAATTTGGGCGGGAATTTCTTTGTCCCAGGCCTGTGCTGACATCCCATCCCACTCCATATCTAGGGATTGACGAGGTATTAAAATCAGCAGTAACCTTTCCGGGACTCGAACCCTGGTCCTCCAGGGCCGAAAGCTCAAGTGTACCCTCCTCACACAATTAAACCAACAGAGGTGCTTGGAATTTACAAGGAAATTAAAATTAGCTGTGTACTTTACGGAACTCGAACCCTGATTCTACTGGATGGAAAGCATAAGTGCACCCCCTAACACACGGAAACTGTCCAGATGCGGGAGAGGAAATTAGATTAGTGTACTTTATTTATTTTGGTCGGGAAACTGAAGCAAATATCGAAACTAATTATGTAATTAATGACCAAGATTGGGCCTAATTACACAACTATATGCATATCGCTAAACAAGGATGGCATAAAAGCGCAATACAGCTCAATAACTGACGATACCATGCAACTTGTGTTGTCCCGCTGGGAAAAAATTTCGCAATACCACCCGAAACTAGCGACCGACACACTCAAAATTTACCCTACACCTACAAGCTAGTGGGAAAAAGGCGGCAGTGTAAGATACTACCTTTATTCTTTTTAGTGGGAAATACATTCAACTGATGAGATGGTGGTGTTGGACAGAGAGTTTAAAAAGTGTATTACCCGTAACCATACAGTATCTATCGCTGTTTGACATCAGAATTCGCTGCTCCACAGAGCGTCTCGCGCCGCGCATCCCGCCGTTCACTGTTCTTCTGCTGACCTGTGTATGGCTGCAGACCATCCAGGCCCTACGCGGTCACTCACGGTTTGTGGCATGACTTTGAGGCGGCGCCCCTTAGCACAAAGGGGAAATTTACAGGCATAACCCCACCCATCCAGAGGATGGTCCAGATGCCCTGCAGCACTCGGCTTTCCACCATCTGGCTGCCGCCTTAAGGCTACGCTCCTACGCCAACACATTAGCGTGTATAGTCAACTAAACAATAGGAGATAAAAGGACGGCCGCCTCAAATGCAACTAGTTCTGCTAAAGTATAGTGACGCAGCCACCCCTAATGGTTAGGGAGCGCAGCGGCGGTGGCGACCTGACACCGACTAGACAGACCCACAACGCCTGCAATAGGCCTCTCGTTCTGTGACAGGAAACACTGTCATTTGACGTTAACGCATCTGTAATCAAGCATGTATTTAAAAAAGGAAAACACATTTGAGACCATAATAAATGTCCTCCTTCCACGAAAATAGACTAAGTCCATTTTCTTCTAGTTTTATGAGCAAACTCGATATAGTTTTACATTCGACTATATTAAGCAAGTTCTTTCGGCTTGTTAAACAAATTACACGACCTGAGAGCATCTCTCGTGTTCAGTGTCTGTAAATAAACTGTCATGCACGTGTGTATTACAAACATTTCAGACAATCTTTCATGCCACTGGCACACATGTCGAAAAAATAAACACATACATTTTACGTTTGACAACAAGAAGTTATAATTCAAGAGAACGTAGCCTTTTTGTACACTATGACAGGTCCCCTTTTACCAATGCGATACTGTATTATACTAGCGTTTACGGAACAAATTGTGAGAGCCTGCCTCGCCCTGTGTAGGTGGTAGGTTGAAATTTCTTTACAACATATCGCCGCAACAAAAAAAAAAAAACTCTTGTCAAGAATCATCCCATGGCGTCCTAGCCATCTCTTCCACCCGTCTGGCAGCACGTCATTGATATCAATTTGATAGACTAATTAATTAAATTTATCTTGAGAGTCACTTTAAATGGTGAGAATTTTTTTTCCAGCTGTCGGATTACACTCGTCAAGTAGGACAATTGGGAATCCATTGAGGGAACTCAATGCTCTTTTCGAGGAACACTAATGAGAATTGACATCTGAAGCTGACCACAGAGGGACTCTACAACCCACAACATACATTTTGCCTAAGGACCATCCGGCATCTGTGGCTGAGCGATTCTAGGCGCTTCAGTCCAGAACCGCGTTGCTGCTATGGTCGCAGGGTCGAATCCTGCCGCGGGCATGGATGTGTGTGTTGTCCTTAGGGTAGTTAGGTTTAAGTAGTTCTATAGGGGACTGATGACCTCAGACGTTAAGTCCCATAGTGCTCAGAGCCATTTGATTTTGCGTAAGGAACGCGCTATTGAAAACACGATCATAACGCCTATGTTACCATTACCCTGCATAAAAAGCGGTGTTGAGTCTACATGCACACACGGTCACCGATAGTGTTACGCTTTCAGTCAGATATTGCGTCCAAAATGCTGTCCGCAATTTGGAATCATGTCTATCCACACAAACACATATTTGCGTTGGATCTAATGAGACGTCTTTTAATGATTACAGCCACTGGTGAATCATATTCGAGCCACTCTCGTACCTCGAAACTAATCACCTTTTTTCGAACCTATCTGCTAAGGATCCCATGCACGACGAACTCCAGCGCTATTTTTAGACAGTCCCTCTGCATCTTGTAACTGTTCCTAAGTCTCCGCCCCGCCCTCTCTGCAGCTTAGTCTATGTGATCGTCTGAATTTAAGCCTGATCCGTACGGAAGTCGGAGAGCGCTATATCTATAACCTTCTGCATCCTGTGGGGAAACGGGACGAGCAGAGTTAATGCGACACGAGCGTGTTTTGACCACTCAGTGGAAATGGGAACATGGCGTCATAGTGCATAAAATTGATAAAATGACGGAAAGTACGTATAAATTGAGGGAAAATGCACCGAAATGCGGGGAAATTGAGGGAGTACTTGCATGTCTTCTGATTGGTGCAGAACAATTCTTGTACATGGGAACGGGTATACGACAGCAAAAGGAATATGGGAAAACATTTAGATGGAAGACCGGGAACTGGGGAAACAATCTTTTATTTTTCGTCGAGTCAGCATTTGACTGTATGTCAATTGAGGTAATAGTGACACGCCCGAGTTGACTGCTGTCTTTGATGCTTTCCTGGAGAAAAGAGAACCATTTGCCTCTAAACTTACATGCATATGCGTTAAAGGATGACAGAGAGTGGATGGAGTGATCGTTTCAGTTGGAGCTGTAACGAGGTAGGATTTAATGGTAGACTGATGACGCATTCTAGGGGGAGAGGGGCGTGTTGCTGAATGTAATTTGACCATTTTTTCTGTTGTTTTGTCTGGATGCATAAGTTGTGTGACACAACCTGCGTTCGACTCGCATACAACTGCGTGTTCTGTGTGTGACCTAGAGCACTGTCTACTTGCGATCGTTAACAGAAAACCTCTCAATCATCATCAGAGAGCTCCATCTGTTTCGACACATTCCTCTAGAGGAACGAAGATTTGTGCAACGTACTCCATTCCCCTGCCGCATATTGGGCATAAAAGCGAGTCTTCAGTTTGATAACTCTAAGTTAGCGACAGATATTTGTGAGGTATTATAACCCCCTTGTATACATCTGCCTGACGAATGTCCTGTTTACGGAGTTAGTGGTGGAATACCGCGTAATTTCACGTGTCAAATACCTCTGCTTCGCGTTTGTCCCATTCTTTGTAAGCAGCATTCCCCGTTACTAACGATCATTTTATATAGCATCGATGCGAGCATTATATAATTTCTGAACCGTGATCGGATGTGAATAGTGGGGACTACACACCTCTGGAAAGCTATATTCTACGTGTATCACAAGGAATCGATGTTTTAAGGAAGTAGTTTTTCATTTTACAGTTTGTCACCATAGTTTATTGTGGAGAAACCCGCACGGTGAATGTATGTCATGCGCTGGAAATATATTTCTTACGTTGGGATGTACCAGCGTTGCATTCCATACGACTAATAGGTTAGAAATCGCAAAGATCTAACATTATAGCATGTTTTAAGTGCAGTACATTGTAGCTTTAGGAGTGCATGTGTGTATGTTGATTTACATAAAACGCAGCAAACTCCGTTCGTCTAGAGCTCCATCATGCATAATAACCACCCGTTTCTTGTTTTTAACCATCTGTTATATCATCACAACAGTTCCAGATCACTCAGCACCGATAAGGGGCGCTAACCTCCTCGACATTCGCGCATCTGGAGAAATCTTGTGCTCTTAGATGGGTACGGAACAGCAGTTGCAGCCTCGGTTTACACTGATCCTTCACGAAACGTGGAATGTAGCGGTCTACTTCCGGTCAGCTGCATGGAGCGTTGGTCAAAGACAATGTGAGGACATCTTTCGGTCTCTTTATACCAAAATGCGAGAAGAATGCTCTGTGACTCCCATTCACATAGAGAAAGATTGTAAGTTACGCACTATGGTCGAAGAGCTAGAGATATGTAGGTTGCTGTCTGGTATACTTTGGTGTATATGTTCGAGAATTAACAATGAATGAACGTACTGTGCAGTCATCTATTTACATTCGCAATGGTACTCGCAAAATAGTGGAGCAGCTGTTTAGCGATGGTACAGAAATTGATAAGCATGTTGCTGTGTCATTGGACAGTGTTGAAATTATGATAAAATTGCTAGCATTGGTCGCACTGTCAACTATGAAGTTTATTGTTACAATACATCGACAGTGTCTTTACCTTCCCAACAGTCCACTGGTACGCTGTTGATTACCACATAATGTGATTTACACTGTGTGATATCTAGTTTCCTGGGAGAGTCAGTGAACCAAATGTGTTAATGTCAGTTTAGAATGACACAGACGTAAAAGTCGTGGCGAAAGAAACAACTGTATGGCAGTGTACAAAGCGAGTTACAGCGGTGTGTCAAACAACGAAACAGGGACTCTCTCCTGCGACTGATAACATGTGGGTGAAAGTTCTTGTACAGTTCAGGCGATGGAACTTTACACTGGTCTGTGCAAGTGACGTCGATCACTGGCCACCTGCTCCAATGGATAAATACCTGTGTATTTAATAGGATCGCCGCATATGCTCGATGCCGGCACGTAGATGATATTCGTTTTCGATATATCGGAAAAAAGAGATGCATAAAAATCTGTCAGATAAAATTAACAGAGCTTTTATGATTCGTAATTTTTCTCTGCTGGATGGCACAGAATAACGATGATAGAATGTTTGGGTGATAGACATGAATAGCTTCTGAGGGACGTGGATCAGCTTCAATGTTGAGTCTTCCTAATTTTCCCAATAAGAAACACCACCATAACTGTTCACACTTTCCTTTAAACTACGTCGTGTTGCAGGAGTAGGCTTCATTTGGCGCTGACCTTACATATCGTACATGGGTGATGGAGCTATGCCAACATGTTCTCATTTCCATTGAGTGGTCAAAACATGGTATATAGCATTAACTCAGCTCACTCTGTTTCTACACAGGTTGCAGAATGTGATAGATATTACTCTCTTCGTCTTCTGGGTAAAATTGCTAAAATTGATCTCGCTATCAGATATAGTATGTATTACAGTACATCGCTCCATATCAATGGCATCTTTCCCATCCCGACTGTCCACTGGATACGCTGTTGATTACCGCGTAATGATTGACTGACACCACTCCATTGAGATGGAGGGAAAGTTGGCTGAACACTGGATATCTGCTACTTGTCGCTGTAGAACATGGGATTATATGTAGAGGTCATCACCTTAATACAGTTGTTTGGAAGCGTTTAAAATTGCTACAGACTCATCCTATTTCCATATGCTGTGATGCCCTCCAAATGTTTTTATTTAAAAAAAAATTTTTCACCAATAAGACAACAGTAGCTCTTTTTATTTGTGTTACCTCATGCATGTTGTGAACAGCATCTTCCAGCAATGGTCAACACCGGAACAGTAATCATGTTTTTTTTTTTTTTTGTTTTTTTTTGTCATCAGTCCTTTGGTTTGATAGAGCCCACCACGAAGTTCTCTCCTGGGCTAACC
This sequence comes from Schistocerca americana, assembly GCF_021461395.2. Classification (NCBI taxonomy): domain Eukaryota; kingdom Metazoa; phylum Arthropoda; class Insecta; order Orthoptera; family Acrididae; genus Schistocerca; species Schistocerca americana. The sequence goes on along the minus strand of NC_060121.1, from coordinate 592,743,612 downwards.
TCTTCATCTCAGAGTAGCACTTGCAACCTACACCCTCAATTATTTGCCGGATGTATTCCAATCTCTGTCTTGCTTCACAGTTTTTGCCCTCTACAGCTCCCCCCTAATACCATGGAAGTCATTCCATCATGTCTTAACAGATATCCTACCATCCTGTCCCTTCTTCTTATTAGTGTTTTCCACATATTCCTTTCCCCTCCGATTCTGTGCAGAACGTCCTCATTCCTTACCTTATCAGTCCACCTAATTTTCAACATTCGTCTGTAGCACCACATCTCAAATGCTTCGATTCTCTTCTGTTCCGGTTTTCCCACAGCCCATGTTTCACCACAACACAATGCTGTATTCTAGATGTACATTCTTAGAAATTTTTTCCTCAAATTAAGGCTGATATTTGATATTGGTAGACTTGTCTTGGCCAAGAGTGCCCTTTTTGCCATTGCTAGTCTGCTTTTGATGTTCTCCTTGCTCTGTCCGTCATTGGTTATTTTACTGCCTAGGTAGCAGAATTCCTTAACTTCATCTACTTCATTACCATCAATCCTGATGTCAGGTTTCTCGCTGTTCTCATTTCTACTACTTCTCGATACCTTCGTCTTTCTTCGATTTACTCTCAGTCCATTCTCTGTACTCATTAGACTGCTCATTCCGTTCAGCAGATCATGTAATTCTTCTTCACTTTCACTCAGGATAGCAATGTCATCAGCAAATCTTTCATCGATATCCTTTCACCTTGAATTTTAATTCCACTCCTGAACCCTTCTTTTATTTCCATCATTGCTTCCTCGATGTACAGATTGAACAGTAGGGGCGAAAGGCTACATCCTTGTCTTACAACCTTTATAATACGAGGACTTCGTTCTTGGTCATCCACTCCTATTATTCCCTCTTGGCTGTTGTGCATATTGTATATAACCCATCTCTCCCTATAGCTTACCCCTAGTTTTCTAAGAATTTCGAACATCTTGCACCATTTTACTTTGTCGAACACTTTTTCCAGGTCGACAAAGCCTATGAACGTGTCTTGATTTTTCTTTAGTCTTGCTCCCATTATTAACCGCAACGTCAGAACTGCCTCTGTCGTGCCTTTACCTTTCCTAAAGCCAAAATGATCGTCATCTAACGCATCCTCAATTTTCTTTTCCATTCTTCGGTGTATTTTTCTTGTCAGCAACTTGGATGAGTGAGCTGTTAAGCTGGTTGTGCGGTAATTCTCGCACTTGTCAGCTCTTGCCGTCTTTGGAATTGTGTGGATGATACTTTTCCGAAAGTCAGGTGGTATGTCACAGGAGCTATACATTCTACACACTAACGTGAATAGTCGTTTTGTTGCCACTTCTCCAATGATTTTAGAAATTATGATGGAATGTTATCGATCCCTACAGCTTTATTTGATCTTAAGTCCTTCAAAGCTCTGTTAAATTCTGATACTAGTACTGGATCCCCTATCTCTTCTAAATCGACTCCTGTTTCTTCTTCTATCACATCAGAGAAATCTTCCCCCTCATAGAGACTTTCAATGTATTCTTTCCACCTTTACGCTCTCTCCTCTGCATTTAACAGTGGAATTCCCGTTGCTCTCTTAATGTTATCATCCTTGATTTTAATGTCACCAAAGGTTGTTTTGACTTACCTGTATGCTGAATCTGCCCTACTGATAATCATTTCTTTTTCGAATTCTTCACATTTTTCCTGCAACCATTTCGTCTTAGCTTCCCTGCACTTATTATTTATTTCATTCCTCAGCGACTTACGTTTCTCTATTCCTGAGTTTCCCGAAATATTTTTGTACTTCCCCCATTCATCGATCAATTGAAGTATTTCTTGTGTTACTCATGGCTTCTTCGCAGTTACCTTCTTTGTACCTATGTTTTAATTCCTAACTTCTGTGATGGCTCTTTTTAGACATGTCCACTCCTCTTCAACTGTACTGACTACTGATCTATTCCTTATTGCTGTATCTATAGCCTTAGAGAACTTCAAGCGTACTTTATCATTCCTTAGTACTTCTGTATCCCACTTCTTTGCGTATTGATTCTTCCTGGCTAATGTCTTACACTCCAGCCTATTCTTCTTCACTACTACACTCCTGGAAATGGAAAAAAGAACACATTGACACCGGTGTGTCAGACCCACCATACTTGCTCCGGACACTGCGAGAGGGCTGTACAAGCAATGATCACACGCACGGCACAGCGGACACACCAGGAACCGCGGTGTTGGCCGTCGAATGGCGCTAGCTGCGCAGCATTTGTGCATCGCCGCCGTCAGTGTCAGCCAGTTTTCCGTGGCATACGGAGCTCCATCGCAGCCTTTAACACTGGTAGCATGCCGCGACAGCGTGGACGTGAACCGTATGTGCAGTTGACGGACTTTGAGCGAGGGCGCATAGTGGGCATGCGGGAGGCCGGGTGGACGTACCGCCGAATTGCTCAACACGTGGGGCGTGAGGTCTCCACAGTACATCGATGTTGTCGCCAGTGGTCGGCGGAAGGTGCACGTGCCTGCCGACCTGGGACCAGACCGCAGCGACGCACGGATGCACGCCAAGACCGTAGGATCCTACGCAGTGCCTTAGGGGACCGCACCGCCACTTCCCAGCAAATTAGGGACACTGTTGCTCCTGGGGTATCGGTGAGGACCATTCGCAACCGTCTCCATGAAGCTGGGCTACGGCCCCGCACACCGTTAGGCCGTCTTCCGCTCACGCCCCAACATCGTGCAGCCCGCCTCCAGTGGTGTCGTGAATGGAGGGACGAATGGAGACGTGTCGTCTTCAGCGATGAGAGTCGCTTCTGCCTTGGTACCAATGATGGTCGTATGCGTGTTTGGCGCCGTGCAGGTGAGCGCCACAATCAGGACTGCATACGAACGAGGCACACAGGGCCAACACCCGGCATCATGGTGTGGGGAGCGATCTCCTACACTGGCCGTACACCACTGGTGATCGTCGAGGGGACACTGAATAGTGCACGGTACATCCAAACCGTCATCGAACCCATCGTTCCACCATTCCTAGACCGGCAAGGGAACTTGCTGTTCCAACAGGACAATGCACGTCCGCATGTATCCCGTGCCACCCAACGTGCTCTAGAAGGTGTAAGTCAACTACCCTGGCCAGCAAGATCTCCGGATCTGTCCCCCATTGAGCATGTTTGGGACTGGATGAAGCGTCGTCTCACGCGGTCTGCACGTCCAGCACGAACGCTGGTCCAACTGAGGCGCCAGGTGGAAATGGCATGGCAAGCCGTTCCACAGGACTACATCCAGCATCTCTACGATCGTCTCCATGGGAGAATAGCAGCCTGCATTGCTGCGAAAGGTGGATATACACTGTACTAGTGCCGACATTGTGCATGCTCTGTTGCCTGTGTCTATGTGCCTGTGGTTCTGTCAGTGTGATCATGTGATGTATCTGACCCCAGGAATGTGTCAATAAAGTTTCCCCTTCCTGGGACAATGAATTCACGGTGTTCTTATTTCAATTTCCAGGAGTGTATATTGTGATCTGAGTTTACGTCTGCTCCTGGGTACGCCTTACAATCCAGTATCTGCTTTCGGAATCTCTGTTTGGCCATGATGTGATCGAACTGAAATTTTCCCGTATCACCCTTTCAGTATCCTCATACACTTTCTCTATCTCTTCATCTTCAGCTTGCGATGTCGGAATGTATACCCGAACTATCGTTGTCGGTGTTGATTTGGTGTCGATTCTGATAAGAACAACCTTATTGCGAACTGTTCACAGCAACACACTCTCTGCCCTATCTTCTTATTCATAACGAATCCTACTCCTGTTATACCATTTTCTGCTGCTGTTGATATTACCCTATACTCATCTGACCAGAAATCCTTGTCTTCTTTCCACTTCATTTCACTGATCCCCATTATATATAGATTGAGCCTTTGTATTTCCCTTGTCAGATTTTCTAGTTTCCCACCATGTTCACGCTTCTGACATTCCACGCCCCAACTCGTAGTACATTATCCTTCCATTAATTATTCCATCTTTTTCTCATGGTAGCTACCCCTTGGCAGTCCCCTCCCAGAGATCTGAAGGGGAGACTATTCCGGAATCTTTCGCCAATGGAGAAATCATGATGACACTTCTTCAACTAAAGGCCACATGTCATGTGGATACACGTTACGCGTCTTTAATGCAGTGGTTTCCATTGCCTTCTGCATTCTCATGCTGTTGATCATTGCTGATTCTTCCGCCTTTAGCGGCAGTTTACCACCCCAAGAACAAAAGAGTGTCCTAAACCTCTGGCCGCTCCTCCGCCCTCTCTGACAAGGCCATTGGCAGAATGAGGGGTGACTTCTTATGCTGGAAGTCTCCGACCGCCAATGCTGACTATTAATCAAAATTTAAACAGCAGTGGGATACAAACCGGGGACCGAAGACGATCATGGATCAAAGACGCTACCACCAGACCACAGGTGTCGTCCTAATCAGGTAAATGACTGCAAAATGAAGGAACAATCCTTTTCGAAACGGAGCACCGAGACATACGCTACCCTGTCGCTGGAAAGATGAGAGTAACTGTACAGTTCATCACCTTCGAATAGATATTGGAAGCACTCTACAATACCGCAAACTCTTCCAGTTTCCATATGTTGCGATGTCTTCCACATTTCTATCAATGAGAAACATCGCCTCTGTGTTTTATTTCTACCAGCCTGTGTTGTGGTAGCTGTATAATTTATGCCAAGCAATGTTCAGTTTTCTGTGAGAGCCAGAGGATCGAAACATCTTAACATCAGTTTAGCAGCAGCTGACATGGATCTCTAAGTCATGGTAGAAAAAACAAAGTGTATGGCGGTGTACACTGATTGGGTGTGTTACAACCGAAAAAAACAACGTATTAAACTGCTTATGAACGGAAAATACAGGAACCCTCTCGTGTGATTGATAGTTTGTTGGATATGTTCATCCTAGAGCACAGGTAATGAAACTTTTCACCAGTCTGTGGAATACCTATATATTTAATAGGCTCGCCACATATGTTAGTATTGGAAGCAAGTGGGTCTCACCCGAAAGCACCGTTATCCAAGATGGCACCCAAGATGGCGGCGATGACGTCATCCAAGATTGCTGCCATGACGTCAATCAAGATGGCGGATTTTGGCGGGAAGTTTGAATTTTGGCCGGAAGAAGGTCAACTGGGCTATCCCCACTAACCTGACCCACCACAACAATGGCATGAAGTTCAAATTCCAACATGATAATGCACCACACCCCCAGGTATCTCTACTAAGCAAAGAAAATGGCATGAAAAAATGACTTCTCTTTATTATTTAACCAATTTCAAGCAGAGGTGTTCGCCACTGGGGCTGGACTCCAACTGGCTTAGTTCATATCGCCGCCACCAGAGAGCACTCTCCTGACATCATATCATGGCGCAAGAATCGTTATTAAAGATGGCTGCACCCAGTGTGTTCACCACTGGGTCCAGAGCCCAACTAACTTAGTTCATATCGACACCACCAGAGAGTGCTACCGTGATGTGGGGTGATGACGCAAGATCGTCTGCTCTCTCTCTCACGCCACATCAGCAGCCCGTGAGCGAGTGACCGCTGACGTCACAGCCTACACCCTGTACCTTCATAGTCGCACCGGAGATGGTCTTCTGTAAATATTCTAACTCAAGTAACACCCACATCGCACTTCTAACATATGAATTACCCAAGTACTTAATTCCATTTCAGTTTTAATGTACCACTTCGATTCAATGAACGAATGACAAGTTTCTCATTTTCCCACTAGGGGCACGGTGTTCCTTCATGACGTAGCATCTCACACCCCTAGGATGCTGCTCTCCTATTGGCTACTGCATTAGTCACATGGCTCTACGTCATAGAACCTATATAAACCAAACCACAACCCAACTCACCCTCACTTAGCTCCTATACTTCGTTCAATACGTCTCTGTGTCGACATCAGTATACATTCGCTCAGTATGAAGTGTACAGGTAGCACCAGCGACAGTGCCAGTGGCAGCAGCAGCAGCAAACAATCCCATGTAGACGAAGTTCAATTGCTTGGTAAGTACATTTTCAGTTCACCGATATCTGCATCCTTTAACTCAGTGTGTGTGTGTTACATGTGTTTTGGATCGCGCTCTATACAGAATGCTTCGTCCTTTAATAGATTCTGTGTGTGTGTGTGTGTGTGTGTGTGTGTGTGTGTGTGTGTGTGCTTGTGTGTGTGTATGTTATATCTGTTTTGGCCCACTGATAGCTGTACCATTTAAGTCGTTGCACTTGTTCTACAGAGATTTCTTCCATACTCTATATTATATTCAGTCTTTCCCATCTTTCTAGATTACATCCCTCATATGCTGGACGAGCTTTATCGGCACCTAGAGATGGAGAGGGCGCAGGTACAGCTCGAATGTAAGTACATTTGTAATAAAAACGCAGTTCTTAGATGAAATAATTTCAAGTAATATATACACTCGTTTTCCAGTTGTCTAGATTAACCTTTCTAGATAATCATGATTCCACACATAGGGAAGGGAGCACAGAGGGTGGCGTGCAAGGTGGGGGTCAAATGGCGGTCATCACAGTGCAACAGCGTCGAGAAGCAGAGGGCTGACAAAGTATGCATCTTTTAGAGGAGGAGGAGCAGCTCGATCTACCTGTGTGGGTGGGAGACCTGGTTGAATGTGGCAATGAGTTGCTCAAACCATGGAGCCAGAGTGGAGAAGGTGAATAATTTTTAACATTATCATTAGACAAAATAATTACTATTATTTAGTCTTATTATTATTTATTGTTCTTGTAAATAAACATCATTAAAGTGATATTTATTATTATTTATGTTATAGGTCTATCACACAGCGTGGGCAGTATACCTAGAGCGGTGGTTTCGGGGGCGGGAATTGGGGGCACACAACCGCAGAGACATGCGGCGCCCTGTGTAGCCCCCATCAGAGCTGCGTGATGAGGCGGCAGCAGCAGAAGCCGCACCAGCACAGCCCCCCGCCCACCCCAGGCCCTCTGGCGCCCATGGGCAACGCAACCAACATGGGGCAAAGTACCAATAGTAATAGTGATTATCCTGTGGTTAGTGGTAGTGCTCTCACCTGTCCTATGGATAGTGATTTGGATCAGAATAATGGCGTAATGACCGCCCTAGAATACTCAGCAGTTGCTAGGGCTTTTGAGGGGCGCATCTCGTTTACTAGGATTTAGAATCCAGGAGGGAGGTACCGCGACCCTGTCGAGGTTTTAGAAGCATGCCTCCCTGTCTTGGAGACTGAGCTCCTCAAAGTCCTAGAAGATCCGACATTTAACAGCATTAAATGCAGTGCAGTATTATGCTGAGAATTGAGTCATCCCCCTAAACATCAAGGTGACACAGAGACAACGACTCTGCACTATATATGGGGCGATAATGGCGTTATTTCTCAGAGCACATCCATTGCTGAGTGGTATCGAGAATCCACCTTGAGTGCTATTATCGTCTGATTTTCTGAGTTAGAAGTATGTGGGTCCCCTAAAGTGCTCAGCTGTATACCATCCCTCAACATTCATATACATGTCTATGATCCAATAAATGGAGGGTCCAGTTATATTAAACTCCCTGAGGATATTAAGAAGATGCGTGCATGCATTAATGTCGAAAATCAGTATGATAATGCTTGTTTTGCATGGTCAGTCCCGGCTTGTCTGAGAAATTACCATTACAGAGATCTTTCTGAGCTTCTGGGCAGTTACAAAGTCAAAGATATTAAGAGACAGTATAAGTTTAATGGTATTGAGTTCCCTGTAAAGATCCAGGACATACGTAAGTTTGAGGCTCAGTATACCAGAACATTGGTTCACGTTTATGGCCTGGAGAAGAAGGACAAGTCAGATGAGCAAGACAAGCTCACAGTAGAGGACACTGACCTCCATTTCTCAAAATTTGCAGGTGAGCGAGAGTTGCATGTACACATGCTGCTCTTCTCTGAAGGCGCTAATTACCACTACGTCTGCATCAAAGACATGTCCCAACTCCTTTCCACCTAACTATCAAAAAATACCGATGAAAAGCATATTTGTTTAAGGGGTTTTAATTATTTTTCATCTGAAGAATTATTAGCGATTAAATTGTGCTTCCAAGGATGCGGTACGTGTGGTTATGCCCACCAACGAAAATAACTTCATTAAATTTCAAAATGCTCACCACCAGCAGCATTGTCCTATTGTAGTGTATGCCAACTTTGAATGCCTGCTGGCTCCTATTACTCGATGTGAAGGGAACACTCAGACACAAACTTCACACAAAAACATGTACTTTAGGTGGCAGCATTCCAGGTTGTATGTGGATATGATTCTAAACTTAAGCACTATCACTCTTATAGGGAATGACTCCACGGTTTAGCTTCTCACTGAGCTTGAAAACCTTTCATGGAAAGTTGACAGGCTCTACAGCACCAACATTCTCATGATCAAATCAAAGGAAGATCATGAAATGTATGAAGTGGCGGTTAATTGTCATATTTGTGGGCTGGGTTTAGATAGAAAAGCGGAAACTCCTTGTAGAGACCACTGTTCAAATGGCTCTGAGCACTATGGGACTTAACATCTGAGGTCATCAGTCCTGTAGAACTTAGAACTAATTAAACCTAACTAACCTAAGAACATCATACACATCCATGCCCGAGGCAGGATTCGAACCTGCGACCATAGCAGTCGAGCGGTTCCAGACCGAAGCGTCTAGAACTGCTCGGCCACCCCGGCTGGCAGAGACCACTGTCACCATACGGGTAAGTTCTGTGGTGCAGCTCACAACGCATGCAACTTGAAGTATCAGTTACGTAGACACATACTCGTCTTTTTCCATAATTTGAGCGGGTATGACGCTCATTTTCTCGTTGAGCACTTGGCTAATTTCGGTCAGAAGAATGATCAGGTCAGTGTCCTCTCTAAAAGTGTTGAGAAGTACATTTCTTTTTCAAAACGAATGACACCAAAAATTACATTCCGCTTCCTTGACTCTTTATGCAGACTTCACTCCCGAAACTGGTTGAGATTTTACCTTGGAATGATATGCATATCAATCGATCTGCATTTCCTGATGAGGATTGTTCCAACTTGCGACTAGGAAAGGAGTTTTCCCATACGAGTATGTTGATAGTATGACAAAATTCAATGAAACCGGGATTCCTGACGTATCTGCAATTACCAGTACTCTCACAGGTGATACCATAGCTCCAGCAGATTATGAGCATGCCACGAACGTCTGGCAGGAATTCAACATCCCCAATTTGGGAGAATATGCAAGGTTATACATGGATACGGATGTGCATTTGCTTGCAGATGTTCTCAAAAAGTTCCAGAGTGTATATATGACCACATACTCTCTGGACCCTGCCTTTTATTACATGGCACCTGGGTTGTCCCGGGACGGTATGCTAAAAAGACGGGGTGCAGCATTGAACTTTTGACTGATACTACAATGCTTCTATTTTTTGAGCGATGGATCCGTGGGGGACTTTGTCAATCTGCTCACAGGCATGCCAAGGCAAATAACCCGCGGATGGCTGTCAAGTTCAATGCATCCCTTGATTCTAGTTACATTTTGTACTTAGATATGAACAATTTATATGGGCACACCATGATGCAGCCAATGTTGGTTGGTGGGTTTCGATGGGTGCCCGAAAACGAATTCAAGGGATTAGGTGGACAAATAATGGGTCTTGTGGCAGATTCTGGTGTAGGGTGTGTGCTTGAGGCAGACATCACATATCCTAATAATTTGCATGGCGTGATAAGCAACTTGTCATTATGCACAGAGCAACAAATTCCGTGAGGAAGCACCATCCCTAAACTGTTGGCTACTGTGGGAGATAAGCAGAGGTACATTATTCATTATCGTCACCTCCATCAGTGCCTCAGATTAGGGATGAAGCTTGTTCGAATCACCCGGGCAATCTCCTTCAAGCAATCCCCCTGGTTCAAGGAGTATATTGAACTAAATACCGAAAAGAGGGTGGTCGGAAGTAATGATTTTGAAAAAGACTTTTATAAATTAATGAATAATTTCATTTTCGGGAAAACTATGCACAGTGTACGAAATGAACGCAATATTGTGATTAGAACCGAATGGGAAGGGCGTTATGGTGTGAGAAAATGTATAGCCAATCCAAATTTTAAGCATGACACCATCTCCAATGAAAACTTTGTTGCTTTGGAGATGTCGAAGGCTGCAGTAGAGTTTATGAAGCCTATCTGTTTGGGGATGTACATACTGCATATCTCCAAATTCTACATGTACCGACTCCACTATGAGTTTGCGAAACCTCATTTCGTAGAACCAAAGTTACTTTATATGGATACAGACAGCTTTACCTACTGAATCAAGAATTGTGATCCATATGAAGTAATTAGGTGCAATGGTAAAAAATTCGACACGTCTTCTTTTGGGACCAATAATCCTTACGGTATTGTTCCTCAGAACAAGAAGGCTATCAGTCTCATGAAGGACGAGTCGCATGATTTTGTAGTGCCCCTGAATTTTACGAAAGTCTGGAGACACTTGCATTCCAGCTGTTCCAAACACGCGTTATTTTAAAGCAGGGTGTAAGGATGAGCATGGTATACCGCACCCATTTATTGTTTGTGCAGGCGAAACTGGAAGGGAAATAATCCGTCGGCGCTGGTAAGTGTACAGCGCGATCTGCCAAGAATAACCAAATACGGCCCAGAAGCTCCGTAGCCGGCTGCAAAGACTAATGTAGCATTGTATTGTTAAAAAACAAATGGAGAGACTCGAAATAGTGACTGTTTATTAGACGTTGAACTGCTTTTGAGAGTACGTGGACTGGACGTGGATAGTCAGCCATGATAAAAGCTTATGTATTAATTGTGTTCAAAAATGTGTAATTAACTGATTATGGGTGCCTGTTAATGTGTGGGCTTACGTCATAAAGTTTAGTTGTTTTTTGTACAAAGTGGAAATAAATATGTTCTGGTGCATTGAATAATATTCCAAGAGTAGCGTATTTTTTAAATAAGAAGAGACAGAGAGAGAGAATGAAAATTTCCCCTTCCTAGCAGTGAAATCTTTGGAGAAACGTCTGGTGCTAGCAGAAGACATCGGTTGCTGCAAGAAAGCAGAACCAGCATTCTTCAACAAGTAAATCCACGAAAACCCTTAAGCTGTATAGAGAGAGCTTAACATTACACTGGGCTACCGCAGTTTAGCAATTGTAGAGTTTGTGGGATTGAGGTCCAAAATGTATGCATATCGTACAGTGGAAAGGGACACACAGAGGCGGACAAAGGGTGTTAGATGCATGGCATCTCGTGCTCTTACAGTTGAAAACTATTTTCAATGCCTGTATGGGCGCAGCGTTCAAGGTGCTCATCCACACATGGTTCAACAAACTAGCATTCGATCACGAGGTCACGAGGTGTACACTGTGCTGCAGTCTAAAGTCAGATTGTCTCCTCATGACGATAAAAAGAGTCATTTGTGAGAGGATGGGGTGGAAACCCTCCCATACTCACACTATTTACATCAAACGAAAGTAGAGGTGGGGGTCTCTGGTTGATTGGTAGAGAGGGAATGAGCGTGTGAATGGGGGTTATGCATCGAAATAGTATGGCTCTTTTATCATAGTGTAAATATTGGATGAGTGTGTAGTGTTGTGTGTATCAGTCTGCATGCTTCTGTGTATGCATGAGTGTGCAAATGAGTGTGGGAGCCTGTGTTACGTGCATGTGTGTGTAAATATATATTCATTATTTTGCCAAAGAAAGTCATAAAAACGAAAAAAAATATTTAAAACTCAAAGAAGCATTTAGAAAAAAGTCTCTATATACGTAAATATTTTTAATCGTTATTACTAGTTAATATATGAACAAAAACCAGCTTTTGCACTTCATTTGTAGCTGTATATGAAGAAAAAACCAAGGTTTTACACTTCATATGTGCTTTCATCAGAGTGGTTATAGATCAGATTTTAGTTTGTAAATTTCACCTACCGCTAGCCATCCAGTCAGAACTAGTTTTAAGTATCTGAGTTCCACCCATTTAAATTCATTATATATATATATATATGTTCACTTGCTTGTTGTACAGAAAATGTTTAGAGCCACCCACTTCAAAGAAATACGCCCACCTTTACATAAAAGTCTTTTCTTTCTTGGGTGGAACTTCACTAGCGATAGTATTTACCCTGTAAGATAATGTAATTAGCTTGTAGTATCTCTGCATTAGCCATAAACTCATATATATATATATATATATATATATATATATATATATATATATATACTGTAAATGCCAGTCATTTATCTGAGCAGAATGTTGATATATTTCGGCAGAAAATGCACCTCTGAATAATGTATCTGCAAACTAGTGTAATGTAAAATCTGAAACACTTACCTGCAAACAGCAGAACATTGATAGTTTTCGTCGAAAAAATCTAAATCTCAATCATGTACCTGTAAACTCATATAATGTGAAAACTGATGTTTCGCAAAAACTGTTAACAAAATTTGAATTCAGTAATAAATTAACTTATTTTATGGTAAAAATGTCGAATGTTGTTATTTCAACCCTCAATCATCATTATTTTTATTAAAACATGATAAATATATTTGTGTACAAAGCGTGGGTACATCCACATTGCACTGCACATGCCTATAAGGTATGTTGCTTTAAAACAATGATTTATGCACGACACGTGTTAGACTGTGTCCGGCGGCAACAATCACGCGCATGCAGCGCAACTGAGCTCTCACTTTCATGTCCGACTGCGGCAGTGGCCACGCGCACGTGGCTGGTACATGATGCATCGCATCTGAGTTGTCACTTTGAGTGGCTTCCACGCGGGTGAGGTGAAGGCTCGTTTATTAATGATGCAGATAGAGTTACTCATCAGGTGAAACCACACTCATAGGCTGAGGTATGTGCCTCAGACAGTTCCAGTGGAATGCGTCTCAGGTACAGTACAACCGATAAACTTACTTGTTACAGACGTGGGTGTCACAGAAAGAATAAAAAATTATTTATTTCTCACCCAACTTAAAAGTAATTTTGCATTTTCATTTGCAGATACAATAGCACTTTTCTGATAAATGTTCTTGAGTCGATGGATAGATGGAAAGCTGTAGAAGTCCAGGTCTTGAATACTTGAATAGAAGCTAATTTAAATATTCGTCGCATCCAGATTTTGTCCTTTCCCTTCACGTAGACTATGGTGTCCATGTGATTGAATAATTTAAGCACAGTCACCATATTTTTATAGGGTATGCCAGGATCATCCCAAAGAATTCTATGGTAGAAATCAGTTAAAAACTTTGCACTCTTCCTCGTTTTAGCACACATAACTTGCTTGAAGGGTCTTGGTGATGAAATACTTGCAGTGAATGTCTCTATTACTCCAGCATCTTGTGTGTACATTATAAACGCAACATCTTTAAATATGAACTGTCGACACTCACAGTCATAGAATCCTTGAGCGTCCACACTGATGTTCTCTTGGTGACAAGACATCATCAAATGATCTATGTATGGGGCAGTACATATTCATTTATACAGCTCGCTGCACAACACCTGTGAGCAGACAGTAGTTGATTACACAACTGTGTGAAACTAAAGTGTACGCGGCTGTGTGTTCTGGGAAATTTGTCGATGATTCAAATTCGATTCGCACATCTATAGGTCCAGACTTAATTATCTCATTCTGTTAAGAGCAGTCTATTACAATGATCGATGAAGGCTCTTTGAACTTACGTGGACCGAGTAGACACCCCCTTCCCTCTCCTTCAGCAATTTCATAGTAAGAAGGGCGAAACCTTGCATACATGTCATATGCTAGGCTGTATACATTTTGATTCCACTGCAGATGTAGATTGTCATATGGGTAGAATTCTGAATTGAGGTAGACTCTGGCATTAGTTAACTTGCAGTTATCGAACACAGTGGAATCATTTACTGTATTCTCTCTTCTATCAGTCTGAAACGCGAGTACGATGAATCTGGGTGCCTCTAGATGGCTAGAGCTCTTAATAGCCCATGTTTGTCTGCTTGCAGTCGGTAACAGTGGGTACTCGAAAATCTCCCATGAGCTGAATGTCAGTGACAGAAATGTACCCGAATTCAGGACTTTTAAAAGCTTCAAACACTCCTCGTCGGATATAATGATGTGAGGCATTTTCTATATTATCCTGTTGATTGTGATCATATTCTCCTCTTGAGCTCCTTGAATTTATGAGTTATTGTCCGTCACACTCTGCACCAGAATGAGTTCTGGTGATGCCAAAACGTATGTTTTAAGGGTTGATGTTATGCCTACATTGCGTGTACAATCGATCTCAGACCCACTGAGTTCAAAGCGTATCTCTTGGAAGAGGAATGCTAAAGTGTTCCTTGTCAGCTTGGATCCCACTGTATCACTGCTGTCAGTTTTCTTGAATGATCCTTCTAGATTTATGAAACTCTTGCATGGAAGTATGAGTGTGTCTTGGTTCTGGATGACAATTAAGATTTCATCACTCTTGTTAAATGTGGTTGAAGCGTAAGGTTTATGAGAGAAGTATTCCTGACATAAAATTCTCTCATCATACTCTACTGGACTGGTTACATTCAGTGATGAGGTCATTGCTCGGCTTCTGATCAATAGATTTAGGAAACTCGTAGTTTGCAGGTGTTATCACTTTGCTGTTCCATAGCGAAGTGGCGTGCTGTGGATTGCGTGCAATTGTTTTATACCGTACGCCCATCCCATCTGAGGTGTAATCGTACAATGATTTCCTCACCGCGAAAGTCCCCAAGTTGATTATTCTGGTCCACAATACGCATCTCCAAATAGTCCAATGTCTGAGCTGTCACCGGAAGGTATATTGCATTGGCAGGGGCCTCAACAATCTTATACCCCATTGCAACTGAGGGGTGGAATCTGTAAGTAGAGTGAATGAGACTATTGTTGAGACAGGAATTTGTTGCACTGTTACACTTATTGTGCTGACTGGGAGTATGTCCACTGTCTGATTCGACTTGTAAAATTTACTTGGATCCTTCTTCAATATCTGCCCTTTTGTGAACCGCAGCAGTCGTCCTATTGAACCTTTCTGGTTAAAGTCAATCGTTGCATTTACAGTTCTTATTTCAGATTTAAATGTACTGATGTTTGCACGTAGTTCAATACCTTTCCTGGACTATTTTAAGACTTTACTTAAATCGTCGATATCATATGCACAAGGTTCTATTTCCAGAATATCTTTTTCACCATTAATATCGAGATGCAGTTTATTGTTAGTCTCGGTGATATTCGGGATGCTGTTGTACGTCTCCAGTCCAATCAATGCAACACTCCATTGACCAGCGCTCAAATAAATTGGCGGGAAGTAATTTGCACGCAGTACAGATGATCGTCCTTTTAAGGTCAAAGTGTACAACATTGCATCTGAATCTCAACTGATGAATGAATGTTTAAACCTCCTCCTTATATAGCGTGGTTCTTCTTCTTTGTGAACGTCAAGAAAAACATGATGCATAGATGTCCACAGAGGTGTGTATTAAAGTCCTGATAGCGTTGATAGTTGTAGAGTACATGTCTTCTGTGAATGAAGGATTATTGTAATTCTTCTGGTGGCTGCAGGTCACCAAATGAGTCGTAATAATAGACAGTATCCGCGCCCTTCTTAATATATGCCACCCAGTGGGTGCCTGGGCCTCCAGCAACATCTAAATTCACAATACCGCATTCACCAGTTTTCCACATAGTCTTCGGTAATGTATCCCGCATGAACACACCACGGAATCTTAGTATCTTGAATTTATCTCTAACAAACTTAAGAAGGTCTGTACTTGTGAGTGGTCGATATGGTAGGACCGCTTATAGGATTTTTTTTATTTATGAATAGACCAAGGCCGTTCCTGTACGGTTGCCCATTCTTGACCGTTCGAGCAATAGCTGTGGGAACCTACCGCCAAGAGCGTGGGGAGGGCCGGGATGTGAAAAGGAATAAAACTGCTGGATGTCTTGGGTATTGGTAGAACACAAGGTGCGTTAACCAATCCTCTTCTTCTTCAGGCATCTTTCTGATTCATTGCGTTTTTAGCTGCATACATCGGTGTCAGGATACAGTTCTTCACACAGCCCTTCTTCTTCTTGCTCTTGTTTAGTGCGCAACGTGCAGTGTTCATAACTAGCTTGAAATTCATCACTCCTAAACCCAACTTGATTTTTCCACACATGGTTTTATCAACTGCAAATGCTGCTATGCGTTGACCTATACCAATATCTTTTATTCTCCGTATTGCCTTAGCCTCATCAGCTAAAATCTTCAATGTGACAACTTGATAGATCTTTATTTGCAGTATATGCAATGTCGTGTTCCATACACACTTCGTCAAGCAGATTGACTCCCTTATCGCCTCGCGCCAAGCGTTTCTGAACCTTAGTCCCAGGCCCACATTAGTTATACCCAGGCATGTTTAATTCCACAGGTAGTTTGTCTAGAACACCACCCCCTCCTCTAATGTGTCTTCTAGCGCGCATGTTACGCTACTCTGGCGGTTGTGGACAATGCACGCCCATTATATAGCAAATCGCCAGCATCAATCCACCCGTTTTGTATAGCAGGAAAACCAAGCCATTTGACCCTAGTGCCTTATTTCTCCGTCGTCTTATGACTCTCTCTACGAGAAAAACATCTGGTTCTGAGCTTTTCTGCATCTCCTCGGTGTAGAAGGAGCCTGCAATTTCTTCTCCTTTACTGTCCTTCAATATATAAGTTCTAGGATTCGTTCCTTGCACCTTTGAAACTGTAACTATCTCATTTGACCAGTTCGGTAGGTATGATTTTTCAAATGGGGTCTTGTGTTTTGAGATACATACCAAATCACCTACATTAAACTTCTGTTTGCGTGGATTGAGCACCTTAATGTGGAAGTACACGGTATCCATGAGTCCATTATCATGATCATCGATTGGTTGCATTTTTATTGTGCTATTTTTGGTTCTATTATATTGAGCAGTTATTTCTGGGAGGATATCCGTCCATTTTTATAAGCCACAAAGGTTAATACGTATCCACATTCGACCGATTATTGCTCTGTTGAGACGCACCACGATACTCGCCTTCACGGGTGAGTGAATGTTGATTAGTGATGTATTCCGTACGACTGCATCAATGCCGTGAAATACCTATTGTAGAGCTCCCCACCATGATCGGTTTGGAGATTGTCTGGGCATCGATTCGTTCCTCTCTGTAGCAAACGCTCAAAAACATCAGCAAAATTTCGACCGGTTTTTGTTTTGATGGGTAATGCCCAGGCAAATTTAGAGTATGTATCAATAACAATTAAAATGTATTTGAAACCATTATTCTAATATGAATATTGCAGCATATCTACAAGATCAGCTTGCCACAAGTCATCCAACTCTTTAATCATAACATGTCTGCGAGGGTATGTTTTGCGTGCTGGCTTGTGCAGTTCTCGAACTACTGTCTTCATACTTATTCGATGATACCTCTCTCTCGAAGCTCCGAGATCATTGAAACATTCGAATGAACTGTATTACCTGCAGCAGCTGATGTGATGAGCAGCCACAGTCGATCTATTAGTTCCTTGGGATCGTCGTAATATATATACTGAGGGATTAGATTGTTCACTGCTTTATTCTCAATGTCAATACCATCACTGCTAGTGCCACCTTTGTTTTCGCCTTCAAGTATTGGCTTTATAATGGTTTTATATTTCTTGTTGCTCAGGATTTTCGTGATCTTGTGTACACTATTCATGTGCAGTATTTCGCGGTACATGTCTCTATCATTAACTGAATAATTTATGGGTTTTTTTGGTAGGTCTAAGGAAAATAAGATTCATTAAGCCGGGTGTGCTGTCAAACCGTCTATCACCGATCTGTATTTTATCTTCAGTTACAGTTATGGGATGAGTACCCAACATGAACGGTCTTCTGCTAACACCGAATTTTCTATCTATCTAGCCTGGAGTGCGACAAGTAATGAATTCATCAATGGCAACATCCTCGTTATCGTGTGTTATTGTTTTTGCTGAAAGCTGTTGGAGAGATTCAGTAACCGGCTTAAAGGTCTCTCTTAGTGTTTGCTGTCGATCCATATGCCCTAACCTCAGCAGCCATAATTTCTCACAAACTGCTTTACGCACCTGAATCACTTTCTGCTTCGTCGACATCTCAGTGTAAACTAATCAGACATCTCCATGGCGTGAGGCTTTATATATCCAGTCATTTTCTTCCTCCTCTTACTATGATCCAGATCACCCTTTTCAACAACAAGGATGTCGACATCTATTTTCCCCTAAATAGCATAGAACTTTTCAGTTAAGTCGGTTATTTTCTTACTGACTTGATTATCTAGCTCATTTAACGCATTCACTATTCTCAGAAGAGTCTGGTAATACATTTTTAGTTCCCTGCGCATACCTGCAACTTTATGCGCCATAGCTTGAATTTTCGCATCCAAGTAAAAGCGAATGTTCTGAGTACACCCAACCTCTCGGGTTGAGAGGCGGACATACGCGCGAATTTGTCCATGGTGTAGCGTAGACTGATGTACTAACCTCTCCTACCGTGCTATATATGCAAAAACTCTTGAAAGTTTCGCCTATACCGACCGTAATTCGTGTTTTATCATTAACGAGAAACCTACACCGTGAATGATTCCAGCAATCTGCACATATACTTACAAAATCATTGAACGACATGTCCATTCGAGCATGTGCTTGGTAAATGTGCTTTAAATTCAGGTTGTCTTGTTTGAAGGCTATAATGAGGTTTGCATTGTCCCTAACAAGCTGTTTGGGGATTCTGGAATATTTTTGACTTAGATAAAATACATCATCACCTATATGTCGATCCAAAGATAAATATTTTCGAATTTGGTCTTGGTTTTCTACAGCAACATCGTCAAATATGAAGACTGTTTGGTTTTTCCTTTTTCAGGCGGGGGGATATCACCGCTTTCACTGAACGTCATGTATGTAACACCATCTAGACCGCGCAATATCTCTTGCAATTGCTGGTACTTGGATTGAAACAGTGTTTTTGGGAATACACAAACATGTTCAAATCTGATTCCATATACATGCATTAGCAGAATCATGAGGACATTAGTCTTCCTGCAATTGGATGGGCCTACAATAATTGCTCGTATGTTATCAGGAAGAAGAATTTCATTCTTCTTGTTCTTTTTCATCTCTTCACTTGAATCTTCACAGGACCAGTCACCGATAACAAAGTCCTTGTGGCAAGGATGATCCACCCAGCCCGCCATGATGCTAAATGCGCCAGGTACAGACATGTAGTTGGCATATATACATACATATATATATATATATATATATATATATATATATATATATATATATATATGTGTATAGTGGGCTATGTGTGCTACAGAACCCCATGTGGCCGCTACTGGTTCAGATGCGGCGGCAGCTGTTGCTGTAGGTCTCGACGAGATGGCGATTGAGGCTGATGCAGGTACAGACGTGTCTGCAGAGCTAGGCATGTAGGCATTCGAACCTGTTGAACAAAGACGAGGAAGCATTAGATAAGGGCCAATAAGTTTGAAAAATAATAACACTAAGCAGGGAGAGAATAATGTGATGGGTGATATTTACTTTTCCATTTAATCCTATTCTGCCTGACTGTGCTGGAGTTCGACTGCTGCTGCTGGTGCTTCATGGTTCTTCTTCTTCTCGTGCTGACTGACCGACTGAAAAAGACTGAGGCCCCCGAGCTGCTGAGCTTCACATATATCTCCTACAATGATGTAATCAGATACTTCAATCCTATTGGCTGAAGTCGAACATGACTCAATTAAGGGTTCCTACTGGCTCCCGCCATTTATCCGCACCCCAGTACATCATCAGCTGATGTAACAACAGAGCCCTCTGATAGCGGCAATATGAACTAGACCCACACCATATGGTGGATACACTGGGTGCTGCCATCTTGAATAATGGTACTTGCATCATGATAGTATGTCAGGTGAGTGGCCTCTTGTGGTGACGATATGAACTAAGCCAGTTGGTGTCCAGGCCCAGTGGCGAACACATCTGCTTCAAATTGGTTTAATAATAAAGAGATGTCCATTTTTCGTGCCATTTCCTTTGCTTAGTAGAGATAACTAGGGTGTGGTGCATTATTATGTTGGAATTTGAACTTCGTGCCATTTTTGTGGAGGGTTAGGTTAGTGGGGGTAGCCCAATTGACCTCCTTCCCACCAAAATTCAAACATCCCGCCATATTTCGCCTTCTTCATTGATGTCATGGCAGCCACCTTGGATGACGTAATCGCCGCCATCTTGGGTGACGTCACCGCCGCCATCTTGGATAATGGTACTTTGGTGTGAGACCCACTTTGTTCCAATACTTATGTTTGAGTGATACACGTGAATGCATCCTGAGAGATACAGATCGCCGACTGACTGCAACATCTGTATGTAGTTTGGAGATGTGTCACAATGCAGTAGCAAAATCTTTGTCCTTCCTCCGAGCTATGTATTATGTGTAGTCTTTCTAATTTTCCCAGCAAGAAACACCGCTGTAACTGTGCATACTATCTCTTCTACTAGCTCATGTTGCAGGGAAAAGCTTCATTTGGCGCTGGCCTTACAAACTGTACATGGTTGGTGGAGCTACGACACCATGTTCCCATTTCCACTGACTGGTCGAAACGCGCTCGTTTCGCATGGACTCAGCTCATCCCGTTTCTCCACAGGATGTAGAAGGTCTTAGATATAGTGCTCCCCGAATTCCGTACGGGTCAGGCTTAAATTCGGATGATCACATAGACCAAGCTGCAGGGTGGGCGGGGCAGAGACTTAGGAGCAGTTACAAGGTGCAGAGGGACTGTCAAAAAACAGCGCTAGAGTTATTGGTGTTTGGGATCCTCAGCAAATAGGTTCGAAAAAAGAGACTCGTTTCGAGGTGCGAGAGAGGCACAAATATGATTCACCAGTGGCTGCAATCATTAAAAGACATCTCTATAGGATCCAACGCAAATGTGTGGTTGAATCGATAGACTTGATTCCAAATTACAGACAGCATTTCTGCCTGAAAGCGTAACCTATCAGCGACCGTATGTGCCTGTAAACTCAAGATCGCTTTTTATGCAGGGTAATGGTAACATAGGCGTTATGATCGTGTTTTTAATAGCGCGGTCCTTATGCAAAATGTATGTTGTGGATTGCAGAATCCCTTCGTGGTCAGGTTCAGATGTCAATTCTCATTAGTGTTTCTCGAAAAGAGCACCGTGTTCGCTCAGTGGATTCCCAGTTGTTCTACTTAGCAAGTGTAATCCGACTTCTGGTAAAAAAATTCTCGCCATACAAAGTGACTCTCATGATCAATTTAATTAATTAGTCTATCAAATTGATACCAATGACGTGCCGCCGTCTGATGGGTGGAAGAGATGGCTAGGGCGCCATGAAATGATTCTTGCCAAGAGCTTTTTTTTTTTTTTCGATTCGGCGATGTCTTTTTAACGAAATTTCAACCTACCACCTACACAGAGTGAGACAGGCTCTCACAATCTGTTTCGTAAACGCTAGTATAATACAGCATCGCATTGGTGAAAGCGGACCTGTCATAGAGTACAAAAAGGCTACGTTCTCTTGAATTATAGCTTCTTGTTGTCAAACGTAAAACGTAAAATGTTTTTAATACACACGTCCATGACAGTTTATTTACAGACAATGAACGCGAGAGATGCTCTCAGGTCGTGTAATTTGTTCAACAAGCTGAAAGAAATTACTTAATCTAGTCGAATGTAAAACTACACCGAGTTTGCTCATAAAATTAGAAGAAAATGGACTTAGTCTATTTTCGTGGAAGGAGGACATTTATTATAGTCGCAAATGAGTTTTCTTCTTTTTTAAATACATGCTTGATTATAGATGTATTGATGTCAAATGAAAGTGTTTTCCATCGCACAACGAGAGGCCTATTGGAGGCGATGGGGGCCTGGCTAGTCGGTGTCAGGTCGCCACCGCAGGTGTGCTCCCTAACCATTAGTGACGGCTGTCACTTTACTTTAGACGAACAAGTTGCACTTGAGGTGGCCGTTCTTTTACCTCCTATTGTTTAGTTAACTATACACGCTAATGTGTTGGCGTAGGAACGTCGCCTTAAGTCGGTGGCCAGATGTTGGAAATCCGAGTGCTGCAGGGCATCTGGACCGTTCTCAGGATGCACAGTGTTATGACTAAATGTCCCTTTTGTGCTAAGGGGCGCCGTCTCAAAGGCATATCGCATATCGCGAGGCACTGGGAGCCTGCACCTGTACGCGTGTCGGCAGAGAAATAACGAAGGGTGGGCAGTGGGGGCTTGAGAAGCTCTGCGGAGCATCTGGCCATTTGAAGAATAATGTGTCCCCCTGTAGGTGGATGGAGGGAGGGAGGGAGGAAGAGGCCCTCGATTTTCGGCTGTGTGTGGACGCCTATCGAGGAAAACGCTCGTTCAACCACCACCCCCTCTGCAGTCTTCTAGGATGACCCATTCATTATGTGTGCTGTCTTTTTTTTTTCATTACAACTTTGAAGTATAATAAAACTGTGCCTCATTTTTTTTCCATCAGTAGTGGTGGCGTTTGTTGGCTTCAACTACATGGGCTGCAGAATGGTTTTTGAGCTGATGTCTGCAGCGAACTCTGATGTCAAACACCATTAGATACTGTATGGTTACAGGTAATACACTTTTTAAACTACTCTCTATCCAACACCAGCATTTCGTCAGTAGAATGTATTTCTCAGACAATAGGATCTGCCTCTGTATTTATCCCTCTTACCAACTATAGTTCTCCTCCACCTGTTCCTCTCCACATCAGGGCTCCTTTCTCCTTATCCTCCCCACCCATCCCCGTCCCTTGACTCTAGTACACACCACTCCTCACACTCTTGTCTTTCCCACCGACTGTACTTCCCACTATCCACACCAACTCCTAACGTCTCCATAGCTTTCCTAATAGACCCCTATCTTTTATCCCACACTCCTCTGCCCTGTGGAACATATTCTATCCTCTGACAATACTTCTCAACCAGGGCACATACTTCAGATTTTAAGTGAAAGTGCAGTGCTTCAGTTGTTTTATGAGAAGAATTTCAGCCTCCTGCTTCATGTTTTTAAAATGTATATATTTTCGTTTTTTTAACTGTCTTTTATGTTTAATTTAAAACAGAAAAATAACCGGTGAAGAGCGGAAAATAATAACGCTGACAGCCCCCCCTCTCCCCCCCCCCCCCCCACTCATATGGAGCAATGGGGATGAAATAACAATAAAATCAAATCAAAGTTCCCCCTCACATTATCCTCAGACTACTCTCAAATCACGCCGAGATTATGGAAGACAGTGCAGTGAGGCTTTAGAAATCTAGCATGACACTAATGCTTCTCCGACTGCTAGTGAATATTGTAATCCAGTACTAGTGGGACAGAGAGAAAATGCAGAGACTCAAGGACACTGAGTTATGTATGCGTAATACTGTATTCGTTGTAAATAATGACATGTAAGTTTTAATCGTCCTGTAGCAGTGTTTCCCAACCTTTGTGAGAGCATTATCCCTGAGCATAATACTAGCTATTACCCCAGTCCCCGTGGAAGTTCTCGTTCTCACAGACCTGGGACAGCGACTGATGATATAAATAAAGAAAAAGAACCAGCACAGCTGTATCATCAAACAAATGTATTTCAGACAACTACAGGGTGGGGCAAATAAATGTGGCTTGGAGAAAAGAGTTCCAGCGTATAAAGAAACACAGCAGAGAAAAGGAAATATGGCACTAACCTGACAATAGCAGATGTTGAAAGTGACCACCATTCATCTCTTGGCACTCTTGTGCCCTGTCAGCAAGTCACTGAAGGCGGATCGAAGTTGAACTGCTGGAATTGCTGCAGTCTCATCTTAAATGTTCTGCTACAGTTCTTGAAGACTGAGGATTGTTGCATTACACCTTAGACTTGAGGACTCCCAACACAAAGTAATTGCACACTGACAGATCAGGTGACTTTGGTGGACAGCTAGGGCCGTGACCAGACTGACCTCTGCTAACAAGTGTCAGGCGTGAAGACTGTGTCAATGTGCTCCAAGGTTCGCCTGGCTGTATGGTCAGTTGCTCCATCCTATTGAAAGTAACTACAGTATTGGGACTACCTGTGTTCTGGAACAAAGTACCATTATCCAAGATGGCGGCGATGACGTCATCCACGATGGCGGCGATGACGTCATCCAAAATGGTGGATTTTGCTGGGAAGTTTGAATTTTGGCGGGAAAGTGCCACGCCCCCCTCGCCCAGAAAAATGGCGGGAAGTTCAAATTCCAACAGGATAATGCACCACACCGTTCTCATCTCTACTAAGCAAAGAAAATGGCCTACATCCACTAACCTAACTCATCCGACCACCACCTCTTCCTACGAACAGGCGACAACTTTTAATTGTTGTGGTAAACAAAATTCTATTCCCATGTGTCTACTAAGCTAACAAAATTGCGCCTAAGAAAAGACACTTTACTAACCTGAGTCGCCAGACTGCCACCACCTCCTAAGGATTCATGGGAAAAGGACTTCGATATGACTATATTTAAACAATTCCAAGCAGGTGTGTTCACCACAAGGTCAGGACTCCACTTGACTTAGTACACATCGTCACCACCAGAGGGCGCTCTCATTTGTGACATAATCCAAGATGGTGACACCCAGTGTATTCACCAGGAGGTCTGGACTCCAACTGATTTAGTCACAGCACCACAGCTAGGGGGTGCCAATGTGACGACAGATCATGACGCAAGTACTGTTATTCAAGATGGCTGCACCCAGTGTATCCTCCACATGGGGTAAGATTGTACACTTGGCCTACCTCCACTAACCTAACCCCCTCCCCAATAAAAATCGCGCGAAGTTCAAATTCCAACATGATAATGCGGCACACCTACGATAATCGCGGGAGAAACGGACTTGTCTTTATTATTATTTAAACAATACCATCCAGGTGTGTCCGCCACAGGGTCGGCTCTCCAACTGGCTTAGTTCATATTCTCGTCATCAGAACATTACATTATTATTCAGACTAAATCCTGTATCACAAGAAATATGTCTTCTCGGCACGGGAACTAACGACAGAGTTACTCTAATAATTGTCAAAAAAAAATGAAAAAAGTTTCCATCATTTGTCTTTCGCCTTCCGGTGTAGCAAAAAATCTCTTTGCCGATACTTACAGTTGGCACGCTAGTGGCTTGTCAATGGTAATAACTTTTATCGTAGCGCGTCAGGGCTCACTCTCCAGGCGTCTTGGGTGTGTGACAGGCTGGACCTGGCATG
The DNA here is from genome assembly GCF_021461395.2 of Schistocerca americana. Taxonomy (NCBI): domain Eukaryota; kingdom Metazoa; phylum Arthropoda; class Insecta; order Orthoptera; family Acrididae; genus Schistocerca; species Schistocerca americana. Next base: position 592,718,298 of record NC_060121.1, on the reverse strand, counting down.
CATGCCCGACACAGTCAGTCATCATTCCGCCTTGGACCTCCGTAGGGAACAGATCGCTGATACGTCATGGTCGAGTTTCTTAACATTAGTTCGAAAGTGGTTTTACATGCAATGAGTGTTTGTGCACTGCATTATTTCGGCTATTTAAGCGCTGTAAGCGTTATACATGTATTTATTTTGACAATTTTACACATAGTGAACGTGTCTGTACATCAGTGTATGGCATTTTTTGTGAACATGTCTGTAGGCTGTGTAGTGCATTGTTTTGACACTTTACAACTAATGAGCGTGTTTGCAGAGCGTTTGACATGCATTATTTTGACAATTTACGAGTTATTTGCGTGTCTGTACAGCAGTGTAATGCATTATTTCGGTAATTTACAGGTAATCTGCAGATCTGTAGGCTATGTCCTTGTGACACACGTCAGGGTGAGGGTTTTGTACCATGTGAAATTCATCCCTAAATAAATTGTTACAGCTTCCCACCGAAAATAAATAAAGTACAGCAGCTGGATAGAGACTCACCATTTCACACGAATTCCTAGGAATAGGTGATAGTTGGATGACTTAACATTAGTGGAAGTAGTAGCCCAATTGACCTAGTTTCCCACAATTTTCATATGTTAGTAGAGGTAGCCCAAGTGAGCTTTTTTCCCACCATTTTTTTTTTTAAATTTTTCTGCCATTTGACCTATTTTCCCATCAAAATTTGAACTTCCCGCCATGAAGTCATTGAGATGGTGTCACATGTATGGCGCCACCTTGGATCCGCCACCTTGAATAAATTTGGCAACAATGCCACATGGGGTGACACTCTTTGTCCCACTACTCATGTGCATTTTTGCACTGTAAGCACTCACAACATATGGAAGACATAAACATCTGAGCTGTCATGCTTGCTTCTTGTGTAGTGGCTAACCATCTTATGACTGTTCTGTGAACTCGCTCAACACATCCATTTCCTTCTGGGTGTGCTGGTGTAGGTCTCAGTTGCGTTATTTGCAATAACTTAGAAGTCTGTTTAAGCAATTCACTCATGAAATTTGATCTTTCGTCACTGATTATGCTTAATGGTGATCTAAGCTTTAGAATCCACTCTTACAAAACGTTAGCCACATTCTCAGCGCTCTGATTAGTTATTGGTATCATGAGAAAATTTCTGAAGAAACCATCTAACATGGTCAATAATTATTTATTCCTACCTTTAATCTTAGGTAGAGGTCCAATGACATGAAGTCCAACTCTTTCGAGTCGTTCACTACTCTCTGGCAGTTCTTGTAATGGTGCCTCAGTTTCTCCAGAATTATTCCGTCTGTTACAGGAATCGCATTATGAAGCAGACTCAGAAACGTTAGCGTTGGCCGCCAATATACCTCAGCTATTTTAATGTTTGTTGTTTTCTTACTGCAGTGTCCAGATAATAAAGAATAATGTTGTTACATCATGATTTGCTCTCTCATGATTTCCGGAATAATTAGGCGGCTTCTTTTACTATTGACCTTGTACAGCAATCAATCTATGAGGGGCGTTTGAAAAGTCCGCGCAAAGTCCGAGAGATGGCACCACCGGCGTGTATCGAGGTCATGTTTAGTTACTAGCATCTTTGGAAAGAACGCATACCAAGTTTCTTTGTGTTTGGCATTCGTGTGAATCAAGGAAGTCGAGTGATTGACAAAAAAGGAACGAAAAAGAATTTCCTGTGGTGATTAAACATTTCTTTATGAAAGGCAAAACGCCTCAGGAGACTAAATAGAAGCTTGATAAACATTACGGTGACTCTGCACTTTCGATTAGAACACTTTATAAGTGGTTTCAAAATTTTCGGAGGGGCCCTATGGGTACAAGTGATGCTGAACGTTCTGGGCGCCCTGTGGAGGTTATGACTCCAGAAATCATTGATAAAATCCATGATATGGTGATGGATGACAGAAAAGTTAAGGTGCGTGAGATTGCTAGTGCTGTGGGCATCTCAAATGAATGGGTACATAATATTTTGCTAAACATTTGGACATGAGAAAGCTATCCACAAGATGGTTTCCACGATTTCTCACGCTTGACCAAAAATGGAATCGTGTGAAGTGTTGCAAGGATGGTTTGCAGCTGTTCAGGAAGATTCCGCAAGACTTTAAGTGTCGTTTTGGCACTGTGGATGACACATGGATACAATACTATACTCCTGAGACCAAATAACAATCTAAGAAATGGGTTACTACGGGAGAATCGGCCACAAAGAAGGCGAAGACTGTTCCTTCGGTCGGAAAGATTATGGCGACTGTCTTCTGGTATTCGCAACGGATAATCTTCATCGACTATCTGGAAAACGTTAAAACTATTACAGGTGCACATTATTCATCGTTAGTGGACCGTCAGAAAACCGAGCTGCAAGGAAAACGCCGGCGATTGGACCGCAAAAAAGTCCCTTTCCATTATGACATTGCGCCAGCACACACCTCAGCAGTTGTGGTTTGCAAAATTAATGGAAATAGGATTCCAACTCGTTTCACATCCCCCCTATTCTCCAGACCTGGCTCCATCGGACTACTATTTGTTCCCCAATTTGAAGAAATGCCTGGTAGGACAAAGATTTTATTCAAATGAGGAGATGATTGCAGCAACTAACAGCTGTTTTGCAGACTTGGACAATTCCTATTATTCAGAAGGGATCAACAAAATAGAACAGCGTTGGACGAAGTGTATAAGTCTAAAGAGACTATGTCGAAAAATAAACAAGGTTTGCCCCAAACACGTGCATAGTTTTTATTTTTGCATGGACTTTTCAAACGCCCCTCGTATTTCGACAAAACTTTGATCATTTTTCCATATTTTTCATAGTGGATCCTCCTCCTAAGCTTCTTTTAACTCTTCCTTGCGACTTATTTTAACACAAACACGTACCTCACAAGCCGAAAATATGTGACATCTGCCCAGCTAATCCAGGGTTTCCACCCACGCGAAAACGAAACTGTGGTTCTCCGGAAACAGATTTCTTCCTGACAATGACAACTGGTGGACATCATCCTGGATCTGCAGGATCTTTGGTTCTATAATTCCAACTTCCAGTTGTTCTTTAACTATTTCTTCTACCAGCTCTCTCTGACTGAATGGTATTCTGTTAGGTCTCTGAGTGATTGGTGCTGCATTTCCATCATGTATACGATGCTGAAGCAGATGAGTGAAAGGTAAATTTTAACATTCTCGGAAAAGATCTACGTACACCAGTATAACAGGCGCTATAATCTTCTGCTCTTCAACTATCAAAGGTTCTATCTTCTGCCAAATCTTGCTCTTTATTTCATTATTATTTTTCGGTACTACTAGAAAACCCTGTCTTCATAACTGCGACATTTGAAACATCATTTGAAATCTATATGACATCACTTTTACTTTTGCTCAGCACTTCAGCAACTTTCGTTCCTCATGGCAATACAACGTCTCCGTTGCTCACGTTCGTTATTGTTATTGGGACTCTTTAACTACATTCTGTCTCACCATTGTAGCTACGCCAACGCTTCTGACAACAGAACAATGCATTTTGTCCAGAAGTCACATTTATTATCCGACCGCTCGGTCAATAAAAAAGTTCCTTCTTCACATAGGGGTGACTGTTTTTTTTCTGTTCCCTGGGAAGTTTGCTGAGGCGTATCAATCTGTACATCGATTCGGAGGGTTTGAACTGAGGCATCGGTCGGTTTGATCAATCCCACAACGTCAATGTTGCTGCTCCTTTGCGTACATTCTGAAGAATGATTCCCTACATCATAGTTCCTATGGTCTAGTCTGATCCTCTCTGCGACAAATACCCCTGTTCCGTTAGTAGACAAGAAATCAAATCCAAGTACACCATTGTAGCACGTTTCATTATTTGTAACTACTTGGACCCTTGCCGTGTATTTTTCTTGGCCTAAACACTATTCTACATTAGTCTCTTCGTCGTTACGTAAATTCCTGCCGTTTAGCCCGCACCTTTAGCTGTGGCGGTCTTAACTTTCCCCTTTCGTCGATATAACACCATATTATTGAGGTCTGCGTTCCTGTGTCAATATGTAGCTCGATCTGTCGTCCATGGTATACAGCATCTGTCACAAAGCCATTGTCGATATGATTTTCGGTGGAGTTAACAGGAATCACTACCTCGGGCAGAGGGTAGACGCTGTGGTGGCCCGTACGATCCCGTACTCGTTTAACGATCTGCCAAGTTGTCTGTTGCTCACAATACCCATCCTCTTATTGCAGCATATTTTCGATATGTGACCTTGTATCCCACAGTCATAACAAAGTCATTTTTCCTTACAGTCTTTATATTTATGACCAGGCTTGTTACATCAGCAACATTCTGCATTTGTGTTCTTTTCGTATGTCATCCGGCCTTCTTAATGCTTCCGCTTCCTGAAAGGCCAATCTGACTACTTTGCTTACTGCCTCGCCATACAACCCGCGAATGAATGTATCTACAGCTATCTGATCGGCTTCGAAGAGCTGAATGCGATTTTCATTCTCGTCTTTGAGCAGCTCGTATGTTTGAGTGTTAATGCTTCGAACTCTGAAGGCAAACTGCTCAATAGATTCGTCCCGTCGCAACCGCAGACAATGGAGATGCTCTCTGTAGAATCTGATATCACTTTTGCGTTTGAATCTCTGAACAGCTGTCACTTTGAATTCATTGTAATCTTCTGATTTCACGTAGATGGGCTCCATGCTGACGAAATCTTGTGTGGCTCTCTGAATTCTTAATTTAGCAACCGCTAATTTATCTTAATCAGTCCACGAACCCAACAAGGCAGCTCCTTCGAGTTTATGGAAGTATACTTTTACGTCTTCCTCGCGTTTCACGCTAAACACTGGCACTGATGGCAATAATGAGAAATTCTTTATCGAGCCAGCACTGCAAACGCTATCATCTTCCAAGTCATATGAAAGACTGCGCTCATTTCTCTCTGTTTTTAACCGTTGAATCTATTTCTGCAAATCTTTTACAACGACATGGAGATCGGCCATGTCACGTGGGAAAGATTCTGCCATACTGATTTATGCACGCCAGAAAAATCACTCTATTACAAGAAAAGTTTTAGGAATCCATCACTGCCTTTCATATTGTAGCCGAACCTCAGTACACTATCCTGAATTCTAGCGTTGGAGGACCCCATGTTGTCGGATGAAGTCCACGCTACAGCTGCTGATTCGCTGTGGTGATACGCCAAGAACTCGGACATTCTCGGAAGTTCACGCATCGCTGTACCTTGTCAGGACTGTAGGATTTCCATAATTGATCCCCACGCTAACACCACTTCTATAACGGCGATTCTGAGGTTTGTATCCTCGGCTGAGGGTCTTCCTTGATATTTGTCAGGATTATAGTGGTCATTGGGTCCATTAAGTACAGAAACATGTGAACTATGAGTTATTAGCTATAACCACTTTGCGTCTATGAATACATTTATAACAACGTGCTCGCTACACCAACCAGTCATGACTGGGTCTGGTGTCCTACCATGAACAAATACGGATTTGTCAATATTGCATTGTAAGTCGAAAAGAATAATTCGATGTCGGCACCACGAGCGTTGGAAATGTTCTGCTCGTGCAGGCGGACAGCGACGCGGGTACTATGTGTGTGTGTGTGTGTGTGTGTGTGTGTGTGTGTGTGTGTGTGTGTGGCTGGCTATTCTGGCACAGCAGTTCTTCAACATTCCAAGACAACGCCAGCTCGCACTCATACCCACACGTGGCAGCTGCATCAAAGACTGTGACCCTTAAGCCGTCGGCACACGGACCGTGCAACCGAACGTTGAGCGTGCAGAGTTTCTGACGCCATAGAGTGGAATAGTACGTTTGGGAGTCTTTCCGAACGTGAAGAGCAATATCTAGTATGTCAGCTATTCTGAGCGTGCGTCTGAGCACTGACCATTGAGATGGCACAACGCCACCTACGTTACACGCATGCCGTCTCCCTTCAGTACAGAGTTGCGAGGCGCCATATTGACATTCATTTCAAGCCTATACGTATACATGCCGTTTCTGGGCATCAGCAAATTGAGAATCACTGGAAAACCCGTCGTTAACGGTGTGATTCGTTCCAATAAAATAATGAGAAACATCATATTCGTGCCAAAATAATTATTGTAACTTGCGTATTATGGGCGTACGCTATTTGAAGGCAGTGACACACTGAAGATCCACCCAAAACGCATTGTTCTTGATACAATTTGTTATAATTAAATTACAACTGGTATCATACCTATGATTAAGGGTTTCACCAAGTGCTAACATGCTATAATTGTCAATAGCGTGTTGTTGGTTTAGCGAAGTGAGTAGCATCAGTGATCCGTATGAAGTAGTATATTTGGGCAATGATTCGTGACTCAACATTTGCAAATTTTTTCCCAACATTTGCGTTTTTATTAGGTTCTGATACTTTATTAGTAGTTTAATATAAGTATATACTATAATATTTGATGTTATGTGACTATAAGTTCACTTTTTTTTGAGAGGTGACCTTTTTCGATTGGCTTAATCTACAGACAGCTTGCACTACTTGTATAAAGATATTTTGCTCCTTTTTCTTTTACGCTTCATAATTCACATGTTGCAAAGATTCTGCTACTGGGTAGGAACAGTGATCAAGTCAGGCTGACCTTGGGGTTTTACTAAAATGTGGTAATGATGAAATAATGTTTATCTTATGTGGAGAAATATTGCAAATTTGTATTGCACTGTTTGTAATGGAACTTTTATAAGCCTGTGTCCTTATTAATTGGACGTGGTACTTTCCTTTTCGTGGACGATTGAGGAAATGTGCATTTTAATAGAGCTAACGTGGGAATTTTACTCATGCCCGTTTCGTAAACAGTGTGATTTGCGAACTAGAAACATCCTGCAACTGCCACTGGAGTGCGTTGTGATTGTGTATACCACTTTCGGGCTCATGTACCGTATGCACAAGTCGCATCATTTCTCAGTGTTCAGCAGCACATTGAACTCAGCACACTTAATGTTGACGTTCAACAGTATGGGCCGTGTACCGATGGCTTTTAGTCTTTGAACATGGACTTGAAGGGCATTGTGCTGATGTCTGGTATTCTCTCAACACTACTGAAGTAGAGACAAATGCTGAATGTAATGGAAAAAGTTCATTAAATCCGGAAGAAAGAAGTGAATTGAGATCATTGCTGATTGAATTCCGCACAGTATTCTTGGATAATCATGGAGTTACCAGAGAATACGAGAGAAAGTTAAAAATTAAGAGCACCAAGCCTTTTTTGGAAGTCTTTAAGCTACATCTATAGAGTTAAAAGAAGCTGCTGCAAGAGAAATCACAAAGATGATTAAGCAGACGATTATTGAAAGGTCACAGAATACATTCAGTAACACATCATAAGTTGTGAAAAAACCAGGAGGTGGTGTACATTTGGTTTTGGATGCCAGGGCTTTAAATCAAATTATTAAAACTAAGAGGACATACCTATGGAGGAAATTATGATTAACCTTAGTGCACAATACATTAGTAGCCTCGATCTCATGACTGGCTATTGGCATACCCTCTTGCGATCAGATTAGAGAAAGTACACAGCTTTCGTTTTCGAAGTCAGAACTTACCAGTTCAGGGTGTTGCCTTTTGGACTGAATATTTTAGTGGCTGTTTTCATGAGGGCATTAGCTTTAGTATTAGGAAAACAGCTGTTACAGAAATTAACTCTTTATATAGGTGATACATTAGTTATAAACAGGAATAAACACACTTTTGTATTAAAATAATTATTTATGAAACTAAAGGAGAAAGGAATTACAATTAAGCTATCAAAATTATTTTTTGGAAGACAGGAAGTGAAATATCTGGGGCATCTTATAGATAGTAGAGGTGCCTGACCAGATCTTCACAGAGAGAAGCTATTTCTCAGTGTCCTAGTCAAAGATATATAAAACAATTAAAGTAGTTTTAAGAATGGTAGGATCTTTTTATGCTTTCTACCAGGAACCCACTTGGCCAATCCTAGACTATTAAACCTAGTTAATCATAAATCAGTGTGTCACTGGCGAGAGGAAAAGAGAGCCTTTTTTTAATCACATGAAGAGAGACTTGATAAGTGCTCCAATTCTGTTTCTTTGAACCTAATCTAGAACAGGTGTTCAAAATGTCAACAAATGGCTCAGATTATGGAATATGTTGAAGGGAATTAAGTAACAAAGAGTGGTTACACTTACCAATTGCCTTTGTCAATCGAGTTTTAAAGAAGCATGAACGAAATTACCATGCCATAGGAAAGGAAGCACCTGCTATAGTGTGGGAATTTCAAAGGTTGTGTTACTTGTTAGCAACGAGAAAAATTATAGTATACACACATCATCAAGCATTAACTTTTCTGATGAACTGTTATTTGTTGCATCAATGACTGATGTGATGAGTACTTTGTCTTCAGGAATTCGAACCTGAGGTACAAGATATAAAGGGAAAACAAAATGTAGTGTCCGATGCCTTGTTTCATCTTCCTGTGGCGATCAACAATACTAGAACTACTCCCGAAGAGCTGGGAGCTGAATATTGAATCTTTTTTTTTTAAGTAGTGCAGAGCACAATGGAAAGCTCAGTCAGACTGCTGAAGCAGTACAGTCTGAACAGATACACGACACGCAATGAAGAATGATACGACAAGCTATAAGGGAAGGAAAAGATGCTGATAGTAATAATACCCGACAACAGTGATTAATGTATAACAATGTACTTTACTGGAAGATTTCTAATTTAGCAAAGTCCTGCAGACTCTGTAGACACTATTCAGTAAACAAGAAACTAGCAATCAACATATATGAAGTGTACGGATGTTTTGGACTGAGGATGTGTGTCAAGCACATTATGAAATACTATTATATTATAAATATAACACGAATAGCGAAATCAGTGCTTAGGAACTGCCAAACTTGTCAAAAGGCGAAAGATAGGAACACTCCTATTAGGTAAAAATTGCATCCGATTATTCCTAAGGATCTATGGGATTTAATTACTGTCGATATTTTTATCCCCTTCAACAGAGTGTAAGAGGTGTCACCTATGCTTTTGTTTTTGATATGTTGATCGATACATGTTAGGTTATGTAAATAAATACGATCTACTGCTCAAGGAGACATTCATTGTCTAACTCATGACTATTTTGTAAACTGGAGAGTAAAGTGGCAGTTGTTGGATAACAGCAGCCCATTTCTAAGAAATTATTTTAAAGAGTTGTTACAACAATAGGAAATAAAACTTATATCAATATCCAAGTTTCACCACCGGAAAAATTCTGCTCAAGTTTGAAAGAATGTTAAGTGAGCTAGTTCATTGAAGCACAGGTTTGGTTGCCCTAGAAATAGTAGGTGAGAAGGTAATAGGATGACCATTATTAGTGACACTAATTGGCCACCTGATGAAGGTGAAGAAATAACTATACAGAGAAATGTAATGCAAGACTGTTTCATACAAAACACAGAACAGAGACTGGTAAATATAATTAGGATGCTAAAGAACCCATATTTCACATGGGAGAACTTGTCCTAATCAAGACCCACCCAAAATGTTCTTTAGGTGATAAAGAATCTATGGGCCTGTACACCTCTTGTTTCTCTTCCGTAGCTGCTATTGCGACGATACTCAACTGATCCTGTCTCTACAAATTTGCTCTAGGTTCTAGAGACATTACTTTGACTCACAGCAACATTCACTGTAACGTCCACCAGTCTCATTCGGTGCACCCTTGGAGTGACTACTGATAGTATGTTACTGCTCTCTGAATCATCTTGAAGTAACAGAACCCTTGTGGTGATACGCAGCACAAGTGCTGCAATGTTTACAAATGATAAAAAATATGGGCTGTTTACACTACAATTTCGTTACAAGCAAATCAATGTAGTGACATCATAATGTGGTTGTGGATCGCAATGTTCAATTTTAAAGTTTCGGCAATAGACAACATTTATTTTGATCACTGTAGTTACTGTTGTGTTTTGCTGCCACCTAGTTCGTTTATTACTGCAAAATGTGGTCTATTATGGGAACTATTTAGAACTTGGAGAAGGCATTTTTATGGGACATTTAAGCTTATGTGATGTATAACGGGTGTTCAAAAAGAAACGAGTGGGAGGCATAATTACAGAAACCAGTACCTGTGTGTTGGAAGTATTGACAATGGCTGTTAAAACACTTGTCTCACAGTGACATAAGTCAGTGAATGACTGTCTCATAAAATTTCCAGGGCTGCAATGTTAACCAGTTCCGCACGTACAGCTGGACGTCGTCGTCCGAGGTGAGTCATTTACCCCTCAGAGCCTTGTTAAGGGGACCAAAAATTGCGTAATCACAGGGAGAGAGGTCCGGACTGTATGGAGGGTGGCCGAGAACCTCCCATTTTAATTTCTGCAGGAGGGCCACGACTGTGTTGGCCATATGAGGCTTTCCATTGCCATGGAGCAGAATGACCCCATCAGTGAGATTGCCTCGTCATTCTGATTTGATCGCTTGGCAAAGGGTGGTCAAGGTTTGCGAGTAATGCTGTGCATTAAAAAGGCTCTGAGGGGCAAACGATTCACCTCGGACGACGACGTCCAGCTGTATGTGTGGAAATGGTTAACATTGCAACCCCGGGAATTTTATGAGACAGTCATTCACCACTTTGTGTCACAGTGGGACAAGTGCATCAACAGCCAGGGTCAATACTTCTAACATACAGGTACTGGTGTCTGTGATTATGCCTCCGGCTCATTTCTTTTGAATGCTCCTTATACATGTCTCAGTTTTATTCTCGCCACTACAAGTTCCTCACTGTGTGTGTACTGAGTGGATTATCTGAGGAAGATGATGTGCATACATTTATTCCACAAGTTGTAAGCTCCACCACACTGTGTCACGCATTAATACTAGTATCTGAAAACAATGTAATTAATGGTAACTCTTGTAATCAGTATTACAATCTTACAAAATAATGGTAACAGTAATGATCTTTTAAAAATAATTTAGTCTCATGACCGAAAGATAACTGAACCCTTTGTTTCTAACCCTCAGGGTTTTCCATCACCTCAGTTCCGAGAGTTCTGGAACCTGTAGAGAAAATTGGAATAGAGATCAACATAAAGATCATTTCCACCCTTTTTATTGCTCATGAAAACCACCCATTGTATGTTGTACCACCATACAGCGAGACCTTCAGAAGTGGTGGTCCAGATTGCTGTACACACTATTACCTCTAATACACAGTAGCATGTCTCTTGCATTGATGCATGCCTGTATTTGTCATGGGATACTATCCATAATTCATCAAGGCACTGTTGGTCCAGATTGTCCCACTCCTCAACAGTGCTCGGTGTAGATCCCTCAGAGTGGTTGATGGGTCATGTCATCCATAAACAGCCCTTTTCAATTTATCTCAGGCATGTTCGATAGGGTTCATGTCTGCAGAACATGCTGGCCACTCTAGCTGAGCGATGTCGTTATCCTGAAGGAAGTCATTCACAAGATGTACATGATGGAGGTGTGAATTGTCATCCACAAAGACGAATGCATCGCCAATATGCTGCTGATATGGTTGCACTATTGGTCAGAGGATGCCATTCACATATCATAAAGCCATTACGGCACCTTCCATGACTACCATTAACGTACGTTGGCCTCACATAATGCCACCCCGAAACAGCAGGGAACCTCCACCTTACTGGACAGTGTGTCTAAGGCATTCAGCCTGACCGGGTTGCCTCCAAACATGTCTCCAACAATTGTCTGGCTGAAGGCATATGCGACGCTCATCGGTGTAGAGAACGTGATGCCAATTCTGAGCGGTCCATTTAGTATACTGTTGGGCCCATTTGTACCACACTGTGTGGTGTCATGGGTGCAAAGATGGACCTTTCCATGGACGTCGGGAGTGAAGTTACGCATCCTGCAGCCTACTGCGCACAGTTTGAGTCATAACACGACACCCTGTGGCTGCACAAAAAGCATAATTCAAAATGGTGGCATTGCTGTCATGGTTCTTCTGAGCCATAATCCATAGGTAGCAGTCATCCACTGCAGCAGTAGTCCTTGGGCAGTCTGAACGAGGCATGTCATTGACAGTCCCTGTCTCTCTGTATCTCCTCCATGTCCAAATAACATCGCTTTGGTTCACTCTGAGACCCCTGGGCATTTCCATTGTTGAGAGCCCTTCCTGGCACAAAGTAACAACACGGATGCGATCGAACTGTGGTATTGACCGTCTAGGCATGGTTGAATTACAGACAACACGAGCCGTGTACCTCCTTCCTCGTGAAATGACTGGAACTGATCGGCTGTCGGACCCTCTCTGTCTAATAGCCGCTGCTCATGAATGGTTGTTTACATCTCTGGGTGGGTTTAGTGACATCTCTGAACAGTCAAAGGATCTGTGTCTGTGATTCAATATCTACAGTCAATGTCTATCTTCAGGAGTTCTGGGAACTGGAGTGATGCAGATTTCTTTTGATGTGTGTATTTTACCCCACAGGTAGTAATTACCCTCAGGTTGGAAACCACTGTTAGCAGCTACTTTCAGAATGCTTGAACACATGCAGGCTGGTGTTCTCTGTAACTGGCTGGGTGTGGCCACGACATGTCAATCTCCAGTGCGAAATGTCAGTGCAGTAAGGTGTTTTATTGGCACAAGACACCAAACCACTGTAGTCTCAAAAAAAGTTTCTGAACACCTTCACTTGCCAACTCCACTACAAACAAATAAATGCAAAAATGAGTCTGCTGTCAGGAAACAGTTCCTCACAAGCAAATGGAATGCAACAAAAAACGAAATAGTTGCACAACAAGAAGTCCCCCATGTGAATCCAGCCTATGGTTATGGAGATAATACATCACTTTATCCAACATTTAGAAACTTACAGATTAAAAACATGTTCTTAGATGAAGTCTTACGAACTCTACACTGAAGCGCCAAAGAACCTGGTACAGGCATGCATATTCAAACACAGAGAGACGTAAACAAGCAGAATACGGGGCTGCGGTCGGCAACACCTATATACGACAACAAGTGCCTGGCACAGTTCTTAGATCAGTTACAAAATGTATCGTGAATATAATGAATCCGGTAAAACATCAGATCTCTGACACTGCTGTGACCGGAAAAATAACCTGTAAGAACGGGACCAATGATGTCTGAAGTGAATCATTCAACGTGACAAAAGTGCAACCCTTCCGCAAATTGCTGCAGATTTCAATGCCGGACCATCAACAAGTTTAGCATGTAAACTATTCAACGAAACATCATCAATATGGACTTTTGCAGCTGAAGGCCCACACATGTACCCTTGATGACCACAAGACACAAAGCCTTATGCCTCGCCTGGGGCATCAACACTAACAATGAACTGTTGATAACTGGAAACATGCTGCCTGGTCAAACGAGTCTCACTTCAAATTGTATCGAGTGGATGGACATGTATGGGTATGGAGATAATCTCACGAATCCATGAACCCCACATGTCAGTAGGGGACTGTTGAAATTGGTGGATCCTCTGGCATGGGGCGTGTGCAGTTGGAGTGATATGAGACCCCCGATACGTCTAGATACAAATCTCACAGGTGACACGTACGTAATCATCCTGTCTGATCACCTGCATCCATTTATATCCATTGTGAATTCTGACAGACTTGGGCAATTCCATCAGGACAATGCGACACCCCACACATCCAGATCTGCTACAGAGCGGTTTCAACAACAGTCTTCTGAGTTAAAAAACTTCCACTGGCCACCAAACTCCCCAGACATAAACATTACTGAGCTTATCTGGGATGCCTTGCAATGTTCTGTTCTCTGCCCCCTCGTACTCTTATGAATTTATGGACAGCCCTGCAGGATTTATAGTGTCAGTTCCCTTTAGCACCACTTCAGACATTAGTCGTGTTGTGGCACTTCTGCATGCTCATGGGTGCGCTACACGATATTAGGCAGGTGTACCAGTTTCTTTGGCTCTGCAGTGTACATTACAGTATTTGAGCTATTTTCGTGAGTAATGGTGAAGTTGTTACATCAAAAGTCACTTCTGAACGAAAACAAAAATTACTGTACCTCGAAAATGACAGAGATGTTATTGTAAGCACGAATACATTTGCAAATGAAAGAAAGGTAAGTTTGGTTATTCTCATTAAGCAATGCTGAGAAAAACAGTTCATTACAGTAATTCAAATTCAAGGCGACATGGACAAGAAAGAAGAGATACAAAATTTTGGTTATAAAAAAGATGCCAGAAGAATTTTACTCATGTGCAAAAGTAATATCTCTCCTGAAGAGCTTGGTAAGAAAACAAAAAACTTCACACCTTTAATGATATATGTGTGTTCCAAAATTGTCTCAGGAATAAATTGTAATGGTTTTTATAATATGTGTCTAAAGTCTAACTATCCGATGTCAGTCACTATCTATACTGAATAATTACAGTATAAGTTGTTCCTTGAACATGATTCCAATCTAACACATTAAAAAGCTGTTTTTCGACATTGACAATGACCACACACTCTGTGCGACTTATGCAGAATAGTCATCAAAGTGTAGGACAATGCGGACCAAGGCTGGCTTGATGATCACATTGATGGTATGCTGTGATGGCTTCATACTTGCATCTGAAAAAGTGAATGTTCCATCATGTACTGGCATTGCTCAGGAGTATTGTGAGAAACTGCCTGTGGGAAACAGACAATTTTGTCGTTACACAAAATATTCACTTTTTTGGTGATCTGTATACATTGTACATGAATATATATGCATGCCTCAGAGCCAATTTTTTGTGCCATGAATTTCAAGGTAAAGGTGTGATGCAAAATATTTATTGCTGCGATTATTATTATCATTATTACAATAATTTCAGTGAAGTTGATTACGTGAATTCGAATTTGAATTTTGACCTCACCAGACATGAGGGTATTCCTCTGAATATTGCTCTCTTGACGCTCAAGCCCATCCCCAGCAAGAACTTTTTTTTTTTTTTTTTTTTGCCCACTAGTATCCACCTCATCCAAATAGTTGAAGAGCAGAGAAACAATACTCCAACCTACAGCTAAAAGCAATTTTTTTATACGGAAAGGCTATCTGCTGGTCACTTATTCCAACAGATTGTCCTTCCTAGCATGTTCGTCCAAATATTTAAATTATTCCATTGTCATGAACTGTTGAAAAGCTCACCATTTCAAATGGTAAGGCGCAGTAGCTCCATCCTTAAGTTTCGATTGTGTCCCATCAGACCAATGTTTATTCTTAAACTGTTCTTTGAATTCACTGTAACATTGAAATTCATATCAATGCACTTTCCCCCAGTTCAGATTATAATCTTCCAAAATGACTCAGGAAGATAACTTTAAAATTTTTGAGAAATATTGCAGTATGCTTTTCTCCAATAGGCTGAAAAGTGGGGAATCAGTGTGAATCATTCACCTGTCTGTAGCTGCACCTGTATAACTAGTGAAAAATAGACACTCTTCATAGGGAAAAGTTATTATTCGAATCATATTTTCTATGTAAGTTCATTCCTTTACATCTTTTTCATTTGAGCAACTCAAGATTTTGTGATCTGAAGTATTGTATTTAAATTACCATATAAAATCACATAGTGAATAGTAGGGCATATTTAGCAAATTGGGAGCAATGTCTAATGTCAAGTAATACTTGTGGCAAGTAGTAATTAAAAGTTTCATTTTATTGCAAACAAGTTAATTAACACATACTGCAGTTAAATGAGTGCTGAGTTCTTGTTTAACATGAAAATAACAAACTTTTTACATCATATCATACATCAGAATTAAATCATGTGGAATTTGAACTAAATACATTGAAGGGAAAAAAAAGACCAAAGGCACTGGATAAGGGTAACAAGTAATGGGTTAAAGAGAAACAACCTCAACTTCATTTGAGCTTACAGCATCTAATACATTTGACTTGTTGCCTTAAGTAAGAGAGGAAGACCCTCATCCAGCTGTAGGTTATGGCAGGTGCAGCAGGCTTCTAGCAAAGAAATGATGTGTAGATCAGTAAAACAAGAGATTAGGAAGAAAAGAGACTTACTGCTAGTTAGCAAGCAGGGGTGTAGACCAAATGGTACAAGATAAATTAAGAACAGGGTACCAGGCCACACCTATTGTGAAGCCAAGTGCTAACCTTAGTCAGGAGACAGAGGTAATTTGTGTAAGGATTTTACAAAGAGGATCAGGCAATCACAATAGATGGAGTAAGGAATAATCTGGCTAAAGGCAAAAATTGCAAGGTTAGGTGTGACTTGGATGGAATAAGAGCAGCAACTTAAGACTAAGCAACTAAGTGGAGCTCATTTTGTGTCATGACCAACCATCACTTACAACTCTGTGAGTCATGTGAATATGAGTTGAGAAGGTTGTTGCCGACTGAAATGAACCCTCCTGTTTATTTATTTTGTGAGTGCAGTGCCTGTTGTTACAACTGGGAGATGGGAATATCCTAGACACAGCCAAGACATGAATAAGGGAACGAAAGATAGATTGGTTGCGCTTCTTGAAGAAAATATCATGGGGGCCACAATCACACAATATCTATGGTTACTGGTATCAGACAGTTAACTGTTTTATGTTAGAGTCAGGATTCGAGCACCATCTTGTGAAAGAAGTTAAAACAACAGAGGAGCCTCAGAAAATGATTAAGAATGTACAGAAAAGTAGGATCAGTTTATTTCATCCGAATATTAGGGGATTGAGTAAAAATCCCCTATGGTAGAAAGCTTGTCTGTTTGGAGGATTTAGAGAGCTCTGAAAAGATAGACATCCTGTGACTGTCTGAGCACCCATAACCATAGGGTTTGAGAAGCTAAATATAAAGGATTATACTCTAGCTTCTTACTCATGTAAAACTAATACGGGAAAAGGTGGAGTTGTTACATACATTGGGACAGAACACAAGTTCAAAACACTGAAACAAGTAGATTTTGTAGTGATCAGTACACAGAAATGAACCGAGCTGATACTGAAAAATAGTACACTTTTAATTGTAACTGTACACAGAGTAGTCAGAAACATCTGTTGAGATTTTACCATTAAGAAAAAAGTTCAATGTGTTGTGGCATTTCCTATTTAATTGGGACTGAATTTAGCCAGTCAGTTTGTGGGTTATGCAAATTCAAGGAGTTGCACATGCTAAAATGCAGTAAAGTCTGTGAGTTACCAACTGGTCAGATAATCACTAGCCAAGTTAAAATGTGCCTTTTTCTAATGCGATAAATTTAGGCTAGGTGAGGAAAAGCTACAGTTGTTGGGTTCAAGGAAACCAAATTAAGAACATGACTGGTACGTTGTTTCTGGCAGGATGTTTGCATTTGTGTGCACAATGATCTGACTGGCTGACTTAAATGCTAACTAAATTGGGAAAAGCAAAACATATCAAATTTTTTCTTAATAATTATTTCTCAGAACAGCCAACCCTGCAAAATTCTTATAAGCTTTTTAGACTGTTCCTCACCACGCTGTGTAGACCCCACTGGCAAAAGGCATATGGCTTCCTTATGCCGTCTGTCAGCCAAAAGCAAGCATTTAATTGATTTAATTGTCTGTGGGGATTTTCCAAGAACTCTAATACAAAACACGATCTGGAAGCTTTATCCGGATCTTGTAGTTTGATCTCGGTAATTAAATTCCTTGCATGGGTAGATAAAGTGAGCAGGAATCTCACTGATAATGTTTTCTTTCATGAAGCTCAAAGCAAGGAAAAAAACTGACTACATTGTAAAATAGGCTTTCTCTGATTATTATTTACAATTAATTAGGATAAACAAAATAGTGCCTTACTTTACAGATACTCCTGAGTGGAAATCAGCTATAGGATAAACATTTTTCAGAACATTTCGAAAGAAATCACCTGGGATTGAATTTATAGGGAACCAATTTGGACATAAAATTTAATCTAATCCATGATACATTCTTATCATTATTTTCTGCTTAAGGTAATTGAGACAGAACAGGATATCATCATCACTATTGATTTAAATGGATAAATTATCATTCATAGAGAGCAGATATATTTCCTTAAATGTAGCAGAAAATACAGGGACAAACAGTTCAAGAGAAAAATCAAAGCAGTATGTTGAAAAGCAACTCACATAAAATACTTTCTCTATACTGATTGACTGGCTGATTTCATTTAACACTGGAGACAAAACGGTTGTCCTAGCCCCCTGTTTCCTACACTGAAACTGAGTTTATTGTGCAGTATTTCTCTCTGTCATTATAGAAAGGCAACCAGGCCCTTAAATATGTAATGCATCGCTAACTTAGAGCATTTTTGCAAAGAGACTGAAATATAACATTGTTAAACCACTCTGTAAGAAAGGTGAAAGGAGGAATGTCAACAGCTACTGACCTGTTTCGCTACTGGCATCATTTTCCAAAATTTTTGAGAAGGTAAGGTATGCCAGAATAGTATCCTACCTGATGAACAACAATATCTTCAGAGGTTACAGTTTGGATTTCAGAAGAGTTGCTCCATAGAAATTGCCATTTACACATTCACTCATCAAATTTTACAAGAATTAAATAACAAAATAGCAATGGTTGGCATTTGACTGTTCAAATTACATTATTCTCCTAACCAAACTGAGGTTTTCTGGAATTGATGGATGATGTCATATTTAACCAAATGAATGCAAAAAGTGGTACTTAATAATTGAACTGTTATAATCAGGGAGACTCTTCCGGCTGGGGAGAAGTCACTTCCGAAGTTTTACAAGACTCACTATTGTTTCTCATATACGCAAACAATTCTGCCCAATATACAATAAACTGAATTGGTTCTGTTTGCTACAAAACTAGTACTGTAATCAATCCAAACATGCATACAACAACTCAAAGAATGGTACTCAATATTCTTAAAAGTATTAACAAGTAGTTTTCTGTGAATGGTCTCGCTCTCAATTTCAAATAGACACATCATATTCTGTTCTGCATGTCTAGGGGCACTAAACCACTGGTACACAGAGGACTAACACAGGTGAGGAAAGAATAACTAGGATGGAGACTTAAAAATTTTAGGTGTCCATATTGCTGAGAATTTTTACCAAAGAAACAAGTATTTCAGAATTTTTACAACATAATTCAACCACATTTGCACTCTGAATCATTGCAAAACTCTGTGAGAGACATATGAGTAAAACTTGTAGTGATCCATGCCATTGAAGGAAGGGCATGTATCACATACATCAAATATAGAGCTCATAGCAAAGAAATACATGATCACAATTTGTTTGTAAACATCGGGCCACATACAGTGGGAAAGTGTTGCCAGACAGGTGCAGACTCTACCTGCCAGAGTGAATTTGTAATCTCCATGGAGCAAGGAGGTACAAAGGAACACTGGCACCATGGAAGACCTTCTGCATCATGGAAGATGAATATGATGTATATAAGCAAGTGTTGTTTCATACATGTTAATGAGATGTCTTTGAGACAGCAATGTTAGTTGGTTCTGAGAGTAGTAAATTTCCATGTAATGTGTAATGGTTTATTAAGGTTTGTGACAATATACAGAGTTAACTGCAAACAATCCACACTTTATTTAAATAGAAAAGCACTGTTTTATTTCATAGCCACTTCACTTATAGAAATCTGCACAGAAGAGAGAAGTTTGATGGCGAAGAAGAACAGGGTAGAGCATTGCTGGACCCTGAGATAAATCACAGGAGTTGCAAGGTTGAATCTCTATACCAGTCTAAAAAAGAAGGGTTAAGACAGCAATCTTAGGTGTAGGTGTACGGAATAATAGGTCTAGAACAGATGTTGCTCAAACAGTCAAAACATCCCCACACAAGCTAAACACAACAGACACCAGTCATTAATAAAGACACCATGTGGCAAACATATGGTTATAAGTGGAAAGTGGCAAATCAAAAACGGATTGAAAGAAAGAAATTCCATAATAAAGTAGCAAAGAGAAGACATGCAATAGGGATCATAAGCAACAACTCCAATATGCCTGGGCTAAGAGCATCTCTAAACTGACAAAACATGCAGCCATGGACAATATGACAAGACAGCAAGCAGTGTCCAGTCAGTACACAGTTGATACATCGCCAGAGTGCAGTCTACAGTACCGCAATGCCAGTATGCAGTCTAAACCATTGTGTCATCATCACACAATCGTTGATGAGCAGACCTTCGCCTACATGCGGTACAACTACGGTGAACTACACCAGTATTTCACTTCAAAATTGTTTTTGTGGGAGTAGTGTGGTGATTTGGTAATATTTGTGAGTTTGTTTATGCTGATGATAACAAGGAAAATGTCGACAGAGGTTAATATGGATATGTAATTACAAAAAATGGAAGACATACAGAGACAGTCAAATCAAAAGTTTTCACAAGTAATAGAACAATCAAATGAAAAATTTTCGAAGATCAATAATAGATTCATACAAGTAATAGACAGTCATGGTAAATTCCAACAGAGTATTAATGATAAATTTCCACAACTATGTCAAGACTTAGGAAATCACATGAAAGACACTCATGGAAAACCAAAACAAACGACGACAAAAATTAGAACCTCTGACTAAAGATACCATGAAGCATTTGAGGTGCATTGTAACAAAACTGGTTATGGTGAGGTAAATGTACTGACCAATCTTGGATCATATGAAATGACCGATTCCCAAGCTGAAGACTCAAAGCCCAGAAATCAACTACCATCTAGCTATACGAAAATGTATAAACGTCAAGATATACAGGGTGTTACAAAAAGGTACGGCCGAACTTTCAGGAAACGTTCCTCACACACAAAGAAAATATGTTATGTGGATATGTGTCTGGAAATGCTTACTTTCCATGTTAGAGCTCATTTTATTAGTTATCTTCAAATCACATTAATCATGGAATGGAAACACACAGCAACAGAACGTACCAGTGTGACTTCAAACACTTTGTTACAGGAAATGTTCAAAATGTCCTCCGTTGGCGAGGATACATGCATCCACCCTCTGTCACATGGAATCCCTGATGCGCTGATGCAGCCCTGGAGAATGGCGTATTGTATCGCAGCCGTCCACAATACGAGCACGAAGAGTCTCTACATTTGATACCGGGGTTGCGTAGACAAGAGCTTTCAAATGCCCCCATACATGAAAGTCAAGAGGGTTGAGGTCAGGAGAGCGTGGAGGCCATGGAATTGGTCCGCCTCTGCCAATCCATCGGTCACCGAATCTGTTGTTGAGAAGCATAAGAACACTTGGACTGATATGTGCAGGAGCTCCATCGTGCATGAACCACATGTTGTGTCGTACTTGTAAAGGCACATGTTCTAGCAGCACAGGTAGAGTATCCCGTGTGAAATCATGGCGGCGAATCGAGGAAGTACAGCACATACTGACTAAACTAAAATGAGCTCTAACATGGAAATTAAGTGTTTCCGGACACATGTCCACATAACATCTTTTCCTTATTCGTGTTTGAGGAATATTTCCTGAAAGTTTGGCCGTACCTTTTTGTAACACCCTGTATACACACTTAATGCAATTACAGTCATGATTATTGACTTCTTAAAAAGATAAGCCATGATAAACAATTATTTGTACTTTATTTTTGAAATGTCCGTTTCAAAGATGATTTTACACAAATAGATCGATACATGATAGTATGTTCTATGTTACATGTTGTTAGAGGTAAATCTTTATCTTTGGTCAGTTCATAGTATGAGTTTGAAATGCAATGATGGAGTACCCAGTACAAGTTACATGTGTTGCGTTAGCATGGTGGTTGATGATGACTTGTATTGTGAAGTGAAATAACTGAAAACATATCTATTCAACAACAGAAAGTCCACCAGTGTTCAAATTATTAGTATTATTATTATTTAAAAAATAATGAAGCTGAGCATCCTCTAGATCAGTATACAAAGTGTGAGAATGGACTATTCGCCCACAACTTACAACAAAGAAGAATAATAAAAGATCACTATTATGAAAACTGTTAATAACAATGCTACCATTGCTATTTCTCCCTGCAGTGTGTCACTAACACACTGCGCCAAGTGCTGTGAAAATGTGACCAGCTGTTATTAATTTACTTCAAAATTAATAAATCGACTTTTGGCTACAAGAGGGTGGTGATGGTGAGGATATGGTGGTATCATCTGGGATTTTCTTAAAGTAAAATGTGAATACTACGTTAGGTTATTTTTCTTATTGCAGATTAAAATTACATACACTGTGAAAATTTTACATGAACGATCAGCCAAATATGAACCAGCAGCAACAGAAGCAAAAGGAGTTTGCAATATAGGAGAAAAAAAAGATGAAAAATAAAAAGTGAGGTGAACAATTACCAATGCCGGCATCCAACAACTAAGTTAAATACTGGAAATATTTTCCTCATTTTTTTCCTTCCAGTGGTAAAGGGTTTCACTAAATGATCATTAACAATGACACTAAACAAGAGTCTGAAACAATGGGGAGTAATACATACATGGGAGACTTAAAGAACAGAAAAGCTTTACCGATGAAGCAGAAAAAAAAAAAGACACACCAATAAGTCATATAAATCAATAAAACGAGATGATGATAATGACATTGTTAATAAAATGAGTAATGATAATAAGGATCGGTTATAAAAGATGAAGCAACCGTGGGTTGCGAAAGCTTGAAATTTGTGTGTGTGTTTCTGTTTTATTGACTCTATCAACGCACCAACGATTTCGTTTGGTAAGTTACAGAATCTTTGTCTTTAGCAATGATAATAAGGATCAGTTAATAAAAATGAATTGAATAATGATCATAAGGACAAAAATCAATGAGCAACTTGAAAATAGTAAACAAGGAAGTAATGTGCGTGTGTGCGAGTGTATACCTGTCCTTTTTTCCCCCTAAGGTAAGTCTTTCCGCTCCCGGGATTGGAATGACTCCTTACCCTCTCCCTTAAAACCCACTTCCTTTCGTCTTCCCCTCTCCTTCCCTCTTTCCTGATGAGGCAACATTTTGTTGCGAAAGCTTGAATTTTGTGTGTATGTTTGTGTTTGTTTGTGTGTCTATCGACCTGCCAGCGCTTTTGTTCGGTAAGTCACCTCATCTTTGTTTTTATATATAATTTTTCCCACGTGGAATGTTTCCTTCCATTATATCAATCAAAAAATTGGTACATTAGATGTTCGAGTAGAGTCTGTTGAACTTAAATGCAACACTGAAGTCAAAAATGTTAAAGATGAAATCACTAAAGATAGGGAAAAAACAAAATTGCTTCTGAAAAACTGCATGAGGAAATAAGTACTGTTGTCAGAAACGTAAATAGTCAAATTTCAACTTGGGAAACCAATGTTGATATCAAACTGGCACTTGAAAGCTATTTTGTTGAACAGGTGAAGACGGTACATAATAAATTTGTTGTTGTTATTGTTGTTGTTGTGGTCTTCAGTCCTGAGACTGGTTTGATGCAGCTCTCCATGCTACTCTATCCTGTGCAAGTTTCTTCATCTCCCAATAACTACTGCAACCTACATCCTTCTGAATCTGCTTAGTGTGTTTCTCTCTTGGTCTTCCTCTACGATATTTACCCTCCACGCTGCCCTCCAATTCTAAATTGGTGATCCCTTGATGCCTCAGAACATGTCCTACCAACCGATCCCTTCTTCTAGTCAAGTTGTGCCACAAATTTCTCTTCTCCCCAATTCTATTCAACACCTCCTCATTAGTTATGTGATCTACCCATCTAATCTTCAGCATTCTTCTGTAGCACCACATTTCGAAAGCTTCTATTCTTTTCTTGTCCAAACTATTTATCGTCCATGTTTCACTTCCATACATGGCTACACTCCATACAAATACTTTCAGAAACACTTCCTGAAACTTAAATCTATACTCGGTGTTAACAAATTTCTCTTCTTCAGAAACGCTTTCCTTGCCATTGCCAGTCTACATTTTATATCCTCTCTACTCCGACCATTATCAGTTATTTTGCTCCCCAAATAGCAAAACTCCTTTACTACTTTAAGTGTCTCATTTCCTAATCTAATTCCCTCAGCATCACCTGACTTAATTCGACTACATTCCATGATCCTCGTTTTGCTTTTGTTGTGTTCATCTTATATCCTCCTTTTAAGACACTATCCATTCCATTCAACTGCTCTTCCAAGTCCTTTGCTGTCTCTGACAGAATTACAACGTCATCGGCAAACCTCAAAGTTTTATTTCTTCTCCATCGATTTTAATACCTACTCCGAATTTTTCTTTTGTTTCCTTCACTGCTTGCTCAATATACAGATTGAATAACATCGGGGATAGGCTACAACCCTGTCTCACTCCCTTCCCAACCACTGCTTCCCTTTCATGTCCCTCGACTCTTATAACTGCCATCTGGTTTCTGTACAAATTGTAAATAGCCTTTCACTCCCTGTATTTTACCCCTGCCACCTTCAGAATTTGAAAGAGAGCATTCCAGTCAACATTGTCAAAAGCTTTCTCTAAGTCTACAAATGCTAGAAACATAGGTTTGCCTTTCCTTAATCTAGCTTCTAAGATAAGTTGTAGGGTAAGTATTGCCTCACGTGTTGCAATATTTCTACAGAATCCAAACTGATCTTCCCTGAGGTTGGCTTCTACTAGTTTTTTCATTCGTCTGTAAAGAATTCAAGTTAGTATTTTGCAGCCGTGACTTATTAAACTGATAATTCGGTAATTTTCACATCTGTCAACACTTGCTTTCTTTGGGATTGGAATAATTATATTCTTCTTGCAGTCTGAGGTTATTTCGCCTGTCTGATATATCTTGCTCACCAGATGGTAGAGTTTTGTCAGGACTGGCTCTCTCAAGGCTGTCAGTAGTTCTAATGGAATGTTGTCTACTCCCGGGGCCTTGTTTCGACTCAGGTCTTTCAGTGCTCTGTCAAACTCTTCAAGCAGTACCATATCTCCCATTTCTTCTTAATCTACATCCTCTTCCATTTCCATAATTTTGTCCTCAAGTACATCGCCCTTGTATAGGCCCTCTATATACTCCTTCCACCTTTCTGCTTTCTCCTCTTTGCTTAGAACTGGGTTTCCATCTGAGCTCTTGATATTCATACAAGTGGTTCTCTTTTGTCCAAAGGTCTCTTTAATTTTCCTGTAGGCAGTATCTATCTTACCCCTTGTGAGATAAGCCTCTACATCCTTACATTTGTCCTCTAGCCATCCCCGCTTAGCCATTTTGCACTTCCTGTCGATCTCATTTTTGAGACGTTTGAATTCTTTTTTACTGCTTCATTTACTGCATTTTGTATTTTCTCCTTTCATCAATTAAATTCATTATCTCTTCTGTTACCCAAGGATTTCTAGCAGCCCTCGTCTTTTTACCTACTTTTTCCTCTGCTGCATTCACTACTTCATCCCTCAAAGCTATCCATTCTTCTTCCACTGTATTTCTTTCCCCCATTCCTGTCAATTGTTCCATTATGCTCTCCTTGAAACTCTGTACAACCTCTGGTTCTTTCAGTTTATCCAGGTCCCATCTCCTTAAATCCCCACCTTCTTGCAGTTTCTTCAGTTTTAATCTACAGTTCATAACCAACAGATTGTGGTCAGAGTCCACATCTGCCCCTGGAAATGTCTTACAATTTAAAACCTGGTTCCTAAATCTCTGTCTTACCATTATATAATCTATCTGAAACCTGTTAGTATCTCCAGGCTTCTTCCATGTATACAACCTTCTTTTATGATTCTTGAACCAAGTGTTAGCTACGATTAAGTTGTGCTCTGTGCAAAATTCTACCAGGCGGCTTCCTCTTTCATTTCTTCCCCCAATCCATATTCACCTACTACGTTTCCTTCTCTCCCTTTTCCTACTCTCGAATTCCAGTCACCCATGACTATTAAATTTTCGTCTCCCTTCACTATCTGAATAATTTCTTTTATTTCATCATACATTTCTTCAATTTCTTCGTCATCTGCAGAGCTAGTTGGCATATAGACTTGAACTACTGTGGTAGGCATGGGCTTCGTGTCTATCTTGGCCACAATAATGCGTTCACTATGCTGTTTGTAGTAGCTTATCCACACTCCTACTTTTTTATTCATTATTAAACCTACTCCTGCATTACCCCTATTTGATTTTGCATTTATAACCCTGTATTCGCCTGATCAAAAGTCTTGTTCCTCCTGCCACCAAACTTCACTAATTCCCACTATATCTAACTTTAACCTATCCATTTCCCTTTTTAAATTTTCTAACCTACCTGCTCGATTAAGGGATATGACATTCCACGCTCCGATCTGTAGAACGCCAGTTTTCTTTCTCCTGATAACCCCGTCCTCTTGAGTAGTCCCCGCCCGGAGATCCGAATGGGGGACTATTTTACCTCCAGAATATTTTACCCAAGAGGACGCCATCATCATTTAATCATATAGTAAAGCTGCATGCCCTCGGGAAAAATTACGGCCGTAGTTTCCCCTTGCTTTCAGCCGTTCGCAGTACCAGCACAGCAAGGCCGTTTTGGTTAATGTTACAAGGCCAGGTCAGTCAATCATCCAGACTGTTCCCCCTGAAACTACTGAAAAGGCTGCTGCACCTCTTCAGGAACCACAAGTTTGTCTGGCCTCTCAACAGATACCCCTCCGTTGTGGTTGCACCTACGGTATGGCTATCTGTATCACTGAGGCACGCAAGCCTCCCCACCGATGGCAAGGTCCATGGTTCATTTGTAGAAAATGTAAAATTAAGGAACAACAAAACCTGCAGCCTAAAAAGTAGTGTTTGTGTCCTGTGCAAAAAAGTTGAAGTGTCCAATGATGTATTAATAGAAATTTTATAAACAATGTTAGCATCATGTATTGCAACATTCCAGTGAAAAACTTTTCCGGTGAAGGTAGTTTACATCCTGTAGATTTTCTGCAGCATTGCTGAGATAATTTTGTGTCTAATATGACTGAGATTATGAAAGTCAAGTTTGTTAAGAAGTTTTTAGAAGGTGAAGCATTAAGTTGGGATTATCAGATTTTGAGAAAGGATTTTAGATGGATCTTGGTCGGAGACTGAACAAGCTAGAATAAGAAGTGAATTTCTCAATGGACCAAAGTACAGAGAACATATTAGCATGAAACAGTTTTGCAAAAGTCAACTTAAAAAATTAGCTCATATAAGCAAACCTTTGATGCTTTAAAATGGAACTTACCTGCTGAGGTACAATGGGGCATAGTCTATAAGTCAGATGACATATTTTGAAATATGTAGATAAATTAGACAGAGTTTTGGAAAAATACTGGGAAATACAACCACAAAACTGGCACACACATGTTGAAAGAGGTAACAATCAAAATCGGCACAGTAATAATCATAACAAGAGGGAACATAGTAACCACAATGGTAACAATTATCATCAGAAGGAACACAATACAGCAAATGGTAACAATTTTCGTTCTGGAAAGCAACATGGCAGTAGCTGCAAGAACAACAAAAAATTATATAAATTCCACAAAAAAAGTGACAAAAACAAAATGTTTTCTACCATAAGTAATGAACTATGTAGTTACAGTTTTCCGTAAATGTTTGTGCAAACACTTTAAAAATGGTAACTTATTATTTTTGCTTAGACTGTGTTATTTCTCTACAAGTTGTAAATAAGTCATGATTCGTATTTTACAATGTTCTTTCATGATAAGTAATTAGTGTTTTACAGAGCCCTTTGTCCATTTTTAGAGTAATTTTTTAGGTAATAATCATTTGAAAAGCTCAAATCCTGAGCATTTCCTCAGTTCTTAATACAACTTTCTTTGTGGTATGTAATGCGTTAGTATTTGTGTCATTTCAATGTTATTTTGTCATGATATTTTTGTAAAAAGACTCTGGAATCTGAAAAATGACATTACAGCATTTCTTTTTGCTGTCAATAATTATTTGTCATCCAGTGAACCTTTGATATTTCTTGTGTACTAGTTTCAGGGAAGCGTATAGAGAGCACCACACCATCTCTCACAAAATAACTGCAATTTCTTGAGCTGTATACAATTTACTTGTATTTACTATGATAGATATATTTTCTTATGTTTAATATTATTTTTGTATATCTATTGAACTTTCATGTTGCCCCACTGAATCAATGTATTTTATGTAGATGTGAAAGAAGAATTTAAATAAGACAGTGACAAATAGTTAATGAACAGCACATTAGCACTCGAATGCCCAGAGGGGTCAAAAGGACCCTTTCCTGTTTTTAAGTGATAGCTATGTTTTGAAGAATAATTAAAGCAACATTTACTTTCATGACATTTATTTAGAATAGAATAGAATTTTTTTTGACATGTACTTTCGTTATATTAAAAAACAGGGCATTTCGCCTAATTGATTATCACATTTTTCCAGTTTTACCTTGCCCAGAGGGGTCATATTGACCCCTTTAGAAAAAAGCTATAATTTTTTTTATTGTTATGCCATACTTTTATCTCATGCATTCTCTAGTCTCGGCTACTTTACTCTGTAGTGCAATAATTTACTTTCGTTCATATTATTGCTGTATGAAATGACAACAGTGGACTCGGGGTTCACCATTGTTCATCATTCCCTTGTAAGAAGTCTTTCAAAGGTGACTGTGAGCTGAAGATGAATCGAAAAGAATATTTACAAGATGAAGAGATTCTTGCAGAGTTACAAAGAGTTATGGAGTGTGATTCAGATGGTGGCGAACTTTTCTCTGACAATTCAGAGGAAGAGTTTTTACCACGGACATTGAGAGACAGTTAATCACCTTATACTAATAATTCTGATTCTTCAGATACAGATAATGCAAGTTTACAGTCTAGTAAGTATATTATTATTATTATTGCTGCTAATTTATAATCAACATATTCTTATCTACATATAATGTTACTGCACTTCATTTAGATTTTATGGTGGCTTTCTTACATTTATTCTATTATTCATGCTCTATAGATCAAGTAGAATCATTTAACAGAAGAGGAGATAATCCTGATCCACAGAGTGTAGAACAAGTGACTGCTTCTTCATCGTCTGATGAAAGACATAAAGAAGTTGCTTCTGATGGAACAGTCTGGGTAGAAGCAGTGCCTAATTCACAAGGTGGGTGTCTTCCTAATCACAATATTTTGAGAGACTCTCCTGGACCTACACCACATGTAAAAACAAATGTAAGTGATGAACTTGTATCACGTGCTTGGCACTTGTTCATAGACAATTATACACTACTGGCCATTAAAATTGCTACACCACGAAGATGACGTGCTACAGACACGAAATTTAAGTGACAGGAAGAAGATGCTGTGATACGCAAATGATTAGCTTTTCAGAGCATTCACACAAAGTTGGCACCGCTGGCGACACCTACAATGTGCTAACATTAGGAAAGTTTCCAACCGATTTCTCATACACAAACAGCAGTTGACCGGCGTTGCCTGGTGAAACGTTGTTATGATGCCTCGTGTAAGGAGGAGAAATGCATACCATCACATTTCCAACTTTGATAAAGGTTGGATTGTAGCCTATCGCAATTGCGGTTTATCGTATTGCGACATTGCTGCTCGCATTTGTCGAGATCCAATGACTGTTAGCAGAATATGGAATCAGTGGGTTCAGGGGGGTAATACAGAGCGCCATGCTGGAGCCCAACGGCCTCGTATCACTAGCAGTCGAGATGACAGGCATCTTATCCGTATGGCTGTAACAGCTCGTGCAGCCACATCTTGATCCCTGAGTCAACAGATGGGGACGTTTGCAAGACAACAACCATCTGCATGAACGGCTTGATGAAGTTTGCAGCAGTATGGACTATCAGCTTGCAGACCATGGCTGTGGTTACCCTTGATGTTGCATCACAGACAGGAGCACCTGCGATGGTGTACTCAACGATGAACCTCAGTGCACGAATGGCAAAACGTCATTTTTTTGGATGAATCCAGGTTCTGTTTATAGCATCATGATGGTCGCTTCTGTATTTGGTGACATCACGGTGAACGCACATTGGAAGCATGTATTCACCATCGCCATACTGTCGTATCACTCGGCATGATGGTATGGGGTGCCACTGGTTACACGTCTCGGTCACCTCTTGTTCGCGTGACGGCACTTTGAACACTGGACGTTACATTTCAGATGTGTTACGACCTGTGGCTCTACCCTTCATTCGATCCCTGCAAAACCCTACATTTCAGCAGGATAATGCACGACCGCATGTTGCAGTTCCTGTACGGGCCTTTCTGGATACAGAAAATGTTCGACTGCTGCCCTGGCCAGCACATTCTCCAGCTCTCTCACCAACTGAAAATGTCTGGTAAATGGTGGCCGAGCAACTGGCTCGTCACAATATGCCAGTCACTACTCTTGATGAACTGTGGTATCATGTTGAAGCTGCATGGGCAGCTGTACCTGTACACACCATCCAAGCTCTGTTTGGCTCAATACTCAGGTGTATCAAGGCCGTTATTACGGCCAGAGGAGGTTGTTCTGGATACTGATTTCTCAGGATCTATGCACCCAAATTGCGTGAAAATGTAATCACATATCAGTTCTAGTACAATATATTTGTCCAATGAATACCCATTTATCACCCGCATTTCTTCTTGGTGTAGCAATTTTAATGGCCAGTAGTGTATAATGAAACATATCTTGAAATGTACTATAACATAGGCACACAGAGTACTAGGAAATGGCAGCTGGTCAATGAGCACCAAAGAACTAGAAGCATTTATTGCAATTATTTATGCTTGTGGTGTGAGTGGTTGCCGAAGTACAGACCTTCACAGCTTATGGTCAGATTCCTGGGGGCTGCCATTTTGTGTGGATACCATGAGTTGAAATAGATTCTGTGAGATTATGAGATTCCTGAGGTTCGACAAGAAGTCTACATGCTCTGTATGATTGTAGAATGATGAGTTTGCATTGGTTTCTGCTGTCTGTAACAAATTAATAGAAAACTGGACAATGTGTTACAAACCTGGAAGTGACGTAACAACAGATGAGCAGCTCTTACCAGGTAAAACTAGGTGCCTGTTCACACAATTCATGGCTTCAGCGCCTGACAAGTATGGGCAAAACTACTGGTTAACTGTAGATGTTAAAAGCAAGTACATACTCAATGGTTTCCCTCACCTTGGTAAGGATACTGCATGATCCTAAGACAAAAGGATTTCAGATTATACAGTGACACACCTTAAGGAACCATTTCTGGGCAAAGGCAGAAACGTCACTACAGACAATTACTTCACTTCCTCAAACTAGCCAAAAAATTGAAATACAAATCAACTTCCATTGTAGAAACGGTAAATACCACATGCTCTGAAGTCCTTGAAGAGACCTCTGTATTCCACAAAACTTTTAAAACATGATATTTCTTTGACACACTATCAAGGAAAGAAAGCAAAAAATGTGCTAGTAATGTCTTCCCTTCATCGTATTATTACTGTAAATACGAATGAGGAAAAAACTCCACAAACTGTATGTTATTACAACAAAATAAAATCTGGGATTGACATAGTAGACAAAATGGTGAGGCAGTATTCAGTCAAGGCTTCCTCAAGGTGGCCAGTGCACTCCTTCTACGATATCCTTGACCTATCAGGAATAAATGATTATGTAGCACTTAGGGCTGTTACTGGGAAGAAGATCAAAAGAAAATATTTTATAGAGCAGCTTGCAGATGAACTACGCTCTGAGTATGTGAAGAGTCGCTTTCCTTGTATGACCACAGACAAGTATGAAAAGAATGAAAATGAAGATGAAGACGAAATTCCACAGAAGCGCCGTAAATGTCACGTTCTTGAATTCTGCAAATGTAATAAAACTATTTCCAAGTGCAGTGTGATTAAGATGATGGTTTGTGGGAAATGTACAAAAGAAACTGAATACAAATGTGTCAATTCTGTAAAACAATGAAGTAGCTGAAATTTCTGTACACAAGAAAAGTTCAATTTTTTATGAATTTAGAACCAAGAAAAGCCTGTCACGTGCTTACATGTGTCTGGTTGTTACCGGGTTAAGTGAAATTTGTTTGTATGTCAATAAATAATACAAGTTCTATACCCACTATGCTCTTTAATTTTTGTTTCACTCTTTTCTATCCGGGGTCTATCCTATTTGATGTAACAACTCTTGCGGATTAGGGGACAGTTCTACACTTAAAGCATCTGCCATTTTGTGCATAAAAAATTCTTGCTAAATAGGGGAAGAAGTAATTTTTGTTTTAGCATGTTTTTATATGCTGAGGGTTCAATGTTCTGTATGAAAGTTAAATTTGGAAGTAGAAGGACTTGGTATTCATTCTGGATGATAACTGTGGAGTTTGGTACAATGGATGTGCACTGTGGTGATAGGAGATTAATGACGGGAAAAAGTAATAATACTGAAGGAAGTACAGTGGAGTGGAGTTTGCTTCAGTAAAAGCTAGTGATTATTGAGTACAGGCAGGAAGGCCTGAAGCTGATGTTTTTATAGGTAGTAATGCACAAAAAAGGGTGTTTGCTCCAATAAAGGGGTGAAAATTTACAATGAGCAGACAGTGGTTCTTGTGTCGTATGTTGTGACCAAAATGGTAATGCACAAAAGGGTGTTTACTTTAAAGAAATAAGAGAGGTTTATGTGGAGGAAAAGGTGCTGACATTGTTATGAAAGCTGAAGTTGTAAATGATGAAATGTGGCTTAATGATGTAAGATCTGTTGCATGTGGCACAAACATAAGTGTTGAGCAGGCACATTTATTTTGTTAAACCATGGAGAGAGAATTGGATTCTAGTTATTGGACACTAAAAAACAAAAACTGAAATGGGCTTAAAATCTGATAAACTGTATTTTCCAAAGTGACATACCTGAAGATGATATAAGGTATTATGAAGGATATGAAGATATCAGTGAAAAATGTAAAAGACACTGTAAAATGTTGTTGCAAAAACATTTCATTTGCCTTCCAAGCAAAAGGAATAAGTTCCTAAATAAATATGTTAATTTTGTTCTGTGATCTAAAGTATTTTGCTATGTTTTCTTAAAAACACTTCAAATAACTCTATGTGGACTAAAATGTTTTCTTTTGGTCCTAGGGCATTACCAATCAATAATATTTCACCAACTGAAGACAGATATATAAATTTTGGTATATAAAGGAGTATAAAGAAAATATATGAAGATGGTATCTGTTCCTTCGGACATGTCTGAAAGAACAGATACCATCGTTGACCCTGCAGCTCTCTTAGAATGAAATAATAATTAAATCAAGACCCTAAGCTGTCAACAGGCGTTGATATACATCAACAGGGACAGTTGAAACTGTGTGCCCAGACAGGGACTCAAACCCAGGATCTCCTGCTTACATGGCAGACACTCAATCCATCTGAGCCACCGAGTGCACAGAGGATAGCGTGACTGTAGGGATTTATCCCTTGCAAGCTCCCCGTGAGACCTACATTCCCAACTTAATGTCCATACTCTACATTCGTAGTGCCGCTGACCATTACACTCATTATTCGCGGCAATCTTACCGAGTCCCATAAGAGTTCGAACAATGTGTGTGGGTCCAGCACAGAAGAAGAAGAAGAAGGTCAATGGATGGTTAGCCTTAACTATATGAAGATGGTATCTGTTTTTCCAGACATGTAAGCAGGAGATCCCGGGTTCGAGTTCCGGTCGAGGCACACATTTTCAACTGTCCCCATTGATGTATATCAACACCTGTCAACAGCTTAGGGTCCTGATTTAAGTATCATTTCAATATAAAGAAAATATTTTGTGTAGCGGTTACTTACAGACATTTGTTGATCACAGTATTTTTACGTTTCTTAAAATGCTTAGACATTCTCATGAAATACAGGTTCTGGCACGGTAAAACCAGAATCGAAAAATAAAAATTCCATTGGTGTGGATAATATATCTAGCAAAGTACAGAAGTACTGCTACAGATTTATTCTTGAAATCCTTTGTTACATTTTTAATGAGTCCATAAATCGAGGTACTGACCCTAATAGACTCGAATAAGCAATTGTGGAACCACTGTTCAAAAAAGGTTAAAGCTGATGTTTCCAGCTATGGCCAATTTCATTGTTAACAAGTCTCTCTAAAATCCTAGAGAAACTAATGTTCAAGAGAATCATGGATCATCTTAATAAAAATCAGTTTGGATTCCAAACGGGTACTTCAACAGAACAGGCCACTTTGTCATTTGTCAACCAACTCTTGAAGCAATAAACAATAAAAAGTCACCGGTTGGAATCTTCTGTGATCTGCCCAGAAGCATGTGACTGTGTAGATCACAAACTTTTACTTACAAAGGCTGAGTGCTATTAATTAAATGGTAAAGTTAGGATGTTGCTTAAGTCATATCTAGATGACAGAAGGTGGTATTGAACAATTCTGCAATGGCAACTGCCTGCTCTGACTGGGGCACAGTAA
Organism: Schistocerca americana; assembly: GCF_021461395.2. Classification (NCBI taxonomy): domain Eukaryota; kingdom Metazoa; phylum Arthropoda; class Insecta; order Orthoptera; family Acrididae; genus Schistocerca; species Schistocerca americana. Next base: position 592,683,968 of record NC_060121.1, on the reverse strand, counting down.
AATGTGGAGTGCCACAGGACTCAGCACTTGGTCCCTTACTTTTCCTCATCTTTATCAATGATCTGTCATGCTGTCAGACACAAAAAGCACACTTCAACCTGCTTACTGATGTCACAACCATTATGATTGACACAACAGCCAATTGCAGTCTAGAGAACACTGCGACCACATATTGATATAAAATATGGTGATAAAGAAATATGTTGACTCTTCCAAATTCCTGGGATTACACATGAACAACAATCTAAACTGGCCAGTTTGCATCAACGACATATGTAAAAGACTGCATTCAACTGCATTTGCCATTCGCTCAATTTCATCTGTTTGTAAGTTGGAAACAATTAAAGCTGCATACCTAGGATTTTCCATACACTTATGACATTTGGCACCATATTTTGGGGTAACCAGTCATGAGCAAATGAAGTCCTTATAGCACAGAAAAGAGTCATCAGAATTATGGTTAGAGTGCAGCCCAGATGCTCTTGCAGAAACTTATTTAAACAGCTTGGGATCCTCACCACGTGCCCTGTGAACAATAATCATACAATTTACAAAACAAACAATGAATATCATGATACAAGAAGGAAACATGATTTTCCAAATGATATAAAAATCTCAACACATTAAAGAAAGGAGTAAATTAGTCAAGCATTAAAGTATGCAATAAATTTCCATTACATGTTAAATTAGTCATTGGGTATATGACTAAATTCAAGAAACAGCTGAAATTTTATGTTTTGAATACTAATCCGACATGTGCTACATCCTAGTGACCAAGCGAGGTGGCGCAGTGGTTAGCACACTGGACTCGCATTCGCGAGGACGGCGGTTCAATCCCGTCTCCGGCCATCCTGATTTAGGTTTTCCGTGATTTCCCTAACTCGCTTCAGGCAAATGTTCTAAGTAAATTGCAATGTTCTTCCCATGTCTTGGACACTAGGAGCATGTCATCTACATAGATTATTATCAATAAATTCTTACCCAGCAGAGCTTCCACGAGTCTTATGAATACTGACACTGAGGTGTGGCCAAGCGGTTCTAGGCACTTCAATCTGAACCGTGCGACCGCTACGGTTGCAGGTTCGAATCCTGCCTCAGGCCTGGATGTGTGTGATGTCCTTAGGTTAGTTAGGTTTAAGTAGTTCTAAGTTCCAGGGGACTGATGACGTCAGCTGTTAAGTCCCATAGTGCTCAGAGCCATTTGAACCAGTACTGACACTGAGATGTTTAATCCAAAGGGCAACAATGTAAATTGATATGATGTACCCTCGTACAAAAGAGCAGTAAATTTCTTTGAAATTTCATCAAGTTTGACTTGGCATTACCCAGGCATGAGATCTATCTAGATAAAACACTTTTCTTGCTCAAATTTAAGCAATATTTCATCTGTACTGACTCTCTTTCAAGTTCTACCTGCTTATTTAGAGTATATGCATCTGTCAATGGACGTACTCCCCCCCCCCCCCCCCCCCCTCCTCTCTGCCCATCGCTTTATACACTACTGATAATGGGTTATTGCATACACTAGAACTCCTTTCTATTATTACTCCATCTAACATTTTATTAGTCTCCTCTTGTACGACTGGTCGTACACTTAATGGCACCGGACAGGGTTTACAGAAAAAAGGTGATTCATTTTTTATCTTAAATCTACATACATAGTTACCAAGTGCTCCAGGTTTATCTGAGAGAACTTTACTATCTATCAATAATGTATGGTATAGATCAGTTTTCTATAACTTAGTTAACAGTTGAGATTCATAAGCTTTTGTCCTAGTTAGTTCTTGCAACATACTTTTCGTGTCCAAAGTATTTTCAAAACTCCATCACAGCACTCATTGCTACAAGGCAGATGTTGTATGTCTTGGCACTACCAGTAATCTTCCCAATAAATGGTACTACAAATACTTAGTCATGTTCAGTACATTTTAATATCTGTGCAGAAAAATGCAGCAGTACTTTGAGTCCCATCAGTCAGTCAATGAATCCCTAGTAACAACTACAAATTTACATTAGGCACTACTAAGCATGGCTACATAAATGTAAATATTTTTAATGCTATCTGTAACTGCACTTCATACTTAATTTGTCTTGCTTTGCTTCCAGTTATTCCTACTACATGTATCCCAATGACCAGTAGTATTGGATTCACTTCGAACAAAGACTCAGACACAATAGAAATTTCATTTCCAAAATCCAAGTACACACTCACTTCCTGATTGTCAATCATTCCCAAAACATTAGTTTAATAAATTCGATACCAGCGAGTAACCAGTTTCATAGTAGTGTGATGTCACTAAAGGCAACCAACCTTTTTTCATATGGACCTACACTCAGTTGGACATGTCCTGAATCCTGACTCCTTAGCTAGGACATTGACCGTTTTATGTTACTGTTGTTGTTTGGCTTGTCGAAAAAGGCTGTACTATTCTAGAACCTCCCTTTAGGTTGCTATTTGTAAATGTTTGTTTATCAACTTTTCATGCTCCATTTCTTTGTTATTTAGATTTACTATTCTGACTTTTATTTACCTGACAATAATTAGCTTCTCATATTTTCTGTTATTTAGGGTTAAATTTACCTCCTTCCTGGCGCATATCCCCATGACTGGGATTACTGCACTCATTATTCATCGTATCTAGATTTTCATCAAATAACAGCAATTCATTCACAGTAGATCAACCTCTATGTAAAATTATCTTTCTTATGTAGTACGGTGCCTTACCAATACCTTTGCTAGGTTTACTTAGATGTTGGTAGATGCCGTTCTGTATACTTTTTGAAACTACCACCTGAACTGTTAAAATATTTTGAGTGTAATGATTCTCATGTCAATTTCTCTTGTATTGTTCTAGTATTTCTCCTATTGCCCCAAGAGGTAAGTGGGCATATCCCGACCCCAGTGTCCCCTAGCAAATAGCTCAAAATGAAATCTATCATTCTAATGTCTTTAACAATGTGGGAAAAGACAGATTACTACTTACCATAAAGAAGACAGATTAAGTTGCATACGGGCGCATTGTTAATATTCCCACTTGGAATTTCCATTGCTTGAATTTCCTAGAGTCTTTCAGTTTGGGGTAATGACCTGAAAAGCACTCACTGAAAGTAAGTTGGATGTACTTCCCCCATCTGGTTTAAACTTTCAAAAATGCTTATAAAAGTTCATTCCACTTCCTTACTGTAATTCCTCTAATAGTATTGTTGCATTGAAGGGTTTACTTACCTTTAACTTGACTTTCTAGTAATTCCCTTCTAGATTTTGCCTATTCGTCCCCAGAAAGCTGCCTATTTCGTAAAGTGCGTGAAGTCTCCTGAAATTTCTGATCTAACAATGCTTATATTTTTCCCTTCGAACCTAAATGTATCTCATGTGAATATATGGAATTACCGTTATCGCTTCTCTGTTCTAAAACCTCTGTGCATTTGCGCATCTGATAACTGAGCTTTTACCAACTTACATTTTGCTTCTGCGAACTTACGTAAACTATCTATGTCCATATGCAGATCTTTAATACATTCATGTATCCTTCCCAAACTAAGTCACAATATTTCAAGACTTCAGTTTGTATTTCTTCTTGTAACACACTGAGTCTTTGCTCTAGCCCTTGTCCTAAATGATCTGACCGTCTCAACCCTCTTGTAGCCTTAAGTTGATGTATTAATTTTGAAGTAAGTTAATAATTTGATCTGCTGGTTACATTTTCACAGCATTTGGCACAGTAAGTTAATGACACACTACAGGGGAGGTAGCAACACTAGAATTTTGTATAATCATTTTTCATAATACTCATCTTTTATTCTTCTCCTTTGTTGTAAGTGGTAGGCTTGTAGCCCATTCTCACATTTTGTATACTGGTCTAGAAGATCTCAGCTTTTTAATAATAATAATAATAATACATCGGCTACACCATTGCAATTTCATAACCACTTCTACATCCCTTTAGATCACATAACATCAACAGATATGAAGAAAGTAAATTGGAAAAAGAAAACACTACATGGCGAGCACCCGTATCATCTAACACAGCCACACATCGATCAAGACGCATCCAACGCATGGCTAAGAAAAGGCAATATATACAGTGAGACAGAAGGATTCATGATTGCAATACAGGATCAAACAATAAACACCAGATATTACAGCAAGCATATTATTAAAGATCCCAATACCACAACAGATAAATGCAGACTTTGCAAACAACAAATAGAAACAGTAGATCACATCACAAGCGGGTGTACAATACTAGCGAATACAGAATATCCCAGAAGACATGACAATGTAGCAAAAATAATACATCAACAGCTTGCCTTACAACATAAACTTATAAAACAACACATTCCCACATACAAGTATGCACCACAAAATGTACTGGAGAATGGTGAATACAAATTACACTGGAACAGAACCATTATAACGGATAAAACAACACCACATAACAAACCTGACATCATACTCACCAATAAAAAGAAGAAATTAACACAACTAATCGAAATATCCATACCCCATACAATAAATATACAGAAGAAAACAGGAGAAAAAATTGAAAAATACATCCAACTGGCTGAGGAAGTCAAGGACATGTGGCATCAGGATAATGTTGACATTATACCAATTATACTATCAACTACAGGAGCCATACCACACAATATCCACCAGTACATCAACGCAATACAGCTACATCCAAACGTATATACACAATTACAGAAATCTGTAATTATCGATACATGTTCAATTACCCGAAAGTTCCTAAATGCAATGTAACATATACCGTACAGTTAAAAAGAAGTCATGCTTGATCAAGGTGCACGTCACTTTCCATTTTTAACCAGACATAACGTCTAAGAAAGGAAAGACATGATAATAATAATAATGTGAACACTGATGGGCTTTCTGTTGTTGAATAGATATACTTTCAGTCATTTCACTTCACAATACAAGTCAGCATCAACCTTCATGCTAACACAACACACACAACTTGTACTCCATCCTCACACTTCAAACTCTTACTACAAACTGCCCAAAAACAAAGATTTGCGTCAGACAAGATGTAACAAAGAAAATACTATCATACATCATTCTGTTTGTGCTAAATCACCTTTGAAACTTACATTTCAAAAAATAAAGTACACATATTGTTTATCACTGCTTATCTTTTTAAGAAATCCATAATCATTATCGTAATTACATTAAGTGTTCATATATCTTGACATTTATACATTTTCATATAGCTATGTGTTACTGGATTTATGGGTTTTGAGTCTCCAACTTGGGAATCAGTCATTTCATATGATCCAAGATCAGTACATTTATCTCATGATAGCTAGCTTTATAACGTTGCCTCCCCCAAGAATTTTGAAAATGTAAAATGCAAGGAAAATTTTGATACAAAATAATAAAACTGATTGTGCCAACAAGATTTTCAGTGTAGCAAATCAACATTCGTAGGTTCTTCATTACATGATATACAACATTTTTGACTTCATTAGTATCATTACTCCATTTAAATGAGGACGAGAGTAAAATTTCGCTTTACAAAATTCTTTTCTCGCAAATTTTCGAAACAATTACAAAGTCTGACCTTTTATCTATTTTCAGTTGTCAGATTGTTACCAAATGTTATATAACATACAAAGGGATGAGCAAAAGGTGGTACATATAACAAAAATATCTACTTGGAACTCTGCCCTTTGACATAAAGCTACATACATTTATTTTATCATAGAGGTGTGACAGTATGTTATTTTCTACTTTATTTATTTTCGTGTTCCATAGATTCTTGATGCGAGTGTATCACTAGGATGGAGGAGGAGGAGATTAGTGTTTAACGTCCCGTCGACAACGAGGTCATTAGAGACGGAGCGCAAGCTCGGGTGAGGGAAGGATGGGGAAGGAAATCGGCCGTGCCCTTTCAAAGGGCACTATAAAACTGTCAAAGTCAATTTTTGGGAGAGAAGAACTTAAGTTTCTTGAACACTTGGCAGGCATGAATGGAATAAAATCAGATCCAGACAGGATAAGAGCTATAAAAGGAAGTCCAGAACCTAAAAGTATGAAACAATTGAAAGCATTTTTGGAACTTGCTTGAGTCTGTAGGAAATATATTCAAGGTCAACCTACGAATAACACTTAGTTATTAAACTCGTTGAAGCAAAACACTACATGGATTTGTGTAATGAAGAGTCTAAGGCTTTTAACAAGATTAAAGAAGCTCTAGTAGAGGCACCCATTTTAAAACACCCATGTACGGAGAAACCTTTTAAGTTAGGTACTGACACCTCAGAGTATGGAACAGCATGTAAGTTCTTTCAGAGAGAGTAGGATATTAGCAAGGGACTAGCTTTTGAGAGCCGAGCTCTAACCAAACATGAGTTGAACTACATGGTACCAAGGAGAACTTACTTGCTATAGTGTGAATATAGAAATTTCAAACTCTTATTTGGGGATCTAAAATAAAAGTGTATAATAATCACCAAGCACTAGCATGCCTTATGGAAATTCGACCACTGCAAAGCACATTAATACACTGAGTACTATTCTTGCAAGAATATCAGACTGAAAGCAACTATATGCAGGGTTCAAAAAATGTAGTTCCTGATGCATTCTCACACTTATCATTGGACATGAATGATTTAATAAGAACGGAACATCTTGGAGTTACCGTCAACATTACTTTTTATCAATAAGTTACACTAATAACGAAGTAAGAAACCTAGCTTACGAATAAAAAAGGACATTATTGATGATCCATATTTTGGGGACAGGTGGAAAACTTTAGACCATCAGGGACAATTGATAACGGTATGGTAGAATGGATTATGGTAAATGATGTTCTGTTTTGGAGAGTAAAGAAAATTAGACTGAAATGGAGACAGTGTATACCGAAATCTGTGTAGCCTTATTTGATTACATTTATACATCAAGGGTATGGACACTTTAAGGTACAAAAATGTGTTCAATATATGATAAAATTTTACTACTTTATGAACTTAAGTAAAAAAGCACTGTCTGTACTATGTACATGTGAAACATGCAAAAAGATGAAAGACTACAATCAAGCGAAAATGTATAACTTATACCCAATAATACCTAAAGACTAATGTGACCTCACAGCTGCTAGCTGCTGGTTTCTTTGGCCAGTTACCAATCATTAGAGGAGGTAACAAATATTTGTACTAATTGCATGTTGGTTTAAGTATGTTAAACTCTATCCTAATAAGCATGAAAACATGAAGATGGCAATTAGATGTCTACAGGAATATTTCTCAGATATAGGAAAGCCACGTAGATTGTTGACAGACATGGCCCACAGTTTATCAATAAAGCCTTTAAAGAGTTTTTAGCATGCGAAAATGTTAGATACATTGCTATGTCTAAATACCACCCACAAACTAACCGTTGTGAATAATGAAAGAAATTGCTAGGCTGTGTAGGACCTATTGTTCAATGTGGCATACAGGTTGAGTGCAACTGATCCCCAAATTCCAAGGGTAATTAATGAATCACGACATTTAACAACAGGATTGTCACCTATGGAAATAATGGATAAGCCATTAATAGAAGAACCCTCGATAAAATTATTTAGTTCACCTCAGGCTGAAACTAGAGCGATAGAGGTGGTACATCAACAAGAATAGAAAAACATGACAGTGTGTGAATATGCAAGTGAAACAGTATAACATGCAGGTGCAAACACCAGAATTTAATACTGGAGGTCGGGTCATTCCATATCAAATCACCCAATAAAAAATAAATTTTACACCCACCTCCTTAGATTTTCATGAAATTTGGCTCAAATGATTCTAATACCATCCTGACAACACCTGCAATGTTTTTTGCTGTATCTCTTACAGTTTTTTTTATAAATTTTTAAAGTTTTTATGTTTTGCGTTTTCTGAACCTTCGGAAATGGTCAGTTTAATTTGTATTCAAAACTTTAAATTTGCTTATCTTAAAAACTCTTTTAGATAACATCATGAATTTTTGCAGCAAATTTATTTATTATACATATTTGAAGATAAAAATGATGCTATTAAAATATATTAATATTTTCTATGGAAAAAAATATATATATATGTATTTTTTTCTTTTTTTTTTTTTAACGGATGTTTTGTTTTATAAGAATTGCAATATCTCGAGTCTCAGACCTGATAGAATGCTCAAATTTGTTTTAATTTACTCTTAAACATATAGGCTACTTGATAAAACAAACATAATGATGGCTTTTTAACATGTTTATTAATTATAGTAGATTACATTAGAATTATGTACAAAGATAGTTTACTTACGACACTTATGTATAACCCAACTGATTGCTTGAAACATTGAATTTTTTTGAGTAATTTTGTATTTTTAATAAACATTAATGCTGATTCAAACTGTTTTTCCACTTCATCCAAGAGCTTTCAGTTCTTTTGATACAGTCTTTTTTGAAGTAATACATTCTCCCAGTGCCGCTTGATTGAGGTGCATCTACTACACAGACTATGTGCTCCAAAGGCACTATGCAGGAATCTTCTCTTTCAGGCCAATAAAATGATGCACCGGGTCCTGAAGGATGTAGAAATAGAATTTCTGTGTCTTCTTCATCATTGAATATTGTTTTTACCAGTCCAAAGTACCAGTTACCATCATAATTTGCAGCCATATAGCAATTTATGGATGGTTCAACACGAACCCAATCAGAAGAAGAATGGAAAGAAAAGACTAAGGAGGGTTTTACACTATCTGTAGTCCTTCTAATTTCAAGGTTGTTTGTTGGAAGTGGTTTGAAGTTATGAAAACTTCTAGTTCCAGGAATGGTTCGGGTTGCTGAAAAACGGTTTTCTAGTTTTAACCGTAGCAAATCAGCTTCTTTTTTGTCAATAAAGTGAAAATGAATGTTTTCAATATTTTTTTCACAAAACTTATACACATCGATTGCTGTCATTATTTGTTCTTTGTCTGAAAGCTGTAGACTGGCTTTCCTTAAAATTCTTTTAATAGTTCCTCCTAGGCCATCACAAATTGACTTCCCATGACTTGTTGCAAAAAAAGAGTGTTGGGCCTTCAAATTAAAGTTTCTCAAGTGTTCAGTCAAATTTTTAAAACTGTTTCTATTTTTGTACTGCCCAGCACAACCATCTGTAAAGTAGTGAACTGAGTCAATGTCAGTATGATGTAATGACAGCCACTTTGTAATTTCTTTTTGTACAAAGTTAACAAAACCAGTGTCATGTTCTTGGTCATCACTAATAAAACAGTGGTTGGAAACAAAAACATTGTTTTCCTCATTTCTTAGAAAAACTCCAACTGGGTGTGGAGTACAACCACCTCTATTCCAGTGGTAACTTTGGATCTCATTTTGTATAACAAAGGAATAATTTTCACTGAAATCCATCACAATAATTGCTGTTTTGGGTGGTGGGTCTTCTTTGAATATTTTAAAAGCTGCTGATTGGGATTTTGCTATAAACGAGTGTGGGGTGAGCTTTTCCAATGACCTAACCAATAAAGAAATGTAGTCTTCAACACTGATAGACTGTTTGATCATTTCTGCCCTGTCTGTGTTAACCCACTGACTGATTACAATTTCTTCTTCTAAATCATAATCTTCACTTAGTTTTTCAGTTAAGCACTCTGTTAGTGCAGTATTTGCAGGACAGCTGTTGCAATGATGTAGCATGCAGTTTTGGTTTTCTGTGTTGCACACAAACATCTTAATTAGATCTTTATAAGATTCTTCAATTTTCACAGCATCCAGTAATAGTTTAACATTCTGGTGGATACTGCATACACATACAGTGTGTGTGCCTGCAGCACCAGCAAGGATACACCATTTAGGTCTCAAGAAACAAAATTTTGAAAATACTACTTCTACCTCGGGATCTCCCATTTGAAAGAATAATAGAGTTCTCTCAAGTTACACAAAATGAGTCTTTTTTGCATGTACACATTTTTTTGAACACTTACTTTGTCTTTTGTTCCAGGTAGCACTCTGGAACTTTCATCCTTTTCATAAAAATCTGTTACAAGTCTTACTGTATTTTCAGAAAGAGTTTTACATTTTTTTGGACCAGGAGTTTCCAAAATACCCTTTTCAGATTTTAGCTTTCTAGCTTGTCGCACCATGTACTCACTTACATTAAGTTCTTTCATCACTTTATTTCGAGTCCAAGAATCTGGAGCCAAGGTCAGAATCTGGATTTTTCTAGACCTCCCAACAGATGAAATCTTCTCTTTCATAAGAGAAATCATTACATCAAAATCCTTTGCTTTCTCAACCGCATTTTATCTTCTTCGTCATCATCAGAACTTGGTGCATCATATTTTAATGCTTTTGAAACCGCCTTTTTTGCAGTCTTTTCAATACTGCTAACCTTCCTTTTAAAATAAGACCCTTTACTTTGTTCTGACAAGCCATGAAGCTTTATCGGTGTTAAACCTAAATAATCAAGAGCAATGTTTGTTTGTATGAGGGATTCATTTCTGGATTCCAATGATTCTAATTCAACCATGACTTCATCATCTGTTTCACTTTCATTGACTTCAACTCTTAATTTTTCCTCACAAAAGTTACGGCATGTTGAGCAAAGCTTTTGTCCAGGTTTTATGCTAATATTTTTTGTCAGTAATTGTTTAGAAAGATCCAAGACTACACTTTTCAACGATTTTTTGATGAGCTTTTTGTGTTTTTTTAGTGGGTCTACACATGTTGTTTGATACTTTTCAAAAACATTTAAAAAGCAGTAGCTGTGGTGTGAACATATATTCTTAAATTCACAAAGATTAATTCCAGATCGTAAGTGGATCAAATCTTTTTCTTCCTCACTCAATTCTGATACCGGTCTACCCGATGGGAGGTCCTAATCACATGACATTTACATTTATTTAATGACCATCATTTGCATTCAAACCTCAAGAAAGAGACAAGTAAATTTTTCCCCAAGTATGATGGCCCAAACAGAATCAAGGGGGTACCACACCCCAAATCACTAATTTTTATAGAGCCAACAACGGGGAAAGAGAAAGGTTTAAACAATGTGGAAATAGTAAAGAAGTAGAAGCAACAAACCACTTGATAGAAAAAAAAGTCAGTCAGCTATGAATTTGAAGAAAATGGTACAAGATGTGTTATGCCATGATTATCAAGCACTTAACTGACAATTTTTGTTAACTTTAGCAGTAATTTGATATGTTATGGGTGGGTTTGCGTTTAACTTTTATAGGGAAGGTGTGGTATTTGAGCATACTAGACATATCTCTCTATCTATCTATCTACCTCTCTCTCTCTCTCTCTCTCTCTCTCTCTCTCACACCCCCCCCCCCCCCCCCACACACACACACACACACACACACACACAAACAAACACCCCCACCCAAACACACATACATGCCCACAGACTATACACAAACAAAGATGACTTAGGGGTATTCTTTTGTTAGGCTTGTCACTGTTTCAAGAGGAGAGAGGAATAGGACAAGACGTCCTTCTAATAAGCTTGATATAGAAATGACAAGCCAATGTTAAGAAAGAACAGGTGCTTTGGAGGTAGGACAATAGACAGGAGAACTCATAGTGGAAAAGCGAGAGATAGCTGGAGTTTCATGGACGTTGCAGCCTTAAGATGAGGTGAACTGAAAGGGGAGAAGTACTGAAGTACTCAATGAAGCAGTAGAAAAAGAGGGTGAGGTACTTCAAAGTGGGAGTAATCCCCACATAAGGGAGCTTATGCCAGATTCGGATGGACCCAAAGAAAGGAGGACACTTTAGAGGAATGGAGTGGTACATCACAACAACTAGGCCTACAAAACAAGAGGAAAATACTGAATCCCTGGAAGACAGCCTTCAAGAAGGAAGAAATGCTTAAGGGTAATATTCGTGAAGAAAAGGAATAAAGACCCTGCTTAGGGGAGCATCTCCTCCAAACTGGACAATAAATTGAGAAAGTAAAAATTAGCTAACTCTGTAGTTTACCATGAGTATTTGAATCCCTGTATAATCTGATGTTTGATTTTTAAATTACGTATAACAATTGCTTCCTCCGAATGTAAGAATACAAATTAATGGCATTAATAGTTAAAGGGCTGAAAGTGCTCTGAAAGGACACAAGTAATTACGGTTCACTCTATGACACTTTGCTGGCCAAAGTAGAGGACGTATTAAATATAAAACAACAGTTAATGATAATTCTAACTAAAGGATATGTATCTTTGTTCTGGTTGTTAAGTGTATGATCATGACATCTTTTCCCTTAGTGAAGGGATATTTAGTGATCCATGCCATTCATAGAATGGCATGTATCACTTACTTCAAATATATAGCTCAGAGTAAAGATGTGCACGATTGCAATTTGTCTGTAAACATCGGGCCTAATACTGTCGGATGGTATTACTTGACAGGTGCTTAGTCTACCTGCAAGAGACCATTTCGGATTTCTGTGGTGCAAGGAGAATGAAGGAGCTCTGGTGCCATGGAAGACATCTGACACCAAGGAAGACAAATATGATGTGCATAAGCTATTGTTGTTTTATATTATTTGCATGTATGTTAATGAGATGTCTTTGAGACAGCAATGTTAGTTGGTTCACAGAGCAGTAACTTCCCATGTCATGCATCACTGTTCATGAAAGTTTGTGACAATATACAGAGTTAATTGGAAACAATCTACACTTTATTTAAGAAGAGAAGCAGTGTTTTGTTTTGTAACCTCTTCACTTATAGAAGAGAGAAGTTTGATGCCGAAGAACAACTTGGCACAGCATTACTGGATCCTAAAATAAATTAAAAGAGTTTTTTTCTTTATTTACAAGTCTAGTTGTGTAGGAGCAAATTGAGGAGCAAATCTCCAAAGTCATTGAATGTGTTAGTTCACGAAATTACAACATAAAAATAATAACACATAATATAAAATGTTTATGAAACCAAAAAAAGTCAAGCCATAAGTTTAAGTAAATGCAATCAACAATATAACCCAAGAATCAGCTTAATTTTTTAAGGAACTCCTGAACAGAATAGAAGAACTGAGCTATGAGGAAACTCTTCAGTTTCGATTTGAAAGCACATGGATTACTGCTAAAATATTTGAATTCTTGTGGTAGCTTACTGAAATTGGATGCAGCAGTATACTGCACATCTTTCTGCACGAGAGATTGGATTTCTGTCAAGTATTAACTGAGAGAAAACTGCTAATTCTTGGGAATAAGCTGATATTATTAACAAGAAATGACAGTAAAGAATATATACTGTATATTGAGAGGCCAATGTCAAAATACCCAGACTAGTGAACAGGAGTCGACAAGAGGTAAGCAAACTTACACCACATGTTGCCCAAACTGTCCATTTCTGAGCCAAAAATATCCTTTTAGAGTGGGAAGAGTTACCCCAAAATATAATACCATACAACATAAGCGAATGAAAATAAGCAAAGTAGACTAATTTTCACAATCAATTATTTCAGATACCGTTCATTTGGTAAAAACGGCAGCATTAAGTCCTTGAACAAGATCCTCAACATGAGCTTTCCACGACAGTTTACTATCTATCTCAACACCTAGAAATTTGAAGTGTTCAGTTTCACTAATCATATGACCATTCTGTGAAATTGCTCATTAGAAACTGTAAAAACTGTGTCTTACTGTGATTTAGCATTAGTTTATTTTCTACTAGCCATTAACTTATGTCATGAACTGCACTATTTGAAACAGAGCCAATGTTGCACATCCTTTACTGCCCATTAGTGGCATCAGCAAACAGAAATATTTTAGAATTACCCGTAATAGTAGAGGGCATATCATTTATATAGGCCTAAATAAGGAACAGGAGTGGCCCCAACACTGTGTGATGATGGTACGCCACCCAGACACCAAGTCACAGCCATTTTCAACACTGTGAATAATGAGCTGATGCTGCCTGTTGTCAAAGTAAGAGGTGAACCAATCGTGAGCTACTCCCCATATTCTGTAATGGTCCAACTTTTGGAACAATATTTTGTGATAAACACAATCAAATGACTTACAAGTTAAATAAAAAAATATGCCTAGTGTTCGAAACTTTTTCTTTAATCCACCCAGTACCTCACAGAGGAAAGAGAATATAGCATTTTCAGTTGTTAACCCTCTCAGGGGAAGTGGTTCCGTTTGAAACAACCTACAATTTTCTCATTTTGTGGCAAAAGGGCAGTGGCTACATTTGGGGACACCATTGAGCAGCCTAGTTGGTGCTGCCCTCTAGGGGCTGTCACTAAAACTGCTTCAAAATCTGTAAATATTAGCAAGTAGTGAGGCGAGTTGGATAGCCATTTTTGTACGCTGTGCGCGAACGTCTTTGTTCTCAAATTGTGACTGTATTCTTCTGTATTAGGTAACTTTTATGCATGTATTAAATGCAGAATACTGTTCTGTTTACATTAATACTATATGTTCTGCAATAACAACCAAAATAATGCATTTACAGAGTGTCCAGAAAAGGGCTCCCTGATTTCAAAATTAAATATCTCGAAAACAAAGATCTATAGAGGAATGCAGTAAACGGTATGTTTATTGTGAAAGCTGTAAGAAGTTTATACAGCAGTTTGAAATAATAGTTACAAAAGCTGGTAACAGATGACGCTGTACGCTGTACAGCTCATATCAGCATACATAAGTGAAATAATCGTACGAAAACAATCTTTGCCAACAATCACATCACAATGTTTTCAAAATGGTCACCATTGGCACTACAGAGGTGGCGCAAACAAAGAATGAAATTCACCGTCACATTTTGCAGTGTCTCAACCGAAATGGATTCACATGCCACAGAGATCGCCGATTCAAGCTCGTCCAGCGAGGCGGGATGCTTCGGGTAGACCGTGTCTTTCACTGTGCCCCACAAAAAAAAAAGTCACAGGGCACAGGGAGTCAAATCCGGCGAATATGGAGGCCTATCCATGCCTGCACTAGTAAATTTGGGATATTCCAAAGCAATGACTCAATTCCCGAAGTATTCCTCAAGAAAGCGAAACACTTGTTCGGTCCGATGTGGTCAGGCTCCATCTTGCATAAACCATTCAGTACCTGGTCGATCCTCTAACGCTTGCTGTGTGGCGACAAATTGTTCCAGAATTGCAACGTAACGTGCACCATTTCTTGAATTAAAAATGGCCAATAATGCCTCTGCTGCATACTGCAGCCAACACAGTAACTTTAGGAGAATACAGGGGTTTCGCTTCACACCAATATGGCTTTTCGGAACCCCAAAATCGCCAGTTCTACTTATTCACGTATCCATTCAGGTGGAAGTGTGCTTCACCTGTAAACCAGATGCAGCCAACATCAAATCCTTCACTATCAATCATTGTGAGCATCTGATTAACAAAGGCAACCCTTTGTTGCACAGCTCGTACGGGTATGGCCTGGTGCATTTGAATTTTGAATGGAAACATGTGTAGGCTCTTTCTCAGTATTTTCTGTGTGCTGGAACGCTTCAAACCAGTTTCAGATGCAATTCTACGGACGGATGACATTGGATTTCGCTGAATAATTCCAGAAACTGTGGCGATATTTTCAGGCGTAACTGCGGTTTGCCTGCGGCCAACATGCCCCACTAGATCATCAGTTACGCTGCCTGTTCGTTGAAATTTTGCGAAGAGTGTAGGAATGGTTTTCGCATCGGGTCCTTTTGGAACATTAAATCGTGCTTGAATACTTCGCCTTGTTGCCGTAGGACTCTCTTCTAACCTGTGGTACTCTAGCACCAGAAAAATGCGTTGTCCAATGGAGTACATGGTTTTAATCTCTTCCTTCGGTACGCTAACCTCCTTTCACGTTTCAATAGTGGAACTGATCGTTCTGGGCTTTGGATCACTATTTATACTAGGCATTACGTATGGCGATTACAGTGCCATCTGTTAGCAGCTTTTGTAACTATTATTTCAAACTGCTGTATAAACTTCTCACAGCTTTCACAATAAACATATCATTTACTGCATTCCTCTATCGATCTTTGTTTTTGAGATATTTAATTTTTAAATCAGGGAGTCCTTTTCTGGACACCCTGTATTTCCGTGAATGTTGTGGTGGTTCCATTTGAAACCACTGCTCCTGTAGCGACAGCATTAGTAAGTGTGACTATTTTTTTTTTTTTTCCAGTTGCACATGATATATTCTCACAGACTAAAGGATGAGGAAATTCTGGAGTGCCTTTTCGCAGATATTCCTTCAGATCCTGACTCACAGACTGACACTAGCAGTGACAGTGAAAGTGATGTGCTAGCTGAAGACAGTGATCTGGATTTGCGAATGAAAACACCAGTTTTATCTCAAATTATTTCAGAAAGTGAGAGTGAGGACCATGTTGACAATGACAGTGATGATAGTTTCAGCACTAATGATGATTTGCCACTGTCTTCCATTGCGAATTTTTCATGGAGAAAGGACGTCATTGCAATGAACTTTGCCGCCAATTTTTCAGAGGAAGCTGGTGTATGAGGAAAACTTAAAAATGACAGTGAAGGTATGGAACCAGTAGATTTTTTTTGTGACTGTTTTGTGACACTGTGTTAGAACACACAGTTTTCCAGTCTAACCTGTACGCAACACAAACAGGTGGCAATTTCAGCCTCTTTCTAAAGCAGAACTAAAAGTATTTTTGGCGATAAACATTCTAATGGGAATCAAGAAACCTTGTTCTTATCGTGACTGCTGGACTTCCCATAAGGAACTTCGAGATGAGTACATTTCCTCATTGATGTCGGTAAAAAGGTTTAGCTAGATTTTGACACATATTCACATCAATGACAACGCTGTTATGCCTTCAAGGGAGAGCAGAAATTATGACAAATTATATAAAATCTGTCCACTAATCAATCAGATACTGATAATCTTCAAAGAGTTCTATGCACCTACTAAGGAGCAAGCTATAGATGAATGCATGGTGAAGTTTAAAGGATGAATCGCATTCAAACAATATATGTCCCAAAAGCCAATCAAGAGGGGATACAAAATGTGGATCAGAGCTGATAAGTTTGGATATATTTGTGATTTTCACACGTATACTGGAAAAGTTGAAGGCAGTGGAAAAATCCTTAGGAGAGAGAATTGTGAGAGGTATGTGTAAAGGCTTGGAAGGAAAGGGATACCGCATATACTTTGACCATTTTTTTACCAGTGTCTCACTTTTACAGAAGCTGAAAGATGACGGACTTTTTGCCTGTGGAACAATTAGATCACACAGAAAAGGACTTCCTACGTTAATGTGGTGTGCATACTGTACGACCTTCGGTACACACACCATCAGATTATTTGACTTGTTGCTCTAACGAAGTAGGCGAGTGTCAGCTATATGTCTCGTGGTCTTATCATGGCGTGTTTATCTTCTGCCGTTAGGTCAGACGATAGAAATGCCACTTGCCTGCTTAGAGTAGCACATTGACGGTGACCAACTTTAAACAGAACTTGATTAATTTTCACACACATTTATTAAAATAATAACAAGCATAAAATTACTTTACTTGGTTCTGGATGCTATTTACAACTGACAATCTGAAGTTGCTTTGGTCTTGGTACGTTAATCTTATTCTCACATATCTCTGATACTTGACAAAGTGTCCTCTTCATGGCTAGGACAGGAATATGACAAGCTTATTAGCCGCAGACTGAAACTTGGCTATAGACTGGTACAGACAAATGCAGACTAATGCAGACTGATGCAGACTGACTAATCGGAGGTCTGTACACTCGTTATAATACCTCGTGCGTTCATGTATCACTGCGCGAGTGTGATCCGTGAGGAGAAAAGGTTCTACGTTAGCAGCAATCTCATTGGCTGCATTACATATTAATACGCAGATTGAAGGAAGTAGAATTTGGTCCGTCTCTAAGACAGCGCCATCTCATAGTGCGGAGACGGACAAGCGCTGCGCCTGTGCTGTTGTGCTTAGCGGGGGCGCGCTCTAGTGGGAAAGTTGTGTACGCGCTGACTATGCGGAACTATGTACACAACAGTTAAAAACAGACAAAGAGTTGCAAAGAGGAGAATTTGAGTGGTCTGTTTGTTCTGATGGCATTGCCTGCATCAAATGGAAGGAAAAACGTGTAGTCATGTTGCTGTCTACAATTGATTCGCCTTTATGTGTTGAAGTCAGCTGTAAAGAAAAGGATGGAAAAATCACAAAGGTACCTCACCCAAAAATAGTAAAATCATATAATGCAAATATGGGATGTGTCGATAAGGCAGATATGATGAACAGTTTTTATGCAATAGACAGGAAATCACGAAGGTGGTGGCTAAGATTACTTTGGTATATAGTCGATATTTCTATTGGAAATGTACTTATTCTCTTTCGATTATGTAATCCAACAACGAAGCAAGTGCTAAAGGATTTTCGAAGACGTGTTGCCACAGTCCTGGTAGGCAGTAATGCCTTCAAAGATAGTCCTGCCATCCCAGTACACCGCCAGAATCATCTGCAAAAAAATACAAAACTGTTGTTCCCCATGAGAAACATATATCGGAAGCAAAACATCTGCCAAAACATGGAACCTCAAGGCACTGTGTGCACTGCAGCACAAAGAAAGAACCCCACAGAAGCAGATGGACATGTAGTCACTGACAGGTAGCCTTATGCTTATCTGCAGAAAGGAACTGCTTCTTACTGTATCATCAAAAGTGATGACATTTAGCGGGTAGTGGCTCCATTTGAAACCACCCTGTATGTGTCCAGTTTATGTATATATCATTTAATTTTTACATATTTCTGTCTCACTGTATGAAAATTAATACAATTAATACAAGAAAAAATTAAAAATAATTTTTTTTTTTTAATTTTGCCCCTGAAAGGGTTAAATGACTTCTAAAGCCAAACTGTACATTTGATACATCTATAGATACACAGCATTTTCAGTAACTTTAGCAAACACCGATGGCATAGAAATAGGTCTACAATTGTCTACATTATCTTTTTCTCCCTTTTTATAAAGCAGCTTTACTACTGGGTACTTTAATCATTCAGGAAACTGATCATTCTTGAAGGAAAAATTACAAATCTGGCTAAGTACACGGCTAACAAGTGCAGCATAGTACTTTAATACTCTGCTAGGCACACCATCATATACCTGAAAGTCATTAGTCTTCAGTGATTTAATTACTGACTCAGTCTTCCCCTTGCCAGTATCACAGAGGGGTATTTCAGACATCAGTCTCATAAAGGCATTTTCCAAGAGAGTTATATAATTCCCTGTAGAAACTAAGTCTTTATTTAATTCACCAGCAATGCTATTTATTTACTTTTATTTAATTATTTATTGTTCCATGGGACCAAAGTATGGAGAAGACTCCATGGTCATGGAATGAGTCAATACGTCAAGCTCATCCAAGAATTGCGCACGGCGGGCGTGCCCGCGCCCCGCGGGCGCCAGGCAACGTAGTTCAGCGCCCCGTCTGCAACCGTGTGTCACTAGTGTCGCCATAGGAGCGAGAGAGAGAGAGAGAGAAAGAGAGCTACTGAGCGAGTGAGGCCGCACAGCACTGCTCTGAGCTGGACTGTCCCGCAGTCAGATCCAACGCAAACAAAATAACAGAGAAAGTGCACCTCTCTAAAAGAGACCGATGAGTGGTAAAACAAGCAAACTATACCGTTTAGGTTACAACTGGTGTTTGTGTGGCAGAATTACTATGCAAAGCTTAAGAAAACAATATCCTAAACAAGAATCGAAGAACATCTTAGTTGTTTTCTGACCCACAGGTTCATTCTATTAGTACTGCAAATGCACACTCGTCATATGTACAGTAGGCGTCTTCTGAAAAATATACCAGTTTCTTAAATGAACTAGAGTCATAAATATTCTATTTTAGAAATAATTTTATGTAAGGGATATAGAGTCTCATTCTTACTGTTAGCAGTTATAGGTAAATATTTTTTGTTATACTTTGGGTTACATCTTTTTGTATCCCTTTTCAGAGTTAGAAATCAGATCCTTAGTTTGCTGTTTTGTAGGTAATAATTTTAACCAACCAAGTTTATTTAAAACTTATTAAAAAATAGAATTAAGGTTATAAAGCTCTTTAATTCTTACACTCAACATTGTTAAAGAAGACAATTAACATTTTACACTTTTTTCTTTTTCGAGGTAACGGTTTTGTCTGTGTTCGGTACAATTTTCCGTGAAACTGATAACCTCAAAGAATTAGTCAAATTTTTATCGCCGAGTATTGCACGGTTCTTAGCTTTAGCAAGCTTTAAAAGAGAGAAAAAGCACTAACAGATATATGTGCAAGCAAACATTGAGAGAACTTCGACCGCATGCTTGTGCAGAAGAGGATATTTCTCTTGTGGAAGGCAGCAGTAAAGTCATCCAAAGTTTTGCACATGAGAAAGCAGTCCTTCAGGCGGATATCGCACTGCAGGTCAATCAGTTCTAGCTGAAGCACTTGTGAGACGTCACCTGCCACAAGGGAAATTGGGCGAACAAATATATCTAAGGCCGGTTGAAGCTCACTTATTTCCAACATCTGATTTCAAACTGTTCTTGTAATTCGCAAATGATTTGAACATAATGATGTTTTTCACAAAATTATTAAGTGGTTCTCAGCAACGGACTCTCTTTAAATTTTGATAAAACACAGTATATACAGTTCTGTACAGCAAATGGCACAACTCCAGTAACAAATATAGACTTTGAACGGAAGTCTGTAGCTAAGGTAGAATTTTCAAAATTTTTAGGTGTGTCCATTGATGAGAGGTTAAACTGGAAGCAACACATTGATGGTCTGCTGAAACGTCTGAGTTCAGCTACGTATGCTATTAGGGTTATTGCAAATTTTGGTGATAAGAATCTCAGTAAATTAGCTTACTATGCCTACTTTCATTCACTGCTTTCGTATGGCATCATATTCTGGGGTAATTCATTGTTGAGTAGAAAAGTATTCAATGCTTAAAAACGGGTAATCAGAATAATTGCTGGAGCACACCCACGGTCACCCTGCAGACATCTATTTAAGGATCTAGGGATCCTCACAGTATATATATTCACTTATGAAATTTGTTGTTAATAATCCAACCCAGTTCAAAGGTAATAGCAGTGTGCATAGCTATAACACCAGGAGAAAGGATAATCTTCACTATGCAGGGTTAAATCTGACTTTGGCACAGAAAGGGGTAAATTATGCTGCCACAAAAGTCTTTGGTCACCTACCAAACAGCATCAAAAGCCTGACAGATAGCCAACTAACATTTAAAAATAAATTAAAAGAATTTCTAGATGATAACTCCGTCCACTCATTGGCTGAATTTTTAGATATAAATTAATGGAAAAAAAACAACTACTTTAACATTAGTGTCATGCAATATTTTGTGTAATGTAATATCTTGTACAGACATCTTTTATTAACCTGACATGTTCCACATCATTACGAAGTGTTGTATTCATGATCTCTGGAACAAGTATTAATCTAATCTAATCTAATCTCTAATCTGAAAAATCCACATCTTCTTTAACGCTGTCTAGTGCAGGAAAGTGTCCACAATTCTTCTCGCGCAATTGTTTTTCTTTTTAATGCTTGAATCGTCTGCACTAAATCAACAACATAGTGATTTTCACGTTGGAGTGAAATGTTCAAAGTATTTAAATGACCAGTAAGGTCACTCAAAAAAGCCGAATTAGCCACACACTTAGGATCACAAAGTAATACTTCTGTACGTCCTTTCATTTCCAAAAAGTTATTTATTTTGCTCCTCAGGGAGAAAAACCGATGAAGCACCTCTCCTCTGCTCAACCATTTTACTTCGGCGTGGTAGGGGATGTCCAGGTATTCCACTTTGATATCAGCCAGAAATTCTTTAAATTGGCGATGTGCGAGTTGATGTGAGCGAAGATAATTAACCGTTGGAAGAACTGTGTACGTAAAATTTTTTATGTTCACAATCTTCGCACAAAGTACCTCCTGGTGTATCAGACAATGGACTGTCGCGAAAAAGGAACAGGCAACTTCAGCCATTTTTGACCTCACGTAACTCAGAAATCCAGTGCGTATTCCTGGTAGCACATGGGCTCCATCCGTTGTTACACTGGTCAGGAGTCCCCATTTTAAACCCATTGGCTCTAACACCTTTTCCACGGCTAGAAAAATATCCAAACCCGTGGTTGTGCCTTTTAATGGTATAAGATTGAGAAACTCTTCAGTGACACGCAGATTGTCGTCGACACCTCAAATGAACATGACGAGCTGATATATGCCCGCAAAATCCGCGGACTCGTCAAGAGCGATATAAAATGAAATTAAGTTTGCCGCTCTCTCCATTAATTGCTGCTCCATATCTGAGGCCATATCTTTGACTTGGTGAGCAACAATTTGGGGCAAAAGAGCTATTTTTTCAAACTTTTCCATCAGGTCTGCTGGACAAATACAAGCTGCTGAGTCGACCAGGCAATCCTTGATGAGATTCTCAGCACCAAAGGGTTTCCCTGCTTTCCCAATTCTTAGCGAGCATTTGTAACTTACGCGCAAACTTTGCCCACCTGTTTCCCACTCGTACCATGGCAAAAAAGAACATGCAATTAATTTTGTACAATCCTGTTTTTAAAACACTTTTATCACTTTAACAACTAATTGTATCATTCATTGAAACTCAAATAAAAAAGATTGGTTTCAGATGTGTTTTCGCAGAGTTCCGCTGAAAAGGACAGTGGTCGCAAAATAAATTTTTATCTATTAGAATATTTGCGTTTTAATTAATTGAAAACAGATCAAACTTCAAAATTTGCTTTCCCATCCATAAAAATTGTGTTTTAATTAATTGCAAGCAGATCAAACTACAACATATGTTTTCCCATACATAAAAACAAAGAATGACTCTTAATGACACTTTGCTGCCTGAGAGCGCGTTTTTGACAGCTTTTCAGAAAGTGGCAAAAAATAACGTACCTGACTGCAACCCAAATACAAAAATTAACCGAAAAGAAATGTTCCTTATTGCTGACAATCTGATATTCCATAACCGTCACATTGCTAAGTGACATATCAGATTATAAAATATAGTTTTATTTATAATCTTTATAAATAATAAAGAGTCATACGATAGGAAACACTTACCTCCATGTAATACTGCTTGAAATTTTCTTTCAGTTCTTCAAGCTTTGACTGGCGTTCCTCTTGTGACAAATTTTCGAACTGATCTTTGTGACAGGTATTAAAGTGCGTTCAGTCTAGTACTTTTTTAAATACATGATGTTTCGATGACATACTAAACATTTGGCACGATTTTTGACAGCAGTGCGCAGGAAATTAATTTCCCTCTCAAGTTTAAATAGTGCGGACGCGCCGCTCCCCTTTCGTTTTGTCTGCTGCTGTTGACCATTCATCTCGATCCACTGTAGCCTTGTGTCTATTGGCTAATGGCTTTGTGTCGCATTTGACCGCTGCTGCTGCAGCAGTCTGTCGTCCGTACAACGTACAGCGGCATGGCGAGGCACGGCGGGCGTTACGCACGGCCAGCTAAACGACATTGCTCGGCCACTGCGACAACATACGAATTCGCCCGGGGCGCTGGCCGTGGGCGATAGCGGGCGCTAGCGCTCCAGGGGCACAGTTTGGACGAGCCTGCAATATGTGAAATTATAACACGATAGTAGAACAAGATACAATGAAATATAAGAAACATATTCAGTAAGTTTAAATAAAGAAAATCAACAATGTAACACTGGAATTTGCTTAATTTTTCAGCTCTTCCAGGAGCTCCTCAACAGAATAGAAGGAGTGAGCCATGAGGAAACTCTTCAGTTTAGACTTAAAAGTGTTTGGGCTACTGCTAAGAGGGTACTTCATATCAATTCAGATTGTTGCCCTTTGGATTAAACATCTCAGTATCAGTACTGGTTCAAATGGCTCTGAGCACTATGGGACTTAACAGCTGACGTCATCAGTCCCCTGGAACTTAGAACTACTTAAACCTAACTAACCTAAGGACATCACACACATCCAGGCCTGAGGCAGGATTCGAACCTGCAACCGTAGCGGTCGCGCGGTTCAGACTGAAGTGTCTAGAACCGCTTGGCCACACCTCAGTGTCAGTATTCATAAGACACATGGAAGCTCTGCTGGGTAAGAATTTATTGATAATAATCTATGTAGATGACATGGTCCTAGCGTCCAAGACATGGGAAGAACATTGCAATTTACTTAGAACATTAGAAAGATTTTATGTTAAAGGAGTCAGTGTAAAACTGTCAAAGTCAATTTTTGGGAGAGAAGAACTTAAGTTTCTTGAACACTTGGCAGGCATGAATGAAATAAAAGCAGATCCAGACAGGATAAGAGCCATAAAAGGAAGTCCAGAACCTAAAAGTATGAAACAATTGAAAGCATTTTTGCAACTAGCTTGAGTCTGTAGGAAATATATTCGAGGTCAACCTACGAATAACACTTAGTTATTAAACTCATTGAAGCAAAACACTACATCGATTTGTGTAATGAAGAGTCTAAGGCTTTTAACAAGATTAAAGAAGCTCTAGTAGAGGCACCCATTTTAAAACACCCATGTATGGAGAAACCTTTCAAGTTAGGTACTGACACCTCAGAGTATGGAACAGCATGTGAGTTCTTTCAGAGAGAGTAGGATATTAGCAAGGGAGAAAATAATACACTAGCTTTTGACAGCAAAGCTATAACCAACCTTGAGTTGAACTACACGGTACCAAGGAGTATTTACTTGCTATAGTGTGAATATAGAAATTTCAAACTCTTATTTGGGGATCTAAAATAAAAGTGTATAATAATCACCAAGCACTAGCATGCCTTATGGAAATTTGACTACTGCAAAGCACATTAATACACTGGGTACTAATTCTTGCAAGAATATCAGACTGAAAGCAACTATATGCAGGGTTCAAAAAATGTAGTTCCTGATGCATTCTCACACTTATCATCGGACATGAATGATTTAATAAGAACGGAACATCTTAGAGTTACCGTCAACATTAATTTTTTATCAATAAGTTACACTAATAACGAAGTAAGAAACCTTGCTTACGAATAAAAAAGGACATCATTGATGATCCATACTTTGGCGACAGGTGGAAAACGTTAGACCATCAAGGACAATTGATAACGGTATGGTAGAATGGATTATGGTTAATGATGTTCTGTTTTGGAGAGTAAAGAAAATTAGACAGAAATGGAGACAGTGTATACCGAAATCTGTGTAGCCTTACTTGATTACATTTATACATCAAGGGTATGGACACTTCAAGGTACGAAAATGTGTTCAATATATGATAAAATTTTACTACGTTATGAACTTAAGTAAAAAAGCACTGTCTGTACTATGTACATGTGAAACATGCAAAAAGATGAAAGACTACAATCAAGTGAAAATGTATAACTTATACCCAATAATACCTAAAGACTCATGTGACCTCACAGCTGCTAGCTGCTGGTTTCTTTGGCCAGTTACCAATCATTAGAGGGGGTAACAAATATTTGTACTAATTGCATGTTGGTTTAAGTATGTTAAACTCTATCCTAATAAGCATGAAAACAAGAGATGGCAACTAGATGACTACAGGAATATTTCTCAGATATAGGAAAGCCACGTAGATTGTTCGCAGACAATGGCCCACATTTTATCAATAAAGCCTTTAAAGAGTTTTTAGCATGCGAAAATGTTAGATACATTGCTATGTCTAAATACCACCCACAAACTAACCGTTGTGAATAATGAAAGAAATTGCTAGGCTGTGTAGGACCTATTGTTCAATGGGGCATATAGGTTGGGTGCAATTGAACCCCAAATTCCAGGGATAATTAATGAATCACAACATTTAACAACAGGATTGTCACCTATGGAAATAATGGATAAGCTATTTATAGAAGAACCCTTGATAAAATTATTTAGTTGACCTCAGGCTGAAACTAGAGCGATAGAGGTGGTACATCAACAAGAACAGAAAAACATGACAGTGTGTGTATACGCAAGTGAAACAGTATAACATGCAGGTGCAAACACCAGAATTTAATACTGGAGATCTATTACTTATTAATGACCACCATGTCCGCCCCCATTAGCTGAGTGATCAGCGTGACAGAATGTCAATCCTACGGGCCTGGGTTTGATTCCCAGCTGATTTGGAGATTTGCTCCAGTCAGGGACTGGGTGTTGTGCTGTCCTAATCATCATCATTTCATCCCCATCGATGCGCAAGTCGCTGAAGTGGCGTCAAATTAAAAGACTTGCACCCGATGAACGGTCTACCCGACGGGAGGTCCTAGTCACATGACATTTACATTTATTTAATGACCATCATTTGCGTTCAAACCTCAAGAAAGAGACAAGTAAATTTTTCCCCAAGTATGTTGGCCCAAACAGAATCAAGGAGGTACCACACCCCAAATCACTAATTTTTATAGAGCCAACAACGGGGAAAGAGAAAGGTTTAAACAATCTCTCTCTCCCTCTCTCTCTCTCTCTCTCTCTCACACACACACACACACACACACACACACACACACACACACACAAACACACATACATGCCCACAGACTATACACAAACAAAGATGATTTAGGGGTATTCTTTTGTTAGGCTTGTCACTGTTTCAAGAGGAGAGAGGAATAGGACAGGATGTCCTTCTAATAAGCTTGATATAGAAATGACAAGCCAATGTTAAGAAGGAACAGGTGCTTTGGAGGTAGGAAAATAGACAGGAGAACTCACACTGGAAATGCGAGATATAGCTGGAGTTTCATGGAGGTTGCAGCCTTAAGATGAGGTGAACTGACAGGAGAGAAGTGGTGGTGGTGGTTGTTGGGATGTTTAAGGGGGACTAAACAGCTAAGGTCATCAATCCCCCAGGAGAGAAGTACTGAAGTACTCAATGAAGCAGTAGAAAAAGAGGGTGAGGTACTTCAAAGTGGGAGTAATCCCCACATAAGGGAGCTTATGCCAGATTCAGATGGACCCAAAGAAAGGAGGACACTTTAGAGGAATGGAGTGGTACATCACAACAACTAGGCCTACGAAACAAGAGGAAAATACTGAATCCCCAGAAGACAGCCTTCAAGAAGGAAGAAATGCTTAAGGGTAATATTCGAGAAGAAAAGGAATAAAGACCCTGCTTAGGGGAGCATCTCCTCCAAACTGGACAATAAATTGAGAAAGTAAAAATTAGCTAACTCTGTAGTTTACCATGAGTATTTGAATCCCTGTATAATCTGATGTTTGATCTTAAAATTACGTATAACAATTGCTTCCTCTGAATGTAAGAATATAAATTAATGGTATTAATAGTTAAAGGGCTGAAAGTGCTCTGAAAGGACACAAGTAATTACGGTTCACTCTATGTCACTTTGCTGGCCAAAGTAGAGAATGTATTAAATATAAAACAACAGTTAATGAAAATTCTAACTAAAGGATATGTATCTTTGTTCTGGTTGTTAAGTGTATGATCATGACATCTTTTCCCTTAGTGAAGGGATATTTAGTGATCCATGCCATTCATAGAATGGCATGTATCACTTACTTCAAATATATAGCTCAGAGTAAAGATGTGCACGATTGCAATTTGTCTGTAAACATCGGGCCTAATACTGTCGGATGGTATTACTTGACAGGTGCTTAGTCTACCTGCAAGAGACCATTTGGGATCTCTGTGGTGCAAGGAGAATGAAGAAGCTTTGGTGCCATGGAAGACATCTGACACCAAGGAAGACAAATATGATGTGCATAAGCTATTGTTGTTTTATATTATTTGCATGTATGTTAATGAGATGTCTTTGAGACAGCAATGTTAGTTGGTTCTCGGAGCAGTAACTTCCCATGTCATGCATCACTGTTCATGAAAGTTTGTGACAATATACAGAGTTAATTGGAAACAATCTACACTTTATTTAAGAAGAGAAGCAGTTTTTTGTTTTGTAGCCTCTTCACTTATAGAAGAGAGAAGTTCGATGCCGAAGAACAACTTGGCACAGCATTACTGGATCCTAAGACAAATTAAAAGAGTTTTTTTTCTCTATTTACAAGTCTAGTTGTGTAGGAGCAAATTGAGGAGCAAATCTCCAAAGTCATTGAATGTGTTAGTTCACAAAATTACAACATAAAAATAATAACAGATAAAATAAAATGTTTATGTAACCAAAAAAAGTCAAGCCATAAGTTTAAGTAAATGCAATCAACAATATAACCCAAGAATCAGCTTAATTTTTTAAGGAACTCCTGAACAGAATAGAAGAACTGAGCTATGAGGAAACTCTTCAGTTTCGATTTGAAAGCACGTGGATTACTGCTAAAATATTTGAATTCTTGTGGTAGCTTACTGAAATTGGATGCAGCAGTATACTGCACATCTTTCTGCACGAGAGATTGGATTTCTGTCAAGTATTAACTGAGAGAAAACTGCTAATTCTTGGGAATAAGCTGATATTATTAACAAGAAATGACAGTAAAGAATATATACTGTATATTGAGAGGCCAATGTCAAAATACCCAGACTAGTGAACAGGAGTCGACAAGAGGTAAGCAAACTTACACCACATGTTGCCTGAACTGTCCATTTCTGAGCCAAAAATATCCTTTCAGAGTGCGAAGAGTTACCCCAAAATATAATACCATACAACATAAGCGAATGAAAATAAACAAAGTAGACTAATTTTCACAATCACTTATTTCAGAAACCGTTCATTTGGTAAAAATGGCAGCATTAAGTCCTTGAACAAGATCCTCAACATGAGCTTTCCACGACAGTTTACTATCTATCTCAACACCTAGAAATTTGAAGTGTTCAGTTTCACTAATCATATGACCATTCTGTGAAATTGTGCATTAGAAACTGTAAAAACTGTGTCTTACTGTGATTTAGCATTAGTTTATTTTCTACTAGCCATGAACTTATGTCATGAACTGCACTATCTGAAACAGAGCCAATGTTGCACATCCTTTACTGCCAATTAGTGTCATCAGCAAACAGAAATATTTTAGAATTACCCGTAATAGTAGAAGGCATATCATTTATATAAATAAGGACAGGGGTGGCCCCAACACTGATGTACCCCCCCCCCCCCCCCCCCCATATAATGGTACGGCACTCAGACACCAAGTCACAGCAATTTTCAACACTGTGAATAATGACCTGCTGCTGCCTGTTGTCAAAGTAAGAGGTGAACCAATCGTGAGCTACTCCCCATATTCTGTAATGGTCCAACTTTTGGAACAATATTTTGTGATAAACACAATCAAATGACTTACAAGTTAAATAAAAAAATATGCCTAATGTTCGAAACTTTTTGTTTAATCCACCCAGTACCTCACAGAGGAAAGAGAATGTAGCATTTTCAGTTGTTAACCCTTTCAGGGGAAGTGGTTCCGTTTGAAACAACCTACAATTTTCTCATTTTGTGGCAGAACGGCAGTGGCTACATTTGGGGACACCATTGAGCAGCCTAGTTGGTGCTGCCCTCTAGGGGATGTCACTAAAACCGCTTCAAAATCTGGAATTGGAGGGGAAGCTCCAAATAATCTGAGTTGTGAAGCGGCCATTGAAATCAGCCACATGTTTTTCTTGGCCAAAGTTTGGCAGTGGCCATTCTTCTTGGTGGACAACTAGAAGGTAGTCATACCAATACAAAAAACTGTTCAATGATTGCAGCATATCGGGTATATGGCTTGGCTACTTTCACAGGTGGCTCGGTCTCTGACGGGGTAGGATGAGCCTGTGATAGGACTAGAATAGGAAGTGCTGGTTGGGTGGGTTTGGCAGGTCTCGCACCTGTGTCTTCCAGAGGGATACAATAATGATAGATAATCGAAGTCCTGATGGAGGTGGTTCAGTTGTTTCACTTCAGGGTGGTACTTGGTGACGAGAGGGTGCTCCTGTGTAGCTTGTCTTGGGGGTGGTGGGAATATTGGTGGAGGGAGGGAGAGAGGGGAGGGGGATATAGTGTAGGAAATTTGTTTGCAGAGTAGGTCTGGGGGATAGTGCCTGTCTGTGAAGGCCTTTGTGAGACCTTCAGTATACTGGGCAAGGGATTCTTGTTACTGCAGAGACATCGTGCTAGGGTAGCCAGGCTGTAAGCGAGGGATTTTTTGGTGTTGAAGGATGGCAGATGTCAAAATGCAGGTATTGTTGGTTAGTGCCATATCCCCACATAAACCACTGCCCCCAAGAACCAGCTACAGAGGAGCCCCTCTCATCAACCAGCAGCACTCCAGACTGGAACAACTGAACCAAATCCTTCATCATTATGCCCTGAAATGAGAGACATCTTATCCAAAATTCTTTCCTCCCCTCCTAAAGTGGTGTTCCATCAACCATCTACCCTCCACAACATCCTAGACCATCCCTATGATACTCCCAATCTCAGCTCCTTGCCATAAGGAACATATCCCTGTGGAAGACACAGGTGCATGACCTGCCCAGTCCACCCAACCAGCACTTCCCATTCTAGTTCTGTCACAGGCTTATCCTATCTCATCACAGGCCAGGTCATCTGTGGAAGCAGCCATGTCATATACCAGCTCTGATGCAATCATTGTGCAGCTTTTTATATTGGTGTGACTACCAGCCGGCTGTCCACCAGGGTAAATGGACACTGCCAAACTGTAGCCAAGAGCAAAGTGAATCACCCTGTGGCACAACAGGCAGCTGAACATAAAACGCTAGATTTCAATGGTTGCTTCACAACCTGGGACTATCTGGATCCTCCCCTCCAACATCAGCTTTTGTGAACTGCACAGATCGGAATTATCCTCACAACACATTCTCTGCTCCCAAATCATCCTGGCCTCAACATACTGCTCTAGATCTTCCACCCAACAGTTTCCACCCCTTCTGTCCTATCACCTCTGCCAAATTCAAGTTTCCTAAACTTCAGTGTGTGCTGCTCTCTGCCAATCCACCCACCGAACTTTTTCCCTTATGTTTACCCCCCCCCCCCCTCCCCCCCTCTTTCCACTTCCCCTTCTGCCCCCCGCGTAGTTTCCCAAAGTTGCATCTGGCAGCTTTGTCCTGCCACCTTCTACTCCCTGCACACTCTGCCAGACACCGTGGTATCCTTCCCCTTCCCTCCTGCACTCCAGATTGTTGCTTCTGTTTCATGCAACACAGTTGCATTCTAGCCTTTGCAGCTGGAGACAGTGGTCAGGTGTGCATGAGGTCTGCTCACTTCTGTGAATCTGTGTGTGTGTGTTTTCCCTTGTGAATAAGGCTTCGGCTGAAAGCTCAAGTGTGTAACAGTCTCTTCGTCTTGCCTGTCTGCAACTCAGTGTGTCATCTTTACACTGAGTAGCAATCTCTCCTTTTCATAATATTGTTAACAATAAAAGCTGTTACTTTAATAAAACAATATGATCCTATGTTTGGTAATTAACATATCAGTTTATTAATAAATATAAAAAAATCTGATGCTACCAAGGATTGAACCGGTGATTTGAGATTAAGAAGACTTGCATACTACACTCTCAGCTGTTGGCAACTACACTAATATGAAACCTCTTGGCAGATTAAAACTGTGTGCCCTACTGAGACTTGAACTCTGAACCTTTGCATTCATGGGCTAGTGCTCTACAGACTGACCTAACCAAGCACAACTCATGACCCGTCCTCACAACTTTACTTTCACCTGTACCTCATCTCCTCCCTTCACAGAAGCTTTCCTGGAAACTTGCAGAACTAGCACTCCTTAAAGAAAGAGCATTGCAGAGACATGGCTTAACCACAACCTGAGTGTGTTTCCAGAATGAAATTTTCACTCTGCTGTGGAGTGTGTGCTGATATGAAACTTCCTGGCAGATTAAAACTTTATACCGGACCAAGACTCACACTTGGGACCTTTGCCTTTTACGGGCAAGTGCTCTACTGACTAAGCTACCCAAGCATGATTCACATGTCCTCACTGATTTGCTTCTGTAAGTTCCTCATCTCCTACCTTCAAAACTAGATTCACAGGAGAGCTTCTGTGAAGTATGAAAGGCAGGAGATCAGGAACTGGTGGAAGTAAAGCCGTGAGGACAGATCTTGAGTCATGCATGGGTAGCTCAGTAGGTAGAGCACTTGTCCATGAAAGACAGATCCTGGGTTAGAGTCTCGGCCCGGCACACATTTTTAATTTACCAGGAGGTTTCACATCAGTGCACACTCTGCTGCAGAGCGAAAATTTCATTCTGGACACATTGAAATGATAGAAACATTTTTTACTTAACAGTATTTCAAAATCTTCTAATCTTCAAAAGTGATTGTTACAAGTTGTTCTGAGACTTCCCTCATATAACTTCAAGAAACTGATATCTTGGCACTGGGCTTCAATACCTATAAGTATGAAGAAAATCGAAGATAGCCAGTCCGTAAGATCCTCTTGTAGGTGAAATTGTACAGTCAACAATAATCAGATATAATTCACCATTTTCTTACCAACAGAAATATTTGGAGATAAATAAGAGAAGAAATAAAGGTGCTGCAGAGAAGGTGAAAAATATATTTTTAAATTCTGTTGAATACACAAGAAGACACATTTTACACACTAATATACAGGCCTAATACTCTAAATAAAGGAATGTGTGAGACCACCGACATGATTACTAAAAGGAAGCCATTCCATTTCGGTTACACAATTAATCACACAATCTTAAGGCTGTCAGTTCAACTAAATACCTTGTGATAAAACTTACAAACAACTTAACCTGGAATGATCACCAAGAAAATTTTTGGGAAGGTGAACGAAACACTGTGTTTTATTGGCAGAGCACTTAGAAGATTAAACAGATCTACTAGAGAGACTGTCTACACATTACATCTGTCCATCCTCCTATGGAGTACTGCTACACACTATGGGATCCTTACCAGAGCACTAGCAGACAATACTGAAATTGTTCAAAGAATGGCAGCTCAATTTGTATTATTGTGAAATGGGAGAGAGTGTGTCAAGGAAACGGTACACAAGTTGGGGTGGCAATCATTAAAACAAAGGTGTTTTTCATTGGGGTGATATCTTTTCATGAAATTCCAGTCACCAACTTTCTCCTTTGAATACAAAAATATTTTGTTGAATACACAGAGAAAAATTATCTGCATAATAAAATAAGTGAACTCAGAGCTTGAACGGAAAGATGTAAGATTTCATTTTTCCAGGGCACTTTTTGGGACTGGAATGATGGAAAAATACTCTAAAGGTCGTTTGATGAAACCTCTTCCAGGCACTTAAGTGTAAATTGCAGGCTAGTCATATAGATGTGGATGGGTGTACGTCAGTTTAATAACACTAGAATATTGCATAATTATTACTTCTAATGCTGCTGCTAATTTTCATACACAGATGGACTCCTTTATACTACTAATGTGGCAGAGGAAATTGATTGATGATGCATGAACATCAGGCACTGGTAGTTAACATTGCTCATATTGCCATGTAGAAGAAGGTGTAATTAGATGAACGACAAACACTAACTTCATTTAACGAACGTTTATTCAGCACTTTGTAATATTATTGGGATTTCCGTAGTATGAAAGCTGTGAGTACCCTTGGAAAGGCATTCACCCCATCTGTATATTAAATGATTAACTTATGAGATGAGACATATTCTTTGAAAGACATTTGTTTTATATAATTTACGTAACCGTAAAGATGCGCATCTAGCGCGGACACTAATACATCGATTGCACAGTCAAAGAAACATTTTAACAGAAGCTGAACTGACGTTCCGCTTCGATCTAAATAAAAGATGACAGTAAAAAACTTTTGTAGATCTTCAGATTTTAATGTACTTCTGCTTGTAATGTGAAAACGTAAAGAAGGTCGACTTTAAGCTATAATAGTGACCGGTCTTGCCAGCGTGCAGACAACATTATTAATTAATAAAATTCAAGTAATTTATGTTCAAAACTGTAAATCGGCAAGTTATTGTTATGAAGGTGTTGAACGGTGCAAGAACTGTCTTTCATGTTCGAAGGAGAAAAGTAATGACTGTAATTTGCGACAAAAACGTGAACCAAGGAGACAGCATAGGGCAGGCTGAAATCTGATCGCACTATACAATTAGAAAAGTACTTATGTAAGTTATACTGTTTATAAATAAGCACTAATTTGCTAGTGAGAATTGTTTGAATATATTTAGTGTTTACCAGATTTCTTATTCTATTCTTTTCATTTATTTTTTTTACCTCTATGTCATATTATTTTTGTAAATATCAAACAGCCTTTACTGCAACAGAGAATACTGCAGCATCCTAGTCATAGACAGAAGGCCGCTCATTGTCTTCTATACAACTCATAGCTGCCACATTTACTAAGGATTTCATTTGCAAATGCAATTTTTTTTTATTGTTCATTGTTAAAGGTCCCTTAGGTGATTATAAACTTCATACTGATTACGTAAAGAAATCCGTGTTGTTCTTTTCCAAATAATAGAAGCCTTCACGTAATCAAAAACTAGCCTCCTTCTGACAACGATCAGGAGCCGACCAGAAGACGGACGTCTTCGACCGCTTTTGTGTTTCCTGTGGCAAAGCTGTGCCAAACTGGGAACACGACATTCTAGTATGAAACACAATATATACATATATAATTATCAGATTAAAGTTGAAAAAAAAAAATCAAATATATTTAACCTAATTCTTTTTAATCATACTACAACTTCCACATGCAGGGGTGCAGAGTGAACTGCCTCTGGCCAGAACACATACAGCATATATACAGCTACAGAACATTCCAGTACAATGATTCTTGACATTTGTGATACTTCTACAATTTGCTTAAACTGAATAATTAAAATTGTACAGTCCAGGTGAGTTTTGAACTTACGACCCTCCATGCAACAGTTTAGTATCATAACCACTACACCACGGAGCTACTCAGCTTTTTCTGCGACATAGCTCCCTCCTTAAAGGAACAGTGTCTCAGTGTTACGTCCTCCTAGTCCAGGAACGAGTCATCGGTCCTGCATACTCCGACTTCTGATGACTGATTCTCGCCTTGGTGGTGATATTCTTAGAACTCCTTTTGCTGCTAAGCTCTTTGTCACCTTTCCGCTTGTTGCCTGTCGCTGGAGCTTTGAATTTACCCTGGGTTGCAGGACCCTTAT
The DNA here is from genome assembly GCF_021461395.2 of Schistocerca americana. NCBI lineage: Eukaryota > Metazoa > Arthropoda > Insecta > Orthoptera > Acrididae > Schistocerca > Schistocerca americana. Next base: position 592,648,946 of record NC_060121.1, on the reverse strand, counting down.
AGGGCTTCATTCGAAGGATGTGGACCATATCTCTGATCTTTCATCGTCTTGTGTCGGGGTCGAAAGCCTCAACTTCATAAGTAACATCAGACAACTGTCTTATAACCTTGTAAGGTCCAAAGTAGTGCCTGACGAGCTTCTCAGAGAGAAGCTCCAAACAGGAGTGAAGATCCAGATGACGTCACCAGGCCGGTAGACAACAGGGTGGTGGCTCGTGTCATATCTTCGGTGATCGTTTGCTTGAGCCTGCAGCGTGCGGAGTAGAGTTAAGTGCCGAGCTTCCTCAGCTTTGGTTAACAGCTGGCCGATGTAGTCATTGTCCACATCATCAGGATGTAACGGAAACACAGTGTCCATCGTCATAGTCGCCTCACGCCCATGCACCAGGAAAAATGGCATGAATCCTGTGGTGTCTTGTTTGGCGGTGTTGTATGCAAACATCACAAAAGGCTCTGCTCAACACTGACGAACACTGATAGCACGTCAGCTAAGGTCTTATTAAGGCGTTCAGTAAGACCATTGGTTTGTGGATGGTAAGCAGTCATCATGTGATGAGTAATGTTGCAATGACGGTTTATCTCTGTCACAAGCTTTGATTGAAAAACTTTCCCTCGATCCGTAATTAACAATCTTGGGGCACCGTGTTTTAATACAATGTCTTCCATGATGAATTTGGCTGCTTCGAATGCTTCGGATGTTTTCACAGCTTTTGTAACAGCATAGCGTGTCAGATAATCAGTGCAAACAATGATCCATCTATTGCCACCAGCAGACATTGGAAATCGTACGAGGAGGTCAATCCCAACACGCTGGAAAGGCGTTTTGGCTGGTGGAATTGGTATGAGTTGGCCAGGTGGTTTTTGAGGAACTGCCTTCCTCTGGCACTCTCAACAGTGTGACACTCCTAAATAAACATGGCCAGAAAAATCTCTTACAGATTCAATCATATGTCTTAAGAAATCCTAGATATCTAGCCTCAGGTGTGTCATGGAATTTCTGTAGAACATCTAAACACATGTGTTTAGATATCACTGGTAGCCACCTCTTCCCAAATGGATCAAAGTTTTTCTTGCAAAGTTATCCATTAACTACCTTAAATTGTCCTTTCACATCCTCTGACCGATTGAAGGCAAGCATAATCTGACATATCTTGGCATGCTGCTTCAGCTCAGCAGAGAGATCCTGGAGTGCAGCGAGGCAGACACTATTCATCAAAGTCTTGATGGATTTGCACAGGGTTTCTGGAGAGACAGTCGGCATCTTGGTGTTTTCTTCCACTTTTGTACACTATGGTAATCTCATACTCCTGAAAACGTAGTCCCCAACTGGCAAGTCATCCTGTTGGATCCTTAAGACTTGTCAACCAACAAAGTGAATGATGGTCTGTAAGAACTGTGAATGGGCTTACATAGAGATACTGTCGAAATTTGCACATGGCCCAGATCACAGCAAGACATTCTCTTTCTGTAGTTGAGTCATTTCTCTCAGCTTCTGTAAGTGTCCTAGTAGCATAGGCTATAACCTCCTCTTTTCCATCCGAAATCTGCACTGGAACAGCACCGATCCCATACCCGCTGGCATCTGTGTGTAGTTCCGTAGGTGCTCTCTCATCGTACAGACCAAATATATGGTCAGTTGTCAGAGCTTTTCACAGCACATCAAAAGAATCTTGTTGAGCACCACCCCAGATAAATTTAGCATCAGCTTTTAACAACTCTTGGAGTGGCCTGGCTTTGATACAAAAGTCATTGATAAAACGACGGTAATAAGAACATAATACGAGGAAGCTTCTCACCTCTCTAATACTTTTAGGAATAGGAAATTCCATTATAGATCTCACCTTTTCTGGGTTTGGCCGCACATCTTCATCTGACACAAGGTGTCCAAGTATTTTGATTTTTTTTGCTCCAAAGAGACACTTTCTTGGATTAAGTTTCAGCCTGTCTTGTTGGAGACACTTAAGAACGGCCCTCAGTCTTTTCATATGTTCATCAAAAGTCTCTGAGAACACTATACTGTCATCTAAATAACAAAGACACATCGTCCACTTCAGGTGACTTAGAAGATTATCTGGAAACATCCCCCAGGCTGTGGCTGAGCCATGTCTCCGCTATATCCTTTCTTTCAGGAGTGCTAGTTCTGCAAGGTTCGCAGAAGAGCTTCTGTAAAGTTTGGAAGGTAGGAGACGAGATACTGGCAGAAGTAAAGCTGTGAGTACCGGGCATGAGTCGTGCTTCGGTAGCTCAGTTGGTAGAGCACTTGCCCAAAACAGGAAGTTTCATAGAAGATTATCCATCATCTGTTCGAAAGTTGCTGGTGCATTATACAAACCAAACGGCATTACCTTAAATTGGTACAAGCTCTCAGGGATGATGAATGCAGTTTTCTCATGATCAGCCTCATCTACTTCGATTTGCCAGTATCCCAAGTACAATGTCCATGGTTGAGAAAAACTTAGCCCCCTTCAGACAATCTAGTGTACCGTCAAGTGGGTAAACGTCCTATCTAGTTATCATATTAAGCTTCCTGTAATCAACACAAAAGTGCCAAATGCCATCCTTCTTCCTGACGAGAACCACTGGTGATGACCATGGGCTCTGCGAAGGCTGAATGATGTCATTCTTCATTATTTTCTCTACCTCATCGCGAATTACTCAACGTTCTGTTGCTGACACACGGTATGCTCTCTGGCTTATTGGCTGATGGTCTCCAGTGCTAATCCAATACTTCACTGTCGATTTGTCTAATTTGCTCTTCACCTGTGGATTGAAGCATTCAGAGAACTCTTGGAGAATGGCAAGTAGCTTCTTCTGTTGTTCCTTAGTGAGATCTGGTGACAGTCGAGCTAGAAGATATTGTCTCGTAGTGGTAGCACTAATTTCGCCCACAGACTTGGCTTGGGAGGTTCCTATGACATTCAGCTGTTCTTCAATTAACAGCTCAGTGTTTGCTACGCACATGTGTCTTGGAAGGACCTGCGGGTCTCAGCGACATTTAACTATCCACAAGTCACCGAAACCGTTCTTAAATGAGACAATAGTGGCTGGGATGACCAAGTTGATCTTCAGTGGTATGCTTCTCTTACATTCCACTACAAGATCCATGGGTTGATGCATGGCATGACACGTGATGGTTACCTTTCTAGCCTTGACTGCAGGAATGATCACTTCACACAGCGCACATAGTCTCCACACACTCAGATGCGCATTCTCCTGTCCACAGTATCTCATCTCGTCTAGCATAATCTTCGAGCTATCATACTCTATAATTGCCTGAGAATCTTTCAAAAAGTCCATCCGAGAATTATGTCATGACTACACTATTGTAAGAAGATGAATTTTAAGGGCTGTGTATGGCCACTTATACCCACACGAATGGTACATCTTCCAGTAGGTTTTACATATTTCCCATTAGCCACCTTCAGCAGAGATGTTCTGTTGTCGATGAAGACAGTTTTCTGCAAATGGCGATGGATCTTCTCCGAAATGACTGAATATGATGCTCCAGAGTCTAAAAGAGCTTGGGCTGGTCGGTCATCCATGAGGATATTGACATAGTTCGGTATCATTCTTGTAATGATCGACGGTGGAGGATTGTTCTCTTCGGCGACCTCACTTCCAAGGAAGGCCACACCCTTTAGTTTTCCATGTTGCAGCGGCTAGGTGATTGGCTGGAGCTTCTAAATGGCGATGGAGACCTTGATCGACGTGTTGGGAAGAGTGCTCTCCAGCGGCTAGCTTGTGGCGATGGTGACCTACGCCGTCGTGCACCCACATATTCTTGTTCATCTTCGTCGTCCCGGAGTGGGTTCGGCTAAGATCGGTCTGCTGTCTTCTGGCACAGGCGTCATCAAATATCTGCCACCTTTCTCGACAATAACATACCACATGTCCCGGACATCCACAGTGGAAACACACTGGTGAGTTATCCTGGATCCTCCAGACGTCAGTCTTCCTTGGTGCCCAAACAGGTTCCTCATGAGGCATTGTAGGAACAAAACTCCACCCGGATCTCGACTTTTTCACCGTTTTAAAGAGTTATGAAGGACGAGAGATTGGGTTCAATGTCTGCTCCACTTCCTCCCTTATGACCTCTTGAACAGATCTAAAATTGTCTACATTATCTCTTTCTCCCTTTTTATAAAGCAGCTTTACTACTGGGTACTTTAATCATTCAGGAAACTGATGATTCTTGAAGGAAAAATTACAAATCTGGCTAAGTACACGGCTAACAAGTGCAGCATAGTACTTTAATACTCTGCTAGGCACACCATCATATACCTGAAAGTCATTAGTCTTCAGTGATTTAATTACTGACTCAGTCTTCCCCTTGCCAGTATCACAGAGGGGTATTTCAGACATCAGTCTCATAAAGGCATTTTCCAAGAGAGTTATATAATTCCCTGTAGAAACTAAGTCTTTATTTAATTCACCAGCAATGCTATTTATTTACTTTTATTTAATTATTTATTGTTCCATGGGACCAAAGTATGGAGAAGACTCCATGGTCATGGAATGAGTCAATACGTCAAGCTCATCCAAGAATTGCACACGGCGGGCGTGCCCGCGCCCCGCGGGCGCCAGGCAACGTAGTTCAGCGCCCCGTCTGCAACCGTGTGTCGCTAGTGTCGCCATAGGAGCGAGAGAGAGAGAGAGAAAGAGAGCTACTGAGCGAGTGAGGCCGCACAGCACTGCTCTGAGCTGGACTGTCCCGCAGTCAGATCCAACGCAAACAAAATAACAGAGAAAGTGCACCTCTCTAAAAGAGACCGATGAGTGGTAAAACAAGCAAACTATACCGTTTAGGTTACAACTGGTGTTTGTGTGGCAGAATTACTACGCAAAGCTTAAGAAAACAATATCCTAAACAAGAATCGAAGAAGATCTTAGTTGTTTTCTGACCCACAGGTTCATTCTATTAGTACTGCAAATGCACACTCGTCATATGTACAGTAGGCGTCTTCTGAAAAATATACCAGTTTCTTAAATGAACTAGAGTCATAAATATTCTATTTTAGAAATAATTTTATGTAAGGGATATAGAGTCTCATTCTTACTGTTAGCAGTTATAGGTAAATATTTTTTGTTATACTTTGGGTTACATCTTTTTGTATCCCTTTTCAGAGTTAGAAATCAGATCCTTAGTTTGCTGTTTTGTAGGTAATAATTTTAACCAACCAAGTTTATTTAAAACTTATTAAAAAATAGAATTAAGGTTATAAAGCTCTTTAATTCTTACACTCAACATTGTTAAAGAAGACAATTAACATTTTACACTTTTTTCTTTTTCGAGGTAACGGTTTTGTCCGTGTTCGGTACCATTTTCCGCGAAACTGATAACCTCAAAGAATTAGTCAAATTTTTATTGCCGAGTATTGAACGGTTCTTAGTTTTAGCAAGCTTTAAAAAAGAGAGAAAAAGTGCTAACAGATATATGTGCAACCAAACATTGAGAGAACTTCGACCGCATGCTTGTGCAGAAGAGGATATTTCTCTTGTGGAAGGCAGCTGTAAAGTCATCCAAAGTTTTGCACATGCGAAAGCGGTTCTTCAGGCGGATATCGCACTGCAGGTCAATCAGTTCCAGTTGAAGCACTTGTGAGACGTCACCTGCCACAAGGGAAATTGGGCGAACAAATATATCTAAGGCCGGTTGAAGCTCACTTATTTCCAACATCTGATTTCAAACTGTTCTTGTAATTCGCAAATGATTTGAACACAATGATGTTTTTCACAAAATTATTAAGTGGTTCTCAGCAACGGACTCTCTTTAAATTTTGATAAAACACAGTATATACAGTTCTGTACAGCAAATGGCACAACTCCAGTAATAAATATAGACTTTGAACGGAAGTCTGTAGCTAAGGTAGAATTTTCAAAATTTTTAGGTGTGTCCATTGATGAGAGGTTAAACTGGAAGCAACACATTGATGGTCTGCTGAAACATCTGAGTTCAGCTACGTATGCTATTAGGGTTATTGCAAATTTTGGTGATAAGAATCTCAGTAAATTAGCTTACTATGCCTACTTTTATTCACTGCTTTCGTATGGCATCATATTCTGGGGTAATTCATTGTTGAGTAGAAAAGTATTCAATGCTCAAAAACGTGTAATCAGAATAATTGCTGTAGCACACCCACGGTCATCCTGCAGACATCTATTTAAGGATCTAGGGATCCTCACAGTACATATATTCACTTATGAAATTTGTTGTTAATAATCCAACCCAGTTCAAAGGTAATAGCAGTGTGCATAGCTATAACACCAGGAGAAAGGATGATCTTCACTATGCAGGGTTAAATCTGACTTTGGCACAGAAAGGGGTAAATTATGCTGCCACAAAAGTCTTTGGTCACCTACCAAACAGCATCAAAAGCCTGACAGATAGCCAACTAACATTTAAAAATAAATTAAAAGAATTTCTAGATGACATCTCGGTCTACTCATTGGCTGAATTTTTAGATATAAATTAAGGGGGAAAAAAAACAACTACTTTAACATTAGTGTCATGCAATATTTTGTGTAATGTAATATCTTGTACAGACATCTTTCATTAACCTGACATGTTCCACATCATTACGAAGTGTTGTATTCATGATCTCTGGAACAAGTATTAATCTAATCTAATCTCTAATCTGAAAAATCCACATCTTCTTTAACGCTGTCTAGTGCAGGAAAGTGTCCACAATTCTTCTCGCGCAATTGTTTTTTTTTTTTAATGCTTGAATCGTCTGCACTAAATCAACAACAGTGATTTTCGCGTTGGAGTGAAATGTTCAAAGTATTTAAATAACCAGTAAGGTCACTCAAAATAGCCACCCACTTAGGATCACAAAGTAATACTTCTGTATGTCCTTTCATTTCCTAAAAGGTATTTATTTCGCCCCTCAGGGAGAAAAACCAATGAAGCACCTCTCCTCTGCTCAACCATTTTACTTCGGCATGGTAGGGGATGTCTGGGTATTCCACTTCGATATCAGCCAGAAATTCTTTAAATTGGCGATGTGTGAGTCAATGTGAGCCAAGATAATTAACCGTTGGAAGAACTGTGTACGTAACATTTTTTATGTTGACAATCTTCGCACAAAGTACCTCCTGGTGTATCAGACAATGGACTGTCGCGAATAAGGAACAGGCAACTTCAGCCATTTTTGACCTCACGTAACTCAGAAATCCAGCGCGTGTCCCTGGTAGCGCATGGGCTCCATCCGCTGTTACACTGGTCAGAAGTCCCCATTTTAAACCCATTGGCTCTAACACATTTTCCACGGCTAGAAAAATATCCAAACCCGTGGTTGTGCCTTTTAATGGTATAAGATCGAGAAACTCCTCAGTGACACGCAAATTGTCGTCGACACCTCGAATGAACATGACAAGCTGATATATGCCCGCAAAGTCCGCGGACTCATCAAGAGCGATAGAAAATGAAATTAAGTTTGCCGCTCTCTCCATTAATTACTGCTCCATATCTGAGGCCATATCTTTGAGTTGGTGAGCAACAATTTGGGGCAAAAGAGCTCTTTTTTCAAATTTTTCCGTCAGGTCTGCTGGACAAACACAAGCTGCCGAGTCAACCAGGCAATCCTTGATGAGATTCTCAGCACCAAAGGGTTTCCCTGCTTTCCCAATTCTTAGCGAGCATTTGTAACTTACGCGCAAACTTTGCCCACCTGTTTCCCACTCGTACCATGGCACAAAAGAACATACAATTAATTTTGTACAATCCCGTTCTTAAAACACTTTTATCACTTTAACAACTAATTGTATCACTCATTGAAACTCAAATAAAAAAGATTGGTTTCAGATGTGTTTTCGCCGAGTTCCGCTGAAAAGGACAGTGGTTGCAAAATAAATTTTTATCTATTAGAATATTTGCGTTTTAATTAATTGAAAACACAGATCAAACTTCAAAATTTGCTTTCCCATCCATAAAAATTGCGTTTTAATTAATTGAAAACAGATCAAACTACAACATATGTTTTCCCATCCATAAAAACAAAGAATGACTCTTAATGAAACTTTGCTGCCTGAGAGAGCGTTTTTGACGGCTTTTCAGAAAGTACCAAAAAATAACGCACCTGAATGCAACCCAAATATAAAAATTAACCGAAAAGAAATGTTCCTTATTACTGACAATCTGATATTCCATAACTGTCACATTGCTAAGTGACATATCAGATTATAAAATATAGTTTTATTTATCATCTTTATAAATAATAAAGAGTCATACAATAGGAAACACTTACTTCACTGTAATACTGCTTCAAATTTTCTTTCAGTTCTTCAAGCTTTGACTGGCATTCCTCTTGTGACAAATTTTCGAACTTATCTTTGTGACAGGTATTAAAGTGCCATCCAGTCTAGAACTTTTTTAAATACATGACGTTCCGATGACATACTAAACATTTGGCATGATACTTCCTGGCAGATTAAAACTGTGTGCCCGACCGAGACTCGGACTCGGGACCTTTACCTTTCGCGGGCAAGTGCTCTACCAACTGAGCTACCAAAGCACGACTCACACCCGGTACCCACAGCTTTACTTCTGCCAGTATCTTGTCTCCTACCTTCCAAACTTTACAGAAGTTCTCCTGCGAACCTTGCAGAACTAGCACTCCTGAAAGAAAGGATATAGCGGAGACATGGCTTAGCCACAGCCTGGTGGATGTTTCTGGAATGAGATTTTCACTCTGCAGCGGAGTGTGCGCTGATATGAAACTTCCTGGGAGATTAAAACTGTATGCCCGACCGAGACTCGAACTCTGGACCTTTGCCTTTCGCGGGCAAGTGCTCTACCAACTGAGCTACCGAAGCACGACTCTCGCCCCGTACCCACAGGTTTACTTCTGCCAGTATCTCGTCTCCTACCTTCCAAACTTTACAGAAGTTCTCCTGCGAACCTTTCACAACTAGTTCTGCAAGGTAGGATATTGGCAAGGGAGAAAATAATACACTAGCTTTGGAGAGCCGAGCTCTAACCAACCTTGAGTTGAACTACACGGTACCAAGGAGAACTTACTTGCTATAGCGTGAATATAGAAATTTCAAACTCTTATTTGGGGATCTAAAATAAAAGTATATAATAATCACCAAGCACCAGCATTCCTTATGGAAATTCGACTACTGCAAAGCACATTAAAACACTGGGAACTATTCTTGCAAGAATATCAGACTGAAATTAACTATATGCAGGGTTCAAAAAATGTAGTTCCTGATGCATTCTCACACTTATCATTGGACGTGAATGATTTAATAATGTGTTCAGTATATGATAAAATTTTACTACTTTATGAACTGAAGTAAAAAAGCACTGTCTGTACTATGTACATGTGAAACATGCAAAAAGATGAAAGATAACAATCAAGCGAAAATGTATAACTTATATCCAATAATACCTAAAGACCCATGTGACCTCACAGCTGCTAGCTGCTGGTTTCTATGGCCAGTTACCAATCATTAGAGGAGGTAACAAATATTTGTACTAATTGCATGTTGGTTTAAGTATGTTAAACTCTATCCTAATAAGCATGAAAACATGGAGATAGCAATTAGATGTCTACAGGAATATTTCTCAGATATAGGAAAGCCACGTAGATTGTTGACAGACAATGGCCCACAGTTTATCAATAAAGACAATAAAGAGTTTTTAGCATGCGAAAATGTTAGATACATTGCTATGTCGAAATACCACCCACAAACTAATCCTTGTGAATAATGAAAGAAATTGCTAGGCTGTGTAGGACCTATTGTTCAATGGGGCATATGGGTTGGGTGCAATTGATCCCCAAATTCCAGGGGTAATTAATGAATCACAACATTTAACAACAGGATTGTCACCTATGGAAATAATAGATACGCCATTTATAGAAGAACCTTCGTTAAAATTATTTAGTTGACCTCAGGCTGAAACTAGAGCGATAGAGGTGGTACATCAACAAGAACAGAAAAACATGACAGTGTGTATACGCAAGTGAAACAGTGTAACATGCAGGTGCAAACACCAGAATTTAATACTGCAGGTCTAGTATACTTATTAATGACCACCATGTTCGCCCCCAGTAGCTGAGTGATCAGCGTGACAGAATGTCAATCCTACGGGCCTGGGTCTGATTCCCAGCTGGATCGGAGATTTTCTCCAGTCAGGGACTGGGTGTTGTGATGTCCTAATCATCATCATTTCATCCCCATCTATGCCCAAGACGCCGAAGTGGCGTCAAATTGAAAGACTTGCAACCGATGAACAGTCTACCTGACGGGAGGTCCTAGTCACATGACATTTACATTTATTTATTTAATGACCGTCATTTGCATTCAAACCTCAAGAAAGAGACAAGTAAATTTTTCCCCAAGTATGTTGGCCCATACAGAATCAAGGAGGCACCACACCCCAACTCACTAATTTTTATAGAGCCAACAACGGGGAAAAACAAAGGTTTAAAAAATGTGGAAATGGTAAAGAAGTAGAAGCAACAAACTACTTGATAGAAAAAAAATAAAGGTCAGTCAGCTATGAATTTGAAGAAAATGGTACAAGATGTGTTATGCCATGATTATCAAGTACTGAACTGACAATTTTTGTTAACTTTAGTAGTAACTAGATATGTTATGGGTGGGTTTGCTTTTAACTTTTATAGGGAAGGTGTGGGATTTGAGCATACTAGACATATCTCTCTCTCCCTCTCTCTCTCTCTCTCTCTCTCTCACACACACACACACACACACACACACACACACACACACACAAACAAACAAACACCCACACCCACACATGCCCACAGACTATACACAAACAAAGATGATTTAGGGGTATTCTTTTGTTAGGCTTGTCACTGTTTCAAGAGGAGAGAGGAATAGGACAGGATGTCCTTCTAATAAGCTTGATATAGAAATGACAAGCCAATGTTAAGAAGGAACAGGTGCTTTGGAGGTAGGAAAATAGACAGGAGAACTCACACTGGAAATGCGAGATATAGCTGGAGTTTCATGGAGGTTGCAGCCTTAAGATGAGGTGAACTGACAGGAGAGAAGTACTGAAGTACTCAATGAAGCAGTAGAAAAAGAGGGTGAGGTACTTCAAAGTGGGAGTAATCCCCACATAAGGGAGCTTATGCCAGATTCAGATGGACCCAAAGAAAGGAGGACACTTTAGAGGAATGGAGTGGTACATCACAACAACTAGGCCTACGAAACAAGAGGAAAATACTGAATCCCCAGAAGACAGCCTTCAAGAAGGAAGAAATGCTTAAGGGTAATATTCGAGAAGAAAAGGAATAAAGACCCTGCTTAGGGGAGCATCTCCTCCAAACTGGACAATAAATTGAGAAAGTAAAAATTAGCTAACTCTGTAGTTTACCATGAGTATTTGAATCCCTGTATAATCTGATGTTTGATCTTAAAATTACGTATAACAATTGCTTCCTCTGAATGTAAGAATATAAATTAATGGTATTAATAGTTAAAGGGCTGAAAGTGCTCTGAAAGGACACAAGTAATTACGGTTCACTCTATGTCACTTTGCTGGCCAAAGTAGAGAATGTATTAAATATAAAACAACAGTTAATGAAAATTCTAACTAAAGGATATGTATCTTTGTTCTGGTTGTTAAGTGTATGATCATGACATCTTTTCCCTTAGTGAAGGGATATTTAGTGATCCATGCCATTCATAGAATGGCATGTATCACTTACTTCAAATATATAGCTCAGAGTAAAGATGTGCACGATTGCAATTTGTCTGTAAACATCGGGCCTAATACTGTCGGATGGTATTACTTGACAGGTGCTTAGTCTACCTGCAAGAGACCATTTGGGATCTCTGTGGTGCAAGGAGAATGAAGAAGCTTTGGTGCCATGGAAGACATCTGACACCAAGGAAGACAAATATGATGTGCATAAGCTATTGTTGTTTTATATTATTTGCATGTATGTTAATGAGATGTCTTTGAGACAGCAATGTTAGTTGGTTCTCGGAGCAGTAACTTCCCATGTCATGCATCACTGTTCATGAAAGTTTGTGACAATATACAGAGTTAATTGGAAACAATCTACACTTTATTTAAGAAGAGAAGCAGTTTTTTGTTTTGTAGCCTCTTCACTTATAGAAGAGAGAAGTTCGATGCCGAAGAACAACTTGGCACAGCATTACTGGATCCTAAGACAAATTAAAAGAGTTTTTTTTCTCTATTTACAAGTCTAGTTGTGTAGGAGCAAATTGAGGAGCAAATCTCCAAAGTCATTGAATGTGTTAGTTCACAAAATTACAACATAAAAATAATAACAGATAAAATAAAATGTTTATGAAACCAAAAAAAGTCAAGCCATAAGTTTAAGTAAATGCAATCAACAATATAACGCAAGAATCAGCTTAATTTTTTAAGGAACTCCTGAACAGAATAGAAGAACTGACCTATGAGGAAACTCTTCAGTTTCAATTTGAAAACACGTGGATTACTGCTAAAATTTTTGAATTCTTGTGGTAGCTTACTGAAAATGGATGCAGCAGTATACTGCACATCTTTCTGCAGGAGAGTTAAGGAAGTGTGACGCAAATGCAGATTGGATTTCTGCCAAGTATTAACTGAGAGAAAGCTGCCAATTCTTGGGAATAAGCTGATATTATTAACAAGAAATGACAGTAAAGAATATATACTGTATATTGAGAGGCCAATGTCAAAAAACCCAGACTAGTGAACAGGAGTCGACAAGAGGTAAGCAAGCTTACACCACATGTTGCCCGAACTGTCCATTTCTGAGCCAAAAATATCCTTTCAGAGTGGGAATAATTACCCCAAAATATAATACCATACAACATAAGCGAATGAAAATAAGCAAAGTACACTAATTTTCACAATCACTTATTTCAGATACCGTTCATTTGGTAAAAATGGCAGCATTAAGTCCTTGAACAAGATCCTGAACATGAGCTTTCCACGACAGTTTACTATCTATCTCAACACATAGAAATTTGAAGTGTTCAGTTCCACTAATCATATGACCATTCTGTGAAATTGCTCATTAGAAACTGTAAAAACTGTGTCTTACTGTGATTTAGCATTAGTTTACTTTCTACTAGCCATGAACTTATGTCATGGACTGCACTATTTGAAACAGAGCCAATGTTGCACATCCTTTACTGCCAATTAGTGTCATCAGCAAACAGAAATATTTTAGAATTACCCGTAATAGTAGAGGGCATATCATTTATATAAATAAGGAACAGGAGTGGCCCCAACACTGATGTAACCCTCCACCCATATAATGGTACGGCACTCAGACACGAAGTCACAGCCATTTTCAACACTGTGAATAATGACCTGATGCTGCCTGTTGTCAAAGTAAGAGGTGAACCAATTGTGAGCTACTCCCCATATTCTGTAATGGTCCAACTTTTGGAACAATATTTTGTGATAAACGCAATCAAATGACTTACAAGTTAATAAAAGAAATATGCCTAGTGTTCGAAACCCTTTGTTTAAACTGCCCAGTACCTCACAGAGGAAAGAGAATACAGCATTTTCAGTTGTTAACCCTTTCAGGGGAAGTGGTTCCGTTTGAAACAACCTACAATTTTCTCATTTTGTGGCAAAAGGGCAGTGGCTACATTTGAGGACACCATTCAGCAGCCTAGTTGGTGCTGCCCTCTAGTGGCTGTCACTAAAACCACTTCAAAATCTGTAAATATTAGCAAGTAGTGAGGCGAGTTGGATAGCCATTTTTGTGCGCTGTGCCCGAACGTCTTTGTTCCCAAATTGTGACTGTATTCTTCTGTATTAGGTAACTTTTATGCATGTATTAAATGCAGAATACTGTTCTGTTATTAATTTCCCTCTCGAGTTTAAATAGTGCGAACGCGCCGCTCCCCTTTCGTTTTGTCTGCTGCTGTTGACCATTCATCTCGATCCACTGTAGCCTTGCGTCTATTGACTAATGGCTTTGTGTCGCCTTTGACCGCTGCTGGTGCAGCGGACAGTCGTCCGTATGAAGCGCACATACAGCGCCATGGCTTGGCACGGCAGGCGTTCCGTACGGCCAGCTAAACGACACGGCTCGGCCACTGCAACAACATACGAATTCGCCTGGGGCGCTGGCCGTGAGCGATCGCACGCACTAGCGCCCCAGGGGCATAGTTTGGACGAGCCTGCAATACGTGAAATTATAGCACGATAGTAGAAAAAGATAAAATGAAATATAGGAAACATATCCAGTACGTTTAAATAAAGAAAATCAACAATGTAACACTGGAATTTGCTTAATTTTTCAGCTCTTCCAGGAGCTCCTCAACAGAATAGAAGGAGTGAGCCATGAGGAAACTCTTCAGTGTAGACTTAAAAGTGTTTGGGCTACTGCTAAGATTTTTGAGTTCTTGTGGTACCTTATTGAAAATGGATGCAGCAGAATACTGCACTTCTTTCTGCACAAGAGTCAAGGAAGTGCATTCCACATGCAGATTTGATTTCTGCCTGGTATTAATTGAGTGAAAGATGCTAACTCTTGGGAATAAGCTAATATTGCTAACAACACACGACATAAAAGAAAATATATACTGTGAGGAAAATGTCAGAATTCCCAGACTATTGAATAGGGGTCGACAGGAGGTTCTCGAACTTACACCACATATAGCTCGAACAGCCGATTTTTGAGCCAAAAATACCCTTTTTGAATCAGAAGAATCAGCCCAAAAAATAATACCATATGACATAAGTGTATGAAAGTATGCGAAGTAGACTACTTTTCGTGTTGAACTGTCACTTATTTCAGATACTGTTCTAATGGTAAATAAAGCAGCATTTAGCTTCTGAACAAGATCCTGAACATGGGCTTTCCATAACAGCTTACTGTCTATCCGAATGCCTAGGAACTTCAACTGTTCCGACTCGCTCATAATATGCCCATTCTGTCTGATCAAAATATTGGTTCTTGTAGAATTGTGAGTTAGAAACTGTAAAAACTGAGTCTTACGATGACTTAGCATCAAATTATTTTCCACAAGCCACGGACTTATTTCATGAACTACATTATTTGATACTGTTTCAATATTACACACAAGATCCTTCACTTCCAAGGTTGTGTCATCAGCAAACAGAAATATTTTTGAATCACCTGTAATACTAGAAGGCATATCATTTGTATAAATAAGAAACAGCAGTGGCCACAGCACCGACCCTTGGGGAGCACCCCACTTAACAGTGCCCCATTGGGACTGAACGCCACTACCACTCTCAATACTGCGGAGAATTACCTTCTGCTTTCTGTTCTTAAAGTAAGAGGCGAACCAAGTATAAGCTACTCCCCTTACTCCATAATGGTCCAACTTCAGCAGCAATATTTTGTGGTCAACACAGTCAAGAGCCTTCGTTAAATCAAAGAAAACACCTAGCATTCACAACCTTTTATTTAATCCGTCCAAAACCTCACAGAGAAAAGAGAATATAGCATTTTCAGTTGTTAAACCATTTTTAAAACCAAACTGTACATTTGACAGCAATTATGTGAATTTAAATGCTCCAGTAACCTTGTATATACAACCTTCTCAATAACTTTAGCAAACACCGATGGCATAGAAATAGGTCTAAAATTGTCAACATTATCCCTGTCTCCCTTTTTATAAAGTGGCTTCACTACCGAATACTTTAATCGGTCAGGAAACCGACCACTCCTAAAGGAAAAGTTACAGATATGGCTAAGTACTGGGCTAACATACATAGAACAATACTTCAGTATTCTGCTAGATGCCCCATCATATCCATGAGAGTTCTTGGTCTTTAGTGATTTAATTATTAACTCAATCTCCCTCTTGTCAGTATCATGGAGGAGCATTTCAGGTAACAGTCACGAAACACTTTTTTCTAAGAGCGCTATATGATTCCCTGTTGGGACTAAGTTTCTGTTTAGTTCACCTGCTATATTCAGAAAGTGATTCTTAAATACTGTACATATATGCAACTTATCAGTAACACGGACATTCCCACTACGCACTGATTCTATATCCTCGACCTGTCTCTGCAGACCAGCCACTTCCTTTACGACTGAGCATATGGTTTTAATTTTATCCTGAGACTTAGCTATTCTATCTGCATACCACATACTTCCTAATAACATTTTTAAGCACCTTACAATACTGTTTGTAATGGGCTGCTGCATTTAGATTTTGACTGTTTCTAACGTTTTGATATAACTGCCACTTTGTTCTACAAGATATTCTTATCCCTCTAGTCAGCCAGCCAGGCTGCCTGTTTGTGCTAGTACCCTGTTTTGAACGTTCTAATGGAAAGCAACTTTCAAAGTGCACAAAAAAAGTCTTGAGGAAAGCATTATATTTATCATCTACTGTATCAGCACTATAAACATCTTGCCACTCTTGTTCCTTGGTAAGGTTTACAAAGATCTCTACAGCAACTGGATCAGCTTTCCTAAAAAGTTGATAACTATATTTAACATGTGTTGCAGCACAAAAATCTTTTAGAGATAAAATTTGTGCATCATGATCTGAAAGGCCATTCACCTTTTTGCTAGCAGAATGCCCTTCTAGTAATGAGGAATGAGCAAAAATGTTGTCTGTAGTTGTTCTACTGTTCCCTTGCACTCACGTTGGAAAGAATACAATTTGCGTAAGATTATACGAATTAAGGAGGTCTACCAGCATCCTTTTCCTTGCACAATCACTTTTACAATTAATATTGAAGTCACCACATATAACTAACTTTTTGTATTTCCTATAAAGTGAACCAGGAACCTCCTCTAGCTTTAGCAAAAATGTTGTGAAATCGGAGTCTGGGGATCTATAAATAACAACAGTGAGAAGTTTAGCTCCACTAAATTTAACCACACCTGCACAACATTCAAACACCTTTTCAGTGCAGTACTTTGAAACATCAATTGACTCAAATGGGATGCTATTTTTCACATACATGGCTACTCCCCCACACTGCAAAGAGCTCCTAGAAAAGCTGCCAGCCAACCTGTATCCTGGTAAAAGAAGCCTCTGAATCTCTGAATTATCTCCTTATTTAAGAAGTGTTCAGATATACCAATAATTTCAGAGTCAACATCTATAAGCAGTTCACTAACTTTATCTCTAATACCTTGTATATTTTGATGAAATATACTAATTCCCTCATTACTTCGATACCTAAGCTTTGTTGAAAGTGGTTCCTTTGTTAGAGAGACTTCCCTTAAGCAGAAATAGCTATCAGCTGACTTCAATCTAAAAAAGGTGCAGCTCTAACACCCACTACTACAGGAATTTTCCCATGAGCGATCCCACCACCCCACCTATGCTGTCACCTATAAGCTTTGTCAACCTCCCCTTCCCATACCTGTTGAGGTGCAGGCCAAGTCTAGTGAAACCCATCCTGCTGATAGACTTCACCAACACCACTGAAATGTGACCCATGTCTTCTGTCATCAGCACACCCCCAAGTCTCATGTTATTACGCCTGACAGCCTGAGATGAGGCTGATCGTGACACTGAAACAGTTCCATGAAATGCACATTCGTGTTGCCAGTCTGAGTGGCTATCTTTTCCAGGTCATCATCTATGCCA
The DNA here is from genome assembly GCF_021461395.2 of Schistocerca americana. Classification (NCBI taxonomy): domain Eukaryota; kingdom Metazoa; phylum Arthropoda; class Insecta; order Orthoptera; family Acrididae; genus Schistocerca; species Schistocerca americana. Next base: position 592,631,406 of record NC_060121.1, on the reverse strand, counting down.
TACTCCCCATCCCTATCAATACTATTACCAGCCCCACCAACAATCACTACCTGATCCTCATTAGTAAAATCCCTACATAACCCCCCTATGTTAACAGTCACCTGAGCCAATCCTGCATTAGGCTTCACAATGCTGGTGACCTGGTACTCACTCCACAACACTTCCTGCAACTGCTGACCTACACCTCTGCCATGAGAACTGGGTCATTCCATGTTAAAGAGACTTTGTGACAAAAAAATTGAAATGACAATATTTCAAATATAATCTTAAAAATGCCAAGTTAAAAGTACATTTGTTCATTGCAAAATAATCATGACTATGAACAAATTAAATTTCTACCTTCACTAAGTGTTTAAAGTGCACTACTCTATGGCACCACAGAGAAGTATGTTTTATGCTATTTCCAGATGAGTATTAGTTGTGTTATCTGTGGCTGATTGTTCTATTGTTGCAAAGAATATTGAAGTCAACATTGTTATAGCTCACAATAATTCGTTTTGTTGAGCTAAGCTAATTGCATTTCTTTATTTTGTTAGTTTTATAATATATGTGCAGCTTGTAACACCCGTAACAAAAAAGATACAAAAGTTTAATTTGTAATCTAGTAAATTTGTTCTGTACAATACCTTTCTGTAAAAGTGAGGTTATGCACATGTTTCACAATATCATACCATTACATGGCATTTTGAAGTCTTATTTAACACTCTTAGAGCTGTTACGGGTGTTACTAATTTTTTTTCGGGTGTTACTTAACACATGCTTAACACCCGCAACTTGAATTGGAAGGTTTAATGCCACCTTCATCTTTAGTAGGCCTAGGCCCAACATTTAAATTATAACCGAAGGGTATTATTATGAAAGGAAAAAGTTTTTTAACTATTTTTATTACATATGAAAACAGTTTTAAGCTTGAAAACAAAAATTTTTATTCCTCTGCATACACTTGTTTAAGCACTGCATCTACATTATAAAAGTTAATTGGGGCATTAACCTGAATCAACTGATGCTCTCCTAAAAAGTTAATTAAGCCCAAAATTCTTTAGGTTACATATAGTTTATGTTTTCCATTCTAACTTTCCCAAGGACAACAATATTGCTAACTTCAATTTTAAATTTTATATAGGCCCAGTAAACTGCTTATTGAGGCAAATTCTAGTCATTCATAAGAGCCTACAATTTCATAAGCATACTTGAGTCTTTGAGCAAAGCTATTCCAAGCAATCACAAGGAATTATTGAACGAATTAAGTTGTAATTCACAGAACGAAGACTGTGTTTTTGGGTCATGCCAGGAATGTCAAATTAAATTGAGCAAATTTATCCCAGAAGGCTTTGACGTAACTAAAAAGATTGTCTGGCAGCAATGGGAAAATGATGCGAAACATCGTCCTTGTCTTAGTGAACATTCAGGGAGCTGCGATGATGCCTGGTTGACAAATTGCCGCAGTTTAAAAAACATTGCTACGTGAAGATAAAGCAGAGTGATTTCATCAAAGGAAAGAAAAACAGCCTTGACGCGGAAGAATGTGTTCTTCAAATGGACTTTGGAGAGAATTATGCTCTAATTTCACAAGATGAGGTACAGAGTGCACACTGGGCACATTCACAAGTAACTATTTGCACTTTCTGCATTTAGTTTGCAAACCATGAAGTCAGGTCCTATGCAGTCATCAGTAATGACCTTTCAAACACAAAATATGTTGTGTGGACTTCTCTTAAAACTGTTATAACGGACATTAAAAAAGCGTTTCCTTAAGTTAAAAGAGTTTTTATATTTTCTGACAACTGTGCTGGGCAGTTCAAAAATAAATATACTTTGTCCAATCTATGTTATTTTGAGAGAGACTTCGGATTGACAGTTGAGTGGAATTTTGTTGCCAGTTCACATGGTAAAGGAGCCATGGATGGCATTGGAGGTGCACTGAAGAGGAGCGTGTGGACAGCTGTTAGATCTAGGAAAGTTATTATTAACAACGCAATTGACTTTTATGACTACACTCTGATGAGCTTTTCTAAAATTAAGGTACTATCAGTTGATAAGATAACAGTGGAGCACAACATTCCTGTTGTTGTTGTGGTCTTCAGTCCTGAGACTGGTTTGATGCAGCTCTCCATGCTACCCTATCCTGTGCAAGTTTCTTCATCTCCCAGTACTTACTGCAACCCACATCCTTCTGAATCTGCTTAGTGTATTCATCTCTTGGTCTCCCTCTACGATTTTTACCCTCCACGCTGCCCTCCAAACATTCCTATTTTGGATGAAAGGTGGAAAAATTTACAAGCAATTCCTCAAATCCAGGGCTGCCATCACTTTCGGCCCTGTAACACAACTGATTTGCTGGTTTCAAAAACAACAGAGTCATTAATGACAAGGGTGTCAGTATTTAGCACTGAGGAGGCCAAAGTTAAAACATTACATGCAAAAGATGCATAAACTTCTATAAAGTGTGCAGTTCTGATGATTCTGATCTGGAGACTGTTTCACTATCTGAATCACAAGACAATATTGGAAGTGCTTGTGAGTTAAACCTAACTAATAAAATTGGAAAGTCTGATTTAAAATTTGGGTTATTTGTCTTGGTTGACATTCCAAGTGACAAAAAGAAGCCAACGCTATTCAAAACTCAATACCGTTACTTGGGAATCTGCCAGAGTGAGGTTGATGAAGAGGAGGATGTGAAAATAATGTTTCTGAAGTCAGTAGGAAAAGGTAAAACACTTTTTAAACTAGATGAAACTGATGTTTGTTTTTTGAAATTCAGTCAAGTACTATCTAAGGTAACAACACCAGAAATCAAACAACAAGGTAACCATTTGTACTAACAGTTCAATTTTGAGTTGGATGTTGCGGAGAAAGATTATTAAATGAAGTTTTTAAACCAATGAATAATAAGAAAACATTTTTGTCATAAATTTATTAGGCCTACAAAATGAGGTAAATGTTAAGTAAGTAACAATATCTTGGCCTAGTTGTACTATAAAATTGTAACAAAATTTTTTGTGTAATAAATAGCTTTATTCTTCAAATATGTTTCCTTAAGTACATACTTTTATTCCAAATAAACTACAATACTTCTTTTCTTTCTATGCAATTGTAAGAGGTAAATTTATTCCTTCAAGAATCAAATCTGATGCATCTATGTAACACTCGTAACATTTAATGTAACACCCGTAACAGCAAAAAATATATATATACACTAAGTTATGATGTCCAAAAAAATAAAAATTTATATTTCAAAATAAAATTTGGGGCAATACCTCTTAACAGGTGTTTTACAAGAATAAAAGCTTCATCACGTTTGCAGGAATTAGAGAATTCCCTAACTCATAACAGGGGCCAGGTCTACTTTTGGTAACACCCGTAACACTACTTTTTTGATTAATAACCAGGAGAACAATAAAACAATTCCAGTATCAACATTTCTAAGATGAAATATAATGCAAGCCTTAAAAGTTTTCAATATTAAATTCAATAAATATTTTTCCTTTCATTATTTTTCCTGATTTTAAGGTGTGTACATGTAACACCCGTAACTGTGGAATTGCCCAACTACTTAACAGCAGAACCTTCTTCTTTCTCTTCGACTTTGCAACTGCCCTAGTCACCGTAACTGCTGAGGTCTGCTGCGTACTTCCTACATCTACAGCTACTAGACATTCCTCTCCACTAGACTCTGACAGTTGGTCATATCTATTGCAAACACCAATAGTAAAACTATCTGAAAATCTCCTTCTCCTAGCAGATCTCTTGCCAACAGCCAGCTCCCATTCCCCAACCCCCTTCTCGCTCCTCATCCTATCTAGCTCCTCCTGTGTGTTTTTCACCTGGAGGGCACAGATCTTACGCTCCTGCTCCTCTATCAATTTACTCTTGCTACATAGGAGAGGATCTCACCAGAATGCCCACCGGTTTCCCCACTGCATTCCCCCCCCCAGTGAAAATACTTCGAGCAAGTCACACCCCAATCCACTACTCACGAACCCACGGCAAAGCCCACACTTCTCACTCATGGTAAAATTTTACAGTTATTGAGACAAGAATACTACTTTATCTAAGTTCCGCTACCGCAATAAGAAGTTTAAAAACTGACTACAATAACCACAAACTTACTCTACAAGGGAAGTAACTACTATTATTAACAGTATTAATCAACAACAAATGAGAATAACACAAAAGACTAACACAGAAAGAAAATCAAACGTCTAATGACACAGTAACGAAACTGAAAACAGTTCCCAAAAAGTTCTTCTGAAATTATTTCATCAGAAAACACCAGTTGAAGACTACTAAAGTTCTTAAATAAACTACTGTACACAAACAATTAATTAGTACTTAGCTTTCGATGCACCGCTACAGCTGCAACTGGTCAGTGCGGAATGTAAACACAGGTAAGAGGTTAAGTTGCTTGATACAAAACACTCACAAATATCAGGTCACAACACAAGAAAGGCAGAGGTAAATGAACCACTAATAAGTAATTTATATAGGCCTAGTAAGTATAATCACGAAAAACCATTAAAATATGTATCTGAAACCTAAAAATATATAAAAACTTAGAGAGCGATCTCACATGCCGTCATGCGCTTATGACATCACACCAACCTTGTGCTGCTGACCAGATACTTCCTTCACAACTAACCATATGATTTTAATTTTATCCTGTGAATTAGCTATTCTATTTGCATACCACATACTTATTGCCTTTCTAATAATATTTTTAAGCACATTACAGTGCTGTTTGCAATGGGCTACTCTAGCTTGATTGTGACTACTTCTAACATTTTGATATAATTCCCATTTTATGCTACACGATATCCTTATCCCATTAGTCAACCACCCAGGCTGCCTTTTACTGCTAGTATCCCATTTAGAATGTTCTAATGGAAAACAACTCTTAAAGAGCATGAAAAATATGCTATTGAAAGCATTACATTTGTCACCAATGTTACCAGCACTATATGAACATCTTGCCACTCTTGTTCCTTAACAAGGTTTAATAAACTCCATATTGTCATACGATTAGCTCTCTTACTTAGTTTGTAATTATATGTGACATTTGTTCAGGTACAAAACCCTTTTAGTGTCAAAATTTGTGCATCATCTAGTAATGAAGAATCAATAAAAATATTATCTACGACTGTGATACTGTTCCCCTGCACCCTAGATGAAAAAACACAGTCTGCCTCAGATCATATGAGTTTAGGACATCTACCAACATCCTTTTTCTTGCACAATCATAAACAAAATTAATATTGAAGTCACAACCTTTTTCTTGCACTATCATAAACAAAATTAATATTGAAGTCACAACATATAACTAATTTTTGGTACTTACTATAAACTGAACCAAGAACCCGAGTGATCCTACCACTACTCACTACATTGTCACCTACAAGCTTTGCCAGTCTCCCCTTCCCATACCTTTTGATGTGCGGGCCGTGCCTAGTAAAACCCAATCTATTGACAGACTCAACTGGCACCACTGCAATGCGTCCTATGCCCTCTGCCATCAGTGTCTTTTCCAGCTCCATGTTAACACATCTGACAAGTCACATTAAGATGAAACCATTCAGTGGCTGAAACATTTGCGTGAAGAGCACATTAGTGCCACCAGTTTGAGTAGCTATCTTTATCAGGTCACCACCTACATCATATTCCTGTCCCTATCAAGACTATTCCCTTATCCACCCATAATCACTATCTGATCCTCTTTCACAAAATTCCTACATAACTTCCCTATGCAGCTGCCTGAGCCAACTCTGCACTAGGCTTCACAAAGCTGGTGACCTGGTACTTCCTCACCAACACTTCCTGCAACTACTGGCCAACACCTCTACCATGTGAACTACCTAGCAGCAGAACCTCCTTCTTTCTGTTACGCTTTGCAACTAACTTAGGCCTCCTAACTGCTGCATGTTTCCTGCACCTGCAAGAGGCTCCTCTCCACTCATCTCAGGCAGTTGGTCAAATCTATCACATATACACAAAGTACAACTGTCTGAATACTTCCTCCTCCTAGCTGCCTCCTTGCCAGCTGCCATTTCCCATTTCCCAGCACCCTTCACACTCCCGAATCTATTTAGATCCTCCTTCGCACATTGTAACTGCACCAGAAGGGCACAGATATTACGCTTCTACTCCTCTATCAATTTATTTCTACTACAGACTTTACATTCCCAGAAGAATATGTCTCTAGATTTCCCATTGGCTTCCCCACTGCATTCCCCCAGTGAAAATACTTTGAACAAATGCCACACTGTAACCCACTACTCACAAACCTATGACAGCTCACACTTCTCAATCAACGTAAAATTTTACAGTTACTGAAAAAACTAAATGTCTATGTTACATAAGTTCAATTACAACTATAGAATTATTTAAAGAACTAACAATAATGGTCTCTAAATTCTCTCTCTACTAAGAAAGCAACAACTTTTACTCATACTGCTAAATCACAATTAATACCAATAACAGCAAGACTTCACACAATTTCTTTGCTAAAAGTAAAAATTCAAGTAGCAACTGGAACACTCAACAAAGTTAAAACAGTGAACGAAAATTTTACTGAGATATGTCACTATAAACAATAACAAAAATCAGCTAAAAACTAGCACTATAAATTTACTAAACGACTTCAACACACAGAAAATTCTAAAAAACACAGTGCGCGAACGTTTCCAAAATTTTATTAAACCATTATTTCACCAGAAAAACAGCACGAGACACAGTTGAAAACTACTAAATTTAATACCTGTATAATAGTGCACAAACAACTTTGTCAGAACTTGAGAACAGCTAAAGCTGCAACTGCGAGCCACGAAATGTAAACACAGTGCTAATATTTGCTGAATGATTTAAAACTACTAAAATTAATATTCGAATACAGTGCACAAACAACTCTGACAGTTGTTCACTTCACAACTGCTATAGCTTGTAACGTACCCTCTCTGTTATGATATTGTTGTTTTGTGTTATTGTAGTTGTAGAGATATGAAATTATTGTAGCGGTTTGCTTAGTCACTCGTACTTAGGAATTTTTGACATAAAATGGAGCCTGAAACTTGCGTAATAAATACTCCGCGTGAGGTGCGATTTGCGGCATAAACAAAAATTAATTACGGAGATGCAATCCACTGAATATTAACAGAAAAGCTTTAGAACAATGCGCACGACTAACGTACATTCGCGTGCGAGTGGTTGCGATCTGATGAGAAAGATCTATCTTGATTTTTTTTCGTAAAATAATTACGTCGTAACACACTCGGGAGATCAGGGTAGAGGCACGTACGTTCTATCATCCCCCGTGGCCTGGGTAAAAGAATTGCAATTATTTAAATTTAAAAATATTTCTTTTTCTATCGGACTCCTATTTTTATACGAAAAGGAAGATTGCAGGTTCTAAATGTCTCGGCAAAAACACATCGGAATTAATCTTAGCGGCCACCAAAGGAAAGTAGTGAGCACAATCACCTACCTCTATTGCTGAGCAGCGCTGTCGTGAAGATCGTCGCCTCCATCTAAAATTCGCCTTCTCGAATTAACAGAATAATTTGTACTCCATTGGTATGGGATTTAGGCTTGATCTTGACAGAAATCATAAAACACATTTTTCATCATTTAACACACACATAGACATGAAATTATACAGTACATCTTTACGCCAGCACATCAGAACAAAAAGTAGTTACTAGTTAATATTAGAAGTAATAAAAGAATCTCGAAATTAGTCCTTTGTCTATCAAGGATAAAACAGTTTTTCAGAGTATTTCTCTGGTATAACAGTCGAACAAATTTTCTTCTTGTATCTTTGAGATAAAATTACAACATTTTTTAGCTCCTTTTCAAACTGCAACTGCACGCCACAAAATGTAAGCACACTGCTGAGGTGTGTGACTTGGCTGAACAATGGCGAATCTGCATATCTATCTAATAATGGAGTGTTAAGGCAGCAGTAATAGATGTAGCTGCATGGAGTAATAGGTCTACAACAGATATTGCTCAAGCAGTCAAAACACCACCACAAAAGCTAAATAGCATTAACAAAAACTCCAAACTATTATTTGCAATTCTGTCAAGATTCATAGAGAAAGATCCTTTACTTGTAGTGACTGGTTGTGGACACAATGGCCCTTATCAAACCATCACCTTGGACATCATGTCTGAAACTAGTCATTGCAAATACAGAATTTTTATCACCACACTTTGACAGAATTACAAATAATAGTTTTAATAAACCACAAGTTGCTGACTCATTTTCCTGCATCGTGCTGGAGGTTTGATGAGATAATTTACATATTTTCATTCCGTAATGTCATATGAAATAACATGCTGGAGTAACTTATCTTTAAGGAAGAAAACTCTTCATTGACCATAACATGCTTACCCACAATCAGCTTGGTCCACATCTGTTTAAGGAGTTTGGCTTTCTAACTACTGCTTCATTTATTCCTTCATGAAGCTTTTTTTGTTAATACTCCCATGCAGTTCATAAGGAACAATGACATACGTAATTACAATATCAGAAGAAACAATAACATTCATTACTCCACATTATGGTTGTCTTTAGCACAAAAAGAAGTGCACCATGCTGATACCAAAATTTTTGACAACTGAACAAATTATATGAAATGCCTATCAGACAGCAAAATTAATTTGGGGGGGGGGGGGGGGAGGATGTTTATCCTTGGCATCTCTTTCTATTCTGTAGAAGAATTTCTAGTATTGTCATGTGTATTTATTGGCTTTTGCAAATGTCAGACTTAATACTATGGTTATATTTACACTTATAAAATACATCATATTCAGTAGCTGTTGCTTCTTACGTCTATTTTTTACATTTATCACATTACAACTGATATGCCAATGCCTCATATTACAATCACTATCTTAAAATTTGTTGAAAGAATATAAACATTTTTTTTATTAGAAAAGATTTTAATTTTGTTTTAAAAACATTTCCCGTGTACATTCTTAGAACGTTTGGTAGCTTGTTATACCAAATCAAACCACTGATATATGGACTTCTATCAATCATTTTTAACGTTGTTCTGTTACGGAAATAGTTACACTTTGTTCTAGTGTTGCGATCATGTACATCACTGCCCTCGATAGCTTCTGTTGGTTGACTTATAAAAAATACAACTATTTTGAAGATGTACAGAGAATATATTGTCAGATATTTGTGCTGCACAAACACTTCATGAGATGAATCTCCATGTCCCATCCCATGTACATGTCTTATTGGTCTTTTCTGTAGTAGTAGTATACTTTTTAAATGTACATCAGCTGCACAGCCCCATAGTTCCATTCCGTAATTGAGAAAGGGGTAAAGTGTTCCATAATATACTAATTCCAGTGCTTGGCTACGAACTATCTTTGCGAGCTGACTGAGGAGGTATACGGCACTACTGACTTTTCCGCATACGAAATTAATGTGGTATGTCCACCACAAACTTTCATCAACATAGACAACCAAGAGCGTACAGTTACCATTTTCCTTTGCAGAGATATTACACACACTATTCATATTGTTGTGGTGTTAACTGCCTGTTTTAAATGTCATTAGTTGAGATTTGGGGACATTCACCTCGAGTCCCTGGTCATTGAAGTATTTTGTTACTTCTAGAATCAAATTGATGTGTCATCTACATAGCTTACAATATGGAAGTTAATGGGTTGTGCAATGTCGTTAATTATTATATAAGGAAGAGAAAGGGTCCAAGGATTGAGCCCTGGGGTACAACTTGTAATACAGGTTCACTGGTGGACTGGGAGTTCATGATTTTATTATTTAGTTTGTATGACAATTTAGTGCTTTGCTTATGATTCAGCAGGTATGTGGTTAGAAGATTCATGGCTTGATCCCCAATACTGTAAGATTTTAGCTTTTTAAGAAGTACCCTATGGTTTACCCTATCAAATGCTCTTTTCAGGTCCAAAAATATACCTACAGTCTGCATCTTCTGTTCCAACAGACAGTAACCTTCATGGATGAACTGTGCAACTGCTGTGGTTGTGCTTAGCTCTTTTCTGAAGTCATGCTGCAAATCTACAAGCAGTTTATTTTTTGTGAAAAAGACATTTAGTTGAGAAAGGATCATGCTTTTGAATGTCTTACTAAAAGTGGAAATTAATGATAATGGTCTATAGTTGGAGGCATCTTTCTTACTTCCCTTTTTATACACTCGTTTCACTACATTCATTTTTAGAACCATTGGATACATGTTTTCTCTAATGCTGCAATTAATCAGGTGAGTAAGAGGTTTGGAGATTTCTTTTAAGCACACTTTAGTAACAGCACTGGATATGCCATCTCATCCAGATGAAAATGTTTTCTTTAGCATGTGTATTGCCCTGCAAACCTCCTGCTCATTCACTTCCACAAATTCAAATTCGATACACTGGGTGAGATGGCATCGGGTCTCTACATGTGAATCTATAATATGGGTTGATTGTTCGCAGAAATGTAGTAGTTATTAAAAATATTACAAATAGTATCTGGGTTTTTTTATAATGTTACCATCATGTCTTATGCTGAGTGGTTCCATGTTCATCTTGTTGGGACCTTTTCGATATTTGTCAGTCAGCTTCCAAGATGATTTGATTATGTTGTCAGACTGTTCTATTGTTTTGCTGTTAATATACTTCCTTAGGTTAACAATTTCAGTTTTAAGAGTTTGCTTGGCCCTATTGTATTTTTCCTTGAAAACCTGCATACTAGTAGCTTTATAAAGCTGGTTTAGATCATGCACTTGCTGCCTGAGCCTAATCAGATTTGGCGGGAGTTCTAGTCTAGGATTACTTTCATTTTGACAGTGTTTAATTACCTTCTGGATTTCTCTGACTGGACAACTATTTTCATAATATTACTAGAGAAACTTGAAGCAATAGGCATCAGGGGCACTGTTAAAAAATGGTTTGAATCTTATCTGCAAAACAGGTCACAAGTTGTTGAGCTGAGGTCATCCAACAATCTTCACAACTTTAAACTCATATCTGAACCAAAACAAATTGAAATAGGTGTTCCACAGGGCAGCATTCTGGGCCCATTGTTATTTCTAATTTATATTAATGATATACGGGCTCCAGACAGCTCAGCCAAAATTCTACTATTTGCAGATGACATGAGTATCATAATTAGTGATATAAAAGAATCATTGTGTACTACAGCAGAAAAAATGCTCTCATGCACACAGTCATGGTTTTATTCAAATAAGCTGACATTAAATACAAAGAAAACAAACTTTATACCATATGGAAGCAAGTGTCAAGGGGAAAATATGTGCCTTATGCTGGATAGCAAACAAATAGAAAAAGTGTGCACCACAAAGTTTCTGGGAATTCGAATTGACCAAGATTTAAACTGGAATGAACACAGTGTATCTCTTACTCAGAAACTTAGCTCAGCATGTTTCACCTTAAGAATAATATCCAAAGTATGTAGCAAAGAATATATTAGAGCGGTGTACTTTAGTCATTTCCAATCAGTTGCAAGCTATGGGATAAGTTTTTGGGGAAAAACCAGGTCAAGACTAAATGACATTTTTATTATGCAAAAAAGAGCTATTCGTATCATGACACACAGCCCACCACAAACAAACTCGCTGTAGACCCTTATTCAAACAACTAAAGATACTTACAATACCATCAATATATATTTTTAAATGCCTGGAAATGATCAGTAAAAGTAACTGCGATCTCCAAACCAACTCAAGCTACCATGATCACAATACAAGGTATTGTAAAGACTTCCACATTCCCTATGTAGCAAAAACTAGAAGTCAGAAACATGTTGGCCATTTAGGAATAAAGCTTTTAAATGCACTTCCATCTCAAATTAAAGAATTGAAAGGCAAAAATAATTTCAAGTGTGAAGTAAAAAATTACTTAATGGAAAAATGCTACTACAGTGTAAATGAATACCTGTCTCAGAGTGTGGATTGAAACCTGTACTTACTTTTTTAAAAAACTCAAACTAATTTAATTATGTTTTCAACTTTGTAATTATGGTACTTAGGAAAAATCTGTTAAATATCTGTAATATGTTCTGTGTATAAGACGTAGTTCATGATCTATAATTGTTTATCATGAGCATGTACATTTGTTTTTGGGTAATAAGTTCTTGTACACTACTTATGTACTATGTGTATGTAATTTGTTTGCTGTTTGTATATGTTTGTCAATTTATTATGTGTATGTGTTGTTATGTGTTACGTGTAATCAAATGACAAATCCTATATCACATGTGTGATCTATAGGATGCTAAAGAAATAAATAAATGATGCAGTATGGTTAAGTAGAAATCATTCTATTTCTCATCTGACACTTTTACCTGGTACACAGAATCCCATTTTTCATTAGCTAGTTTGTCTTTAAGAGCATTAATATTTGAGGTATTTAGCATTCGTTTCTGTAGCACAATTTTTGTTATTTTTAGGCGCAACTGAATTTATGTACTCCATCACCTGACAGAAGTGGTCAGAATAAAGGAAATCTAAGTTAATGTAATTTACCTTATCTATAACATCTTTGTTGATTGTAGCATAATCTACTCTAGTGGAACATGTGTCCGTTACTCTGGTGTTAGAGTTCACTATATTTACAAAATTGTATCAGGTCAGTACATCACTGTGTTTCAAGTTTACTATACTATTTGAGTTTGCATCTATATTAAAGTCATCTAATATAGTAAGGTCATTAGAACTGGCCCGACCAACAACACTACTAAGTTTATCCATAAACAGCATTACATCAGCATTTGGTGGCCTATGTACTCCAATCACTTTATGCTTTGGTAACTTAAGATCATTACTGTGGAGTACAATACCTTCATTTCAATTGATCCTTCTTTGGTGTGGTGTTCAAGAAAGGAAATTTTTTTAGCTTCTATATCCTTATTAACATAAACTGCCACTCCACTACCTTTATGCTTTTGCCTACAATAACTATTTGCTAGTATGTAACTTTCAAATCTATAATATATTATTTCACTGCATTTTAGCACATGTTCCATTATTACTATTACATGTGGCAAGTGTTCCTCTGTGAATATTTGTAGTATGTCTAGTGTGTTTCTGAGATATTGCACATTTAAGTATGTTAACTTTATGAGTGTTATCCCTTCTTGTTTATTTACCATCCTCAACAAATCGAGTTACACTTTTTACGACATTTTGCATACACTGATTTTTTAGAACTGTCCTGCAATGACTGATCACTTATTTCACAGCCTGGCTTTTATTTGCTCTAACAGGACTCAGTCATATCCGAAATACATCCCTGAAAACTATTATTATGACCCTTCATTCTAAAAAAGTCTCGTGGTTGTAGCCCAGAGCAATTGGAGCTTTCTCCACATTGTCTTTCTCACACAGTTTGCTTATGCGAGAAACTAGCTTGGTCTCCCCTTTTCTGTTTAAGTGGAATCTGTGTTTTGTGTGTTCATCATGACTCATCTTACTTAAGTCTATCAAATGTACATGGCTAAATTTATCACACAGTTTCTTTAGCTCGGAATTGTAGTGTCGAATCTCTTTGTTTACGCACAACCATAGTGGTAAATCATGTCGCACTGGCACGTTTATGATGACAATGTTCGTTTGAAATAGTTTTGGTAATATGTTACGGAAACATCAAGTGGATGAACAGATATGTGACTATCATAACACAGATGATCACAGTGCATCAAGATTAAAGACATTAACTGAACATACAACTTCACGTATAGAGTCAAATTGCTCTCAGAGGAATACAGAGAGAGACAAACTACTTACTTTTCTACAAGTTAGCATCTGTAGTATTTTAAATAAGATACTAGAATTAGAACATTTATGTAATACTGAGCATGTAGATGTTATATGTGTATCTGAGCACTGGTTAACCCAAGAACAAGTAAATATGTTTTTTCCCCAAGGGTATGTTGTGGGAGACATGATATGTAGAAAACAGAGAAAGAATGGTGGTGCTGGAATTTTTGTCAAAGGAATAAAGTTTTCCAGAATTGATGTATCTATGTACTCCTCAGAACTAGATGGGGAGTTTAGTAGTGTAAAACTAATGAATGAAAATATACCTGTAGTTAGTCTATATAGGTCGCCAGATGGTGACGTAAATTTGTTTATTGAAAAATGTGAATTAATAGTTAAAAAGATATTGAAGAGTAAAACAAGAATTGCTATATGTGGTGATTTCAATACAGAAATAGTAAACACACAGAATATGCTAAGATCATTAGACCCCTATCATACAAATAACCATGCCACATGTAAGAATGCTTGCATGGACAATATTGCTGTGAATTTCAATAGGGAAGATTTTACAGTCAGACTTGCAGGAAGTGGACTTGCAGATCATGAGCTACTACTGCTTACACTCTGTAAGAGGCAGTCAGTTAAAACGGAAGAACCTAAAGTAGTAGTGGTATGAGGACAAAAGGAAGAATGCATAAGTATGTTTGCAGATGCATAAGTATGTTTGCTGATAGATAGCAAGTGCAGATTAGGACTTTATATATAATAGTCAATCTGCAAAAAGGGAAGCTGAAATTATCTTTGATAACTTCTTTAAAAAGTACACAGATTTATGCTATTCTTGTTCAACAGTCAAAAAAATTAGATATCCAAGTGAAATGAAAAAGAAAAATCTGAACTGGTTTACAGAAGAGCTAGCAGAAGTTAGAGGAAACATGCATGTGCTGTACCAGATGCATAAGCCAGCCGCTAACCAAGTAGCAGAACAGAGCATGAACATTCATAGGTCATATTTGAGACACAAAAAATTCTACAAAGCTAAACTTCTTCTGGCAAAAAGGCAAGCAGTGGAAAACTATATAGAAAGGGCTCCCAATAAATGCAAGGCAGCACGGCTGCATGGCAGATAATAAAACAAGAGAATACACCAAAATGTACAGAAACAGCTCTGCTTGAACCTGAGGAATTAAATCAATGCTTTTTAAACTCACAAGGGGAGGCCGCCAATTGTGAAATTCAGATTCGATTCATACTGCGCATAATAAAAGCTCATGGCCAGAGGTGTAATGTGGCAAAGCGCCAAGATGCACTTCTCAGCCGTTGTCGAGAAAATCGACAGTTAAAAGAAACCATTGCGGTGAAATACTCTCTACGATTAATGGTTTTCTACAGCGTCATAGTGCAGCGGTAAGCGCTGGGGTTCGTAATCCGAAGGTCGCCGGATCGAATCTCGCGCCATGCAATATTTTTTTATTATTAGTTTTTTGCAATTCAAATATATAACTATTAATGAATTGCTTATGCATGTTGGTGAAGCCGGATCGCTCTCCAATTGTACCGCCTCCATTTTTCCGTTTGTTTAACAGGGTGTACCAAAGCTGTCCCGTCCGCACTGATTTTCGACGATGTTATAAGTTGCGCTAGGGACCGCATCTACCTTCTTTCGAAGTTAGCAGGCAACTACGCTGTTATGGGGCGGCTCGTTTCGGCCCATTCAACATCTGTCCTTCAAGTGTAACGAGCGAGTAACGAAGTTTATATTTCATACCTGCCACAGCAAGTTTGTGTTCGTGGGGTCTCTATTCTAATTCGAACGTTTGACTTACGCTATACGTATTCGTTTCTACGTCTTCCGTTAACTATACGTGGTTAACATTATGAAGACAATTAATAACATTTGTGAAATACAAATTTGTTTGCGGAAAACATAATGACGTTCGAAGTCGCCAGTTTTTCCACGACAAACGACTTTCAACAACTTATTATATGCATAATTGTTGCAACTGATTGCCGGGAATTTTATATATATATATATATGAATTACAAAAAACAAATACTAAAAAAAAGTTCCATGGGGCGAGATTTGATCCGGCGACCTTCGGATTACGAACCCGAGCGCTTACCGCTGCACCACCGTGCTGTAGAAAATTCCTCATCGTAGAGAGTATTTCTCCGCAACGGTTTCTTTTAACTGTCGATTTTCTCGACAACGGCTGAGGAGTGCATCTTGGTGCTTTGCCACATTACACCTCTGGCCATGAGCTTTTATTATGCGCAGTATGAATCGAATCTGAATTTCACAATTGGCGGCCTCCCCTTGTCAGTTAAAGAAATAAGTAACAGTATTAAAGCAACAAATTCATCTGCAATGGACCTTGTTGGAACACCACTGCCTGTTAACCTGGTATTTCAATGGAGGGCTGTCACACCCGCTGATATTATAAAAGCTGTATCCAAATTTTCAGGTTCTTAAAGTATGGACTGTTATTGGTTGTCAAATAACATAATTAAACAGACAATACATTCAATCACAAAAGCATTAGCTTTTATTTTTAATAAATGTGTTGAATTTGGAGTTTTTTGAGATGCACTTAAGGTGTCAAAAGTTGTCCCAGTTTTTAAAAAAGGGGACAAACATCTTCCCCAAAGCTACAGACCAGTCTCTCCATTGTTCCAATATTCCCAAAGATATTTCAGGCACTGATACACACACAAATAAGCAGCTTCTTTGAAAAACACAATATCCTATGTAGCAGTCAGTTTGGTTTTCGCAAAGGGAAAAACACAACAGGGGCCATCTTGGAAATCATTGAGCAAACCTTAACAGCTTTTGAAAATAATAACATGGCATCACTGGTATTATGTGACCTAAGCAAAGCTTTCGATTGCATTCCTGTTGACGTACTACTGGGGAAACTAGAGTTTTATGGAGTGAGAGAGAGCACTTTACCTGTGATAAATTCGTATATATGTAACTGAAAACAATTCATTTCAGTGAGAAATGTAAATGCCTGCGTAATGGAAATCAGCACAGGTGTACCACAAGGGTCTATCCTTGGACCCTTCTTCTTCATTGTAGCTATTAATGATTTACCTAAAAACATAGCCCACCCTGTTGTGTGTTATGCTGACAATACAACAATGCTTACGACACATCAGAACATTTCAGATCTGAATAAACTAACAAAAGAAACACTTGATAGGCCCTGGACTGGTTTGCAGCCAATAAGCTCCTGTGAAATCGTGATAAAGCCCAACAAATTTTAATGGGAACATCAAATGAAGTAGGCAGTAAGTCAGTAAAACTCTTAGATATTCATATTGACTCTAAACTCTACTAGGAGGAACATGTCAATCACATATGTGAAAAAATATCTCGGGTGTAATACCTTATCTTGAAACTAAGGGAGGTAGTGAGCTTAGAGTACCTTAGGGTAACATACTTCGGGCTATTCCAGTCACATATTTCATATGGTCTGATTATATGGGGCACTCTCCTCACATCAAGAATATCTTGAAATTACAAAAAAAAGTCTTACGCATAATATGTAAAAGAGGTCATAGGGAGAACTGTCGTCCTCAGACTCAGAATACTCACAATTATAAATTTATACATCTATGTGTCTTTACTCTATATTAGAAATAATATTTCAAAATTTATTGCCAGAGGGGAAATACATGAACACAACACCAGGGCTAAGGGCAATTTCGACATACCACGCCACAGATTAGCAAGAACAGGAAATGCCCACAAAGTTAACCCACTCAAAATGTTCAATAAACTGCCATTCATGTTCAGTCTATGGATATATATATTTTTTTAATTAAGTGGTACAGCTGGCTTTCAGATCATCCATTCTATGACATTAAAGAATTATTTGAGATGCCTGAGGAGGATATTGGCATTTAAAAGTTGTCTGTAGTTCAACATATCATTGTGTGCTGTGGTTAATCATGTGTAATTACATAGTATATACAATAATACAATAGGATATTATATTAGATTATAGTATAGCTTATTGCATTAAGGCCCCCCCCCCCCCCCCCCATGAACCATGGACCTTGCCGTTGGTGGGGAGGCTTGCGTGGTTCAGCGATACAGATAGCCGTACCGTAGGTACAACCACAACGGAGGGGTATCTGTTGAGAGGCCAGACAAACGTGTGGTTCCTGAAGAGGGGCAGCAGCCTTTTCAGTAGTTGCAAGGGCAACAGTCTGGATGATTGACTGATCTGGCCTTGTAACAATAACCAAAACGGCCTTGCTGTGCTGGTACTGCGAACGGCTGAAAGCAAGGGGAAGCTACAGCCGTAATTTTTCCCGAGGGCATGCAGCTTTACTGCATGATTAAATGATGATGGCGTCCTCTTGGGTAAAATATTCTGGAGGTAAAATAGTCCCCCATTCGGATCTCCGGGTGGGGACTACTCAAGAGGATGTCGTTATCAGGAGAAAGAAAACTGGCGTTCTACGGATCGGAGCGTGGAATGTCAGATCCCTTAATCGGGCAGGTAGGTTAGAAAATTTAAAAAGGGAAATGGATAGGTTGAAGTTAGATATAGTGGGAATTAGTGAAGTTCGGTGACAGGAGGAACAAGACTTCTGGTCAGGTGACTACAGGGTTATAAACACAAAATCAAGTAGGGGTAATGCAGGAGTAGGTTTAATAATGAATAGGAAAATAGGAATGCGGGTAAGCTACTACAAACAGCATAGTGAACGCATTATTGTGGCCAAGATAGATATGAAGCCCACACCTACTACAGTAGTACAAGTTTATATGCCAACTAGCTCTGCAGATGACGAAGAAATTGAAGAAATGTATGATGAAATAAAAGAAATTATTCAGGTAGTGAAGGGAGACGAAAATTTAATAGTCATGGGTGACTGGAATTCGAGTGTAGGAAAATGGAGAGAAGGAAACATAGTAGGTGAATATGGATTGGGGCTAAGAAATGAAAGAGGAAGCCGCCTGGTAGAATTTTGCACAGAGCACAACATAATCTTAGCTAACACTTGGTTTAAGAATCATGAAAGAAGATTGTATACATGGAAGAACCCTGGAGATACTAAAAGGTATCAGATAGATTATATAATGGTAAGACAGAGATTTAGGAACCAGGTTTTAAATTGTAAGACATTTCCAGGGGCAGATGTGGACTCTGACCACAATCTATTGGTTATGACCTGTAGATTAAAGCTGAAGAAACTGCAAAAAGGTGGGAATTTAAGGAGATGGGACATGGATAAACTGAAAGAACCAGAGGTTGTACACAGTTTCAGGGAGAGCATAAGGTAACAATTGACAGGAATGGGGGAAAGAAATACAGTAGAAGAAGAATGGGTAGCTTTGAGGGATGAAGTAGCGAAGGCAGCAGAGGATCAAGTAGGTAAAAAGACGAGGGCTAGTAGAAATCCTTGGGTAACAGAAGAAATATTGAATTTAATTGATGAAAGGAGAAAATATAAAAATGCAGTACATGAAGCAGGCAAAAAGGAATACAAACGTCTCAAAAATGATATCGACAGGAAGTGCAAAATGGCTAAGCAGGGATGGCTAGAGGACAAATGTAAGGATGTAGAGGCCTATCTCACTAGGGGTAAGATAGATACGGCCTACAGGAAAATTAAAGAGATCCTTGGAGATAAGAGAACGACTTGTATGAATATCAAGAACTCAGATGGAAACCCAGTTCTAAGCAAAGAAGGGAAAGCAGAAAGGTGGAAGGAGTATATAGAGGGTCTATACAAGGGCGATGTACTTGAGGACAATATTATGGAAATGGAAGAGGATGTAGATGAAGATGAAATGGGAGATATGATACTGCGTGAAGAGTTTGTCAGAGCACTGAAAGACCTGAGTCGAAACAAGGTCCCCGGAGTAGACAACATTCCATTGGAACTACTGACGGCCTTGGGAGAGCCAGTCCTGACAAAACTCTACCATCTGGTGAGCAAGATGTATGAAACAGGCGAAATACCCTCAGACTTCAAGAAGAATATAATAATTCCAATCCCAAAGAAAGCAGGTGTTGACAGATGTGAAAATTACCGAACTATTAGTTTAATAAGTCACAGCTGCAAAATACTAACACGAATTCTTTACAGACGAATGGAAAAACTGGTAGAAGCCGACCTTGGGGAAGATCAGTTTGGATTCCGTAGAAACACTGGAACACGTGAGGCAATACTGACCTTACGACTTATCTTAGAAGAAAGATTAAGCAAAGGCAAACCTACGCTTCTAGCATTTGTAGACTTAGAGAAAGCTTTTCACAATGTTGACTGGAATACTCTCTTTCAAATTCTAAAGGTGGCAAGGGTAAAATACAGGGAGCGAAAGGCTATTTACAATTTGTACAGAAACCAGATGCAGTTATAAGAGTCGAGGGACATGAAAGGGAAGCAGTGGTTGGGAAGGGAGTAAGGCAGGGTTGTAGCCTCTCCCCGATGTTGTTCAATCTGTATATTGAGCAAGCAGTAAAGGAAACAAAAGAAAAATTCGGAGTAGGTATTAAAATTCATGGAGAAGAAATAAAAACTTTGAGGTTCGCCGATGACATTGTAATTCTGTCAGAGACAGCAGAGGACTTGGAAGAGCAGTTGAATGGAATGGACAGTGTCTTGAAAGGAGGATATAAGATGAACATCAACAGAAGCAAAACAAGTATAATGGAATGTAGTCTAATTAAGTTGGGTGATGCTGAGGGAATTAGATTAGGAAATGAGACACTTAAAGTAGTAAAGGAGTTTTGCTATTTGGGGAGCAAAATAACTGATGATGGTCGAAGTAGAGAGGATATAAAATGTAGACTGGCAATGGCAAGGAAAGCGTTTCTGAAGAAGAGAAATTTGTTAACATCGAGTATAGATTTAAGTGTCAGGAAGTCATTTCTGAAAGTATTTGTATGGAGTGTAGCCATGTATGGAAGTGAAACATGGACGATAAATAGTTTGGACAAGAAGAGAATAGAAGCTTTCGAAATGTGGTGCTACAGAAGAATGCTGAAGATTAGATGGGTAGATCACATAACTAATGAGGAAGTATTGAATAGGATTGGGGAGAAGAGAAGTTTGTGGCACAACTTGACCAGAAGAAGGAATCGGTTGGTAGGACATGTTCTGAGGTATCAAGGGATCACCAATTTAGTATTGGAGGGCAGCGTGGAGGGTAAAAATCGTAGAGGGAGACCAAGAGATGAATACACTAAGCAGATTCAGAAGGATGTAGGTTGCAGTAGGTACTGGGAGATGAAAAAGCTTGCACAGGATAGAGTAGCATGGAGAGTTGCATCAAACCAGTCTCAGGACTGAAGACCACAACAACAACATTGCATTAACTTTTAGAAGCTATCCTGGTGTAATTTGGTACACTGCCATGCTTGAAATGTATTGTATAATGTACTGACACTTGTTTATTTTATTATTCTATATGTACTAGTACATCCTGTATGACGATGCTAATATCACTTTAAAATGATCTATGATGAATAAAACTCTTGATTCATGCAGGGCTGTCTCGCTTTCGTTTTTGTATATGTTGTTGCCGCCGCCAACAATCATGATGTGAGCGTCTTTCTTCAATTGACTTGTTTCTGTTGTAATATTCTCCACCACTGCATTTAACATTGCACCAGGCTTGATTTTCGCGAAAACATTTGGATAGATCTTTTCCATCATGACTGTCGGCATACAGAAGGAGTCTTTTGGTGCATCTTAAGGTTGGCAAGTTCCTTTGTGGTTCTTTAGCACGAGTTTTGTGATTACTTTCTTGTTCGTTTGTGTCTGTTGTGTTATCACAATCCACTACTAGTGCTGAGAATTTGTTTGATAATGCTATCACTGGGGCTTTACTTAACACATGCCACATGCCACATGCCACATTTTCTGTGCAGAATGACCATTAACAACGGAGTTGTCTTGAGTTAGGTGATAATTCTGATCCACTGCTATATACTTTGTTTCCATCTCTTGGTGTTTCCTCAGAAGTTCTTGATATTTTGTATTGATTGAAACTAAATCATATGTTAACACACTTATTATTATTTCTTTTGTCTTTAGCGTGTTAATTATTTCGTTTACTGCAGCACTTACTGCAATAGCCACCATAAAGATCGCGGGAGGCGCACATCGGCTCGGCGCGTCACAGACAGTAGTTGCCGTTGCACGCGAGAATTCGGCCGTGCCCTCTGCTGGCGGAACAACAACAACTCAGGCAGCACGGGCTGTGCCCAGTCAGTTTTACATCGGGCATGCCCAGCAGAAAGTTCCTGGTCTACACTATGTGAAGTGTGACGGACAACATGAATTGTGTTAATACACAATTGGCGTCGAGTAAGGTTGTTCTTTCACATGTTGTGTCGTTGTTCCAGTTTCGCAGCTTATCCACGGCATGGAGGATTTAGTGCGGGTTTTGGCTGAGCAGCAGACGGAGCTCATGGCAACCATGAAAGAAGCACTTCCGGCATTGCTCTCCACGCAGTCTGCTCCAGCGCTGTTCCCTTCTCCCTTTCCCCCCTATGACGAGACGGCGGAGGATTGGGATCCATATGAACATTGCCTTCGGCAGCATTTGCAGGCATTTCATGTTGCCGATGCGGAGGTATGTCGTGCTCTTTTCTTGTCTTGGATATCTCCCTCGCTGTATCAGCTTTTGCGGCAGCTAGCGCCATTGGAGGAACCCTCGTCCTTGTCTTTTGATGCATTGTGTTCATTGCTGTCTTCATATTATCGCCGCCGCACGCATGTTGTGGCGCCTAGGGTCGAGTTCTATCAATGCAAGAAACATCGCCATCAGTCTTACCGGGCGTGTGCCACTACCCTGCATGGTCTTAGTCGCAAGTGTCATTTTGTCACGGAGCAGTCACGAAAGTCGTATGCTCAAGTTATGGTGTGCAACATCATTGTTCGTTCGGCCCCTGATAGGGAGGTCTGGCAATGGGCCCTGCAGTTGTAAGACTCTTTCCTTGAGGAATTCCTGTCCATTACTCAATTGTATGAAGTCTCTCACGCGACAGGCCAACAGTTGGAAGTGTGGTGCGACGTCGTGGCGGTTCAGGGTGGCACGGCCGCATCCACTGCATCCGGGGTGGACGATGTGCGAGCGGTACAATCTGGCCATTACGGCCGCTCCTGCACGGCGCATAAACAGAGTTCTGGCCGTCGGCCCCTGTTACTGTTCTGTGTGTTTTGCTATATACATCATGATTGGTCAGAGTGCCCCCAGCATTGGGCCGTTTGTCGCAAATGTAATAAAAAAGGACACATTGCTAAAGTTTGCCACTCAGCCTCAAAAGAATCGAAGGAAGCAGGTACAGAGGACATGGACGTTGACATTCCGGAAGTTTCATCGGGACAGGCTCCCGACGCATCGGCACACAAACTCTTTATTGAGGTGTCGGTTTGGTCGTGCCGATTACAGCTGCAAGTAGACACGGGCGCGCCGGTTTCCTTGTTGAATGCACAAACTTACTCCGACCTTGGGTCGCCCCCGTTGGTGCCAGTTTACCGGCGTCTCCGCAGTTTATTCCCCTACTGGGTCAATTCACTACCGACGTTACTTACAAATCAGTCTCTTGGACTCTTACATTTATTGTTGTCAGTGATGCGAGCTCCGCTAACCTTTTTGGATTGGATGCCTTTCAAGCTTTCGGTTTTTCTATCACAGACACCATACAGTTGGTCTCCGAAGACGTTCCCTATCAGTCATTGGAATCTTTGACCTCTGAATTTAAGGATATCTTTGAGGAGGGCCTGGGGTGTGTTTCTGACTTTGAAGCTCACTTAACGTTGAAGGCGTCAGTTTGCCCGTGTTTTCTATGCGCGAGGCAGATCCCCTTGGCTCTGTGCCCTCAGGTAAAAGCAGAGCTAGAGTAGCTGACAGCCCTCAGGGTCGTTCTTCCCATTTCTTTTAGTGAGTGGGCTTCGCCCCTCATTATTGTCAGGAAACCCTCAGGAAAATTACACCTTTGTGGCGATTTCAAGGCCACCATTAATTCTCAATTGGTGGTGGACACCTATCCCTTGCCTCGTTCTGATCAATTGTTCTCCAACGTGGCGGGATGCCAATATTTTTCGAAAATCTATCTCTCGGAGGCTTATCATCAGATACCACTTGATGAGGACTCCAAACGGCTGGCGGTCGTCAACACCCTGTTTGGCCTTTACCAACACCAGCGGTTGGCCTTCGGAATATCCAGTGCCCCGGCGATATTTCAGCATTATCTTGAGCATGTCATGTCTACAATCCCTCACTGTATTAATTACCTGGACGACATAATTGTCACAGGCCGCAGCACGAAGGAACACTTGTTCAACCTTCGAACCCTCTTTCTCCAATTCAGGTCCGTGGGCCTGCGTTGCAACCTGCGTAAGTCGAACATCTTCCAACAGTCCATTGAGTATGTAGGCTACACCATCTCTTGGCATGGAGTCCAGCCGCTAGGAAGTTTGGTCCAAGGTATCGTCGACCTTCCGCGGCCCACTTCGCTGAAGGAGTTGCAAGCTTTTTTAGGCAAGATTGCCTATTACCACCGGTTCATTCCCAGGGCTTCTACCATAGCTTGCCCCCTGTACTGCCTTCTGTACAAGGGTGTTCCTTTTGATTGGTCATCTGCATGCAAGCGCGTGTTCACCTCGTTGAAGGGCCTCCTGATGTCAGCACCTTGTTTGGCTACTTTTGACCCAAATAAACCGTTGGTCCTGGCTACAGATGCTTCGCAGTAATGGGGTGGGGGCGGTCCTGGCCCATCCCAACACGGTTGGCTCCAAGCAGCCACTGGCGTTTGCGTCTAAAACTCTTAGTCTCACGCAGGCCCATTACTCCCAGGTGGAAAAGAGGTTTTGGCCATTGTCTATGCTGTTACCAAGATTCACCCTTTCTTGTATGGCACGAAGTTTCAGTTAATCACTGACCATAATCCATTAATATAGTTATTTGGCCCTGCCTCTCAGATTCCAGATAGGGCGACCCACAGACTGCAGCACTGCGCATTGTTCCTCTCTAAGTATCATTATGACGTTCATTTTCTCCCTACCAGACAGCATGCCAACGCCGACGCTCTTTCCCGTCTTCCTGTGGGCCCGGATCCTAAGTTCGATTGGGAGGAGATTATGTGTTTTCTTTTGGATGTGGCGTCCTGCCAAGCGGTTGATGGCTTCCCAATCACTAGTTCTAGAGTCGCCAGGGAAACGGCAGCTGACCTGGTTCTCCGGCAAATAGTTTGCCTTGTTCAGCAGGGGTGATCGTCCCAACCTCCAGGCCGGGCCTCAGACCCTCTCCGTAATTATTTTGTTCTACAAGACCGCGTCTCAGTCTTGGAAGGAGTTCTCCTGGCTACCGATGATACAGCTCCTCGCGTGGTTGTTCCTGCAAGTCTGCGAAGGGAGGTCCTCACGTTATTACATGAGAGGCACTGGGGTGTTTCCCGAACTAAAACCTTGGCTCGCAGACGTGTACTGGCCCGGTATTGACAGAGAAATTGAGCACTTGGTGGCCGCCTGTTCCTAGTGTGCAAGCCAACAGGCGTCTCCCAGGTCAGCATTCTCTTCATGGCCGCCTGCAATCCAGGCATGGGAACGTGTTCATATAGATTTTGCAGGCCTGTTTCGCAATGGCTTCTGGCTCATTGTCATTGATGCTCATTCCCGATTCCCATATGTGGTTCGCTGCTCCTCAACCACTTCAGAAGTTGCAATCGAGGCACTCGCAAAAATCTTTTCTGTGGAAGTTCTGCCAGTCACCCTGGTATCGGACAATGGACCTCAGTTTATTTTGCAGACCTTCCAGGATTTTTGTAGGTGCTTTGGTATTTGGCACGTTTGCTCTCCCCCCCTTTCATCCACAATCGAATGGCGAAGCTGAGCGCATGGTGCGCACATTTAAGACGCAGATGAAAAAGTATGTGCATGAATTTCCTGCAGAGGAGGCGTTCACTTTTTTCCTGACGGCATACCAGACCACACTGATGGGGAATGCAGCCCCGCAGAGCTCCTCCACGGGTGCCAACCTAGGACTCTGCTGCACCTCCTCCGGCCTGGTCCTCACCAGTCTTCGCAAAACTGGGAACCCGGCTTTCCATCGGGTATGTTGGTCGCAATCCACATTGGATACCGGCGGTGGTCCTGCGCCGCAATGGCCGCCGGCTCTATACCTTGCAGGCAGGGGACCGGGAGGTACGTCGTCAGCAAAATCAGCTATGTCCATGTTTGGGCACCCACCCTCCGACCCCTCCGGCGCCGGCTTCCCCATTGCCGGCACCCATGTTGTTTTCTCAGGGGATGCTACCGCCCCTCCCACCTGTGACTCCGCCACACCACAATGGTTCTCAGCCTTGGCGGCCTCCAGTAGCTCCAGCACCGGCATCGGCATCGTTAGAGATGCCCTGGTGAGAGCCGGCCCCCCTCCCAGGCCCGGTTTCTCAGGAGGCTGGTTCACCTGTGGTCGTGCCTTCCGCATCGTCCCCGCCACTGGGTCTTGCCCCTCCCGGGTGGAACGGGATCCGGAGTTCGACAGCTTGTCGCCAGTTCTGTGCCGGGCTCCAGTGGTGGGACGAAGGGGGCCTCTTCGTGTAGGTCACTTCCAACCGCATTCGGAGGTTCCGGCTCAAGGGTTGGCAGATCCCCCCCCAACTCCAGCATTCCAATGGATGTGGAGGTCATCGCTACTGCATGATGCTCCACCTTCCGACACAGTGGATCACAGTGGCTTCACCCCCCGAAGGAGGAGGAGTGCAGTAGCCATCAGAAATACCGCAGGAGGCACACATCGGCACGGCGCATCACGGACAGTAGTTGCCGCAAGTAAAGTCCCATCCACCAGAGGGCACGTGAGAATTCGGCCGCGCCCTCTGCCGGCGGAACAACAACAACTCAGGCAGCACAGGCTGTGCCCAGTCAGTTTTACGTCGGGCATGCCAGCAGGCAGTTCCTGGTCTACAATATGTGAAGTGCGACGGACAACGTGAATCGTGTTAATACACTTACGAAGCACTGTCGACATGTCCAGTCATGTTCATGTTCGTCTTTTATATATTTCAAACTGACTTTGACACATTTATCACGGTACCAGTACTTGCAGTCGACACACAGGATACTTCTTTTGACCTTCTTCATGGAAATTTTACAAACCTCACTATCACTTTTTAAAGAAACTGAGACATCACTGCACAAAAAATATTCACTCGTGTAAAAGATGATGGGTAGGAATTACTAACTCACATCTGTAAATGTGTCTAAATGGTCTTATGTATGAATATGTAATGTGAATTAAAACAATTAGGTCTACATCATTATCATAAATTGTACAAATGATCCATGGAACATGAACTAACTAACATTTTGGCCCATTTCAAATTTATTCTCTTCCAACAAATTTTCCTTGCTTTTTGGTACAGAACTGCAATCCCAACATTGGCAGAACGCTGACTTGTTCCTTAAAAAATTGTTCAACCTTTTCTGCAACACTCTGCCATTTGATGCTTCTGTCCACTAAGGATTACAAAATGTGTTCTATCCCCTATCCCCCACTCCCAAGTTTATTTGATTCATATTACCTGTTTTCTTAAAAATGTCATCAATTCCTCCTCCTATCTGGTTTGGTTTAAATATCACATAGTCTGCCATTCAATTTCTCTTCAGGACTTGGTAGTTTCAGTTCCTTCATCATGAACCTGTGCTGCCTCATGTTTCATAACACCATTACACATAATTCTAAGTGATACACTAGACAAGTAATTTACTTGCATCTGACATTTATCCAACCTACTTTCCATACACCCATTCAACTGCTTTTGAAACCAATTCTTGCATAGCCTTGACAAATGCTTTACTATCCACAGTTACAGCTATTGTCGCTTCATCAAAATACATTCACACATTCAGAAAGTAAATACAACAAATGTTACACTTAGCAAATAACTTGAATCTATACTACAGTGCCCAAAATAATCAATTACCATAAGATTGGATCAGAAACTGCTGAACATTATTATGACAAGTGGCCTATCTTCTTTTTATATGAGCTGAATTCCAACTTACAGCAATACATAATCAACCCCATAAAGCAGAAGAAATCTACCGTTTATTTATAGTAACCTGGTTCAGGCCCTGGTTATATACTATACAGGTAGGTATGAGATGTCAACACTGCCAACAATAGCTTTCAACAGCTGACACCACCCGGTGCAGCCAACATGATGTGTAGAGCCATAGAGGACCATCTGTTTGTTTCACTGTAGCCATGCATCTGAAGCACAGTGCAATCGACAGTTGATCATAATTAATCCTGCTCACAGCCAGCACAAAAGTGAATAGTTCCAATGAGAGAAATAAATGGCAACTGAGTATTTCTGCTACATGGTAGAGCACAGAATGTCACTACCACAAAATTTATTCTTGAATCCGACTAGCAGCCAGACTACTAATCCTATCAGTTTGAACAACAAGATTGGAGAATTTTTTCTCTCTCAAAAACAAGTATTGTTAAATGAGAATCCCTGTCTGCTCTCTTTACAAATTTGCTGCCACACTTAAGGTAACTATGCCGCATCCAAGGAAAAACAATTTTCTGCTGTTTTTACACGCAAATACACTGATTTTAGTTAAGAAATAATGCAGTGGCAATCCCATCTTTCTTTCTTTTCTTCAGCTCCCATTTTTTTCTCTTGCAATATCTTGGGACTGAATGGCAAGAAAATTTGGTATTAACCCTCAAGTGAGTGCACCCTTTGTACACAAGTAAAGAATAACTGCCTTTACATTACCAAAATAAAAATGTATGAGCAACATCACAGTTTCATCTTATATTAAAAAAAATCAAATAATTTGCTCAGCAAGCGATAGTAGGAGAACATACATACAAAAGGTACCACAGTTTGCAAGTTTTCAGAGCCAGTGGTTCCTTCTTCTGGCAGAAGGATTGAAGAGGAAGGAAGAGGGGTGAAGGTCTAGGAAAGCGGGTAGAGTCTGGAAAAAGTCACCCAAAACCCCAGGTCGGGGAGACTTACTGGATGGGATCAGAAGGAAAGACTAATTGTTGGGGACTGCACAATTTAATCTTAGTGTAATTAAACAATGATACAATAAACTTATTTTCTATGAGCTAAATAACCATTTAATCAAGCAATAATAAAATAAACTTTCATTGTATCACTCTGTTGCAGTGTAAAAGTGTTGCTCTACAGAAATGACTCATTCCAAGCACTAAATAATGTAGTTGCATCAGGTCCCAGGCAGCTGCTAACTTGATTGATAATTACCTTATAGACAACTGCCTCATTGTTGCATTATGCTGCTAGCTCAGAATCTGGGCCATTTTCAAGCACAGATCATAAACTTTTCTCACCTAGATCGCCGTTTATTTTACAAGGGGTATTCAGAAAGTAAATTCAAATTGGCCGCAAAATGAAAACCGCTGTGAAAATCAATAATGCTTTATTTGCAACTTCCAGCTACTTATCTACACAGTCCTCACTCTGACTTAGGCATTTGTTGCAGAGTTGTACCAACTTTCCAATAGCCTCGTCATAGAAGGCAGCCACCAGTGCTTTCTGCCAATTTTCTACAGTTTATTATCTGTGCCAAAATCTTGTCTTCACAGCCACCAGTTCATGTGAGCAACGATGAAACTCAGATTGAACCAATTATGGGCTGAAGTATGGGTGATCAAATACTTCCCATCAAAAACACTGAAGGAGCATCTTCACAGTCCCTGCAGAATGCGGCTGAGAATTGTCTTGAAGAAGGAAATGTATGACAGTTAAGAGCTGCATAGCTTCAGGAAAAACTTCTCACCAGGCCCTCCTACTTGACAGGAGATACTATTTTCTAGGTATCTCTATACGCTCACACTGTGTGCTCAGAACTGAAAAGAGCAAAATGTTGCAATCAATGAGTGCACAGGTGACACTGCCCTACACATCTGTGCAAGGTTTCATAGGATTTTCACAGTGGTTTCCATCTTGCGAGCGATTGGAACATGTTTTCTGAATAGACCTCATATATTATGGTGCTCACTTGGACGTATGACAACACAACTTATCACAGTGTCAGCTGAAGCAATAATGAAAGAATAAGTGTGGCCTCAAAATTGTTAAACAACAATGGAATGGTCCAATATATTGAGCTGTGGTGGCTTCAGTGTCGCGCAGTCCTAATGGCACTACATTTCACCAATTCTAGACCTCAATGTATAATCTTTGCTTCATTATGTGTTCCCTCTGGAGCTATGTGGTAGTGAGTAGTGTGTGGGACAGAGCACTGGAGAGTTGTGCCTTAATACATGGCATCCTGGCAATTGCAGTGAATTGAAACCATTGAGCATTGGACTATAGGGTCCCATGTTTTCTTGCAGCATTGACCGTTGCTATTGGTGAGTTAAGTAATCAAGTAGCAAGTCTCATCATGTGCAACCTATTGTGAAGTGCATCAGTCAACTGTGGTGTGCTAAATATGTTGAGATGTACTGAACAACTTGTTAGCAGTTACACTCCTGGAAATGGAAAAAAGAACACATTGACACCGGTGTGTCAGACCCACCATACTTGCTCCGGACACTGCGAGAGGGCTGTACAAGCAATGATCACACGCACGGCACAGCGGACACACCAGGAACCGCGGTGTTGGCCGTCGAATGGCGCTAGCTGCGCAGCATTTGTGCACCGCCGCCGTCAGTGTCAGCCAGTTTGCCGGGGCATATGGAGCTCCATCGCAGTCTTTAACACTGGTAGCATGCCGCGACAGCGTGGACGTGAACCGTATGTGCAGTTGACGGACTTTGAGCGAGGGCGTATAGTGGGCATGCGGGAGGCCGGGTGGACGTACCGCCGAATTGCTCAACACGTGGGGCGTGAGGTCTCCACAGTACATCGATGTTGTCGCCAGTGGTCGGTGGAAGGTGCACGTGCCCGTCGACCTGGGACCGGACCGCAGCGACACACGGATGCACGCCAAGACCGTAGGATCCTACGCAGTGCCGTAGGGGACCGCACCGCCACTTCCCAGCAAATTAGGGACACTGTTGCTCCTGGGGTATCGGCGAGGACCATTCGCAACCGTCTCCATGAAGCTGGGCTACGGTCCCGCACACCGTTAGGCCGTCTTCCGCTCACGCCCCAACATCGTGCAGCCCGCCTCCAGTGGTGTCGCGACAGGCGTGAATGGAGGGACGAATGGAGACGTGTCGCCTTCAGCGATGAGAGTCGCTTCTGCCTTGGTGCCAATGATGGTCGTATGCGTGTTTGGCGCCGTGCAGGTGAGCGCCACAATCAGGACTGCATACGACCGAGGCACACAGGGCCAACACCCTTCATCATGGTGTGGGGAGCGATCTCCTACACTGGCCGTACACCACTGGTGATCGTCGAGGGGACACTGAATAGTGCACGGTACATCCAAACCATCATCGAACCCATCGTTCTACCATTCCTAGACCGGCAAGGGAACTTGCTGTTCCAACAGGACAATGCACGTCCGCATGTATCCCGTGCCACCCAACGTGCTCTAGAAGGTGTAAGTCAACTACCCTGGCCAGCAAGATCTCCGGATCTGTCCCCCATTGAGCATGTTTGGGACTGGATGAAGCGTCGTCTCACACGGTCTGCACGTCCAGCACGAACGCTGGTCCAACTGAGGCGCCAGGTGGAAATGGCATGGCAAGCCGTTCCACAGGACTACATCCAGCATCTCTACGATCGTCTCCATGGGAGAATAGCAGCCTGCATTGCTGTGAAAGGTGGACATACACTGTACTAGTGCCGAAATTGTGCATGCTCTGTTGCCTGTGTCTATGTGCCTGTGGTTCTGTCAGTGTGATCATGTAATGTATCTGACCCCAGGAATGTGTCAATAAAGTTTCCCCTTCCTGGGACAATGAATTCACGGTGTTCTTATTTCAATTTCCAGGAGTGTATAAGCAGGAGAACAGTATTATCCAGTGACTACCTGGAAGCCTGAAGCTTTTGGCCTCCTTGGCATTTATTTGAAATTATGTTTGAAGATTGAATTTAAAGATTGTTAATTCTGCCCTGGTGTAAGCTGGCTGGGAATCTAGTTCCATTATGCCCTTCAGTGACCCTTTTTGGAGATGCATGTGTCAATTTGGAGCTTTCTGCAAGTGCCAAGCAAGTATTTAGCAATTTTAACCTGATACTTGAAATTGTTGTTTGTTATCATTGAGTATTTGAGACTACAGATTGTAATTTCTGTTTGTTGTTGACGTTATGGCCCTTTCGGGGGTGATTTGTGTGCGCTCAGCGTAAAGGTACATGTGTGGGTGATGTGCGTACGCATGCTCTTATTCTGGTGTTGAGGAGCCCTTCGGGTTTTAGGTCTGCCATTTTGTGCATATCCAAATTACACTGTCTGTTAGTCCCTAAGAGGCCCCAATGAAGGTATACCTTGACTTATTAAATCTTGTTTGATTATTAAGTGATCATTCTTTTAAATGACCATGCACATTGTTTCTTGTTATTGCTAGGAAGGTTAACTTAGAATGTTTATGAGCGGGTCTCTCCTGTACTAAAATTTTAATAGTTAGTTTCCATGAAAACAGTCTTTAATTGCCCATTTAAGTATTGCTGAGTGTATTAATTTCATCAGACTTGTTTGTTGTTTGGTATATGTTGACAGCCTTGTATCAGCAGTGGTTAACGCTTTGCTGTCCTGTTGGACCAGGACAAGGAAGCAGTTGCCTTCTGCTTCAGCGGCTTCCTCATTATGACACAAAGCCTGGGTGTTGGCAGGTCACATGTGCTTCTGCAGGTCTCCTGTTCCAGCTTCAAGATGAGTAGTTTATTGACATTCTTTGGGTATCATGCCACTGTGGGCATGTTGCCAGATTAGGACTTGGCTCTAGTGATTTTGGGGAAGTAATTTAATCAGTGACTCTATTATTGTAAGGTCCTTGTGAGCATGTTATGAAATCCTTTGGGCAAATTGAGCTCAGAGTTTCTTGATTTCTCAAAAAAGGATTTAATTGTCATAACCATTTTAATAGCACTTTAGGGGTCTCATAGTTTGTTTAAGTAATTAACTTGATTAATGGGTAACAGACTTGAGGTAATCAGTGAAGTATTACTTGTTGCTTCAGTTTTTACGTGTGGGTAGTGTCTGGCCAGCTTGGTCATATCTTGTCAAAGTGGGAGCAGAATAACATTGTCTTATGACACCAAAGTGTCATTTGCCTTACGCTCCATGGTGTTGTTAGTGAAAGTCAAATTTAATGGAATTGTGTATCTCCTAATGGTGAGGTGACTAATGAGCTTTGGATACTAACATTATATGTACTTGCGTTTAATTTTTTACCTTGGAGTAGACCTGAAGCTTACTGTTGCAGTGGTGACATATGGTTTATAATGTCTTTTATGTAACAGTTGGTGAACTTATGTTCAAGTCCTTGTGGGATTAGCACACAGTCGTGATACTAGTCGCATGGACAGAGTGCTGCTACAGGTTTATTTAATCAATTATCTGTTCGTAATCAGGCCACCATTGTATTGCACAGTTGACATGTTTTTCAAGTACCATTTGTAATTTTATGTGTAGTTGAAATGTACTTATGCTTTGTGATATTGAATTTGGCAAGAATCTTGGTAACTGTTAGTTGGCTTATGATAGAATTGTTATTAATAAAAAAATATTTGTTTGGGAATGGTAAATGATGCATCGAGGTGGGCCACACTTCTGCTTGTTTTCCTGAAATCAATCCCGATCCTTGGCCTGGGTCTTTATTGGTAGCAGAGCATGGTTACGTTCTGTTTGGTGGGTGGGGGCAGGGGCTAGAGTTTGTAACATTTTGACATCATTTTCAGTTCCTTTGAGTAATTATACTGATACATCTGTCATTCCGTGAGTTATTATATTAATATTTTTGGTTGTTTTCAGGTCACTACCAGGGGTACCCTGTGATTTCGGATGTTACAAGGGAGCATTTGCAGTATGAATTAAAAGTTCATGGCCTGCCTATAGAAAGTAGTGTCCCAGAACTGGCAGCCAAGTTGCGTACAGTGGTGGACAGCCCGCTTTGCCTTTCTTCAGACGCCACTGGGGAGGTAGGTGACTCTCTTCCTCTTATTTCAGCCACATTAGATGATGTGCAACATAATGCGTCTATCCTGGAGGGCAGCCAACCCACCTATAAGCATTCTTTAGGATCCAGGCACATCTAGCACACTGGGGGAATCATTTACAAGATTTCAGTCATATTGAACTTAAGGATTCCAAGAAGCAAGGGGTTAAAGAGTTGCTTAATCGGGCAAGGGTCTTGCAAGTTAGGGCGGCACTCCTGAGTCTAGAGACTAGAGATTGAGGGTGTAGGGTTGGAACAGGAAGTTTTAAATGGTAATCAGCTTCTTGATGATACTGGTGCCTGAGGTCTTGGTAGTTTATCCTCTGATCACTTCGCCAAATTGCCCAACCCTATTATATGTCTCCTTATCGGTATAGTTGATGCGTTTATTGATGATCTGCATCAAGTGCAGCAAGTTCTGCAGTTGGTTGTCTGGTCTGTGTATCATGTTGACGCTCTGTACATACTGCACCACATGATCCTTTTGTTGCTTTATCCATTAACAAAAGGGACACTGAGTATCTTGGTCTCTGAAATCTTAAGACTTCAGGATTCCATAGGACAGCTCAGGGCTTGAATTATAGACAGAAAGTTGTTGGCACATAGGCTCAATGAGCTTGGGAGGAGGTATTATTGGCAGGTGCAGGCATCTTCTGAGACACTGAGCCAATACGTTGAACAAGTGCGTACGGCGGTGTCAGCACTTGATATTAGGGTTACCAAATCTGATAGTATTTCCAATATTTTAGAAGGCATACCCTCAGAGTATCAGTCTCTCTTGGTGTTTGCACACCACCTGACTAATTGCTAGAGTTAATTGAGGCACTGAAATTTTCTGATGAGCATCCCGGGTCTGATGGAAGTCTACTATCAGCACCTTTTATTCCGCTGGGTAAAAGGCATGATCCAGATCTGGTCCAGCCTCAAGCATTGTTGTCGGCCACTGTGGCTGAGCGGTTCTAGCGGTGCTGCTGCTGCGGTCGCATGTTCGAATCCTGCCTCAGGCATGGACGTGTGTGATGTCCTTAGGTTAATTAGGGTTAAGTAGTTCTAAGTCTATGGGACGCATGACCTCAGATTTTAAGTCTCATAGTGCTTAGAGCCATTTTTTTTTTTTCAAGCATTGTTACCATTGCAATGCGAGTGACCTCCTTGTGTGTGAGTGCCCTGTTGATTTTCCTTCCTTATGTTTGTACTCGTCTTCCCAAAGATGTTGTGTGGCCAATGGGCAAGAGCTGCATATGATTGGTGAGGTACGCAGTGAATTTATCTGTCTGTTGCTTGGCTGCCATTTTATTCAGCAGACCAGGTTGATCCTTGACTATGTGAGTGGTACCTAGTTCTTTAAATTCTCTCCAATGTTCTGAGCCTCATCAATTCTCTAAGCTGCGAAACAGGAGAATCTGCAGTTGGTTATCTTCAGCCAGAACAGGCAAGACAGTTGTTGGACCTGTTGCAGAAGTTTCTGCATCTCTTGTCTAGCAAACTGGGTGTTACTCATTTGATTCAGTATAATATTCATCTAGTTGATGATGTTTCAGCTTGACAGGCCCCTTATCATCTTTTGCTGTGTAAAACGAAAATTCTGAGGGGGATGATCAACGCTGTGTTGCAGGACGAGGTAATAAGGCCTTCCACTTCACCTTATGCTTCACCAATATTCCTTGTCCATAAAGCTCAAGGACAGGACTATAGGCCAGTAGTTGATTACAGTGTTCTAAACAAGAAAGTCATTTTGGAATCGGTCCCCTTGTCTGATCTTCACAACTGTTTTACATGGTTTTCTGGGGCTAGTTGTTTCACCATGCTTGATTTGAATCAAGAGTCCATTGACCGAAGAACCTATGCATGCCCTGCCTTTTGCACAAACTGGAATCTGTAATTATTCTTGTAAATTTATTCCCAATTTCGTGAAACCTGCTGCTCCCCTTAATAATTTGTGCTGGAAGGAGAGAGCTTTGTGTGGGGAGAAAGTCAGCAGTGTGCTTTTGAGGTTATTAAGACCACGATCACTCATTCTCCGGTATTGGCTGTGCCTGATTTCTACAAGACATTTATTGTCTAGACTGATGCTTCGAACACTGGGATCACCACAGTTCTTTTCCCTGAGGATCTTGGGGAATGACATACTTTATCTTTTGCCTCACGGAAACTGATGGGTCCCAAACTTAGGTGTTCAGAGTATGAGTGTCAGACCTTAGCTGTTCTATTCACCCTTGAAAGGTTCAAATTTTATCTCCAACACAGAGACTTTGATTTAGAAACCAACAATCAGGCATTGGGCTAGGCGCACAAAACCTGGTAGGATTGCAAGATGGGCTGTCCACATATCAGCCTTTCGTTTCAAGGTACATCATATGAAACGCTCCAACAAGCAGGTAGCAGATGCGCTTAGTCGCATGTGTGAAGAGGAGGATCCAGGAGCCAAAGGTGAAGCTGGGGGAGCCTCATGATATGGTGTGTTAGCCAAAGTACAGCAATTGTTTGGTAGCCTTAAGGCCAAGCAGGATCAGTGTCCATTGTGGAGACCCATTACGAGCAATTGTAGTCCGGAGAATGTGTTCCGGAGTACTTGTTTAAGGATGGGATTTTGTGTGAACAAGGAGGTGAACTCTAAGATCCAAGGATTTGTCTCCCTGTTGTGTTAGTTCCCTCCATCTTTCATTATTTCCATAACTATTTGGTGGGTAGTCATTTAAGCGTGTACAAAACCTTAGTGAAGGTACGTGCTCACCTCACGTGACCTTCACTGTACAGGGATTTTCGCCATTTGCTTAATGAGTGCGAGTCTTGTGAGAGAGGTAAACCAAACACTAACTCGCCCAAGGAGTTGTTGCTGTCCAAGCGAGAGCAGCATCCTATGGATGAACCCTTTATTGATTTCGTAGGACCCATTCCCTGTACTAAGAGGGGCAACTGTTACATCTTGGTTGTTGTCGATGAAGTCTCTCAATTTGTTTGGCTGCTCCCTAGCAAAGGGGTTACAGCTTCTATTACCATCCATCACCTAACCAAAACCTTTTTGTGATTTGCCGCGACCCCCCGCCCATGGAAATTGTGAGTGATAATGCTTTGGCCTTTGTCTACAGGCAGTTTAGACAGTTCAATTTCCACAATGCCATTAGGCCTATTACCACCACGCCATATTATCCTCAGGCATCCTTTGTGGAGAGGCTCAATTGTAATCTTAAGGAAGCCTTCATCATATACCATGCTACGACTCCAAGTAAATGGGGTGGCATGGCACCCTCCCCTGGCTACACTTCGCATCCAATTCCACTCAGCGTAAGGCATCAAAAACTGTTCCTGCCACTCTTATCTTAGCGTATCCCATTAATTCTCCCCACTCCAACTTGTGGAGCATTAATGAACTTTTATCCACATCAATCACTCCGGATCTCCTCTAGGAGAATTGGCAGAGGGCTACGCAGAATATTGAATTGGCTCACCATTGTCGGGCAAGGTGCTCCAACCAAGGCAGATGACCCATTTGGGAAAGCTGAGAGATAAGGTTTTGTTAGAAACTTTTCCCTCGCACAATCTGCCAGTGGAACAGAATTTACCAGAATAATTAGCCATTCCTATAAACCTGGCCACCTCTGTTTTACTCCTAGGTGGAGGAAATTTCTTCAGGTCCATTGTTTGTTTCTGGTTGATCCTAATGCCACTGCCTGAAATGCGGTGACCCAAAAATGAGATCTGATGCCTGGCGGGGTAATCTTGAATGGCTTCACTGTTAACCTAGCAGAATGAAATCTGGACAACACGCTACCAAGGTGAGAAAGATGTTCTTGAATGAATGGCTATACATAATCACATCATTAAGGTAGTTGGACATACACTCAAATTTCAAATCCCCCAAGACATGATCCAACAAATAAGAAAGAACTTTGGCGCAAATCGTGCCCTCTGCCACACACTGCTTGGTGATTACAGAGTATATATATGGATGTAGATGGCGTGAGTGCAGAGTGGTGCTGGTGCTAGTAAGTTGACCCCCACTTTGTGGGCCCATGTTCTATCATCAAGGTTTTGGGGCCAGTTAATTTGTTAGTCAAGGAGTTAGAAACAGGGAAGACCTTCCGAGTACATCTTCATCATGAAGCTTGTTTATTAATGTACCATTCCTTCTTGCTGAGGGAAGATCTTTCACTTTGAGCGGGGGAGGTAGAGCCATGGTGTCTTCTGTGAGAGCATGTGCGCGATCCTACTGGCGACACTTGTGCGAGCATTCCATTGATTCTGGGCCACATCCTATCATCTTTGTTTGGTTCTGTGTTCCCTCTGGGGCTGTGTGGTAGTGAGTGGTGTGTGGAGCACAGAGCTGGAATGGTGTACCCGAGTAGTCGGCGTCCTGGCAATTGCAGTGAGTTGAAACCATTGATTGTTGGGAATTGGGAGGCCAAGTTTTCCTGGATTGTTGACATTACTACTGGCGAGTTTAGCAGGCAAGGAACAAGTCTCATCGCATGCAACCTGGTTATGAAGTGTGTCAGTCAATTGCGGTGTGCTAAATATGTTGAGATGTACTGAACAACTTGCTAGCAGCTACAAGCAGGAAGACAGTACCTACCTTAAGGCCTGAAGCTTTCCACCTCCTTGGCATTTATTTGAAATTATGTTTGAAGACTGTGCAGTAAGTACCGTATTGAAAGATTGTTAATTCTGCCCTGGTATCAGCTGGCTAGGAATCTTTCAGTGACCCTTTTCAAAGATGTGTGTGTCAATCTGGAGGTTTCTATAAGTGCCAAGCTAGTATTTACCAATGTTAACCTGGTATTTGAAATCGTTGTTTGTTATCATTGAGTATTTGATACTACTGATTGTAATTTCTGTTTGTTGTAGACCTTATGGACCTTCCTGAGGTGAGTTATTGGATTTGTCCTGTAACTAAAGTTGGGTGCACTCAGCCTAAAGGTACACATATGTGGGTGATGTGTGTATGCAGGCTTGTATTTGCACAATCTCTTATTCCAGTGTTGAGAAGCCCTTCAAGTTATAGGAGTACATTATAACCAGCCAGCCGCCATTTTGTGCGTATCCAAATTACAGTGTCTGTTAGTCCCTAAGAGGCCCCAGTAAAGGTGTACCTTGACTTATTAAATCTTGTTTGATTATTATGTGATTATTCTTTTAAACGACCATGTACGTTGTTTCTTGTTATTGTGAAGAAGGTTAACTTGCAATGTTTATGAGCGGGCCACTCATACACTGAAATTTTAATAGTTGGTTTCCGTTAAAACAGTCTTTAGTTGCTCGTTTAAGTATTGCTGTGTGTTAATTTCTATCAGACTTGTTTGGTTTATGTTGGAGCCTTGTATCAGCAGCAGCGGACACTTTGCTGTCCTGTTGGACCGGGTCAGGGACGCGGTTTTTCTTCTGCTTTGGTGGCTTTCCCATGATTGCAAGAAGCCTGGATGTTGGCAGATCACATGCGTTTCTGCAGATCTCCCATTACAGCCTCAAGATGAGTAGTTTATTGTCATTTTTTGGGATTGTGCCACAAAGGGATTGTCACTGGATTAGGACTTGGCTAGTGATTTTTGGGGAAGTAATTTACTCAATGTTTCTATAATTGTGGGCATGAGATGGAAGCCTTTGGGTATTTTAGGGGTCTGGTAGCTTATTTAAGTAAGTAACTTGATTAATGTGTAACAGCCTTGTAGCTAATCAGTGAAGTGTTACCCTTTGCTTTAGTTTTTACACGTGTGGCCATATCTTGTCTGTGTGGGAGCAGAAGAACATAGCCTTATGACACCAAAGTGTCATCATTTGCCTTACGCTCCCTAGTATTGTTAGTAAAAGTAAAATTTAACATGATTATGTAGCTCCTAGTGGTGAGGTGGCTAATGGACTTTGGAGTGGAGATGTATGCATTTTAATGTCTTTTAAACATCTGTTGATCTTATATTCAAGTCCTTTTGGGATTAACCCACAGTTGCGATGCCAGTCACGTGGACAGAATGCCACCCAAGTTTATTTAATTAGTTAACTGTTTGTAATAAGGCTACCATTGTATAGCACAGTTGACATGTTTTTCAAGTTCCATTTGCAATTTTATGTACAACTCAAATGTTCTTATGCACTGTGATATTAATTTAAAAACCTTAATTATCTGTACAAATTTGGCAAGACTCTTAGTAGCTGTTAGTTGGTTTATGACAGAATTGTTATTAATGAAAAATATTTGTTTGCAAATGGCAAATGACACATCAAGTTGGGCCATCCTTTCACATGTTTTCCTGAAATTAATCCCTATCCTTGTCCTGGGTCTCAGACATTATTATTTGTGGTTGGCATACTTATACAAAGTCACACCTGCTCGAGGGTTGATCATTCTTGTTAATCGAGTTTGTTCACTAGAATTTCTCATCACAGGCTTCTC
The DNA here is from genome assembly GCF_021461395.2 of Schistocerca americana. Lineage (NCBI taxonomy): Eukaryota > Metazoa > Arthropoda > Insecta > Orthoptera > Acrididae > Schistocerca > Schistocerca americana. The sequence goes on along the minus strand of NC_060121.1, from coordinate 592,591,208 downwards.
TTCAACTTCCTTATTGAAAAATAAAAAATAAAATAAAAGATTAATTATTTCTCTATGCAACATCAATAAATGTCAAAATGATACAGTTCTGTGCCACTTAGTGGAGTACAGCAACAATAACTTTCCAGTACACTTAGCTGCATCCTGTTACAGTGGCAAATAATCACACAAAACAAAAAAATAACTTTCTTCCATTTGTTCTTCTTGATATTACACCAGCAACTGTCTGAAAATACGCAATATGTGCAAAACCTGACACAATCAATGTAATATGATAAGGATAATATATGGGAACAGTAAAATACAAGAACTTGAAAATTCTCACACAAAGAAAAAACCAGAAATCAGCTCATACATGTAAATAAATGTGAATGAATTATGGATTTTGAATTCAGTTGGTTTTAAAATACCGTCTACAACAGCACCAAAATGAGCACAAGAGCATCAGTGTATCCCACCAAAAATAGCGAAACTGCATCTTCTGTTTGGTGTTGTTAACAATGCAAGACAACTATTAACCTACTTTATGTTTGGATATACACCTGATATCTGATTCATTGCATGGTGTGGAGCATTTAGCGACTAAATTGTAAACAGACAGTTTTACATGGTACTGTGCAAGAAAAAGGAAAAACAAACAAATACTTTATGCAAAAATTTATTTTCACACAACTTTATACAACATTATAGTTCATTCATACAGTAATTACAAACAGTTATGTAAATATTTTGCATGCAGCTCTCTACATACAGTGACACAAACACTGTGTGTGTGTGTGTGTGTGTGTGTGTGTGTGTGTGTGGGTGTGTGTAGCTTATAACAGAGTCCCCAAAACAAACAATTGCAAAATTACGGCAGTAGTAGCAACAGTAGTAGTAGTAAAAGCTTGTCATGTCTATGTTTAATAAAAAAAATTAAGCAGATGCTAACATAATTCAAAAAGACACAATTAACTGATACACACAAAATTCAGGTACATATTCATAAGACAAACCAGTCATTTAAATGTAAAAATATGCTTTACCAGTACTATTTTCTTCTGAAAATGCAGACAGGTACCAGAAGGAAAACTATTCCTAATACTTGTCACAGTCAACAATACACATAAAGAAATGATAATACTCATACAAAGATAATACATTTTAAAAGATGGCTATGGTACAAAAAATATAATCAATGATCTAAAAAACTTAACTGTGTACACACAGCGCAGCACCTTCGACACGTAGCAGCTCACAATAAAGGTACCTTTTCTCCACTTCAAGAATGCGAGCACATTCCTGTAAAAGCCAGCTGAACGATGTTGGCAGTTTCCTGATGATGGATTCGAATTGCTCATCAGAAATTTCCCCTTTCTCATATGATCCACTACAGATCCAGTAATGCCTATAAGGTAAATAAAGCTTCAGACATTCTCTGCCTGATCTTGTGATACCATTTAGCAATTTCTTTTTAAGTCTCTTGATACTTTTTCTCTGAGCAGTTGTTGCCAGTCCCACTATGCCCTTTTCCAGAATTGTTGGTTGGCGAATAACACCACTACTTTGTGAAACAGTTTTTATGTGAAAGTTGAGAAATTCTTCAGACTGTAGATAAAAGCTGTTGCTGATTGTAGATGAGTTACGAATTAAACAGTCTCCCTTCTTCTTCTTTTCACTTTTTTGTTGATGTTTACAAGTGTTACATTTGTTATGCTCTCTTGAAAATGAATGGTCATTTTGTTCCATCAAACTATGTTTGTCTTTTATATTATTTGTCATTCTTAATTCTCTATTATTTTTTACTTTCTTCTGGCAAAATCTCTTTTTCTCCTTACTACTAAGAGAATGTAAAGGAATGACCTCTGTTCTTTTCCGTCTCCTGCCAGAACACATTTCTGATCTTTCATCAGACACAACTGAAATTTTGGCATATACATTATCATACTTACAACGTCGACACACTGACAGTAGTCTCTTGAAGCTTGAATGCGCACTCTTCATCAAAATTTTTAATTTTATATTCTTTTCTTCAGCAAGATTCAGCACCCTGAAAAAAGGCAAAGTAGAATCATGAAACTGATAACAACAATCAGGATTGTGTGGTTAAAATAAAAATCAATGAAACATTTATTATAGCCAATAAGGGAACAACAAAGACTGGTCCTCTTCGATCTTCTTCATTTTTTTAAGATTTGAAAGACAGTGTACAGTAACCAATCGCCTAAACCAAACGGGCACAATTCTACAAATAAAATATTTGAAGATTAGGAATGTAATGTGGTCATTAATAGTGGGCTTTACTGTTAAGAAAAGCAGCTTCATTGCAGCAGTACGTGGGGTGAGCAGACAGGCACAGAGACACTGGCATGCAATTTCATAATTGAATCTGTTTACCTACCACATGGCATGCCAGGCCACACCACACAGTCTGGGCAAGATAACTCATGTAATTATGAACCAGCCTGGGGGGCGTTTGCACAGCACTGGATATTAACTTGTACATGTCTGGCAGCAACATATTGACACAACAAATATGCAATTCACTGCAATATACTCCTTCCACTGGCAGCACAGTTAAGCACCATCTGCCTGAAAACTTCATCACACTGCAGCAAAACAAGCGCTGTATCATTATGAGAGAGACACACGGGAGCAAGTGTGCTGGTACTTACCCCAGTTCACTACTACTAGCTCCACATTACCATAATGCGCATGTGCGTAGCATAAAAAGTACTGTGCCATAATCTAAGAATGAAATTAAAAATTAAAATAACTTTTCCAGACTTTGTTGGTCTACGCTTCAGTATATTAATGTTAAAATTGTAAAATCTCAGAACGATCAGTTAAATAAATTTTGCTAAATATTTTATTTTAAGAAAAAAATAAGTGGTGCTAAATAATCAGGCAAGAAAGCCAAAAACTGTTCAGAATGTGTAAAGGTATGTCACAATTAAAAGTTACACATCTCAATTTGATCAGTGCAATATTTTGGTCATAATCAGTGTTTTTATGAAAAACTAAAGGCACTAAATATGAGACTCACAAAGATAAAAATTCGTATGTAGCCTCAGATTGATATAAAAATGTTAACTACGTGGCTCCATTAAGTTACCTCTATTACTTTTCAAGTTATTTGTAACGAAATTGTCCTATTTACGATAGATTAAGTATGATTTATATTTGTTATAGAATGTTCTAATTACATTGATGAAATAACACAGTTGTACCAAGTTTCAAGTCTTTTATGTAAATAACAATCATTACAAAAAATCTTAAAGAGGCAGTTCAGAGGTCATGTTCTACTGTCAGTTCTATTAACTCCATTCATGTAAAAATTAAGGAGATTGTAAATGATTACATAACAGAGATATTAATTAATACGTGTCTGAGAAAGGGGCCATTTAGATGCTGCTACCTGTTCTCAGAACGGTTGACAGCAGGTTTTACATTTGCAGTCTGCTGTGCCCACATCTAAATGCAGCTAGAGAGGGAATGAGAGAGACACTTTGCATCGAGATATCAATCTTTGCGGGTCAGTCAAATGCCTGTGTGCACTGTGCCTCAGGTGACATCACAGCCAAGCAACTACCAAACATGTTCAGTAAAAGTGGAACTGAACTTGAAAAGATTCTACACCACCCTGGATAGCTTAGATTTCACGGGAGTAGCTGTTTGTGTGCCACCTGCAATTTTGACAAAACAGTAGCGGTTGGCAAGATTGTTTTCCACTTTTAAAGCGAGTTATTAACTTTGATGATTATAAGACAGGGTGATAGACCATTTTCCTTGGAACTTACTATGGGGGCCACCTCTGAACTGCTAACTGTACTGTTTCTGATATGATTATTATTATTATTATTATTATTATTATTATTTCTCTCCCCTCTCAGACGCCATGTCTGGTCAAAAATGGAAAGTGACGCGGACCTTGATCAGGTGTGACTTCCTTTTAACTGTACGGTATATGTTACATTGCATTTAGGAACTTTCGGGTAATTGAATATGTATCAATAATTACAGATTTCTGTAGTTGTATATATATATGTTTGGATGTAGCTGTATTGCGTTGATGTACTGGTGGATACTGTGTGGTATGACTCCTGCAGTTGATAATATAATTGGTATAATGTCAACTTTATCCTGATGCCACATGTCCTTGACTTCCTCAGCCAGTTGGATGTATTTTTCAATTTTTTCTCCTGTTTTCTTCTGTATATTTGTTGTATTGGGTATGGATATTTCGATTAGTTGTGTTAATTTCTTCTTTTTATTGGTGAGTATGATGTCAGGTTTGTTATGTGGTGTTGTTTTATCTGTTATAATGGTTCTGTTCCAGTATAATTTGTATTCATCATTCTCCAGTACATTTTGTGGTGCATACTTGTATGTGGGAACGTGTTGTTTTATTAGTTTATGTTGTGTGGCAAGTTGTTGATGTAATATTTTTGCTACATTGTCATGTCTTCTGGGGTATTCTGTATTTGCTAGTATTGTACATTCGCTTGTAATGTGATCTACTGTTTCTATTTGTTGTTTGCAAAGTCTGCATTTATCTGTTGTGGTATTGGGGTCTTTAATAATATGCTTGCTGTAATATCTGGTGTTTATTGTTTGATCCTGTATTGCAATCATGAATTCTTCCGTCTCACTGTATATACTGCCTTTTCTTAGCCGTGTGTTGGATGCGTCCTGCTCAATGTTTGGCTGTGTTAGATGATACGGGTGCTTGCCATGTAGTGTTTTCTTTTTCCAATTTACTTCCTTCGTATCTGTTGATGTCATGTGATCTAAAGGGTTGTAGAAGTGGTTATGAAATTGCAATGGTGTAGCCGATGTATTTATATGAGTGACTGCTTTGTGTGTTTTGCTAGTTTCTGCTTGTTCTATAAAGATTTTTCTTAAATTGTCTACCTGTCCATAATGTAGGTTTTTTTATGTCGATAAATCCCCTTCCTCCTTCCTTTCTGCTTAATGTGAATCTTTCTGTTGCTGAGTGTATGTGATGTATTCTATATTTGTGGCATTGTGATCGTGTAAGTGTATTGAGTGCTTCTAGGTCTGTGTTACTCCGTTTCACTACTCCAAATGAGTATTGGTATAGCATAAGTATTTATAGCTTTTGTCTTGTTTCTTGCTGTCAATTCTGTTTTCAGTATTTTTGTCTATATTTTTGTTTTAGTTCTTCTTTAATATTTGTATTATCTATTCCTATTTTTTTGTCTGTATCCTAGATATTTACAGGCATCTGTTTTTTCCACCGCTTCTATGCAGTCGCTGTGGTTATCCAATATGTAATCTTCATGTTTAGTGTGTTTTCCCTTGACTATGCTAATTTTCTTACATTTGTCTGTTCCAAAAGCCATATTTATATCATTGCTGAATACTTCTGTTATCTTTAGTAATTGGTTGAGTTGTTGATTTGTTGCTGCCAGTAGTGTTAGATCATCCATGTATAGAAAATGTGTTATTTTGTGTGGGTATGTTCCAGTAATATTATATCCATAATTTGTATTATTTAGCATGTTGGATAGTGGGTTCAGAGCAAGGCAGAACCAGAAAGGACTTAATGAGTCTCCTTGGTATATTCCACGCTTAATCTGTATTGGCTGTGATGTGATATTATTTGAATTTGTTTGGATATTAAGCGTGGTTTTCCAATATTTCATTACTATGTTTAGGAACTGTATTAATTTAGGATCTACTTTGTACATTTCCAATATCTGTAGTAACCATGAGTGGGGTACACTATCAAAAGCTTTTTGGTAATCAATGTATGCGTAGTGCAGCGACCTTTGTTTAGTTTTAGCTTGATATTTCACCTCTGCATCTATTATCAGTTGCTCTTTACATCCTCATGCCCCTTTGCAGCAGCCTTTTTGTTCTTCATTTATAATTTTGTTGTGTGTTGTATGTGTCATTAATTTCTGTGTAATGACTGAAGCTAATAATTTGTATATTGTTGGTAGGCATGTTATGGGACGATATTTTGCTGGGTTTGCTGTGTCTGCTTGATCTTTAGGTTTCAGATAAGTTATTCCTTGTGTAGGTGTATCAGGGAATGTGTATGGGTCTGCAATATTACTGTTAAATAATTTAGTTAGATGTAAATGTGTTGAGGTGAACTTCTTTAGCCAGAAATTTGCTATTTTATCATTTCCAGGGACTTTCCAATTGCGCATAGAATTAATTGCTCGGGTGACTTCATGTTGCAAAATTACCACTTCAGGAATTTATGGTATCATCTTGTATGAGTCTGTTTATTATTATTATCATCATCATTATTATAAGGAATATTATTATGTTTATGAGTGTGAACTTTTACTGAATACATTAATCTGTTACAACTCAAAACTACTTTTTTATAGTCATAGTCTCTGTGTCCTCTGAGTAAATAATAAGTAGAATTTTTTTTTTTTCAGTGAGTACGAAGAGTAATGACGCCTTGCACACTGGAAATTATAGCATGTTCTCCACATCGATTTCTGGTTGATAGCAAAACTAGTTTTCAGGATCTTGTAAATACAGCAGATATTTTGTAAAATTTCCTGCTGCCACACAATGCCAGCCAAGCTAGTCTCTGCTGCACTATGGACCATGAGCAGACGATGCTGGTTTGGGCAGTAATCTACACTAGACAGCTCACAGGATTAAGACTGCGACCTTGGACTTTGAACAGCACAATGGACAAGACATCTCCAAGCTCCACAGTACCAGCCAAACTTCTGCCTTCGAGGGCAGCGGTTTGAAACAAGGATGGTACTACCGCCAACCACAAAACCGGGCAAGCTTCTCTTCTGGTCGGTGTGTACCTCTAAGAGAATCTAAGCACATATTCGCACCACTAACAGTTTCACTTATTGCAGACCATGCACCTGCAGGGGGCATGTCTGTGGCACCACCACAACAATTTGACCACTACGAAACAAAACTGAAAAAAAAAAAAATATGTTTTACATTGGAGTTAAGCTTCCCTAGCCAGCACTGGCACAACCACCACCACCTCCACATACCAAAAACTCTGCAATACAGCGGCCCCCCTCATAACATAGTTGGAGCCAGCTGATTGCAAAGATCACAAGCCTTGTACAAGTTAGACAGAAATATTTCAATGGTTCGATCAGGATTCAATCCAGCAACCTCTTGGTTTTCAGGTGCATGCTTTGGCACTATCCCACCAGGCCTTACAGAAGTCCTGTAATCATGAAGTTGCTGATTCAACTCATTAGTAGCAATGTTTTGTTTTTACTTTTATTTAAATTCTATGTTATGAAATGGAAAAAATAATTAATACTGAATCATATATTTTAATAAAAATAACAGAATTTTATTTTTAATTACTGGTCATATACTAAAATGTGAAATGCCTTATTATAAGATGAAAATATTATAATTACAAATTATATGTATAATAATATTACACATTATGATACTCTTCAATCTCTAAAAATATAAAAGGATTTTATTTAGTGTTTCATTTTTTTGTGCCAAATGCTAATTTATGTGAACTCACATTTTCAAGTGATTAGTAACTGAAGTGTCAAAGAAATTGGTATAGGCATGCGTATTCAAATACAGAGATATGCAAACAGGCAGAATACGGCACTGCAGCAATGCTTATGTAAGGCAACAAGAGTCTGGTGCAGTTGTTAAATTGATTACTGCTGCTACAATGGCAGGTTATCAAGATTTAAGTGAGTTTCAACGTGGTGTTATAGTCGGCCCACGAGTGATGGGACGCAGCATCTCCGAGGTAGTGATGAAGTGGGTATTTTCCCTTACGTCCATTTCACGAGTGTACCATGAATATCAGAAATCTGGTACAACATCAAATCTCTGACATCGCTGCACCCAGAAAAAGATCCTGCAAGAATGGGACCAACGACGACTGAAGAGAATCGTTCAATGTGACAGAAGTGCAACCATTCCGCAAATAGCTGCGGATTTCAATGCCGGGCCATCAACAAGTGTCAGCATGCTAACCATTCAACAAAACATCATCAATATGGGCTTTCGGAGCTGAAGGCCCACTCATGTACCCCTGATGACTGCATGACACAAAACTTTATGTCTTGCCTGGGCTCATCAACACCGCCATTGGACTGTTGATGACTGGAAACATGTTGCCTGGTCAGATGAGTCTCGTTTCAAATTATATCAAGCAAACGGATGTGTATTGCATGTCAGCAGGGAACTGTTCAAACTGATGGAGGCTTTATAAGGGTGTGGGGTGTGTGCAGTTGGAGTGATATGGGAACCTTGATATGTCTAGATACACCTCTGACAGGTGACACATACATAAGAATCCTGTGTGATCTCCTGCACTCATTCATGTCCACTGTGCATTCCAATGGACTTGGGCAATTCCAGCAGAACAAAGTGACACCCACACATCCAGAATTGCTACAGAGTGGCTTCAGGGACACTCTCCTGCGTCTAAACACTTCTGCTGGCCACCAAACTCCCCAGATATGAACATTATTGAGCGTGTCTGGGATGCCTTGCAATATGCTGTTCAGAAGAGATCTCCAACCCCTCATACTCTTATGGATTTATGGACAACCCTTCAGGATTCATGGTGTCAATTCCCTCCAGCACTACTTCATATGTTAGTCAAGTCCATGTCACATTGTGTTGCAGCACTTCTGCGTGCTAGCGGGGGCCTTGCACGATATTCGGTGGGCATATCTGTTTCTTTGGCTTTTTGGTGTAATTAACAATAAAAATATTAAAAAATGGAAAGTCCATGTTGGTAAACAAACAATATTATAAAAAGGAAAGACTGCTACTCACTATAAAGATGACATGTTGAGTTGCAGACAGGCACGATGGAAGGACTGTTATGCGCTGAGCTTTCAACTGGCCCGAATGCAATTGTTGTGCGTCAAACAGAAGTAACAATCCGGAGTGGGGCAAGGAAGGGGGAAGGATTACAGCGCACGGGTGAAAGGTAAGAAGTCAGCATTGCGTGGCAGTGTGAGCAGGGAGTAGACGGTGGCAGGACAAGGCTGCCAGGCGCAGCATCAGATGATGGGAGAGAGAGGTAGGGAGTGAAGAAGGAGAGGAGCAGAGAAGGAAAAGAGACCAGCGAGTGCACTGGCAGAGATCAGCGCACAATCAAGGTGAGCGGATATGAATTGAGAGGAGGTGATAGGAGTGAGTGGGTAGAAACTGTTGGGTGGAGGATGTGGGAGCATTAGGTTATTGTAGGTTGAGGCTGGGATGATTTTGAGAGCGGAGAATGTGTCGTAAGGATAACTTTGATATGTGCAATTCAGAAAAGCTGGAGGTGGAGGGGAAGATCCAAATAATCTGAGTAATGAAGCGGCCATTGAAATCAGCCGCATGTTTTTCTTGGCCAAAGTTTGGCAGTGGCCATTCTTCTTGGTGGACAACTAGAAGGTAGTCATACCAATACAAAAACTGTACAATGATTGCAGCATAGCGGGTATATGGCTTTGCTACTTTCACATGTGGCTCGGTCTCTGACGGCGTAGGATGAGCCTGTGATAGGACTGGAATAGGAAGTGCTGGTTGGGTGGATTTGGCAGGTCTCGCACCTGTGTCTTCCAGAGGGATACGATAATGATAGATAATCGAAGTCCTGATGGAGGTGGTTCAGTTGTCCCACTTCGGGGTGGTACTTGGTGACGAGAGGGTGCTCCTGTGTAGCAGGTCTTGGGGGTGGTGGGAATATTGGTGGAGGGAGGGAGAGAGAGATGGGAGGGGGATACAGTGTAGGAAATTTGTTTGCAGAGTAGGTCTGGGGGATAGTGCCTGTCTGTGAAGGCCTTTGTGAGACCTTCAGTATACTGGGCAAGGGATTCTTGTTACTGCAGAGACATCGTCCTAGGGTAGCCAGGCATATGGGAGGGATCTTTTGGTGTTGAAGGATGGCAGATGTCAAAATGTAGGCATTGTTGGTTAGTGCCATATCCCCACATAAACCACTGCCCCCAAGAACCAGCTACAGAGGAGCCCCTCTCATCAACCAGCAGCACTCCAGACTGGAACAACTGAACCAAATCCTTCATCATTATGCCCTGAAATGAGAGACATCTTATCCAAGATTCTTTCCTCCCCTCCTAAAGTGGTGTTCCATCAACCATCTACCCTCCACAACATCCTAGACTGTCCCTATGATACTCCCAATCCCAACTCCTTGCCATAAGGATCATACCCCTGTGGAAGACACAGGTGCATGACCTGCCCAGTCCACCCAACCAGCACTTCCCATTCTAGTTCTGTCACAGGCTTATCCTATCTCATCACAGGCCAGGTCATCTGTGGAAGCAGCCATGTCATATACCAGCTCTGATGCAAGCGTTGTACAGCTTTTTATATTGGTATGACTACCAGCCGGCTGTCCACCAGGGTAAATGGCAACTGCCAAACTGTAGCCAAGAGCAAAGTGTATCACCCTGTGGCACAACAGGCAGCTGAACATAAAATGCTAGATTTCAATGGTTGCTTCACAACCTGGGACCATCTGGATCCTCCCCTCCAACACCAGCTTTTGTGAACTGCACAGATCGGAATTATCCTCACAACACATTCTCTGCTCCCAAATCATCCTGGCCTCAACATACTGCTCTAGATCTTCCACCCAACAGTTTCCACCCCTTCTGTCCTATCACCTCTGCCAAATGCCAAATTCAAGTTTCCTAAACTTCAGTGTGTGCTGCTCTCTGCCAATCCACCCACCGAACTTTTTCCCTTATGTTTCCCCCCCTCTTTCCACTTCCCCTTCTGCCCCCCGCATAGTTTCCCAAAGCTGCATCTGGCAGCTTTGTCCTGCCACCTTCTACTCCCTGCACACTCTGCTAGACACCGTGGTATCCTTCCCCTTCCTTCCTGCACACCAGATTGTTGCTTCTGTTTCATGCAACACAGTTGCATTCTAGCCTTTGCAGCTGGAGACAGTGGTCACGTGTGCATGAGGTCTGCTCACTTCTGTGAATCTGTATGTGTGTGTTTTCCCTTGTGAATAAGGCTTCGGCTGAAAGCTCAAATGTGTAACAGTCTCTTCGTCTTGCCTGTCTGCAACTCAGCGTGTCATCTTTACACTGAGTAGCAATCTCTCCTTCTCATAATATTGTTAACAATAAAAGCTGTTACTTTAATAAAACAATATGATTCTATGTTTGGTAATTAACTTATCAGTTTATTAATCAATATAAAAAAATCTGATGCTACCAAGGATTGAACCGGTGATTTGAGATTAAGAAGACTTGCATACTACACTCTCAGCTGTTGGCAACTACACTAATATGAAACCTCTTGGCAGATTAAAACTGTGTGCCCTACTGAGACTTGAACTCTGAACCTTTGCATTCATGGGCTAGTGCTCTACAGACTGACCTAACCAAGCACAACTCATGACCCGTCCTCACAACTTTACTTTCACCTGTACCTCATCTCCTCCCTTCACAGAAGCTTTCCTGGAAACTTGCAGAACTAGCACTCCTTAAAGAAAGGGCATTGCAGAGACATGGCTTAACCACAACCTGAGTGTGTTTCCAGAATGAAATTTTCACTCTGCTGTGGAGTGTGTGCTGATATGAAATTTCCTCTTTTCACCGTTTTAAAGGGTTATGAAGGATGAGAGATTGGGTTCAATGTCTGTTCCACTTCCTCCCTTATGACCTCTTGAAGTGTCTCTGTTTTTTGCTCGCCGTGCAATCCAAGTGCTTTCTGAACTTCCTCTCTCACTATCTGATGAAGAACACTTGTGAAATCAGTTGCTTCCTCCATCACAGACATTGATACGACATTTGGAAGCTGTTCAAACTACTCACGTGTAATTCTTTTTTGATTCATTGTCGCGATATACTGGCACCATTTTATGAAGTCATCTGCTGTCGAAACCTCTTTCAGAAGTAGGGCTTGATACATGTCCTCAGCAACACCCTTCATGAGTTGTGCAACCTTTATTTTCCTCCTCAATTCTAGAATCCACTAGTTTACATAGCTCCAAGACGTCTTGAGTGTCAGATGCTGCAGTTTCTTCTGGACACTGTGCCCTGCACTTTAATTTATCTTCAGCCTCGCTCTTCTATCATTGTGTGTCGAAATACTTGCACAGTTCCGCATGGAATACTTCCTTCCCAGTTTGTGAACTTCTCCTCGTTGTTCTCATACAATTGCTTGGCAATGCCCTCCAACTAGAAAAATATGTTAGCTAAACACACAATGTCATCCCATTTGTTAAATTTGGCTATACGCTCATATACCTTCAGCCACTTGTTTGGATCTTCGCCATCATCACCAGAGAACCCAGAAGGATGTCCCATGTGGTGGCACACAGTTGCTATCATCGTAACATCATCTTCTTCTTCTGTCTCCGATTGATTGCAATCTGTTGAATATGGTTCGAACTCGGGTTTCTCACCACGTACACGGTGGCTCTGTCATGGCCTGATTGGAGCCACTGTGTCCTCGATAAAGTGCGCTATCACAAGTTCCAATACCCAGCATAATGTCACATAGAAGAAGATGTAATTAGATGAATGACGAACACTAACTTCACTTAATGAAGGTTTATTCAGCAGTTGCACATACAAGAGTGCGGAGCAAACTGCCTCTGGCCATAACACATACAGTATATATACAACTACAGAACGTTCCAGTACAAAGAATCTTGACATTTGTGGATATTTCTAGCATGTACTCAAAACTATCAGTTTAATAAGTCACAGCTGCAAAATACTAACGCGAATTCTTTACAGACGAATGGAAAAACTGGTAGAAGCCGACCTCGGCGAAGATCAGTTTGGATTCCGCAGAAATGTTGGAACACGTGAGGCAATACTGACCCTACGACTTATCTTGGAAACTAGATTAAGGAAAGGCAAACCTACATTTCTAGCATTTGTAGACTTAGAGAAAGCTTTTGACAATGTTGACTGGAATACTCTCTTTCAAATTATAAAGGTGGCAGGGGGGTAAAATGCAGGGAGCGAAAGACTATTTACAATTTGTGCAGAAAGCAGATGGCAGTTATAAGAGTCGAGGGGCGTGAAAGGGAAGCAGCAGTTGGGAAGGGAGTGAGACAGGGTTGTAGCCTGTCCCCGATGTTATTCAATCTGTATATTGAGCAAGCAGTAAAGGAAACAAAAGAAAATTTCGGAGTAGGTATTAAAGTCCATGGAGAAGAAATAAAAACGTTGAGGTTCGCCGATGACATTGTAATTCTGTCAGAGACAGCAAAGGACTTGGAAGAGCAGTTGAACGGAATGGACAGTGTCTTGAAAGGAGGATATAAGATGAACATCAACAAAAGCAAAATGAGGATAATGGAATGTAGTCGACTTAAGTCAGGTGATGCTGAGGGAATTAGATTAGGAAATGAGACACTTAAAGTGGTAAAGGAGTTTTGCTATTTGGGGAGCAAAATAACTGACGATGGTCGAAGTACAGAGGATATAAAATGTAGACTAGCTGTGGCAAGGAAAGCGTTTCTGAAGAAGAGAAATTTTTTAACATCGAGTATAGATTTAAGCGTCAGGAAGTCGTTTCTGAAAGTATTTGTATGGAGTGTAGCCATGTATGGAAGTGAAACATGGACGATAAATAGTTTGGATAAGAAGAGAATAGAAGCTTTCCAAATGTGGTGCTACAGAAGAATGCTGAAGATTAGATGGGTAGATCACATAACTAATGAGAAGGTATTGAATAGAATTGGGGAGAAGAGGAGCTTGTGGCACAACTTGACAAGAAGAAGGGACCGGTTGGTAGGACATGTTCTGAGGCATCAAGGGATCACAAATTTAGCATTGGAGGGCAGCGTGGAGGGTAAAAATCGTAGAGGGAGACCAAGAGATGAATACAGCAAGCAGATTCAGAAGGATGTAGGTTGCAGTAGTTACTGGGAGATGAAGAAGCTTGCACAGGATAGAGTAGCACGGAGAGCTGCATCAAACAAGTCTCAGGACTGAAGACAACAACAACAACAACAACAACTCAAAACGATTGTTGTTGTTGTGGTTCATCTTATATCCTCGTTTCAAGACACTGTCCATTCCGTTCAACTGCTCTTCCAAGTCCTTTGCTGTCTCTGACAGATTTACAATGTCATCGGCGAACCTCAAAGTTTTTACTTCTTCTCCATGAATTTTAATACCTACTCCGAATTTTTCTTTTGTTTCCTTTACTGCTTGCTCACTATACAGATTGAATAACATCGGGGAAAGGCTACAACCCTGTCTCACTCCTTTCCCAACCACTGCTTCCCTTTCATGCCCCTCGACTCTTATAACTGCCATCTGGTTTCTGTACAAATTGTAAATAGCCTTTCGCTCCCTGTATTTTACCCCTGCCACCTTCAGAATTTGAAAGAGAGTATTCCAGTTAACATTGTCAAAAGCTTTCTCTAAGTCTACAAATGCTAGAAATGTAGGTTTGCCTTTTCTTAATCTTTCTTCTAAGATAAGTCATAAGGTCAGTATTGCCTCATGTGTTCCAACATTTCTACGGAATCCAAACTGATCTTCCCCGAGGTCGGCTTCTACCAGTTTTTCCATTCGTCTGTAAAGAATTCGTGTTAGTATTTTGCAGCTATGACTTATTAAACTGATAGTTCGGTAATTTTCACATCTGTCAACACCTGCTTTCTTTGGGGTTGGAATTATTATATTCTTTTTGAAGCAAATGTTGTTTAGCTACCAGGAGGTCATTAACCAGCATGATTGTCTTTCTCGTAACTGTTTGTTACAAAGATATCAATAGCAGTACCTCTTCTTTAAACAGCATCCTGTATTTTTTATTCAGTAATCCACATTCTCTCCTCAAGATCTGTTCTTAAACATATCAAAGTGTACCACTCAAGTAAACATGATATTATTAAAAGCATAACATAAAACTGACTTTGACTTTCCTATAATAGGACACAGCGCAGGTATGCAAGGTGACATAACCCATTCACTTGTTGGAGTTGACAGTAAACAAATAGAAACACAAGGAAGATGCACACCAGTGATTGCTGTTCTGCTAACTTACATTATTCATCTATGAGTAGCATTTTTATCTTCTCTTCATTGGTGTATATTGTGCTCACACAAACTTTCAACTGAAGACTGCCGACTGAATGGCCAATGCGCATTTTCCTTGTGTTTCGGTACTGCAATTGACGAATGAAACGATTGTGTTGTTAAAATGTCAATGGATATCAGTTACTGAACGCTGGCCCTATTTCAACTGCACATGAAGTTGGATCTTTCCTACATGTCAGTCAGGAGCCTGAAGATGCCGTAGTGAAATGCCCAACCAGTCGCATAAGTAAAATAAAATTTGAAATATAGATGGCTGAAGGTGTTTTCCATTTGGGATTTCCAGTTCAAAAAAGTGTAAAGTACAGCAGCATCAAAATGTTTATCTCACTTCCAAATATGTTAGGTGTGTATGAGGTAATAAAGTAATCAAAACAAGATCTATTTTAGCTCAAAAAATTGTTATTCTCTAGATGAATTTGTTGACAGATATAAATAGAGCACTTTTCACTTATTTCAATTTGCT
Organism: Schistocerca americana; assembly: GCF_021461395.2. Classification (NCBI taxonomy): domain Eukaryota; kingdom Metazoa; phylum Arthropoda; class Insecta; order Orthoptera; family Acrididae; genus Schistocerca; species Schistocerca americana. Next base: position 592,575,716 of record NC_060121.1, on the reverse strand, counting down.
GTTCTGGAGCGACCTGTATGTACTATATCAAAAAAATTGTTTACATTCTGCAACACCAATACTATTCTTTCTCACTAGGTACACCAAGCTGGATCTCCTCATACTTTGAAGGCAAGAAGTTTTGTTTCTTGTGGATACCACATTCCTTCACGGAGGAAGAGTAAATGTTTGTTTCTTGTTGCAAAGAAATACTAATGAGATTCTGATAGTGGAGCAACTCATTATGTATCAGTTTTACAAGAGGGGAATCCTAGCCGTATTACATTAACATTCCATTCAATTTACAACCCCAGAAGTTTGGAACGTGATGGTAAATGTGTCATCCTACAAAAATCCTAGCCTCCGGGATGACACTTGTTTTCCACATCAAAAATGACCTGTTGAAATGTATAATGCTTGACAGTCAAAACACAGCCACTAAAAATGACAGTTTATTCTTTCATGATTAAAAAATTTGTAGTGGAGACTTTTCAGACTTCTTGTAGTCTGTTCCTAGAATTTCCATTTTTTCTTCCTCTAACTTTACCATATTTCCCACAACAGTAACTGATTAGATTAGATTAGATTAGGTTAGATTAGATTAATACTAGTTCCATGGATCATGAATACGATATTTCGTAATGATGTGGAACGAGTCAAATTTTCCAATACATGACATAATTAAGTTAATTTAACAACATACTTAAGTTAATATAACAACTTTTTATTTTTTTGTGTTTTTTATTTTTTTATTTTTTTATAATTTTTTGTTTTTTTTCCCCTCTTTTTTATTCTGAATTTATATCTAAAAATTCCTCTTTGGAGTAGAAGGAGTTGTCATTCACAAATTCTTTTAATTTCTTCTTAAATACTTGTTGGTTATCTGTCAGACTTTTGATACTATTTGGTAAGTGACCAAAGACTTTACTGGCAGTATAATTCACCCCTTTCTGTGCCAAAGTTAGATTTAATCTTGAATAGTGAAGATCATCCTTTCTCCTAGTATTGTAGTTATGCACACTGCTATTACTTTTGAATTGGGTTTGGTTGTTAATAACAAATTTCATAAGAGAGTATATATACTGAGAAGCTACTGTGAATATCCCTAGACCCTTAAATAAATGTCTGCAGGATGATCTTGGGTAGACTCCAGCTATTATTCTGATTACACGCTTTTGTGCAATAAATACTTTATTCCTCAGTGATGAATTACCCCAAAATATGATGCCATATGAAAGCAATGAGTGAAAATAGGCGTAGTAAGCTAATTTACTAAGATGTTTATCACCAAAATTTGCAATGACCCTTATTGCATAAGTAGCTGAACTCAAACGTTTCAGCAGATCATCAATGTGTTTTTTCCAATTTAATCTCTCATCAATGGATACACCTAAAAATTTGGAATACTCTACCTTAGCTATATGCTTCTGATTAAGGTCTATATTTATTAAGGGCATCGTACCATTCACTGTACGGAACTGTATGTACTGTGTCTTATCAAAATTCAGTGAGAGTCCGCTTACAAGGAACCACTTAGTAATGTTCTGAAAGACAGTATTGACAATTTCATCAGTTAAAGCTTGTTTGTCAGGTGTGATTACTATACTTGTATCATCAGCAAAGAGAACTAACTTTGCCTCTTCATGAATATAGAATGGCAAGTCATTAATATATATTAAGAACAACAAAGGACCCAAGACTGACACTTGTGGAACCCCATTCTTGATAGTTCCCCAGTTTGAGGAATGTGCTGATCTTTGCATATTATGAGAACTGCTTATTTCAACTTTCTGCACTCTTCCAGTTAGGTACGAATTACACAATTTGTGCACTGTCCCACTCATGCCACAATTCTTGAGCTTGTCTAGCAGAATTTCATGATTTACACAATCAAAAGCCTTTGAGAGATCACAAAAAATCCCAATGGGTGGTGTTCGGTTATTCAGATCATTCAAAATTTGATTGGTGAAAGCATATATGGCATTTTCTGTTGAAAAACCTTTCTGGAAACCAAAGTGACATTTTGTTAGTACTTCATTTTTACAGATATGTGAAGCTACTCTTGAATACATTACTTTCTCAAAAATTTTGGATAAAGATGTTAGAAGGGAGATTGGACGGTAATTGTTGACATCAGATCTATCCCCCTTTTTATGCAAAGGTATAACAATAGCATATTTCAGTCTATCAGGGAAAATGCCCTGTTCCAGAGAGCTATTACACAGTTGGCTGAGAATCTTACGTATCTGTTGAGAACAAGATTTTAGTATTTTGCTGGAAATGCCATCAATTCCATGTGAGTTTTTTCTTTTAAGCGAGTTTCTTATTTTCCTAATTTCAGAGGGAGAAGTGGGTGAGATTTCAATTGTATCAAATTGCATAGGTATGGCCTCTTCCATTAACAGCCTACCATCTTCTAATGAACACCTGGATCCTACTATATCCACAACATTTAGAAAATGATTATTAAAAATATTTTCAACTTCTGACTTTTTGTTCGTAAAGTTTTCATTCAATTTGATGGTAATACTGTCTTCCTGTGCTCTTGGTTGGTCTGTTTCTCTTTTAATAATATTCCAAATTGTTTTAATTTTATTATCAGAGTTGCTGATTTCAGACATGATACACATACTTCTGGATTTTTTAATAACTTTTCTTAATATAACACAGTAGTTTTTATAATGTTTCATAGTTTCTGGGTCACTACTCTTTCTTGCTGTCAGATACGTTTCCCTTTTCCGGTTACAAGATAATCCTTAGTAAGCCATGGTTTGTTACAAGGTTTCTTATGAGTATATTTAACTATTTTCTTGGGGAAGCAGTTTTCAAATGCATTTACAAAAAGTCATGAAATAAATTATATTTTACATTGGCATCAGGTTCATGGTACACCTCATCCCACTCTAACTGCTGTAGGCTTTCCCTGAAATTTGCAATTGTTAAATCGTTGACTGAACGTACTACTTTGGAGGACTGTTTAGTATTGCTGAATGGAGCTATGTCATATATTGTAACTAGCTGTGCACCATGATCAGAAAGATCATTCTCAAAAGGCTGAGCATTTATCTGGTTAAACTTATCTTGGTCTATAAAGAAGTTATCTATCAGTGAGCTGCTACCCTTTACCACCCGAGTAGGAAAATCAATAACAGGTGTCAAATTGAAAGAACTGAGTAATACTTCAAGGTCATTTTTTCTATTACTCTCTTTCAGAGAATCTACATTGAAGTCCCCACAAATAATAATTTGCTTCCCCCTGTCTGACAGATAGCACAACAAGGAGTCCAAATTTTTCAGAAATAGATGAAAATTTCCTGATGGGGACCTATATACAGTTACAATTATAAATGTGCCTTTATTTAATTTAAGCTCACAGGCACATGCTTCTATATGTTTCTCTACACAAAACTTTTTGTTTCTATACTTTTTGCACAATGATAACTTTTGACATATATGGCAACTCCTCCTTTCTCCATATTTTCTCTCATTACATGTGCAGAGAGCTTATATCTACTTACATTTACCTTATCCATACCAGTAACAATGTGATGCTCAGACAGGCATAGTATATCTATTTCATCCTCAGCTACTAAATCTTCTAAACAAACCAGAAGCTCATCTATTTTATTCTTTAAACTCCCAGTATTTTGATGAAATATACTTACATTATTTTTAATTATACTTTTATGAGAACCTTTCCTTATTCTAACATTTGCAGTACTCTCCTGTCTGAGTTTCTCATTGTGCTTAGGCCTAGTTCCTATACCAGTGGTCACATGGTGTTCAGAGAGGCAGATTATGTCAACTGGGTTGGGGACTTTAATTCATCAATGCAATTACCTAGGACTGAGATACAACTTGGTGGAGATAAAATTTCTGGTGATTGGTGAAAATTTATAATTGACAGCTGTGATTGGTGATCCAATGTGCTAGAATTGTGCTGTTTAATTTCTTTCCTAAACTGAAGATTTGTTTCAATCCTGACCTCTCGTAGAACTTGACATCTTTCTGTCTTACCTATCCTAAAAAAGGTGCTGCTCCAACACCTGTAACCACTGGTATTTTACCATTCATGGCAGTGCCTCCACCCTTAAAATTTCCTGCTATTACCCCAGCCAGTTTCCCCTTCCCTTTCCTGTTGAGATGTAGGCCGTGCCTGGTGTAGTCCCACCTACTGAGTGAACCAACAGGAACCACACCAATATGAGCCCCCGCACCCGACCCAAGCAGCCGTTCCAACTCCAAATTAACTCTCCCAACAGAAGAGTTCAAATGAGGCCGTTCATGGCGTCTCAGGACAGATACAAATTCAACATTGGTGTGTCTCGATGCCGACGCAATCTTTACCAGGTCACACTCTATACTGTACCCAGGATCTCTGTCGATGCTGTTCCCTGGCCCTCCCACAATAACCACGGTGTCTTCCCTGGTAAATCCTTTACAGAGTGAACCTAAATCCTCTGTCACCTGATCCAGACTAGCACTTGGTTTGAAAAAATTTGTGACCTGGTATTCTGGTCCTAATTCCTCCTGCAGAAGTTGGCCTACACCTCTGGCATGAGAACTGCCTAACAACAAAACTTTCTTCCTTTTCGATGACTTTCCTACATTTTTTTTCAATTTCCTATTGAAAGTTTGTTGTGTCCTGTCTACACCTACCTCTGCTTGAGGCTCATCAGTTTCTAACTGAAGCAACAGGTCAAACTTATTTTTGACATTCACCACAAAACTGTCAGACTTAGTTCTAGGCCTGTTCCTTCTGTTACCTGTTGCCACTTCCCACCTCTCTTTGCCCTTCTCCCTCCTTAACCTGTCCGGATCTTCCCTAGCCTGATCTAGCTCAGCCTGAAGGGCAGCAATTTTCCCCTCCTGTTCCACTATCTTCCTATCTCTGCTGCAAATCCTACATAACCACTGATGAGCCTGATCCACTTTCCCGACACCCACACCACTGCAGTCCCCCCAGTGAAAAAAACTACTGCATCCATCACACCAAACCCCGGAACTAACATATCTACGGCAAGTCAGGCACTTCTCACTCATGGCAAAAATAATACTTTAGCTAGAATAAATCAATTAAATTACCGAAAATCAAAAAAGACGTTACAAGAATTAAGCCTATTCACAAATGTATATAAGCAAGTTTCTGATTTAAAACTCCGCTGTTTTTCTGAGATCTGTATTAAAACAATGAAGGTATATGCAATTTATTATATATTTCACTTGATGGAATGAAAAAAAGGACAATTAAACGAGATACTTTACGTTTGATTCTCCAAAAATGTTACGAGAATTAGGCCTATAAACTAATGTATATAAGCAAGTTTCTGATATAAAGTTACGCTATTTTTCTGAAATCTGTATTAAAACAATGAAGTTATACGCTATTTACGGTAGTTTACTTATTTGTTACAGAGAAACTAGTTAAATTACCATGATCTCAATACACCTCAACTCTTCTCACTCATTTTTAATTAAAAGTTTTAACTGAAGCACTTACTCAGAAGGATCCAACATGAAGTTCATATCTGAAGTGTTGAAATTTTTCCGGAGAGAATTTTGCTGCTTAGGACACTTATGGGTAATGATAATGGTACTGTAAGTTGACAGTGGTCTGAGGGTTGCAGGAAAATACAGGTTATATGATTTTTCATGTCTCTCTGCAAGCAACAGCAATGGCCGTTTCAGAATTTCAACTGTCTGTGGTTTCAAACCTGTAAATATAACCAACAAATCTAAAACTGAACAGCAAAACAACATACTTCAAATAACAATATTTTAAAACTAAAACAAACTACAAAGTCAATACACTCATAAAATGTTCACCCTACGGTTGATGGGTAGGAAAATTATAATTTAATGTACTAATAACGCTGAGATCATTAGAGAACAAAAAACAGAGATAAGAAAGAAATATGTGGTCTCACATTCAGTGGAAGCATACAGGGATTCACATGAAGTGATTAAGAAATGTCAACATCATGGTTTTTCTTGGCAGTAATGTTACTAAGTGGCAAGCTTCAGAGCAGGAGATTTCTTATTTACAAATGCGAGTGAAAAATTAAGGCAAAAAAAAGGGCTGCTGATTTAAGAAAGGCATACTGAATATACTGAGATCTCAAGTTGAGATAAAAAGATGTCTCACAAGAAAGTGTTACATTTGTATATATCATCAAAAAACTGATAAACAACTTTATTTTGCTGCAACTATAATGTGTACAACTTTGCTTCCGCCGTCTGCCGATAGGTGGCGACAGCGGTCGAAAGAAACAGATTGCAGATGTCAGGTAATTAACTTGGACCTCGGTCATCATATCCTCATTTAAACATTAGTCAGTTTGTGTCTGCATCATAAAGTTGTTCTCGATTGAAAATGTCAGTTTACGAGCCTTATTCTCGTCATTGGTGGGAGGTGTTATTGCTTTGTTTCAGTATGGAAAAAAACAGCGGCTGAGTCTCATCGAATGCTCTCAAGTACGTATAGTAAGGACACTATTACTGAAAGAACGTGTTGTGAGTGGATTCAATGCTTCAAGAATGGTGATTTTTAACGTCATATACCAGCATAGTAGTGGAAGAGAGAATGTTTTAGAAGATGCAGAATTGGAGACATTGCTGAGTGAAGACTCGCATCAAACTCAATAATAATTGGCACGATTAGTGGGAGTGACACAGCAAGCCACTTCAAAACGTCTCAAAGATATGGACATAATTCAGAAACAAGGCACTTGGGTCCCATGTGAGCTGAAACCAAGAGATGTTGAACGGCATTTGTGTGTTTGTCAACAGTTGCTTCAGAGGCAAAAACGGAAGGGATTTCTGCATCGCATTGTGACCGGGGATGAAAAATGGGTTCACTACGACAACCCTAAACCACAAAAAATCATGGGTATATCCTGGCCATGCTTCCATGTCGACGGCCAAACTGAATATTCAAGGCTCCAGGATCTTGCTCTGCATTTGGTGGGACCAGCTCAGTGTCGTGTACTATGAGGTGTTAAAACCAAGTGAAACAACCACAGGTGCTCATTATTGAATGCAATTAATGCATTTGATCAGAGCATTAAAAGACATACAGCCACGATAAAGTGATTTTGCAGCACAACGCTTCACCGCACGTTGAAAAAGAGGTCAAAATGTACTTGGAAACATTAAAATGGGAAGTCCTACCCCACCCGCCATATTCTCCAGACATTGCTTCCTCTGACTATCACCTGTTTAGATCAAAGGCGTATGGCCTGGCAGACCAACACTATCAATCTCATGAAGAAGTCATAAACTGGATCGATTCATGGATCCCTTCAAAAGGTGAAAAAAAATTTTTTATGCAGGATTCGTACACTGCCCAAAAGATGAGAGAAAGTAGTGTCCAGCGATGGAAAATACTTTGAATGATACATGTGAAACCAATTTGTTTCATTAAAGATTCAAATGTTGAGGAAAAAATGGTGGAAGCAAAGTTGTACACCTTGTAGTTTCTATTATTTTGTTATCATTGGGCAGAATTAGAAGTTTTGAGGCCCAGCAGATGATCACAAAATAGACAGAACTAGTTACAGCCAAATAAAGTTTCTTAACAACTTTTTGGTGTTGTATGTAAAAATGACTTGTATCTGAGCTGTGGACCACAAATAAAGAACAAAAGAGAAGTGTGTTTATGTTTCCTGCAACTTATATGTCTTAAATCTGATTTTGAATTAAAAACATGCCGTCATTATCTCTTTACTCTGATTTTTACACCCAGCTGCTCAGTAAAACGTAATACTGAGGAGTCTTAATTTGAATATCAAGTACAATTTTTCACATGTTGCTGGCAAGCAAATTTCATATAGCACTTGGCAGATGTGACCATTTCTAGTCCATATTAATATTTTAAATGAGTTAAAGATAAGCCAAATGCAAATTTAAATCACTTTTTTACTTCATTTTTGTTTAAAGATTGCTGACTGAAGACTAATCTGAAGCAATTCCTACCCTTAAGAATGTTTTGACATTATAACTAGATTATTTTTCAGCTGCTTCTAGTTTCCTTTGATTCTATAATCTCTTGGCAAATGAGTAGTAAGTGGCAAATTTAAATGATTTCCCAGCATTCTGACCCCTCACTCCAAATTCCACATAACAGTTTCCAACATCTTTGTGCCATATGTGACTAGGCTTTTCTGGCGTATACTGCTGCTGAAGGTTTCTTGTATCTCCGGCAGGGTGATAGCATTAATATATCACGACATTCCGGGAAGTGTCATACTTCTCATCTTCTGGCAAAGTGTCAAGATTCACGGAGAGTGGGGTATTTGTATGTGCGGTCTGCCCCCTCTACCAGTCCTTGGGAGGCTGCGGTGGTCTGACTGTGGGTGCACGGTGTTGGGGGTAGTGGCCACCCCTGGTGGCTGTGTTTGGCTCTGTGTTGGCATTCTGTCTGCGTCGGAGAATGTTGGTGGGTGCGGTCTCAACAGGTTGCCACTATCGCATGGTTCCAAGCAGCGCGTAGTTGGTATTCTTCATCCCTGTTCACCAGGCTGTTGTGAATCCCTATTTCTAGGGATTTTTTTGATAATACTTTTCCAGAAGCCAGATGCTCAGCACAGCACCTTTGTGTTTTCAAAGTCGAAGGTGTTTTCTTCCTTAGTCACACACATCTGATATGTTCTTCACAGTGTTTGGTTATATAGCGCTGTGTTTGTCCAATGTATTGTTTTCCACATTCACATGGGATGCTATATATTCCTGGCATGTTAAGCTTCAGCGGGTCTTTGGCAGAACGTAGGGGCTCCCTCGTCTTCGGTGGTGGGCAGAGAACAGTTGTGATATTGTATTTGCCCAGAAGTTATGCAATTTTAGCTGAGAGCGATCCCACGTACGGAAGGAACACGACCCATATGTCTTCCTTCTTCTTCTTCTTCTTCTTCTTCTGGGGTCGTCACAACTTCTTTCTTCCTTTTTAGTGCCCTGTTAATCTGCATTCTGGTGTAACAATTTTGGCAGAAGACTTCCCCCAGGTGTTGCAGCTCGGATGGTAGGCTGTCTTTGTCACAGATAGCGTGCGCCCTACGTACCAGAATGGTCAGCACTGTCCGTCTTTGTGCTGGATGGTGTCAGCTTTTTGCACGAACGTATAGGTCTATGTGTGTCTTCTTCCTATGCGCTGTATGGCCTAGTGAACCATCTGCCTTCTCCTTAATTAGTGTGTCAAGGAAGGGGAGGCATCAATTTGATATTTAGATTGATGCTGTTGAGGTTCTCCAGAAACTCATCTAACACCTGTCTGCCATGCCCCCACACAACAAAAGTGTCATCAACATAACGGAAGAAGTGCTTTGGTTCCCGTCTAGCAGCTTTAAGGGCCACCTCCTCGAAATGTTCCATGTAGAGTTTTGCAATCACCGGAGCCAGTGGGAAACTCATGGCCACACTGTTGATCTGCTTGAAGAATTCCCTGTTGCACTAAAAGTAGGTGGTTGTCAGTGTATGTTCGAAAAGGCTGACTGTTTGTGGTTCAAAGTGCTGAGCTAAAAGGGACAAGGGGTCTTGAAGGGGTGAAGAGCGGTGTCACATCGAAGCTCATGAATAAGTTTTCCCTTTGTAGTCGCATGTCCCTGAGTACTTTTACGAACTTGGTTGAGTTACTCACATGGCGGCTGCAGTGTCCCGCAAGGGGTTTGAACAGCGTTGTTAGGTATTTTGCTAGTCTGTAGCTCTGAGAGTTGATGGTGTCCAAAATCGGTCTTGGAGACCCCCTTTCCTTATGGATCTTGGGGAGTCCATAAAGGCGTGGTCTCACTGCCACTCTGGAGTGCAGCTGCTTTTCATTGGCTCAGGTAAGTCATATTTCTTCAGCAGAGCTATCGTCCTTCTAGTCATCATCAAGGTTGGGTCCTTCTTCAGGTTCCCGTAGGCCCCATCTTGTAGCAGCACATTATTTTCTGCCAGTACTCATCGGTGCTTAATAGCACTGTTGCGTTCCCTTTGCCCGCTGGTAAGATTGTCATATCAGGGTCGTCTCTAAGAGGCTGGAGAGCTCCTCGTTCTTCCGCAATTATGTTTAGGTAATCGAGATCTGTCAATTATTCTGCAGGTTTCCCATCTGCCTTCTTTTGCTTCCTCTTTTGAAAGCCCTTTTATTGCTTCTTCCACACTGCTGATAATATCCCATTTCGAGATCTTTCTGGGGATGGGGGAAAAATTCAGTCCTTGTTTGAGGACCACGATTGTGGCAGTGTCCAGTTCTTTTCCAGTCAAATTAACCACGGCTCTGGTGTCATTCATCTCCTTGTCTGTCGTCTGAGTACTGGCTAGTCTGCCGAATTTACTGAGATGTTTAGATGTAGAGCCCAATTTCTGCACCTCGCTGCTGGAATGCATGCTGCAGTCAGCCCATTCACTAGATAGGCTGTAATGCCCTTGCCAGCTGTAGGTGGCATGTGAGGAGGCTGCGTGCATTCCTGTCAAGTTCCTTCCAAGTAAACTGAATGCGCTCCCTTACTAAGGCCACACCTACTCATTGTAATACCTGGTCGGTCTTCTTTGATTTTACTGGGTGTCAAATAACTGCAAACTTTGGTACGATGTTCTCATCTCGACAGTGTTGTAGGAAAGCCAGTGTGCTAATTCGCTTTCTTGATGTGTTCCTTCTGCAGCCACTTGAAGCACAGACTATCTCCTAAAAAGGAAGAAAGAAGTAGTGATGACCCCAGAAGAAGAAGAAGAAGAAGAAGAAGAAGAAGAAGAAGACAAATGACGCACATTCCTTCCTTATGTGGTCCACTCTCATCCAAAATTGCACGACTTCTGGGTGAACACAATATCAAAACCGTTTTCCACCCACCACCAAAAATGAGGGAGCGCCTAGGTTCCGCCAAAGACCCGCTGAAGCTTAAAATGCTAGGAATATATAGCATCCCACGTGAGTGCGTAAAACAGCACACTGGACAAACACAGCGCTGTATATCCAAATGCTGTGAAGAACATATCACATGTGTGCAACTAGGACACAGAAAAATCAGCCATAGCAGAACATAGCACAAAGGAAGAAAACACCTTCAACTTCTAAAACATGTAAGTGCTGTGCCGAGCATCTGGCATCTGGAAAAGTATTATCAAAGAATCCCTAGAAATAACGATTCACGGCAACTGGTCAACAGGGATGAAGAATACCAACCAAGCGCAGCATGGAACCCTGTGATAGCAGGAGTCCGTCAGGATCATGCCCGCCAACATCCTCCAGCACAGATGCCGACAGAATGCCCACACCAAGAGCCGAACACGGCCGCCGGGGGGTGGCTGCTACCCCCACCACCGCACTCCCATGGCCGGACCACCAATGCCGCCCCAGGTCTAGTGGAGGGGGGAGACTGTGCATACAAATATCCCATTCTCTGTGAATCCCGACACTTTGGCAGAAGATGGGTAGTATGATACTTCCCGAAACGTCGTGACATATCAACGCTACCACATGGCTCGAGACCCGAGAAACCTTCATCATCTTTGTGGCAGTCTGTGAATTTATTGGTTGATTATAATTTAAATAGCTGTTATAGATGGCTTCCTTCAGAAGATAACATTTATTTTATGATGTAAAAAATGTATAAAAATAAAAAGGGAACACCACTAAGTAAGCAATTTTACATGAGAACCAAATACTATATCTATTTATAACTGGATTCTCCATCAAACTTACAGTGTACAGGAGATTATATGGATGAACATAATTAAGATATATTTTAGGTAACTAGTGGTAGGCTGTACATTCTATAACGTTTTTGCTGTTCGAAAGTTAAGTATCTTTCATTTATGCCATACATCTCAACAGCAATGCAACTTTTTAAAATGTCATCTCTGTATTGCAGCATAGCATGGGTAACATAGAATAACAGGTTTCAGACCTGGTGCAAAGTTTATAGCTGTTGTGCTTTCTAATTCTGCCTCTGTCTGCAATCAGGCATTTTTAACATCATACCTAATCTGTTTTATCTGTAGCTTTTGTTCCTGATTTTCTGTGTCGCTTTTTTTTACAATCTGATCTGTTATAATATTTAGACTATTTTCTCTAGTCTGACTTTATTATTATCACTGTTAACTTCCACAGAAACCTAACAATCAAAAAAACAATTTCAGCAGTTTCTTCCTTATACTCAGTTCAGTACCAAACACCTCAGGATATTTTAATCTCTGCTGATCCATCATGGATACAGGATAGCAGCTAGTCAAATATTTACTAAAGTGTCTTCGAAGCAAACACTTCAAAAATGAATTCACAGAATCCAGATACTGATGGCTCCAGATATATAAGTATCGGCATATCTGACTGAATACATGGAATGCACAGGGGTCTGAAGATGGCATTAATGAAATGCCGAAACTGGAAGTGTAAATAAAATAACTTCTCAAAACTTGCAGCTGTTTGGTGATTTTTGTTTGATAAATCAGGATATTTTGGTTGAAATATTCTTGTCTGTGTCGTTCCAATCTTCATATTCAACACACTTTATTACATTCTGCTTCCTAAACAAATAAAATTCTTTGATGTCAGCCAAGATAATATCCAACACTGATAGTTCCACCTCTTTCCAGTTACAGCATTTGACATCCTTACATTTGAACCTCTAGCACTTAGCGATCATTAAGCCCACATATTTATAGGTAGTTAAGTAATTTAATATCTTCTTAGAACCTCACTGATGGTCAGAGCCACAATTAGTTTCTCTTCTTGCACCTTTGCATCTACTGTAAGCTTTTTCTGCACACCTTTTCCATTGCTGATTTCCCTCAACTACTGCCTTATTATCTCTCTGATCTTCCTGTAGACATACCTTGTGTCTGGTATTAATATGCTGGCTCTTTTCCACCTCTATGGCACTGATCAACACTGAATTATGTGATATTTTATCTTTAGCAGAAGTTTTCTTACGTGAAAACAACAAGATGTCACAAACTAATGCTGCCTTTCATGCCCCCTTACCAGTTGGTCACTAACACAGTAGCTGTTATGAAGTCACAAGATATCTGAATGTTGAAGACTTTACAGAGTGCGTTCCCAAATTTCATTATTGTTTTTGTTGTTGAACAACTACTGACGTTTCACCAACTGCTGTATGTTATATTAATACACTCACTGTATTTGTGGCTTCTACATTCTGATTCTGTCATGACATTTCATTAAATTTAGTAACAGTTTTATTAACCACTCCATGCATTGTCCCCTCACTGACATGTCTTTCCTAAGGAATATTGAAGAACAACATAGTAATAAGGTAAACATAGGATGAAAGTAAATCCTTGCTCCAATGAAAGTCCAAAAAATATTATTTGATAATATCTTACCCTTGAATAAATGGTCCATAGTCTTCACCTTTTCACATAGCCTTTCATCCTTGACAGCCCTTTTCCAGTGTTCAATTAGTTGCTGAGTATTACCTTCTTCTCTTGGATCTATTAAGTCTCGAGTGGGAATATGGTGTCTCACTAGTAGTTGCTTGCGTCTCTCAAACCAACACACCCATCTGTCCCAGCTGAAGAGTCGAAGGTCGTCACCAACATACAGCCTTAATCACAAACAAATAATTCATGGACAGAGAAGGAAGATTTTTGTTTTATATATTAACGTGAAACCAATAAGGGGCACAGTCTGCTTTATGAAAGTCAATGGTTTACTAAGACCCATACTGTAATATTTTGTTGAGTAATTTTAAAATGTATTTCTTTTTTCAATTTATACATGGTTATTACAAGTGACTGATAATCTTTTATCAGTGTTAACATGGCTATATTTTTTTGACATTATATTTCAGAACTTTGCAGTCATAATGATAAACTTAAAAATTTGATTTTGTCTTGATGCAGCAGTTCCCACTTTCTTCCAGCCATCAACAGACCATTTTGTTTTCACAATTTCTATGCTTCCCCATATGCACTGCATCTATTGGTATCTTTCTAACTTTTGAACTTTCCATCTGGACTGGATTTCCCATTTTTCCATTTGCTAATGACAACCCCACTTTCGACATTGAACTGGACAATCAACAATGCTGTGTTGTGCTACAACAGTTGTTCTTTTAATTTATGTGTGAGAGTGGCTTGTACAATGCCAATAAAGTGTACGTTGACATGTACAATAGCAATACCAAGGACCTAACAGAAAAATGCAGTGCTTGCAGATGCCTAACTACTATAATTTCTTCAGCGGCAATTGCAAGCACAACAGTAGCTGGCTCAGCAACAACAACTCTTCTAAGTTCAGGAGCAGAGCACCAACACCAAATTGCAGATACTGCATACACAATATAAAAAATAGACACACACCTCATGCTTACTCAAAATTCAGTAGCCTCAATCCTGCTTTTCTTGCTTGCCTGAGCATAAGCTACATCCCTTGCCATCACGTGTCTTATCATTAAGTGGTACATACTGGTTTATTTGTAAAGTTAAGTACAAGTTAGAATTTTTACAGTATCATATGCTGTAGTCGCAATTGTGTACAGCACTGATTGCAGATAAAAAAAAAAAAAAAAAACTGAGCTGCTACTGTCAATCAACATGCCAAAATCTCAATTATGTTGATGATATAACTGTAGGGCACATGACTATGAATTCTTTAATGGTCATGAGTGTGCTTAAAATTACTAAAAGTGTCAGAAAATAAATCAAATATTTCCCTAAGTTTCTTACATGAAATAAGCACACAAAAACATGTGTGTGTGTGTGTGTGGGGGGGGGGGGGGGGGGGGCGGCACACACACACACACACACACACACACACATTTTTGTGTGTTTATTTCATGTAAGAAGCTTCGGGAAATGTGTGTGTGGTGTCACCGCCAGACACCACACTTGCTAGGTGGTAGCCTTTAAATCGGCCGCAGTCCGGTAGTATACGTCGGACCCGCGTGTCGCCACTATCAGTGATTGCAGACCGAGCGCCGCCACACGGCAGGTCTAGAGAGACGTCCTAGCACTCGCCCCAGTTGTACAGCCGACTTTGCTAGCGATGGTTCACTGACAAATTGCGCTCTCATTTGCCGAGACGATAGTTAGCCTAGCCTTCAACTACGTCATTTGCTACGACCTAGAAGGCCCCATTATCATTTGCTATTTATCTTGTGATGCATGTACCGTCAGGCCAATGTTCACCAATTATGGATTAAAGTTAAGTATTCCAACAGCTACGTACTTTATTTGCTAGACTCAAATCCTTTAACTGTTCCAGACCTCACGCCAGCCTGCGTGAGCTTAAACGCGTGCCTTTCGGCTTCACCTCCTAGTGGCTTGGCTGTCTTGCCAAGTCACAACAGTGTGTGTGCGTGTGTGTGTCTGTGGGGGTGTGTGTGGAGGGGAGGGAGGGGGGGGGGGAGCACGCACACACACACACACACACACACACACACACACACGGAAGCATTTCATAAGTGCAATAAGTTACTATCTGTCCTATATCTGTTACCGACGAATGATGGTAATCACCTGCGCACAGAAATTTCATAAAGTAGTTAATAAATGCAAATAGGCATACTGTGCAAGAATCCATTTGTACATGCATGAAATCATGAGGCTGAATGTCATGTTCCTACAAGGCAGGTGGCTCTGAAAGCTAGTAACTGGCATACATTACTTACTAGGTTGGTGGTTGCTCCATGGAGGTGTGCACGTTCTCAGAAACACACAGTGCTCCAGAGGATGCTGATGCTCATGACAATAAAATAATGATGTCAAAAGGACAGCACGTGATTCACTCTGTCACTATCCCATGAAGTGGAAAGATTAATGCAAATAAATGTTAATGTTTACATTTATCAGCACAGGTATATTAAATGATGAAGGTATATCTCTTATTTTGTGGATTTGAAGATAGGTTGGACTTAGATTTGCAGCCTCAAGATTTCAGTCTATGAAGATGCAGTCAATGACAAGAATAAGCATGGTACATAAGGACAGCAAAACAAAAGGGACCTCAGGTGATTGTATTATGGATCCTGTACCCTTCCACATCATACTCCTAATATAACTACAAATTAGCAGTGGTAGAACATAGGTGACATTTCATTTGTGGTGACCGCGCCGAAGAACGTGAAATCTGTAGGCTAGGAGAAAAGTGGCACAGAAGAAGAAGAAGAAGAAAGAAAATAAGAGCGCACAAAATCGTAATTGTGTTACATTACGAATAGACTGAAAAGTGATTGTGAGCTACAAAGTTGCAAGCACAGTGGCAGTTAAGTGCATAAAACAGGAAGACTAAACAACATTTACAGAAGACAAAATTATATGATAACGAGCAAGAAATTATTTTCATCCAGATAACTGAGAATAAACGAATTGTTCTTGACAAAGGGATCAATAACTTATATTGAGATGACCACATAAACTAAACACCTAAACACATGCCTCCTCTCCCATCCCTCCCCAAAACATGAAGAACGAAGAATGTATTAGTAAAGAAAAAAAGGAGTATCAAGTTTCTTGACGGCATTTATACTGAATAAGCAAGTTATATATCCAAGAGTCAGAAGATCAACAGACACAGCATCAGCAAGCTGCTGTTATCTCATCTGCAACATGTCAATGCACCAGATGTCAACTACAGCTGCGCAACTACTTCCAGTGTTGGCCCTCAGAAAACAGACCATCTGTCTACAGCATTACAGTTAGCCTCGACCATCAAACCAGCTTCTTATTGACAACTCAACATGATGAGAGCTGCCCTTAAGCTTCGATGGGCTATATTAAAAACACATTGTTTTATTTATGGAGGTGGTAATGTTATGTGTTGCTTAGGTATCAAATGTAATGCGCTTGATCAAAGTTTCTTTTGTTAATTTTATAACACCCTTTAAGTTACATGGCGGCCACAGCTGACTGAAGATTCAATACAACTGAGTCTTGTTAACACTGCATTCCAATAGTGATGCACAAATTGGAGGAAATGTTGAAGACTATTGATGCATTAAAAAAGGAACTGAGCACTAAGATAGGCAGCTGCTATACTAGTCTAAGAATATAACTAACAGTTAGTCTAAAAACAGAAGTAATTTCTGGCCTAAGAATGGAACTAACTTCTAAATCAAGCACAGAACTAACTTGTAGCTTGAAAGCTATGAAATAAAGAATGAAATTTTGGTGCTTCAAAACACGATATCCTCTATAACTAAGGACTTAAAAACAGATGTAATATAACAGCATGATTTGATTTGGAACAAAGTTAGGAAAGATTTCAAAGAAAGAAATGATGATGTAAAACAAATTCAAGATTTTGCTGAACAGAACTAAATGAGGTATTTGAACAAATTTCAGATACACAATCAAGGATAAATATTTCAGAGAATGTCAAAGAAACAGAGGGAATTCTTTTTACAGATATGAATTTGCCAACTTTGGTTGAATGAGTTAGTGAGTTAATAGAAAAGAAGGTTCATACGTTTCTCGATTTATCTGCCAGTACATTTCAGTATACAGAGGATTTATAAAGAACCAAACAGGAGTTCCATAAACTAGGGGATGAACTAGCAAAAACAAAGGATGAACTAGAAGAGGAAATTTTGTGAAAGTCAGTGGAACTTATTGAAGAACAAATATAGGAAACAGTATTAATGTATTTAACATTCTGCAAAATATAAACCTGAAGAGGATATCCATTCCACATATTTCTTAAGGTGCATCTATGACTCAAACCTGGGTGATGGATAAATTGTTTCTTGCTGGGGGTACTTAGAATCATGGTGAATGCAGTGTTTCTCATGAAGAACAGTGACAGAACTAGAAAAAGACTTTTATACAGAAAGAACAAAAGACAGAAAGAAAAATGAATATGTTTAGAAATTATCATAAGTGGTTGCTAGATAATAAGTGAGAAGTTACATTACACACTAGAGGGTGTACTATGAAATACAAATAGATAAGTTTTATGTTAGCAAGTAGTGAAAGTGAGGTATACTATGACCAGATTAAGTATCACAGACAGCCAAACTATCGCAGAAGAGAGGCGAGTGTGTGACAACAATGATTAAAATATTAGCGGTAGGAGCCAAGGCTCTCTGTCTTGTAGCCAGGTTGCAAAAATATAGTACCTAACTACAGAGACAATCCTAAGCATAGCTCCAACATAACATATGCAGATACTACCAAAGTGTATGATCAGACATGGGTACCACAATTACAGGATAACAATCAGTTCCAAAGTCTAGCTAAAACAACACCAGTAAATAGCAATAAGAATAAAAAGTGTATTATTTATGATGCGAGGTCATGTTCCCTATTAGCAAAGCCAGGTTTGACAGAGAGGAGGAAACGGAGTTACCCTATAGGCATGAAAGTACTGGAGCCGTAATAGCCAGATCACTGGTATGAAATAATCATGAATGGCATTAAGGAAATAAACATGAGTATTAACTGCAGGAGAGCTAACACAGAGGAGTCTTTGTTTTATGAAAAGGAAGGAGAAAAAATTTAGCTCAGGACTCAGGTGAATTCCAGATCTACTGGGAATGGGTCAGCTGGAAAGAAGAAGTGTAGGCATGACACAGTGCAGGATACTGTACCCGGGATATGCACTAATTAGCCAGAACATTATGACCACCTAATAATAGTCATTCTATCCACCTTTGGCATGGATAACAGCAGTGACCCATTGTGGCATGGAAGCAATGAGGTGTTGGTAGGTTGCTGGAAGAAGCTGGCACCACATCTGCACACATGTCACCTAATACCTGTAAATTCTGGGGAGGCGGGGCGATGAGATCTGATGCTACTTTCAATCACATCCCAGATGTGTTTGATCAGGTTCAGATCTGGCAGGTTGGGAGGCCAGCACATCAGTTGGAAATCACCACTGTGTTCCTCAAACCACTCTATCACACTCCTGGACTTCCGACATGGTGCATTACCTTACTGAAAAATGCCACTGTCATCTGGAAACATGATTGTCATGAAGGGGTGTATGTGGCCTGCAACCATGAATGATACTCACTGGTTGTCTTGGTGCCTTGCACGAGCTCTACTGGACCCATGGGTGCCCATGTGAATTGTTCCCCAGAGCACAATGAAGTCCCCGCCAGCCTGCCTCCATCCATCCCAGAGTACAGGTGTCAAGGAGCTGTTCCCCTTGAAGAGGATGGACTAGCGCCCTCCAATGGACATGATGAAGAATGTATTGGGATTCATCAGACCATGCAATGCTCCGCCACTGCGGCAATGTCCAGTGCCGATTGTCATGTGATCTTTTCAGTTGTAGTTGTCAATGTCATGGTGTTAACATGACACATGCATGGGGTGTCAGCTCCAGAGGCCCATCATTAGGAGTGTTCGGTGTACTGCGTGTTCAGTCACATTTGTGCTTTGCAAAGCATTAAAATCTGATGTTAGTTCACCCACAGTTTGCTGCCTGTCCTGTTTTATCAGTCTGGCCAAGTTACAATGTCCGGTATCTGTAAAGAGGGTGTCTGTCCAATCCCATGATGTTGGGACATGGTTTCAACTTGTTTTTGCCATATGTTGAAGACAGTCACCACAGCACTCCTGAACACCCAACAAGACAAGCAGTTTCCGAAATGCTCATGCCAAGCCTCTGGCCATCTCAGTGTGCCCTCCGTCAACCACAGATATGTCGTGCCTTCCCCATTCAACACACAGAGAGCATGCTCACTGATATTACATACACCGTGTGTGTCTCTGACTAGCAGTCATTCATTGACAGGTGGCTCTGCTATCGCCTGTATGGTTTACATCGAGAGTAGATTGTGGTCATATGTTCTGGCTGATCAGTCTCTCTCTCTCTCTCTCTCTCTCTCTCTCTCTCTCTCTCTCTCTCTGTGTGTGTGTGTGTGTGTGTGTGTGTGTGTGTGTGTGTGTGTGTGCGTGTGTGTGTGTGTGTGTGAGAGAGAGAGAGAGAGAGAGAGAGAGAGAGAGAGAGAGAGAGAGAGAGAGAGAGAGAGATTGATTATTAAGGTGACGAAAACCCTCACTGAAGAGGGGATGGAGTGAAGTACATACTAGGGCACTATCACTGTAAAAAGTTTGATGGAAAGTGGTGTACTGGACAGTACTTATCAGAATTAGGATACCATTATAGTTTGATGATACCTACTACAAAATTGCCAGGTAAATGGATACATCTGAGTACTGTGGTTCAATTGTATGTGTGTACTAAATGAACAACAAATACTCTGAACTTTGTGAAATATTATTGGTCGTTATTGATGATTATAGTGCAACAAGCAAAGAAAGGTTGCTGGTTGTAACTGACAATTAACTTCTCAAGTTCATAGCAATAAAGTAAAGGACCCAGATTGGCTAGATAGAATGTGCTGTCATGTTTAACCCATGTTGCTGAAAGCTAGTATAACCACTCCCTACTTACCTCTCTTACTGCTGGGGAAAGCAAGTAAGAGGCGAGTACAACCTTTGTAATTTAGACGTATTATGCAAAAATAGCCCCAGGACTGAGTAGAGAAAGTGGAAGAGAAAAGCCTTAAAGTAGTATCACCTTTAAATCAGATAAAATAAAATCAGAAAAGAGTTTGCTGATTGCTATATAAAACTAACAAGGTGACTCAGTTGATAGCCTGATTACATCTAGGAATAGTTCTACACAAAAATGTGGTTTAAGATGAGCTCAGTGAATTACAAAACTAGGAGTCTAAACAAGACAATGTGCAAATTTGCACAGTATGTTGGGATTTGTACCAATGGTTATATTCAGCATGAAGACTGAAACGTTATGTAACTAAGATTAGATAAAATATGCCACACCTTGGTGAATACAAATATCTGTGCAGTTGATGACTGAATTTTATTCTGAAATAGGAAGGGTGTTCCAGTTTCAAAAGACTGTAGGAAGAGAACCCTTGGCCAGAATGATGTCAAATTTGGACAGCTTATATAGACACAGAGCGGAATGTCATGGGGAAAAAATACCAACATATGGTGCTCTAAGTGTCAGAATATGCACAAATACAAATGCATGGTACACAGCTGTACCCCAGTTTGAGTCCAAAATGCTGAACATGACTTGTCTCCATGAAGGACCACACCACTGCTTGTACAGCTTTTTCACAAGAATGGCAACGGTGCGCCAGTAGCTCTGCAGAAGTTCTGGATACTCAAGGGTATGAAAGAAGGCATTGGTCTCATGTCTGCTAAGGGTCTGGAGAAAATGATCACAAAATTCGAAAAGATAGGTTCTTTTGAAGTGCAGTGTGATAGAGGGAGGAAAGCAGTTGATCTGACATCTGTCAATATTTCAGAACATGCAATGCATGGGGAATTGCCCGAACATTGGACATGCCTGTAAGCACAGTGCACAAAATCCTACAATACATCTTACATTGCTATCCATATAAAATCACTCATACTCGGGAGCTGCTTCCTGCTGACTCACCAGCAAGACAAACTTCCCCTCTGGAATTTCTTGTTCCCATGGAAATGGATAATTTTTTGGAGGTGGCATTGTGCATGCTGCTCTAGGCCCTGGACGGCAGTTTGGAATTACAGAGCAGGAGAACTTTATGGATGCCCTGATTTACATGACTTTGCAGGACCAGGTTGTTGATGGCTAAGGACTGAACGAATTCTAACAGGTCATTGGGGAAGGTGGGGTTACAGCCAGAGGTGAGTGATGTGATAGTCAGGCCATTTGGTGGAGTGAGTTTCACTGCCTAGACAACAACACAGGACTTTGGAGGATTGGTGTCTGTAATAGTGCAGATGGAAGGAGCAGCATCTGCAGTAGAGGATTTCAAAGAAAAAAAGAGAGTAAAAATACATGGGAAAAACGGATAAAAATATGTACAATACATAGAATTATGTGAGTGAAAAAGACCAGCACGTATTAAAGTACAGGGATCAATTGCATTGTACAGAAATTCATAATCAGAAACATAAAAAGATGTACTTTTCAAACAAAAGCATAATGATGATTCATATAGGTGTGTATTTCAGTTGTCCGTAAAGCAAATAGTTTAATCTCGCATTTTGTATTGCAAGCAGCAGTCATGATTTTGTCCCCATTTGTCTTGTCAATACTAATGCCAGTATTTTCTACTCACATAATTGGACAGACCTCAGATTGTTAGTGTTATGAAAAGTAAAATGAGCAAGATTGATTGAAGCTAGACTGCCAATGTTTCCAGAAGAAGTGGGTACAGCTTCATGTTCCATCAACATTAGTGAGGAGCTCGATTATTTCACTCATTTCTTTAAAATTATGCAAATTGAAGGGGGAGGGGAAGGGGAAGGGGAGGGAAGGGAAGGGAAGAAACTATTGATGTCAGCTGCATAGGAACTTTGTGCTGAATCAGTGGCGATGAGTGAAAGTGTGTGCTGGACTAGGATTTGAACATGGGATCTCCTGCTTATTTGGCAGTTATGTTAACCGCTGCACCACCCAGACACAGCACTTATCGCACCTGCACGGACAATCTTTGCACTCCTCTCAGCTTACCTACATTCCCACCTAATGCCACCTATTCACAATCTCCATCCATGGACCTCATGTCACTACTTTGACATTCCTGCATGAGGTTGAACATACTTGTGCATCCCTACTGAAGCTGGTGGATTTACTGCCCACTGCCCATTGAGGCAAATCAGTTATATGAATGCATGGTGTCTGTTCATTCGGACATGTCTGAATCTCAATGTGTGCCAGGACTGCAGATATGCCTTCAAACAAACGAGAAGTTAATTATGCAGGTTTATTTTTTCAAGGAGATAATTTAAACTTCATGATTGTTTCTTTTAGCATATTTTTAGACCAAAAATGATAACACACTGTATATAACCTCTCAATGTACACATATCTGCAAGGGAAATGTTTAGCACGAAGTTTAATTACTGTATTGTAATTAAATTTGATGAGCTCAAAAATGCAGTGCTGTTAGGTTCTTTTTTATTTTACTTCCACATGCATTGTTCAACATGATGTTTTTGAAAACCAAGAATAAAAATATTTTGATCACTGTAGTTTCGTGTTAATTTTTTACTTAATTAAGGTAAACTCACATTCAAGTAACATGCTTACATTCCCCTTTAAACTGTGCAATTATCATATTTCCATAACATTTCTGTATTTCTATGACATTTCTGTATTTTGCTGCATCACTTAATCAGAACACAGAATTATGCCTGTTCACAGTCAATAATAGGTGGGAAGAGGGCACTATTCACTGTGTTAAAATGAATTCTTCATCCTAAATTCAAAAGACACAAGTATTCTGTAAGAAGAGACACTCTACAATTCAGTCCCAGGGGCAGCAGGCAGAAGAACTATTAAATTACTTGGTGTGCATTTAAATGCTCACAATAAATAAAAGACCAAGGGAGTTGTGTGATAGATAGTGAGAGTCTCGTGGTTAATTGTTTCAGTGGGGAGAGGGAAGGGAAAGTGAGAAAGGAGGATGAGCAGGCTGAGGGAACATACTGTAAATCTATGCAGCATATAAAATGCAGTAACAACTGCTTGTAGGCTGGAACTGATACCGAGAGGTGATAAATAGTACGCATAATCTACAAAGGTGGCTTCAGCTCTCCCTCACATATGTCTTGTCACCCTTTCTGTGGAATCAGTAACCTCTAAGTGCAGGAGCATTAAATAATTTAAAATTAGTTTCTTTCAAATACAAGTACAAAGAACTTCCCTGTGCTAGAAGTCTGACTTCACCCACATTTATCACAAACACATTTATATTCCACAGTAAAATGGGATCCATAATAACAGTGAGGTTTTGTATTTCCTCTGGTGCCATATTTCCATTAAGGTAGGAAGTTATGAGGGAAACTGGTCTGTTGGAGGGTCTTGTTCGAGCTCTCAGACAGACTCTAATGTACACTTCATTTTGTTCTCGACCTCTCCATCATACCTTTAATAACATACCTCACCTGGACACGGCCTCAGCGTGTCCTCTAGCTAGCCAGAGCCAGTTTCTGATATTCAGGGAAGGGGGCTTTGTCCAGCCTAGAGATGATGTGCTGGTATTCCCACATTCTTTCTAAATGGGTAAACCTGTCAGTTGATTTGAAGTGCATGAGATTTACCCAGGAAGGCCTGTGTTTTCAAGCACGCAGTAGAAATCAACTTTGAAAAGCCCTCACAGGGTGCAGCTCTTTACTGAAGAATGCAGTTAGCAAGAGCAGGAAATGGCCAATGGAAATATCCCGAATTCTGTTCCTAACGCTGAAAAGGGCTGCTTGTGGTTAGCAAAACTGAAGAAGCACCAAAATTAGTGTTTAATGACCCACTGCCAATGAGATCATTAGAGACAGTGCACAAGTTCAGATTACGGAAAAATGGGGAAGGAAATTGGCCGTGACCTTTCAAAGGAACTATCCCAGCATTTGCCTTAAGCAATTTAGGAAAATCTACATCGGGATGGTCAAGTGGGAATTTGAACCATCCCATCCTCCTGGATGCAAGTCCAGTGTGCTAATCACTGTGCTACCTCCATGCTTGGGCTAAACTGAAGACAGTTGGCTAACAGCCCTTGCGAGGTGTACGAGGTAAATCTTGTATCCTCTGTGCTGGTGTTTCAAAGTGTAGTTCTGAGGTCAGTAGTCCAGATCCTTAACCATCATCTAAGTTATTTTTCAAATATGAAAAGCCTGCAAGAATTCCAAATGCATATCCAGTAGTCAGATCTTGGAATCTTTCTGAAAGAACTTAGAATGCAACAGGGTGTTTATTAATGATACAGGAGTACGGTAGTGACCATTTTAACTTGACCTTGCAGGTCAAAGCTTAAGGAATACATTAGCCTGTGAACATTGCTGGTTCTAAAGGGATAAACTGCCTCTGCGACAACTCCATTGCAAGTGTACTAGCAATAGGCAGCTTCAGATGGCAAAGTCTGTGCTGAGGAATCTCTTTTGTGATCCGCTATTTTGGCCACTTAAGCAAATGATGTTACAAAGGTTGGTCGTTTCTGAGCCATATATGTTTTCTCAGCTTCCAAACTGACTGTTCTTATTGTGATTATCATCCAAAAACAAGTGACAGCCACAAATCTAAACCTCTTTGTTGCCTTTGCAGTTCACATAGAATAGAGGAGTTGAACAAGGGTTCCCATCTTCATGTGCAACTTGCCACATTTTCCACATATTTCTTGTCCATTTCACATTGTGTTGGTGTGTCCACTGTGCTGAGACTTAAAACAGAACAGTGGGTCAGGGACATCTAGTCCCACTTAGTAGTCGCATTATAAGATTTAACTCCCATCACTAACATTGATAAGCAATGTTACAGCATTAGATATGGTTCAACTTTACGGAATATGAATGTTGCTACAATGTGCACAGGCATTGTTGGAGAAACTGCAGGTGCCTTGTCTACTTTCCCATTCAATCACTTCACTTCAGGAGTTTGTCACATAAATGTCTTCCCTCTCTTTATTCAGGTTTCCTCCATTTGCGTTAGAATTCAGCATGATATGACTCCCTAGCTAGAATTTAGGGAGTCTAGCAATTCAATCAAAACTGGCACCAGCACATTTTGTGTTCTGAATCTTTTCAGCTTGATGAGACACTGTTATGGCCAACTGTTTTCCATTCCATATATTTGGCACATTTCAGTGTACCTACTACACATTGCAACCCTTTATTTGTATAAAAGTCTTCCATCTATGAATAATCAAAATAACTTTTTTTTCTCAGCTGAAGCCCTGCTGTTGAGGGGATACTACTGCCTCCAACTGGTACACCATGTGTTAAAATGGATGTCATTGTGTTCCCACGAGCAGTTAGGGATATGAAGCTGTGCACCTAAGGAGAGGTGCTACCCCTGGTAAGCCTACTATTGTACATCAACAGCCATTCACTACATTGGCATATAGCACAACTTGAAATTGAGGATTTGTAAGAAATATCTGGTGTATTCACGATCGAGGTAATTAAGGCATGATCCCTGCTCCTTGTGACACACAATGTTCCACTGCCTTGGCACGCAGTGGTCACCTTAGCAGGCACAGATCCTATGACCACAGATTCCTGGCAGTACTCACCAGACCTCAGCCTGATTCTGGATTTACCAAATCCAAACTCTTCTAACCAAGACCGAGATATCTAATGTGTTTGCCATTTTGCAACACGAGGAGGCACATAATGCTTATAAAATTCCATGACTGCTGCTTTCATTACACCCCAGATAGAATCTCAAGTGCCAACAATTGTTTACGAATTCCTTAATCTACAATTATCCAGTTTATCCCTGACAATGAAGTTTTGTCAGCAGCATCCTAATTGGAGGAAGTATTAGCTATAGCTTTGGCATATGAAGCATCAGTGAATCCAGAACATAAGATGTACAGCAGAATTCAAAAATTCATTGAATTCAGCTCAGCAATTTTCCACTCAGCATCCCTTCACCTGACCCTGCTGCAAAGATATACAGCCACTGATTCCATAGTATTTTTACATGGCATCACCCCCAGAGCATTGTTATATGGCATCAGTCTGCTCCAGCCATCAGTTGCAAACATTCTCTGCATGTACTGTGGAAGTTTCAACTAGCAGCAGTGCAACACCAAGATTGGAAGAAGTTTATATGTTTAAGTACAGATTTATGATCAGCAACCATGCTGGATGCAAGTCATCAACACACACATTCATGGTGCTACCTATACACAGTTGCACAGCAGATTACCCTTTGCATCACTATCAAAATACAGTATGCACTATACCACCCCAACTGCTTTAACTTAGCTAGTTCTCTACATGATTGTTAAGCTATCAACTAGCCATAGCAGTTCCAAGCAACCTCTTTGCATAGTAGACACGTTACATGCGCTACCACATAGAAAAAGAAAAGATAATATTGTTGCTTATAAAAGAAATATTAATGTGAATGGGACAATGAACTACACTATACTATGTTATACTATATATGGATTAGTGACCACAAGGACATTGTAGCAAGACTGAATACCACTGTAAAATCCAAACCCAGCAAAAATAAACACAAAATATATCTATTTTTTTAAATAAAAATTTGCTTATCTGATTATGTAAGCATAGATCACATGTGGTTTTAATTCAAAGAAACAGTTTTGATGGGAGCCGAGAGATATATACACCAAATACATTAATAAGAGACAGTACTGATCCCCCATGGTATGCAAAACAGATCAGAACACTGTTGCAGATGCAATGAAAGAAGCATGCCAAATTTAAAAGAATGCAAAATCCCCAAGATCAGCAAAGTTTTACAGAAGCTCAAAATTTAGTGTGATCTTCAATGAGAGATGCTTTTAATAGTTTCCACAACAAAACTGTGTCTCAAAATCTAGCAGTAAGTCCAAAGAGACTCAGTCATATGTAAAGAACACCAGCAGCAAGATGCAATCAGAACCTTCAATGCGTGATAACACTAGTCATGTTACTGATGACAGTGCCACTAATGCACATTTGCTAGGACATGGGGCTCTTAAATTCCTTCACGAAACAAGACACAGTAAATATTAGACAATTCGAAACAAGAACAACATCCAATGTGAATGACTTAGAAGTAGATTTCCTCGGTGTAGCAAAGCAACTTAAATCTCTCAATAAAGGCAAGGCCTCTGTTCCAGATTGTATTCCAGTTAGGTTCCTTTGACTATATGCTGACACAATTGCTCAATCATTGATATATCCATACCTAAAAACTAGAAAGTTGCGAAGGTCACACCAATACTCCAGAAAGAAAATAGGAATAATCCACTGAACTACAGACCCATAACACTAACATTGATTTGCAGTAGGATTTTGGAACATATACTGCGCTTGAACATTATGAATGACCTCGAAGAAAGCAATTCACTGACAATAGCCTACAAGGATTCAGGAAATATCATTCTTGTAAAACACAATTAACTACTTATTCTCACAAAGTAATGAATCCTATCAATGGGGGATGACAAACTGATTCCATATTTTTAGATTTCCAGAACATCTTTGATACAATTTAATACAAGAGACTTCTAATCAAATTGCATGTCTATGGAATATCATCTCAGTTGTGCAACTGGATTTGTGATTTCTGCCAGAAAGGTCACAGATTATAGTAACTGACAGAAAGTGATTGATTTAGGAGACAATCTGAGAAGCCTTCTTAGACTGTTTGCAAATGATACTATCATTTATCATCTTGCAAAGTTATCAGATGATGCAAACCAACTGCAAAATGGTTTAGACAAGACATCTGTATGGCGCAAAAAGTGGCAATTGACTCTAAATAATGAAAAGTGTGAAGCCATCCACACAGTGCCAAAAATAATTCACTAAATTTTGGTTACACAATACATCATTCAAATCTAAAGGCTGTAAATTCATCTGAAAAAAAAAATGCAATATGTCTACTAAAGAGACTGCCTACACTGTGCTTGTCCGTCTTCTTCTGGACGATTGTTGCACGACATGGGATCCACATAATATAGGATTGACAGAGGACATTAAAAACATTCAAAGAAGGGGAGCTTGTTTTGTATTAGCATGAAATAGGGGAGAGAGTACCAGTGATATGATACGTGGATTGGGGTGACAATCATTACAATAATGGCACTTTTCGTTGCAGCAGGATCTTCTCATGAAATTTCAATCAGCAACTTCCTGCATCAAGTGCAAAAACATTTTGATGGCACCACCTAAACAGGAGAACTAATCATATCAGAAATCAGAGCTCACACTGAAGATCTGAGTGTTTGTTTTTCTCGTGCACTATTCAAAAGTGGTTCAGTAGAGAAATAGCTTGAAGCTGGTCTGATGAACCCTTGGCCAGGCACTTAACTGTGAATAATCATGTAGATGTAGGTGTGATATTGTAATAGATATGCTATTGTCTGACTATCAACAAAAGACATAACAGAAATCTTCCCAAATAATGATGTTAATATAATAGAAGGAAACATTCCACGTGGGAAAAATTATATATAAAAACAAGGATGAGGTGACAATATTGTCTGCTTGTGTCTGTATGTGTGGATGGATATGTGCGTGTGTGCGAGTGTATACCTGTCCTTTTTTCCCCCTAAGGTAAGCTTTCCGCTCCCGGGATTGGAATGACTCCTTACCCTCTCCCTTAAAACCCACTTCCTTTCGTCTTCCCCTCTCCTTCCCTCTTTCCTGATGAGGCAACAGTTTGTTGCGAAAGCTTGAATTTTGTGCATATATTTGTGTTTGTTTGTGTGTCTATCGACCTGCCAGCGCTTTCGTTCGGTAAGTCACCTCATCCTTGTTTTTATATACAAATAATGATGTTGAAGGACAAAGATGAGCCCATGAGAAGAAAAATTATGAGAAAAGTAAAACATAATTACACTCATAAAAATGTATAAACTTAACAATAATAATAATAATAATCCCGTGTGGAGTTGATAGTCTCCCATCGGGCACCTCCCCAGGTGGCGGATAGGGGAATGCTCTCCAGATATGGAGGGTACCGGGGAAATAAAATACCCGGGGTGGACCAAAACTATCAACCAAAAACGTCTGCCTGGTATCCAGCGGTTAGGGGTCAGCGTCTGTTCGCCTAGATGGTGCAGCTGCAGCAACCTTCTTGATCTCAACAATCAAGTCGTATTCCTCATGATCTTTCCTCGGAAGGACCACCATCAAGTTAGTTTTCAACTTGAAAATCAAACATGATGGTAACACAAGGAATGAATCCACTACCCCGGGCACCAGTCGCAAGGCTGGCTTTACCTGGTCATCGGATTCCGGGGGACCAGGAGCATCATGTTACGCCTAAGGTTGAGAACCAGACGACGTCCAAATTATTACACACAAAACAAAGACACTTCATCGGTACACTTAATACTAATACTCTTTTCAAACTGGGCAAGATCAAACAACTTACAGATGCGCTGCAAAAATTCCAGATCAAAATCCTTGCAATCCAGGAAACACGATTTACGGACGAAAACCATTTTGATACAGACAACTACAGGATCTACAAAGGAAAACCAGCAGTTAAAACTAATGAGAAAGGACTCAAACAGTTTGGCACAGCATTTGCAGTCCACAAATCTATCAGCGACTCTGTCATTGACTTCCAGTCTGCCTCAGAACGTATATCAACGCTCTCCGTCAAATCGGCCAACAAAGCCTATACCTTGATCAACACACACGCATCCACAAATACCTATAACAAGAAGAACCGGCAGAAAGTGGATGACTTCTGGAATGACCTTGAAGAGACGACAAACAAAATTGCCAAACACCATGTAATAATCTTGTTAGGCGACTTTAATGCACAATTGGGCAAATAGAAAAAATACAGGAAAATCACCGGAATCCATACAGCTCACAAGAGAACTAACAAGAATGGGGAAAAATTGAAAAGCCTTTGCGAAAATTTCGGCCTCATAATTATGTCAACACAATTCAAAAAAACCAACAAGAAACTGTATACTTGGAAGTCACCCAACACAATGTTGGGTGAATTCCAGATAGACCATGTGGCCATCTCCAAGAGTAACACAGCAGAAATTCTGAATGTGAAAACGAGAAGAGGATTTTTTCGACTCAGACCACCATATCCTACAGATAAAGACCAGATTACAACCCAATAGAAAAAAGCCAAAACTAAACGAAGTGCTGAGACCAGACCCCGAATACATAAAACTCAATAAGGAAAACATCTTACAGGAAATTAGTCAGACAAACACACAAACTGGACAGAACTTGTGGACGTCCTCAAGTCCACGATGAAATTGGGTCAACCCCCGAGAAGGAGAAAACACAGGTGGTGGAATATAATATGTGACCAAGCAATAGAAGAAAGGAACAATGCCTGGAAAAACTTCAATAGTCACAAAACATCAGAAAAATGGCAACAATTTCTAGTAATCTGAAAACAAACATCGAAAACTATTCGGAGGGAAAAAAGAAATTATGACAAACGGCGACTAGATGAGATAGAACAAGATTTTAAGACGAACAACACCAGGAATTTTTATAAGACGTTTAAAGAACATATTGCAGGATACCAGCCACCCAATCTTTGTTTCAAGAAACCGGATGGTTCACTAGAAACTAACACGAAGAATAACTGCCAAATCCTCGCAGACTATTTCAACAAACTTCTCAACTGCAAAAGACCTACAGAGGATATTCACTACGAGATGTCTACACCAAATCCTGACGCTAAACCGCCAACCATCAACGAAATAGTAGAAATTATCAAGACACTGAAAAACAATAGCGCCCCAGGAGAAGATGGAATTATTGCAGAACTATGGAAACTAAATGATGAAAGATTAACAGGAAAAATTCACAAAATCATATTAAACATTTGGGAAACAGAACAGATCCCTTCTGAATGGAAATACGCACTCATCCATCCACTCCACAAAAAAGGGGACAAAACTGAACCAAATAATTACAGGGGTATCTCACTCGTACCGGTCACATATAAAATCCTATCAAAAGTTCTCATGAATAGATTAGAAGAACACGCTGACCCACAAATAGGAGAATACCAGGCTGGTTTTCACAAGGGACGATCATGCATAGATCTGGAATCTGAAAATGATTCTCCAGATGAGAAACACCCGAAACACAGTGACTACTTTTGTAGATTTTAAAAAGGCCTACGACTCAATAGACAAAGTAGCGCTCTGCAAGACGCTGGAAGAATTCAGCATTGACAGAAAGACAAGAGCAATCATTCGGGAAACATTAACTGACACAGTCTCTAAGGTTAAATTTATGGGGGATATCTCGGAACCATTTGAAATCCAAACTGGAGTGCGACAGGGTGACGGACTTTCACCATTACTCTTTAATATCATTCTTGAAAAAATTATCAGGACATGGGAAAAAGAAGTCAAAGGAATCCAAATTGGCATTAGAAAAGATAATAGATTCAATGTGAAGTGTTTAGCTTTTGCGGATGACCTTGCAATCCTCACAAATAACAGAAAAGCCACTAACGCCATAAAGAAGTTACAAGAAATTGCACAAAGAACTGGCCTGCAAATCTCATATGAGAAAACCCAGTACATAGAAAGAGTGCCACAAGACAAATTGCCAATTGTGACAACCCATGGGAAAATCGTACAAGTACCACATTTTAAGTACCTGGGAGAAATCGTCCAGCCATCAGGAATCAACCTAAAGGCCAATGAGGAAAGAATAAAAAAACTACAGAAAGCATATAAACTCACGTGAAACTATTATAGCAAAAAGTCCATATCCATTAATGCAAAATTGAGGCACTACAATACTGTCGTACTTCCGGAGGCACTGTATGCATCTGAAACAACACAAATAGGTGGGCAAACTAAAATCAAAGAAATAGAGAAACAAGAAAGGAAAATTCTCAGGAAAATTTTTGGCCCGATACAAGAGCAAGGAATCTGGAAGAAGAGACCAACATCAGAATTATATAAATACACAGACAAGATTACGGATACAATAAGGAAAAGAAGAATGCAGTTCTACGGACATATCCACAGGATGAATGAAAACAGAATTTCAAAGCGAATTCTTAAAGTCATCAGCTCAGGCAGGGGAAAAACAAAATGGATAAAAGAAGTTGAAGAGGACCTCAGACAAGCACACATAACAGTAAACGATGCAGAAAATAGAACTGAATTCAGGAACATCATCAAAAAAACATAAATTTGACAACACAACACAGAAGAGACCAATATGCAAATGGACAGCGGAGCAAAAGAAACAACACAGTGAACACATGAAGAAAATTTAGGCTCAGAAAAAACATAAACAATCATCATAAAGGAATTCAAGTTCAAACGCTCTCTTAAATGGGAATAATCGAAAGTAATAATAATAATAATAATAATAATAATAATAATAATAAGACAGGTAAACCTAGGGAGGGAGGGGGTTCTTTTCCCCTACTGGGTACATCACCAGGTGGTGAATAAAAGAAGGCTCTGCAGATAGGTAGGGGGGAAATAAAATAACATCTGAGGATAAACACAAAAATCAAAATCCAAAGATGGCTGTCCCCAGATTGGGCAATCTTTGGTCAATGTCTGCCCTCTGAGTTAGGGGGACAGATAAAAAATCTCCAGGGCTAACAACCATGGTTTTAAACCAGTGGCTCTAACAATAAGAGACACCCCATACATAATATTATCAATCATGGAAGAGTGTGATATAAAACAAATTACCCCAGGGAACACCAACTGCACCAAAGTGCGCAAACAGCCACTGGATTCTGGGATTACTGTAGCATTACACAGAGATGACTCAGAGTCTTGGAATCTCAAGCAAGATAAAATATAGGAAACCAAGTTAAGCATCTACTATCAACATAAATTCTCTTCTAAAAACTGGAAAATTAAAAAATCTTATAGACATCATCACAAACCACAAAATTCTCATAACACTCCTACAAGAAACCAAATTCATGGATGAAAACAATTTTGATTCTGGAGGCTTCCGAAAATACAAAGGAAAGGTATATAAAAAATTGTGAAACACACATCAACCTTAGAACTGGTTTCATTAAAAACAAAAATATTTTGCGGCAAAATAAAACACCTACAGCCATCTTATTATTTTATTTTATTTTGTTGCAACCAGTTTCAACACTTCAATGCACCATCTTCAGGTTGTTGTTGATGCAGTATGGGTAGATATGATCCTATTCACATCACATCAGTTGCCAGCATAACTGGGTATGCAGATAATGTGTCAGCACCCATCAACTGATTGGAGTGCTGACACATTATCTGCGTATCCAGTTATGCTGGCAAATAGGGATCATATCTACCTGTACTGCATCAACAACAGCCTGAAGATCGCGCATTGAAGTGTTAAAACAAGTTGCAACAAAATAAAATCAAATCATAAAATGGCTGTAGGTGTTTTATTTTGCCAAAATTTAAATGGCTGTTGTCCCAAAGACCTCCTGCCAAAAGGATGGACATACAAAAAACATATTTTGGGCTCCATTATAAACTTCACATCACAATCTGAAAGACTTTCCTCACTAACCTTCAAATCTGCTAACAAAATATACACCATCATGAATGCACATGGCCCCTTAAATGAAGACTATAGAAAGGACAAAGAAGAGGTGGAATGTTTTTTGGGACCAACTCAGCGGTGTTATGCAAAAAATTCCAGAAAAACACAACATCCTGCTTTTGGGGGATTCCAATGCTCTGATATGAAAGAAGTAGAAATACAAACAAATTGTTAGAAACTACCCAGCACATAACAGAACTAACCAAAATGACATCAGACTGATAGAATAATGCCAAGCACACAATATGATGCTGAAATCCACAGCCTTCTAAAAGCTGCCTCAAGAACAGAAAATGTGAACCTCAGCAAAGCCACACCTAGGTAAATTCCAGTTCGATCATGTGGCAATCAAACTGAGGTTCCAAAAAGAAATATAATATAACAAAGTCCTCAGAGGAGAAAACTTTGATTCTGATCACTACTTTTCTAAAATAAAACTCAAAATCATTCCCAAAAGGAAAAACGGAAACAACAACCCCAAAAGAAGAAATATAATCCAGAAAAGATAGTAAACTCCGAGGAGTTAACTGCAAAATACAGGCAGAATGTTTCAGAAACCTTCTCAACTGTGAAGAAATAATGAAAAACAATGGACTTTAAGGCCTTCACATTAACCAACCCTAACTCTGAACCACCCCCCAATAAGGAACTACAGACAGGCATTTTAAATCTCAACAATTATAAAGCCTTGGGAGAAAATCAAATAACAGCTGAACTTTGGAAAAAGTCAACAAAAATGCCACAGATTCTATCCAAAACTTCTCTGAAGAAATGTGGATAAATGAAAGAATCCCAGATGAATGGAAGATGGCTCTCATCCACCCTCTCCATACGAAAGGGTCCAAAACACACCAACAGAGGGATCTCAGTGCTAGACATAAAATACGAAATACCGTATTTACTCGAATCTAAGCCGCACTTTTTTCCGGTTTTTGTAATCCAAAAAACCGCCTGCGGCTTAGAATCGAGTGCAAAGCAAGCGGACGTTCTGAAAAATGTTGTTGGGTGCCGCCACAACTTACTTCTGCCGTCGAATATATGTAGCGCTACACAGGCATTCTTTATAGGCACAAAGATAAATACTGGCACCTAAACCTCTGCGTCAGTAAATAAATTAAAAAAAAAGGTGGAAGACCAGCTTTTTTTCTCCGCCCCGAGTTTCGACCACTGCAATTTCATACATTATCCAACAAAGTAAATACAAATTCCGTATTGTTCATCTTCGAATGTAGCAGCATTTCAATGTACTACGAAAACCCGACTGGCAAGACTGTTGGGGATATTTGTCAGTATGGCTAACTCTACGTTCTGGATTTTTTCCTATCTGTGAGAAGAGATGGTTGCTAATAGGAACTTTTATAAATTGTGAATCACATGCAGTATTCTCGTCACCATAAGAATAATACGAATATAAACATTTTGCCATGTACTGTTTCGTGTTTGCTGCTATCTCATTTAAAACCTGTCTGCCTAATAAACTACGAAATTAGAGTGAGACAACAGCAAACGCGGAAGAATATACATATCATGTCATGTTTATATTCGTATTATTCTTATGCCTAACAGTGATACAGTCAGAAATGAAGCATGGCAATTGGCTAGATTTTGAAATCTAAGATGACTCTAATTTCTGCGCAGAATCTAATGTACTAAAGAGGCGCCTGCAAAGATTTTCAAACGGAGAAAAGTTTTCGCTAAACTCTCGTTCAGAACATCTGTCATACGCAGTATATTATTTGGTTCTTGTTGATCATTATCAAAGAAAGCAGCAGTGCTAGTAACAACAAATAGCAGTCTCTTGCCATTGTTTCGCTAATGGGACGATTCCTCTCTCTCATTTTTTAAATTGTAAGCGGCGGTAGTGGGCACAAAAGCAAGCCATGACGCGAGTAACGACAGGCCGTAAACACGCAATATCAGAATGGGACAAACAATGCATGACAGTACAGTAATGCATTTTCAGCTTAGAGTGACGTAAACACCTATAACAAAGAAAACTGCGCTTATCAGATCAAAGAAAAATAAGCAATCAATTCAAACCAGACAAAGCACGTGAAAAAGGAAGGGTACCCGTATAAATACGGACGGAGCACCTGACGCATAGCAATGGCTACCTGGTAAAGCTTAACTGCTAAGCTTACGACTCGAACCAACCTACTGTAGCTGTATCGTCATTCATTCGATCTAAATTGACTCTCATATTACAATGGACCAACTTTGTTTCGATTTGGAGATGTGGCCTAAGACTTTTCTCTCTCCTTGAATTTTGAGTCTCAAATTTCAGGTGCGGCTTAGATTCGGGAAATTTTTCTTCCCCTTGATTTCGAGTCTCATTTTTCAGGTGCGGCTTAGATTCGAGTAAATAC
Source organism: Schistocerca americana (assembly GCF_021461395.2). NCBI lineage: Eukaryota > Metazoa > Arthropoda > Insecta > Orthoptera > Acrididae > Schistocerca > Schistocerca americana. The sequence continues at coordinate 592,539,420 of NC_060121.1, read as the reverse complement.
GGTATTCTGTAATGTCCTACTAAACAGGGCATAACCCAAATTAGACCTGCCCGGAACAAATTCTAAACCTCAAAAACCTCATGGCCTATCAGAAATCAAGAGGATAATCATATAGTACCAGTTTCATTGACTTCCAGATTAGATTAGATTTGCTTTCATTCCAATTGATCCGTAGTGAGGAGGTCCTCCAGGATGTAGAACATGTCAGAAAAACAATAATACATGACAAATATTTACAATTAAACAAATAATTTTTTAATGAAACTATGTGAAAGATCATTTTACAACACTCATTTACTAAGCTCACACTACTTTACTGTATTTAAAATTTAAAAAAGAAATTTTTTTATTTGCAAAGTAATAAACATATCTAACAACAAAGATGATGTGACTTACCAAACGAAAGCGCTGGCACGTCGACAGACACACAAACAAACATAAACATACACACAAAATTCTAGCTTTCACAACCAACGGTTGCTTCATCAGGAAAGAGGGAAGGAGAGGGAAAGACGAAAGGATGTGGGTTTTAAGGGAGAGGGTAAGGAGTCATTCCAATCCCAGGAGCGTAAAGACTTACCTTAGGGGGAAAAAAGGACGGGTATACACTCGCACACACACACACACACACACACACACACACACACACACACACACACACACATACACACACACATATCCATCGACTCATATACAGACACAAGCAGACATTTCCCACGTGGAATGTTTCCCTCTATTATATTCATAAAGTAATAAACATACGTACATTGGAACTTAAATAATGGCAATTATTTATTCACAACCGATACAAAAGAGTTACATGTTTGCACCTGTTACTGTCCTTCAAAGTAGTCACCAGCATTGTGCAGAACCTGTTGGCAGTGATGTGGAAGGTGTAGTACACTGTTAGCAGAGCCTGTTCTGTTGATGGTGCGAGTGGAGCAGTCTACTGCCTGTTGAATCACTGGAACAGTTCTGAAGCGAATGCCACGAAGTGGTTCCTTCATCTTTGGAATTAAATCAAAGTCACAAGAGCTTAAGTCCGGGGAGTATGGTGGATGGTACCATACTTCCCAGTCCCATTGACCAAACAGAGCAGCCACAGCTTGCACTGTATGCGCCTGCACATTGTCATGCAAAATGGTGGGTGGGTTGCGCAGAAGGTGTCGCCGCTTCTTTAGCAAAGCTCGTCGAAGGTGATGCTCCAAAAACTACCAGCTTTGCAAAACATGTAACTCTTTTGTATCAGTTGTGAATACATAGTTGCCAATATTTAAGTTCCAACCCTCGTATAATAGAACTACTACAATACTTATTTACAATGAACACATTACTGCACTGAAATGGTGCAGAAATTAGATTGTACTTTACACACACACACACACACACACACACACACACACACACACACGCACAGCCCCCCCCCCCCCCCCCACACACACACACACATATACACACAAAAATCAGTTGTTTCTACTGAGAAAGTCATCAATGGAGTAGAAAGAGTTGGCTACCAATAAATCCTTTAGGCTTCTCTTAAACTGAATTTCATTGGTTGTTAAGCTGGCAAGTTATTGAAAATGTGTGTTCCTGAATAATGCACACCTTCTTGTACAAGAGTAAGAGACTTTAAATCCTTGTGAAGATTATTCTTGTTTCTAATATAGATTCCATGAACTCAGCTGTTGGTATGAAAAAGTGACATATTTTTAATGACAAATTTCATTAAGGAATAAATATATTGAGAAGCAGTAGTTAGTATCCCTAGTTCCCTAAACAGGCCTCTGCAGGATGTTCTTGAGTTCACACCACATATAACTCTTATTGCACGTTTTTGTGCCCAGAAAACTTTAGCTTGGCTTGATGAATTACCGCAAAAAATAATCCCATATGACATTATGGAGTTAAAGTAAGCATAGTATGCCAGCTTTTCCTTTTTTCGTCCCCTATGTCTGTTAGAATTTGCAATGCAAATAGAGATTTGTTTAGATGCTTCAGCAGTACTGTGGTGTGCTCCTCCCAGTCGAATTTATTATCAAGCTGTAATTCCAAGAATTTTACACTATCCATTTCTTCTATCTGTTAGGCATATACTCATGGGACACCCCTTACAAGTTCTGGACGGCATGTAGTACGTTTTTTCAAATAGTGACAAAGAATCGGCTAGGAACCAGTGATTAATATTTTACTAGCTGATCTTTTTATGACTACACTTGACTTGGTATTTATTGCAATGTTTGTATCATCGGCAAACAAAACAAACTTGGCTTCTGGTAATGTTACTGATGAAAGGCCATTGATATACACAAGAAAAAGGAAGGGCCCTAAGATGGAACTTTGTGGGACCCCACATGTAATTAGTTCCCAGTTAGATGATGCCTGATAGCTTAATACATTTCTCTTTCCTAATAACATCCTTTGTTTCCTGCCAGAGGTATAACATTTGAACCATTCTGCAGCATTTCCTGTTACACCATAATATTCTAATTAACTTAAAAGGATATTGTGAATTACACAGTCAAATGCCTTTGACAGATCACAAAATATACCAGTTGCTTGCAATTTTTTGTGTAATGAATTAGGTATATTTTCACTGTAAGTGTAGATAGCCTTCTCAACATCAGAACCCTTTAGAAATCCGAACTGCGACTTTGACAGTATGTTATTTGTAATAAGTTGGTTATAAAGTCAATTGTGCATCACCTTTTCTAAAATTTTTGAGAATGCTGGTAAAAGTGAAATTGGACGGGAATTTGATGCCACTATTTATCTCCCTTCTTAAACAGTGGCTTAACTTCAGCATATTTCAACCATTCAGGAAATATTCCACTTATAAATGATTGGTTACACAGATAGCTTAATATGTTACTTAACTCAGAATGGCATTCTTTAATTAACTTTGTTGATATCTCATCATACCCACTAGATGTTTTTGGTTTAAAGATTTTATGATGGCCATTACTTCTGCTGGGGTAGTGAGGGTCAAATTCATATTACAGAAGTACTTGAAATGTCAGGTCTGAGATATCCAATGGCAGCATCTACAGAACATGACAACCCCAACTTTTCAGTAACAGTTATAAAATGTTTATAAAATATGGCGTTTCAGTCTTCGATCGCTATACTTTATTTTCAAGACTGAAACGCCATATTTTATTAATGAATGATCGCGGAATTCCCATTGAGACGATTATGTCTAGTTTTTATAAAATGTTTGATAAAAAGTTCTGAAACACTATACACATCTGTCACCAATGTATCATTTACTCTTAATGCTATTTGCCCCTCTTCATGTCTGCTTCTACCGGTCTCCTCCTTCACTATATCCCATATTATCTTTATTTTGTTATCTGATATGACTATCTTTTCCTTGCAATATATTTGCTCTGATGTCCATATTACAGTCTTTAATATTTTGCGGTATTTTTTGTAATGTGCTATAGCATCAAAATCAGTACTGTTTCGGATTGACAGACAGCTTTACAAGATACCTCTATTCCTTGAGTAATCCATGGCTTCTTTGTAGACTTTGCTCTAACCTTGGCTAGTTTTGGGGGAAAACATTGATTACCCACTTGAGTTCAGATTTAACAGATTTTATATCCTGTTCAGTATTAACATTTAACAGAAGGAACTGCATGTCATGGTCTGAGAGGACATTGAATATTGGTTTTGTAGTATAACTTTGTTCATTGGACTTTTTTATAAAGATATAATCAATTGCTGTTTGCGAGCAATTGGCTACCGTAGTTGGGAACTTTACAGTGGGAATTAAGTTGAATGATAGTGTTACTAACTCAAATAAGTTCTTATTGGGAGAGTCTTCAAGGAAATCTACATTGAAGTCACCAGCAACCAAGCAGGTTCTCAATATACATTTAATATTATGAAGGAATTTTTAATGTAATTCTACTTCCGTTGCACATGCTTCCATATGCTGTTCTAGGCAATTTATGAATGTCTATGTTCCTTAATTTATGACAGTTCCTGATGAATGTGGCAACTCCTCCTTTCTCCATTTCTGCTCTACAAAAGTGAGATGCTAACCTCCAGTCTGTAACACATTAAATTTCTATACCAGTGGCATATGACTCAATGTATCAGGAATCCCTCATCCCTACACTAAAAGAATTAAACACAGACAACAAAACAACAAACCTAATTATAGGAACCCTTACTGACACATACTCCAAAGTCAAATGCATCGGAGAACTCTCTGACCCTTTTGAGATAAAAATTGGTGTACGGCACAGAGATGGACTCTCCTCACTGCTGTTTAAATGTGACCTAGAAAAATTAGTCATAAAGTGGAACATGAAGATTCATAGTGAATCCAACTAGAAACAAAAAATAAAGGCATCAAAGTCAATTGCCGAGCCACTGCAGACAATATGGCACTATTAACCAAGACCTGAAAAGAAGCCAAAGAACAGACCACCAAAATATTTTAAAATGGCCAAAGAAAAAATAGATAACATCAAAGAATTCAAATATCTTGGAGAATGGATCAGAGGAAATGCCCTTGACAAGAAAGCAATGGAACCTAGAAGAAGTAAAGTTGAACTGCCCTTAAAACTCACCAAAAACATATGTAACAAAAATGTCCATCTCATGGAAAGCACAAATAAGACATTACAAAACAGTAATGAAACAGGAAGCCATGTATGCAGAAAACAGTAATGAAACTGGAAGCCATGTATGCAACCAAAACATTGTCCATCACCAGCCATGGTCCAGTTGAAAGGCTGGAGATCAAAGAAAGGAAGGCATCAAGGAAAACCCTTGGCCCCAGATTTAACAACAACAAAGTAATTCACATCAAAAATGAAACTACCGAAAAACTCTGAGACATAACAAGGAAAAGAACTGATTTTTATGGACACATCCTCAGAATGAACCCATATAAGCTAACAAAGAATATTTTGACTACCTCTGCAAAAAAAAAAAAACCAACGAAGTTTGTTTAAGGAAACAGAGAATAGACCAGAATATTCATGGTCTTATGACCATGAATATTCTGGGACTGGCACATTGTAAAATTTGTTAAATATTTAAAAACACATTTTCATGAAAATTAAGTGCCTTCATAAATACTAAAAAAAAATAATAATATGTGTCTGTAGTGATGCTAGTGAACCTAAGAATCATTGCACCACATGCATACACTGGTGATTGAGTGCAATTCAAAATTTACATAAAAATTGCATTCTTAAGTCACTAACTGATACTCCAAAATATACTGTAATACCTTTGGAACTTGATACTTAAGAGCTGATCTGTAAGACATGTGTTGCCTCACAAACAGTGGCTCAAGGACTGCACATTAGCGTTTCTTCTATCTATACTCTTATTTTTCCATCAGAATCTCTTCTATTGGCCAAAGCTGGAGAATTATTACCACTGACATATCCATTATAGAATGCCAAAGCAAGTTCCAAATTATGCTAACAATATTCACTGTGGTAAGTGAACACAATAAAACATTCTTCAATACGTCCAGATAAACTTTGTGATACAAATTTGATATGGTAAGTTCTGCCAAAATGTAAATAATTTAGGAACACACTGCTGAGCACAACATACAGGATTTCAATGACTGCAAAGCCTGTGCCGTCTTGATCCTTCCATCCAGCACAAGATTTTCTGAACTATGTAGATGAGAGTTATCCTTGCAACACACCTTTCATTTCCATAATCCTCCTGGCCTTTATCATCACTAACCCCCTGCATCCACACCCTCTTACCACCACTCTCCCCTTCCTCTTTCCTCTGTTGTCACCCCCTCCTAATTCACTTCCTCATATCGCTGTCACGTTCCTATCCTATGCACGTGCTTGCTACCTCCCTCTGAGCCACCAGCCAACCTGGCCCAACCTTCTTGTTTCTTTTGTCACCTATCCCCAACTGATACACCATCTCACTCCAGTCTACTTGCTTAAATGCAGTTCTGGTATTGTGCATTCAGCCAGCACAAGGTAGCTGTACAGGTGCGTGTGTCACAAGGTAGCTGTACAGGTGTGTGTGTGTGTGTGTGTGTGTATGTGTGTGACTCAAAAAAGGATTTGTCCGAAAGCTAGCACAGTTTTCCTTCTGTTTGTGTGCCTGTTAACTATTGTTTCCTTTACTCATTAATTACTTTTTTGGGATGTGGTACAATAGAACTCTAATTTTTACCTGTATAAATGTTGCATTTGCACTTTTAAATTGTGCAGAAAAGATTTAAATTATGTTTTAAGAAGTATGAATATCAGAAACACCTGAGCATCTCAGAGCTTTGAAACTTTACGAAAAAAGAAAACTCCCAAACACAAACAGCGGGGTTACAAAAAAAGGAAGTTTTGAGGGAATATGCAACACTAAACAGCAAAACACTATCTGCACCATGTAGGAATACCTAGCATTCAAACATCTTCAATTATCCCAAACACTTGCTTCTCACCTCCCATCACTCTGTCTCACTTCTCATACTCTGTCAGCTCTCTCACATTCTCACTCCCTATATCCATGTACACACGTACACAGAGTAAGCGCCCCCCCCCCCTTCCACCCCTCTCCCCCCCCCCCAAACTCCCAAACATTCAAAATTAGTGTCACACTGGACAAAAACAAAATGATAAACAAGAGGTCTGCAACAGTAATAAAGCATCTCTCTGTAAGTGTGTCGACAAAGATTTTTTCCTAAATATTGTTGTTGTGAATGATAACTTTCTATACCCAGTGACATTGAAATGAAAGCGATATGGAAAAATATGTATATAATTACATATCACAAAGAAACGTGCTAAGCTTGTGCAGTACAACAGACAACTTAAGTACAGAACATCCACTACTGTTATTTGGGATGGGACAAACACACAAAAAATAATTTCTCTATGAACAAAGAAACATATTTTTCCGGCTACTTTGCAGATGACACAGAGTCAAGCACAAAAATGCATAAAAGCAAGCAAAAGTGTACTAGCTCATCTTCGAAATTGTTTTAGTTTCATGTAAACAATCACAATTAAATCAACATGTACATGTATCCAGGTCTAACACTGAGAAACAACAATAGCTTTTGTATAATAGTTTCCAGAAATAAAATGAGGCCCACAGAAGGTAATACATAGGTGTAGGTAAAGACTGTGGAAAAGAAAGAAAAACTGTTTTGCAAGGGCAAAGTCTGAAAAATCAAATCCAATTTGCAAACATGAAAAATAGCAGTATGATTATTTCCACTTTAGTTAACAACTCTCTTTACCAAAACATGTTTTGCACGATAAATAGTTTGTACTGTGTACTGAAAAATACTTTGTACAGTGTCCTGACAAAATATTCTAATCATAAGCTAGTAATACATATAATATAAATTTTTTGTTTTTACAATTAGAGGGGGGGGGGGGAGTCTTAAAGACATAGCCCACAAATAAAAATATTCATCATCTCTACTGAGCACTCCTACAAGGCTCTGTGTTTCTACCCTAGGTGCATTCAGCTTGAAAGAGTGATTTTAGTGTACAGATAGTAAATAAACTAAACAATATTAGTGTTAACTGCAACAGCTGTGGAAGTCATCCTTGCTGTCCTATAGGCGGCTGGGTGCTTGCCCAGCAAATGCCAATATGCCAGATGCCGATGTGGTGGCAGCTGTCAAAGGACTCAATTGGCTGACAACCAGTGGCAGCTGAGTGAAGACTTCCTGCGTCACAGCCTGGTGTGACACAACAGCCTCTGAGATTTCCCAGGGGACAAACCTGGGACTGTTGGCTGCAATAACCCGTCAGGCAGCAATGGACCCTAGTGGCACAGAGCTGAGAGGACCTCCATTTATGTCTCAGACCATTAGGTGGCAGCAGGATCCCCGGTAGGCAGTCTCCTGTAGAAGGCGGCAGAGTGAGGGTGGCCTGATGGTGAGGCTATCAGGCAGTGGTCATTCGTTTGCAGCCTGACTGTGATGATGGTAGCTGTGTCATTAGGATGCTGTTGACCCCACGGTGGAGACTGACACAGGGTGGGCATTGCTGCATAGCACTACCAGTCACCAGTCACCAGATCGACTGTACATGTGGTTTATACAGGGTGTTACAAAAAGGTACGGACAAACTTCCAGGAAACATTCCTCACACACAAATAAAGAAAAGATGTTATGTGGACATGTGTCCGGAAATGCTTAATATCCATGTTAGAGCTCATTTTAGTTTTGTCAGTATGTACTGTACTTCCTCGATTCACCACCAGTTGGCCCAATTGAAGGAAGGTAATGTTGACTTCGGTGCTTGTGTTGACATGCAATTCATTGCTCTACAGTACTAGCATCAAGCACATCAGTACGTAGCATCAACAGGTTAGTGTTCATCACGAACGTGGTTTTTCAGTCAGTGCAATGTTTACAAATGCGGAGATGGCAGATGCCCATTTGATGCATGGATTAGCACGGGGCAATAGCCGTGGCGCGGTACGTTTGTATCGAGACAGATTTCCAGAAGGAAGGTGTCCTGACAGGAAGACATTCGAAGCAATTGATCAGCGTCTTAGGGAGCACGGAACATTCCAGCCTATGACTCGCGACTGGGGAAGACCTAGAACGATGAGGACACCTGCAATGGACGAAACAATTCTTCATGCAGTTGACCATAACCATAATGTCAGTGTCAGAGAAGTTGCTGCTGTACAAGGTAACATTGACCACGTCACTGTATGGAGAGTGCTACGGGAGAACCAGTTGTTTCCGTACCATATATAGCGTGTGCAGGCACTATCATCAGCTGATTGGCCTCCACGGGTACACTTCTGCGAATGGTTCATCCAACAATGTGTCAATCCTCATTTCAGTGCAAATGTTCTCTTTATGGATGAGGCTTCATTCCAACGTGATCAAATTGTACATTTTCACAATCAACATGTGTGGGCTGACGAGAATACGCATGCAATTGTGCAATCACGTCATCAACACAGATTTTCTGTGAACGTTTGGGCAGGCATTGTTGGTGATGTCTTGATTGGGCCCCATGTTCTTCCACCTACGCTCAATGGAGCACGTTATCATGATTTCATACGGGATACTCTACCTGTGCTGCTAGAACATGTGCCTTTACAAGTACGACACAACATGTGGTTCATGCACGATGGAGCTCCTGCACATTTCGGTCCAAGTGTTTGTATGCTTCTCAACAACAGATTCGGTGACCGATGGATTGGTAGAGGCAGACCAATTCAATGGCCTCCACGCTGACCTCAACCCTCTGGACTTTCATTTATGGGGGCATTTGAAAGCTCTTGTCTACACAACCCCAGTACCAAATGTAGAGTCTCTTCGTGCTTGTATTGTGGACGGCTGTGATACAATACGCCATTCTCCAGGGCTGCATCAGCGTATCAGGGATTCCATGCAACGGAGGGTGGATGCATGTATCCTCGCTAACGGAGGACATTTTGAACATTTCCTCTAACAAAGTGTTTGAAGTCACGCTGGTACGTTCTGTTGCTGTGTGTTTCCATTCCATGATTAATGTGATTTGAAGAGAAGTGCTACAGGAGAACCAGTTGTTTCCGTACCATGTCCACATAACATATTTTCTTTCTTTGTGTGTGAGGAATGTTTCCTGAAAGTTTGGCCGTACCTTTTTGTAATACCCTGTATATGGCCACAGTGGACTTGTCAATGTGAAAAACAAGTGTTGCCTCACATTTTCGGCGCCATCAAATTCCGATACTAATGCAGAAGATGAGTATCGCCACATATATGTTATATGTGTGGATGGATATGCGTGTGTGTGCGATTGTATACCCGTCCTTTTTTCCCCCTAAGATAAGTCTTTCCGCTCCCGGGATTGGAATGACTCCTTACCCTCTCCCTTAAAACCCACATCCTTTCGTCTTTCCCTCTCCTTCCCTCTTTCCTGATGAGGCAACAGTTTGTTGCGAAAGCTTGAATTTTGTGTGTATGTTTGTGTTTGTTTGTGTGTCTATCGACCTGCCAGCGCTTTCGTTTGGTAAGTCACATCATCTTTGTTTTTAGATATGTCATTCTATGTATGTTTCTATGTCAGTGGAAGCTGCCCCAGTTAAGAGTACATTTTCTGTGCTAATTTCAGAATACATCTCTTTGTGTTAATTTCTAAATCTTTTATTTGTGTTGCAATTTCTGCCACCTTCTCTCAGTATCCACTCAAATCAGTGGCTCCCTGCAGGTAGGGTTGTAGACCATGCCTTCCCACAGCCTGATACTGAGTAGAATAACAACAAGAGACCTTGACAGCCAATCAATATTTGTCTCGCCTGTAATTCTTTTCATTCAAACCACCTGGGATACAAAACCTGTGGCAGTCAGTCTACTGTGGTAGCGTACACGAAGCAAAATATTGTCACCATCAAAAAGGTTTTCAGGCCGATAGCGGTTGGCTCAGAGAAACAATTAGGTTGCCAGGTCCTGATGGAATCCCAAATTGGTTTTACAAGGAGTACTCTATGGCATTGGCCCCTTTCCTAGCTTGCATTTATCGTGAATCTCTTGTCCAGTGCAAAATCCCAAGTGACTGGAAAAAATTGCTGGTGACTCCTGTATATAAGTAGGGTAAAAGAACGAAACCACAAAATTACCAAGCAATGTTCCTAATATTGGATTGCTGCAGAATCCTTGAAAATATTCTACATTTGAATACAATAAACTTTCTTGGGACCAAAAAGCTTGTGTCCACGAATCAGCACGGTTTTATAAAGTATAACATATGCAAAACTCAGCTTGTCCTTTCCTCATATAACATACAGGGAACTATGGATGAAGGGCAATAGGTAGATACCATATTTCTAACTTTCCGGAAAGCACCTGACACAGTGCCCTACTGCAGACTGTCAATGAAAGTGTGGGCATATGGAATAGGTTTCCAGATATGTGAGTGACTTGAAGATTTCTTAAATAACAGAACCCAGTGTGTTATTCTCAATGCCAAACGTTCATCTGAGACAAGGGTATTGTCAGCAGTGCATCAGAGAAGTGTGATAGGACTGCTATTATTGCCTATACACATAAGTGACCTGGTGCACAGGATGGATAGCAATCTGCAGTTGTTTGCTGATGATGCTTTGGTGATTTAGACAAAATTTCTAGTTGGAGTAATAAATGGCAGCTAGCTCTAATTGTAGAAAAAAGTAAGTTAATGCAGATGAATAGGAAAACCAAACCCATGATGTTCGGATACAGAATTAGTAGGTCCTGCTTGACACACTCGCATCATTTAAATATCTAAGTGTAATGTTGCAAAGTGATATGAAATGGAATGAGCATGTGAAGAATGTAGTATGAAAGGTGAATCACTGACTTCAGTTTACTGTGAGAATTTTGGGAAAGTGTGGTTCATCTGTAAAGGAGACCGCGTATAGCATGCTAGTACAGATTATTCTTGAGTATTGCTCGAGTCGGTACAATTAAAGGAAGACACTGAAGCAATTCAGAGGCAGACTGCTAGATTTGTTACTGGTGGATCTGAAAAACACACAAGTGTTATGGAGATGCTTTGGGAACTCAACTAGGAATCCCTGGAGGGAAGGTGACATTCTTTTCACGGAACACTATTGAGAAAATTTAGAGAACTGGCATTTGAAACTTAGTGCAAAATGATTCTATTTATGTTGACATACTTTTTCTGTGCAAGGATCATGAAGATAAGGTATAAGAAATTAGGGCTCCTACAGAGACACATAGATAGTCATTTTTCCCTCGCTGTATTTTTGAGTGTAACAGGAAAGGAAATGACTACCAGTGGTACAGGTTATCCTCCACCATGTACCGCACAGTGGCTTGCAGACCATGAATGTAGATGTAGATGTTTACATTAATGTAAGGACTTGAGGCACTATCATAATTAGACATTCTGTTACAGTAATAATCATATACTCACTCATTTAGCCTTTCTGCAGTTTCTGACACACTGTGCTCTGTACGATCATCCAATCCTAGAAGTAATTTCAGCACGAAAATAATCATGGCCATTGTCTGCACCTCAAAACTATAAAAATATTTATTTTCCTCAAAGTAAGGGAGAATAGGAATAAATTCAGCAAGTCGCTCCACCAGTGTTATCATCATATCTGTAATAAGAGGAAAAATGTTCACTTCACTTCCAGATAAGTGTACAAGCCACAATATGCAAAGAAAACTTTATTTACATCAAATCTGAGTTTCAATTTAAAGAATCTTATCAAACTTATGTCAGCAATCTGTGATAGTATCAATGTTAAAGAATTTAGAAATGAACAGCAGATTGTAAAGACATCTGGCTAAACAATCTACTTCAATATAGGGATTCCCAATAACTATTATTTATAAATTAATTACATGAGTGCCATTAATCAACAACAACACAAGTTTTATTGGTGGCTGCTTGTTGGAAAATTAATTAATACTAGTGCTGAGAATTATGAACTCAAAAAACAAATGAATTCTTGCAAATATGAAGAAAAAGAAGATGGTGATGACTTCCCAGTCTGTATAATGAAAATGAACAGAAATACAAGTACAAGGTCCTAAGCAGGGTATGAAGATGGGACAGGTTCGGAAGCACAGCACAATACTGTGAACTTGGTGACAATTATAATTACAGTACATTTGCAAGCTGTAAAGCACCAGGTATACAATACATTCTTATCTTTAAAGAAACAGATGAACTGAAAAAAAGGAAGAAAAAACAATATAGTGGACACAGAATAAAGTAACATTGATCATAGTCAGACTAGTAAAGAATATTACAAAGAACTGGGGGAAAAAAGAAGAGAACTGCACAGTTTCCATCTTGTCATTCACCAAGATGCACACCGAAGTGTTTATGATGTGTATAAATGATGTTCTAGTCCTGGCACAGAGTTTCAATTGTCACTGGAAATGAAATGTCTGATGGTGAAGGAGCCATTTATTTATCCAAAAGTGAATGAACTTGAGAATTATTTACTCATTAGGAATGTTGGATCACCATGTTGATGGAACCGGATGGGAACAAGGACCGCAGATTAGAACTGTCTTAAAGAAAGATCGGATTGATAAGACTGGAATGTCAAGAAAAACATGTTCATATGAAGAAGAGTGTCAAGCAAAGAAAACAGATACCAGTACTAATGTAAGCAAGAGAAGTAAGGATGGCAGAATCCATCTTGAAAGGAAGTTGAAAGGTAGTTATCAGAGCATACTATTTTTCAGAAAGTGTAGAAAATGAAGGTATACATTTCAGGCCAATATAATGTGAGTATGCAGGAGACCAAAATATTACTTTACAACTTACCAACATAACATTTTTTCCAACAAGTTTATTGGTCTCTAAAGAGCTTGTAATTGGTGAACTTAATATTATTATTCTCCTCCTCCTCCTCCTTATTTTATTATTAGTATTGTGATTTTGAAAATGGAACATTCAAAGAAGACTTGCAGCTGGCCATTGTTCATTTCATTGCAAGATATTTCGACTGGGCATCTGTTGGTTATTATCAGGAGAGCAATTGAAAATCGATAGAGACTCCACCATCCTGTGATTTATTAGCGTGCTGTGTATATTCCACCCATGAATTACAATCATGGTGACCAACTGACCACACTACCTGACAGGCACTGCCATTGCAATGAGCAACAGCAGATAGCATATACTTCAGTAATAACACATTAACAAAGTTGTTGTAAATGATCCACACATCACAGAATTATTGAAAAGACTGGCTACAGGGGGAATAAACTAAATGAATAAATAACTATGAATATAAGAAAAAAAAAGGATGAAAGTGACGAATGAAGAGCAAAACACCTCTATAAACATGAGCTTATTAACACTTTGTGGATAGCACTTGAGCAGGACTTGGGCAGTGTCAGTCAGTTAGGCAAATGATGTCAGAGAATGGCTCATGCTGTGCACCATCATTTTGTAGCCAATACTCCACTTTGTGCCTACTGTTGCAAATTTAAATGACAAAATACTAACAACCAGTATTTTCTATGACTTGTCAAAAAGCATCTGATTATTCACTTACAGTATTCTCCTTGAGAAGCTTACATGTTGTGGTGTCAGAGAACTTGCTGGTTACTAGTTTTCATCCTACTTAATTATAAGGATGCAGAGTAACCCATTAGAGGGGTGTCACATTAAGAAGTGTACCATAGGGATCAACACTGGGTTTGATTTTGGTTTGTTATACATATACGAATTATATGCCATTATACACCACAGATGCTCTTTGCTGACAACGGACGTACTATAATCAATCCTAATGGATAAACTCCCACATTTAAAAATGTAAATAACATTTTCACAAAAATTAACTACTGGTTCTTTGCAAATGGACTTTCATTGAACTTCAGTTAAACACAGTGCACACTATTCTGTGCTGCATAAAGCCCAATAAGAAATGAATTAGAATGAAACATAAGGTTAAACTAATAAATATTCTAAATTCTTAGGTGTTTATATTAATAAGAAAATGAACTACAAGGCATGTTCAGAAAGTAAGTGTACCAGATTTTTATATATTTTTTGCTTTTTAGAAAATGTGTATTTGAGAAAATTACAGGATGTTGTTAATACATTTGACTATTTTTCCATATTATCGCCATCCCTTGCAATGCATGTGGTGAGCTGTAGTACAAACTTCTTTATGCCCTACTCAAAGAAGATTTAATTCTACCCATGTCTGCCTTCAGGGCGGTGAAAAGATGATAATTTGAAAGTGCCAAGTCATTACAACCAAATGAGTCCAAGATTGCCTTGGTAGCCAAGGCTGTGTGAGGACACGCACAGTCCTTTCATCAGCATTTCACTTCTTTCTTTTGAATGCTCCATTAGTGTTTTCTTTAGTGTCTTACAATACTGTTGTGCATTCATGGTCTCCCTGAGGCAAAAATTCAACCAAAATGATGCCTTTTTGGTCCCAAAAAAATGAAGCCATGATTTTTTTTTCTTTCTTTTTGCCTGAAATTGTGGTTTTTAATTTTTAGGATGTAGAATTGATGTGTTGCCACTGTGATGGCTCTCTTTTTGTCTCAGGCATGTAATGAGCCACCCATGTTTCATCTCCAGTCACAACAGAGCTCAGAAAATCCTCACCTTCCAATTCAAGTCGCTCAGGAATCTTGCAGGTGCTAAAACCCGATTTTTCTTGTGCTGCTCTGACAGCTTTTTTGGGACTCACCTCGAGCACAGTTTCTGGTATCCCAGCATTTTCTCAGTATCTCATAAGAGAGTTCTTCAGCGGTTTCCACAAGGAGTTTCCTTGATTTTTTACTCCAACTCCTCAGTCAAAATGGAAGGTTTTCCACTCCTCTGCTCGTCATGAACATTTGTTCTGCCTCCACTTAACTCTCTACATCACTTAAAAACACTCCTTCTGTTCGTAACACCTTCTCCATAAACAGTTTTGATTCATGAAAAGATTTCAGTAACTCTTATTCCTTCTGCAAGCATGAAGCGAATCGCAACATGTAACTCGCACTTAGTGGGATTGCTTATCGACATCTTTCATGCAAATGGACACTACAACTTGAGTTTACACACTAACGTGCTCCTGAGATGCTCGCTCTCCTCAGGGGATCCCCCTCTACCACTTAGTGTTGCCAGCTCACAAAAAAATCACAGTCCAATACAGTTATAATACACTTACTTTCTGAAAATGCCTCATAGAAGCAGAATATGATTTGTCACAAGATGTGTACTTTAAAGGTAACATGTAGTGTCCACTCTAGAGCTTCTTGTAAATAGCTCTTTAAACAGTTGGTCTTTCTGACAACAGCCTCAAAATACATTTACTCTCATTTGAAGTTAGTTCTCAATAATAAATCACAATTTGAAAACAACAGTAACATTCATAATATCATAATACTAGAAGGAGTAATGACTTACATTACACATCACTTAACTTTGACACAGAAAGGAATGAGACATTCAGACATAAAAATCTTTGATTGCCTACTGAGTGATATGAAGAATTCAGTAGATAACAGATTAAATTCATCATATCTGCCTGAAAGATCCTTCTACTTCACAGAATGTGTAATAATAGGGTTGCTGTGTGTGTGTGTGTGTGTGTGTGTGTGTGTGTGTGTGTGTGTGTGAGAGAGAGAGAGAGAGAGAGAGAGAGAGAGAGAGAGAGATCTTAGTTAAGGATAAAACATTAAATGTAAAAAAAAAAAAAGAAGTAACTTAAAAAGATCATGTAAATGGTCAGCATGTTGCCATATTTTTCATTGAGAAAGTTTATTGCAATTGTCATTGACATCACAGTGAGAAGTTGCAATTATGACCCACAGAATATTAAAATAAATTAACTGAAAACACAAGGAAGGATGTCTGCATTCCATTACCACCTCTGTGGTGTTTGCTGACCCACTTTCTGCACATTTCTGCAGCTTCCAAATGGCGAAATTTGTTTACTGTGATATTTTCTGTTATATGGATGAAGTCCTTGATGACTGATTCAGAAGCAGAAATTGAGGATTTCAATGCTGATTCATATTTGTAAGCAGCTCAATGCTCAAATAAGTAATAACAAAAGATGTGGCATTTGCAAGAACATGTCATCTAAAAGAAAAGTGTAAAACAGCTCTGGTAGTAAAATACATTGTAATTTTGGTTTAAGAGGATAAAATGACAATGTACAGTTTTCACTGCCATCACTACTTAAGAGACCCAAGAAGAAATGAGAGATTTCGATGGCATGCAGCTGGCTGTCTTTCTCACATAAAACCTTTTCAAGAAATTGCCCATGTGAAGGCATCATGCTGTAGCTCCCAATTTTGTGTGTGCACCACTTCATAGTTCATTCAGAAGTCTGTGTTTGGGTTGGTCAGTAGAGGCTACCTTGCCTGCTAATACGGCAGTAGTCGCGTGTGCAGCCTGCTTGCTGAGCCTCCTGTTGGAACTAAAGAATACACTGGCCGGAGCACCAGGCTCCACAAGCCACTTGTGTATTGCTAATTGTATTGTACCTTATCTTCCATGCATGTCTTCTGTTCAAGCAATAAATTACAGTGTTCTTGGGTTAGAACATTTTTGGGCAATGACGATGGGATTCGATTCCACGTGTTCCACTTCAACCATTAATTTAATTTCTGTGGAGGCAGTGGTTAAATCTCTCCTTGAGCAACAGCAGGTTGCTACTTCCAGTTTAATGACTACAATGGCACAACCTGTGGCTCTGACAGCAACATATCCGCCACCATTTCCTATGCATGACAATGTAGCAGAAGACTGGGATGCTTACGAAAAACACCTGCAGCAATATTTCCAGACATCTGGTGTAACAAACATAAACTTGTGCAAGGCCCTTTTTTCATTGTGGATTTCACCTCAAGGGTATCAGTTGTTGTATCAGCTTTACCCATTACGAGCACTTTTTAGTCTTTCTTTTGATTAGATGTGTGAGTTACTTTCTTCCTATCACTGTAAACATACTCATGTTATTGCTGCTCATGTGTAGTTTTACTGCTGCCAAAAGTAGCCAAAACAATCACACAGGATACGAACAGCGAACTACATGGACTTAGCCTAGTTCATAATTTTATGACAAATGTTCAAAAGGAGTCCAACAATGATTGGATGGTTTTTGAGGCAATCATATGTTTTGCTCCTGATAGGGAAGTTCCAGAGTGAGCCCTACAGTGTGAAAATCCTTTGCTTACAGAAGTATTGAACGTAGCTCAGTCTTTTCAAGTTTCATGGAATGCAGGTAGTCTGATGGAAGCCTGGTCCAAAGTTTCAGATATCAGTTCCTCTCACCCTCCGTAGTGATTTTTAAAAATCTGTTAAACGCACAGCCAGTCACTGATACCTATCTGTTACAGATGCCGCTCAATGAGGAATCTAAACATCCTCTAGTTATCAACATCCCATTTGGGCTTTTCAGTTAACAGCATTTGCCTTTTGGTGTAGCGTGGAGAAAAGCTATTTTTCAACACTTTATAGAGAAACTTATTGCATCTGTTTCAGGCTGTGTCAACTATTTAGATGACACAGTACTGACTGGTGCCTCTATAAAGGAACATATGCAGAAGCTGTGTGTTCAGTTTTCTGTTCTACAGTCTAAAATTTGGACAAGACACAATTTTTTCAGCTGTCCTTTATTTGTTTGGGTTTTGAAGCGTCTCTTCCTGGCATTAAACCACTGTGCCAGCGTACTGATATTTTCGGCATGTAGAGCTACCCGTACTTAATAAATATTCAAACATGCATTGAGAATATACTTGAATGGTTTATTACTTGGTATTACAGAAAAAGAAGTAACTTGTAAACAACAAAAACAGTAACCAAGGAACAGAATAAACATAAAAACAAAAATTATAACTCCAAAGAGTAGGCAACAACATTATTCAGTGATCCAAGCAGCGGATTCAAACCTAGTGGTTTACGCCATTCATTTGTTGCCGTGCAGTCACTGGATTTGTGACACAGCTGTATCTATGGATGGCGCGAATGGAACTAACATGTGTGGACACAGCAGTCAACATGAGTAGCAGTCGCTACAGGAGCCCCCTTGGTGAAAGCGGAGCGTGGTGCGTCTTCTCTGAACTTGGCAGAGAAGTGAACGTCATCCCGAGCGGGCGGTGAGTGTAGGTTCTGCATTGACCTGTTGTGGCAGCAGTGCCAGAAGTCGAGGTGTTGCATCTGTCAGATGTTGAGCTCTTGACTCCTTGAAAATGTAAGCCGACTTCACTCTGCTAAGAGACACGGTGGCCTGTTTGCCATTTACTATGATTAGCATCGTCTGTGTGTGTGTGTCTGCGCAGGATGCAATGTGGTCCAGTATATGGTGGTTGCAGTGGTGGCTTGACACAGTCTGTATGTAACATAATGTGCAAACAGCTTTCGAGGTTGTTATGCACAAAAGTTGTTGGATGGCCACGCCTGGAGGCCTTTGTGGGTTTGATTTGGCTTACATGTTCCCGTAACTTGTGAAGGAACTCTGGTTGGTCGTCTGTTTCTGACAGTAGGTCTGTGTCGACAAACTCCCCTGGTAGGGGTAGAGTCTCGCCATAAACCAATTCAGCTGCCAAGGACTCTATATCTGGTTTGCATGCGGCTCGTAGCCCCAGCACACCTAAGGGTAGTGCAAATGTCCAAGACGTCCCATGGCACATTAGTGCAACCTTCAGCGTTTGATGCCAATGTTCAAGCATGCCATTGCTGGCCAGATGATAACTGGCCATTTTGTGATGTTCTACGCCAAAGAACTTTGCTAACTGTGTGAACAAATCTGACTCAAACTGTCAGCCTCTGTCGGTGGTGATATGAAGCAGACAGCCGAATCTCACCAGCCAGGTTGATATGACAGTGGTGGCTAGTGTTTAGGCGGAGATGTTATCCGTAGGTACTGCTTAGGGCCATTGTGCACAACTATCAATCATTGTGAATATGTACTGCTGGCCATCCGGTGGAGGAAATGGTCCTAACACATCAAGATGAACATTGGCGAAGCATGAAGAAGTGTCCGGGAACTCTCCTATTGGGGAATGAATGTGGCGAGTGATTTTGCAAAGTTGGCAGCGCTAGCAAGTTCTCGTCCATTTGCGCAGTCTCTTTCTATCCCTGGCCACACGAACCTTTGAGACACTAGCTTGAATGTTGATTGGACTCCTGGGTGGCAAAGATTATGTAAGGACTCGAACAATGGTCTGTGAAATGCAACGGGAACAAAAGCCCTTGATCTGCCATGTGATACTTCACAGTACAATTTCATGTTCTCGCCAGGAATGTCGACTTGTGTAAATTGAGTGCTGCAGTGCCATCATGCAATATGGTGAGTAGCTTGGAATCATCTTGTTGTGCCCTGGCAAGTGCCATCATGTCCACAGACTGTGAGACATTGGTCACTCTAGAGAGGCAATCCGCAACCACATTAGTGATGCCTGATATATAGCGGATGTCCGTATTAACCTGGCTAATAAATTCCAATTGGCTGTACTGCCGTGGAGAGCAAGTGTTGCTGTTTTTCTGGAAGGCATATGTTAAAGGCTTGTGATCTGTGTATATCACATACTCTCCTGCCTCAACCTGTGGTTGAAAGTACCTGATTGCTTGATATACGGCTAAAAGTGCCCGATCATATGTCCTCCATCTTTGTTGCGCAAGTGACAGCTTGTACGAGAAATAAGCCAGCGGCTGCCAGGCATTGTCCACCCATTGTTGGAGGGCTGCACCAGTGGCTAACTGACTGGCATCCACCACTAATGCCAGTGGAGCTTCAAGCTTGGGTTGTGCCAGCGGTGCTGCTTGTGCTGGGCTCTTTTTGGTTACTTCGAAAGCCATGTTCATCTCCTCGGTCCATGGCGGCTGTTGTTCGGCAGTGCGTGGTAAAGGACGGTGGCAAAAATTGAGCATTCCTAAGTATCTGCATAGCTCTTTTATTGTAGATGGCTTGGGTAATCCAATATGGCTTCAATCTTCTCAGTGAGTGGTAATGAGCCTGATGAAGATATTTGATTACCCAGGAAATTGACTTGACGTTGGCCGAACACACATTTAGCTTTGTTTAACACCACGCCATACTTCTTGAAATTCTCAAAAACTTCTCTCAGGAGCTGGCGATGTTGCTCCTTGGATGATGAATACATTAACACATAGTCCAGATAGGCAAAACAAAAGTTCAATCCACGCAAGACAGAATCAATGAACCTCTGCCACGTTTGAGCAGCATTATGCAGGCCGATGGTCATAAAAATGCTTTCATACAACCCACATGGCATAATAATAGGGGTCTTTGGAATGTCCTCTGTTGCCACGGGAATCTGGGTATATGCTTTTGCACAGTCTATAACACTGAATACAGTGGCTCCAGGCAGTGAGTGGCTATAGTCTTTTCGTAGTTGTACTGGGTAGCTATCAGGCACAGTCTGTGATAGTATGAAGGCTTTCACGACCGGATGACATATCTTCTGGTAAACCTTGCGGGATGTAAGGTCGTGGTCCATGAAACTCTTCAGCTCCTAACGTCCGACAAGAGTCGACAAGACTCACCGGAGGAGAAACACCCCTCTGAAGATGTCCAGCGAAGCACTGGACGAAACGTTAGGAGCTGAAGAGTTTCATGGACCACGACCTTACATCCCGCAAGGTTTACCAGAAGACACAGTCTGTGAGTTGAGCGTTCTGTAATCGCCACACAGGTGCCAGGCTCCTCCCTTTTTGGGAACTAAATGCAGTGCAGATGCCCATGGACTACTTGAGGATCAGATGATACCTTCTCATAACAGTGTGTCGAATTCTGTTCTAGCAATGGCGAGGCGTACTGGAGCCAATTGTCTCGGCTGGCAATACACAGGCAGCCTGTCCATAATTTTTATGTGGTGGACCGTATCATGCAAAACTTGCTGTGGCGTGCCTGGAGGCCTCATTAATGTCGGGAACTCCTGCAGCAGTGAGCAATACTCCTTGTCTGCAACCTGTATAACCTTGATGTTGTATGTTCTGGCATCATGATGGTACCCAGTGGTTGTACGTCTGGTAACATTGTCTATTAGGTGAGAATTTGCTACATCCAGTAGGAGCTGATAGTGAGCTAATAAATCGACATGTTTGCTACAGTGAAGTCCCATGTGAACTGACAGCGGAGCCCCAAATTCAATTCTTCATGCCGCGTGCCATATGTTGCACAATTGCTGAATTATTTGCAGCAGACAAGCTAAATGCAGTGGGTGGCCTGCAACAGTGTAGTTGCGCTCTGGGCAGGATACTAAGGTTGGACCCTGTGTCAATTAAATACTTCCAGCCTGATACCCTGTCAGTAATGAATAACAGCCGGGATGTAGTTGAGCAGTCTGTGGTGCCTATGTCTGACTGCCGTTTGCATTTGGGTAGGCTCAGGGGCTAGTGCACTTTTTAGCCTGCTCACAAAATCTTCTGTGGTACCAACAACTGGTCGGACCAGCATCTGATACAGACTGAGTCGAGGAATAGCTACGTCCTCTGTAGCGACTATGACCTCCTTGAGACAACAGTGTGCCAATCTGTGCACTCAGTGGATCAACTTTGGCAGACAGAGCATCATAATCTGCGCGTGAAACGGGATGAGCCATGGACATGACACTACCAGACTTTATCACAGCACTAATCTGTTGGACCAGAGCGAGGACGTCTTGGAAGCGGTTGGGCAGTTCCGTAACAGTGTCCAGGGACATCTCTGTCTGTGATGCTATGATCATCTTTAACTGCGGCGGCAGATGGCTGCTCCATAGCGTATGCAGAAGATTGTCGGGCACTGTTCTGATGTCCATCTTGCTGCGGAGGTGAGGCAGGTACTGAGACAGTTTTCTGTCGCCTATATCTTCCTGAATCAGCACTTTTCTGATCTGGTCTTCCTGCGAGGCTGCAGCTCTACAAATGAACTCAGTCTTTAATCTTTCGTATGCATTCTTGGTCGGTGGTGCCGTAATTTCAGCATAGCAAAACGTTGGGAGGTGAACAACCAGTCTCGATACTGCAGGCGATTCCATTCTGTAATCGATTTTGTCGCGGGACCGATTTTCTCAGCACGAATCATGTTGGGGTCACCACTGACGGGTATATTTTCGTCGTGTAGAGCTACCCGTGCTTAATAAATATTCAAACATACACTGAGAATATACTTGAACAGTTTATTACTTGGTATTACAGAAAAAGAAGCACAGTTGTTATAGGTAACTTGTAAACAACAAAAACAGTA
The DNA here is from genome assembly GCF_021461395.2 of Schistocerca americana. Lineage (NCBI taxonomy): Eukaryota > Metazoa > Arthropoda > Insecta > Orthoptera > Acrididae > Schistocerca > Schistocerca americana. Next base: position 592,516,779 of record NC_060121.1, on the reverse strand, counting down.
ACCAAGGAGTAGAATAAACATAAAAACAAAAGTTATAAGTCCAAGGAAAAGGCAACAACATTACTCAGCACTCCAAGCTGCGGATTCAAACTTGGCAGTTTATACCATTCATTTGTTGCCATGCTGTCACTGAATTTGTGACACAACTGTATCTATGGATGGTGCGAACGGAACTAACGTGTGCGGACACAGCAGTCAACGAGAGTAGCGGTTGCTACAATGCTATTGCCACAATGCCACATCCCACATACGTCAAGGAATTATAAGCATTTTTAGGCAAAACTGCACACTATCCCAAATTCATACTGGATGCTGTTATTGTGGCACAACCACTCTATGTTTTAATACATAAATACGTTCCTTTCCACTGGTCAGCAGCTTGTGACTGGGCATTCAAGTTCCTGAAATCTAAGCTGTGGTCAGCCACTCGTTTTGTCACCTTTCAGCTGGGTCAGCACCTTGTGTTAGCAATGGACACGTCTCAGTTTGGCCTTGGCAACATCCTTGCTCATAACTATGCGGTTGGTGTTGCTGCTGCTGCATCTGGAGGGTACTCAACATCGCATTCTTCAGCACCCCTATGCTAACTGTGTGAGGCGAATGGGGCTGTAGCATACAAAATGAAGATAGCCTAAAATACAACATAAGATCACAACTCTCCCTTGTAATCTTAATTACATGAACACACCCAACTCCTCTGGATGCTACAATGGAGCAAGCGAGCCAAGGCAGACCATTATAAACAATGATATCTAATCTGAACAGCCACTATGAAGCAAGTCGAGAAAAGGAGACTGGCAGATCATAAAAATAGTAACTAGATGAGCTAGTCATTTTCTAAAATACTAAAAGCTTAGGTAGAAGGGAAGACTTAACACAAAATCATACAAGTGCCACATTCAGCTCATTATTGCCTAAAACTGAGGGCAGATCTGTCGGTAAACAGCTTGAACCTTCTCGTCATTATAAAAAATAGGGTCAGTTAAAATGTGGTGAACCGTAATCAGCATGCCACATGCATCACAAACAAGCAGTTCTTCACATCTGAGAAGGAAGCCATGGGTCAGGTGGCTGTGTTCTATTCAAAGTCACGTTAAACAGACTTCATCAATTTTAACTGGCCAGAAGGAAGTGCGTCATGGCCTCACAGTCTCTTTTTATTGATCGCAACTTATTTTCCATCATGCCCAGCCACTTTTTCTCCCAAAGATGCATGACAGACCTTTGTACCAACGATAGTGCAGCACATGGAGGGATAGGGCAATCAGTTACACTGGGAAGGGTACATGCCTCCTTGACCGTGGTATCAGCCAACTCATTCCCACGGATACCCATGTGCCCAGGTACCCAACAGAATGAGACCTCCTTTCCTTGTCTTTGCAAGTGCAGAATGGTGTCACTGATGTTCTGAACAGTTCTGTACACTGGGTACATAGAGCAGATTGTCTGCAGCAAGCGAGTCAGAGCATATGAATAATTTGGATCCACATTCACGTTTCATCTGATCCACAGCTTTAAATGTCACATAGAATTCAGCGACAAAGACAGTAAATGCACTAGGCAGATGGAACCTAAAGAGAGAAGCAGGAAAAATGATAGAACAATAGACAGCATCACCCTATTTGGACCCATCTGTGTAGACGACATTAAGAGTCCTGGTACTCATTTAAAATGGTAATAAAGTTATTCTTACAAATGTAGCCTGGCGTGAACAACTTGGTGTACTCTGTCAAATCTAAAATTACTCTAGGTTTCAATAACAACCAGGGCGGAGCTTTGCACCAACCCTCTCTCTGTATGTTTGGCGGAGACACTCCCGGATCCAATAAAAGCTGCTTTTCTCGGGTACCGAATGGTTTCGTCCCTTGTGGAAGAGTGCAACAGAGTTATTCTAAGGATTCACAGATATTAATAGATGCCAGGAAAGCCAATGAAGTCAGAAATGACTAGAGCTTGAGCACCTGTTTAGCCACAAGGAAACACTGCCAAGCACACAATGGTTGTTCCCCCGACTGCACACAAGCTTGGTATAGGGCTCGTCCTATAGGCTCCTGTGGCCAATCTGATGCTCTCATGCTGTATGGAGTCTAGTACCTTTCAAGATGTTGGTCGTGCCAAGCTATAGACCGTTCCGCCATAATCAACACATGATCACACAAAACCCTAACAGAACTGCAGCAATCAGGATCTATCCGCACCCCAGTCCTTCCCATTCAAGCACTTCATGATACCCAACACTTTAAGGGCTTTTGTTTTGAGCTCCTTCAGATGTGGCAACCAAATAAGTTTGCCACCAAATAAGAGACCTAAAAACCACACTCTCTCCTTAAAATGCAAAACAGTATCCCACAGCCTTAGTACTGAAGGTGTAAAAAGAGAAGGATCATGATTAAAATCAAAACATACTGCTTTCTCAGGACAGAAATTAAAACCTGTTTGAGCAGACCATCATTCCAGCTGCTTAAGTGTCAACTGTAACTGACGAGAGGAAGATACGGGACTAGAAGTGGAACAAAAATTAGAAAAATCATCCACAAACAATGAGCATTCCATGAGATGCCTCACTGCAGACGATATGTCATTGACTGCAACCGTGAACAAAGTCACAATTAAAACACTCTCCTGTGGGATACCATGAACTTGAGGAAATCCATCACAAAGAATATTTCTGAATCTGTAATAAAAACAATGTTAAGCAAGAAATGACCGCAGGAAAATGGGGAGGCAGCCTTGAAAGCCCCATTCATGTAGCTGACAAAGTATATTGTCTCTCCACATAGTGTCGTATGCCTTTCTAATGTCAAAAAAGATGAATATTAAATGCTGTTTCTGTAGGAATGCCTCCTGTATAGCCACCTCTACTAGAGGGAGATTATCAAGAGTGGAACGGTATCTGCTAAATCCACATTGGAAAGAACTGAGGAGATTTCGACATCCTGGAGTCCAGACTAGGCGGGAGCTGATCATCCACTCTAGTATCCTTCCTACACAGTTGGCAAGAGTTGTACCTTGTCCTCCATGTGTATGTACTCTTTGAGCAATTAATTACAGTGTTCTTGCGTCAGGAAACACCACTTGACATGACTTTCACAGCAACGGATTGTTTGTCTTTGCTTATGTCACTAGAAATAATTTAAAAAACTGAAATTAATTATTATGCTGGATCATTTTATGGTAAAACAAAGAACACAAAACAGCTTAATAGAGAATAGCATCTTCGAAGGTGGAATATGAGAAAAACTGAGAATATCTACTCATTTTGCTTGGTAATAATTAACTTGTGCCTTGTGAAGAAACCGAAAATCAGTGACTTTTGGTCAGAAGTATTAATATTGCATAATCCCATCCCTGCAGCAATTTTGAGTTGTGGTATGTTCAAAGCAGTTTTGTTAACCTGCTCATCAATAAAAATGAGAAATACATTTTTGAGGAAGATTTGGCTTTACATTTACATGAAAAGCAATCCAGGTAAATATGGCATAAAGCTGTTTTGTTTGTGGTGCTTTGGCTGTATATGTACTGATGATGGAATGAAATGTAGGGAAAGGGGGCAAAAAAGCCAAGTATTAAGGCACTTTAGAATAGTGTGCTGGAAAACTATTTCAACAATATACGTGGTTTACTATTAGAGGTCATCTGCTATATTTGATAATTTATAGGAGTGGAAGATGAAGCCAGTAGGGAGGATGCTGAGTCACAAAAAACCACAACAAAAACAATGTGATAGCAGCCTTTTGTTGTGCCTCTCTGTAGCTATTGTCTCCTCTACATAGTGAATAGCAATCTACCATTTTCATGATATTCTAACAAATGATTTTCTTGTTCCTGATGATTCCTGTGTGAACGTATAAAGAAATTTGTGCAAAATTTTATGTTTCTTCTCCTGCCTTAAAAAGTAGTTTATTTGTCATCTCACCTGATTCAATTAAATGCTGTATATGAAACAACAAATTTTCAGTGCTTATAAGTGTATTAAAATGAATCAAAATTCCTCAGAGTGGACAAAGGTTCTGTTCATACTGAGTAAATTTTGCTCCTGTTGAGTCAATACATTTGGAATAATGTAAGACAGGATTCAACTTGATCTGGGCAATAGCTTAATTTTATAAATAAAAAATTGTGTTGTGTAGATTTCATACAAGTAGATAAAATGGTAACCATAATACGCCCACAAAGCAATACTGAACTATGGTTACTCACAGAAGTATGAAACAGATGACTCTATAGGCACATTAAAAGAATGAGTACAGTACATTAAACCATGAGAAAATTCTCTGCAACATGGGTGCCATGACTGCTAAACGCTGACCAAAAGCAAATGCAAAATCAGATTTCTAAGCAATTTTAGAACCATTTAAAAAAGAATCAAATAGATTTTGTATGCTGTCTCATTTCTGAGAATTCATGTCAAAAACAAAACACAAATCAAATAAAAAATTGGAAACTGATTGTGTGTGTTGTAAGCTATTTTTCACTGCCAGGCTGAGAAAATTTCTCCTACCCTTAACTGCAAAGCAACTGAAATGGACAATGAAGATGGCAATGCAGCAATATAATTGGTCTCAAGCCAAGAGTATCTTGTTGATTTCAGGATAATTAATTGATGTGGTTGAGAAAATAGTCGTATAGCTCCTGTATTCTCTCAAGGGTTTAGTTAGTCTGCAGTTATTGCATCTTGCCTAAGTATTCTGCAGATTAATACTGAACTGAGCTTAATGACAAGTGTGTTCAAAAAATTATGCAAGAAGCACCTCTGATGTGTTACTGCATAATACTGGCAACTTACTGATGAGAAGAACTGTGGATGTGAGAGAGACAAGTCATTTAGACCCAATGAAACTTATACTTCAATAGAGTTCTAAGACCTACAAGTGTGAGCCATACAACAACTGTGGTGTACTGATATACCACACAAGACGAGTTTGTAGCAGTTGATACCAGAAGTACCATGGACGTCTGTCCACAGCAGGAACACTGTTGCACACAAACCGATCGTATGCCCACGAGACTCACTCCCTGGAGCTGCAGCACCACCACGAAGAGAGAAATGTGGCCCAAGTAACTGTGCACTAGCGGAAGTTGCAAGTTCTAAGTCATCCCGAATTTTGCTACATAGTTCCTGCAGAATGTTCATAATGTCTCCAAGTCATTGAATGAGATAGAGACAGTGGCCGACAGATAGACAGTGGTTATTCTTCAGCAGAAACAGAACAGCGAATAGAATAATTATGTATGGACGCAGACTGCCTGCCTAGAGATTTAACTGAGTATTGTCAGTTTGGAACTGCTCTTCAAACTGTACACCAACACAGATCAGTTTTCTTCCGACTTTAGTTCACAGAACATTATTTAGTTCGTGTTCATGAAACAGTAGTCGAGGATAGGCTAAATGTGCAGTCTACAACGGCATTGGCAAAATTGAGTAATATATTTTATTATTCACTATTCTGTGTTACTTTCTTTGTGTGTATTCAGTCCGAGAACACACGCATCCACCCTACCAAGACACCTTTATTAATCTTTCCCAGCAGCAGCATTATTTTCATCAAAGAGGACGCCCCCAGTCCACAACAGTAACTACTGCAGAATACTTTTATTTGGTTCAGTCATCTCATTGTCTCTACTACTCTCGCCATGTTGCCTCTTGGAAACCAATGTCATAAGTGTCATTATCCTCATGATCTTTTCTACTGCTGTCTGACACAGTCCTCTTGCAATGTCTGTCTTAACTGCCCTCTGCTCGAAATTTCAAGCCCACAACTGACTACAACGTTCGAACAGAGGGCAGTTAAGACAGACATTGCAAGAGGACAGTAGCAGACAGCAACAGAAAATATTATGAGGATAATGACACTAATGACATAGGTTTCCAAAAGGAAACATGGCCAAAACAGCACAGACAATGAGATGACTGAACCAATGAGCTCAAACAAGTGAGCAACAGAGTAGTCAGAAGAAAATTACAGGATTCCAAGCTACATTTTGCAACAGCAGTAAAACTGCCATAATTATATTGCATTTTATATGATTCCCATAGAAGCTTTTGAAATGTGGTGCTACAGAAGAATGCTGAAGATTTGATGGGTAGATCACATAACTAATGAGGAAGTATTGAATAGGATTACAATGTTGAGTGTTTATGGAAAAAGTTCAAGGCAATCGTAAAATGCGTTTTAGACAGGTACGTGCCGAGTAAAACTGTGAGGGACGGGAAAAACCCACCGTGGTGCAACAACAAAGTTAGGAAACTACTGCGAAAGCAAAGAGAGCTCCACTCCAAGTTTAAACGCAGCCAAAACCTCTCAGACAAACAGAAGCTAAACGATGTCAAAGTTAGCGTAAGGAGGGCTATGCGTGAAGCGCTCATTGAATTCGAAAGTAAAATTCTATGTACCGACTTGACAGAAAATCCTAGGAAGTTCTGGTCTTACGTTAAATCAGTAAGTGGCTCGAAACAGCATATCCAGACACTACGGGATGATGATGGCATTGAAACAGAGGATGACACGCGTAAAGCTGAAATACTAAACACCTTTTTCCAAAGCTGTTTCACAGAGGAAGACCGCACTGCAGTTCCTTCTCTAAATCCTCGCACAAACGAAAAAATGGCTGACATCGAAATAAGTGTCTAAGGAATAGAAAAGCTACTGGAATCACTCAATAGAGGAAAGTCCACTGGACCTGACGGGATACCAATTCGATTCTACACAGAGTACGCGAAAGAACTTGCCCCCCTTCTAACAGCCGTGTACCGCAAGTCTCTAGAGGAACGGAGGGTTCCAAATGATTGGAAAAGAGCACAGATAGTCCCAGTCTTCAAGAAGGGTCGTCGAGCAGATGCGCAAAACTATAGACCTATATCTCTTACGTCGATCTCTTGTAGAATTTTAGAACATGTTTTTTGCTCGAGTATCATGTCATTTCTGGAAACCCAGAATCTACTATGTAGGAATCAACATGGATTCCGGAAACAGCGATCGTGTGAGACCCAACTCGCCTTATTTGTTCATGAGACCCAGAAAATATTAGATACAGGCTCCCAGGTAGATGCTATTTTTCTTGACTTCCGGAAGGCGTTCGATACAGTTCCGCACTGTCGCCTGATAAACAAAGTAAGAGCCTACGGAATATCAGACCAGCTGTGTGGCTGGATTGAAGAGTTTTTAGCAAACAGAACACAGCATGTTGTTATCAATGGAGAGACATCTACAGACATTAAAGTAACCTCTGCCGTGCCACAGGGGAGTGTTATGGGACCATTGCTTTTCACAATATATATAAATGACCTAGTAGATAGTGTCGGAAGTTCCATGCGGCTTTTCGCGGATGACGCTGTAGTATACAGAGAAGTTGCTGCATTAGAAAATTGTAGCGAAATACAGGAAGATCTGCAGCGGATAGGCACTTGGTGCAGGGAGTGGCAACTGACCCTTAACATAGACAAATGTAATGTATTGCGAATACATAGAAAGAAGGATCCTTTATTGTATGATTATATGATAGCGGAACAAACACTGGTAGCAGTTACTTCTGTAAAATATCTGGGAGTATGCGTACGGAACGATTTGAAGTGGAATGATCATATAAAATTAATTGTTGGTAAGGCGGGTACCAGGTTGAGATTCATTGGGAGAGTCCTTAGAAAATGTAGTCCATCAACAAAGGAGGTGGCTTACAAAACACTCGTTCGACCTATACTTGAGTATTGCTCATCAGTGTGGAATCCATACCAGATCGGGTTGACGGAGGAGATAGAGAAGATCCACAGAAGAGCGGCGCATTTCGTCACAGGGTTATTTGGTAACCGTGATAGCGTTACGGAGATGTTTAATAAACTCAAGTGGCAGACTCTGCAAGAGAGGCGCTCTGCATCGCGGTGTAGCTTGCTCGCCAGGTTTCGAGAGGGTGCGTTCCTGGATGAGGTATCGAATATATTGCTTCCCCCTACTTATACTTCCCGAGGAGATCACGAATGTAAAATTAGAGAGATTAGAGCACGCACGGAGGCTTTCAGACAGTCGTTCTTCCCGCGAACCATACGCGACTGGAACAGGAAAGGGAGGTAATGACAGTGGCACGTAAAGTGCCCTCCGCCACACACCGTTGGGTGGCTTGCGGAGTATCAATGTAGATGTAGATGTAGATTGGGGAGAAGAGAAGTTTGTGGCACAACTTGACCAGAAGAAGGAATCGGTTGGTAGGACATGTTCTGAGGCATCAAGGGATCACCAATTTAGTATTGGAGGGCAGCGTGGAGGGTAAAAATCATAGGGGGAGACCAAGAGATGAATACACTAAGCAGATTCAGAAGGATGTAGGTTGCAGTAGGTACTGGGAGATGAAGAAGCTTGCACAGGATAGAGTAGCATGGAGAGCTGCATCAAACCAGTCTCAGGACTGAAGACCACAACAACAACAACAACAACAACAACATGATTCCCAATGGTAGTACAAACAAATTATTTCCAAAGAACACAGAATTTATAGTTCCATCAACTTTGTCATTAAATCTCCTTTTGTAAATGAATTACATTTCACCCCATACCTCAAAATCAGCCTTCCACCTATATATTAAAGATATACGTATTCCCCTCCTTGGCACAAGATGATGACAGGCCCTACTGAAATTTCAGACCCAGATCTTGTTAACATGAAACTTTCTCTCCTCATCACACACGGCTACTGCTGCATGCCACAGGATATTTATTGCATCAATACTGTACTCCAAAGCTGGGTGATGCATAACAATATTGAACTTAAATTCATTGCTGAAAATGGTGTGATGCCATTTCTCAGCACTAAATACTTTTCAGTTATAAGATCACAAGAAATACAACTGTGTGTCAAGTGCTATGGCATGAGCTATTGGATTAATAACCTAATTATTGCACGTAGTGTATCAGTGGTGCAGGACAAAATGTGACACTGAATAAAATCCAGTTGGTAGGTGTGAGAGAGATAAGGCTACTAGTTGGGTGTATGCTGTGCGTACTACATTTTTGGAGAGGTCAGTCTTCTTCAGTCAAAACCTGCATACGATTTACAAGTGCTCTGACATATGCACTGACTACTATGAAAAGCCACTGCAACACTGGAAAGCCTAATTTGCAAGGCAGTTATTTATTTCAACACTGACCTAATGCATATCAAAATGCAGTTACTTTTAAACTCTGGTACATGTTGTTTTTGCCTATACAACACACCTACAAGTTATTCTCAGTGTTCTTCCTTTTGTTGGCTAAATGTGCAGTGCTCTGCACACTTTTACACTATCAGACTTCATCACATTCAAGTGATAGTATTACTTCCGAAATGACTCTTTGATTTCAAACAAAGTGTAGCATTTAGTCTCCATTTATATTTTGGAAGCTATCTTACAGTGAGTGGCAGAAAGTACTTTTGTACCAAAATCATTTCTTCCCTCCCCTGTTCTATTTGCAAATGGTGTGGAGATAATGGCTGTTTGAAAGACTCCCTGTTAACTCTGATTTTCCTGTAACTGTCATTTCACAAGATACATGTAGAAAGAAGCAATATGCTGCATGATTCTTCTTAAATCACATGCTCTAAGAATTTTAGTAATAAAACTCTCCATGATGCACAATACCTGTCTTCTAGTATCCAAAACCTGCATTTGATGATCATCTTTAAGATGAGCTAACACTCAAAAAATACACAAAAAGAATCATCAGATTTAAGAAAATCATAATTATTATGTTATTTGATATATGTGTGTGAAAAACAGACTGTTGGATAGAGCAAACTCTCGAGTTTTACATAGTTCCCACTAGGTAGCAGCAGTGTGCGCCCACTTCAGTTCTAGTAAAAATGGTGTCGGGACAACAGAAAACATTGTGTGTTCAACATTTTGAACAGTATGGGTCAGTAATAACTGATCGGTGTGACTTTCGTACTAATATGGTGTGGATCCTCCTCCAGCACAGAGCATTAGAATATGGCATGAACAATTCTGAGAAGCAGGTTGTTTGTGTAGAGGCAAATCGCAGGGACAGCCAGTCAAGCTAACCACTACTCCGCACTGCATGCGGAGTATGTTCCCTCTCCTGAAGAAATAGTGACTTGTTGTGTCAGAGGTCCTCATTGGAACTGACTAAAGTATCCTAGATCTACATCTTGTCAGTGGTCCACTGTATGGCAGTGTTGGAAGATCCTTGCACTCAGGTCATGCTGCCACGTTCTCTTCAATACGACGAGCATCAAAGCTAACCCTTCCCATCAAATTTTCACTATCACCAAGTGGACTTTCAGTTTCCTTGAACAAGAAGCCCCCCACATCATATGGACAACGTCTCTGCTCATACAGCTTGGTTACACATATGTGTAGGTTTCCATGGCCATTGTCATGGCACTGTCAATCTGTAAAATTCTCTGATGTTTCAGCTACTGTTGCAAATGGTCTTCCTCAGGTGTTTTTGCTAACTGCTGAATGAGAAAAACTTAAAAGTTTATATATACTGGCGGAAGAGGCTGTTATCATAATCTGGTAGGTTATTGAGGATGGGGAGGAAGGGTACTGGATGTCATTTATTTGCCTCAGGACTGTAGTAGGACTTTATATGGAGGATATGGACAACGTCTCTGCTCATACAGCTTGGTTACACGTATGTGTAGGTTTCCATGGCCATTGTCATGGCACTGTCAATCTGTAAAATTCTCTGATGTTTCAGCTACTGTTGCAAATGGTCTTCCTCAGGTGTTTTTGCTAACTGCTGAATGAGAAAAACTTAAAAGTTTATATATACTGGCGGAAGAGGCTGTTATCATAATCTGGTAGGTTATTGAGGATGGGGAGGAAGGGTACTGGATGTCATTTATTTGTGTTTGCATTATTTCTTGTCACTGGTGGAAACAGGCATTTTTGATTGGTGTCTGCTTGATTGCTTGCCATTGGAGGAAACAGGAAAATGAGAAACAGGTGGCAGTTGTGACGTATAGCTGTTTCCTGATTCCACTGAGGAGTGCCAGTACTCTGTGTACCTGCAGCTGCTGTGGCCTTTCGCGCACCTGTATGTGTTGCTTTGCAAGAGCTGCCATTCTGTAGTGGTGTTACTGCTGGCAGCCAAGATGTTAAAAGTCTGTATCTGCCTCTCTATTCATATTGGCGGGTTGTTTGCCTACTTCAATCGCCTTTCTAATCTTCCCCCTGAAGGTAAGTGACTGTTTTGCCAGTTGAGCTTCTCAAAATTCTATCTGTTTGCTACACTCATCCTGCCACCGCTGAGTTAGTGTGTTGCCTTAGATCTTTTGTGTTAAGATATCCGTTTGTTAATTGGTCGCTCCACCTCACCTGCATACACTAGTTAGCACTCACACCTGATTTTGTAAACTGTATCAGCGTGTACCACATCAATTGCATCTTTCAGTGAGTTTAGAACATCTTTTACTCTCTTGTTACTTCAAAAAAATCAAGTTGATACCCGCTTGGCACAGAATTTTTCCACACATTCAGTGACACCTTGAATATGTGGTTGTAGGGCAATGTTTTGTGCTTCCTTCTCCACTCCCCTATTGCCTTCATCCTTTGTCGCCATAGTTTTACCTGCCACCTTCATCCCATAACCACTGGCTCCAAAACTGAACCTAAGGCTTTGTAGTTCAGCCTTCAGATTTTCATCATCACTGATCCTGTGGGCCCTCTTGGTTAAAGTGTACAGGATGGACTTTTTTCTGCACAGAGTGACGGAAGGAAGCGGCATGTAGGCATTTGTCTATACTGGTGGGCTTCCCATATACTGTGTAGCCAGGTTTTCCATCAGGCTTTCGGTAAACTTCCACATCAAGGAAACACAGCACCCCTTCTTTTCTATCTCCATCATGAACTGAATTTCACTTTGCTACTAACTGAGGTGTTGGTGGAAGTTCTGTAGCTCTTCTCTGCCATGTGGTCAGATAAGGAATGTATCAACATATCAGAGCCAGCATTCTGGGTGTAACAGTGTGGACTGGAGTCCCACTTCTTCAAATGCTTCCACGAAGATGTCTGCTGCAATAGGCAAGAGAGGGGAACCAACAGCTACACCATCTGTCCATTCATAGATTTCCCATTTCCATCTGAAATAGGTGGTCATTAAACAGTGGTGTACTAGCTCGCAGATATCAGGTACCATGCATTCCTCTAAAATGTTCATGGTGTTTGGCACTGGTACATTCATGAATAAAGACTTCACTTCACAGTTGACCATCAGATTCAAAGCCAAGATACACTCTTCTTTTAAAAGTGTTTTAGAATTGGTCAGGTCTTTAACATACAAATCTTTGTGGCACGCTAAATGTCAAAGCTCTGGGACCAGTTCTTTCGCTAGTCTGTAGACCAGTGAAATAATACTATTCACTGTGGGTAATAAAGTAAAAGTCTCTTTTTGGACCTCTGGTAAACAATGTATCATTGGTCCCTGTGGAACTTGTGGGATGGGGCTGCCGGTGGTGTAGAAGTTCATTCTCGTTTGCTTGTATGACCACCTAAGACAACACATAAAGTCAGAGGGGGCAGAGAAGTGATAGAAACAGCCAAACAAACCGCCGACATGAATAGAGAGGATGGGTACAGGCTTCACATGTCTTGGCTGCTAGTTGCAACAGTGCAATGGAACAGCTGCTCTTGGAAGGCAATGCACACAGGTGTGAAGAAGGGCACAGTGGCCGCAGGTACACAGTGCTGGCACATCTCAGCCTGCACAGTAAACAGCACTATGTCATAACTTCTGGCCATTTCTCACTGGTCTATTTCCACCAGTGGCAAGCAATTAAGCAAACACCAATCAAGAATGTCTATTTCCAACAACAAAAAGAAATAATGCAAACACCAAGAAAGGACATCAACACTTCTCCTCCTAATCCTCCATCTCTTCCGCCAATATACAAGAACTAAAGATTTTCCTCATTCTGCAGTTAGCAAAAACGCTCTGAGGAAGGCCACTTGCAACAGTAGCCAAAATGTCGGCGAATTTTACACATGACAATGCGGTCACATACTCTGAAGAATTTTATTGACAATGTCTGTGCATTTTATCCAAGCTGAGGAAAGGTTACAATTCTTGATTTCATGTGTGACATCGCACAACTGATGAAGGATAGGATACAGACCAAAGCAGCATTTTAGTAACTTTTCTGACAGTCCCATTTTGCACAGAGGTGTAAAAATCCATACCACATCTCTTGGGCGCTATCTTATTGGGAGATGCTCAGTGTTATAGTGCTCTGAATCTTCCTCCTGTGTGCCACTTGTCTTGCTTCCTCAGACCTGGTGATGAGATATTTCATGTAGTCATCCTGAGTATTGTTTTTTAAAACAGGATCAGCACATTCATTATCATATTGGTCTCACAGCCATGGAGTAGAAAGAATGGTGTGAATCTTACAGCATCTTATTTGAAAATGTCACGATGAGCAGTATTGTATCCCAGTCTCCGTGTTCAATGTGAATTACATACAGAGGATTTCTGCCAACATCTTATTACAGCATTCTGTGAGGCTATTCATCTGTAGGTTATGTTGCAAGGTGAGATTACCTCCAATACTAGTCTCAACTGGAAAACATATCTGTGATCAGTGATCACCACTAGGTATGCTCTGAGCTTCAAAATAATGTCTTCTCGAAGGAACAATGCAATTTCCGTAGCTTCAACAGTCAGCACAGCTTGGATGGCAATGTAGTGGGTGAGGTAGTCAGTGCAGACTATTATTCATCAATTCCCATTTGTTGACTGCAGGAATCTCCCCAAAAGGTCGATTCCAATTTGGTGGAATGGCATTGCTGCAAACGCAATTGGTATTAGAAGCCACAGAGGTAATTGTGGCAAGTACTTCCATTACCGGCATAAGTTACAGTGGTTCATAAAATGTCTAACAGATCAGTACAGACCTGACCGGTAACATACAAGTCTCATTCTGTCAACAGTCTTCACAAATCCCAGGCGACTAAATGTTGGAGTGTCATTGAAAAGCTACAGGACAACTGGTCATAGATGAGTTGGGATAACGAGCAACCATTTCTGCCCCATTAGTTCCTATCATGCAATGTTCCTTTATTAATTGTAATCCTCTTCTGTTTGGTTCCTCCTCCTTCAAAGCAGTGCTGCACCTTGCCTCTGTTCAGCAATAACGTCATTTACTGCATCAATGACAGAGATTTCATTTGTGCTGCTGTATTCTACCACACAATTCCTTGAAAGGCAGTCAGTGACACAATATCTGCAGCTACTTTTGCACGCCTCTGTAAAGTAATGCTACTGGAGCATTAGTGCCCCCTGACAGATCCTTTAGGCTAGTCAGCCAGCATAGAGAATGGTGCCCCTTCACAGTGATGAATGGTTTGCAAAATAAATAGCATCGAAACTAGTTGATGGGCCATACAAACTGGAAGGCACTCTTACTCAGTTGCAGAATAGTTTATTTAGGACAGTGAGAGTACTTTAGAAGCACAAGCTATGGCCTTTTCAGCACCCTCCTAAATTTTCAATAGAAATGAGTGTACCCCATGATCATTGGCATTGGCGTGAAGTTCTGTCTTTGCGCCCTTGTCATAAAATGCTAGTGCTGGAAAAGATTCCAGTGCCTCTTTAAGCACAAGGAAAGATGTTTCTTGCACTTCATTTCAGGAAAATTTTGCTTCTCCTTGCAGTGTTTCTTGCAAAGAATGTGACCTGATACAGAAACCCGTTATGAATCTTTGGTAGTATGAGCACATTCTGAGAAAATATAACACATCAAAAATGTGCCAAGGGGTCAGAAAATCTGTGACTATTTTTATTTTCTCTGGATCAGGATGGACTCCACTGTCATGATGTAGGTGTCCCAAGATTTTTATTTTTTGGGTGACAAAAGAGTCTTCAGGTGGAGGTGCGCTTCAGGTGGAGGTGCGCAGTCTGAACGCACCTCAACACAGTTGTCCAGTGACTTAGATATTCTTCTTACGTCTTTGAAAAACTGACAATGACATCCAGACAGCAAAGACATGTCACCAATTTAAAGTGTTGAAACTGGTTGTCCACAATATGCTCATACATGGCTGGGGCAATTCATAGTCCAAACAGCTTAACTTTGAATTCACAGAGGGCATCAGGTCTTATGAAGGTAATCATTTAACCCGTCAGGCTCAATAACCCCAATCTGCCAGTTAGCTAAGAAATACTTTGCTTCTCTGAAGTGGCCTAGGGTGTCACCAGTGAATGCCAAAGGGTTGTGATGTGTTGAATCTTCAGTAGCTGACGCAGGAACGCCATGTGCCAACCTTCTTCATCACAAGGACCACAGGAGAGGACCAAGAACTCCTTGAAGGATCAATAATGTCATCTTGCAGAATTTTCTGCACATTCTCCCAAACTATGTGTCATCCAACAGCAAAATTCTATATGAGTTCTGGCTAATTGGTGTATGGCCTCCAGTGTTGACACAGTATTTTACTATGAGCTGCTTGGTCTCTCTCTTCTCCACTCCAAAAGTTAAAAGCACCTGAAAACATGCAGAATGGCTAACACTTGCTGATGTTACTACTTGGAAAGGCCATATCTTACTGTAAGTTTGACAGCAGCTTCCTCCACTGCATTTCCTGTAGTATTAGTGACCTTGATTCTTCATCAATGGCACTGAGCTGCCCATCCTAGACTAGTTAAGCTCTTACTACACACACACCTTTAGTGATGGGAGCTGCCATGACAGTGACCCAAAGTTCTCCTTTACTATCTGCAGTGTTTAAATGATTGTCACTAGTACGTAAAATTATTTTGTGAGCCTGAATATCATTTTGCAAGGACAAAAGCTTCACAGTTTAAATAATAAGAGAAACTTCCCATTACAGCCCCCTCAGAATTAGTGGTAAGAGGGAGCAGAGGACAGCCCATCAAACTGAAACAGATCAAGCATAAAAACAGAAAGGACATGTAGTGAACTGTGGGAAAAAAAGCCAGTGAATGTTCCTATCTTAACAAGTGCAACACTGACTAAAATGCCTGAGTCATGGTGTCATGTTTAAGTGGTCATGGTGTTGGACTCCAAAGTGGACAAGCCGCATTAGAAGCTCCCTTCCATCAACCCCCCCCCCCCCCCCCCCAATTGTATTCAAATTTGTATCTGTGTAATGGTGTAACATCCATTTGCAACAGAAAGGTGTAAGGAAGGGACATCTAATGAAAGTTGATTTTGCGCAACTACACTGTTAGCAGCTAAAAGGAATTGGCTTCTGAATGGGAACCACAAACTTTTGATGATAAGACATTTCAGAAATCATACTTAAGGAAAAATCGGTTGTAAATTCAGCTAAAATATCTGAGTGCTTCAATGAGTACTTCATAAATGTAGCAAAATCTGATTTAGACATAGCAAATTATGAGCAGAAAGTAAATAGTTTTGAGTTAAGAGGCAATACTAGTGAATGTCTCAAAAAATTCAACACAGTCTCCACAAAATTGGTTGAAACATGCCGTACTCTCCTTAAACGACAAAAACTCTTCTGGTTGAGATGGGATACCCACCAAAATAATTTAAAAAGTTTACAACATAATAGCTCATTCTCTCTCTCTCATTATAAACAAATCCTCTGAAGAAGGTTACTTCCCTGATCTCTTGATATACGAGGAAAAAAAACATTGTTTAAAAAAAGGTTCAAAAGACGATATGGGAAATTATCACCACATCTCTATACTCCCTGTCATATCAAAAATATTTGAAAAAAAATGCTGCTTTACAGATACAAAGCTTCATCACACAGAATGATATCATTTCATATAGCCAATTTGGCTTCCAAAAAGGCAAAAACACAGCAGATGCGAAAAATGACTTTATCAAAAAAATTACTTCATCACTAGATAGGAAAGCTAAGGTCGCAGGAATATTCTGTGATCTTACAAAAGCATTCGACTCTGTAAACCATGCCCTGATGCTTTTCAAACTCAAACAGGTATGGAATAAGGGATATTTCTTTGAAATGGTTTTAATCATATCTCTTGGAGAGGAAACAAAGGGTAGTAATCACATCAAATGGAGCAGATCACTTCTCCAAGTGGAAAACTCTGTCACAAGGTGTTCCTCAAGGCTCAATCCTTGGATCTGTTTTATTCCTGTTCTGTGTAAATGACTTGCCTCTCAATATAAATACTCATTTAACTTTGTTTGCAGATGATACTCCTGCCCTAACTGAAAATGAAAATTCTGACAATATACCACAGCGTGTCATGAATACTTTAAGTGACCTGGAATACGTTAAGTGACCTGGAAACGTGGTTCAGTCAAAGTGGCTTAAGGCTAAACATTTCAAAAACCCACATGATGAGTTTTAAAACCAAACACTAAAAACTGAAGAAATCTGGTTAACTCACAACAATCAAAAAATGGAAGAACTTGAGTCAGTCAGGTTCCAGGGAATAAACTTAGACAGAACTTTGAGTTGGAATTCTCATATAGAATATCTAGCAAATAAATTAAACAGCCTCGCATTTACAATGGAAATTTTAGCCTGTGCCACTGATATGTCCACCAGGAAAATAGCATATTATAGCTACTTTTAATAAGTTATTCGATATGGCATAATTTTTTGGGGAAACTCGGGAAATTTTGCACGAATTTTAAAGTTGCAAAAAAGAATCATTTGCAACATGTGCTCTGCACAGCCGAGGGCATCATGTCGACCATTATTTAAAGACCTAAAAATATTAACTGTCCCCTCTTTATACATCTTTGAGGTGGTTCTTTTCCTATGCAGCAGAGCTGATGTATAAAAAAAAAAAATCATTTTGAACACTCATATGACACAAGACATAAAGAGAACTTTATGCTCACGTCTCATTGCTTAAAACTGTGTGCTCAGACTCCTCAGTATATAGCCATGAAAATTCACAACACAATAAAAGGATGTAACATAATGAATATGAAGATAAATATTTTAAAAAGCAAGTAACATGATATTCTAATTGAATGATGCTACTACTCTGTGGAAGACTTCATGAAGGATGAAGTGATACATTAAGCTGGATCCCTAAAATGGAATAAAAATTTATGATAGCTATAGTAGATGTAAATACTGTAAGTTTGACAAATTTCAAGTAAGTAAATTCTCCACAAAGTATTATTGTGACTGTTACAAAATTTTAAATAAGCAAATTGTAACCTTGACATGTCTCCGGTACATCAGATATATCTTCTGAAATTGTGTACATTATGAGATGAATGAAACACATTTCACACATCAGCCAATCCTACACCGGAAAACACTTCTGGTGTAGTGACAGTACATGTGTCAGATGACAGGAATCTTTTATCGACACAACTAACTTGTATGCCTGGTGAGTAAGATATGCCTCCTTGCCCAATTTGGGTACTCGAATGAATGTGAATGTCATCACTCACAAGGAAATCATGAAAACATATTAGTTTGACACATAAGCTGCAACAAATCGACACAACAGTTTCACAATCGCACAGTTTTACCTGTGCTCTATCAAAACATATTTTTTAATGTTTTGTAAAGTTGCGTTCCGTTTTGGAAATTCTGACGCTTGAATTTCTTTGTTGTAACATAGTCAAACCCATTTATTTGTTGTTTCCATTTCTGTGAGATGTCTATGTGATATCTTACCTCCTCTCACTATTCACCATATTTACTTGCAACAGTAATGTGTTCTTACTTCATGACTCATATTATACAACCAATGTATAATATGACATTTGCCATTACTACAGAAAGAGAACAAACATTTCAATGACTGGAGGACAATTCATAATTTTTTGTGTGTGTGTGTGTGTGTGTGTGTGTGTGTGTGTGTGTGTGTGTGTGTGTGTGTGGGGAGGGGAGGGGGGGGGGGGAGGGAAGAAAAATGGCATGAGAGAGTCTTGAACACGGCTCGTCCACTTTGCTGTCCAACACCATAACCACTTAAGCTTGATGCTGTGGCTCTTGCACTGCACTCGGTGTTGCGCTTGGACCATTCACTGTTTCGATTTTGCTTTTTTTTCACAATTCAGTACACCTTCTTCCGTTTTCATGCATGATCAGTGTTCTGATGGGGTATCCACTGGGCAATATTCCCACTAAATCTGAGGGGGGTGTGATGGGGAGTTTCCCTTAAGAGCATCTTGATTGTTGACTGGAATTCATCCCGATGATGGTGGGATAACAATGTCTTCAATAGCAAGTAATCATCCAGTGCAATCTTTGTAATCTGAAGCTCTGATCTTCACAGTGTGTGAGTGCTTGATTTGACTACATTCTGCTAAAATAATAAATCTGAATGGCTGTATTCTGTCATTGATGGCTATTCTTGCAATACAGTTTTGTGTCACATTGGTATATTTCCTATTTGTGCCCTTCAGCATAACTGCTTTTGTATCATGGTGCATAGTGTTCTTCAGCTGGTGATGGTAAGCATTTTATATTACAGAAAAAGAAGCCGGAATCGACTACCACCTGGACAGGTTGGTCATCAATGGCAATGTTGGTGAGATTTACTGACATCATGGTAACTGTCATCCATGGAGGATTTTCATTTTTGGTGGCTTCACCTCTACAGATGGTCATCTCACTTAGTTTGTCTGAATTTGAGAGCTAGGAGAGTTGCTGGTACCTCTGTACAATGATGAGGAAACTGCTATGGCATGCTGAGAGCCACCTGGGTAAGGCAATGAGCTTCTTGCGACAGGTCCACTATAATTATCTGCACTTGACTGACACAAACAGCACTGTTATGATGGCTGACATTTTGGGGTATAATAATCATTTAACACTCACCTCCTCTCTCAGCTGTAGCATATGTGATCAGAGCATTCATGGTGGAAACATACTGGCATGTTGTCCTCTGTCCTTCAAAAGACTGTTCTTCTGCAAGGTGTCATATTTAGTGGAAGAGTTGGTTGTACCTGCATTGGTCAGATACTGGTTTGTTCAGCTGATGGCAGCATGTTAAGTCCAAGTTGATCGAGTCCATTCTTCTTGGCAGAGACTGGTGCTAAAGATCGATACACCTCTTTTTCAATGTTTTCTGTTACCTCCTGATGTATAGGGTGGATATTCATGGCTGATACCTCTTGCATACTTAATTTGACCTATTTCTAGCTGCCATAAACTGCTGCATCTCTCCTTCATCAGAGTCTTTTCTGTTGCACTTGTTCAATGTACTGATCCCACTTGATGATTTCCTCAGTTGTTGTGACATGCTTTATCAGAAGAGCTTGGCACACATTATCTGTGCCTCCTTCCGAGTGCGAGATTTTTTTGGCTTCCGCGATATTCAGATTCACAAAATGCATAAGACTAAAACATTCTGTTCATAAAACTATGTCATTTGCTCTGACAATGGGCCCTGTTCTTAAATTCTTCTTCCACTAAGCAAACTTGCTGTTGATTGGCACGGAATGCTTTCTTCAGTTCGGCACAGAATTTGTCCCGAGTATTGAACTTCTCTTCATTATTCTCAAAGCACAGCTGAGCTGTACAGTCCAAATAAAAGTACACATTTGCCAAATGCATCATGCTATCCCACCTGTCCTTTCAGCCATTTCATGGGGTCCTGATCAGTGTTGCAGAAAAATACTGATGTATGCTTGATGCACAGCTGACTTACTGATGGCTTGGCATCCACTGGTCTCCTTAATGTACATACCTTAGGAATGATGTACTGCTTGGATTTATGTTGACTAATTGGATCCACAAGTGATGTAAATGTTTTGGAGTACCCAGCATTTTCACCAAACAATATCACACCATAACCACAGTCAAAGGCTAAACAGAAATCAGAGTCACCAATGAAGTATAATGTTTAGTGCTGAAATGACATTTATTACAGACACCAAATATACAGCTTTTTGTAAGCAGACACAAGGAGAGTTGGCTGCTGTCCATAAACAGATGGAAGCTGCATTGGCTACTGTTGACAAGCTTCTAGCTAATGCTCGAAGTTGCGGTGACATCGGGGTGCCAGTGACGAGACCTTTGGTGTCACAGGAATCCCCTGGTGGCCCGGATGTCACTCCGGCTTCCAATACGCAACATCTGACCGGTCCATCCTCACTCCAGAGTGGGTGGCACACAGTGGTGCGTTCATGTGTCACTGGGCAGAAGACGAAAGAGGGAGCAGGTCATGTGGTCTCACACCAGAGAAACATGTGACCAGTCTTGAATATGAAAAATTATAATTTGAGAGCTGTCATAAATAGCACATTTCACTGTGTCTTAATGATGGAAGAGAAATCACTTTTTGTAAATCCATTGCAGCTGCACAAACTTCTGAGTTAGGAACTTGTATCTTGATTTCATCAGCTTTTGTGGAACCCACAGCTTTCTTTGCTCTCCTCTAATGCAATTCTAGTTGCATTTTATTGTCTTTATTATTGGAAACACATCTCCATATGTCTTCAAGAACCTCACTTGTAGAACAGACGTCACTTGACACAAGATGAAATTTTAGCTCGGGGTATTTTTCTTTAAAGACTTTAGCATCAAAGCTGTATGTGATTTCAGTGTCTTCATGTTACTTTTGAAAATCCTTGAACAAAAAACAGTCAAGTCCTCCCTTAATTAGTCTTGGAATATTGGCTTTCTTGCCTTGGTATGGAATTGATATTATCAACAGCAAGCTTTTTATCTTCTGTATATTTCCTGTATTTTGTCTTATTTCCTTGCCTTTCTTCATACACAGTGTCAGCACTCCTCTTCCACTATGCTAATATCGAAACTCTTCTTTTGGTCAAACCTAGAAACTCATAAAATGTTCCATTACATACTTCTATTCATCTCCCTCACCATCAGGCAAAATGTAGCACACATTCGCTTCTATCATCTTTGGTACTGCCAGCTGTTCAGCACCTT
Source organism: Schistocerca americana (assembly GCF_021461395.2). Lineage (NCBI taxonomy): Eukaryota > Metazoa > Arthropoda > Insecta > Orthoptera > Acrididae > Schistocerca > Schistocerca americana. The sequence continues at coordinate 592,494,965 of NC_060121.1, read as the reverse complement.
CTTCTGTACACACCTGAGCAGTTTTGTTAATATCATTATTTACTTTTGATCTGCTCTTCACTTTACAAGCACGTATGTGAGACATTGCATAGGTTTTTGTTTCACTGTGTCTTTTAGTGAGTTGACATCATTAAACAACTTAACTTTCTGTTCATATGAAAGCTGTCTTTACTGAAACTGACATTTACAGGAAACCTGAAAGAGGGATCTCTGCAAGTAAGTAAATGATTCCATCTGGGTAGTTAACCACAACCTCATAATGAGAACAATCATTTATGTCAATATGAAATTCTTTTTAATAATTAATAGCATTAATAAACATGAACAGTGCTTATTTTGTTTCCATAACTTTTAATAAATGCTAAAAAAGGCGGTCAAGGCCTACCAGGTGATTGGGGAGCCTTTTCAGGTGAAATCACAGCATTGTCTTTCTGGGTATATTCATTTCTTTTGCTGCATAGTTTTTTCCTTTCATTTAGAGCACTAACTTCACCTCTTTTCCTCTATTTTGGGGAGTTTTCCTTCCCATTTTGCAGTATTGTGTATTATTTATCTATAATAATTACTTAAGCAAAGCCATATTGTTGCAAGCAAACCACGGAGCTACTTCCATTGCTAGCAATTCACACAAATGCGTGCCAAGACACCAACAGAGTGTTGGTGCATGACTCATTACTTGAATGTCAATGTTGGAGTTGGATACAAGTGTCATCTGGTGACAGCTGTAAACAATGTTCCTCTAGTGTTCTAATGGCTGTATCACAATATATGTTACTGGCATGGTAGAAGAATTTGACCAACGACACTAATTTACATTTTTTTTTATCTTGAGCTGGTTTTTACTTACATGCCAAAATTATCTCTAGCTTAACCTGCAAAGAACACACATAATGAGGAGGAGGGACTGGTGAATTCCACCATATTGAATTTCAGAAGTTGTGATAAATGTTACATTTAATCAGCAAAGTGTAAAGATAAGGTAACAGAAATGAATACAAGACACTGATCTACCACAAGGAGATGATATCTCAGGTGTTCTTGGCAAAAATTGTTTAACTGTATTCTTCCAGGTGTTCTGCTGATTTGTTTCCATTTTGTGCACAATAATTAAAAAACAAAACCATTTATTTTCTTCAGGTGCTGTTATGCGCACTCATTGCCTGGACTCCCAACAAACTGTCCGGTTGGCGTCCAGGCACCAAATACACACAATACCATCTGAAGGATGACTGGCTCAGTCGTTGAAATATTCTGTATAAAACGAAAACAACAACTTGGCTGAACACTCAGATGTACAAATTAATACACTGCAAGAATTCTAGAAAAAGCACTGCACCTGAAAATGAGCCTCTGCTGTAGCCTATTTTTGAATCAAACATTTGAGATCCTCGGCAAACACACAGTAAAGACTTAATGTATTTGCTGCTACATGTGTAACACTAGTTTAATCTGTATGTAACAGGAAACACAAATGATGACTGTTTGACTAAAAGTGACAGTCATCTCAAATGAAGTTCTCGAATAAATTTTCACTTTGTAGTGTAGTGTGTACTGATCTGAATTTTCCTGGCAGTGTGCTGGACCAGGACTCAAACCTGGGAGCTTTGCCTTTTGTGGCCAAGTGTTCCACCAACTGAACTACCCAAGAACAGCTCATGACTTGCCCTTACAACTTTACCTCTAACAGTACTCATCTCCTACCTTTCAAACTTCATGGAATATTTCCTGCAAACTTTGTGGGACTAGCACTCCTGGAGGAAAGGATATGGTGAAGACATGCCTAGTCACAACCCTGGGGATTGTTTACAGAATGAATTTTGACCCTGCAGCGGAGTGCCCACTGATGTGAAACATCCTGACAGATTAAAACAGTATGGCAGACTGGGACTCCAACTTGGGATCTTTGCCAGTCATGGGCAAGTGCTCTACTGACTGAAGTATCCAAGTACTTCTGCGAAGTTTGAAAAGAAGGAGATGAGGTACTGGCAGAGATAAAACTGTGAAATTGAGTCATGAATCATACTTTTATATCTCTGTCAGTAGAATACTTACCCAAAAAAGGCAAAAGTCCCAGATTCAAGCCCCCAGTCTGGCACACAGTTTTAATATGTCAGGAAGTTTCTAGAAAAGTTGTTCAGATAATCTGGAGAATCATTATACAATATACACTGAAAATAACTCAACTAAATGTCTAACATATGTAAGTTAAGAACCATAAGTATTAGGACACGTATGAAGTCATACAAACGGTCTTATTTCTCTGGATCCAGACATGAATGGGACAAAAAAAGGTAGCACTTAACAATCATGATAATAACAACATAGGAGAATTTTGACAGCACACAATATTGCACAGCTGACAAGTTATTTTACAGTTGCAATCATTTTAGTCATCTAAGTCTGAAGCTAATGTCATAATCTCATTTTTTACTTGAGTTCAGGTGATGGTGACAGATGAAACAATATATAGGTTCCGATCTGCTTTGTGTAAATCTAGCATAATTTGTCTACTGGTACATAAAATATAGAACTACTTGAATCATATAAGGTTCTGCCGTGTCCAGTTAATACGCTGTTGCAAATTTATGTGATATTTTGAATCGGTTTTAAAGAACCAAACAAAAACACACTTCATCACCATATACAAGGTGCTACCTACATTAGGGTCATTTCTAAGTTACGCACGGGATGAATTTACAGTTTAAAAAATTCCTCCATAAAAGGACCCCTAGTTTCATTTGTAAAGTGTAATGAAAGTCAAAGACACTACATTGCAAAACTGATTATAAGAGGAACACGTATTTTGTGAGATGATGATTTACAACTGACAACAACCTTTTCCTGTAATGGGGCATATAAAATTCTGCATTTCATCCCATAATAATAAATGTTGCTACAAATGAGTGGCATTGGCTTGCCAGTGAAAGAGATACTAAAATAATGTGCTGGCATAAGCCATTACCAGCACACTGGTCAGCAAAGATGTAGTGTGAAGATCAATAGTAGGTGCTGGATCAAGCATGTCTATCAGGAGAGAGGGCAGACACACACGAACAAGCAACAAGCCACCAACACCCTCTCAACATAATGTATTTAGGCCACTGCTGCTGACTGGAGAGCCTCACTGACTCAACTCACTAATCCAGGTTGGTGTCTGTCATTCAGTTGCAGAGCAGGATAGTTCAGCACAGGCTATGCCACTACATAATAACCAGAACTGTGAATGTAGAAAGATTACAGATATTGTCCGCGCGAGGACTATTACTGGTGAGCCGGTACCACAACACGTGGACTCTATTCGAGATAAGTAAATACTTCAAGTTCATATAACTAAAGAAATGTATTAATCCACATGTGCATTTGTGTTGAAGAAAGACAATACCGGTTGCCCATAACAACATCCTCTACCTCGCTTCTTTACAGTACAAGACTCTTAAGTGGCGACGAGGATAATTCAGTGGCAATCGAAGTTAATCAATTGGGCCAAAGATTTTGCTTGCTTCTCTTGTGTTTTAGCTTGCAGGGGTGATCGTGTTCAAGTGTTTGCTACTTTGTTGTTGTGTTCTTGCACGTATTTCACAAGGGGAGCAGCAGAACTAATCAAATTTCTCTTTTCAGGGGCTTTGCTTGCTTTTTGATATAGCGTATTTGTTTAAGCCACGAATTCCCCACCACTCCACCCCCTGCCCCCGTGCCTCAGCTGCAAATGGCCAATGTGATGCATCTAACACAAGTTTTCAGTTTCAGAACCAACAAATCGCTACCTTACTGACAACGGTACAAGAACTACTGGCTGCACAAGTTGCGTCAACCACACAACCAACCAACCAGCCCGACACAAGTGCTACTAACCAGTACATTGACATTCTGGCAATTTAAAGACATAGAAGAGGAATGGCTTGAATATCTCACTCAATTCCAACCACACTGTCAAGTTACAATACTTCCTTCGGGGTCCCCCTGTTCAGGTCAATACAAAAACTATTCCCAACCGCACCTCCCAACAAACTCAGCTATGACCAAATAATCGCTGCATTAACTCAGTACTATGACCAGCAAGTCCAAGTAGCTGCAGGTAGATACCAGTTCTTTCACTTGCAGAAAAAGCCAGAACAGACATACCGCGCATGGTACACAGAATTAAGGGGCTTGACTAGGAAGTGAAAATTTAAGTGTAGTTGCGGCAACTTTTACAGTGATTTAATGATTCGCGATGCAATGACATTCAATGTCCCAGATAGTAGAATATAGGAACAGATCTTAAAGTACTCTGATCCATCACTTCCCCAAGTATTGCAAATCTTAGAGCAATATTATTTGGGTGACATAGCAGCCAATAAGTCTGACCAGGCTCCAATGCGTTGGGTCGAGTCACCTCTTGCTCGCGACCACTCCAAGCAGCCAGAACATAGAGCACTTACACAGACATGCGGACAGCCATGTAGACATGTGAACAGGCCTGTGAATTTAGTGAAGTCTTGCCCTAGAAGTTTTGCTCACCATAAAAGACAGGATTGCCCATCACATATTGCAATGTGTTACATGTGTGGTAAAAAAGGCCATGTCCAAGCAGTTTGTTTGAAATGGCACAAAAATGCCAATTTTACCCGCTCCCAGAAAAAACAGGCTTGTGCACTTGCAGTGAATGCAGTGTTTTCAACAGCTTCTGAGAAAAGAAAGATTAAGGTTGTGTCTCCTTCTCGCCCTAGCGCTCTACAACAACTTTCTAACAAACTATTTGTCTCATTACGAATTGCTGGCTGTCGTGTGAACTTTCAGTTAGATACAGGTGTCTCAGTAGCTTTGCTTAATCGCACCACAGAAGAACAGTTAGGCTCACCATGGCTTTCTAAATCTAGGGAGCACCTCACTGCTTATAACAGACAGCAAATTCCAGTGCTTGGACAGTGTAGTTTGCCTGCCACTTACAAATCTCACACTAGGACAGTGAATTTTACTGTGTTGAAATCAAGAGACAGTGGCAACATATTTGGTCTAGATGCCTTTGATTTGTTTGCGCTCAGCATCCAAGACAATGTAATTTCAGTCTCGGCTTTTGACCCGACAGACAATGTAGCTAGCTTGCTTAAAGAATTTCCTGAATTATTTTCAGAAGGAATGGAAAAAGCTAATAACTTTGCAGCACATGTTACACTGAAAGACAATGCACAGCCTAAGCTTTTCCAGGCCCACCCCATTCCAATTGCTTTAAGATAAAAAGCAGTCAGTAAATTGAAACAATTGCAAGATAATGGTGTAATTGCTCCCATTGAAGTTAGTCAATGGGCAAGTCCTATCATTTTGATGCCTAAGTCTTCTGGTCATATTCGCATTTGTGCTGACTTCAAGTCTACACTCAACCCACAGACAGTAGTTGATACTTATCCATTACCTCGCCCTGAGGAACTCATCGTCAGGCTTGGTGCAGGATGATGCTTTTCTAAGATAGATTTGCGTGATGTCTACTTGCAATTCCACTCGATGAAGAATCACAGGAAGTGTTTGCTGTAAATACACACTGAGGACTGTTCAAGTATTTGCAGTTGCCATTCAGCAGTGCTTCTGCACCCACCATTTTTCAACGTTACTTGGCACTGATGACTGCAAAAGTGCCATTTTGTTCAAACTACCATGACGATATTGTCACCTCAGGTCATGCACCAGAGGAACACATTGCCAATTTGTGTACTCTTTCTTGAGTGTTGTCAGAAAGAGTGCTCAAGTGTTGTCCCGAAAAGTGTTACTTTTTTCAAACTGAACTGCAGTACTTAGGTCATGTGATAAACAGTCAGGGTATGCACCCCCTCCAATCTCGTTTGCTTGCAATCCATGACCTGCCTGTTCCTCGCAATGATGTATATGAACTGCAGTCAGTGCTAGGCAAGATGACATACTACATTCGGTTTATACTGAATGCCATTCAGATTGCGGCTCCATTGCATCGCTTGTGTCACAAAAATGTACCTATTGTGTGGACTAGAGACTGTCAAGACGCATTTCAGAAATTCAAAAATGCCTCAGATGTATAGTGCATTTTCACCCTGACAAGCCAGTAGTTTTGCAAGTTGATGCTTCCTCCTATGGAACTGGCACTGTGCTTTCACACAGGACTGGTGAACAAGACAGAACTATTGCTTTTGCCTCGAAGTTGTTAATTCAAATTCAACACAATTATTCTCAAATAGAAAAAGAGGTTCTCTCTACTGTGTATGGTGTGACCAAATTACATCACTATTTGTATGGTTGCATGTTCTTTTTAGTAAGAGGTCACATGCCTTTGCAATCCTTGTTTCATCCATCACAGCCAGTTCCTTCATGCACTGCTCAGAAGTTGCAATGATGGGCTTTGTTGTCGTTGCAGTATCAGTATGAAATTGTGTACAGACCTACAGCAAAGCATGACAACGCAGACACCCTATCTCACTTTCCAATTGGCCCAGAATCTGATTTTGATGCACCTGCTGCATCTTATTGCCAAATCAATGCGCAGGACTCTGAATTGCTGTAATCTTTTCCCTTCCACTACAGAAAGATTGCACAGGCCACGGAAGCAGACTCAGGTCTCAAGACTGTTTCATTACATTCACACATCTTGGCCTCATTCACTGAACAGTGTCCAGAGCTCAGTTGTGCACCGATATTTTGCAGATCGGCATAACCTTTCACAACAACAAAGTGTGATTCTAATTCAAAATGACAATGTGCTTATTCCCAGAGTGTTGCAAAAGGACATGTCGCAATTGCGACACCAAGGACATCAGTGAATTGTTTTCACAAACAGTTAGCGCAATGGCACTGTACATGGCAGGGCACGGATGCTCATATTGAACAGATGACGTCACAGGGTCGCGCATGCATGGAAAACCAGTTCACTCCACTACAAACATTTGCAGCTTGGCCTAAGACACAATCGCCATGTTAACAAGCACACAATGATTTTGCAGGACCATTTTGGAACACTCATTGGGTCATAGCGGTAGTCTCTTTCAGCAAGTTCCCCTTTGCTGTCCCTATGGCTTCTATCATGTCACATAGCACCATTCAAGTGTTGTACTCCATATTTCGCATAGAAGGTTTGCCAGAAGCACTTGTGTCAGACAAAGGACTACAGTTCACTTCAAGTGATTTTGAACAGTTTTGTGAACGAAATGGCATTCGTCATCTAACAAGTGCTCTGTTTCATCCCCAGTCCAATGGAGAAGCAGAATGCTTCGTACACACTTTTAAACAACAGATGGCCAAGCTTCGCATCACCCACATATGAGAACAAGTGCTGCAATTCTTTCTCACCTCCTATCACTCCACCCCCGAGACGGACCATCACCGGCAGAACTTCTGCATGGCTGCTGCCATCAGATGCTGCTACACTTGTTCCGCCCACTGCAGCATCTGGCACCGCCAACGGTCTGCAAGTATCGCTTTGTGCAGCGTGACCTTGTTTTTTTCAGAGTTTATGACAACTGTGAGCACTGGGAAAGTGGCATGATCCAGGAACACATTGGCTCTTTTATGTACTTGATTGCAGATCCTGATGGTTTGCAGTACCGCCACAGGAACCACAAATTTGTACATATCAATTGCCACTTGATTCTGCTGATTTTCTTCCCACAGATTCATGGCCTCATGAATGCCGCCCAATTATGCTACCAGGCAACCCAGCAGGAGTAGATGGAAGATGTACCCTCGCCCCCGCTCGCCAATCCAATGGACATAGACCCATCATTGCCGTCGCTGTCATTACCCCAGGACATGCCCTCAGGGCTGGACGTGTGCCCCGGCAGCAGTTTTCTGGAGGATCTTTCTGTTGCCTCACAAGCCAGATGGTGGGGTACAGCCTGGATTATGCCATCCTCAACAATCACGGATCCTGGCTCATCCGTCCAGTGTCCTGGCTCCGCCCTGTTGTTGTCTGCATACCCCATACTTAACAAGGGTGCCCATTTTCGGGCAGAGAAATGTGCTGGCATAAGCTCTTGCCAGCACATACGTCGGCAAAGATGTAGCATGAAGATCGATAGTAGCCACTGGATCAAGTGTACTTATCACGAGAGAGGCCAGAGACACAAGCACTAGCAACAAGCCACCAACACCCTCTCGACAGCAATTATTTATGCTGCCACTGCTGGCCAAAGGACCTCACTGACTCGACTCTTACTCCAGGTTGGCATCTGTCATTCATTTGTGGTATGGCACAATTCAGCAAAGGCTATGCCAATAGAAAGCAACCAGAATTGTGAGTATAGCAAGGTTACCAATACTGTCTGCATGAGGTCTATTACTGATGAGCTTGTACCACAACACACCGACTCTAAACAAGATAAGTAAAAACGTCGAGTTCATATAAATAAAGAGACGTATTAATCCACGTGTGCATTTGTGTTGTAGAAAGAGGATACCGGCCACCGATAACAACATCCTCTCCCTTGCTTCCTAACAGTACAAGACTCTACACATAAACTGTATTTGAGATTAAGAAAATCTTATTACATGAAGACACAAAATTAAACATAGAGACTGAAATATTTCAAATGACTCTCTGACAAAATAAGCCTACACAAAATAACTGAATGCATATCATAAGCATACACTATTGATGAAGTAAGTAAATTCCTCCTTATAGAAATGTGAAACCTTCACAAGTTATTGTTCCTAGATCAGCAGTCTGTCATTAGATTCACAAATATTTTAAAGCACAAAGTCAAAGTTCACTAAAAAATTGTGTAACACATACCTGGCAACCCTAATTCATGGACCTGCCGTTCAACTAACTTATGAACATCTGGAACTGGCACATATTTCACGCCCAACCACTTTATTAAAAGTCCAGTGCCTTTTAATATAGTGGAATAATTTGCACTTTGCACTGATGCACCAAACTGTGTTCTATCGCTTTTCTTGATGCAAACTCCTTGAGGGAAGAAATGTGTCACATGTTGATATGATAGGTGCCCTTCTCTGATCCATCTGTAATCAAATATAACAAAAAGATTTAGAAAGAGGGCAAATTAGCTGCTCTTCTATGAATGAAAATAATTTACGAATTCTGATACATTTCTGATGTAGTGGTTGCCACGGCTATCAGTCCACTAAATGAAAAAAAGGGTTCATGTTTGTAGCAGCAATGGAATACATGTATAACTAAATGTTTTGTTCGAAATAAGAATAATAATGTGAGTCAACTACCAACACCCACAAGAAAACTAGTCATAATTAGCAAAATAGACCAGTTTGTAAATGGAACTTCTTCAGATCTGATGAACGGGATGCACATTACATGAAAGTATTCTACTGCAATGTTGTCTTTCTCCAATGTTGCTACAGTAAGCAACTGCTGTCAAGCAATAGAATCAAGAAAATAATGCACAATACCTTTTGCCAATTTTTCATGTTATAATGCTGAAACTACAGCTGCAGTTTGAACATGCAACAAACTAGACTAATTGTTACTTCATTTTTAAATTGGCATATTGTTAGATAAATATGACTAAGCATTAATTTTAGGATAGCCAGTTATCAGGCAAGAAATTTTAACTCTTTTCTGTACACTTGTCACTGTGAAGACAAACATATAATGGAGAGTCTAGGTTAGAATATCAACGGCATTTAATTATGATCACGATGCATTGCTACTCATCATAAAAATGACACATTAAGTTGCAGACAAACACAATGCAAAGACTGTTACACATTTAGCTTTCAGCCAAAGCCTTCTCAAGAAAAGAAAACATGTGTATTTATACAAGCAAGCACACCTCATGCATACATGTCTTCTATCTCCGGCAGCTCCAGCTGGAATGCAACTGTCACACTGGATGAAGCAGCAATCCACAATGTGGCGGGGAAGGGGGAGGGTTAGCAAGGCATAGGTGGGGGGGGGGGGGGGGGGGGAGAAGAGCACTGTCTGACACAGTGTGCAGGGACAGATGGCAACAAGGCTGCCAGGTGCAGCGTCGGGAGGCTGTGGAGAAGGGGATGGGGAAGGAGAGGGGGGGGGGGACACAGGGCACAGAGAAGGGGAAAATATGGGTGGATGCATTGGCAGAGAGTGCCACACAGTAAGGGTGATGACACATGAATAACGAGAAGGTGATAAATTGTTGTGTGGACCATGTGGGGACAGTAGGTCACCGTAGGATGAGGCCATGATAATTTTGACAGTGTAAAATGTATAGTAATGATAACTCTCATCTGTGCAATTCAGAAAGCTGGTGGCAGAGGGGAGGATCCAGAAAGTGTGTGTTGTTAAGCAGTCACTACAATCAATGTTCAGATGCATGTTGTGCCACAGTGTAACATTATGCATATGTAGGCAAGCGACTTGGCTGCTTGGAAGTGGTATGACGGGAGGTGAAATTGTTGTACGGCTGAACACTAGCAGGTCCACAGCCCAGAACACACTGCAGCAGGTACGGGCAATTCCAGGTACAAAGACGAGCAGCGGCACTGTAAATGGGTAAATACAAAGTTGGGAATTTAGAATGCTGTGGCTCTCATGTCCTCTGTTCAGGAGATGCATCAAAAATGGCAAGCTGAAAGATGGCTTCTTGCAGCTCTCCAAAAATCTATAATAATTCACAGTCAAGTATTAAAGCAAATCTGAATACATCAGTAACACCAGAAAAATGTGGTGCATCCAATCATGCAACAATATTTCAATGTTTTTACAACTATGAAAGTTAGTATTTCACAGTAAATGAACATTTTCACAATGATCCTCCGAATTAACAACTTTTAAATGCTTCATGTGATTTCAACATATGATATCTCAGATGATAGCATTGAACTATAGCTATCATCTCGAAAGCTACACACCTGTATCTGTTTTACTTCTTGATTTATTACGTTTTTTATATGTTTTCATTATGCAAGTGTTTGTCAGAACACTGTATCCTCCATACCTACACAGCAAATGAGTACAGCATGAATACCTCACACTTTGTTATACTTTTGTCTTGTATTTAATGAACAGTCTATTATTTTGCAAGTAACTTTATTTAAATGTTAATTACAATTGATAATACAAAATCATGGCAGTTTAAGAAATGGACAACTGCATGTGTTAACTGACACCAACTTCGTAAAAGAGTACTGAAAGATGCTTCTGACAAGTAGGCCTGAATAACTGTTTACACAATATTTAATGACAATCTGTTGTCATTTGTCATGAGTGCACATGCACCAGAATACTGGCTTATTTAATTAAGGAGAAACCTTTATTTATATTTATTTTGAATGGTCTGAGTGTGACCGAAAGCATATAACATTTCTTTATTTAAATATTGTTGTAATATATTAGTTCAGTCTGGCAAGCGGTCAAGCTATGTCCAATCATGTCCTTAGAACTTAAGAATTTTTGGTGTGGAAGGGCTTCAGACAATGGAAAAGCAGTCAGTATCAAGACACTATGGAAGTCACGTGAAGAGGGTCACTTTTTTGAGTAAACGGCTCAAGGAAGCAATTCTGGACATTTTTACACTAGTTGTGGAAGGAGGCAGACGTTGGAAGTTTTTTTCTCATTGGTTTAAGTAGCTGCTGACTTGCTTCTTGTAGTTGAAGCTGAGTTAGAACACTTCATGAGATCTATCACCCAACATAATAACTGATTCATTTACTTTTTAATCCAGCCACCATAGTTGATTCTCATGAAGTAGAGGTCCTGCTAATCAGTGTCTCTGAAATCCCATGTGTAGCACAGGAAAGGCTTGACTTTTTCATGTTCTGCAGTTGCTATTGGGGGCAAAATAAGATAACTTCTACTCATATCATGAAAAAGCATGTCTGAATGGGTGTACAGGCCATTAGAGTGACTCGTAAATTAGAGTAGAACACAACTTTTCATATGACATATGCCTCAAAGGCTCAACGTGATACCAGAGATTACAATATATTTTATGTGTCACAAAACCATCTTGTATTTTGTTCTCATTCTTGGAGAGTGTGGTTGCTCCTTGATGGTCAAGCCACTGTCCAGCCGTGACACCAAAATGTAAAAGGGCCCCACCCACTGCAGGTGGAGCTGTTTACTTGTCATCATACCTTGCCATTTTCTCATATTCCACACTTCCCCTTTAATGTCTGCACGTTCAAAAATAAAAGCAGCACACAGTAATGTTCTTTGACTTACTCCCTGCTTAATATTATTCTGTCACAATCGTCTTTCCTTGTACTACATAAGTAGTGTGAAACGTTGTTTGCCTAAATGGAATGTAACAGTTTATATTCCCCCAATTAAAGGAATAATGTCAGGACCTCTCACAACCTTTAAAATAAATTATGTCATTAACATAGAAATGCGAACAACATAATTACTTAAAAACACTTGATAAGTTTTCCTTCTTTAAAAGAGAATAAAAGTTCGTTTTTAATAACAAGCATTTCAATTTTTTTTCAATTCAGCTAAAGTGTGCTAAACAATGTTAGTCTACCTTGTGTATCTCCATCTTCTTTACTTTACATCCTGTGTGATGCAAGAAATTATCCTGTAATGGCCAGTCTTTCTATGTGGCAAGATATCACTTAAATATACATGTATATTGTGATACAACTTAAAAAAACGTTTTCAACTTACTTATTGTTTTTATATTTACTTATTTATTTAATGGTGCTTCGTCTTCAAGCCAGTATACTCGAGAGTTTCTTGTTTACTTCTCATTTATGTACATAGTTATTACCTTTTACTCTTTCTCACATTATTATTACCTGAGGAATTACTTGTCGAGTATGTGCCTACTATTAAAGGCTCAAGTCAATAAGTGTGATTCATTCCTGCTCCAACCATTTACGTCTTGACTGTCATGTAGTCTAGATTATGCCCTGACGATGGATGCTGGTATTAGGTGACAAAGGGGTCACCCCATTGTAGTTGGTTCTTGGAAGTGGTGGGAGGATTGGGGGTGTGTAGGGAAATGGCATGGGATATTTGTTTTCAACGACTGGCAGGTAGTGCTTGACTGTGAATGCCTTTTCCAGACCTTCTTTACACTGGGCAAGGGAGCTTGTGTTTCTGCGGGTAGGCCATCTCCCGGTAGCCAGGTGGTATATCAGGGATTTTTTGGTGCGGAAGGGATGGCAGCGTCGAAATGCATGTACTGCTGGAGCTTGGTTGGCTTAATGTGGACAGTGCTGTGGACAGAACTATCAGAGATGTAGAGGTGAATGTCCAGGAAGATGGCACGCTTGGTTCAGGAGAAGGAATGAGCACAGAGCGTTTTGACCCTGAGTCCACATCATGTAGATACTATCAATCAACCCAAACCAGACTAGAGATGTCAGATTTCAAGAGGCCCATATACAGGTTGCCACAGGAGGATGTCCTGCGGGTGCCTGCGGCTGTGCCAAGGATTTGTTTGTATACCTTCCCTTCAGAAGAGAATTTCTTGTGTATTAGAATACAGTTAGTAAGGTGTACGAGGAATGAGGTACTGGGTGTGGAATCTGGACATTGAGAAAGATAGTGTTCAATAGCTGCAAGACCAAGCATCTACATCTACATCTACATCTACATCCATACTCCGCAAGCCACCTGACGGTGTGTGGCAGAGGGTACCTTGAGTACCTCTATCGGTTCACCCTTCTATTCCAGTCTCGTATTGTTTGTGGAAAGAAAGATTGTCGGTATGCCTCTGTGTGGGCTCTAATCTCTCTGATTTTATCCTCATGGTCTCTTTGCAAGATATACCTAGGAGGGAGCAATATACTGCTTGACTCCTCGGTGAAGGTATGTTCTCAAAACTTCAACAAATGCCCATACCGTGCTACTGAGCATCTCTCTGGTAGATTCTTCCACTGGAGTTTATCTATTATCTCTGTAATGCTTTTGCAATTACTAAATGATCCTGTAATGAAGTGCGCTGCTCTCTGTTGGACCTTCTCTCTCACTTCTATCAACCCTATCTGATACGGATCCCACACTGGTGAGCAGTATTCAAGCAGAAGGCAAACAAGCGTATGGTAACCTACTTCCTTTGTTTTCGGACTGCATTTCCTCAGGATTCTTCCAATGAATCTCAGCCTGGCATCTGCTTTACCGACGATTAATTTTATATGGTCATTCCATTTTAAATCACTCCTAATGCCTACTCCCAGATAATTTATGGAACTAACTGCTTCCAGTTGCTGACCTGCTATATTGTAGCTAAATGATAAAGGATCTTTCTTTCTATGTATTTGTAGCACACTGGACTTGTTTACCTTGAGATTCAACTGCCATTCCCTGCACCATGCATCAACTCGTTGCAGATCCTCCTTCATTTCAGTACAATTTTCCATTGTTACAACCTTTCAATATACTATAGCATCATCTGCAAAAAGCCTCAGTGAGCTTCCAATGTTATCCACAAGGTTATTTATATATATTGTAAATAGCAACGGTCCTACAACACTCCCCTGCGGCACACCTGAAGTCACCCTTACTTCGGAAGACTTCTCTCCATTGAGAACGACATGCTGCGTTCTGTTATCTAGGAACTCTTCAATCCAATCACACAATTGGTCTGATAGTCCATATAGAGCAGGCTAGGAAAACATGGCTGAAAGAGGAACATGATGAAACTGAAGAACTGGACAGGAAGGGAAGATATGACTTACAATACAACAGAGTAAAAACTATGACATGGGAACAAAACAGAGCAAGAAGTGCTACTATAGAAATTTTGAGTAAAGACGAAGAGGTAGTGAACAAAGATCGTGACGATGTCCTCCAGAGATGGGAAGAATATCTAAAAGAGCTATATGACACGAATAGCAAACCAGAAACTCTGGAACTTGAATCACACAACAGTGTAAGTGATGACGAGAAAGGACCAACCATCATAACGGAAGAAGTAAAGTCTGCCATAGCTGCAATAAAAAATGGCAAAGCGGTAGGTACAGATATGGTACCAAGAGGAATATTAAAATGCTTGAACCAAGATGGAATAAGAGAAATATTGAGGTTATGTAATAAAATATATGACAGTGGTGAATGGCCTGAGGACTTTCTGACAACAGTAATGATTCCATTACCGAAAAAACAAGGAACCAAGAAATGCAGCGAGCACAGAACAATCAGCCTCATTTTACATGCAGCCAAAGTGATGTAAAGAATAATTAATAAGAGACTTGAAAAAGTAATGGAGGAGAATCTTGGCAAGCAGCAGCTTGGCTTTAGATGGAATACGGGCACCAGAGGTACAATAGTGCTCCTACGAATCTTGGGAGAAAGGTTTATTGAAACGGGAAGAGACCTATATATGTGCTTCATCGATCTAGGAAAGGCATTTGACAATGTGGTTTGGGACAAGTTGGCGACTATAATGAGGGAAAAGAGAGTGGACTGTAAAACCAGAAGACTTATAAAATCATTATATCTTAATCAAAAAGTTTCAATTAAAGTGAGAGGAGAAAGTACAAACTGGATCAGACTAGGAAAAGGAGTAAGACAAGGATGCTGTCTATGACCTACTCTTTTCAACCTCTACTTGGAAAATATGATTGACCAATGCTCAGTAGATGAAAAAGGAGTAGAAATTGGAAGAAGAAGAGTAGGGTGTTTGAGGTTTGCTGATGACATGGTCCTTCTAGCCACAGGGGAAAAAGAATTACAGGATTTGGTGGACACCATTGAAACTTACGGAAAAAATATGGAATGAAAATTAACACAAATAAAACAAAAGTACTGGCACTAGGAGGAAATAAGGAAATAAAAATTATGCTGAATGGGGAAATACTAGAGCAGGTGCAAAATTTTAAGTATCTTGGAAGCAGGATAGATACCGACTGGAAGTGCACCACAGAAATTAAAACAACGATAGAAATGGCAAAAGAGGTGTTTTAGAAAAGGAGAATTTTCTGCAGTGGTCTGGACAGAGAACTCAGGAAGAGACTCATAAAATGTCTTGTATGGATTGTTCTTCTATATGGCGCTGAAACATGGACTACGAGCAAGGCTGGAGGCTTTTGCGATCCGGACATGGCAGAGGATGGAAAGAATAAGTTGGATGGACACAGTAAAAAATGAAGAGGTACTGAGAAGAGTGGGAGAGAAAAGACAGTTACTAGACGTAGTAAAGAGAAGAAAAAGAAATTGGATTGGGCATATATTAAGAAAGAATGATGGACTGATAAAAACAGTTTTAGAAGGTTATGTAGAAGGGAAAAGGAAGCGAGGAAGGAAGAGATTCCAGATACTGGATGACATGATGGACGGTATAACATACAGCAGCCTTAAGAAGGAAGCAATGGACCGCAGAAAATGGAGAGGCAAAGGACCTGATAACTGATGATGGTGGTGATGATGATGAGTCCATATGCTCTTATTTTGTTCATCAAACAACTGTAGGGAACTGCATCAAACGCCATGCGAAAGTCAAGAAACACAGCATCTACCTAGGAACCCGTGTCTATGGCCCTCTGAGTCTCGTGGACGAGTAGTGCAAGCTGGGTTTCACACGATCGTCTTTTTTGAAACCCATGCTGATTCCTACAGAGTAGGATGTTGGTGTATAGAGGAGTGGCGTCAACAGTGATGGGTGCAGATCCAGGAGGTAATGAGGTGGGGAGAGTGGAAAGTCGGTGAAGGAAGTGGTTGGTATCTTTGATATGAGAGGCTAAATTTCAGGCAGTTGGGGGTGTTGGTCAATGAGGGTTGAAATTCTTTTAGTGGCAGCACAATAACTAGCTACAATACCGCATCCAGGATTGATGGGTTTGTACATTTTGCGAGCATGTAGAAGGCTGGACTTGTCAGAGACATTATCTCCTTCTCCCAATCTCTGAAATGGAAACACTTCTTTGCCACCAATCTCTCCAACCAAAGCCCACCAAATGCCCACACTGAACCCTGCCTCTCCCAGTTCATACCACTATCCAACTGTGATCCTCCCTCATCCCACCTAACCACCGCCTGGTCCATCTAGGAATTCCTCCAACTTGGTCCCATCATCATTCCCCAGGTCCCTTCCTAAGGAAACCAACCTTTCAGCAAAAGAATGAACAGCCATATACAGCCACAAAACAAATTGTGATCTAATCATTCTACTTGCAGACAATGGTTCCATCACTGGCATTATGAATCACAGTGATTACCTGATGGAAGGCCTCTGCCAATTGTCTCACCCTTCCCTCTATAAACTCTGCTACAGTGGTCCCACCCCAGAAGTCAAACGTAACCTCCCAATTCCTGCTTAAAGCCTTATGCCCTTCCCTGAACATCTTCCTTGAATTCATTCCCCTCCTCTCCCCTGTAACACTCTGCTAGTCTACGCCATGCCCACTTTCACAGGTGGACAAGCATGTGACAGGACTGGAATAGGGAGTGCCAGGTGTGTGAATCGGCTAGGTCTTGCACCTGGGCCTTCCACACAGATTTCAAACCTGTGGCAAAGGGTTGGGATTGGGAATTGCATAGGGAAGGACTAGGGTGTTGTGAAAGGTACGTATGTGAGGCAACACCACTTTAGGAGGAGAGGAAAGGCTCTTGGGTAAGATGTCCCTCATTTCATGGCATAATGATAAATAATCGAAGCCATGATGAAGGATGTGATTCAACTGTTATAACCCCGAGTGGTACTGGGGCCTTGGGCCCTTCCAAGAACCTCTACCCTGAGTCCACTCCCCTCCTCATCCCTATCATGTCCCACTTACCCACCTTCTACATACTGCCCAACATCCACAAACCCAATATCCTGTATAGCCCACTGCAGCTGTTTATTGTGCCCCCACTCAAAGAATTTCGACCACTACTGACAAACACTTCCAATTGGCAGAAATCTAGCCTCCCACATCAGAGATACCAACCCTTCCTTCACTGACTCTTCACCATCCTCACCTCTTTACCTCCTGGACCCCTAGTCATCACTGTGAATGCCACTTCTCTATACACAGACATCCTTCAGGCACATGGTCTTGCTGCTATTGAACACTACTTCTCTCAATGTCCTTGAGACTCCAAACCCACTACCTCATTCCTCATACACCTACTAACTGTATCATAACACCCAACTACTTCTCCTTTGAAGGGAAGATATACAAACAGATTCTTGGCACAGCCATAGGCACCCACATGGCACCCTTCTATGCCAACCTACTTATGGGCCGTCTAGAGAAAACCTGGGCCTTGCAAAACCCCAAGCCCCTGGTCAGAATCAGGTTCACTGATGGTATCTTCATGATATGGACTCAGGCCAAAACATCCTATCCTCATTCCTTCACAACCTCAATACCTTCTCTCCCATCCGATCTATCTAGCCCTCCTCAACCAAGTATCCCACCTTCCTCAACAATGACCACCTCCTCTCTGATGCCTCCATCCACACCTCTGCCCACATTAAACTCACCAATCACCAACAGTTCCTACATTTCAGCCGCTGCTATTCCTTTGAAGAGGTCTAGTGCCAGCAAGGCAGAGGACGATGCCTTGTGTCACCATTCAAACTGGCAAGAATTCCACGTTACTTTATTGCAGCTTCCCACCGTGTTTCACTACAGGTAGTGACAGTGTGGCTGTGCCAGTCCTTGGCCTCCTGTATATTTAAGTTGTCCAACAATGGCACCAAATGGTGGCGCATTGTGCAACTGCTTCTGCCAACAACAACTCGGGTTTCCAGCAGTTACAGTTGGCCCTGCCTGCATGTGCAGTGGCAAATCTTGTGTCCCTCATGCTGGCCAGCCAATGCTGGCATGTGATGTACTGGACGTGATCCACTTGTGTCGATGGCTAGTGTGCTGTTTTGTGTAGTCACCTGAGCCCAATGTGGTCACAGCTCTATTCCACGTGATCTCAGGGCAGGCTGCCCCGATGCAGAGTCAAACTGTGGTCCTGGAACAGCATTCTGGATGGCGACCTAATTGTCACAGCCCCTGTGGTGGTAGAGCTGCAATACTAGCACAAGTGACTTTAGTACAAAATGATTAGGTACTTATGCTTTTGGGCCATGCTTGTTTGTGCTTTGCTATATGTTGCAGCGTGTATACTGAACACTTCTGCAGTTACTGGTGTAGGAGTGTGTCCTTCTTCTGCTTAGGCACTGCTGCTGTGAGGGTACGAGATTTCCCAGATGTTTTGCAGCCAAAATTTTTAGCAATAAATAATATCACAGACTGAGGGTGAAACTATTAGCAGAAGATCTGTTTGTTTGTTTATGTGGAAAAATTGTTCAGAAGTTAAAAGTTTCATTATTATGTAAGAGGATTTATTAAAGAGCAAGTCTTGTCTGAGGTATTAGCATGAGCTCCATGCTGTCCCAAGAACATTAAAGCTGTAATTGGCATCATGACAGATAAGGTAATCAGAGGTGACAATGAATCTTCTGCACGAGCCATGAAGGCAAGGAACACCAATGGCTATACAATAAAAATGTCAGTACTGGTGTATGGATACTCTTGTTTGAAAACAAGATGTACCTAGCTGCTTAACCACTGATCATATTTTGTAATTAAAGGCATAATAAAAGTTTCCCTATAAATCAGAGTTGATGAGTACTGGTTTTGGTAGAAGTTGAATTCTTCTGTAGACACATGAAGAATTATCAACAAGTTGAGGGTTTGCAGACTTCTCAGATATGAAGACCAGTGATGAGGTAATTTATAAATTAAGTGATCCCTCGCATGTGGCTACCCTGGTTTGAGATGAACTGGAAGAAGATTAAGTGATACCAGTACATCAAACCGAAAACTGAATAACAACATTCAGTGTCAAATGAGGAAGATTTTGGCACGAAAGGAACAGTAGTCTTACAGCAAGTGACTGTTAACCAGGCATGACTGAAATGATAAGGTATATGTTCTTTTTTCAGAAGTAACGATTTTAAAGAAGTAACTGTCCATACTGACACTATTCAGTGTCCAAGACAAATGACTGTACGGGTCTGGAACATTAAGAAACAGTACAGCCAAAGATACAAAAAGTGAAATACAACAAACTTGAATAACATATGTTTTTTCATACATTGGAATTTCTGTTCATGAATAAATCTGCTTATAGCAATATGATTTGACTTCAGTTACTAAGCAATTAAACTCCCATGGAATTACAAGAACACATCATACAGTCAGGGTTCATTTACTAAAAGTGAAGACGAAATTTGAACCATAACAAATAATACATATTCGGAGTGGTTATACTGACAATTTCAACCAAGTCATCCAGCAAGAAGCAAGAATTTTGGCTACATCTACTGAGGTATGATCACCTGAAGCACACAAGACAAGTGGCTCTACATGTTGTTCAGAAAATAGAAGGTTGACAGCTGTTCATGAGTTCTGCAGTTCAACGGATCACCACCAGGCAGTAAGCGGCACCAACACTTGAAGATGATGCCAAATAGGAAGCAGAGTTGCAGCCATCCATGACAAGCTGCAAAATGCTGTAACTCAGTGGGTTAAATTTTTGTCTTCTTCTTTTCAAAGTGGAGTGGTGCGACCACATGAATATAGACATTAAAGTGAAGTATTTTATTATGATGACTTCTCTAAATACAGCTGATTACAATCAGGTCGCTCTGACATTTGATTGTTACAATGAGTGCTGTTACATACAGTTTATTACAAACAGGTCATTACAGTGTACACACACACACACACACAGACACACACACACACACACACACACACACACACACAGAGCCATTCCACTATTACAACAATGTCCACTGAATATAGATCACTATAGATATGTTATTGCAATACTGTTATAGAGTTGTTTTACCTGAGGAATAATAAGACAACCCACATAGAACACAGCATCGAAGATTTAACATGCTAGTTTTACAACAGCTGGCTCAATTAAATAAAACAGTTTGGCATACGGGTGACAAGTTCACCCAAGTTGAAAATACACAGACACAAACTGACATCAGACCGACAAATTTATAAACATGGTTTAATGAAAATGAATTCACAATCCAACTTGACGGCAGTATACATATATTGGAAACAAGATTGAACATGGGCTTTGATCATGTTTCGGGAATAGACAGATGGTTAGAGATACTGGAACAAGATGGTACCTTAGAACACATACATGTTATCAAGGCAGAAAATGACAAATTAGGGAGAATAATTGAGGTGTTAGAAAAAGAACTGACAGTGATACTTACACTAACACAAATATTGATGTTTTGTCAGTAACAATTAATGAACTAGAACTGAGATGACTATATTTGCAGTATCGGGAATACCAGTAGGTCATACCAATGACAGTTTTAGTACAAACGCACATGCAACGATACCAAATAACACTTTGAGCGTAGAGGAAACCAAGAAAGAATTAAGAAAAGAGGTAGAAGACCTGTTATTAAAGAACATGACAGTGCCTAATAAGTGTGATGACTTTACCACAACACTAAGCAAAGGATTAAATCAGAAATTTCTCAAGTTTTCACTTTCAAGTGATATTTGCCCAGTTTTATTTCTACAGTCATTTAATGGCATGGTACCTATTTCCCACCCAGATTCAAATAAGATGCTATTTGTTATAAGCCACTTGATGGGTGATGCTGCACAGTGGGTTATGTTACAGCTAGAAATCACAACTTACAGTGGTTTAGAAACAGCATTTAAGTCTCAGTATTGGAGTGAGAGGAGTCCAAGAAGAAGATTAGAACTTTTAGAATCGAAACCTTACAATAACAGTTCATGGGATGGATACAGAGTTACAGTGCAGTGGTACCTCAACAAAGCTAAGATCCTATAAGAGAGAAACATTTATTGGAAGTTATCATTAGCTGGTTACCATGGCATGTAAGGGACAAATTGTTAGGAAATGTGGGGAAAAGTGAACAACTTGTGATGAAGCAAGCTGGGATAATTTTACTTGCCCTCTTGTTTTGCCATCTGCCTCCTTAAATTCATTTTTTCACTTCTGACTAATAACCATTAACATACGTAAGTATAATCTGCATTTTCAAAAAAGAGAAAGATTGGCCCTCAGTTTTAAAGAATATAACACCAGATCTAATTTTGTGTTAAGTTTTATGTAAATAATTTATTTTTTAATTTATTTTGACTATTGCTAGTTAATATCTTTCATCATAGGGCGAAATCAGTAACTGTTTCATAACTTAAATTCTATTGTTGACATATAAACAAATATAAGTTCCGTACTAATTATAAACATTTGGAGGAACAACTACTACTAATCTTAAAGTATCTATTTGGCTCTCTTTGAAAACATGTTAGTAAAGCCAGCTCTTAATTAATTCCAAGGTAATTAACAGTTTTGTCAACAGTATTGTTTATGTAACTATATACGTTAATTTCATGATTTAAACAAATAATTCGACTTAACTCTTGTAGTAGAAGAAACTGTTAAAAAGACGGAATCTTTTGACGTAGTTTTAATTGTAATTTCTGTAAATTTAACTTCGAACAATGTGTAGTTTTAGTGCCTTTACTGTGAGGGCCTGATTTTTGGTCACAAAACAGTCAGTCCATGGCCGAGTTTCAGAACTATTGTAGCAGTATGTGGCTGTTCGCCTGCTAACTATTAATGAGGCTTATGGAATGTTAGTGTACTGGCCATATAACTGTGTAATATTGAGAGGGTTGTGAACAGTGAAAGTAAAAGACTGTGAAATGCAACTGTGCATTGGTCGGCTACATCATTTACAGTAGATCATTTACAGTAGACAGTACTTGCACTTCCGCAACCCATTTTTCAGTCGGTGTAGCAACACAGTACGTCGACACTGAGGACAACAAATGAAGAAATGAAGCAGGCGAATGTCGTCACAAACTTACTAGAAAATCTAGAACAGGATGATACAGAGGAAAGGCAAGCAGAGAGCTGGCACACATGCAGAACTATCAATAATAACAATAATGATAATAATTAACACAGAAATCTTCACAGAGGATCTCACCCCACTAGAGTGTATGCTACAAATGAAGGAAACGGGGTACACAATGGACATGTTTATAACTGTTCAGGGAAACAGAAATGGGAATAATAACAGAAAATATAGCAGTAACACATTTAACAGTAATCCTAACATGGAGAGGGAAAACTAATATGCTTCCGGGGAGAGGCTTGCACCTCAGAAGCAATACAATATTTCTCTTCTAGCTTAATTAGGTACGACTGCGACCACTGATTAACAGATGTCTTACTACATGAAGATAACAAACAAACAAAAAGATATAAGAAACTGAAACTGATATACATTGTACGTAATGTAACTGTAAAAGTTGTTTTAGATTCTGGTATTGGCATTTCAGTGGTTGACTGCTACTTCTTGCAGCAAAATAATTTCCAGGAGGCTTTTCCTCAATTATCAGTCACAGGTATATAGACAACAGGGGTAACAGGCATGACAGGCAAACCAGTATATGCAGAACTGTTCATTAAATTTACAATTAAGACATAAATGTGTCAACAAGCAGTGATTTTAGAGGAAGGCTTAAATGCACATTTGATTTTATGCATGGACTGGTTGCTGGACAATAATATATTGTTAAACTTCCAAAATGGAACAGACAATCACATGTGGACATGGGGATTGAGCCACCATACATTTTGACCAAAGCAACACAATCAGATTAGAACTCACTTTAATGACAGAATCTACACTAGAACGGGAGGACAGACACCAATTAGGTGCAGATATGAAACAGGCAAATGAAACAGATACAATTGACAACAGAAATTAATCACAGACTCTATTAATAAATGAAAAGAAGGATATGATGATTTCCTTATCAAGCAGACAATATTAAGGACCTCGTTTGCACGTTGAAGATTAAACCATACAACTCATTTTACATTAGATACCAGTATTGACACAGCCATTAGTACAAAAAGTAACTGAATGGAACATCATAGAAATTTTTGATAGTTGTTACAATAATCAATTAAATGTTTAAAAACCAGATGGCAATATACATATGGCGTAGGATGCAAGGACTCTAAATGGAATAGTGGAGGAACTGTTCGCAAAGTTTGAAGGAGTGAAGTATATCAGCACAATGGATCTCGTGGCAGGTTACTCGCAGATTGTCTTACATGAAAATTCATGAAACTATACAACATTCATGTTTCAAAGAAGGTCATATCAATTCCAAGTGCAAGCATTCAGCCTAAACATATCAGTCTCTGCTTTCAAAAGAGTTTTGGCTAAAGCAACAGACAATGAGTAATGAAGTAAGCTGTTGTTTTGTGTTGACAATGCGCATGAAAAACAAGGACTACACTTAGCAGAGTAAGTGTGTTTGCTGCACCTGGTATGATAATGATCAACATTGTTTCCCCCTGGTGCTGCTTCTCCCTGTACTGATTCACACACTGCACCAACGTCTCCACAGAGACTCGTCCCTCCTGCTCATTAATGAGTTTGTCTATGGACTGAATTAACTCAGGTCCTAAAGCCTGCTTCAACATTGTCAGATTTGCGGCTGGTAACACTCCCATGGATTTGTCTGGTCAATACAATCAAGGCTCTAAAATACTTAGGTGGGTTATTATTGAATTTGTGGCACGTAGACGAAAGCAGGCTCCACTATTTCACTTTATGTCGCATTTATTAACAATACACTCCCATTCAGCTCTAACCTATTCACTGTCCTGAGCTTCCCCTTTTCGAAACAACTCTCATTTTCCAGAATGAGATTTTCACTCTGCAGTGGAGTGTGCACTGATATGAAACTTCCTGACAGGTTAAAACTGTGTGCCGGACCAAGACACAAACTCAGGACCTCTGCCTTTTGGGGGCAAGTGCTCTACCGACTGAGCTACTCAAGCATGACACACGACCTGTGTTCACAGCTTTAATTCTACCAGTACCTTGTCTCCTACCTCCCAAACTTAACAGAAGCTTGGAAGGTAGTAGACAAGGTACCGGCAGAATTGAAGCTGTGAGGACTGGTCCTGAGTTGTGATTGGGTAGCTGTCGGTAGAGCAGTTGCCCGCAAAAGGCAAAGGTCCCAAGTTCGAGTCTTGGTCCGGCACACAGTTTTAATCTGCCAGGAAGTTTCAACTCTCACTTTGCTGAAGGTGGAGTACAACCAATGTGCCTCAACCTAGTGGACGTAAAACTCAGGCCTAATCACCTCTTTCTTGCAATCATTTTCTGTTTCCTGACACAGCAGTATCTTAACTGCTCAGGAGTTCTGACCTTCTATTAACAATCACTGTACATTTACCCTGACAAACTTTTTCAGTAGGCCTACCCTCAACTTAACAGGGAACCTGTGGACTATGCAACATTGGTACTGTAGCTGCTTCCCTTTACTGGAAAGGAAATAAATGTATACCTTTGCACAATTGGTCCTTGCTTCTACCATGTCTAGGTTAAAATAAAAAGGTAAGTTTTTATGACTAGATTAAAAAATCAACCCTAATTCTGGTGGTAGCTCCTTTCACACTTTCCATATCACCTCCAGGTACTAACTCAGTGACAACAAGTTTACTCCGAGTCATCCTAGCACAGCCTGTCACTTGCCAATCATAAGTGACAAGTGATCACCAGATGGATTACTGTTCAAAAACCTATAGATACCAGTCACTGAATGCTGGCCCCTATTCTGACTGGGTCAGAGGTGAGATTCTTCCTACATGTCCGTCATGTGGCCTGAAGATGGTGTAATGTAGCAATGAAACCGGCTGCTTGAATAAAATAATATCTGGAAATCTTGACAGCTGAAGGTGTTTTGATTTGACATTTCCTAACGTTCTGGTTCACTGATTCCTCTATAGTTTACACACAGTTCTTTACTTCTGCTGTCAGCTGGCATAATAACCAAGTATTATTTAAAACACCTTCCATAAAACTTGCAATTTTCATGGTGTGTCACTCACTCACTGCACTGCTGTCTTTGTTTCACTACTTTCACCACGTCATCACTGATCCTTCTAGGTTCTTCTCATCACCTGTCCAAAACACAGTTTTCAGAAGTAAGCCTCCAACATGAATCCAACCTGTCCTCCTCCTTGTATGTGGTACGCTCCACAGTACCTGTGTCATCTCATCCCTTAACTTCTCGTAAGTCCCATGTATTCTCATATACAGGTTCCTGTAACTACTTTAAGCACTCCGTGATTCTCTGCAACCTGCTGAAAAAAACTGTTGGATGCTTCCTTTACTCATCTCACCTCATTCTGCATCTCCCATGCGTTAAATATCACCTGTATCACTCTGCGGTGACCAGTGCGTCACCACATCTTCTTGTTTCGCAAACAGTACTCCCCCTTTCCAGGTGCTGGTTCCGCAATGTTTCCACTCCATCTACAAATAGTAGTGTGGCAATGACCTGCATCATCCCATCTCCTGAGGCCAGGGATATGTCTTATCCTTTTCTGCCCCATAAAGTCACCTGCTACCCACAGCATTACATCTCGCCTACACTGTGCAACATGCTATACTTACAAAACACACATGTAAAACATAAATCTATGAGTACTCTTATCTTCTAGGTCTTAATGCATACAGACTTCTTATCACTGGTTCATCTACAACCTCTTGCCTGCACCTCCGTACCTTCTCTTTCACTTTGCCTTTCCAGTCTGACTTCCCAATTCCTGCGATAACTTCCGAATCTCCCCAAAATGGTTTCAAACATCTCGCATGTGTAACTCTCATCCTTGCTGGCAACTGAGTCTTGACATTCACTGGTGATGTAGTTTCCACAACGTGGTGTGGCCCTTGACACATTGCAAAAAATTTCTTCATTTTCCCCTCAGGAGTGAAAGAAGGTGATAACATTACCCACTGACCAACCTTGTATTGCGGCATCCTTGGTGTACAGCTTACTGTTTCAGCTTGCTTTTCCAGTGACCGTGTATTAACCATGGTGACAGCATCTTACGACCATATACTACCTCACACAGTGGCAATCCTGAATTTATGTGCTGCTTTGAGTTGTACGCTGAGACCACATACACTAATTAAACATCCCAACTGGTACACTATGCATTCACATGGTGTCCTAGTGCCTTCCCTATAGTTCTATGCACCCCTTCTGTTCTACCATTAGCTTGAGGCTGTAGAAGACTCGTTCACAATTTCTTCACACATAATAGCTTACAAAATTCCTTGAACAAATCAGTTAAGTTGGTTTCCTAATCTGCCACTGTCATTTCAGGTTCTCCGAACTTCAATATTCAATCGTTTACTAGGGCTCGTGCCACTGTTGCTGCCTTTTGGTTGGTCACTGTGACCATTTCCATGTAGCTTGCAAAATGGTCTATATTTGTGAGTACACATTTCTTCCCCACAGGTATATTGTTGGAGGACCTAAAACATCAATCCTGAGTAACTGACATGAAGCTAATACTTCAGGTAACCTCTACAATGGTACTCTCATCTGACACAAATCCACTATCTGTGCACACTGTATGCAATTCTGTACATATTTTGTCCACATCTGACTTCCTATTCTTCCACCAGTACCTCTCCGCTACTCTTCTGTTGGTAGACCTACATCTCCAATGACCTGATAACACGTGATCATGCACCTCCTGCAAACCTCTGTCACCCCCCAAGCTTCGCTGAGACTAACGTTCATGGTCCCAACATGATTTATCTGCACAGCAACCCATCCTGCACACAAAACTTTTGATTGTTTACTAGATTGTTCACATTCGTCATCTGTCTTCTGTGGTGCCTGTCACTCCTTAAGCTCATTACCACCTATTTGCAACACTTCTACTTTCTACTCAAATGGTCTGTGTTCCCATGTTTCTTTCTGGGTTTATATATGACCTCAAAATCTAACTCATTCAATCATACTGCCCAGCGTGGCAATCTACTGGATGGATCCCTCAACCCCAGAAGCCATCCCAATGCTGCACGATCCATTATCACTTGAAACTTTATCACATAAATATAACACTTGGAGCAGGTAATTCCATTGGTAAGGCTCCATATTTATTTTTCTGGTGTGGAGTAATTCCTCTCGGCTGAGTTCATCTGTCTTGATGCATAGGCTACAGGAGGCTCCATGCCATCTATTTTTTGAGACAACACATAACCAAGTACATGGTTGGACACATTGCAGAACAGACAATTCTTTATTCAAATCTGGAAACACTACGATCAGAGTTGGTGTCAAAGCTTCCTTCAGTTTCTCAAAAGCGTGTTGACAATCCTCTGACCAAACAAATTCTTTCATAAAATGCATCAATGGTCTGGCAACATCCACAAATCCCTTTATAAATTTTCTAAATAATCCATGATTCTAAAAAATGACTGTATTTCCTTCACTAATTCAAGCACCGAAAATTCATGTATACCTTCAAACAACCTCAGGGTCCATCTTAACACCTATACTTGCTTATCATGTGACCAAGGCATGACATGACACCTCTTGTAATGCAAATTTACCCTTCTCTGTACTTACTGTTAAATTTACAGCCCTCAATCTCAGGAATACTTCCCTTGCGTATTGAATATGCTAGACCGTATCACTTACAAAGATGATTGTCTCAATATCATCAAGATACACCATACATTGGCACGATTACAATCCATTAAGAAGTTCATCCAACATCCTCTGAAATGTTGCTGTTGCATCCTTTAATCTGAAAGGCATACTCCTCTATTGATAATGTATCCACAACAAAGAAAATGCTGTTTTTGGTCAATCCTCTAGAGTGACTTCTAGTTGATGGTAGCCACTCCTTAAGCCCACTGTCAAAAGAACATTTGCTCTGGCCTAAATAGTCTATGGTTCCTGTAATGATTGGCACAGGGTAGGCATCCATTACAGTCTTAGCATTCAGATGTTGATAATCACAACAAAACCTATATTTCCTTGATGCATCCACTGATTTCTTGCGCCCAATGACCATTCCTGACCTCCATGTGCTATTAATTTCCTCAATAATTCTATCCTTCAGCTGTTGACTGATAAATTCCTCCAGAATTGGGTGTAAGTACCTTGGGACTCTGTACGATTTATGGCAAACAGATGATTCATTTCCTGTTGGTAATCAGCACTTCATAATAAGTGTTGCTGGTAATGGTCCTCTCGGAAAAAACAAAGCCCCCAATACCAACTGTAACTCTTCCATCCATTCTTATCACTTCCTTTTAGATGCTTCACCTTCCTTGTAATGCAGTTTCAGTGGCATTTGGCACCTGCCCAAGGCCAACATCCCCTTTTTTCGACTCCTTCTCCTTCAGGATATTCAAGTTAGCAATCAACAACACCTTTGTTAACTTTAAATCCTCAACACTGAAATCATCCACAAATGCAAGTAGCATTTTCTCACCATTTGCCCCTTGTAGGCATACGACAATTCTTTTCACTAAGCAACCTGCCTGATCCAATACTTCAATTACTTCCAATGGTTCTGCCACAAACTGTGGTGTCACCACCAGACACCACACTTGCTAGGTGGTAGCCTTTAAATCTCCCGTGGTCCATTAGTATACGTCGGACCCCCGTGTCGCCACTGTCAGCGATAGCAGACCGAGCGCCACCACACGGCAGGTCTAGAGAGACGTACTAGCACTCGCCCCAGTTGTACAGCCGACTTTGCCAGAGAGGGATCACTGACAATTACGCTCTCATTTGCCAAGACGATAGTTAGCATAGCCTTCAGCTACGTCATTTGCTACGACCTAGCAAGGCGCCATAGCATTTGATATTATTTTATATTGTGGTTATAACATGTACCGCCAAGAGAGATGTTCTACAATTGTGGATTAAAGTTAAGTATTACATCAACTACGTACTTTATTTGCTACTATTAATTCCCTTAACCGTTTCAGACCTCACGCCAATCTGCGTGAGCTTAACGCGTGCCTTTCGGCTTCCTCTCTTTGTGACTTGGCTGTCTTGCCAAGTCACAACACAAACAACATCCCTATCAGTAAGTTAGACCTAACATTGACTCAAAGTGATTTCCTAGTACCCTTAGAAATACAATTGTGTGAGACAAGTCTTAGTGCAATTTCTTGCAATTTAAATGGTTCATCATATGCAATAGACTCACCTCATGACATTGCCACATTGGCAGCTGTTTGACCCAACTAAAACATTTTTCTATCAAACTCCACCATGTGCTGCTGAAAATTGATTTTGGCAAAATGCTGATGCAAGAAATCCAATCATAGAAACATATCATAGCCCTCACTCACACGTGGCACTATCTCTACACATTGTCTGAACTGAACTGTAGCCAAGAAAAATCTACATCCACCAAACTCAAGGGAGTGACATCTTCATCCTCCACTCCATGTAAACATTACCACAGTGGATTCCATTGCGTATGTTCCAGTAGGTCACCACTGGCAACTATCACATTTGCTCCTGTATCCAACAATATACTGCAATTCTTTTTCCCTACTATTCCCATGACTGCACAATCCACCTCTGCATATGATTTATTAGCATCTAGTATTACTTGGAATGGTGGTAGGTGGACCTTGGATTCCTTTTGGCATTTCACATCTGCTTCTTTGCCAGCCCCCTAACCACGAAACTACTGTTACCATTATGTTGGGCTCTGCCTCTACTTAAACTATCCCATGGCTGATGCCATTGCTTCCACACATGCCCTATCTGTCTGCACCTATAACACCTTATATTGGTGAAAAACATTGTCTGTCCAACTTGCAATTCATTTGGCATACCGGTTTCCTCGCATTCTACTGCTAACTAGACAACTGTTTGCAAATGAATCAGAACTCCTGTTTGTACTCTCCTTGATATTACCAAGTATCAATCGCCCTCTGCTCAGCCACCTGCAAAACTGGTTCATTCACCATGGTATTCATTGCCACCTCGATGAACAACCACTGATCTTCCTTATCATATCTGTACATTCTTTTACTGATTCTGCATGCTTCTTTGTTACCATGCTCAATTGTTCCCTGTAATGTCTGGCACTGCTTTGTTTTGTATAACTTTGAACTTATCCCTTTTCTAAATTCTTCAAATGTTCCAGCTCACTTGAGAGCCTCTATATAATGTGCATAAACTTTGCTTCCACCATTAATCTTAGTTTTGCTATTCTCAAAAGTTCCATGTCACATCATCCTTCCATCTCTGTCAAATTCTTAAGATTCTCCACAAATTCCTGCACTTCCTCAGTTGATTTACTAGAGAAAGCAGCAACTACACTTGCGGCTGACAAATCTATACTTTGCTCTGGTGACCGTGTCTCCAGTAGAACACATAACTCCATATTGTCTGCTGTCAATTGTGCTACCTTTTCCGTAACATGTGCTGCTTCTGGTTCCAATACACCTTGCATCTCTGATTCTGCCGAAGCCTTGCCCTTCTCAGCACTCATTTTGAAACATTAACAATTACAAGACAGACAAAATAAAATACATTAATTTAATTCTTGTATCTGATCATTAATTATTTCCATTCTCTGCACTGTCTAACTAAAGGGCCATAATGCTTACATGTAAAACACACTACCAACACATGGCGCTGAACCATCTTCTAAATTACAAAGAGTGCATCTAACAGGCCTCCATTTCCTCTAAAGTGGGACAAATCCAGTGACTCCTTACTTTTAACAAAATTCATCTTACAAACAGCATGGCTGTCAAGCTCCTTTTCTGAGAACAAGACATACTGTCAACAACAATTCAATTTCTTGATTCATTGTACCACAGGCTGTAGGTTCAGACTTTGTACAGAATGACGACATAAGTACTCTGACAACTAGTGAAGATGTCTGGAGTCAGCAAGCTGCAAGGGGCAGTTTACAGCACAATTTGCTACAGGCAGAAGCACTGTTGCTGTAGCATTCTGTGGCCTCCTGTGTATGTGTGTCATCTGGCAATGCTAACAGAGCGTGACATAGACTGAGTGATGATGCATTACACAACCACTTCTGCCATCAATGATCCTGGATTCCAGCAGTTATGACTGGCTATGTCCACATGCACAGCAGTGCATCTTGCATTCTTCATGCTGGGCAACAGGCAGTGGCAATTGACATAACAGCTGTTATCCACTGACTCATGATGACAACCGGCATTGCTTCCCAGGGCCAGATGGGTCTAATGTAGTCACAGCTCTATATCCTGTGATCTCAGGGCAGGCTGCCCTCATGCAGAGTCGATCTGTGGTCCTGGAACAGTACCTCAAGTCTCACAGCCGCTATGATGATAGAGCTGCGATACTACAAGTGACTTTAGTACAAAATTGCTAGGTATTTAGACATTTTTGGCCTGCACTTGCTTGGGCTTTGCTATGCCTTGTGACACTTATACTTAACACTTCCATGGTTGCTGATGTGGAAATGCTTCCAACTACTTCTGCTTAGGCACTTCTGCATAAACAATTTCCATACCTATCCAGGCCAGTTCACCTTGCAACATTGCGACAGCTATGGTATATTTTGTAAGGCATAAAATAACACCTTGAAGCACTAGAGATAGGATGTTCATACTCAGAGGACATGTACGCTGGTATGTTCTGCAGCAATGATTAGCATTTGAACCATGTCACCCCAAGGGTTCAAAGTCAATATCAGTATTGTGGCACAACACCACCAACTGGTAAAATGTGCCTGTTGCTCTTATCACTATAAACCAAAGGTAATAGATCTGTATGACTTGAGCAAATGTGCAGGATGCCTCACACATGTATGCAAAACTGTGCCATAAAATCAGTTGAAACAGACAGCATTACTGGCATGAGAGAATGTGATGCATCCATCCAAACAAATTGCTGCGCATATGGGACGAAGCATTTCAGTGTGCAACGGGTGTGTGCAGAATGGTTCATGGAAGGCTGTAGAACACAACGAGATGGGTCAAGTCCCACTACCCAGACCAATCCCCAATAAGATTGCCACCTCATCTGAAAGGCATTGCAGGAAAGATCTGCATCCTCCTCAGCTCTAGCACAACAGTGGAACACACTGTACACTGTCAGGGATGATAGTCCACTGCCATTCATTTAGGCATGGGTTATGTGCGCATCATCCACTTCTCCACCTACCTTTGACAAATGTGTTGAAACACTGTAGATGGCAATGGTGTATGGAATGACATCATCGAGGACATGAATGGCATTAGATAAGTGGCATCAGAGTGACTGAATTCACACATGACATACAGCACCGACTCAAGTCCTTATGGTGTGAGGTGCTACTGGGTAAGATCATAAATCATAGATGTTGTGTGTCCAGGGCACTGTGACCAGTGTGACCTACGTGAAAGACATCCTGCGACCCATAGCCATACCCTTTCCGCACAACACTCCAGACACCACTTTTCAGCAAGACAATGCATGAAAACATGATGTTCCATGAAGATATGGCTTCTTGGTGTCACAGAATGTCAACCTCATGCCCTGGCCTGCTGGATCACCAGACTTGTCACCAGTCGAAAATGTGTGGGATATGGTGAAACGATGGGCGCAGTGCTTGACCCAATGCCAACCACCACAGATGAACTTTGGAAGCAGGTGAATGCAGCATGGGTGACTATACCACAGGATGCCATTCATGCCTTATAGTGTTGATGGCATCATGGGTGGAATGAGTTATCAGAGCCTATGGCAGATCCTGAGCCTACAAGGTAACAGGACACATGCTGAACCGAAGAGACTGAAAAGCTAATCATTTCCGCAGATCATACTAATGTACATGTCTTGTGAATATGAACATCCTATCTTGAGTCATTCAAGGAGTTCTGTTTTTCTGAACAGGAGTGTACTTCCCAGTTTGTGTGTTTCTTGCCGAATATTGTTGGTGCACTATGCCTTCCACACCTAAAAATCTCTCCCATACACCCTGCCACCTGGTGATGAAGCTATCTTGACTAGGATGATGACTGTCTCACCAAGGCCTTCACCTCCTAGTCCATCCCAATGCTGCTCCCAATCCCAACCTCTTGCCATTGGGTTCATATCCCCGTGGAAGGCCCAGGTGCAAGACCTGCCCAATTCACCCATCCAGCACTTCCTATTCCAGTCCTGTCACAGGTTTATCCTACCCCATCAGTGGGAGGGCCACCTGTGAAAATGTAGTCATGTCATATAGCACCTCTACTGCAATCATTGCACAGCTTTTTATACTGAAATGACTACCAACCAACTGACCACTGCCAAACTGTAACCAAGAGTAAAGTGGAACACCCTGTGGCACACCCTGCAGCTGAATATAACACACTTGATTTCAGTAGCTGCTTCACAACCAGAACCATCCAGATGCTGCCCTCCACCATAAACTTTTCTGGACTGTGCACATGGGAGTTATCCTTAACACACATTCTCTGGTCCCAGATTTATACCAGCCTCACCCTATAGCACCCTACTGTCCCCGCACCCTCCTCCTAACAATTTCTGTCCCTCTGTCCCATCACCTCCTCCAATTCACATTTCCTCACCCTCATTGTGTGCTGATCCGTGCCAACACACCTGCCCAACTTTCCCCCTTTTCTGCTCCTCTCCTCTTCCATTCCCTGTCCCCCCCCCCCATCCCTCCCTCCTCTCTCCCCTTCAGCCTCCTGAGACATTGCACCTGGCAGCCTTCCTATGCGGCCACCTAGTCCCTGCAGGTTCTGCCAGACAGTGCTCTTCTCTCCCCCTACCTGTACCCTGCTATCCCTCCCCCTTCCCCACTCTGGATTGCTGCTTTCATCCAATGCATTAAAGCCAAACCTACCAGAAATAGCGGCCACATGTCTGTCAGGTGTGCTTGCTTGTGCAATGTGTGTGTGTGTGTGTGTGTGTGTGTGTGTGTGTGTGTGCGCGCGCGTGTGTTTTCTTTTCTGAAGAAGGCTTTGACCGAAAGCTAAATGCATAACAGTTTTTTCACTATTCCTGTTGGTAGTGCAGCTGAACATCTGCCACATTAGTTCAAAACATTAGAATCAGAACATTTTTTGCAATGTTGCCAATGATGAATGTGTGACAGAACACTGATTGATAGATGATCAGTTTGAATATTTTATTCCTCAAGATTATGCTGTTGGTAACACTATGTGTAGAAGTGAAGGAGAGAATAAAGATGACTAGGCCTAATATTTGTTAGAGATAGTGTAATGTTTTCTAACATAGATGATAACTCTTAATGTACTGTACTAGATGGAGAATTTAGTTGTATAAGACTTGCAAGAAGATGTCTCCTTTGGCGTGGTCAACTTTTTGAAATCATCTATACAGTTATGTAGGTTAAGATCCCAAATATCACACACTGCAGCCATTCACCCTGGTGGGCCCTCGTTTGCAAGTACTTGACAAAAAATATCAGAAGTTTGCTTGATGCTCAATAGCATTACAGAAATAGTATTATATGGACTGGTTGCATTGGGTAATGGATATGTATAAACTATTGGACATTTTCATTTGTTCTTTGTACCATTATTTTCCCACTTGGAATTTTTATGAAAGAGAATTAGTTACATTTAACTATTATAATATTCAATTATTTGAAAATGCCAATTTATCAGTTAAAATTGTAAGATGAAATAACCTATATATATCAACTGTGCAATGGTGTGAAAAACGTATTTTTTGTCACAAAGATGTGCATCCTTTTCACATGGTAATCATCATATAAACATTTAAAACATAGCCTAAATTCCTTTTGCACTATTGACAAAATAACGCAGATGAAGATTTAAATGAAAGAAGGGAGTGTAGGTAAAATGAAATTCAAGTAAAATGAGGAATAGAAATAATGAATGCAATGACATGGACCAAAAAATAGGATGATAAAATGAAAGAAATTAAATAGCAATTAACACACAAAAAGAATTCAAATCACATAAAGAAAGATTTCCAGTGGAAAAAGAATGTTAGAAAGAAAAATGAGAGGAATGAAGAAGCTGATATGATGATTAAACTGATGTGACACAGGAATGGAAATAAAGAATTATATTTAACTTAATTAATTGAACAAAAATAATAATCAAAGCCATCTCAATGAACATTTAGAAATAAACAAAAATTACCGCACCTGATCAGGTTGAATGCATACCTTTCTGCATGTGAAGGTCTCCTCACCCTTTCCATTACACCACACAACCAGTGTATGCAATAATACTTTTTTTAACGTCATTGAGAGTCAAGCAAAATTCCGATTTTTTTTTTCCCCCCCATCAATTACTCACAAATGAGGGCCCATGAGGCCAAATGGCTGAAGGGCGTAATACCTAGGATCTTAACCTACATCAACGCGTAGATGGTTTCAAAAAGTCGATCCAACTGCTGTGGACCTCCCCTTGTTAGTACAGAGAGTACCGTAATTGTTAATTCGTACAGATCTCCAGGTAGAGACGTAAATATAGTTCTTGAAAGATCTGAGCTGTTTATGAAAAAAATTTTGAAATTTAAAACAAAAGTCATTATCTACAGTGATTTCAAAATTGAAGTGACAAACAAAATGATGGGCATGTTACAAGAACCTTTTTTTAATACATTTAAATCTCTAAATTAGTTGTTGTGGTCTTCAGTCCAATGACTGGTTTAATGCAGCTCTCCATGTTACTCTATCCTGTGCAAGCCTCTTCCTCTCAAAATAACTACTGCATCCTACATCTTTCTGAATCTGCTTATTATACTCATTTCTTGGTCTACCTCTATGATTTTCACCCACACTTCTTTCCAATATGAAATTGGTGATCCCTTGATGTCACAGAATGTGTCATATCAGCCAATCTCTTCTTTCGGCCAAGTTGTGCCACAAATTTCTTGTCTCCCCAATTCTATTCAGTACTTCCTCATTAGTTAACTGACTGACCCATCTAATCTTCAGTATTCATCTGTAGCACCACATTTCAAAAGCCTCTACTCTCTCTTTACTTAAACTGTTTCACTTCCATACATTGAAATTCTTCAGAAAAGACTTCCTAATACTTAAATCTATATTCGATGTTAACAAATTTCTATTCTTGAGAAAGGCTTCTGTTGCCATTGCTAGTCTACATTTTATATCCTCTCTACTTTGTCCATCATCAGTTTTTGCTGCCCAAATGAAAAACCTCATCTACTACCTTAAGTGTTTCATTTCCGAATCTCATTCTCTTAGTATCCCCTGATATGATTTGCCTACATTTGCTTTTGTTGATCTTATGTCCTCTTTTCAAAACAACATCCATTCTGTTCAAATGCTTTTCCATGTACTTTGCTATCTCTGACAGAATTACAATGTCACTGGAAAACCTCAAAGTTTTACCTCTTCTCCCTGGACTTTAATTCCTACTCCAAATTTTTCTTTGGTTTCCTTTATGACATGTTCAATGTACACATTGAATAACATTGGGGATAGGCTACAACCCTGTCTCACTCCCTTCTCAACCACTGCTTCCCTTTCATGCCCTCAACTCTCATTACTGCCATCTGATTCCTGCACACATTGTAAATAACCTTTCGCTCCCTGTATTTTATCCCTGCTACCTTCAAAATTTGCTACCTTCAGAATTTCAAAGAGTGTACTCCAGTCAACACTGTTAAAAGCTTTCTCTAAGTCTACAAATGCTATAGATGTAGGTTTATCTTTCCATAAGCTATCTTATGAGCCACAGGTTCAGTATTGTCTCACAGGTTCCTACATTTCCCGAGAATCCAAACTGATCTTCTCTCCTACCAGTTTTTCCATTCTGCTGTAAAGAAGTATTGTTAATATCTAGCAATTGTGACTTATCAAACTAATAGTTCAGCAATTTTCACACATTTTTGGAATTGGAATTACCACATTCTTCCACAGAATGTCATCTACTCCCGGGGCCTAGTTCTGACTTGGATCTTCCAGAGCTTTGTCAAATTCTTCTTGCAGTATCACATCTCCCATCTCATCTTCATCTACATCCACTTCCCTCTCTATAATATTGGTTTCAAGTTCATCCCTCTTATATAGACCCTCTATATACTCCTTCCACCTTTCAGGTTTCCCTTCTTAGCTTAGGACTGGTTTACTATTTGAGCTCTTGACATTCATACAGCTGCCTCTCTTTTTCCCAAAGGCCTCTTTAATTTTCCCGTAGGCAGTATCTATCCTTCTCCTCATGAAATATTCTTCTAAATCCTTACATTTGTCCTCTAGCCATTCCTGTGTAGCAGTTTTGCATTCCCTGTCAATCTCATTTTTTTGATGTTTGTATTCCCTTTTGCCTGCTTCATTCGCTGCATTTTTAAATTTTCTCCTTTCATCGATTAAATTCAATATCTCTTGTGTTATCCAAGGATTCCTACTAGGCCTTTCGTTTTTACCTGTTTGATCCTCTGCTGCCTTCACTATATCATCTCTTACAGCTACCCATCCATCTCCTACTGTTTTCCTTTCCCTTGTTCCTGTCAAACATTGCTTGATGCTGCCTCTGAAGGTCTCAACAATCTCTGGTTCTTTCAACCTACTTAGGTACCATCTCCTTAATTTCCCACCTTTTCCCAATTTCTTCAGTGTTTATCTACAGTTCATAACCAATAAATTGTGGTCAGAGTCAACATTTGCCCCTGGAAATGTCTTACAATTTAAAATATGATTCCTAAAGCTCTGTCTAACGATTATATAATCAATCTGAAACTTTTTGGTGTCTCCCGGTCTCTTCCACATATACAACCTTCTTTCATGATTCTTAAATCAAGTGTTAGTGATGATTAAATTATGCTCCGTGCAAAAATCTACCAGGCGGCTTCTTCCTTCATTCCTTTTCCCCGATCTTTATTCACCTGATATTTTTCCTTCAGTTCCTTTTCCTACTATCAAATTCCAGTCCCTCATCACAATTAAATTTTCATCTCCTTTAACTATTTGAATAATTTCTTTTATCTCATTGTACATTTCTTCAATCTCTTTCATCATCTGTGGACTAATTGGCATGTAAACTTCTACCACTGTGATAGGCATGGGCTTATGTGTCTATCTTGGCTATGACAATCTGTTCATTATGCTGTTCATAGTAGTTTATCCGTATTTCTATATTTTTACTCATTACTAAAACCACCCCTGCATTACCACAATTTGTATTTATAACCCTATATTCACCTGACCAGTAGTCCTGTTCCTCCTGCCACCTAACTTCACTAATTATCACTATATCTAACTTCAAGCTACCCTTTCCCCATTTTAAATTTTCTAACTTACCTGCCCGATTGAGGGACCTATCACTCCATAGTTCGATCTATAGAACATCAGTTTTGTTTCTCCTGATGACGACATCCTCCTGAGTAGTGCCCACCTGGAGATCCAAATAGGGGATTATTTTACTTCTGAAATATTTTACCCAAGAGGACATCATCATCATTTAACCATACAGTAAAGCTGCCTGTTCTCGGGAAACATTGCTGCTGTAATTTCCCCTTGCTTTCAGCCGTTTGCAGTACCAGCACAGCAACACTATTTTGGTTGATGTTACAAGGCCACATCAGTCAATCATCTAGACATTTGCCCCTGGAACTACTGTAAAGGCTACTGCTCCTCTGCAGGCCTCTCAACATACAGCCTTCTGTTGTGGTTGTACCTATAGTACAGCTATCTGTATTGCAGACAGAGACAGGCCACCCCACCGATGGCAAGGTCCATTATCCTAAATTTACATTGTACAAATTTCTGTATCACATGGAGTAATGCCTGCTCGGATAATATTACAGTTAATTTTGCTAGAGATGTGTATGATGTCAGACTTGTTAGTGGTGTAATAGCAGACTTTTAATATTAACATTCTGCTGTGATTGTCTAATTCAAATACATAAGCCAGAATTATGTCTAATGCTACATGACCAGAAAGATGAATATATTAATGTATTGCCAGATTAGCTGATGTTAGCTGGATCTCTGTATACAACTCACAACATGGGAAGTGTGCTGAGATAACAGTGTTTCATAATTTCCTGAAAAAACTCAATGATTTATGGTACTCTTGTTCATCATTAATCCAAAATTAGCCCTAAGCATAAACACAAAAAGAAACAGCTAAAATGGTGTACAGATGTGGTGGCTCACATTAACGAAGAGATGCTCAGACTGTACAGAACACACAAAAACTTTGTAAAAAGGGCCTGAGCTGGATGATACTTCTTATAGAGATTATTTTCAATGTAAAAAGAACTACAAAGACAAACAGATCCTGGCCAAAAAAACTTGCACGTGAACGATACATAGAAAGAGCTCCCAACAAATGTAAAGTGACACAGGATATCATCAATGAATAAAAGTCCCAAACCCACACAAAGGATGCAGTGTTGGACCCTGAAGAAGTAAATGATTACTTTCTAACGTCATTGAGTGAGCTGAAAAACAAAATTAATCAAAATGGCACTATTCCTTTAGATCTTCTTGATTCTGAGTCAAGGCTCGCAAACTCCAGGTGTATGGACTGTTATAACTTATCCAACTACGTAATCAAAAACATAATACATCTCATCTGCCAGTCTCTTTCTATCACCTTTAATGTATGTTTAGAATCTTGAGTTTTCCTTGATGCACTCAAAAGTGCTAAAGTGCTAGTAGTTGCCAGTCTTTAAAAAGAGAAATAAGGATCTGCCCCCAAACCACCAACCAATTTCTACTTTCCCAATTTTCTCCAAAGTTTTCGAGAATCTAATGTACAACCAGCTAAATAACTATTTCAGAAAGCATGATTCTCCAACAGACAATTTGGATTCCAACACGGCAAAAATACCACTACTGCTATCACTAAAGTTATTAGCCAGGTGTCAACTGCATTTGAATGTAAGGATCTAGTATCAGTTGTGCTTTGTGATCTCAAGACAAGCCTTCAGATGTATACTGTTTTAACACCTTACTTGTAAAACTGGGATATTATGGCAAACACAACCTGCTTTTAGCTGTGATCAAGTTGTATCTAAGCAAGAGGAGACAGTGTGTATCAATTAATAATAGATGCTCCTCTTTGAGGGAAGTTTGGAACCATGTAGGAGCAGGTTCAGCAGTGTGTTACACAGATGACACTGGTCAGTACCCACCATGATGTAACAGAGATGCATAGGCAACAAACGAAAAATTAGAGCTCACAATGAATTGTTCTTTTTTTTCTCCCCCCCCCCCCCCCCCCTTTCAAGGAACTCAGATGCATAGGCAACAAACAAAAAATTAGAGCTCACAATGAATTGTTCTTTTTTTTTCCCCCTTCAAAGAACTCCTTTGTAATCCTAATAAAACACAGGAGCTAATTTTGGGTTTGGCTATAGTCATGGGAAGTAAATCAGTAAAATTCTTAGACTTTCACACTGATTTGAAATTAAACTGGGAGGAACATACTGTATTAGCCATGTCTGCAAGTATCATCATGATGATCATCATCATCAAATCTGTGACCGAGGACCCTGTAGATCATGTGCTGACCTCACAATGCTCCTCCATAGATGGAGACCTTGTGCACTTTGGATCCAGTTGTCATGGACTCCAAGCTGGCAGAGGTATTTCTGTAGCTCATCCTCCCATCACTTCCTGGGTCTTCTGATTGGACAGGTACCATCAGGTCTTCCCATGAGTATGGCTTTTGCCTGAGAGGTGTCTGGTCTCCTAGCAATGTGGCCTGCCAAGCTTATTCTCCGCACTTTCAGTTTTTGAACTATGTTCAGTTGCCTCATCAGCTCATACAGTTCTTGGTTTTTTTCTATGTCTCCACAAGCTCCCTTCCTGGACAGGTCCAAAGCATATTTCCTACAGCATACTGCTATGGGGGCACTCCTGCTACGTCAATGAAATTCTGAAAATTATTTTAAAAAATCTGAATACTCATTACAGTTAAACCTAAGGAACAGTGCTATCCCAGATATTAACATTTATTAGTACATAAATCTACTCAGTCTTGCTTATGTCAAAAGCAACTTAAATGAGTTCGACACCAGAGAAACTATACACCCTCACAACACCAGAGGCAAACTGAACCTTGATATACCGAGGCACCCACAAGGACTGCAAACTCGTGCAAAATAACAT
The DNA here is from genome assembly GCF_021461395.2 of Schistocerca americana. Classification (NCBI taxonomy): domain Eukaryota; kingdom Metazoa; phylum Arthropoda; class Insecta; order Orthoptera; family Acrididae; genus Schistocerca; species Schistocerca americana. Next base: position 592,453,174 of record NC_060121.1, on the reverse strand, counting down.
GCTTAAAATTTTTTAATAAACTTCCAATATCCACTTGGACGCTGTCCTACAATATTTTCAACATTAAGATATATGACTGGTTACTCAAAGACCCATTTTACAAGATAGACGAACTACTTGAAATAAACATGATTAACATTAGTACTTACAGATATTTCTGAAAGATATGGAACTACATTGTAAAAACTCCCCTCTGAAAATTATTCTTAATTGTATATTTAATGTTCAAACCTATTCTGTTGTAAGTGATTGGTGGTGAATAAACTGAATATTGAATTTTCTTCCAAATCATATAGTGTGTTTTTAACTTGGGAACTGGGACATTAAAGAACTGTATAAACATTTCATTGTTATATTTACATGAATCGAGATGCCTAGATGAATATAAAACGGAAAAGATGTAGGGGAGGGGGTTGGAAGGGGGGAAAACGAGGTTATTACACCCTCCCCTCACCCCCCCCCCCCACCCCCAGTACTGTGTGATGCCTAGAACAGACATTACTACCTATATGTCGACAGCTGCTTTCACCCATCACTCGGATTTATGAGTCCCAAATGGTCTGAGGCAGTGACTGTTGAGAGTGTCTCACCAACACTCTTGGTGATACAGGCGAGTTGTATATCAAGGCTACAACATTTGAGTAATTTTCTCAATTTATAGTGCTTCAAAATGCAGGGAGGGCTCATGGTGTTGTTCACGAAATGAAAATATGACCTAAACATACCCCTCCACTGTTTTGTTACAATAATTTCTTCCCTGTGACTGCCATTGTTGCAGAATTATACCGTTGTATTCTTAAAGTGACCTTGATGTTCGATGAGATCATGACACCATATCTACTGTGATCTCCACACACTAGTACACGATGCATGTCAATGTTATTCTCACTCCCTCCCCATCAGAGGGCAAATACAATGGGTAATAGTTCCGAACCAGGATTCATCTGATATCAGTGGCTCTGTCTGTTGCAATGATCCTAATGCCCCAAGATTCAATTTTCACCTAACAATTGAAAATCTAGGATGGAATAACAACAATATGGATATGATACAATGCTACTCATCACTGTCTACGATTCAATGCCTCCCCTATGTAGTGAGTATCAAACACATCTACCTCATAAATCACTGAGTCACTTATATTTTTCCAAGATACAGCATACAATCAGTCATCATTGGGTCATGGAAACTGACACTTACCCTCAGAAGTCTTGTCACCATGTAACCTTTAGAGTTGCTGGATGGTTTTCAACCAAAATAGGACGACAAGAACAAAGAGGACCAATCCACATGTGTGGAAACCAACAAAAAATTAAGCTTCATGTTAAGCTTCAAGGATAACACCACTCAATATGTAACAATATTATGAAAAGGGAGTTTGCTACTCACTGTATAGTGGAGATGCTAAGGCACTGATAGGCATATTATGTTCAATACATCATTGGAATCTGGCATAATGGTGGGTGTCAGTGAAATGCACTGCCCGGGGTTTCAAGCATGGAGTGTGACATCGTGTATTATGGTATGTTTCCAGGGAGAAGTTTGGTTTCCTAGCATTAATAGGACCTGTAGCATCTGTGTAAGAGTATCAAAGCAGTCCCAGTTTTGTGTATCTCCTATGATCTTCATGATGTGCATGTACAGCTGTTCCTCTAACTACACAATCTCTCTTCAGTGTGACGTCACTCTTTTTGGCACTTAATAGTACTTACATCTTGATGTGTCTTAAGTAGAAAAACAATCCTTTCATCTCAATTATGCCTTAAACAATGTCTTGCATACATCTTCCAACACCATAGTTCATTCTACATGGCAGCACCATAAAACAACTAACTGATACTGCCCCCGACAATCTCCTGTCTTCAGAGCCTACATACTGACTGCAACAGTTTACCTTTATAAGTAAAATCAGGACAGGCTGCTTTTCAGTGCCCACTTAAAACTGTAATATATTGATGAATTTGGAAACTTCACTGTTTCCAAGTAATTATCAAGCAGAGTATAGAGCTCACACCTTCTATCGCATACCTTGTAACCACAGGATACAATCTGCATCCCTTAACCAGGATGTGTGGAGATGTGAATGTGCTTTCAAGGCCAATAAGAGATGTTAAAGTAGAATTATGCACTCACATTATGAGGAAGTGAAGAAAACATTTACCTTAATAGATCACTGAGTTGTTGTTCACTGCAGTCAACAAGAAGGCCAAGATGAATGAGGTTAAGCAATCTGGTGCGACCAAGAAAGTTTGGATCTGCTGATGAACGGAGGTCCGAATTACCAACACGTTTGTGCCCTTTGTACATTCCTCGAGCACCACAGATCTTCCTTAGCAATCTTTTTCGCTCTTTCAGTAAGACTTCTGATCCACAACCCCTGTAAACAAATGACATAACATGAAAATTCATTACAAATATTTTCTGGCTGGCTGGTGAGGATGAACGAATTGTTACTGCAATTATGAACACCACTTCTCTACTGTTAGATGTTTCATAACAAGAAAAATGATGACATGATGATACAATGCAATGATGACAAAAAAAAGACAACCAAGATATTTTACATACAGTTCATGATCAAAACAGATTTCAGAATTTCAGTTTTTTAATGTGTGTTACTAAACGAAATGTAACAGGCCACTCATCGCATTTAGTAATCTTCTCACATGTTCCAAAACACACCACTGAAAACCATCATGCTCTGCACAATATTACTTTTACAACATGTTTGACATGACCTCATTCACCAAGAGCAAATCAGCCAAAGATGTTACATGACATATACTGCTCATATTGCAAACAAAAGCAGCTTACACCTGTTTCACTAATAACTTATTTTTAATTTATTATTTCATATTGTTTCAATAATCAATATCAAAACTGACACTTGCAAATTTAATTTTAATATCAAAAACATCCAAATAAATTAATTACTGCAGCAAGTTATTGAAAAAAGAGCCTTCCCAATACATCTAATTAACTTTGTAAAGGATTTTACAAAGAGACAAAAACTATAATCAAAGAAGGAGATAGCTTCTGTAAACGATTAACAACAACACAAGGAGTTACACAATGATGTGGCCTGTCTCTAATTCTTTTCAACATCTACATATGTGACTTAGTCAGGGCTTGGAAATAAGATATCATCTATGGCATAATGATCAACAGACAAATGTTTTAATACTCTGCTATACACAGATGATCAAATAATAATTCAAGAAATGAAAATAATCTTCAGAGAACTGCCAATCAGTTTAGTTTCTTGGCTTCTAAATATAACATGAACATCTGAATTATGAAAATAAAGATTATGGCATTTAGGGAAAATCTCCTACAAGATCTTAAAGTGGAGTAAATAATGTTAAAGTGGAACAGGTAATACACTTTCAGTACCTCATCTGTGACATAGGATAAAATAAGATCTTAAAATTTAACACAATCTGTGGAACAGTTAAAAGTACTGAACAAAAAAAATTGAGGGAGGGAGGGGGAGGGGGGCATAAGAGACACAGATCAAGTTTTATGTCATTGCAGTACCTACTATTTCCTTTGGATCTGAAACCTGAGTGCCCAGCCAAAAAGGATGTGACTAGGATCCAGGCTGTGGAAATGAGATTTCACTATAGAGTTTAAAGGTGTCCCAGAGAAGATTACTTCAGAAATGAAGACAATAAGAATGAATTATTAGCTGATTTGATGCACAGCAAAAATAGATCGAAACATAAATACAGATCTAAACAGAAACAGACTGCGGAAACATGTAGATAGGTTGGATAGGATGTATGAATATAGACTTTCATAATAAATTCTTCATTACAAATGTAGGGACAAGACAGAAGACCACAGAAGATATAGCTGGACCTCATTGACCGGAACAGGTGAAATCACCTAATCCATGAAGGGAGAAGGAGAAGGAGAAGGAGGAGGAGGAGGAGGAGGAGGCTCCGAAGAAGAACAAGAATTAATTACATACAAAATGACACTTTTCAAATTATTTTTGAACCAACATGATTCAAGTACAGATGTCACTTGACGATATATCTCACTTAGATTCATGCCTATACTTTGTTTAGATGTCATTTAAGTTATAAATTGTGGATTTAAAAAGAAATTATATATGAAGCTTCATTGGATTGCCATGTGAATTAAGTAAGTGTATCATGTTGTTTACTAAACAGTGAGAGCACAGTTCAATTAAAAAGAAGAGCATGTTCTCTCAATTAATCCCTGTGGAGCCCCACAGGTATGCCATCTGGTCCAGTTGCTTTTCCAAAGTTGAGCAGTTTTAGCCAATTTTCTATTCTGTGATCAGCTATCTCACTATCTATCATTCCAGCTTTTGTGTAGTGGTTGAAAGGAGGGAGTCCATTACGATTTTCTGCAGCGAAACAATTTCAGAAGAGCAAATTGTATTCAGTCTTCTTTCTGCCAACTTCTGTTTCAGTGCTAGTATAGCCACTGAGCAACTGGAAAGATGATTTCAACCTGCTTACGGACATTACATAGGATGGTTTGTTTGTAAAAATTATATTTTCAAATTCACTGAACATTTCTTGTATTGCTTTCCTTATGCTCTTTCTGGCTTCATTCATCTTTTGTTTGTTTACTAAATGGAAGACGAAGCTCGCTCTATTTTTGCAGCAACTCGAACCTTGGTAGGTCTTTTCCATCCCTCATGACTTTGGTTGGGACATACTTGTCTACCTGTTTATCCCATTTATCTATTAGTGCTCCACATCTTTATCCTCAGAGTTTGTAATGTTGGCTACTTAAATAATCTGAACTTTATATCCTGTAACTTCTGCGATAAAAATATTTTCCTACTTTTTTTAACAATCCTTGCACTACTTGATGCTATGACAGCCTTATGATCACTGATTCCCTCCTTGATGTTTAATGATTCCAAATGTAAGAGTCTGCTTGAAGTAACTGTCAGGCAAGATATTCAGAACGATCTCACATGAATCCCTGTCTCTGTCACAAGTTTTAATGGCACTGTCACAAGTTTTAATGGCATGACTCTTACCATTTTATAGCTGACAAAACTGTCACAGATGTTCTCTTTCCACTATTTGTTAACCTACATTAATCTAGGCTCAAATCTTCCTCTATTACAGCTCATCCATTTAATAGTTACTGCTATTAATGGGTGATGATGACACTGTCTTTTCAAGGCATGCACATGAAAGCAAGAATCTGTATTAAAGCCCCAACAGGTAAAAATTTTAATTTGTCATTAAGTTTTAATGATCTATCTTTCAATTAGGACCATGGCAAAGGTAAAGTAAAACAAAAGCAGAATAATTACATATTTTAAAATGTTTCAGTAATTCAAGGCACATCCTTCAAATAATGGCATCTTAAAGTTATCTGTTGCAATGATGTTGAAACCTGTGTGGATAATCAAGTGCATTAAAGAGCCCACTTCTAAGGCACAGGGAGGCATGCTGGCCCCAGATCAAATCTGCCCAGTGGGTTCATGACTGTTCCAACTACAAACACAAGGAAACACATAGCCATAAGAGAGATACAGTTTACTGGGTCATGGAATACAATGAGAATGATTTACTTGTCTCAAACAGATTTAACAACTGAGGTCCTGGAAGCCCATGCACGCCCTTTAAAAATGCTATCTGAATCAGGTGGCTTACCACACGACTCCCTCAGAGCTTCTGGCGATAGAGATCCAGTTCCCATTCCCACTGATAGTGGCGCATGCTCAGTGCAGTGGGAGCGCCAGCACTGGCACCAGCTGCAGGAAGCAAACCAGTCGTCAGTGCTGACACATCCCTCACCACTGGGGTATGTGGAAATGGCCAGGCCTGCTCGACCCCTAGAGTGACCAGGGCCAACAAAGAGTATAATCGACTCATGGCCCAAGGAAGGACACCTGTGCCCATCCAGGAACGCAAATGATTTTGATGGCATATCATGAGCCAACCTTCGGTGCATACCATGAAGATGTGGTGATCGCACTGACTCCGAATGATGGCCAGAATCCAGTGAGAATGCCACTCAAATGCTCTGACCCAAACTGGAGTGACAGGTGCGAACATTGGCAAAATTGACATCACTTGCGGACACATGCCTGGGACCAAGAGGCTGAGCAGTGTTCACAAGTGACAGCTGTGCAGGAGCTCAATGGGATCCTTAACTCCTATTGGCATCATTCTGTACGAGCTAAATAAAAACGTGAGAGCCTTCATGACTGGGGAATATTCTACGTGTTTGTACATCAGTGCCTTAAACATTTAGACAAGACATTCTGTCTCATCGTTTGACTGTGGATGGAAGGGAGACACCGCTGTGTGTATAAAAGTCCATTAAAGATTGTTCCACAGACAATAAGTTCGACAGAGCCTCGACAGTCACTATCACAGATGGAACATAAATGCCATACAGGAAAACGAGAAAAAGCATCTATTGCCAATAACCAGAAAGTATCTAAAAAAAGGATCAGCAAAATCAATGTGGACTCTTTTTCCAAATCTGTGCACGAGCTGGTGGGAAAAAACAGTGTGCAGTGTCACCTGCTGGCCCAAATACTTGCGGCAAGTGTCTGGGCAAAATACGTGGCAGTGTGCCAACAGTTTTGAGCAAGAGATCCCCCAGCAGTGCTGATGTAATAAGTGGGCACCTCCCACAGCAGAGCCACTGGAACCATGACATACAGAGTAAACCCTTCTGCCAACAGGTAAATAATGCCATCCAATACAGAAAGATGATGGCATAACACACAAAAATTCTAAGGCAGATGCAATGCCTGATCTGGCAGAAGGTCATGTCACCCACGGTTTATCACATGTATGACTTGCTGGAGCACCGGATCTGGCACCATAGTACACGCAATGTGGGAACTTGTGATGGGGAAGCAGGGGACAGAGTAGAGATTGACATACTGCTGCTATGTGACCTTTTTTTACATTTTTAGCAAGAGGCCCGCTGCTTGGGGCCGGCCACCCTCTCATGCTGTACAAAACAAGAGGGGCATGAAGGAAGTAGCATTCACTGTGCCTGTTGCTGATGACGGATTTGTGCTGGCATGGTTGGCTTGTTTGTACTGTGACTACCTCCTCTTCTACTAGAACAATAGGCTTCATGTATTGGGGCTGCAAGCTGTCAACATCAGCCCAAGACTCGTAATTGGTGGGCCGCAGCGTGAGAGATATCAAACTATTTCTAATATAGGGTCCTCAAACTGAAAGGCATGCTGATGCACCTCGTTATCTGGAGCTGAACAGATGATTGCACTTCTGAGCATGATGTCCACATAAGCTCCTGAGATTTAGCTGACACATAACTGATACCGTGGTTGCACAAGCTTTATTGCTGCAGCCATTTGTGACACTGGTAGAACTCAACAAATTCAACACACACACAGGGACTGTATGCATACATTTGTGGTGTAGGAGAAAGCAAACAACACACAGCATCCAAAGAAATCAATGCTGAGTCTTGTAGAGGAGCTAACTGGTACAGAAGTGAGAGATGTGGGAGTGTACTCATGGCCATGATAAGAAAAGAGCCTTACAGAACTCCATGTTGAGTTGACCACCCAGAACACCACTTCACCACTTCCCATATGTATCCCAGTGTACTGTAGATTCATCATAAATGGTGGTGGTGGTGCGGGGGGGGGGGGGGGGGGGGGGGCGGGATGGTAGAGGGTGATCAACCAGTGACTGAGCCTGGGTGACATGGCCATATGTTGCACCAGTGTATGGAGTGAAGCCTCTTTGGAAGAGGCCAAATAACGAAACACACAAAAATTCACCCCTCAACATCACCCCACCTGTGTTCCAACTAGGAACACAAGGACACACAAAGCCATGAAAGAGACAAAATTTATTATGTCACAGGGTGACATCAATAAGAATACAAAAAGAACCATTTACACATCTTGAACACATTTAACAACTGAGGGTCTGGAGCCTGTGTATGCCCTTATAAAAATTCAATCCCTGACAAGTGTTGCTGTGCATGCACAGCAGACTTATGATGGTAGGTAATCAGGCTGACCCTGCTGGTCACCTCAGCAGTTGGGAGAATGACATTTAATGGCAGTGTCCATTTCACTTGGACGGGAATATTGGTGTCATCATAGTATGAAGGCTTTCACGACCGGATGACATATCTTCTGGTAAACCTTGCGGGATGTAAGGTCGTGGTCCATGAAACTCTTCAGCTCCTAACGTTTCGTCCAGTGCTTCGCTGGACATCTTCAGAGGGGTGTTTCTCCTCCGGTGAGTCTTGCCGGCAAGACTCACCGGAGGAGAAACACCCCTCTGAAGATGTCCAGCGAAGCACTGGACGAAACGTTAGGAGCTGAAGAGTTTCATGGACCACGACCTTACATCCCGCAAGGTTTACCAGAAGATATTGGTGTCATGCTGAGAAAGAATATCACAAAAATTCTAATAAGTTTTACACCCTACCAGTCACACTAATACTTTATGTTGGTAAATTATTTTTCTGTGGTGGTATTAATAAGATTATTTTTCTCACCTTCATTTTTTCCCATATTTAATTATATTCCAGTAACTGCAATACCATTACAAAATTAACATTGGCTCATTTGGCTAATTAATAATAAACAGAGTTTCACAAAAAGAATGTCGCCTTCCCTCCACAGATTACAACATGAGTTCACTAAGCACCAACATAACACTCACATGTTGATTTAATCTGCTGGTAACAAACCTAGCAGCACACTTCTGAATTGCTTCAGTGTCTTCCTTTAATCTGATCTGGTGTGGATTCAAAAAATGAGTTGTGCAAGTATTTTATAGATGGTCTCCTTTCTAGATAATACACTTTCCTAAAACTCTCCCACTAAACTGAAGTCAACTATTCGCCTTCCCTACAACTATCCTCACACACTCATTCTGTTTCAAATTATTTTGCAACATTACACCTAGATAGTTAATAATTGTGACGTTGCCAAGCAGTACACTGCTAATACCATACTCAAACATTACAGGATTGTTTTTCTTCTGTTCAGCAGTAGTAACTTACATTTTTCTACATTTAGAGCAAGCTGCCATTTGTCAACCAAATAGAAATACTGTCCAGGTCATCCTATATCCTAGAAATAAAAATTCTGTCTAAGAATAGAAATAGAATAGAAACAGAAGAAAGTAGAAATTCTGTCTAAGTCATCCTATATCGTGTGTGTGTGTGTGTGTGTGTGTGTGTGTGTGTGTGTGTGTATTTTTGACAAAGGCCTTGCTGGCTGAAAGTTTATTGTGTGACAAGACTTTTTTATCCTTTTCATAATACTGTTACAGTCCATTCCAGATTTTCCATTGTTTGATAGATCCTTCTACAGGCACTCATTGACAATGCTTTCCCATGTACTACAGTGTCATGAGAAAAGGGTTGCAGATTGCTGCTCACCCTATCCATCAGATCATTTATGAATGTAGAGAGCAAGAGTGGTCCTATCACACTTCCCGGGGTATTCCTAAAGTTACCCTTGTCTCTGATTTAACACTCACCATCCAGGACAAAAAACTGGGTTCTATTACTTAAAAAGTCTCTGAATGACTTACTTATCTGGAAACCTATTCCATATACTCAGACCTTTGTTAACAGTCTGTAGTGGGGCACTGGGTCAGACGCTTTCCAGACATCTAGGAATACAAAATTTGCATGTCGCCCTTCATTAATGATTCACTGGATATTATGTCACAAAAAGAGGAAGGCAAGTTAAGCAGGGTAATAATTTCTAAATACATGCTGAATTGTGGACAGAAGGTTTTCTGTCTCAAGGATTTGATTATATTCAAACTCAGAAAATTTTCAAGAACTATGCAGGAAACCAATGTTAAGTTAATGGTCTGTAATTTTGTGGGTCCATTCTTTTATTCTCCTTTTTATATATATATATATATATATATATATATATATATATATATATATATATATATATATGAGTCACCTGCATTTTTTTTATAGTTGCTGGAGCTTTGCACTAGATGAGAGAATCGTGATAAATATGAGCTAGGTAGGTCACCAATCTACATAAAACTGACCTGGTTCCTTTCTAGACTTGGTGACTCACTTGATTTCAGTTCTCTCCTCCACTTCTCAACACCAGGGATGCATATTTCTATGCCCTCAATAAGGGAGCCTGTGCGACAGTCAAATGATGGTATGTGTGTATGGTCCTCCTGCATGAATAATTTTTAAATGTGAAATTTAAGACTTTAGCTTTCATTTTGCTGTCTTCTATTGCCACGGAAGACTGGTCAATGAGTGACTGGATAGCAGTCTTTGACCTTCTTATTGATTTTCCATAGGACCAGAATTTTCTTTGGTTCTCCACAAGATCCTTGGATAAGGTATGACAGTGAAATTTGTACACTTCGTGCAGCGATCTTTTCACACACACACAAGAATTATTGCTAAATTTTGTTTGCCAACATGTTTTCTTCCTTAGCCTTTTCCAAAATTGTTATTAATCACATTGGAACTAACTCAGTACATACTTCTCCAGATCATGATTTACAATCAGTTCAAATCCTGGCTATAATTCCTCTATGTCCATCATACTGGAACTACATTATGTCCATTCACTGTACAAGTTAAAAGCTAACTGCTTAACTGCTCTTTCCAGCCTAACTGCTATCCTAGCTTTCTTAGCAGATTTATTAACTTTAGTAACCATAATCACTATGATGGTACTCAATAAAGTGACATCTGTTTGTAGCTACAAGATATAAAATATTTTCGTATTCTGCGGGTTGTCGAACAAACTCCACACCACAGATTTTGGAAAACATGTTCAGGGCTACATCATAAGCCTGTCTGTCTGAACCAACTGCAATGAATACATAGACGACCCAGTATATATTGAGATCTCCAGCTAATATTGCATGACTGGAGTACTTCTGCACTACAGAGCTTAGTCTGTCTTCGAATGATTCTACAACCACTGCAGCAGAATTGGATGGTCAGTAAAATCATCCGATGATTAACTTGAATTCACTTGGGCTGGTTACTTGTATCCAGATAACTTCACAGTTAAGACTCAATTTAAACCTCTATAGAAACAGTATTTTTGTCAACTGCAGTGAACACTGTGCCTCCAATCACGTCTAACCTCTCTTTCAGCTATACATTCTGTGCCTCGTTAAATATTTCAGAGCTTTCTACTTCAAGTTTCATCCAGCTCTTGGTTCCGAGAATAATTTGAGCGGACAAATTTTCTGGAGGTTAGTAAATACAGTAACTTTGTTATGAATGCTTTGGCAATTTACTTTAAAATTTTGGCAGTAAAAGTGCCTTTACTTTGTACATGATCTGATTTTGCTTTCTTCATATCGACCAATGAGCACTCATGAGAGGATCTCAATCTGTCACCTGGCATAAAAAACCCTCATGTGCACTGAACAAGTATTCTGCTACCGGAGTTATCCTTTCCTGTACCCAGGACCTCACAGAATGATCAAAACTATTGAGTAAGATGGTTACAAAAGACATATTATCACTGAATATGTAACAGAGTCAAAATAACTAAACTGGGTGGTTTCCACCATATGCTGATAGCAATATTAAAATCGAACTGTGTTAAAATTGCTACAATGACTTACAATAGAAGACAGCATGCCAGCACTTGCACAAAGTTGTATCTCCATTGGGCAGAAAAACAGTGACTGACTAACAATGCAAATAATGGTGAAGCAATGTATACAAATAACAGAAACAGTAATTGTGATTAAACAGAATGATCATGACTAATGAATAGAAGCAGTTACAAAAAACTTATTGGCACTGCATCTCTAAAAGAATTAAAAGACCTTAAATGAGTAGTTCCAGTTGTGTGTTGCTAACAAATTAAAAGCGAGTTGCATTAAACTTGTTACAGTTCTGTACAATAAAAGAACAAATGCCAGTTCTTACACAAAGTCGTATTGTCATCAAACAAACGAAACACTGAGTGACTGATTACACAAATGATTATTAAGTAATTATACACACATCAAAAAAAGTTTTGCATCACCCTGGTTCCCAGAACTCCTGGAGATGGACATTAACTGTGGATACTGTATCAGAGACACAGTCCTTTTGACTATTCAGAGATGTCACTAAACACACCCAAAGATGTAAACAACCATGCATGAGCAGCGCCTATTAGACGGAGGGGGTCCGACAGTCGATCAGTTACAGTCATTCCACCAGGAAGGAGGTAAACGGTCCATGTTGTCTGTAGTTCAACCAAGCCTAGATGGTCAATACCGCAGTTCAATCACATCCGCAATGTTTCTTTGTGTCAGGAAGCACTCTCAACAAGGGAAGTGTCCAGGTATCTCAGAGTGAACCAAAGTAATATTGTTCAGACATGTAGAAGATACAGAGAGACAGGAATTGTTGATGACACGCCTCTCTCAGACTGCGCAAGAGCTACTATTGCAGTGGATGACCGCTACCTATGGGTTATGGCTCAGAGGAAACCTGACAGCAATGCCACCATGTTAAATAACACTTTTCATGCAGCCACAGGACGTCATGTTATGATTCAAACTGCGTGCAATAGGCTGCATGATGCGCAACTTCACTCCCGCCGTCCATGGCGAGGTCAAACTTTGCAACCACGACACCATGCAGCTCGGTGCAGATGGGCCCAACAACATGCCGAATGGACCAATCAAGACTGGCATCACATTCTCTTCACCAGTGAGTGTCGCATATGCCTTCAAACAAACAATTGTCGGAGACGTGTTTGGAGGCAACCCGATCAGGCTGACCACCTTAGACACACTGTCCAGCGAACGCAGCAAGGTGGAGGTTCCCTGTTGTTTTGAGGTGGCATCATGTGGGGCCGACATATGCCGCTGGTGGTCATGGAAGCACCGTAACGGCTGTACAATACATGAATGCCACCCTCTGACCGACAGTGCAACCACATTGGCAGCATATTGATGAGGCATTCATCTTCATGGACGACAATTTGCACCCCCATCATGCACATCTTGTGAATGATTTCCTTCAGAACAACGGCATCGCTCAACTAGAGTGGCCAGCATGTTCTCCAGACATGAACCCTATCAAACATGGCTGGGATGGATTGAAAAGGGATGTTTATGGATGAAGTGACTCACCAATCACTCTGAAGGATCTATGCCGAATCGCCATTGAGGAGTGAGACAATCTGGACAAACAGTGCCTTGATGAACTTGTGGATAGTATGCTACGACGAATACAGGCATGTATCAATGCAAGAGGACGTGCTACAGGGTATTAGAGATACTGGTGTGAACAGCAATCTGGACCATCACCTCTGAAGGTCTCACTGTATGGTGGTACAGCATGCAATTTGTGGTTTTCAAGAGCAATAAAAATGGTGGAAATGATGTTTATGTTGATCTCTACTCCAATTTTCTGTACATGTTCCAGAACTCTCGGAACCGAGGTGATGCAAAACTTTTTTTGATGTGTGTATATAGCACAGGAAAACCTAAAATAGAGGTCACACAGAATGATCACCACCAATGAAAAAAGTGATCGTGAAAACTCAGGTTGTCATTAAACAGGTAAAAGACTAAAATTGATCACATTTATTCTTGTGACCACAATTACTGTTTCTTGTAAAGTGTACACAATTATTTCACAATTATTTGTGTAATCAGTCACTTACTGTTTTATCTGTCTAATGACACTACAACTTTGTGTAAGCACTGGCATTATCTGTTCAACTGTACATAACTGAAATAAATTTACCACAGCTCAGTTTTAATATTGTCAATGATATGCAACAGAAACCACCCAGTTTAATTATTTTAATTCATTTACATTTCACTACTATGATACCACAACAGATATATTGCGCATGACAGGGGCGAGCCTCTTTGGTGGTGTGACTCTGCCTGGACAGTCTAGTGTACACAGCAGGTCTTATATGCACTTACTGCTCATCATGCTCCTGCCAGATGGTTGGCAGAAAGTTTATGTGATCATCATGTCAATATTTTTCCTCTAACACTACATCACTGAAACTTGGTCAATGCAACACACTTTGACCGATGACCTTGCTGTCTGGCCCCTCCCTCAAATCAACCAACCAGCGAAGCAACACGCTTCACTTATTGCACAGACTGTTGAGTCCCTTGTCTAGAGGAAGCAAGTACAAAACGATACAGAGTGGGGAAGGTTTGTTAATCATTGGCAGTTCAAGGTGCGACAGTGGTTTGCGGCAGCAGCAGGAACCCCAGCGACCAAAGGGGCTGCCTGCTTGTGCATGCACAGTTTGAGCTTGGGCTGCAAGGTGCTGATGCCTTCACAGCACTGCACCAGTGAGCAGTGATGGGAGACAAGCCATGAGACTGAGGTGTGAACCTTGTGTTTTCAGATGACGTCTACACAAAGAAAACTATAGCCCGTTTAAAATTACTGATAGTTGACATCTATCACTTGCAGCGACAGTGTTGCCCCATCTCTTCCGGCAGCTCTGTTACTGACAAAATAGGGGGCGTCACTTCACAAGTGCTGTTAGTGGGCCTGCACATGTTCAACATTTATTGACATACCAGTTTTTTATACCTTCAAAATATTAAAGTGACCCTCAAACCATCAATAATATTGTAGTATTGTCAGTGGGTAACTGGCCACATAGGCACGGCACATACAAATAAAGTAAAATGTTGAAAGGTAAAGAAACCTTTTTGTGTACGTACTCCACTGATTGCTGGCTACAGGCAGCTGCACTGTCCAAAAGAGGGTGGATACCACTCTGGAACTTTCCGAATTGGATGAGCAGCTGGAAGTAATAATAAGTTCTGTAACACTATCTTTGATAAGACCTTCATTATTCCACACTTCGTCAATTACTTGCTCCGTAAGCATCACAACAGCCCTCCAGTCCATTTCGGCGACATTTTCCTGGCTCTGAAAAGTCAGAACCTCACTCACAGTAATTTTTTTTTTATTTTCGCGAGCAACACACCCTTTCCCTTGCACCCAAAAAGTTCAATAGTGTTAAAGTGGCAGTGATAAGGTGGTAATCTTATGACTCTAAGTCCATATTTATAAGCTACCACATCAATAACATAGGTTGGAAACTGTGGCTAGTGAAGTGGCACGAGTCCTAATAATTCCACTTTTTTCAGTGAATGATCCATAGTAAATCTGTGTTGTCATAACCACAAAATAATGTCTTCCTTTCAAGAGGACAGGGTTAGAGTCTTATCCTTTAAAACTGAATGGTATGGCACACTATCGATAATAATTACTGATGGATTTTCTAGACTAGGTAACAACGTATTTTCGAACCAATTTAAAAATGTTTCATGATTCATTTCCTCATGATACTCTGATGTTTTCTAGGACCTGAAAAGCAGTGTATAGCTGTGAAAAAGCCTTGGTAGGTACCAGCAAACAAAAGAATAATTCTACCATCTTTACTAGTGGCGAGTGTCATACCCACTCCTTTATCATAATTCCAACCTTTCGTACCAGTATGATAGGGATTCACCCACGTTTCATTGATCCAAACATTGTCCTTGAAATTAATGTCTTTCATTTCATAAAAAAACCTGCATCACCAAGTGGCTAAAATATATTTGTATTTAAAGCCGAGACTCTGCAGAACTAGTTGCAACGACAATGTGCTGCCTTCAAAAAGTTTGGCCTCACACAGTGTTGTAAGAAGCTTATCTAACGCAGGCCAATCTCTGTTATGATAATAATTGCATATGTGACGCTGGGTCGCATCTTGTGCGAAATTATCAAGACCCGTTACGCTGTTTCTGCATATTTCTTTTTTTGCTCAGCTTATGAAAACAAGAGGGTCCTGCTTCGCTTTTTTCATTCTTATATTTCTCTTTAATAATACAAAGCATGGTCAGATCACTAATCTCAACCGTGGTTGTTGCTCGTTCGACTACTTTGGAAACTGGTAAGAGAGGGCCTCCATTTTCCACCTCCCTCAAACTATTCCTGCACAATGCACAAGTTGCCACAATTGTCCTTTAAACACAATTCCTTACCCAACTTTCTCTTCTGATGTGTTTGCATCCCAGATCCTGGGTCTGCCCCTTTTCTTTTGGATTTCATCAGACATGATAAACCATACAAAAAAATACACGCACAACAATGGTTACAGAATATGCGTGTTTGATAGACAACACTTGCCAAACAATAGAAGTCAGCTGAGCAGTTGTTGTGGCAATTTGCCAACGGCCAACAGTTCGAGCGTGACATGGAGTGCTCTCGTTGGAGGAAACCAACTCCAGCCCATGAAGTGACAGCTATCTAGTAATTTAAAAACAGACTGTACAATGAGACACTCACAGAAAGTGATACTCTGTGAATTAGTCGCTCAGATTTAACGCATCGTAAGTACAAGGGCACTTTGTTACAGTACCTTCACAGTTGGAAAACTGCCATTTGGTTGAAAATTCCTCTGCTTGTTCCAAAAGTTTTTCTGTTCAAGGAACTGGAAATATGTAGGAGAAAGTTTGTAGACAATCCAAAATTCTGATGACATCTTGCGTAGAGATTTGGAAGGAAAATATTACGAGATGGGAAAGATTCTGATTTTGCTAAAAACCTGAAAAAAAGATAATTAAGCTACTATGCTTTTATTTTTAGTAAGTCGATATTTCATAGCATTTAAGTGATATTTTCAAGGACATATAAAGAAACGTTAGGGACTCATGTCATAGAGATAGAAGAGTAAGAATCCTTGGAATAGGATCAAATGTCTCAGTGAGCCCATGCATTCTGTATGACCACTAGGTAAATTGTTTGATTTTAAGCATACTACTTTCCTCTGCCAATAGTTTGCACATCTTTGTCTTTGAGAAAAATAAATTTCAGCTGTTTAAGTGCTTGCAGGAAATTTAAGGACAGGCCTAAATTTTATTGAATCCACGCGTGTCACTAAGGCAACAGCATTTCAGTCATTGTTTTACATAATGTTATTAGACATCTTAATTACTGTTCTTCAGTTAAATTTAACTGCTGTAGCTCTAATGATAGAATGTTTTACCATTTGGTAAACAAAGCTAAAAAGCCCTGTTTTTCTGACTAAAATGATACTCTTCTCGAAAACTGCTGTTTTATTACAGCATAGAAATCATACAAACACTAATACTAAAATATCCTGTTTTTCTGACTAAAATATTACCTTTCTCAAAAACTGCTACTCCTACACCTATGAATTTTTTACTGTTGTTCTATCACAGCAAAGAAATCATACAAATGCTAATTAATCATTTTGTCGCCTCTCAAACAAAGCTTTTCTCCAATAAATTCACTGGAATAATTACTCAGTTTCGTTCCATAATAAATCCCGATTGGCAACAGTTAGGCCCACTTTGACTGCTGATTCCATTACAAACAAGAAATGGAGAAAACAAATGCATGTTCAGTATTCGTGTAAGTGTTGCCAGCCGGTATTTATCGTCAAACGAAACTGACCAGTTTTGCCACCAAATTCACTGGGGAAAAATAATCTTATTATTTTATCCATTTTGGTTGGAGAAAACCACAGCCGTTTTCGTAAATTATGCTGTAGGTAATACAGCAACAAGACAAATTTTCTTGAAATGATTTTATTATACAATTAGCAGTTCTGGGCCCGAGTCCATCGTCAGATGGTAGCATTGGCTTCTTTTACATTTGTTTCATCCTGAAAAGCCCTCATTTACAGATTATATAGGAGAGCTTTTTCAGGATGACATAAATGTAAAAGAAGCCAATGCTATCACCTGATGATGGACTCGGGCCCAAAACTATTAAAGGTATAATAAAATCATTTCAAGAAAACTTGTGGATGATTACAATATTTCCTATGGTGTAATTTAAAAATAATCTTGTCAGAGTGGTAATCAAATCAGTAGCAACCTTTTTCCCCTGTTTTATTATCATTCTTGTGATTTCTATGGTGCAATGAAGTGGCAAGTAAAATTTAATAGCAGTTTTAGGGAAAGAAATCATCTTAGTCGGAAAAAACAGATTTTTTTTTTTTAGCTCTGTTCACAAAATGGAAAAATGTTTCATCTCCAAAAGTATTAGAGCATATTGTTACTTAGATGACACATGTGGATTCAATGAAATTTAGATGTATCTCTAAACTTTCTGCAAACACTGTATTGATACATTTCGAGAACTAAACAGGAAATATTTGGTTGCAGGTCTGTTTCCAATATTTAATTCTTTCAGTTGGATGAAAAGACCGACAGTATTGTTTCAAATATTGTGTCTGATTCCAAAGACAATACAGAAGTTGTATCCATATCACTTTACCTGGGACAGCCTTAGATAAGAGAGAGATACAAGCTCCATTAACTGTTTCAGATGGACATACCAATTTCCATGCAAATAAACAAAGGTCTTAATCCCACTGGCACAAGTTTACATAAGAGGAAGAAAATGAGTGACGAAGACAAGATGTATCTTCTGCTCGAAACAAAAGACAAACTGAAAGGGAGAAAGCATTCGCAGACTTGAAAATAAAATACTTGGAGGCACCTACGAAGGAATGTATAAATTTATTTCTACTGAGCTTGGGTATGGGTGTGGCTATGGGAACACCCTACCCCACTACTTTAGTTGAGTCAAAAAAACAAATGGAGTTTAGGAATTAAGTGATGGATACAAAAATCAAAAATGAGAAGTTCAAAAGTGTCAGAACAGAGTGATTTTACATGAGAATGGTGATTTTGGGAGGATGATGCATTTCCTTTCAAAATAAAATTGATGTTACGTTTATCCATTACAGACATTTTAGAACCCGTGACTGTTAATTGAATGTAAATATATAAAACTGCAACCAGTCACTTTTTTGAATAGTTATTTATTATTTATATAAACAACAGTTGTATAGTACAATCTGGATGCTAGCAAAGTTTCACTAACACAGTGTAAATGAATACAGACTGTGAAAAGGGGTGTGGAGTGATGTACCAATTGGCCATCAAAATGGAAGCAAGACAGATGGACATTAATGGAAAAAAGCTGCCCACACTGTCGCAAGCCAACATCCAGCTTTATGCTAGAAATATTGATGTAACTTCCAGAAAACCATCTGAAGATGAACCTGAAAAGGTTCGAAAACCGATTCATGGAATAACAAATAACAATTCAAAAATGTGACTAGTTGCTGTTTTATGTATTAAAGTGTTGTTTAATTTTTTACTACATTATGGAGAGCAAACAAGGGCTTTTATCACAGTGATTCAGTACTATGCAAAGTTACTACTAAATGATATGCAAGAGTGTTAATAAACATTTTCCAAATGTTTCACTGTTTTCACCTTAAAGGAGAAATGTGACAGCATGTAGCAGGAAGGGCTTCAATTACCACCTGAAAACATTCGTTCTTAACAATAAATGAGGAATTACTTGACGTTCCATGATGTGTTACAACGTTACAAGTTGCAAACTATTAGAATTGTGAGAAAGAGAAAAATTATTTTACTAATTTTAGCCAAAAATTTGAGTATTACAAAACAAAATAAGCGTCACTGCGAGTTCTTCAGATGATGGTTTCTTGAACAGGCTGCATTTTTTTCCTGTAATGTGCAAAATATGCGCATACTAGATTAAAATGGAGTCTGAATTTGGAGTCGTCGTTTACAAGGAGCCTGCTAATCAAAATTTATAACAACCTTCACTGTCAGGTGCTGCAAAAACACTATCAATCTTCTTCTTCTCAAGTTGAGGAACCACAATAATATTACCGTGTCATTTTCTTCTTGCAGTACAATATCTAAGTAGTTCAGTCAGATTCAAATCGGCCGCCGTTTCTCTCTATCACATTGCCGCTGGTGTCACAGCTGCGTCTGAGTCATGCCTGAGCCGTGCCTTGGGAAAAAGCGACGACTGCGAACAAAATTCTGTTGCATCGCCATATACCTGAGTGTGCAGACAGCCCATTTTGCTGCATGGGGTCTGCGCTGTCACGCCTTGGAAACTTTTAAAGAAATGGCAGCAATGGGAAGGATCATCTTGCTCTCTCTGTGTGTGTGTGTGTGTGTGTGTGTGTGTGTGTGTGTGGGCGCGCGCGCGCGCGAGCGCACATGTGCATGGAGGCCTCATTCAACATGTTGAAGAGGCTGTTCCAGCAGCCACTGATGGAACAGTGTGCAACTTGCAGACAGTGGTGCACATTTGTACAGAAGATGCCTGTCATCTGGCTCCAAGGTCATGCTTGATGCTTTAAAGTAACTGGGAAGGTTGGTTGAGAAGACCAATCTCATTTGCAGAGTTTCAAGGAAACTCACAATCTACAGCACTGCCCCAGAACTTACTGGTGGAACCTGGTTCTTAGCCAAATAGAGGACTTGAACCAGGCACTTCCAAGGTTTTGTGACAAGCTAGAATGCGAATTCCTGCACTTGCAGCATAAAATTGAGAACTGTAGGGTCGGCACAAATGGACAAGGGATATATTCCACATTATAGGTTGCTAACCAGGTACATGACTGTGTGTGGAGAACACATTAAGATTATGTGGGTAGTGACAGCTGTAAGAAACCCCAAAGTCTTAGTCTAAGACACAAAGAAATTGAAATTCATGACTACATGTTATCTGGATAGTGACAATTGTAAGAAGTCCCAGTCTTAGTGTAAGACTCGAAGAAATGGACCCCACAGATGAAACAACTGAAATTCACAACAAAGTCCCAGAGTTTGAATCAGTCCTAAAAAGCACTGGAGGGAGCTCATATAATACTAGGTAAAGAGCGCTGACAAGAACCTGTCAATTAAAACTGCTTTAAGATTTTGGGGACAAGTCAAAGTGTACATCAAAAGGGCAGGCTAATGGGCAATGAAGGTGATGTATTCACCACAATGAACAACAAAATCAAATTGACAAAGACAGAAATTGAAGATGCGAGCGAGACTGTTTGCCCATATCTCGGTACAAAGCACGGGAATAAAATTATAATTGGATTCTTTTATCGACCACCAGACTCACTCTCAGATATACCTGGAAACTTCAAAGAAGTCAACAGGTTGCCAATATGTATATTAACCAATCATACAGTCATTATTGGAGGAGACTTGAGTTATCAAACATGAAATGGGATGATAATAGTTTGAAAGTGTTGAGTCTGTCAAGACATACTGAGGAATAATACTAAATGCTTCCCTGAAACGTATGTGGGACAAATGGTTTGGAAGCCATTCATGATGGAAATAGATAGGTGGGAATATTGATCCCTACATGGGATTCAAACAAGTCTGGCCAATGTGGAGCGGGCAACCTTTGGACTGTGGAAAAGGAGAGAGTGCATTCTGAGCGATTGTTTGATGTAGCTGTATGTAAAGTGGCTCTTGTGAATAAAGTATCCATTACCTTAACTGTGTAATTTATGACTGTAAGGAGTTCTTACCTTACCAAGGTCCTCTCTTCCTACACTGGTGACACCATGTCTGTCGTGAAACGCACAATAAATTCAGCACACAATAAATTCACAAATTCGGATAATCTCATCCAGAAAATCATGAAAATGCGGGTGTTACACAATGTGTCACCCATTATGCCACATCTGGATTACGGTACTAACAGGATTGCATGGCAGGATGTGCAGTGTCATCATCATGCAAATATGATAGTCGAAACTGAGGACACCGACAATTTGCAACCTGTACCTACAAACAATACCAGCCTAACTACACATCAACAGTGGCAGCCAACAACAAATCTGCTCTTGGACTTTGAGCATAATGCCACCACAGACAGTGTTTTTAACCAACAAAGTTTTGCAACATGATCACCATGTCACTTTTGCACCTCTCATGCCACAAACTGTATATGAACTACCGCTTACGGTGTCGTCACAACTAGTTGCGTGCCATGAACAATCGGCAGCCATGTTGCCTCCAGTGTTGAACAATACTGCAAGTACCTCCTCAGCCTCATCAGCCAGGTTCAGCCCACATCTCAAAGTACCACAGTTTCACTCTGCCCACCCGGATTTGTAGTTTGCTACAGTGAACTGCAATTGGAATTTCAAATGATGATTTGAAATACATCAACCAACTCTGCCATCTAGCAGGACAGTCTGAACTAATCAGCAACCTTATCCTGTTGCTGTCACACTCAAACAAATACAGTACAGCAAAGACTGTTCTCCTGCAGAGATTCTCCTGAACACTGGAACAGCACCTGCAAGAGGTCATCTACAGACAGCATGTCCATGATGACACACTTTTACAACTTTGGAGTCACCTTTGCACAATGACTGATCACACTTTCGTGTGAGATTCTATCTTATGGACCTTATGGATTGTCAACTTACCAACTGAGTTGCAGCTGACGATGATTGCGCACAAGTCTGAATCTCTAGAAAAACGACTTGCACTGGCAGGTCGCATGTCCTTGGTGATACACCACCAGTGTCTTTTAAGCAGGTAGATGAACACCAGCAAACGTAGCAACGCGAATTCAGCATCTCACACAGTGTCCTTTCCCACCTGAGCCAATCTCACCTGCATTACAGAGTAATGATGCACTTGCCATTCAGCCAGGCATGGCCAGCGACATGCCAGTTCCACAATCAATTCAGACATGGCACTTGCAAATGATGTGCTCCCTGCAAGTTCCAAAATGATGTCAGTGGAACAAAACAGGTGTTTTGGCCCACTCAAATAAGCACAGTCAACTTCTCACACATGCAGAGCACAACTGCACATCACTTCCACATTGACCATGCACAGACTCTTCTTTGTGCCAGACCTTGCTACATAACACTACATTTTATTGGATACAGGCTCTGACATCATCTCCTTATCACACAGCTGTACATTAACATTCAAGTCAACATCATCGTCCCTGCTTCACTCAGTGAACAACTCACAGATATCAGTCTACAGCAGTACTATGCATACCGTTCACGAACCGATGAACCTACATTACACCTGGACTTTCTACATACCTGTAACACATGCCTGCAAACTGATGACTGGTATGGACTTTCTACAGTTCTTCCGGCTCTCACTCGACAGAGTATGAGCAGCAATGATGCACCATACTATTTTGTGTCACATCAAGAGACTTTTCGCCTTCCCACTAATGACTCCTCTTCCCACACCCTCTGCAAATGTGCCCAGTTGTTAAGATGATGTTCTTGCTACCCAATACAGACATGCTGACAGCAACACACGAACATAGGCACTACGCATTGAAAACACAGATCTCCAACTTCACATCAGTGAGGATAAGATATTGCTCACATTGCTGCACAAAGACTTATGTGCCCTACACTCTTACATCCAGCTGCAGTACACAAAGCACTGCCTATAACTTCTCTCCCCCACCACTTTTCCCCCCTTACCCCCCATCCCCACCCCCACTACATTCTATGCACAACAGAATCTTGCCACAGGACATGCTGACAGTGGCTGACAGCAATCACTATAAGGTCAGTATAAAGCATAGCACAGTGTTTGTAAACAGCGAAATGCACCTGCCCACTTTCCATGCTCAGGTCTGCACGTGAGCAGTGCAAGATGTAACTATGCACAGAATCGTGACCAATGATGGTACTTCCTTTCACCACAAGCCCCACAGTTTGTGTCCTGTGGTCCTGCAGGCTGCTAAAAACACAATACCGGAACTTTTACCAGCGGGCATCGCCTGACACTCAGACAGCCTATAGACTATCCGCACCAAGATTGTTCCTAAAGAAAGTGGGATCAATCAGACTTTGTGGAGACTACACTGTACAGGACTTTCCACACATGTTCGCCAGTGGAAATGTATTCAGAGTTATTGACTGATTTACAAATGCCCTGATGACATCCCAAAAGCAGTGATCATTGCCCCTTTTTGACTGTACTAGTATTTGTTCATGGCATATGGACTTAGAAATGCTCCACAAATGTGGCAGCATTTCATTGACGGACTACTTCATCCATTTCTGTACTGCTACCCCTATCTCAATGACATACTCATCTTCTCTAGCACCCACGAGGAACATCATCTAGAAAAAGTTACAGCTGTCATTAACAAAACAAAGCTGCAGCTCCAACTGATGGAGGTGAATTCTTAGGCCATACACTCAATTTCTCAGGCATCAAATCAACTGCAGAATGCAGGTACATGGTGAAAAACCTTCCCTTTCCAAAAATTTCTTCTGGCCTGCATCGATTCCTTGGAATCCTTAATTTCTATCAACAAAACCTTCCCCACACAACTGCATTGCAATCTGCTCTCATGGACGCCTTGGCTGGCAGAGGTAAATACGGGAAAAATAAAGTCGAGTGGACCGCAGAGATGACAAAAGCATTCCATCAGATGAAAAACTGTTTAGCACAAGCCATTACTCTGACACACTCTCACCCTGAATCAAAACTCATTCTCATGACTGATGCGAGGGAAAGACATCTAGACCTTATTGCATATTACATCAACATACATTGTATTGAGAGTGCAGATAATATCATTGCAGACTACCATTCAAAAATTAATGCAATTTCTCTTCAATACAACCAGAGCATGTGGTCAATGAGCAAACAAATGATCCAAGCACTGCACACCATTACTGCAGGACATAATGCAATAGAATATAATATCTTTCATCATGATGCAGTTTTCATCTACACTGTATTAAGGTGTGAGAAGTCTGATCAACCAAAAATTGTCATGACATCTTGCAATCTGTTCCTGCTGCCTTTGCTTCAGCTCACTGGTTTTAGTGTATTTTTTGTAACATTTGAAAGAAGTGAGGTTGAAATTATTAATGCAGTTTTCCAGGTTTGTGATTACATTTGAAAATGATGACTCAGTGTGTCAAAACTAGTTATGTAATCTTTAAAAAGTTCATTGTTCAGGGTGTATACGTGGACGAGGAAAAAAAATTCCCGGATTTTTCCTGGATTTCCTGGTTAAAAATGCACTTTCTCCCGGATGAAAATACACATTCTCCCAGATGAGAATACACTTTTTCCGTGTTAAGTAACAGTATACCTTTCCTCGGAACTGTAAAACTTATCAATCCTTTCAATGGTTGTGGTTTTATACGCCGGCGTAGAATTACCCCTGGCACTTTAGAAAATGAAACTCAGGGGAAAAAACACGTTTTGGAAAGATGTCTGATGTGCAGCAACATGTGCACTGCATAATTTCGTATTACAAAAGTATAAATACGAATTCCACCAAACACTGCATGTTACTTTCCGAAGGATTGAAATCGAGATTGCGATGCCCTTTTGTAGGCCAGTCATATCCCGCCAGCCGATGGCAGTGGATATTCAGAGCATAGGACACGTGATGTAGTCGGCCAATAGCGACATCACTGTTAAGCAGCGCGAACACACAAATAGGAAAAGGTAATGGTTTAAATTAATATTTATAGCTTTGCTACAAGAAAAGAAAAGCTTACATGTATAATGTTAGATTAATAAGCTGCAAGAGAAGCTAAGCTTTCACACATAAAATTGATCTTTTTTGCGCATGTTACACTTTAAGATACATCACACAAATGTTCCAGTAAAATTTTTAACGACATAAATGTCTGATCTTCTGGGCGCGAAAATATTCTAAATGGTCGTCCTCAAAGATTTGATTTTTGAATGAGAGTCAAGCGCTCCGTGATTTAACAAATTCATCGGACATTCGCGTACAGAATTCATCTTGTGTAAAAGTAAATTTACTTTACTTGAAATTAACGCTTTTCAAACATCCATTCGGAATATTTTCCCGCGACCTGTTAGATTTGTTTCAGCTGTTGCACCAGATGACAGGCGTCGCCGCGCTTGCGCAGCTACGATGTCGCAGGAAGCCCTTACGTTTGTACGTGTAAAACATTAAAAGGTCTACATTATGTCATAAAAGAACCAAGACATACTCCAAGAGCATGTGAATTTTGTGAACCATACTAAAATGCATAATTCGGCTTAAAGTGCACATTCATATGTCCAGATTCAAATGAAAATTTTCTTGGAGTACCAGCACCGTATTATCTCATGTTTGGTTCTTTATTATAGCATAACACCATACGTGCTAGAAGATGAAAACGCGGACTTGAAATGCAGCGAACAGTTGAAACTATCCAATAGTGTGGAATTAAACACTTCATTTGAAATAAATTGGCCTCAGCAGAAAAGATTAATAAAAGTAGTTTTCTTTAACAAACCGACAAGGAAAACTTCATTGATCTGCAAGGTGATTGACGCTTGACTCTCAGAAAGGTGGAAACAAAATCTGAAACTAATAACATATTTCAGCCTTCTGTAATTATGTGAATGAATTTTAATTCACTTGATAGCTGCCGGCCACAGAAATCCATTTTGTTTTCATTTGGCGTGAGAGCAATAGCCGAAGAGGAAACAACAAAATCACTTAAACATGGGTCACGTGGAGACCACCATCTCCTCACAACAACTCGGACTGCTCTGTGCATCAGGTCTGGATCTACGATATTTCCGAACAGGGACAATATTAGATAGTGGCGCTCACCCTCCCTCGAGCGTTTGAGGCAGGACGCCAAAAATTTAAAAAATCGGCTTTTCAAATAATCTTCACTTTGTAGCGCACATCTTTCTGAAGAGTCTGATACATAAAACATACGGTATATGTTTTAGGGAACGTAAGGCATGTTACTTGGTCTTAAGTGTGCTGAAGTGCAGTGCCACGCCTCTTCACACAGCATTCTTCCATCGCACATCTCTGTATTTCGCTCTGTGAAATTCAAACGTGTAATATTTTGTAATGGGTGCCATCAAACTATATTCAGGCCAGTAGAAATTTAAAATGTCCTGTGGTGCCTCTCCCGCTCCAGTCAGCCGGTTTGACATCCTGCCCCTCTTAAAATAATAAACTCACAATTAATAGCGGATGGGATTATTTGTAACCAGAACAACAAGAATTCTTTAGAAATTTTGCACTATTTATTGCCTATTAGCTAATAACTTGCTGTTTTGTGTGACAAAATTAAATATAGGATATATAAAACCAGTGAAGACAGGAGACAAGCAAGACAGTACACATTTCTTCAATCCTTAGCTGTCAGCATTGTTTTCTCTCTAATCTTGCTACAACTTTACATGGTGTGGTTTCCTTTCTAGGAAAGAATCTATTACCTCATCAAAGTTCGTCAATGTTTTGGTACATGAAAAAACGAATTGTCGTTGTCTAATACTAGAAAAGCTGTTAATACAAATAGTACCCAAGACTGGTGTGGCTTCTCAATTTGATTACGTGTATTTTGTCACTGTCTCTTTGATAAAATGAAATAGGCCTGCCTAATATTATAGCAATTGTTACACACACCAAATAAACGAGACTGTTTTGGCACAAATGGTCCTTTTTATAACATGACAGAATATAATTCACGAAGTACCAATATCAATTAGGCCTACTACAAGCCAAATGTTTTATGTTAGGAAATAGTTTCACATTTCATTCATACTCTCTAGCTTCTGAAGCATGAGATCGAAATGTAGTAGTACGAAACTTTTATATAAATTTGGAATCGTCATATTTTTCCGCAATTTGTGGGAGTCCCCGTTTCTTCCTCGTTCTAACAAACAATCTTGTCATCACTAATTCTGTAACTATTCCTGCCAGTGTCAAAATTTATTCTCTGGTTAACTTCACAAAACCTGCCACAATTACCGGTTTAGTTATCCCGCATTTATTCTCCGGTTAGGCGTTATTACGTGTTCGTACAACGCGTTTTCCTCGTTACCTCCAGAATAGAACTTTAGCGGCTGCTAGCCGGAGACTGTATAACTAGCCCTTAGTAGTGTAAAGGTGTGGCCAAAAATTTTCTGTCGAAATTTCATTTTCTTGGACCACTGAGAAGACAAAACGTAATCTTTGTTGCCTGTTATTCCCGTTAGTCGTTTATTTCCACTCTGGTAGTATGAAACTATGGAATTCGCTAGTAATCATAACAACGCTGATCATTTGCAAACTCAGTCAACCACATAAACAGCGATTGTCATTTACCCTTACGTGTGTATGAAATTGCATTGCAATGTCAAAGTAGTCGACAGCGTGTATTGCATGTAGACCCATCCCCTTTTGTATGCAGTAAAGTTTATTTCTAGATGTGACGGGGATTCCCCTGGCAGAGACATCACGTACACTATGCACGCATTCAAAAATCAACTTACGATTCATTCAGAAATCAATATAGAATTTGATCAAAAACCAACAGGGATGCGTTCAAAATCATATGAGTAATCGATAGACCAAAGTGTCCTGGATGCTAGGCGCTTTCATACGCGACTCAACTGCATATGCACATAAGCTCGCTCGCAACCGCTCGAAAGAATCTAATGTGAACAGTTGTGACGTCACGTTCATCGGAGGCAATCTGTTTTTATGAAACACTCCACAGTCCTCCTAAAGCCTTTGACACATTTTGCTGTTGGCAGACACTTATGAGCACTGTGTTTTTTTCTTGTATGTGGTGCATTTCCTTTGCAACTAAAGTTTTACTTTCGTTCGTGTTTTATTGCTGCAGTATCATTCTGCAGTAGCGAGATACAGTAATATGCTTTGTTAGAGTATTCGTTCTTACCAGTCAAAGTTGCAAAAATTTAACTCCAAACTAAAACAATGAAAAATTCCCGGAATTCTAGAAAATTCCCGGATGAAAAAATTCCCGGGTTTTTCCCGGATCTCCCGGTTGTCCCGGGTCATATACACCCTGTTGTTTTAGTGACTGTGGATCTTAATTTCTGCATGAGGCAGTTTGTCTCATGCTATTACATGAAGAAGGTGGACGATTTGCTTCAATCTCATCATCCAACAATGAACCTCGTCATGTGTTCACCAGTGACACAAATTGCAGATGATGCCGATAACCAGGTCATACCACTGACAGGTGTCATGCACCTAGTTGCCCTAATTGCAGGGAGATTGTAATTTGTGTGTTAACTGCCAAGGGTGTGAAGTAGATCCAATAGTGGCTGAGATGGATTTCACAATCATAGAGGCAGAGGCAATGGGAAGCTTAATCAGGGAAACAGTCAGAGGTAAGTGTTAGCTACCCTTCTGTAGCCCCAATATGTATAGTTCTGCTGATGTGAAATGCAGTCCACAATGTAAAAAAGTGGTAGACAATTTTCCTGCTTCCACCAATGTAAAGGAATTGTGATTCTTTCTTGATGTTGCAAATTCTTATCATAGGTTTGTGAAGGATTACGTCACAATTGACCAAGCCACTGACAAAATTTTTAAAAGAGACAATGGAATGCGACACAGCTTTGCAGCAGATTGAAGATGTCTTGACAAGGTGTCCTCTAGAAATATACCCTTATTCTGAAAGGCAAGCAATTTTGCTGTAGGATGTGTTCTAAGCCAGGAACAGAGTGGCAAGGAGAAACCAATTGTTTACACCTCCCACCAGCTTAATATGGGACAAACTACACTCCTGGAAATGGAAAAAAGAACACATTGACACCGGTGTGTCAGACCCACCATACTTGCTCCGGACACTGCGAGAGGGCTGTACAAGCAATGATCACACGCACGGCACAGCGGACACACCAGGAACCGGGGTGTTGGCCGTCGAATGGCGCTAGCTGCGCAGCATTTGTGCACCGCCGCCGTCAGTGTCAGCCAGTTTGCCGTGGCATACGGAGCTCCATCGCAGTCTTTAACACTGGTAGCATGCCGCGACAGCGTGGACGTGAACCGTATGTGCAGTTGACGGACTTTGAGCGAGGTCGTATAGTGGGCATGCGGGAGGCCGGGTGGATGTACCGCCGAATTGCTCAACACGTGGGGCGTGAGGTCTCCACAGTACATCGATGTTGTCGCCAGTGGTTGGCGGAAGGTGCACGTGCCCGCCGACCTGGGACCGGACCGCAGCGACGCACGGATGCACGCCAAGACCGTAGGATCCTACGCAGTGCCGTAGGGGAACGCACCGCCACTTCCCAGCAAATTAGGGACACTGTTGCTCCTGGGGTATCGGCGAGGACCATTCGCAACCGTCTCCATGAAGCTGGGCTACGGTCCCGCACACCGTTAGCCCGTCTTCCGCTCACGCCCCAACATCGTGCAGCCCGCCTCCAGTGGTGTCGCGACAGGCGTGAATGGAGGGACGAATGGAGACGTGTCGTCTTCAGCGATGAGAGTCGCTTCTGCCTTGGTGCCAATGATGGTCGTATGCGTGTTTGGCGCCCTGCAGGTGAGCGCCACAATCAGGACTGCATACGACCGAGGCACACAGGGCCAACACCCGGCATCATGGTGTGGGGAGCGATCTCCTACACTGGCCGTACACCACTGGTGATCGTCGAGGGGACACTGAATAGTGCACGGTACATCCAAACCGTCATCGAACCCATCGTTCTACCATTCCTAGACCGGCAAGGGAACTTGCTGTTCCAACAGGACAATGCACGTCCGCATGTATCCCGTGCCACCCAACGTGCTCTAGAAGGTGTAAGTCAACTACCCTGGCCAGCAAGATCTCCGGATCTGTCCCCCATTGAGCATGTTTGGGACTGGATGAAGCGTCGTCTCACGCGGTCTGCACGTCCAGCACGAACGCTGGTCCAACTGAGGCGCCAGGTGGAAATGGCATGGCAAGCCGTTCCACAGGACTACATCCAGCATCTCTACGATCGTCTCCATGGGAGAATAGCAGCCTGCATTGCTGCGAAAGGTGGATATACACTGTACTAGTGCCGACATTGTGCATGCTCTGTTGCCTGTGTCTATGTGCCTGTGGGTCTGTCAGTGTGATCATGTGATGTATCTGACCCCAGGAATGTGTCAATAAAGTTTCCCCTTCCTGGGACAATGAATTCACGGTGTTCTTATTTCAATTTCCAGGAGTGTAATTATATTAGAAAAGATATGTTATTAGCTCTCCAGTATCTAGCTCAAAGGAGGCTGAATATCCATGGCTATGAGAGGCTACGGTATCACCACAGCACTGCACCCGCATAGCAAATGTACTACATGTCTCACCACATGAATACGCCAGCCAGCAGAGTTCTGATGTTTGGGGGAAACTACTTCACATGTTTCCAACATTGTAGAAAGTTTACAGTAGTTACTTATCACATAGCGCTTCTGCGGCTACTGAATTTGAAGGGTCCAAGAAGTTGCTTGATACAAATTTAGATAAAGTGTATACAGTGAAAACAGTCAGGAACTTTCACCAGTGAAATGTGAATGTATTTATCTCGAAACTTAATTAAACTTCTTGGTCATCCAGCAACCAGTGTTCAGTGAACACCAACTACAACGCATTTGTCCAGAATTCATGAGTATTTTAATGAGAGTTTCCCCTTTATAACAACACATGACACACACAGTAAAAAAAGACTCATGGGTAGCTGAAGAAGTTGTGATCTCTAGTATTACAAAGAGGAAACATCATACTGAAGCAAAGAACAATAGTGATGTGATTCTTGAGCTTCTCCCAGCGTATTTGATAATCAAAATATCCACAGGTGTACTACCAGGCTACAGTGTCCAACGGGCACAATATTTCGGTGATAATACATGTCGCCATCATCAGGTGAACTGACGGACTGAGCTCCAGTGAACGTGCTGGCACTGAGATCCGTACGCTATGGCTGCTCAGTTGGAACTGGGTTCAGTCGCGGCGGCGGATGATTTAAATAACCTCCGCCCGCTGCGCACTCCTTCCGCCGTCCGCGTCCTGCGCTATGGTCGCACGGTGGAACAGATTGCAACGGCGTCCAAGGTGACGTCAATGTGATGGCTCTGTCCGCCGTGGTCGTCACAACTATATGTTTGCTCGATTTACTCTTGATTAACCCAATCGCTGTCTTCCGATACACCCCATGACCTAGGGTACCGTCAGCCCTTCTCTTGACCAAGATGTCAAGGATAGGTAATTTACCCTCCGTTTCAGTCTCCATAGTGAATTTGATGTTGGGGTGTATGGAGTTTAGATGTGTAAGGAAGTCAAGGAGTTTATCCATACCATGTGGCCAGATGACGAACGTGTCGTCCATGTAACGGAAAAAGCAAGTAGGTTTCCATTCGGATGACGACAGGGCTTCCTCCTCGAAGTTCTCCATGTACAAATTCGCTACCACTGGTGAGGGTACCCCTGCGAGAGTCACTAGAATTGATTAGTCAGAAGTTTGACGAGAAGACCAATGAACTTTTTAGGCATGTCTTGAATTCCACGTATTTTCTTTTTAATGGAGAATACTACGAACAAACAGAGGGAGTCGCCATGGGTAGCCCACTTTCACCAGTGGTAGCGAATTTGTACAGAGGAAAAAATAAGTGTAAGCGCTGTAAAAAATCCCCCATTAGAATAATGTGTCACTTCCAGTTATAAACTAGTTTCATTTAAGTAAACAATCATTTTTTAAGTTAGTTATATTGTTAACAAGTTCAGTTAATGCATAACTAAATCAATCAATATTCTCCCACACTATATACACCAAAAAGTAATGTAAAATTAAAGATACCCAACATAAAATAATAGTGTGTAACCAGATATATAAGAAAAATGGAAATAAGTGAAATAAAAATTGTACCCTATGGCTGATAAAGGGCAAACAGACAAGCCCTAAAACAGCCCGCCTTCTCCCCTCAGGAGAAGGAATGAAAAGTGCTAAAAAAAAAAAAAGTCCGTCAGTTCACCTGATGATGGCAACATGTATTATTGCCGAAATATTGTGCCCGTTGGACACTGCTGACCGGCAGTACACCCGTGGATATTTTGATTAACAATGGTGATGTTAAGTTTCTCATGTATGTAAACATATACAGAAATTATATATAAAAACAAAGATGAGGTGACTTACCGAACAAAAGCGCTGGCAGGTCGATAGACACACAAACAAACACAAACACACACACAAAATTCAAGACATATTTCTGCTTGTGTCTGTATGTGTGGATGGATATGTGCGTGTGTGCGAGTGTATACCTGTCCTTTTTTCCCCCTAAGGTAAGTCTTTCCGCTCCCGGGATTGGAATGACTCCTTACCCTCTCCCTTAAAACCCACTTCCTTTCGTCTTCCCCTCTCCTTCCCTCTTTCCTGATGAGGCAACAGTTTGTTGCGAAAGCTTGAATTTTGTGTGTGTGTTTGTGTTTGTTTGTGTGTCTATCGACCTGCCAGCGCTTTTGTTCGGTAAGTCACCTCATCTTTGTTTTTATATATAATTTTTCCCACGTGGAATGTTTCCTTCCATTATATTAAACATATACAGAAGAATATATGAGAGAATAGTTAAATAGGCAAAACAATGGCAAACATAAATTGATCTCACATGCCATAATCAACACATCAAAACCTGTATGGTAGATTATGAACACTAAAGCAGATTCTGAGAAAACAAATTATTTTAACTCTAAAACTAGAAACTGATGGTGAAACTTTTACAAACCCCAGACAGATCAGTGAAGAATTCAACAGTTACTTTATAACTTCAAACAAAACTGGGGAATTCTCTGCTCCTCACGTAAGTCCCTATACTGTATATTGCAACACAGATGTGGGAAATTTAAATTTACTCATTTACCCTGCCATGAAGTGGCTAGCATTATAAAATCCTCAAAAAATCTTAGTCTGTGGGCTGGGCTAACATTCCAACAAAAATAATAAAAACAGGTTGTCATTATACTGCACCCCTCTACCACGTAATAAATCAATCATTTGATGAGGGTTCCTTTCCCTAGAGACTGAAATATGTGGAACTTTGACCTATCCACACAAAAGGGTGGACAAGATGAAATAGAAAATTTCCTTCCAGTATCATATTATCAATTTTTTCTGAAATAATTGAGCAAACACTGTGTTATCAATTAGAGAAGTATAACAAAAAACATCACATTATTCTGAATAATCAATACGGATTTAGTAACCGGCGAAGTACTGTGCTTGCCGATAATGAACTAATCACAAAAGTAAGCAAATGCCTTGATAATAAGCTGTGCATGTATATTATCTTTTGTGTGCTCACTAAATCATTTGATACGGTAAACCATAACCTGCTGCTTCACAAAATGGCTGCTTATCGTTAACATTGAAAATCTATAATCCGGTTCTCATCTCATCTCAAAAACAGAAAACAGGGTGTACCCCTGAGGTGCTAGCCTCATTACACCATCTCATACAAGACAACCTCCAAAACAATTCTGTATGCAGAAGACTCAACAGTAGGAGTTTGCTGTAAATGAAAACTAGCACAGAATACAAAACTAACTCTTCAAGTACTTGAAATCTGTATATACATGAGGCATGTCCATAAAATAAGGCTTCCAGTTTTCTTTCACACAGCAAACATGTTTATTGGCAATGAATATTATATTGATGGATTGATGGAAAGGCTGGACTTTCAGCTATTTTTCAACATAATCATTGTTGCAATCGATGTACATCTGCACATGCTGTGGCATTTTTCGTATGACCTTGTCACAGAACTCTCCCACTATGTTTCACAGGTAGGTCTCGACTTCATTTTTCAGCTCGTTGTCTGTCAGGAAATGCATACCACCCATGTGTGACACCAACTCAGGAAACAGATGAAAATCACTAGGTGCTAAGTCTGGGCTGTAGGTTGCATGGGTGATGTCCCATCTGAACTGGGCTAGGAGATCGACTGTTGCATGGATAGTATGGGGATAAGCATTGTCATGATGAAAACACACTCCCTTCTCCAGAATTCCCCTCCTACGATTTTGAATGGCATGATGCAGTTGTTTCTAAGTCTCACAGTAGCAAGCAGCGTTTACTGTTGCGCAGGCAGACATAAACTCACAGAACAATACACATTTTCTGTTCCAGAACATAATGGGCACTCAGCTGGCAGACAAGAGTGTTTGAAGTTCTGTGGCTTCCGCAAATTCGAGTGCCGCCACTTGTGAGACTTTTCCTTATTTTCAGGTATCACACAGTGTAGTCCGGTTTCATCACCAGTGACAATTGAATCCAAAAATTCCTTGCCCTGTTCTCCATAGTGCTCCACGATTTTGAGGGTCACTTCAACATATTGCTGTTTATGATCTATGGTAAAGATTTTGGAGACCCATTTCACAAACACTTTATGATAATTGAAATGTTCAGTCAAAATCTTGTCAATTGTACTCTTATTGATTTCAATGATCCATTCGCACAGCTCGCGAACTGTCATAGGCTGATCTTCAAGCATTTATTTCTCCAGTTTTGCAATTGTTTTGGCCAAAACGGAAGGTGGACCACAGTGCTCTTCAGCATGGAAATCTGTAGGTCCATCCTTGAACTCCCTGACCCACTCTTGCCATGTTTATGACAGCCTTACACTGTGGCCCATAGCCTTCTCATAACTGACACTGAATGTCAATGGGATATTATTGCTTTTGGCACTCAAAAATCAGATCACTGCACACAATTCATACCTGATGGAAGAAGCAAGGAAACGCTCCCACACAAATGCCTGTCCAGTCAAGACAACATTGCTTGGGCTTTGTTTGGTTGGGATTTGAACAGGGCACCCAAGATCCACGCCATTGTCACCATATCTCACGTAAAAGAGTCCCTCACAGCACGCATGCTGGAGACCTTATTTTACAGACACTCCTTGTAATAATACTATGAAACTGAACCTTACAAAAACATAAATTGTACATTTCGAATCCACACTCTAAGAAAAAAGGAAAATTATGCACCACAAAGGAATTATCCAAATGGGACTGAAATTGGCAGGTGTGGTTTACATGTGCAGACAAATGATTACAATTTCAGAACAAATGGATGATATATTCAAGAGAAAGCACTTCACACATTGAGGAAGTCAATAATGTGTTGGTGCACCTCTGATCCTTATGCAAGGAGTTACTTGGCTTGGAATTGATTGCAGGAGTTGTTGGATGTCATCTTCAGGGATATCATGCCAAATTCTGTCCAGCTGGCACATTAGATCATCAAAATCTTGAGCTGTTTAGAGGGCCCTGCCCATAATGTTCAAAACATTCTCAGTTGGGGAGAGGTCTGACAACCTTGCTGACCAAGGTAGACACATGTACAAAGACAAGCAGTAGATACTCTCATCGTGTGCAAGCAAGCATTATTTTGTTAAAATGTAAGCCCAAGATGGCTTAGCATGAAGGGCAACAAAATGGGTGTAGAATATCAACAATGTACCACTGTGCTGTAAGGGTGTGGTTGATGACAACCAAAGGGGTCCAGCTATGAAATGAAGTGGTAACCCAGACTATCAGTACTGGTTGTCGAGCCATATGACAGGTGAAAATTAAGTTGGTATTCCACCACTGTTCAGGGTATCTCCAGACACATCTTCGCTGATCAATTCAAAGCAGGACTCATCTTTCATGAGTCTCACTTCAAAGTCCCTATGACCAGTGGAAACATGTCCAGTGACACGTTGGACAGCACTGGAAAACCAACCTGATTGTAATGTGCA
The DNA here is from genome assembly GCF_021461395.2 of Schistocerca americana. Taxonomy (NCBI): domain Eukaryota; kingdom Metazoa; phylum Arthropoda; class Insecta; order Orthoptera; family Acrididae; genus Schistocerca; species Schistocerca americana. Next base: position 592,416,859 of record NC_060121.1, on the reverse strand, counting down.
TATGGCTCAACAACCAGGAGTGATATTTTATTTTGTAGCAGGACCTCTTTGGCTGTCATCTGCAGTAGCCTTACAGCACAGCAGTACTTCAATGATATCTATGCCCTATTTTGTTGCCCTTCACAATAAGCCAACCTGGGCTTACGTTTCAGCAAGATAATGCCAGTCCATACACAGAAAGAGTTTCTACTGTTTGTCTTCGCACTTGTCAAACCCTACTTTGGCCAGTGAGATCACTGGATCTCTTCCCAATTGAGAATGTTTGGAGCATTAGGGGTAGGGCCCTCCAACCAGCTCAGGATTTAGACAATATAATGCCACAATTGGACAGAATTTGGCATGGTGTCCCTCAGGAGGACATCCAACAACTCTACCAATCAATTTCACACTGAATAACTGCTTGTACAAGTGCCAATGCTTTACTGACTTGCTCAATTTGTGAAGCTCTCTCTCTCTTGAATAAGTTATTCAATTTTTATGAAATTGTAATCATTTGTTGTCTGTACATGTACATCCACCTACCAATTTCTGTCAGATTTGGACTGTTCCTTCATGGTGCACCACATTTTTTTTGAGTGTATTCTCAGTTAAATTATGATGGCAAAGAACTGATGACTGCAGACTCTCTTAAGTTTATTGGAGTTACTATAAACAAAAACTTATCATGGACTCATCATGTGGACTGCTTAGTGAAGCAATTAACAATTTCGTTTATGCAAGTAAAGTGTAGCACCTATACCACAAATCAACCCACATTTTATTAGATTTCATCATATAGCGCAGGAAAGCTTATGCTGCTGCACGCCAGCAAGATCGGTAGCAATCTGCCTGCCATGGTCATGCAGCATGACAATGGAGGTGTGAGTAGGAGCCATGTGATACTAGAGCATGCAGTGATTCACACTATGAGGCTTGGCAGCAAATGCATAACTCTGTTTATTAATATTAAAGATTCAAATGTTTACACACACTACTGACTAGTATTTCAACATTTCCTAGTCATCATTTCATAACTCCAAAAATAAGCTCACATTTTAAATCATCTTATAGGATTGATAAAAAATTCACTCACCTAGTAACAGCAGAGGAATAAGCACATAAAAGTATAGAAATCTGCAAGCTTTTGGAGCCAGTGGCATTTTCCCCTCACAGAAGGATTGGAGGGGAAGGAAGAGAGGTGAAGGTGAAAGATTACAATCTGTCTGGCTTGCCTCCTTTCATTTCCATGTTGAATTCATTTGCCCGTTGTCACAACTGCTGATAGGCATGACACTTTAGTTTCATCGTGTTAACAGTCTCATGATGTTGCTTAATACTGGGGAATGTAGTTTATAAAAGTGCAGTGGCTGTCAGTCAAGGCTTGTAGTTCCATTCTAAGAGTGCAAGAGAACTACTCAGTTTCCATAGAACTTTGAAAGCAACACAGGAGACCACACAGCATTCAGAGGCTTTCTTCTGGCTTCTGCAAGTGAAAATTTATGGTGAGAAGCCACAAATCTTGGAATGTCTGGGCCCACGCAGTGGGAGGAGGAGCCTCGTGGAGTTCCCATCACGCTGGTTAGGCTTCTGGAAATTCAGAAGTGTATAAACACTGCTCTGATTTATTCATCACCTACTGATGTCAGAATTGAGAATTTATAGAGCAAACTGGCGAGGAAGATGTGGTGTCACTAGCCAGTGTCTGGAGATTTTCTGTGGTGGGAATTTATTAAATGTGACACTTTTCACACTATTGGTAGAAAACAAGAACATTTTCCCATATTGGCAGTTGCGGCCAGAATGGTGCAAACAGCAGAGTCAGAGGCAGGGACATGTGAAGATAGAAACTCTTGGCTTGGATGCAGAATGTGAAAGGTTGCTGGTTTTAGACATTGAGGACCCTGAGTTCAGACGGTGGATGGGACTTCATGGTGTCCAAGTCCTGATCAGCGCTATTCTGGTTTTTCACTACAACATGCATGGTCGACTTTCTGCCACAGCATATTCATGAGAATTTGCAACATCACCTGCAATAAGTGGGCACTGATGTTTAAAAAAGGGGACATAGCATTGCTGCAGTACTGTCAATCCCAGTTCCAGTCATAGTATCATTTTCATTTATTATTCAGTCAACCACCGGAGCAACTAAAACATTTGATGGGTTGCATTTGTATTAGTGATAGAATGTCCAGCTACAATATGGTAGTCCTCTCCCAATTGCTTCATACCTTTATCGAAAACACCTTTCTTACTAGTCATGTCACTGAGTCTTATGCCACGTCATTTCTTTTAATATAATAAAACATAAATTTAATTTATTTTTATTTGATGTAACTTTTAGTTTCCTTTAATTTATTATTATTATTATTATTCTTTCCTTTCTCAGACATTATGTCTGGTTAAAAACGGAAAGTGACGCGGACCTTGATCAAGCGTGACTTCTTTTTAACTGTACGGTATACGTTACATTGCATTTAGGAACTTTCGGGTAATTGAACATGTACCAATAATTACAGATTTCTGTAGTTGTATATATAAGTTTGGATGTAGCTGTATTGTGTTGATGTACTGGTGGATATTGTGTGGTATGAATCCTGTAGTTGATAGTATAATTGGTATAATGTCAACTTTATCCTGATGCCACATGTCCTTGACTTCCTCAACCAGTTGGATGTATTTTTCAATATTTTCTCCTGTTTTCTTCTGTATATTTGTTGTATTGGGTACGGATATTTCAATTAGTTGTGTTAATTTCTTCTTTTTATTGGTGAGTATGATGTCAGGTTTGTTATGTGGTGTTGTTTTATCTGTTATAATGGTTCTGTTCCAGTATAATTTGTATTCATCATTCTCCAGTACATTTTGTGGTGCATACTTGTATGTGGGAACGTGTTGTTTTATTAGTTTATGTTGTATGGCAAGTTGTTGATGTATTATTTTTGCTACATTGTCATGTCTTCTGGGGTATTCTGTATTTGATAGTATTGTACATACGCTTGTGATGTGATCTACTGTTTCTATTTGTTGTTTGCAAAGTCTGCATTTATCTGTTGTGGCATTGGGATCTTTAATAATGTGCTTGCTGTAATATCTGGTGTTTATTGTTTGATCCTGTATTGCAATCATGAATCCTTCCGTCTCACTGTATATATTGCCTTTTCTTAGCCAAGTGTTGGATGCGTCTTGATCGATGTGTGGCTGTGTTAGATGATACGGGTGCTTGCCTTGTAGTGTTTTCTTTTTCCAATTTACTTTCTTCGTATCTGTTGATGTTATGTGATCTAAAGGGTTGTAGAAATGGTTATGAAATTGCAGTGGTGTAGCCGATGTATTTATATGAGTGATTGCTTTGTGTATTTTGCTACTTTCTGCTCGTTCTATAAAGAATTTTCTTAAATTGTCTACCTGTCCATAATGTAGGTTTTTTATGTCGATAAATCCCCTTCCTCCTTCCTTTCTGCTTAATGTGTATGTGATGTATTCTATATTTGTGGCATTGTGATCGTGTAAGTGCATTGAGTGCTTCTAGGTCTGTGTTACTCCATTTCACTACTCCAAATGAGTAGGTCAATATTGGTATAGCATAAGTATTTATAGCTTTTGTCTTGTTTCTTGCTGTCAATTCTGTTTTCAGTATTTTTGTTAGTCTTTGTCTATATTTTTCTTTTAGTTCTTCTTTAATATTTGTATTACCTATTCCTATTTTTTGTCTGTATCCTAGATATTTATAGGCATCTGTTTTTTCCATCGCTTCTATGCAGTCGCTGTGGTTATCCAATATGTAATCTTCATGTTTAGTGTGTTTTCCCTTGACTATGCTAATTTTCTTACATTTGTCTGTTCCAAAAGCCATATTTATATCATTGCTGAATACTTCTGTTATCTTTAGTAATTGGTTGAGTTGTTTATTTGTTGCTGCCATTAGTGTTAGATCATCCATGTATAGCAAATGTGTGATTTTGTGTTGGTATGTTCCAGTAATATTGTATCCATAATTTGTATTATTTAGCATGTTGGATAGTGGGTTCAGAGCAAAGCAGAACCAGAAAGAACTTAATGAATCTCCTTGGTATACTCCACGCTTAACCTGTGTTGGCTGTGATGTGATATTATTTGAATTTGTTTGGATATTAAGTGTGGTTTTCCAATTTTTCATTACTATGTTTAGGAACTGTATCAATTTAGGATCTACTTTGTATATTTCCAATATTTGTAGTAACCATGAGTGGGGTACACTATCAAAAGCTTTTTGGTAATCAATGTATGCGTAGTGTAGCGACCTTTGTTTAGTTTTAGCTTGATATGTCACCTCTGCACCTATTATCAGTTGCTCTTTACATCCTCGTGCTCCTTTGCAACAGCCTTTTTGTTCTTCATTTATAATTTTGTTCTGTATTGTATGTGTCATTAATTTCTGTGTAATGACTGAAGTTAATATTTTGTATACTGTTGGTAGGCATGTTATGGGGCGATATTTTGCTGGGTTTGCTGTGTCTGCTTGATCTTTAAGTTTCAGATAAGTTATTCCTTGTGTGTGTCAGGGAATGTGTATGGGTCTGCAAGGTAACTGTTAAATAATTTAGTTAGGTGTGAATGTGTTGAGGTGAACTTCTTTAGCCAGAAATTGGCTATTTTATCTTTTCCAGGGGCTTTCCAATTGTGAGTAGAATTAATTGCTTGGGTGACTTCATGTTGCAAAATTATCACTTCAGGCGTTTGTGGTATCATCTTGTATGTGTCTGTTTCTGCTTGTATCCACCGTGCATGCCTGTTACGCTGTACCGGGTTTGACCATATGATGCTCCAGAAGTGTTCCATGTCTGTTATGTTTGGTGGATTGTCTACTTTAATGTGTGTGTTATCTATTGTCTGGTAAAATTTCTTTTGGTTTGTGTTGAATGTTTGGTTTTGTTTCCTTCTATTTTCACTTTTTTTGTATCTTCTAAGTCGTTTGGCCACTGCTTGTAATTTCTGCTTCTTTTCATCTAATTGCTCTATCGCTTCTTGTTGTGAGATTTTACCTAACCTTTTTCGTTTTTTGTCTGATATTTCATTTCTTATAAATTGTGTTAGCTGTCCGATGTCTTTTCTCAGTTTTTCTACTCTGATATGTAGCCTGTGTTGCCATGCTGGTTTTGTGGGTTTCTTCTGTGTGTTGGTTGGTTCTGATCTCTGCCTAGTGTGTATATTTAGTGTAGTGAGTGCTCCTATATAAACCAGTAGTTGTAACTCTTCCATAGTTGTATTTTCATTTATTTTGTTGTGTATGATTGTGTTGATAGTTGTTATTGTTGTTTCGACTTGTAGGTTATTTGGTGGTCTATGCAAGAATGGTCTATCGTATGTATTTGTGTCTTTGTATTCTATATATGTCAGCTAAAATTTTTCTTCTATATCTAACATGTGTGTCACTTTGTGTTCTATTTGTGCTTGGTCTGGTGGCTGTCTTAAGATTTCGTTTTCCTCTGATTGTTTAATTGATGCATGTTGTTCGTTGTTTGTTAGCTCTGGGATGTTTGAGTCCATTACTGTATTTTCTTCTTCTTCTGACTGCACATTATTTTGTTCCAGTATTTGTTGTACTTGTTGTTTGATGTTTTCTAATTCTGACTGGGGTATCCTGTTATTTTTTATTATTACACGGATCTGATCATCTAGTCGTTGTTCTGTTAAAAATTTTAATTCTGTGTATCTGGTAATAAATGCTGTGTATACTTGTGATCTGTATCCAGTTGCGTTGGTTCCTAAGTTTGTTGCTTGGTAATAACAGAACATGAGGTGTCGGTTAACTTCATCTGACCATCTCATCCTCTGTCTTTGTTTTCCTTCTAGAGTGGTTGCAGGAAGAATATCCTGCAAAACACCTCTATTTGGATTTAAATCATTTTCAGTGTGGCTAGCAGTGTCGTTACCATTGTGGACGGACATAGGGTTCAAGCATCATCCCCGACCATGACAGCGCTTGTCCGAGGCTTCATTAGTTCTGTCCTGAACCAACTAATCACACTAAAAGGGGGGTTAGCCCTATTAGTGGTTTGTTCTTTTTGTCGCCTTTTACGACTGGCAGAACATACCGGAGGCCTATTCTGTTCCCGGGCCTCCACGGGGTTTATTATGCCGTGCTGGCTCCCAATGGCCTCGTATCACTAGTAGTTGAGATGACAGGCATCTTATCTGCATGGCTGTAACGGATCGTGCAGCCACGTCTCGATCCCTGAGTCAACAGATGGGGACGTTTGCAAGACAACAACCATCTGCACAAACAGTTCGACGACATTTGCAGCAGCATGGACTATCAGCTCAGAGACCATGGCTGTGGTTTCCCTTGACGCTGCATCACAGACAGGAGCACCTGCGATAGTGTACTCAACGATGAACCTGGATGCACGAATGGCAAAACGTCATTTTTTCGGATGAACCCAGGTTCTGTTTACAGCACCACGATGGTCACATCCGTGTTTGGCGACATCGCAGTGAACCCACATTGGAAGTGTGTATTCGTCATCGCCATACTGGCGTATCACCCGGTGTGATGGTATGGGGTGCCATTGGTTACACGTCTCGGTCACCTCTTGTTCGCATTGATGGCACTTTGAATAGTGGACGTTACATTTCAGACGTGTTACGACCTGTGGCTCTACCCTTCATTCGATCCCTGTGAAACCCTACATTTCAGCAGGATAATGCACGACCACATGTTGCAGGTCATGCACAGGCCTTCCTAGATACAGAAAATGGTCGACTTTTGCCCTGGCCAGCACATTCTCCAGATCTCTCACTAACTGAAAATGTGTGGTCAATGGTGGCCAAGCAACTGGCTCGACACAATACAACAGTCCCTACTCTTGATGAACTGTGGTATCGTGTTGAAGCCGCATGGGCAGCTGTACCTGTACACGCCATCCAAGCTCTGTTTGACTCAATGCCCAGGCGTATCAAGGCCATTATTACGGCCAGAGGTGGTTGTTCTGGGTACTGATTTCTCAGGATCTATGCACCCAAATTGCATGTAAATGTAATCACATGTCAGTTCTAGTATAATACATTTGTCCAATGAATACCCGTTTATCATCTGCATTTCGTCTTGGTGCAGCAATTTTAATGGCCAGTAGTGTACATAGTCCATTATGACAAAATTGCAAACGATTTTACAAAATTACAGGAGTGCTTGGAACAGATATCATGAGATGAACGAACAATGGCCATTGCAGACAACTGCATACCATTATGCAGAACTGATGAGCACATGAACAATATGGCAAGTTCTGTAGTAAGCAATGCTGGTTTTGTGAGATTGGAATCAGCACCAGATAGCCTTTCAGGAGAGACTCTTCACAGATGAACAGGTGACACATTATGTCCATCACAAAATTTCAGAATTACAGAGATAAGAGTTACACTTTGCACCCCAAGGCCTTCATCTCACAATTTGACCTCTAACTACCTCCAAAGTCTCCACCCAAATGTAAATTAAATTTTGTCTGTGGGCATCTCAAGGGCAGTGTAGCAAAAAGAATGTGTATGATCGCTGCAACATGCACTTCATACAAAGAATTGTGGGATGCTTCCTGGTGAACTACTGGTTGACCAAGATGCTGGAAGGCATCAAACACAAAATCATATTTTGCAAGGATCTGGTTGCCTCATGATTTAGGAGGCCTGTCAAATTCTTCGAGGCTCTGGTCAAAAAGAAACATTTCCGTGACGATCTGTGTGCGATGCCGAAATAATCCACTTCTGTCGTGTGAAGCTCTCACCATACCACCAACAAACACTGATTCGCAAATGTGGTAATGATAGCGAATCCTTTACAGATACCCTGTGAGAATTAGAATTCACGCTGGATGAACAGAGCACAAGGCAAGAAGACGTGGGCCTTATCACCGTGACAACTCCTGGTGGAAAGAAACAATTGTGAAGAACGGCACACAAATGGAGATAGAACCTCAGGTGGCAACAGACACAACAGCAACCACACCTGCCGAACAGGAGGCTGCAACAACCAGAACTACCACCAAAATGATAATAGGAGACAGTTCAGGCAAAATGGGTTTGCTCCTGTACCAGACAGAGTACGGGGGGAGGTCATTTAATGTCGTCCACCTGACCTTAACAGCAGTCATCAACAGGGAAGGAAATTATAGGGAGCAATGACTAGACATATCCATGGGACAGGCTATGCAGTTGCCCACAAAGTCAATTGGAAAAAATCGCAATAATGCACCCCAGTACATGGGGACTTCTGATTTGAGGAAAAGGACATGATGGAGTCCCACGAACTGCAACTAATTATTAAAGTACTGGCAGGTAACACAGAACTGAAAGGAAGCGAAATTTCAGCTACTGCTGACACGGTTTTTAAAAAGTATGCTTTGGAATTCAACTGTCTGGTCCTATCGGTGATGAGAGCACAAGTGAAGGATGTCACTGAAAGCAAGGTAGCAGAAGTTACACAACAGGTGAGGTTAAACTTTAAGTATCAGGAACATACATTAACAGCAAACTTCCTAGTAGTGCCGAAACTGGCAACTGACCTTGTCATCAGGGTTGATTTTCTAAAAGATCAACAAGCCATACTTGGTCTCAGAAGCAGTGGTTTGATATTGAGAAAGGATAAGATGATTCAGTTATGATCTGAGAAGATTCAGGCAAACTGCTTGAAACTTGGCTATGTTCAGGAACACTCTGCAAGAACACGAGAGGGCATTTGTGATAACTGTTGACAACAAGTACAGGAAAATGAGATTACACAAGTGATTATGAGCAAAATCGACGAAAGAATAGAGCAAATCAACCACATCGATCACCACGTTAAAGAACAACAATGTGACATACTACACTCCAACATGGAGGTATTTGCACTGACAGTTGGAGTCACTAAGAATTTACAATCTTTATTTAAAACAAAAGAACAAAAAATTTTTTTTGTTCCGCCGTACTCGATACCACTGATGTAGAAGAAGAAAGTAGCACTCAAAATACAATTTATGATGAATGATGGAGTGACCGAACAGACCGTGTCTACATATGGCAGCCACTATTGTGTTGTCGAAAAGAAAGACAGGTCAATACAACTTGTACTTGATTCACAACAAATCAATATGATGATCATGTCAGAGACAGATCACTTAGAGAAACTCAAAGAGTTACTACAAAAATTTCATGGGGTGAAAGTATCCACTGATCTCTGTTCAAGTTTATGGCAGGTCAATTGTATCCTGCATGTAAACAGTACATGGCATTTCTTGTTTTCGAGCACTGCTATCAGTTCAAGCATTTGCCCTTTGGTCTGAACATTTCCTCGCCCGCATTCATATGAGGACTTGATGGGATTCTTTGTCACATATTGAATGAGAGAATTACAAGTTATGGGATGACATTTTGATCACAGAAAGCACATGAGGGGAACATAACAGAGTCCCAAATGAATTACTCTTCACATTACGGGCTCAAGGAGTCACTAGCAATGTTGGCAAGTCACTATTTGGCACCTCCGAAGGATAATTCCCTGGCCACATCATCTGTGGTGTCCTATTGCTCTGTGTCCAGATAAAGTAAAAGCTATAGCCGTATTTCCAACACCGATGATGAGCAAACAATTAAGAGGGTTTCTGGGTCTCATCAACCTCTACAAATAGTTCGTAATGGTAAAACTGCTGGGAATTCCATGTCTCTGCGAACTTACTGGCAGAAAGACACCTTGGGTGTGGGGCAGTGCTGCAGGAGTGAGTTCTCGTCTTTGAAAGACATGTTACAAAAAACACCTATATTGTCACACCCTGATCTCTCACAAGAGTTCTGAATGGCAAATGACAACTCCACATTGGGCGTGGGAGTTTTGATCTTCCAGGAGATCGCAGCGGATAGTGAGTGGGTTCACAAAATAATAGCACTTGGTAGTTGGTTTTCAACCAAGAGCAAAAGAAACTACTTGAGCACTCAACTGGAGGCTCTGGCCAGTGTCTGAGGCCTTAAGAAGTTTCAGTACTTCTTGTATGGTTGGAGGATGTTGGGCTTCACTGATCATAAAGCCCTGGAATTCCTCCTGACTGCCAAGCTGAGCAGCGAATGGTTAATCAGATGAGTGCTAGCTTTGCAAGAGTTTGATGACTTCATGATTACATATGTGCCCAGAGAGAACAACATCATTGCAGACATACTGTCACGTGCACAGATAGATCTTATGGATAACATTCATGATTCTCTGGGAAAAAATCACTTCAGTCTCTTTTACTTGCATAAAATTGCTTTTGACATTGCAAGAGAGCAGAATAAAGATCTGACATTCACAAGTTTAAAAAATATTTGGAGAAACAGGACCAATTCTGACATTAAACAGTTCTACCTTCTCAGAAAGAGTATTTTGTTTTATCGCAGGAAGGTGGTGGGCTTAGTGAGGGTGGTGTGTATCCTGGATGCTCTAATACTAAAGATAATTTGGTAAACACAACACAGCTATGCACATTTTGATCTGCATAAATGTGTTCTCAAATTGAAGATGTGCTACTTTGAAATTGTGAAGAGATGTATCAAAAAGGTATTGTTCATGTGCAACGATTGAAAAAAGGCCAAACCTTCAATGCAGGCTACTCAGGCTTCCCCTCTATCCAGTCATGCCCATCAAATTGCTTCAAATTGGGGCCACAGATCTTATGATACCTCTTCCCAGAATTAGGTGCGGATTCTGCATCACAAAGATGGTGATGAAATTGATGTCCAGGTTCCTGATACTGACACCATTATACAAAAGGCAACACGACACATAGCCTCCAAAGCACACTGCAAAGATTTTCTCATGCAGGTCAGTCACATAGACATGATGATATCTGACAATGGCCTGCAATTCCAATCGAGGGAGTGGAAGGAGACCTTGAGACTCTTGAAAGATCAAACCCATCTTTATACAGCCTATGACCCCTCATCAAAATGCATGCAACAGATCGTAAACAAAATAGGTAACTTATGCGTGAAACAGCACATGATATGGGATGTCTCTCAACAGGACTTCCCAGGTGTGATGAAAGAGTATCACATTGTTGCCCCACATTATCCACCCAGAGCAGAACAATGCCATGCTCAGATAGTGGACCAAGCATTGAGCAGAATCTGGGAAGCATGCTGACAAAAGGGCAAGGATTCAGCAGTATCAGGTGGCGCAGGAAGTCCCCCTGAAATCCTTCCATCTCTCCAATAAACAAAAGCAAGTATGCCACAATTTTTTCCCGGCATACAATAGTTCATTACATGTTAGAAGAGGTGTGCATCCAAGTGCATACAATTTGGAGACACTAAAGACTGGGAAATCAGTGGGCATTCACCACATCAGTCACCTGGAACCCTTCTTTGAGCAGCGCAGTACTCCTTCTTCTTTTCTTCTTCTCCTTTAGCATTTGTCCCACGGGCTGGTGGGGTCAGCTGTTTTGGTTCACTGTCACCACTTCTTACGACCTTGTGTCTGATCAGCGTGAAGGCCTGAGATCTTGAGGTCTTAATGCAGGGTGTCAAGCCATCGCTGCCTTGGTCGTCCTGCTGGCCATTTCCTATTTACATGTAGGCTGAAACTAGTCTTTGCCACTGTTGTCTCGTCTGCTCTAAGGACATGCCCATACCAATGTAGACAGCTTTCTCATTTTGTCTACTATTGTTGCAACACCGTATGGCGTGTGAACATCATTATTTGTGACATGGTCACGTAATGTTAATTCCAATGTCCACAGCCGGCCGGGTTGGCCGTGTGGTTCTAGGCGCTACAGTCTGCAACCGCGAGACCACTACAGTCGCAGGTTCGAATCCTGCCTCGGGCATGGATTTGTGTGATGTCCTTAGGTTAGTTAGGTTTAAGTACTTCTAGGTTCTAGGGGACTGATGACCACAGAAGTTAAGTCCCATAGTGCTCAGAGCCATTTGAACCATCCAATGTCCACCTAAGCATTTTGTCTCCATAACAGCAAGTCTTTGCTTTACTTCCTTTGTTGAAGGCCTGCATTCAGCCCCATACAGTGCAACTGGATGAATTATTGATTGGTGTACTTCTGATTTGAGCCTGTTTGGAATTTCTTGTCGCATAGTGCTAAATTGTAGAAACCCATAGTACAGAGAGCAATTATGTTAAGTAAATAATTTTGAGATATTTTTCTGTTCCAACCTCTATTATATATCTTGTGTTTGTTGAATACTGATATACATTTACAACTCGTGTAAATGGAGCTTGTGTGGTAGTGACTAGTAAAATGTGGGGGACCCAGATAATATATCTTCTTGTTACAACACCCCAGGAAGGAAAGCTGTGAGGGTGAACCTCCTGATTCCTGTAGATAATACAGATGAAGCTTTTTGTGTCTACAGTGAATAAGAAGTTTCCTAAACTGTAGGTTTTTCTTTTGTTGTTTTTTGTGGATGTCCATGTCTGTAGCACATTCACAGGGCATTCAGTTCTGATTTGAAACGAATCTACACCACTGCTGCAAGGACCCCTATCTGGACACTGGAGATTTTGTTTTGTTTTATGTTGTGTGATCCCAGGGAGCACTGGCACTTATCACATGAGTTTTATCCCTGTTGTAGGTGGACAGAGTATGCAGAATTGTAAGGGAGAAGATGCGGCCTACGAGGAGAAACAAAACACCAAAGTTTACAACAGCTTTAATTCCAGGAACAATCCACCCTTTTACATAACAGCTTAGGTTAAGAAATTAACTAATGATATTTTTTTAATGTATGTTCTATATATGTTCCTCCACAGTAACATCATAACAGGAGATAAGGTCACTACCATGGTGAAGTTGGTTATGGAAGATGTTCGTTGAGTCATTCTTACCCACACGTTATTCTATTTGCAGGGTCACATACAACTAACATGGAAGTAGTAGGTAGTTGAATAATAACTGTAGTAATAGTCCAAGTGGTATGAATAATGAGTGAGTGAACATGTACATGTTCCATTGTAGCCACGGCTTAGTTTACTTATGTAGCTTTAGAATAAGTTCTACCGTTTTGGTAATTCTATGATCTCTCATGTAGCTTGTCATATAATGTGTTGCACAGCACTGCCATATCTTAACATGCTGCTTCAGTATTGTGCACATTTGGCCAGATGATGGCATGCTGAAAATGGCTGTGCTGGCAAGGGGGAGTAGCATGGTCGGCAACTACCAGGGATGGTGGCTGCCACCAGATATGCACCACAGCAGCCATTAAACTGCTGACTACTTCAGGCCTCCTGACCTGGTTGTGTGCTGGTAAGAACAGTGTGACTTGATCACAGGCATTGATAAATGAAGTTGGGATGGTGGCAATCCCCCCCCCCCCCCAACCCCCCCCCCCCCCCCTGCCCCCTTAAGAAGCAACAAACTATCCAGGTTGCAGTCCTGCTGCTCTGTGCCTTCAATGGTGCCCACACATTTTGTTTCTACAAGATCGCCCCTGCGAGGAATACTTTCAGTGGCAGTCCTCTAGATACAGCACACATGTTGTGGACTAATTCATACCCTATTTGGCTTGCACATGTGCTGTCAGTAATTTTCTGTCAGTACAGATGAGTTAACTCCACAGGTGGTGCCGAGCTGGGCGAGACTCCACATGAGAGAGGACAGTGAACAGGTGATAATCCTGATGTTCATGTCAGCTGCCATGACCAACGAAGGCCGCTATGCAATTTCTGTAGCTGCCCGTGATAGTGCTGGCATAGGATGCGCCCACCATTGTCCAGCCCTTTGCACATAAAACGCAACAGCTAATGGAGGCTATGGGTCTCACTCCAGCACCATACACCAGAGCACAGCCACACTCCAAGAAAACACACACTGACCTAAGTGCAGTGAACCACATCCTGTTGCGTGATTGTGTGGCAGTGACATGCACCTCTGATCTTGATATACTTGACACGAGTCTCAGTGTACATTAGTACTTCATTATTTTCTTTATGGCAGATCCTGTGCAACTGTACACATCCCCTTTTATCAAGAATACTAAAATCATTTTCGATATATGGTTATAGTTGTTGCAAACTGGGACATGGAAATGATCATGTCTATAAGAAGACTCTTGCAACAATCAACTCTAACCAATACTCATGATCAATGCAACATGAGCACTTCATATCCACACTGTAAACCAATAATTTGCTTTAGTATGGTGCTGTTCTCTGTATGTTTTTGGTGTAACTTTAGATACCTTTACAATGTTAGTTTAATAATGTCTCATTTACCTAAATCATACCATGTGCACAACATCAGTCAACAACAAAATCACAGTTGTGATATTTTACTGTACAGGCTAGATAATTTGCATAACATCATTTGTATGTCCACAATTTAATCCTCCATGATGTAAACTGTGTCACATTTTTCTCATTAAGTCGCTTAAGGCTAAGCCATTTTGTTTACCTGTAACTTCATTTTACCAGACTTACTGTTCAACATGTTTGTAGTCACCTATTTAACAACCAATTCATTCTTTACACCTATCCCACCTGTGGTATGAGTAGAAATGTATCACATCTTCCAGTAAGCAATAGATCTTAAAGCTTATCACACTGTTTTTCAGTCTTACATTGGCATGACTACCACAAAGTTATCAGTTAGGATGAAAGAGCATAGGCAGAGGGTGTATATTGGCAACACGCAATATCCTGTTAATGAGTTTGCATTAAGCTATAATTCTAAGCAATTAGCAATTGTACTAACAGGACAGTCATATCTTGATATCTGGTCACTGATATACTAGTTAAGTATGCTGCGGCAGATACTGCATATAATCAACGTTTGACCAGTTTATATTTATTCAAATTGTGTACTTTAGAGGGCTATCCTGTGGCTGAATGTGGAGATTCTGTTTCCATCCCTTTTACACCATTCCATGCAGCACATTTCAGAGTTGTCTATGGGTGCCACGATCAGTCTTGAATGGTGGCAGTTTCTATAAATTTTGCTTAGAGTTGCCCCGCTACCATGCTTCGGCAGGACAACACCCACTCAAAATTATAGGCACAGGCATGACACTTCAGTGTCATCATGCTAGAAGTCACATGACGTAATTTAGTACTGTGGAATGTATTTGACAAAACTACAGTGGCTGTCAGTCGAGGCTTGCAGCTCTGTTCTAAGAATATATAAGAACTGCTCAGTTCGCACAGAACTCTGACACTGACAGAGGAGGCCACAGGAAAATGAAATGCTTTGTTCTGGTTTATGCATATCAAGGAGCCAGCTGAGAGGACTTAACGAACTCCCCTGTCAACCAAGCTAAGATGGGGACACAGTATTCAGCATGATTCGGCACTTATACAAGGCTTAGGGCAGTAGTCCCAAGTGTTGGCAGCCACCTAACAATTTATGCTAAGAAATCATAAGTCTTGGAATGTCTGGATCTAAGCAGTTGGAGGAGGAGCAACATAGAATTTCTATCACATTGGTTAAGCTTCTGGAAACCCAGAAGTGTAAAAACAACACTGTGACTCACCCATCTCCTACTGGTGTCAATGAACTTCTAGAGCAAACTGGCAAAGATGATGTTCTGCGATTGGCTGGCGTCTGGAGGCATTCTGTGGTGGGAATTAATTAAACATGGCAGTTTTAACACTATTGGTGAAACACAGAAACATTTTTCCTTGTTTTCGGTTGTGACCATATGGCACAAACAGCATACTTGGGAGTAGGGACATATGAAGATAGAAACTCTTGGTTTATATGTAGAAGGTGAAAGGTCACTGGGTTTAGATGTGAAGGACTCTGAGTTTAAATGGTGGATGGGGCTTGGTGGTGTTTATAGCCTGACGATCAAGATTCTGCTTCTTCACTATGACCACATATGGACGACTTTCTGCCACAGCATGTTGTTGAGAAGATGCAACTGGACAACAACAGGTGCTTGTTGATGTTTTAAAAGGGGACGTACCACTGCTTAAGTACCATCAATCCCAGATCCAGTCATAGTATCATTTTTATTTATCATTCTATCAACCACTGGAGTAACTAAAGCATTTGGTTAGTTGCTTTCGTATTAGAGACTGAATGTCCAGTTAGGATGCAATAGTGCTCCCCCCAGCTGTTTAATACCTTTATTGCAATCACATTTCTACTAGTCACATCATTGAGTCTTTTGCCATGTCTGCTTTTAGTATACTCAAATATTAATTTAATTTTATTTGTATTCTATTTGAAGTAACTCATAGTTTCTATCACTTCATTATTATTATTATTATTATTATTACCATTATTAGTATTGTTATTAATTGTTAGTTGACTAAAACAATCAGTCAGTAGGATTTTGTAGCAATTCCCCATGTTAAGATCCATGTTAGGGTCAATTTGAGATAGCAATTCCATTGGGCAATAAAAATTTCACATCAGGTTTTAAGGGGTGTGTGATGGAGTCTGAACATTTTCGTCATTTCGGTACAATTTCACACCTACGCACCAAGGGGTTTTGTAAAAGAAAGGCACTCGTGAGGTTTAGGAAATGGGGACAGTTAAGTCAAGTCACCCTGAACTCCTTGTCAGGGCAGACTTACCTGGAGGTGATAAGAAGGAAGGATGGAAGGAAGACTGGGTTTAATGTCATGTTGACATCTAGGTCATTAGAGACAGAGCACAAGCAAGCTCAGATTGTGTCAAGGATGGGGAAGGAAATTGGCCATGCCTTTTGCAAAGGAACCATCCCGGCATTTGAAGTAACTCATAGTTTCTATCACTTCATTATTATTATTATTATTATTACCATTATTAGTATTGTTATTAATTGTTAGTTGACTAAAACAGTCAGTCAGTAGGATTTTGTAGCAATTCCCCATGTTAAGATCCATGTTAGGGTCAATTTGAGATAGCAATTCCATTGGGCAATAAAAATTTCACATCAGGTTTTAAGGGGTGTGTGATGGAGTCTGAACATTTTCGTCATTTCGGTACAATTTCACACCTACGCACCAAGGGGTTTTGTAAAAGAAAGGCACTCGTGAGGTTTAGGAAATGGGGACAGTTAAGTCAAGTCACCCTGAACTCCTTGTCAGGGCAGACTTACCTGGAGGTGATAAGAAGGAAGGATGGAAGGAAGACTGGGTTTAATGTCATGTTGACATCTAGGTCATTAGAGACAGAGCACAAGCAAGCTCAGATTGTGTCAAGGATGGGGAAGGAAATTGGCCATGCCTTTTCAAAGGAACCATCCCGGCATTTGCATGGAGCGATTTAGGGAAATCATGGCAATTCTAAATCTGGACAGCTGGAAGTGGGTTTGAATCATCAACCTCCAGAATGCGAGTCCAGCGTGCTAACCACTGCACAACCCATTCAGTAGGATGATGACAAAAGACTCACTTTTAGCAAATGCACAGAATGAGATTTGAAAACCTGAGAGTTTAAAGCTGGAAGACAGGGTAATGCGGCATCCAGAGGTTAATGACAAAACGTCATGCAGAGTTAATAAGAGCAGAAAACTAAGTGCATTGAATGTGGTAGGAAGGGGAGGGAAGGAAGGGGAAGGGGGGAGGGGTAGGGGCCAAACAGACAGGTCAGAAAACAAAAGACATAAAAAACTAAAAGAGAGTGAAGAAAGTAATACTGAGACTGAAGAAATTAACATAAATTAAGACCAAGTGGGTGACAAGAACCAAGGACATGTAACGTCAGTTCCTGCATGAGGAGTTCTGAGAAACAAGTGTCTGGGGGAAGAATCCAGATGGCACGTGTGGTGAAATGGACACCAAGGTCACAACTGTCATGTTGTAGAGCATACTCATTAACAGAATATTGCGTGTTGCCAGTACACGCCCTCTGCCTATGCTCTTTGATCCTAACTGATAACTTTGTGGTAGTCATGCCAATGTAAACTGATCAGTGTTTACATAACACCTGGTACATGACATGTCGTTTCATTGGTGGCTCACCCTTTGATAGTATATGTTTTGCCAGTTATAGGGCTGGCATAGGCACTGATAGGAGAGTGCATAGGGCAAGTCTTACAACAGGAATGGTCTCAGGGTTAGGAGATGTAGCGCAGGGAAATGCGTGCAGAAGGAGCATAGAATCTAACCGTAATATTGCAGATACTTGGAGAACTACGGAAAGCTAATCTAGATATGGTGGGCAAAATGTCAGACAGAATGGATCTCATTTCAGCACATTATTATACGAAATCTTAGCCTTTTCAAAGTAACTGATTAATACAGTCAAGACCAGAACAATACTGGGTTGACCAGATGTGTACTCCTAAGTTGTTTTTTGGAGGAATCAGTTGTATCAGGTTTTGATGTGATGGCTTGGGAAATCTGCTTTTGAACTCAGCTGGTGGTGTACTTAGAACTAGTGAAGGCTAAGGTGGGAATGGTGGTGTATTGCTGTAAAGAGTCTGTATCTGAACAAATGTGTTTGCCTTGAATGCCAGGCCTGTATGGGAGGGAACATTTGACATGGGAATGTCGCATCCATCAAAATGTTTCTTAGTCAGTTTAATGTGAAAAAAGGTGTGTAGCTACCCTTGGTGAGAATGAGATCAACATCAAGCAAAGTGGCATTGGATGCACAATAGGCTCATGTGAAATTTAAATGGGAGAATATATTTAGAGATTACAAGAATTTTAACAGGTCAGAATCACGATGAGTTTATAAGGCAAAGAAGTCATCAATGTGTCTAAACCAACCAAGCTGCTGATAGCTTATGGATTCAAGGAAAGTCCCCTCCAACAAAGCCATGAAAAGGTTGGCACAGAAAGAAGACATCCTTGTTCCTAGGGCTGTGCCCCTGATCTGCTTGTATGTCTGTCCCTCAAAGGTAAAGTAGCTGTTGGTAAGTATAAAGTGCATTAAGGTGAGCAGGAAGGACATCATAGGTTTGGAATCTGTTGGATGCTGACTAAGTTAATGTTCAGCATCTGACAGGCCATGTACATGTGGGATGTTGGTGCCGAGGATGGTGGTATCAATGGTGACAAGCAAGGCGTGTGATGGCACTGGGATAGGCACAGACTCCACACAATCTAGGAAATGGTTGGTGTCTTTAATACAGGAGGGAAGTCTTTGCACTGTAGGTTACAGATGTTGTTCAACAAGGCAGATATACATTCACTTGACTACAATCCCAATTTGATCCCACCACTATTACCTCAAAACATCCCTTACAAGGTTTCCAAGAATTCCTAACTTCCAGCAGTGCTTCACAATCATTCCTCAGGTCACTATAACATGACCATAACCTATTCTCTGCAGAACTCCAGTCTCTTTGTTCTCTAAAATCTGATGACACCACCATCATCCTCCCAGAAAGCAAAGTACCTACCACTGTGGTACATGACTGATGGAGTACATAAATGAGGGTCTATGCCAGCTGTCTGACATCTCTACAAGCAGCATCTCCCATCAAAATCTCATCGCAGTGATTTAAATTTACCAACAGTAGCTCCTGAAAGACCTCAGGTCGCTCACAAAGACTAACACCTCAATCCACAGAACTTCTTACCCCACCTAAACCATGCCCCCCACTTTTTAACCTCTTCCTAAGATCCATAAAATCCAGTCACCCTGGCGGTACCATAATAGCTGGCCTCAAAACACCCAACAAACATATATCTGCCTTAGTTGATCAACACCTTAAACCTACAATACAAAGTCTTTCCTCCTAGGTTAAAGACGCCAAGCATTTCCTAGATCATCTGAAATCTGTGTCCATTTCACTCCCACCACTTACCTTGTTTCTCACCACTGATGCCACCACCTTCTAAACCAACATATCCCATGTAGATAGTCTGCTGCTGTACATTACCTCAATCAGTGTCCACCTGAATCCAAATCTATGACTTCCTCCCTGCTCACCTTAATCCACTTAATACTTACCAACAACTACTTTACCTTCGAGAGGCAGACATACAAACAGATCAGGGGCACAGCCATGGAAATCAGGATTGCTCATTCCTACACCAGCCTTTTCAAGGGTCACTTTGAGGAGGCTTTCCTTGGACCCGTAAGTCATTAGCCCCTGGTTTGGCTTAGATACATTGATGATATCTTTGTCATACTGCCTCACTGTGAGGCTGAGCTGTTAAAATTCTTGGAATCTCTAAATATATTCTCCCAATTAAATTTCACATGGTCCTGTCATGAATCCCATGTCGCTTTCCTTGATTTTGACCTCATCCTCACCAAGGGTCAGCTACACATCTCTGTTCAAATGAAACTGACTAACAAACAACAGTACTTACATTCTAACAGTGGGCATCCTTTCTATGTCAAACGTTTCCTCTCATACAGCCTTGGCATTTGAGGCAAACACATTTGTTCAGATACAGACTCTTTACAGCAATACACCACCATTCTTACCTCATCCTGCTTACTTACTTACTTACTTACTCACTGGTCATACCCGACTCCATTACCGCAGCAATGTATTTTCACCATCTGTCCCTGTCTTGGGCTATTTCCTTCTATTCACCTTCAATACCTAGGCTCCTCAAATCAGCCTTCACATTGTCCTCCCATCTATGCCTCGGTCTCCCCACAGGACGTTTTCCTTCTAGGTGCCCTACCAGTACTCTGCGCGCTGCCCTGCCCTCATCCATTTAAGCTACATGACCCACCCATCGCAGCCTACATGATTTAATAATACTGATTATGTCAGGGCTTGAATAGAGTTCATAAACCTCTTCGTTATGCAGTTTTCGCCACTCTCCGCTAATGTCATCCCTTTTTGCTCCGAAAATTTTCCGCAAAATTTTGTTTTCAAATACTTGAAACGGCTTTTCATTTTGCACAGTGAGAGACCAAGTCTCACACCCATACAGCATAACTGGTAGAATAATAGTTTTGTATATTCTAATCTCTAAATTCCTAGACAATATCCCTGATGAAAGTAATCTATTCCCGCCCGTAATCTCTTCTTCATTTCGGAATCAATCTCATTTCTCGAAGTGATGTCCATGCCAAGATACTTAAATGTGTTCACTTTTTCAAACTTCATGTCCCAAACTCTTAACATTTCCTGATCTACTGCTGTTGGCATTAAAGTAGTAGCCAGGTATTTAGTTTTGTCTTCACTTATCCTTAGACCTACAACTTGACTAGCCTTGATTAACGCATTCGCATTTGCTGTTACAGATTCTTTCCTATCGCTAATGATGTTTAGATCATCTGCATACCCTAATATCTTAATATTTCCATTTAACTCCACACCCGCTGAATTATCTGCTGCCATTCGTACAATATATTCTAGGACTAAATTAAAAAGTAGTGGAGACAGGGCATCTCCCTGCTTAAGTCCGTTCTTTATTACAAATTCTTCTGACTCCAATTACCCCACGCGTACTCTACCTTTTGTGTTTTTCAAACTCGCTTCTATAAGTCTAACATACTTCTTTGGCATTCCAAGTTCCAAAAGAATTCTGTACAATTTTGACTGCAATACTGAATTATATGCGTTTGTAAAATCTATGAAAATATTATGAACTGGTTTATTGTATTCCCATTTGTTTTCCAAAATTTGACGCAGGGTGAATATTTGGTCTATAGTTGATCTGTTCCTCCAAAAGCCAGCTTGGTAATCCCCCAAAATTTCATCTGCATATGGTGTAAGCCTGCTTAGCAGAATATTCGAGAAAATTTTGGAACATACTGGTAACAGCGATATCCCTCTATAATTACTACAATCCATTTTGTCACCTTTCTTAAAAATTGGGATCAGAATCGACTCCTGCCACTCTTCAGGTATCATCTCTGAGTTCCATACTTTAGTTATCACTTTGTGAACTACTTCCACCAATTTCTGTCCCCCATTTCTAACTAATTCTGCAGTTATGCAATCTGATCCTGGTGCTTTATGGTTTTTCAATTTGTTGATTGCATCTCTTACTTCCCTTAACGTTGGCTCAGGTATCTGGGGTTCTGCTGTATGTATTTCGTATGCCTGCTCATTTCCTGCTTCCTGGTGTACATTTAATAGATGCTCAAAATACGCCCTCCATTTACTTAATATAGCACTGGGGTCTGTCAGTATTCCCCCAGCATCCCCTTGAAGTGCATTTGTCCTAGCCTTGAAGCCCTTCTTCTACCCATTTATGTCTAGGTAAAGTTCCCTAATGTTTTTTGTTTTACTGTTTGTTTCAGTTTTTGTAATTTGATTGTTCAAATAATCCCTCTTCTTTGCCCGTAGCCTATGACCAACTTCCCTTCTCAAATTCAAGAACTCCTCTCATTTTCTGTCTCCCATTCTATCCCAATCTAATCACGCTTTTCTCCTTTCCTCTACCCATTTCTTGCATTCCTCATCAAACCACAGTTTCCTCCTGTTCTTCTTAATTGTACCTATTGTGACCTTCGCTGCCTCTTTGATATTATTCCTCACAGTGATCCACTGTTTATTTACATCCTCGTCTTGATCTTCGTGTGTCCTGAGAGCATCAAACCTATTTGAAATTTCTATCATGTACCTTCTTCTAAAGTTTTCATCATTTAGCTTGTCAGTGTCGAACCTAACAAATTCTGCATTGTGTTGCTGTAGATAGCCGTTGGTGAACTTTGGCAACTACAAGAAAATGATCAGAATCGCAGTCTGCTCCCCTGAAAGTCCTAACATTTTCTATACTAGTGTGCCATCTCCGATCTACAAGAACATGATCAATTTGGTTTCGGGTGTGTCCATCCGGAGAGACCCAAGTTGCTTTATGAATGTCCTTCCTTTTGAAATATGTGCTCTCAACAATAATGTCTTTTGAAACAGCAAAATTAACCACCCTTGTGCCATTATCATTCGAAATGTTATGCAAACTTTCTTTCCCAATTGTAGGCCAGAATGCTTCCTCCTTCCCTATCTTCGCATTAAAATCACCTATGATTAATTTTGTATCATACGAGGAGAACTCATCCCACAGTTGATCTAGTTCTTGATAAAAGCCGTCTTTAACAACCTCTTCAGTGTCCTCAGTTGGTGTGTGTACATTAATTACTACTACTCTATTCCACCTGCCGGACAACACTATAACTAATAGTCGGTCTAATGAACCTTATATCTTTGATTGCGTGAAGCACTTTTCTCTGTACAGCAAAACCTGTTCCGAAACTGTGAGCTTCCGCACCTCCATAGAAAAATGTATAGTTACCCCTCTTTATGCTACCCTCCCCCTGCCACCGAGTTTCTTGAATAACTGTAATGTCCACATCGTATCTATCTAATTCGTCTAATAATGTCTGGAATGTTTCTGGCCTGTTCAAACTTTTAACGTTCCATGTTCCCAACCTGAAAGTTCCTTTCGGCCTGAATCTCTTCGAAGTAGGTTCCGCCCGGAGATCTGAATGGGAACCTAGTTTACCTCCGGAATATTTTACTTCAAAAGGACCCATACCCATTAATGTTGCTGATTCTTGATGAATAGATTTGATAGTAAGAGAAGAAGGAACAGGGATGGTTCATCACACCATCACCTGCCCCCCACCGGCTGTCCGCGACTGCTTATTTTTTGTATTCGCAGCTACCCTTCATATCTGAAGGCCGTATCCCCTATCCACAATCTGAGGACGCGCTGTGCCGTGGTGGTAGGGGCCCACGAGACAGTACCTCAGCCTTCACCAGTCATAATTATCCCAACCAGTCTAGTTGAAAAGCTGGTTTCCCAGGCCATCACATCTAATCCTGGTACTACCGATTCCTCCAAAAAACAACTTAAGATTACACATCTGGTCGGTCAGTATTGTTCTGATTTTGAATGTATTAATGAGCTACTTTGAAAAAGCTATGACTTCCTAAAATCATGTTCTGAAATTAGGTCCATTCTGTACAACATTTTGTCCACCACACCTAGATTAGCTTTTAGTCGTCCTCCCAGTCTCTGAAATATCCTTGTCAGATTCTATGCTGCTCCTGCATGCATTTCCCTGCACCATGTCTCCTATCCTTGTGACCATCCTTTTTGTAAGACTTGCCCTATGCACCCTCTGACTACTACCTATGCTAGCCCTGTAACTGGCAAAACACGCACTACCAAAGGGTGAGCCACCAGTGAAACGACACACCTCAGATGTTATGTAAACACTGATCAGTTTACATTGGCATGACTACCACAAAGTTATCAGTCAGGATGAAAGGGCATAGGCAGAGGGTGTATGCTGATAACATAAAATATCCTTTTACAGAGTATCCTCTACAACATAACAGTTGTGACCCTGATGCCTGCTTCACCACACGTGCCGTCTGGGTTCTTCCCCCATACACCATTTTCTCTGAACTACACAGGCGAGAACTGGTGTTACAACATGACCTTGGTTCATGCCAGCCACTTGGTCTTAATTTATGTTAATTTCTTCAGTCTCACTATTCCTTTCTTCACTCCCTTTTAGTTTTTTATCTCTTTTGTTTTCTGACCTGTCTATTGCCCCCCCCCCCCCCACCCCCCGCCCCCTCCCCGTCTCTACTACATGCAATATACTTAATTTTCTGTTCTTATTAACTCGTGCACGATGTTTTGTCAGTAATGTAACATCACCCTGTCTTCCAGCTCCAAACCTCTCAGGTTTTCAGGTCTCATCCAGTGCACTCACTAAAAATCAGTCATCCCGTCTGGTAGGTCTTCCCTGGTGCAAAGTTCCGAGCAATTTTTCCAAACTTTCTCCATTTCCTAAATCTCATTAGTCCTTTTCCTTCATCCCTCTTCCTTCCCCTTCAACCGTTCTGTGAGAAGAAGGAGCCACTGGCTCGGAATGCTTGGAAAATTCTATACCTTTACACATTTCTTCTCCTGTCGCCGCTTGGTGAGTAGATTTTTTTGTCTATTCAATAACATTATATTTTCAAAAATTGATTATTCTCAGTCACAGTTTAATTAGAATTCTACATAATATTGACAATCACTGACTGAATAAACCAACCAACCAGAAATGTGCCCTGCACAGCAAGGCACAAAACAATGAAACTAGCTCCTGGCGCAATTTAGTACGAACTTTCAAGTAGATCACTGACAAGCACTCTTCAACTTGTATTCAGCCCAACAACACGTACTTAGTGCAAGAGGATATTTTAGTTCTTCAACTAAAGTGAAAGCATTATTTGGACTCAAAAAATGTTGATGCATGATCTCGCAAGTGTGACTTCTTGTGCGGTCTATAAAATCATGGGGAGATTTTTGTGAGCTTGCTGTGGTGGTCAATAAATGAAGATAAGACTTAGAAAACTTCGATTCAAGTAATACTGCTACACTGGTTCTGAAGATAATTTCTTGCTTAGTTTTAAAAACAAGATGGAATCCTTTTATTTTCAGATATTCACTGAAGTAGCATAGAGAAAATCCCACTTGTCAGTCCATTATTGACAGATGATTGTATGTCTGTTTAAATCCACGACCAGCAGAGAAGAAGGCCAACTGGGACTCTGAGACAACTTTACAAGACATGAGATGAGACAACCACTTCTTGGTGAGCTAGGGAACCTGCTGGTTATTCTTTACATGTTGGTCAACATAGCCTTCCACATGCAATAATTTGTGATGCACAACCCACACTGTTAGCATGTCCAATGAACTAATTGTAATGGCAGGTACATTTCTTAATTTGCATCCTAATTAAGTAATTAGTTAGACAGTGGGCCATTAATTTAAAAGGATCTGCTACACATGGTGTTCCCTGTGTTAAGAAGATGCCATAAAAAGCAGTGAATTTTAAAAAAGGATGTCCTGCAAACTGACTCAGCTGTTAAGAAAATTGTTTATCATTCATATTTTATGTCAGCTGTAAGATACGGAATATCTTTTGGGGGTACTGAAAATGCAAATCTCCTCAGTGTGTTAAAGATACAGAAAAGTATCATCAGAGCTATAACGGGAACAAACAATAGATTATCTTTCAAACCTTTATTCGGAAGCCTTGACTTAATGATAATTCCTTGTATGTTTACATATGAATCCTCTTTGAGCTAAAAACCCACATCTTTTCGAAGGAAATTATTCCATACATGCGTATGAAACAAGGCATAAATCAGACTATGTTATCTTGTAGCAGACTTAGCTTGTCTTAAAATACTTTGTATTACATGGCTACAAAGTTTAGCAATAAAGAACGACTCAAGTTCAGGAAGGACTACAAACTAGAAACAACTTAAGCAAACAAAGAAAAATATTTAATCTTTTCTTCTTACATTATTATCTCCCTGTATATGCAGGGAGACAATTATTTAACTATATAAAAAAAAAGTGAATTAGTTACAAACTATGGCATGCACACGCTTTATTCAACACAGAAACGTCACTACAGATATTTGAATTTAGGCTATGACATGTTCAATACGCCTGCCATAATTGGTGATGATGTGGCGCAGATGAATTGCAGAATTCTGCATGACCTGCTAAAGTGTCGGAACATTGATGCTGTTGATGAGTTCCTGAATAGCTGCTTTCAGCTCAGCAATGGTTTTGCAGTTATTGCTGTACACCTAGTCTTTAATATAGCTCCACAAAAAGAAGTCACATGTGTTCAGATCTGGAGGATTGAGGCCCATGCCAGTGACCTCTGGGTACCCCAAAGTCAGAATCTGATCCCCAAAATGCTCCTTCAGAACATCAAACACTCTCCTGCTTTCATGGGGTTGAGCTCCATCTTGCATGAACCACATCTTGTTGAAATCAAGGTCACTTTGGATAATGCGGATGAAATCATCTTCCAAAATGTTCACGTACCATCGGTAGTCACCATGCCATCAAGGAGTATCACAGTAATTATTCCATGACTGGACACTGCACACCACACAGTCACCTGTTGAGGATGAAGAGACTTCTCAATCATATAATACGGATTCTCAGTCCCTCCTTATTGATGAAGCCATCTAAATGAAAGTGGGCTTCATCGCTAAATCAAACCATATGCACATCCTAATTCCCATCATGCTCCACGGCCAGCTGTGCAGTTTGAACGTCCTAACACAAACCGTTTACAAGTTATGATGATTTTATTTCATATAATTCAATAATTGTCACCCTGTAAGTCCATATTTATAAACTACAGAAGCAATTACAACCGAAAATTTAAGAAAGTGGACGAAATGGATGTTAACTAATAGATGGGAAACCTCTGGGGGATTGATAGAAGTGTTAAAAAGAAACAACAAAGTTCATATATTTTTTATTTTCGTAGTTCAGATACCTTTTCATTGTTTTAATTTTTCTTCATTTCCATCTTTTTGTTTTCAAATTTCCAGTTTTGTTTCACAGGTATTTTTTTCTTTTCAAATGTTGTCTTCTGATGGGTGAATGAAATTCATATATTGTCCAACATTAGCATTAACAAAAGCTGGAATTCATATATTGTCCACCATTAGCGTTAACAAAAGCTTCTAAATACTGCATCTTGAGACTGTCCTACTTGTTTCCATATTCCATGTGTCTGCTGTACCTACTGGAATCCTTCAAGAACACACTGGCAAAGAATGTCAACATCCACAGTAGGTCTTGAATACACTATGCCCTTTAAATGCCCCCCAAAATAAAAATACAACAGATTGAGATCAGGAGATCAAGCAGACCACGATGTTGTTGCCTTGTAATATATCTATTTACTAAGGAAACACTTATTTAAAATTGTTCTTGCTCGCAGAGCAAAATGAGGTGGGGCCCCTCGTACATAAACCACATGTTGGTGGAGCTCCCTGCCGCCATTGGATAAGCAGCAGCCAGCACCAAGTCACTCTCTTAGCTCACTTATTTGTTTCATAGTTTAATACTTAACTTCTTTGCATGTCTTTGGGTACTTGCATAGTTTAATTCACAAATTTAGGACATATTATAGTATTTAAGAGTTGCAGCATCACGTTTTAGTACCTGTATAGTGTAAATTTGCATAGTCATCAGTCATCTGTTTGTTTTGATTGGCTTGTGAGATAAAAGAGAGGAAAAAAACATTGTTAGGCATGGATAGGGACTGTGCCTGTTGTGTACGGATTCAGGGGGTATTGGCCGCTGTCTGCAAACAGCTGGAAGCTGTGCTGGCCATGGTCAACAGGTTCCAGGCTGTTGCCCTGGGCCGCAGTGACATTGGGACACCTGAGGCGAGCACTTTGGTGCCTCTGGAACCTGTAGGTTCGCCTGGGATCTCTGATGCTACTGCGCCCTTGGATTCGGACATCCCTGCTGGTCGACACTTGCATGACGGTGATTGGCAACCACGGCGGGGTCGCGAATCCGTGGGCGGAAGGCAAAAGTTGGTGCTGGCCGCAAGGCTGTACCCTTATGCCTCTGTAACAGGTTTGAGGTACTGTTTACTGCTGAAAGTACTTCTGAGCCAGCAAGGGCGGCCTCGCCTATTGCGGCAGTGGCCGGTCTTCCTGAGAGGTCCAGACAAGCGCAGAGGATGGGATTGCTTGTCACTGGGAGCTACAATGTTAGGCAGATGATGGAGGCCCTTAGGGACATGGCAGCTAAGGATGGGAAGAAAGCCAAAGTGCACTCCGTCTGCATATTGCGCAGGGGGGGGGGGGGGTCATCCAAGATGTGGAAAGGGTCCTTCCGGATACCACGAAGGGTACATGGTGCAGCCATCTGCAGGTGGTGGCTAATGTCGGCACTAATGACGTGTGTCGCTATGGATCGGTAGAGATTCTGTCTGGTTTCCGGCGGCTATCTGAGTTGGTGAAGACTGCCAGTCTCGCTAGCGAGATGAAGGCAGAGCTCACTGTCTGCAGCATTGTTGACAGGACTGATTGTGGACCTTTGGTACAGAGCCGAGTGGAGGGTCTGAATCAGAGGTTCAGACGGTTCTGCGACCGTGTAGGCTGCAGATTCCTCGACTTGCGCCATAGGGTGGTGGGGTTACGGGTTCCGTCAAATAGGTCAGGTGTCCAGTACAAACAGGAGGTGGCTACACGGGTAGTAGGGGCTGTGTTGCATGGACTGAGCAGTTTTTTAGGTTACACAGTCTCGAGAAAGATCAAAAAGGGCTCCAGCCTCAAAGGGTACAGGGCAAAGAAACGACGCGAATCGACCAAGCAACAGTTGGTATCGTAGTTGTAAATTTTTACAGAGGCGCAAATTGTGTTTAGAAATGATAGATTAAATAAAGTAGGTGGTAGTGTGTTTGTGTCTGTTTGTGGTAGCAGTTTATCTTATAGTGAAGTTGAAATAGATAGTTCCTGCGAATTACTGTGGGTAGAGGTTATACTCAACAGCCGTACCAAAATAATAGCTGGCTCCTTCTACTGACTCTCGGACTCAGATGATATAATAGCCGAATGGTCCAAAGAAAACTTGAACCTCATTACAAATAAGTACCCCACTCATACAGTTACAGTTTGTGGAGGCTTCCACCTACCCTCGATTTGTTGGCGAAAATACATGTTCAAAGCCGATGGTAGACAGAAAACATCTTCTGAAATTGTACCAAATGCTTTCCTGAGAATTACTTTGAACAATTAGTTCATGAGCCCACACAAATTGTAAATGGTTGTGAAACCACACTTGACCTCTTAGCCACAAATAATCCTGACCTAATAGAGAGCATCACGATGGATACAGGGAATAGTGAACACAAGGACATTGTAGCGAGGCTCAAAACCATATCAACCAAAACCACAAACAGCAGATAAAAATTCTGCTTAATGCCTTCCTAAGAGAGAGTCTCCATTTCTTCCAAGCTAATTATGTATGTGTGGACCAGATATGGCTCAAATTCAAAGATAAAGTATCGACAGCAATAGATAGATTCGTACCACATTAAGTTAATAAGAGATGGGATTGATCCACCATGGTACATAAACACGTCAGAACACTGTTGCAGAAGTAACGAAAAAAGCATGCCAAATTCAGAAGAATGTAAAATCCCCAAGACTGGCTAAGTTTCACAGAAGCTCAAAATTTAGTCCGGACATCAACGCAAGATGCTTTCAATAGTTTCCACAATGAAACATTGTCTCAAAATATGGTAGAAAACCCAAAGAGATTCTGGTCATATGTAAAGCACATCAGTGGCAAAAAACAGTCAATACCGTCACTGTGAGACAGCGATGGAAATGTTACCAATGATGGTGCCACTAAAGCAGAGTTACTAAATACAGTTTTCCATAATTCCTCCATGAAAGAAGACAAAGTAAATATTCCAAAATTTGAAACCAGAACAGCTGTTAGCATGAGTGTTGGGAAACAACTCACAAATCACTTAAGAAAGGCAAGTCCTCTGGTCCAGATGGTATACCAATCAGGTTCCTTTCAGAGTATGCAGACACAACAGCGCCTTTCTTAGCAACCATATACATACAACCACTCACTGTTCCTAAAAACTGGAAAGTAGCACGGGTCACATCAATATTCAAGACAGAAAATAGGAGTAACCCATCAAATTACAGACCCATATCACTGACCTCAATTTGCAGTATGATTTTGTTGCATATACTGTACTCGAACATTATGAATCACCTTGAAGAAAATGACTTATTGATGCATAAGCAACATAGATTCAGAAAATATCATTCTTGTGCAACACAGCTAGCTCTTTATTCCCACGAAGTAATGAGTGCTGTCGACAAGGGATCTCAGGTGGATTCCATATTCCTAGATTTCCAGAAGGCTTTTGATACTGTTCCTCACAAGCGACAATTAATCAAATTGCATGCATATGGAGTATGATCTCAGTTGTGTACTGGATTTGTGATTTCCTCTCTGAGAGGTCACAGTTCATGGTAATAGATGGTAAATCATCAAGTAGAACAGAAATGGTATCTGGTGTTCCGCAAGGTAGGCCCTCTGCTGTTCCTGATTTACATAAATGATCTAGGTGATAATCTGAGCAGCCCCCTTAGATAGTTTGCAGATGATGCTGTAATTTACCGTCTAGTAAAATCATCAAACAATCAATTCCAATTACAAAATGACCTAGAAAGAATTTCTGTATGGTGCGAAAAGTGGCAATTGGCACTAAACAAAGAAAAGTGCGAGGTCATCCACATGGATACTAAAAGAAATCTGATAAATTTTGGGTGTGTGATAAATCGCACAAATCTAAGGGCTGTCAATTCAACTAAATACCTAGGAATTACAATTACGAACAACTTAAATTGGAAAGACCACAAAGACAATATTGTGGGAAAGGTGAAACAAAGACTGCACTTTGTCGGCAGAACACTTAGAAGATGCGACAAACCCACTAAAGAGACAGCCTACATTACACTTGTCCGTCCTCTGCTGGAATATTGCTGCACGGCGTGGGATCCTTACCAGGTAGGATTGACGGAGGACATTGAAAAAGTGCAAAGAAAGGTAAAACGTTACGTGTTATTGCGCAATAG
Source organism: Schistocerca americana (assembly GCF_021461395.2). Classification (NCBI taxonomy): domain Eukaryota; kingdom Metazoa; phylum Arthropoda; class Insecta; order Orthoptera; family Acrididae; genus Schistocerca; species Schistocerca americana. Next base: position 592,385,650 of record NC_060121.1, on the reverse strand, counting down.
GGATGAGAGTATTACAGATATGATACACGAGTTGGGGAGGCAGTCACTGAATCAAAGGCGGATTTCTTTGTGGTGAGATCTATTTATGAAATTTCAGTCACCAACTTTCTCATCCGAATGCGAAAATATTTTGTTGACATCCACCTACATAGGGAGAAAATGATCATCATAATAAAATAAGAGAAATCAGAGCTCGAACGGAAAGATTTAGGTGTTTCTTTTTCACACACCCCATTTGAGAGTGTAATGGAAGAGAAGTAATATGAAAATGGTTCGATGAACCCTCTGCCAGGCACTTAAGTGTGAATTGCAGAGTAGCCATGTAGATGTAGAATGTCTTACAGCAAAAAAACGTACATGTTCCATTGAAAATTCACTGAATAATGCTCCAGCCAGTGTTCCATGGAAAACGCAAAGTCTAATTAATCTGTCTCCAATGATGCCAGCCCATATGATAATGCTGAACTGTTGACAATGTACTTGTTTCTAGAACTGCAGAAGGATTTGCATCCAACCATACATAAGTGTTGTGAAAATTCTGCACTCCATTCCTGATGAACTCTGCTTCATAAGTGAATTGTATGATGCGCAAGAAGTTTTGGTCCTGCACACACATCTTCAATAAAGAAGTAAAAAAAGCTTTTTTGGATTGAAAATCTATTTCAGTAAAACTTTGACAATCTGAATGTGGTATGAAGAAAGGAGCTGCTCTCGTAACAGTTTCCACAAACTCACATTACTCCCATTCTCAGTTTTTGCTGTTTCTCTGGTCCTGCTGCCATTATTATCCTAAATATGATGAAGTATTCAATTTTATAAATCAGGCGTTCTAACACTATTTGGCCTTCCACAATCAAATAACCTTTTCTCAATAGAGCCTATCTCCATAAGACATCCACGTATTCTTTGAAAGGTCTTATTGTATGGTAGATTTCTCTTAGGAAATCTTTCAGCATATAAGCATCTTGCTTCAGATGCATTGGAATTTGTAAGTCCATACATCAGGTGCATGCCCACCACGTGCTGATCAGTATACATTTTAGACAGAAATTTACAGAACACACTAGGCCAACACAAAAATAGTTGAGTAGGCATCACACATGTGAGTGGACATCAGACACAACACGACACTCTCCAGAGGAGTTCTGTAATGTATACTTGTTCACTGGCTCCTCTCTTAGAAATAATCAATTTGACTCCTGGTGGGGGAAGAATGCTTAATGCCCGTTGAACAATATGACAATAAGAACTATAGAACAAGCTTCCACTACTGATTGTCTTCTCAACAATAAAAGGATCTGTTTATTTACAAGTACCATGGCAACTGAAATAAATGTAAGAAGGGTTCGACTTGACACTTTCAAAAACAAACAACATCTCAAAAGAAGAAATATACGTAGAACCAAGCTGAAAAGCTGAAAACAGAAAGACAGAAATGAGGCAAACATGTAACAGCAAAGAAGTGTCTGTAGCTAAGAAAATTAAAAAAAAAATATTGACCATGTGTATTTATGGACTCTTTTGCTTATTTTTAAGTCCTGTATCGATTCCTGAAAGGTTTCCCACACATTAGTTAACACCCTGAATATTCTTATTCATGCACACAACTGTATTAATTGATGAATCACCAGTGTTTCACTCAAATGACTCCATATGATAGGTCAAGTGACATACAGATTCTATTCTATTCTATTGTTGTTGTTCTTGTTGTTGTTGTGGTCTTCAGTCCCGAGACTGGTTTGATGCAGCTTTCTATGCTACTCTATCCTGTGCAAGCTTCTTCATCTCCCAGTACCTACTGTAGCCTACATCCTTCTGAATCTGCTTAGTGTATTCATCTCTTGGTCTCCCTCTACGATTTTTACCCTCCACGCTGCCCTCCAGTACTAAATTGGTGATCCCTTGATGCCTCAGAACATGTCCTACCAACCAATCCCGTCTTCTGGTCAAGTTGTGCCACAAACTCCTCTTCTCCCCAATTCTATTAAATACCTCCTCATTAGTTATGTGATCTACCCATTTAATCTTCAGCATTCTTCTGTAGCACCACATTTCGAAAGCTTCTATTCTCTTCTTGTCCAAACTATTTATTGTCCATGTTTCACTTCCATACATGGCTACACTCCATACAAATACTTTCAGAAACGACTTCCTGACATTTAAATCTATACTCAATGTTAACAAATTTCTCTTCTTCAGAAACGCTTTCCTTGCCATTGCCAATCTACATTTTATATCCTCTCTACTTTGACCATCATCAGTTATTTTGATCCCCAAATAGCAAAACTCCTTTACTACATTAAGTGTCTCATTTCCTTATCTAATTCCCTCAGCATCACCCGACTTAATTCGACTACATTCCATTATCCTCATTTTGCTTTTGTTGATGTTCATCTTATACCCTCCTTTCAAGACACTGTCGATTCCCTTCAACTCCTCTTCCAAGTCCTTTGCTGTCTCTGACAGAATTACAATGTCATCGGCAAACCTCAAAGTTTTTATTTCTTCACCATGGATTTTAATACCTACTCCAAACTTTCCTTTTGTTTCCTTTACTGCTTGCTCAATATACAGATTGAATAGCATCGGGGAGAGGCTACAACCCTGTCTCACTCCCTTCCCAACCACTGCTTCCCTTTCATGTCCCTCGACTCTTGTAACTGCCATCTGCTTTCTGTACAAATAGTAAATAGCCTTTCACTCCCTGTATTTTACCCCCGCCACCTTCAGAATTTGAAAGAGAGTATTCCAGTCAACATTGTCAAAAGCTTTCTCTGAGTCTACAAATGCTAGAAATGTAGGTTCGCCTTTCCTTAATCTTTCTTCTATGATAAGTCATAAGGTCAGTATTGCCTCACGTGTTCCAACATTTCTACGGAATCCAAACTGATCTTCCCCGAGGTCGGCTTCTACCAGTTTTTCCATTCGTCTGTAAAGAATTCGCGTTAGTATTTTGCAGCGGTGACTTATTAAACTGATAGTTCGGTAATTTTCACATCTGTCAACACCTACTTTCTTTGGAATTGGAATTATTATATTCTTCTTGAAGTCTGAGGGAATTTCGCCTGTCTCATACATCTTGCTCAGCAGATGGTAGAGTTTTGTCAGGACTGGCTCTACCAAGGCTGTCAGTAGTTCTAATGGGATGTTGCCTACTCCCGGGGCCTTGTTTTTACTTAGGTCTTTCAGTGCTCTGTCAAACTCTTCACGCAGTATCGTATCTCTCATTTCATCTTCATCTACCTCCTCTTCCATTTCCATAATATTGTCCTCAAGAACATCGCCCCTGTATAGACCCTCTATATACTCCTTCCACCTTTCTGCTTTCCCTTCTTTGCTTAGAACTGGGTTCCCTTCTGAGCTCTTGATATTCATGCAAGTGGTTCTCTTTTCTCCAAAGATCTCTCATTTTCCTTTAGGCAGTATCTATCTTACCCTTCGTGAGATAAGCCTCTACATCCTTACATTTGTCATCTAGCCATCCGTGCTTAGCCATTTTGCACTTCCCATCGATCTCATTTTTGAGGCGTTTGTATTCCTTTTTGCCTGCTTCACTTACTGCATTTTTGTATTTTCTCCTTTCATCAATTAAATTCAATATCTCTTCTGTTACCCAAGGATTTCTACTAGCCCTCATCATTTTACCTACTTGATCCTCTGCTGCCTTCACTATTTCATTCCTCAAAGCTACCCATTCTTCTTCTACTGTATTTCTTTCCCCCATTCCTGTCAATTGTTCCCTTATGATATCCCTGAAACTCTGTACAACCTCTGGTTCTTTCAGTTTATCCAGGTCCCATCTCCTTAGATTCCCACCTTTCTGCAGTTTCTTCAGTTTTAATCTACAGTTCATAACCAATAGATTGTGGTCAGAGTCCACATCTGCCCCTGGAAATGTCTTACAATTTAAAATCTGGTTCCTAAACCTCTGCCTTACCATTATATAATCTATCTGAAACCTTCTAGTATCTCCAGGGTTCTTCCATGCATAAAACCTTCTTTCATGATTCTTGAACCAAGTGTTAGCTATGATTAAGTTATGCTCTGTGCAAAATTCTACCAGATGGCTTCCTCTTGCATTTCTTAGTCCCAATCGATATTAACCTTCTACGTTTCCTTCTCTTCCTTTTCCTACTGTCGAATTCCAGCCACCCATGACTATTAAATTTTCATCTCCCTTCACTACCTGAATAATTTATTTTATCTCATCATACATTTCATCAATTTCTTCATCATCTGCAGAGCTAGTTGGCATATACACTTGTACTACTGTAGTAGGCGTGGGCTTTGCATCTATCTTGTCCACAATAATGCGTTCACTATGCTGTTTGTAGTAGCTTACCAGCACTCCTATTGTTTTATTCACTACTAACCTACTCCTGCATTACCCCTATTTGATTTTGTATTTATAACCCTGTATTCACTGACCAAAAGTCTTGTTCCTCCTGCCACTGAACTTCACTAATTCCACTATATCTAACTTTAACCTATCCATTTCCCTTTTTAAACTTTCTAACCTACCTGCCTGATTAACGGATCTGACATTCCACGCTCCGATCCGTAGAACGCCAGTTTTTTTTCTCCTGATAACGACGTCCTCTTGAGTAGTCCCCACCTGGAGATCCAAATGGGGGACTATTTTACCTCCGGAATATTTTACCCAAGAGGGCACCATCATCATTTAATCATACAGTAAATCTGCATGCCCTCAGGAAAAATTACGGCTGTAGTTTCTCCTTTCTTTCAGCCGTTCGCAGTACCAGCACAGCAAGGCCGTTTTGGTTAGTGTTACAAGGCCAGATCAGTCAATCATCCAGACTGTTGCCCCTGCAACTACTGAAAAGGCTGCTGCCCCTCTTCAGAAACCACCCATTTGTCTGGCCTCTCAACAGATACCCCTTCGTTGTGGTTGCACCTACAGTCCTGTATCTGTATTGTTGAGGCACGCAAGCCTCCCCACCAATGGCAAGGTCCATGACTCATGGGGGGTTCTATTGTACTCTATTTTATTCTATGTGAACAAGATAATAACAACTGGGACCAGTGTCTGCCATACCTCCTATGAGGTAGTATACTGCTACCCTAGGAATTCTCCCTTTGAGTCAGATAAGTGATGATATGAAGAATCTAGAGCGGGATTGGGGCAGGGAAGGGGGAGGGATAGCAGGACACAGGTAGGGGTACAGAACAGCACTGTCTAATGAAGCGTGAAGGAACTAGAAGGCGGCAGAACAAGGTTCCAATGAGAAGGGTTAGGGATTTGGGAACGGAGGAGGGAGTGGGTGGGGGTGGGGGGGGGGGGGGGGCAGGGAGCAGAAATGGAGAGGAGCAGAGAGGGGGGAAAAAGTCTTTTGGGTGCGTTAGCAGTGCACAATGAGGGTGAGGGTGTGTGAACTGGGAAGAGGTGATAGGACAGAGGGGGTGGAAACCATTGGGACTGTGGAGACATTCGATTACCATAGGTTGACACTGGGATAATTTTCAGAGTGGAGAATGCTTTGTAAGGACAACTCCCATCTGCGCCATTCAGAAAAGCTGTGGTGCAGGGGATGGTCCCGGCGGTCCAGGTTTTGAAGCAGCCTCTGAAATCAAGCACTTTATTTTCTGCTTTTCAATAGCACAAAGACATGGCTTAGCTGCAGCCTGGAGGATGTTTCCAGAATGAGAGTTTCAGTCTGTTGTGGAATGTGCACTGATATGATTCTTCCTCGCACATTAAAACTGTGTGCAGGACCGAGACTTGAACTTGGAAACTTTGCCTTCCATGGGCAAGTGCTCTACCAACTGAGCTACCCAAACATCCCCCAGGCTGTGTCTAAGCCATGTCTCTGCAATGTCCTTTCTTCCAGAAGTGCTAGTCTTGCAAGTTTCGCAGGAGAGCTACTTTGAAGTTTGGAAGGTAGGAGACGAGGTACTGGTGGAAGTGAAGCTGTGAGGATAGGTTACAAAGTTGTGCTTGGGCACCTCAGTTGGTAGAGCACTTCCCAGTGAATGGCAAATGTTCTGAGTGTCAGTCTCGGTCTGCCATACAGTTTTAATCTGGCGGGAAGTTTCACATCAGTGCACACTCCACTGCAGAACAAGAATTTCATCCTGGAAACATCCTCCAGGCTGTGGCTAAGCCATGTCTCCACTTCTGTGCAGTTTGGAAGGAAGGAGACAATGTACTGGCAAAAGTAAAGCTGTGGGAACAAGTCGTGAGTCATACTTGGGCAGCTCAGTTGGTAGAGCACATGCCTGCAAAAGGCAAAGGTCCCGAGTTCAAGTCTCAGTACAGGAAGTTTCATATCAGTGCACACTCCACTGCAGAGTGAAGATTTCATTCTGGAAACAGTGTGGTTGCCTCTTCACTCTGTCCCCACTTTTTAGGCACAATGCTATGCCTCATCACGTCACCTGCCTCAACACATCACCCCACCACTCTGCAGGTTGACGAGGGCTGGTCGACACAGGCTAGCTACCCCACCACAGAGCAATGTAAACACTTATGTACGAAAACCATTGCCTCAAATATCATTGTGCATTGATGCCCTACCACAAGACAAAAATTCGATCAAATTATTTAATACTTGCCCTCCTTTACCCAGTAAGTCACCTTTCTGGGTAACCCACCTTTCCAACGGAGCATTTGCTGATCTTCATTAACCTTGTGAGACTGTATACGAGGCGTGATCAAAAAATTAGTGAATGATTTTATTAGAAACAAAGAAGTAGGCTTGGTAGGAATTTGAGTTAATCTCCTTCAAAGTACCATCCTTGGCTAGTAATGCACTTATTCCACCACTGGAACCATGATTGGAAGCATTTTTGGAATGCTTCTTTCGGAACAGCATTCATCTGCTCTGTCATGGCCCTCTCAGTGTCAAGAATGGTGCCCAAACATTTGCCTTTAAGCACAGTTTTAATTCTTGGGAAGAGCTAGAAGTCATATCTGGTGAGTAAGGTAAATGTGGACAGACAGGAACACTTTCTTTGGCCAGAGACTTGTGATACAAAAGCAGTGTACCATGGCTCATTGTTATGATGAAGGGAGCCATTGGCCAATTTTTCTGGTCTCTTTCTTCATAAATCATTTCACAAATGTTACAGTATGCCATATGAGTAGTATTAGAATTCCAGCTCTCTCAGCAATGACCTGCTTATGAAGCTCTCTCTATGTTGTTTTGGTGCTGACAGGGTTCCCACGTGCAACATCCACTTCAGTGGTGACTTTTATAACTGCTGTTCTCTTATTTTTCATTGCAGTCCTCTCCAATGAAAATCTATCACCATCAGTCAAGATACACTTTTGTCCTTGTTGTGGTTTAGCAGGTAATGTTCTTCAGCATTCCCTAAAGATGGTATAAATCTTCGATACAGTGCCTCTTGAAGCATCAAACATTTCAGCTACCATGGTTATGGAAACAGCCAGAATACAAGCACCAGCAATTTTCCCACGTCTGAATTCACTTAGCTCTGACATAATGCATCTACAACTACACAGACACTTTTGTGACCATGATTGACACTTGTAATTTATTGAGGACAATGACAGGTGCCTTTCATGGCCAAATACAACAGTGAAACCTGCAAGCTTGGCTAAATCTGCATTAATGTACAAACATTCATCGCTCATGGTGTTTCCATATTTTGGTCAAACCACTATATCTATTCAGCACTTGGTCAATTATTCCTTTGAACTTGAGCCACAATTCCTCTACATACTCCATACCAGATGTAAATCTTGTACTGGTCGAGAGAGTAGGTTGAGGGAGTGGACATCCAGGATGGGCAGTTTGAACTGAGAACAGATAAATTCAATGAATACGAGATGTGACCAAAAAATACAGTGAATGAATATTTTAGCGGCAACTCTTGATGCTACAACCATTTGATGTAATTTTTCTGATAGCCTGAACTGTTGAAACGGGCAGTAACAATATAGAACATGTTCTGACTTGTCTGTCAGCATCCACAGATGCTAGAGTTAGGCTGTGTTTACCTAGTCTGTCAAGCATTATGGATTTTGAACAACGCATTAAGTTCTGTCTCAAGTTGCAAAAATGAGCTAAAGAAACTCACGAAATGTTGAAATTGGTGTACGGTGACAATTCTGTAACTCTGAAGACTGTTTACAAGTAGTATGAGTGATTTGGAAGCGGAAATGAATCAGTAACAAACGAGCAATGTCTGGAATGTCCATTACCCTCAAAAACAGAAGAAAAAGTGGGAAAAGTTGCAAAAATGGTTCATTAGCCGGTGCATTACAATTTGAAACCATAAAGAGTTCATTCCAAGGGAAACAGCTAAACGCCAAGTTTTATAAGGGCATACTGTAACGTTTGCGAAACAGTGTACAAAGATAGAGACCAGAAAAATGGGCCAATGGCTTCTTCATCACAACAACATGCTGTGCCACACTTCACTTTTTATTCACCAGTTTTTGGACAGAGAAAGTGTTCCTATCTGTTCACGTCCACCTTACTCATCACATTTAGCAAGATGTGACTTCCGACTTTTCCCAAAAATTAAAACTGTTCTTAAAGGAAAACATTCTGACAAAATTCCTGACATTCAGAGGGCTTTGACAGAGCAGTTGAATGCCGTTTCAAAAAAAGCCTTCCAGAAATGCTGTGATGAAAATGTCCATAACAGGAAAACATGGTACCAAAGCCATAAATGGAAAAATGTCATTTGGATATATGATTCTTGTCACTGTCACTTGGCAATATTTTGCAGAACAAGTGGAACAAAATTCTCTCAGAATTCTCTATCCATTCTGAGATGACTGAAAGGTGTTTTGAATGGCAAAGTTTTCTTTCCTACACTACTTAGGCATGGTAATGTGTTGTGTTTTTGGTGCTTCCATATTTTTGTCCACCACCTGTAAGTATCTAGTAGGATACCCAGTTTAAGGCAGTGTTGGCTTCGGTCACACAGCTTGAGGCTGTTGCCAATGGGCATCACTGTGGGGGTCCAAATGGGGGTTTAACGGGGACGACCAGCTCGTCCAACGCATCTCCTGATCGGACTATGACTGTGGCTGCCTGGGATACTGCCCACATTGAGGCTGATCCCTCACCTGTAGTGGAGTGGGAGGTCGTCTCGAGGTGTGGCAGGGGGCGAAAGACATTCCGGAGGGCTGAACGGAAGGCCTCTCCAGTTTGTCTGACGAACCGGTTTCAGGCTCTGTCTCAGGCTGATACTGATCTTCGGCCGGACATGGCTGCTTGTCCTGTTCCAGAGGTTGCCCCTCAGTCTGCAAGATCCGGGCTTACTGGTAGTTGGGAGCTCCAACGTCAGGCGCGTAATGGGTCCCCTTAGGGATATGGCAGCAAGAGAGGGGAAGAAAACCAAAGTGCACTCCATGTGCATACCGGGGGGAGTCATTCCAGATGCGGAAAGGGTCCTTCTGGATGCCATGAAGGGTACAGGGTGCACCCATCTGCAGGTGGTCGCTCATGTCGGCACCAATGATGTGTGTCACTATGGATCGGAGGAAATCCTCTCTGGCTTCTGGCGGCTATCTGATTTGGTGAAGACTGCCAGTCTCGCTAGCGGGATGAAAGCAGAGCTCACCATCTGCAGCATCGTCGACAGGACTGACTGCGGACCTTTGGTACAGAGCCGAGTGGAGGGTCTGAAACAGAGGCTGAGACGGTTCTGCGACCGTGTGGGCTGCAGATTCCTTGACTTGCGCCATAGGGTGGTGGGGTTTCGGGTTCCGCTGGATAGGTCAGGAGTCCACTACACGCAGCAAGCGGCTACACGGGTAGCAGGGGTTGTGTGGCATGGACTGGGCGGTTTTTTAGGTTAGATGGCCTCGGGCAAGTACAGAAAGGGCAGCAGCCTCAAAGGGAGCGGGGCAAAGTCAGGACATGCGGGGGCCAAGCAGCAATCGGTATTGTAACTGTAAACTGTCAAAGCTGCGTTGGTAAAGTACCAGAACTTCAAGCGCTAATAGAAAACGCCGAAGCTGAAATCGTTATAGGTATGTAAAGCTGGCTGAAGCCAGAGATAAATTCTGCCGAAATTTTTACAAAGGCACAGACGGTGTTTAGAAAGGATAGATTGCATGCAACTGGTGGTGGCGTGTTTATCACTGTTAGTAGTAGTTTGTCCTGTAGTGAAGTAGAAGTGGATAGTTCCTGTGAATTATTATGGGTGGAGGTTACACTCAACAACCGAGCTAGGTTAATAGTTGGCTCCTTTTACCGACCTCCCGACTCAGCAGCATTAGTGGCAGAACAACTGAGAGAAAATTTGGAATACATTTCACATAAATTTTCTCAGCATGTTATAGTCTTAGGTGGAGATTTCAATTTACCAGATATAGACTGGGACACTCAAATGTTTAGGACAGGTGGTAGGGACAGAGCATCTAGTGACATTATACTGAGTGCATTATCCGAAAATTACCTCGAGCAATTAAACAGAGAACCAACTCGTGGAGATAACATCTTGGACCTACTGATAACAAACAGACCCGAACTTTTCGACTCTGTAAGTGCAGAACAGGGAATCAGTGATCACAAGGCCGTTGCAGCATCCCTGAATATGGAAGTTAATAGGAATATAAAAAAAGGGAGGAAGGTTTATCTGTTTAGCAAGAGTAATAGAAGGCAGATTTCAGACTACCTAACAGACCAAAACGAAAATTTCTGTTCCGACACTGACAATGTTGAGTGTTTATGGAAAAAGTTCAAGACAATCGCAAAATGCGTTTTAGACAGGTACGTGCCGAGTAAAACTGTGAGGGACGGGAAAAACCCACCGTGGTTCAACAACAAAGTTAGGAAACTACTGCGAAAGCAAAGAGAGCTTCACTCCAAGCGTAAACGCAGCCAAAACCTCTCAGACAAACAGAAGCTAAACGATGTCAAAGTTAGCGTAAGGAGGGCTATGCGTGAAGCGTTCAGTGAATTCGAAAGTAAAATTCTATGTACCGACTTGACAGAAAATCCTAGGAAGTTCTGGTCTTACGTTAAATAAGTAAGTGGCTCGAAACAGCATATCCAGACACTCCGGGATGATGATGGCATTGAAACAGAGGATGACACGCGTAAAGCTGAAATACTAAACACCTTTTTCCAAAGCTGTTTCACAGAGGAAGACCGCACTGCAGTTCATTCTCTAAATCCTCGCACAAACGAAATAAGTGTCCAAGGAATAGAAAAGCAACTGGAATCACTCAACAGAGGAAAGTCCGCTGGGCCTGATGGGATACCAATTCGATTCTACACAGAGTACGCGAAAGAACTTGCCCCCCTTCTAACAGCCGTGTACCACAAGTCTCTAGAGGAACGGAAGGTTCCAAATGATTGGAAAAGAGCACAGGTAGTCCCAGTCTTCAAGAAGGGTCGTCGAGCAGATGCGCAAAACCATAGACCTATATCTCTGACGTCGATCTGTTGTAGAATTTTAGAACATGTTTTTTGCTCGCGTATTATGTCGTTTTTGGAAACCCAGAATCTACTCTCTAGGAATCAACATGGATTCCGGAAACAGCGATCGTGTGAGACCCAACTCGCTTTATTTGTTCATGAGACCCAGAAAATATTAGATACAGGCTCCCAGGTAGATGCTATTTTCCTTGACTTCCAGAAGGCGTTCGATACAGTTCCGCACTGTCGCCTGATAAACAAAATAAGAGCCTACGGAATATCAGACCAGCTGCATGGCTGGATTCAAGAGTTTTTAGCAAACAGAACACAGCATGTTGTTATCAATGGGGAGACATCTACAGACGTTAAAGTAACCTCTGGCGTGCCACAGATGAGTGTTATGGGCACCATTGCTTTTCACAATATATATAAATGACCTAGTAGATAGTGTCAGAAGTTCCATGCGGCTTTTCGCGGATGATGCTGTAGTATACAGAGAAGTTGCAGCATTAGAAAATTGTAGCGAAATACAGGAAGATCTGCAGCGGATAGGTACTTGGTGCAGGGAGTGGCAACTGACCCTTAACATATACAAATGTAGTGTATTGCGAATACCTAGAAAGAAGGATCCTTTATTGTATGATTATATGATAGCGGAACAAACACTGGTAGCAGTTACTTCTGTAAATTATCTGGGAGTATGCATGCGGAACGACTTGAAGTGGAATGATCATATAAAATTAATTGTTGGTAAGGCGGGTACCAGGTTGAGATTCATTGGGAGAGTCCTTAGAAAATGTAGTCCATCAACAAAGGAGGTGGCTTACAAAACACTCGTTCGACCTATACTTGAGTATTGCTCATCAGTGTGGAATCCATACCAGATCGGGTTGACGGAGGAGATAGAGAAGATCCACAGAAGAGCGGCGCATTTCGTCACAGGGTTATTTGGTAACCGTGATAGCGTTACGGAGATGTTTAGCAATCTCAAGTAGCAGACTCTGCAAGAGAGGCGCTCTGCATCGCAGTGTAGCTTGCTTGCCAGGTTTCGAGAGGGTGCATATCTGGATGAGGTATCGAATATTTTGCTTCCCTCTACTTATACCTCCCGAGGAGATCACGAATGTAAAATTAGAGAGATTCAAGTGCATACGGAGGCTTTCAGACAGTCGTTCTTCCCGCGAACCGTATGCAACTGGAACAGAAAAGGGAGGTAATGACCGTGGCACGTAAAGTGCCCTCCGCCACACACCGTTGGGTGGCTTGCGGAGTATAAATGTAGATGTAGATGTAGGTAGTTCGCGGTAGGTGGTACCATCAATGGTATACAGTCACTTTAAATAAACTTCTAAATAAACAGTGACTACTGCATAGTACACAGAGGGATGCTGAATGAAAAGCATTTCACTATCATTAAGGCAATTTGTTATTTCTTCACTGACTACTACAACAGCATCTTTTCCAAACAGCTCTCAAAGAACATTTGGTCATATGTAAAAGGTTGTTAGGAGCACCAAAGTTAGTGTCCAGACACTCACAAATTACAGATGAAATGAAATTGAGAGTAGCAAAGAAAAAGCAGCAATACTGAACTCTGTTTTCAAAACTTCCTTTACATAGGAACAGAAACAGACACATTGCCTCAGTTTAATTTTCATATCACTATGTGGCTAAGTGATATAAACATTAGTGTCAGTGGTGCTGATAAATAACTTAATAGTTACAATCAAACAAGGCTCCATGGCCTGATGGAATCCTAATCAGATTCTGTAGAGACTTTGCAAATGAGTAAGCTCCTGTTTTAATCATAATATATCATATATCCTTAGAATGAAGAACAGTGTCAGTGGTCAGAAGAAAGCACTAATCACACTTGTCTACAAGTAGCACAGGAGAAATGAGCCAAAAAACTAAAACTCACTCATATCCATGTCTATATAGTTCTAGAGCATATTCCGAGCTCAACCATAATGAAGTACCTCAAATATAATGAGATGAACCAAACAGGATGACCGCTTTCATGTCAATCATAATGAATTCAAAAACATTGGTCTCGAGAAACTCGATTCACACTTTTCTTGCATGACAACCTGAAAGTCAAGGATCAAAGTTGTGAGGCAGATGCAGACTTTCTTGACTTCCAAAAAGCATCTGACTCAGTATCACTCGGCGCCAGTGTTTCAAGAATTACCCTCCTTGGAAATACAAGAAGATGCGTTGGGTGAAGATCGAAGTGACCACAGTGAAGAAGATTTTAAAGGTGACAATAATTCTGTTCATAAAGAATTTAATCAGCATTAGTTAAATGACTTGGTAAGGGATTTGGGACTACCCAAAAAAGCATCAGAACTTCTAGCATCACGACTGCACGAAAAAAACTTGTTAGAAAAAGGAGCTAAAATCACCTACTTCCGATCGAGAGAAAATCCATTTCTGCAGTTCTTTCGGAGTGTTGATGGATATGTGTAGTGCCACAACATACCTGGTTGAATGAAGGAATTGGGAATTTCAGACTATAATGCAACCAAATGGCAAATGTTTATAAATAGGTCAAAACGTAGCTTGAAGTGTGTTCTCCTCCACAATGGAAATTTATATGGTTCAGTCCCACTAGGCCATTCAGTTTTCTTGCATGAAAAATACGAAGACATAAAGAAGGTCACTGATATGTTGCAATATAACTTGCACTGATAGCTCATCTGTGTTGACCTTAAAATAGTTTCTTTCCTTCTTGGCCATCAACATGGGAATACTAAGTATCCGTGTTTTCTGTGTATATGGGACAGCAGAGCTCATGAGAAGCATTGTGTGCAGTCAAAGTGGCTGCCAAGATCTGACCTGAAACCTGGTGATCCAAACATTGTAAATCTGCACTTGTTGACAGAAAAAAAAAATTATATTTCCGCCTTTGCATGTAAAAGTAGGTCTCATGAAGCAATTTGTTAGAGCTATGTCAACTGAAGGGGACTGTTTTAAGTATATCATTTCGGCATTTCCTAGCTTGTCATATGAGAAGATGAAGGCTGGTGTCTTTGATGGGCCACAGATTTGGTAACTTATTAAAGATGAACGTTTCATAGAAACAATGACCGAACTTGAAAAGAATGCTTGGTTGGCATTCAAAAGTATTGTCGAGGACTTTCTAGAAAATATACAAGCCCAGAATTACATCAAAATTGTTCAACAACTATTAGGGAGCTTTAAAAAGCTTGGCTGTAACATGAGCATCAAACTGCATTTCTTACATAGCCATCTTGCTAACTTTCCAGAAACTCTTGGTGCTGTTAGGGATGAACAGGGTGAGCGATTCCACCAAGATTTGAAAGTCATGGAAGCAAGGTATCAAGGTAGATGGGATGTTGGTATGATAGCTGGCTCCTGTTGGAGCACCAAGCGAGAATGTCCCCAGATGTAACATTGTAGGAAAAGTTATAAGCAAAAATTTGTACCCTAATATCTTTGTTATTATTATCTGTATAAACACAATGTAACTTTGCATATTATAATAACCTTTGAATGTATAAAATATTCTAATATTCTACTACATTTGGTTAGAACCCACTTTATTTTCCTCTGTATGCCCAATTTTAATGACTTTTAGGGTAAAGCGAGAGTATCCTGTAGATTAAAAACTTGACATGATAGAGAAAAACTGTTAACAGTTTTGAATTCAGGGACCAAAAATTAGTTAAGTGCAAGTCACAGATTTAGGACAACAAAATGGCTGTTCCCCAGTGATATTATTTAAACAATGATTTATGCCTTCTTGACAGAAGCATCGTTTTGTTCTCTGTACAGCTGTGGTGTCTGCTGACACATATCAGTAACCACTTTTAAATTTGCTCAGTTTTTTAATAGAACTTGAAATCAACATTTAAATTAAGTCACTGGCAAAATAGCAAGGTCATTGCTCCCATCAGATTAGGGAAGGATGGGGAAAGAAGTCGGCCATGCCCTTTCGAAAGAACAATCCCGGCATATGCATAAAGAGACTTAGGGAAATCACGGGAAACCTAAATCAGGATGGCCGGGCATGGATTTCAACTGTCGTCCTCCCAAATGCAAGTCCTGTGTGCCAACCACTGCAGCAGTATCTCGGTCGATGGCAAAATAGTAAACTGTTCATTAAATAAATTCACAAGGATGACAAATTATGAGGTATTCATTCTGTATCCATTTCTGTGTAATTGTGATGGATACAATGTCCCGACAAATTTCTGCATAATGAGTAAGATATAAAAGACATTGTAAATCAATAAATAAAACACATACAAATAAGTAGCTTTCAGCGATGATAGCCGTAGTGCAATGCTATTATTTGAGGTATCATTTATCAAAATCACATGATGCAGTTAAAAGTTGTTAACTCATTGGTTAATTGTAAAAGTGTTTATTCCTTCTCTAGATTGTCACTCATACGACAAAATTGTAGATATAAAAATAGATGACAGAGGGATAGAAAAACAACTAAAATCACTCAAAAGAGGAAAGGCCGCTGAACCTGATGGGATACCACTTCGATTTTACACAGAGTGCGGGAAGGAACTTGACCCCCTTCTTGCAGTGGTGTACCGTAGGCCTCTAGAAGAGCGTAGTGTTCCAAATGATTGGAAAAGGGCACAGATCATCCCCATTTTCAAGAAGGGATGTCGAACAGATGTGTAGAACTATAGACATCGATCAGATGTAGAATTTTGGAACACATATTATGTTAAAGTATAATGATTTTTCTGGAGAGTAGAAATCTACTCTGTAGGAATCAGCATGGGTTTAGAGAAAGACGATCATGTGAAAACCAGCTCGCGCTATTCGTCCACGAGACTCAGAGGGCCACAGACATGGGTTCCCAGATAGACGCCGGGTTTCTTGACTTCCGCATGCATTTGATAGTTCCCCACAGTCGTTTAATGAACAAAGTAAGAGCATATGGACTATCAGGCCAATTGTGTGATTGGATTGAAGAGTTCATAGATAATAGAACGCAGCATGTCATTCTCAATGGAGAGAGGTCTTCCGAAGTAAGAGTGATTTCAGGTGTGCCGCAGGGGAGTGCCGTAGGACCGTTGCTATTCACAATATACATAAGTGACCTTATGGATAACATCAGAAGCTCACTGAGGCTTTTTGCGGATGATGCTGTAGTATATCAAGAGGTTGTAACAATGGAAAATTGTACTGAAATGCAGGAGGATCTGCAACGAATTGACGCATGATGAAGGGAATGGCAATTGAATCTCAATGTAGACAAGTGTAATGTGATGCAAATACATAGAAAGAAAGATCCTTTATCATTTAGTACAATATAGCAGGTCAGCAACTGGAAACAGTTAATTCCATAAATTATCTGGGTGTAGGCATTAGGAGTGATTTAAAATGGAATGACCATATAAAATTAATCATCGGTAAAGCAGATGCCAGACTGAGATTTGTTGGAAGAATTCGAAGGAAATGCAGTCCGAAAACAAAGGAAGTAGGTTACCGTACACTTGTTTGCCCACTGCTTGAATACTGATCACCGGTGTGGGATCTGTACCAGATAGGGTTGATAGAAGAGATAGAGAAGATCCAACAGAGAGTAGCACGCTTCGTTACTGGATCATTTAGTAATCGCGAAAGCATTACGGAGATGACAGATAAACTCCAGTGGAAGACTCTGCAAGAGAGCCATTCAGTTGCTCGGCACGGGCTTTTGTTGAAGTTTCGAGAACTTACTTTCACCGAGGAGTCAAGTAGTATATTGCTCCCTTCTACGTATATCTCGCGAAGAGACCATGGGGATAAAATCAGATAGATTAGAGCCCACACAGAGGCATACTGACAATTTTTCTTTCCACAAACAATACAAGACTGGAATAGAAGGGAGAGCCAATAGAGGTGGCTTGGAGAATATGGATGTAGCTGTGAAATATTAACTACTGTGATTGTAAACATCTTGAAATATTGCTGTGTCATTCGATCACCTCATTTATCTAAGATCACTGATGTATTCAGATTTGCATTAATATGTAACTGTGGTTTATTGTCGAAGTTCAGAGAGCTGTAACTTACACGTCTGTAAGACTATCTGACACTCTGCCATTTCCTGTAGCATAGTCTGCCCTCCTAAGTGACTGGCTGTTGCCAAAATTCTCAGCACTGAGATTAACCCACATCTGGTCTTTTACTGACACCCTTGCAGCTGGCTCACCTGGAGCATCCACTGAGGCCCGCCCTGAGCCCCGGGCCCGCTAATGTTCAGTCGTACATCAAACAGACCTTACCTCACAACAATTCTAGGTAGTGGATTAGCTTGCCTAAGTATGCATAACATTATAACTGTTTATTAAAGTAACTCTTGTTTTTATCAGAATTCCAAATCAGAAATTAATTACATAAAGGAGCCAATTTACCAATGTGTTATCCAGATTACATTTAGGTGTGAATGAAGTGAGAGGGATAGAGGAATTTGGTGTCATTTTTGAAAAGGTCCTCAGAACCAAGTTACCAATGTGTTATCCAGATTACCTTTAGGTATGAATGAAGGAGGATGGACTGAGGGACTTTGATGTCATTTTTACAATCATTGTCCTAACATTCAGTTATACACAGAAACTTAGTCTTAAGGAATAAAGCAGGTAATAAGAAAAAATGATTATTTTAGCTTTAAATTTCAGCAATGCAAACAGGCACTGCTTTTACCAGCTGAGATGGCATTATAGACAATAACTGAGAGTATCTTGTTCTGGAGATTAAATATTACTGCATCTGGTTGGAAACCAATATTGCTTACCCAGAAAGGATAGGGACATTTCGGTATTTGTAAGTGCATAAAGCACATGCATAAACCATATTACTTTAAGAACTGAATTCAGAAAATAGTAAAGTTACTACATTCTTGTGAGGCCTGCCCGGCTAGCCGCACGGTCTAACACGCTGCTTCTCGAGTGGGAAGGTGTGGCAGTCACTGGCACGAATCCGCTCGGCGAATTAGAGTCGAGGTCAGGTGTGCCAGACAACCTGTGGATGGTTCTTGGGTGGTTTTCCATCTGCCTCATCACACATGGGCTGGTTCCCCTTATTCTGCCTCAGTTACACTATGTCGGCAATTGCCTCGCAAACAATGTCTCCACGTACACCATAATTACTCTAACACACAAACATTTGGGTTACACTTGTCTGGTATGAGATGTTCCCAGGAGGATTCCACTGGGGGCCAAACTGCACAATAACCTCGTGTTCAGTGTGGGGCGGCGGTGGGGTGGGTGGACTGCTGTGGCCTGTTGTGGGGTTGTGAACCACTGAGGGCTACGGTGGGATGAAACCTCTCCGTCGTTTCTAGGTTCCCAGTTCAATACGCAATACACACACACACGCACACACACACACACACACTCTTGTCAAGTATGACATTTACTATAAAGTTTTAAATAATACCATCAAAATGACTGCATGATTTAACTGCGGCTAATTTGTTTGGAAAATTACCTACAGGTTGAGGAGGGTCACTTATGTACTGACACAATATTGGTTGACGTATATAAAACTTCATCCTATCAAACAGGCCAACTCAGATACAGTATAAAAGTCTGAGAGACTACTTTAAAGATGCAGGTAAGCATCACCGATCCCTCACATATAATGGATCACAACTTACAAGCAATAACTTCAAGGATTTCTTGAGTGTGGAGGAATAAAACATGTACTGTAGCTATTTCAAAATATCACCCACAGTCCAACTCTTATGAATGAGTGATGAAAGAGATCGAGTGTCTGTGTAGAAGATAGTGATCTAATAAGCATACCGCAGGGGCTCAGGTGATTCGTGAGCTACAAATTATTTTGAATGAACTATCCCATATGTATACAGGCTTATCACCAGTAGATATTATGAATAAAACTTTAACTGGTGAGCCTCTATTAGAGTTATTTAAGTGGCACCTTAAATACATATTAAAGCAGAAAAATTGCACAAGACGATGAAGGAAACTTTACAAAAACAAGTGAAAAATAGAATATGAAAAACAATCAATTATATCTGCATTCCAGGTTGATGACTTAGTACTAGTTAAGGATTTATATCCTAGTTCTAATTTGAAGAAGAGAACCAGCAAGCTTTTTCCATGCTACAGGGGACCCTTCAAGGTGTTAGGCATACTTCATCCGGAAGTGGTATTCTTAGTAGACTCAGAAACTGGTCAGTACAATACTGACATGTTATAGAAATTCATATTCCCAG
This sequence comes from Schistocerca americana, assembly GCF_021461395.2. NCBI lineage: Eukaryota > Metazoa > Arthropoda > Insecta > Orthoptera > Acrididae > Schistocerca > Schistocerca americana. Next base: position 592,366,072 of record NC_060121.1, on the reverse strand, counting down.
GACAATCTGTGATCTCTGCAGCTTCGGTGGGTTGATGCCCATTGGGTGACTGAGCTAACTGTTTCAGTATTTCACATTTCGTTTTCCTTGGAGCATTTCCTTCTACTCTTTCTATCCTGTTATCATTAACTAAGTCCATCTCATATTGTCCTATCCTAGATGTAAATTTGAGTGATGACAGTTCTATGTAGATCTATGAAGTGTTAAGGTAACAACAGAAGTATGATACTAAGATATAAGCATGAAAAATATATACAAATCAATGTTGGCTATAAGCAGCAAAAAAAAATTTCAGAGCCCTTTCAAAGCATGATTGTGTGTGCTCAGTCACACACACCCTTCTCAAATCAACACCACCTAAATGACAAGGCCTCACAACTCAACTGTGACGTCACACAATCCAGACGAGGCACTTACCATCAAGCCTGCCTCTAGCCAAATCATTGTGCTAACAGCGTTCCAGAAACTGATAAATATAAGACAATAAAAGACATTAAGACGGTCGAGCTTGACTATAAATGAAATTACTGTGTGTTGATTTGTAATCTCAGGGGAAAAAAGCGGAAGCATTTACTGTTTTGAGCTGTGTCAGATATAGAATCATGAAGGTTTTTTGCGCTTAAAACAACTTTGGATGCTGAAAAAATTGAGGCACTAACAGCTGTCAATCTGTAAGAAATGACATTACTGAGACTTAAAGGATTTTCTTTTTTTTTTTTTAAGGTAGTCAGATGTAAAATAACATACAACACTGAAGCAGATGGCAGAAGAAAGTCTGAATTAACAACAGCATATTTTGAGTTATTGTATGGTATATGTTTCGTTAATTTTAAAGACAAAGACATAAACAGAGTAGGGAGTGTATTCTGACGGTACACGTGAAACTACCACCTCCCAGAATGTTGTGTATCGGGAAGTAACAGATAAAGTTAACAGTTTAATCCATAATTGTTGGGTAGCATTTTCTTCCGGCACCCCCTTCAATCGTACCAAAGTTTTTATTTACACTGACACAGTTTTACTCTCATAACAATGACATAAACAAAATTGTAGAATATACAGGTTACACATCTAACCAATGTTCAACAAATAATAATACACATCCATAACATATTTCAAATATATGGTTTGAAGTAAATTGTAAACAATAAAAGTGGAAAAAAAAGATTACTGATAACTCTCACTACACCTATGAGCACAACCAAAACATACAGAAGTATCTATGAATTGCAAGAAACATCCCAGCATTACTCTAACAATGAAATGAAATGATCATATGGCATTGTTGGCTGGGATGCCCCATCCGGGGAAGTTCAGCCACCGAGTGTAAGTCTCATTCTACATGCACTTACGGAAACATTGAACAGTGTTACAATGTAATAGTCCTCATGAATGTAACCTTGTTTTCATTTTCTATGTTTACTTCACAGACATAATGACTGATGCCACAGCCTCTTAATAGTTAATGAAAGGACAGATGGTAATAATTACTCTAACTATACCACATTTGCTTTTCTAGATACCAAATTTCTTCTACAAAACTTCTTAAATATTAATAGTGTGGTTCCCTATTATTGTGATAATGGGCACAGAACAATATGTAGGGAAGATAATAGATGTAAGTTTTCAAATGGGAGATTACATCCCACTAATAACAGTTTTCTACACAAAAGTAACTTCCACAAAAACAGAGGAAGAAAAACAAGACAATCAAAATTCATGACATGTAAAGGAAATACACACGACACCCCTGTCCAACCACAATTAACTTTCAAAGCAGAATCAAAATAGCACATGGTCAAAGATATGCAAATATTTCTCACCAAACTCTACAAAATGGCGCTGTGGCAAAGAATGCTCTGCAGATAATAAGCAATATGAATGAGAGCCATCATAGAGACAGTAAAGCTGCTATCATGGCATGTTGAATGTGAAACAAGATTTTGCTGCTTTCAGTGGAAAACTACAAGCAGATTGTTGGAGGGATGAAACAGCTTTATTTTTTATTTAGTAAGGTATGCTATATAGCAGAAAAAGACCTATCTAAATATTAGGATGAGTACATACAGTAAGTAACATATTCAGAAAATACACAATGCAGCACAAAACAAGGCGCCAGAACTAAGAACAGGTACTTATTAAAACATTAGGAATCCAGGAATTTACTAGTTCAAATATCAAAATTAAAAGTGGTGCAGATGACCAGCAGAACATTTCACAGAAAAGCAGACATCATCTCAGGTCACAAGTGTGGAACAGCTCATTTCACATTTGTGTGGTAAAACACGCTTAAAAATCTTCAGCATGTAGCCATATGTACAAATTAATTTGCAATGTGGATTTAAAATGACTCATTCCAAATCACTATGGTTTATCGTGCAAAATGATCCATAGAACATTAAACTAACTAACTAACTAACTAAATAGCTAAAACTGTAACACTTCACATCAGGGACAAGTGTCAGAGATATGGGAATAACAAGTGTCAGCAAAAGCACACACCTCATCCATCCAGAAAGCAAAACTCAAATAAAAATAATAGAAAATAGACATCTCATAAATTGCCTAGTGGGTATCAGAAACCAAATATTCCAAAGTGAAAAGAACAGGAGGAGCAAGACAAGCAATTATGACTAGATGCACTTATCTGCCATTCCCCTTACCACCTAACAACACAATCACACTATACCAAACCCACACTATTTGACATTTGCATACTATCTGAAACCACATCACCTCACAACAAGGATAAGAGTCAAAGGAATGGGATAAAAAGTGTCAGCAATACATCTCATACTTAAGGAATGCAGCACTCAAAGAACAATAGAAATTAGAAAACTCTTAAATGATTTGTTGGATATCAGAAACCAAATATTTTCAAAACATGTTAAAAATGATAGGAGGAACAAAGGAAGCAATTATGACTAACGGCACTTATCCCCCCCTTCTCTTACCACCTAACCGCTCACTCACACCATCCTGCACCCATACTAAGTACTTGATATTTGCATAGTATCTAAAATGATAATACCTTACATCAGAGACATGATTCACAGGTATGGGAATAACAAGTGCCAACAATATTTTGAAAACACATTGATAATATGTAATAGGAGGAACATGACAAACAATTATGACTAGAGACTCTTATCAGTCCTTCCTCTTAACACCTAACAGCTCACTTACCATCCTACACTCCATTAAGTAATACTCATTACAGTAAGATATTAGACACAAAGTATATTCTCTCTGTATTGAAAATGGTGAAAGTTTTGTAACATCAGAGCTGAAGAAATAAATATGTGTAGGGAGAGCTTACATGTATTGTTTAAGATAACAAAAGTGGATAGCTATTAATGAAAATTATGTACATTTCTTTTTGCTTTCTTTGTTTAAAATATGTCCTTCCACGACAGTTTGCAGTTTCCTTTTGTTTAATGACCTATGCACCTTGTCATTTTCCATTTTACAATAGTTATAACGCAAAATATTAACACCTGTACAAACAACAGATTTACACAATTCCAGTCCTGAATATTTATCGCAGACATCTACGGCAAAATCATCAATGGCCATGACACAATCAAGAATTAATTTACATCCTGTTTGCCATTGGTTCTGAAGCTTAAGAAAGGAATCACAGTGTTCATTTGATAACAGTTTTTGCATGAAACAAAAAGAATACATTACTATCAGCAATGGCATTAACTGTAGATATCGCAAGCCACCTCTATCAAGATCTTTAATTATTTTGTGCTCGGCACCACATCCCAACTGCTTATCTATCGTTAAAAACTGAGCACAGTCACCACACTTTAACTTCTTTATTGTGCTGTAGCAACAGTATCCAGCAATGACTGTAAGCACTGGTAATTCTAGACCGATAAGTTCCAAATGACACTGACTAACACTTAACAATACGAGAGAAGGAAAGTTACTACTCACCATATAGCAGAGGTGCTGAGTCACGATAGGCACAATAAAAAGATTCACACAATCATAGCTTTCGGCCATTAAAGCCTTTGTCAGCAGTAGACACACACACACACACACACACACACACACACACACACACACATGCACTCAAGCGCAACTTGCACACATGTCTACAGTCTCAGAGAGCTGAAACTACACTGCGAGCACCAGCACCAGTGCATGATGGGAATGGCGACTGGGTCAGGGTAAGGAGGAGGCTGGGATGGGGAGGGGGAGGGATAGTATGGTGGGAGTGGCAGTCAGTGAGGTGTTGCAGTTTAGACAGAGGGCAGGAGAGAAGGTGCGGAGGGGGGAGGGGGTAAGTAGCGGAAAGGAGAGAAATAAAAATAACAAGAAATTAAAAGACTGAGTGTGGCGATTAAATGACAGCTGTGTAGTGCTGGAATGGGAACAGGGAGGGGGCTGGACGGGTGAGGACAGTGACTAATGAAGGTTGAGGCCAGGAGGGTTACGGGAACATAGGATGTACTGCAGGGAAAGTTCCCACCTGCGCAATTCAGAAAAGCTGGTGTTGGTGGAAAGGATCCATATGGCACATGGCACATGCTGTGAAGCAGTCACTGAGATGAGGGCTATCATGTTTGGCAGCGTGTTCAGCTACAGGGTGATCTACTTTTTTTTGGCCACAGTTTGTCGGTGGCCGTTCATGTGGACAGACAGCTTGTTGGTTGTCATGCCCACATAGAATGCAGCACAGCGGTTGCAGTTTAGCTTGTAAATCACCACAGTTTTCGTCTGCCAGGAAGTTTCGTATCAGCACACACTCCGCTGCAGAGTGAAAATCTCATTCTGGAAACAAGCTGCCTGTCCACATGAACGGTCACCAACAAACGGTGGCCAAAAAACAAGTGGACCACCCTGTAGCTGAACATGCTGCCAAACATGATACCCCTAATCTCAGTGACTGCTTCACAGCATGTGCCATATGGATCCTTCCTACCAACACCAGCTTTTCTGAATTGCGCAGGTGGGAACTTTCCCTGCAATACATCCTACATTCCCGTACCCCTCCTGGCCTCAACCATCCAGCCCCCTCCCTGTTCCCATTCCAGCACTACACAACCGTCATTTAATCGCCACAACCAGTCTTTTAATTCCTTTTTATTTTTATTTCTCTCCTTTCCGCTACTTACCCCCTCCCCCCTCCACACCTTCTCTCCTGCCCTCCGTCTAAACTGCAACACTTCACTGTTCGCCGCTCCCACCATACTATCCCTCCCCTTCCCCGCCCCAGCCTCCTCCTTACCCCCACCCAGTCGCCACTCCCATCATGCACTGGTGCTGCTGCTCACAGTGTAGTTTCAGCTCTCTGAGACTGTAGACGTGTGTGCAAGTTGCACTTGTGTGAGTGTGAGTATGTATGTATGTGTGTGTGTGTGTGTGTGTGTGTGTGTGTGTGTGTGTGTGTGTGTCTACTGCTGACAAAGGCCTTAATGGCCGAAAGCTATGATTGTGTGAATCTTTTTATTGTGCCTACCTTGACTCAGCACCTCCACTATATGGTCAGTGGCAACTTTCCTTCTCTCATGTTGTTATATTCCATCCTCGATTTTCCACTGTTTGACTAACACTTAATTTACAAATACCTGATGCTCAGATGTCACAGGCAACATGAAGACATTCAGACATTACAGCTTTGTAGAGATCTAATTACAATTTTCCTAGCTGAGTCACCTTGTAAAGAAAGCTCTAACAAAGTTGATAATCTCAGCTTTTCCTCTGCCTCAAATATTTGCCTCATTTGAAACATGGTACAGGGATCCAGGCAGCTGTCGATACAATCCAAACCTGGTTTCCAAGGCAACAGTCTGAAATTTTCCAGGCAGCAAGTACGACATTTTAAGTTCTGACAGATAATACCTTCTCAGTCCTAATAATGCGTATGTTGTATGCTTGAGTGCAGAGTGTGTTTCCTTACTGAGCTTACCACTTGAAAAATTCATCGAGCTCTAGTTGTCTAGCCAATTTAGAAAATTTTCTAGAAATTTACACCTCTCATCATCCTTGTGGCTTGTTAGAGGCTTTTGCATTTCCTCTCTAAGTCTAAGGCCTTTCAAATTTTAATAAATTCAGCAGTTCCTTCATAATTTTTAATGTTATTTGTAGGTCCCAACTCCAGTAAACTACGGTTGATGTTGTCATTGAAAATTTAACAAACAAGCTTTACATTTTGTTTTTCTAATGAAGAGGGCCACAGAGCTTCCATACTTAAGCCATATCCAAATTTCAGTAATTTGTTAGTTTCAAATATGGACCTAATTGCAGAAAATGAAGCTTGAATTCTCACAGATATGTTTTCAAAGCTGGGGAAGCAAAATGTCAGAAGTTCATCTTTCAAATTCACCCAGTTATTTCTGATGCATTTATAAATGTGTATTGGGTCTATAACAAAAAACAAGGGTTTGGAATGATCTGAAGGGTGTGGGTAAGCAATATTAAGTCTGATGGATTTGCAAAATTACTGACAGTTTTTCTATTAATTCAGTTATTGTCAGAACAAATACAAATAACCTTTAACCTAAGACTTCCAACATTGAACAACTGGCCAGCAGTCATTTTATTTACAGACAAGATGTGGGCAGCATGTTTAAATGATGAAATTACACCTTGCACCATAAGCACATGAGCAACTGTTGCAAGAGTAGTGGTGTCATGAGCCATACCAACTAAATTTCCTCTTATGTAGTCCATGGTTGGCTTAATGTGTATTTCATCTAACATGAGTGTTACAAAACAATCAATGATAATTCAGGTTTGATACTTTCTCCCTAATGTAAGCCAGAAAGTTCGGAATGTTAGAATCAACATCAGTATTTGCACAGATGTTTCTAATAGTATTAGGATGAGGCAGAATAATATTTCCAATGCTTCGTATGAATCTGTAAGCATGGCTTGAAATGAAGAACTACAAAGAAGCAAATACTAAAACATGGGGAGGAAACCTATGTCTCCCAGAAGGTGAAAAGCTTAACTGAAACTGGCTTCTTATGAATTCCACAGCAGGTTTAGTTTTCCCCTCACATTCTAAGTTATCTAACAACTCAACAATGATGTCTTGAAGATGTTTTTCTTCCTTTTTGCACACTAAATTTGCAACAAATATTATAATGTTGTCTAGATCTTGGATATTACAGTTTTTGGAACTTTCTTGGAAGTGATTTCACAACCCTTAACATAAATTCTTACACTGAATTCCTGATTAATAATTATGAACAAGACATGATGTGGTGTTCTTTCAGTGTCTACATAAAAAAACAGTATATATGAATCTTTCACTGCTTTTGGCCACTTTTCACTACAAGTAACACAATCAAGCTTCTTTATCAGTTCGTGAAATGAAATTAAGGAAAGTGTCTTATTATATTCTTCTAGAAATTTAATACTGCCCTCTATGGATGCCCTCAGTGCAGCAGCTTCCCCTTTTCTCCTGTTTTTCAGAAGGAAATTCTCTGGTTTTTGGCATTACTTTGGAAATATATGAAGGGCAGTTAGGAAGTTTGCTTAGGATTGCGTTTTGTCAGAGTTGTGGCTTGCTTAGTGGTGCGGTTAATATAGCCCCAGTTTTCCAGTCTGCTGCTTTTGTTTCCCACAATATATCATCTTCGCAGAAGTGCAAATGGCAGACCTACAAAGTGAAAAATAATATACTGCATGCATGTCACTGAAACTTGCACAGATACTCAAACTTCAACTGCCATATACTTTTGCCGATAAGTACAGCTTAAAATGAAAGGTGTTCACCACAGAACGCTTGCTAGGATCGCAATTCTCTCTATTGATCACAGATAACCATTTCCTTCACATATCCTCATCGGCTGTAAATTTATAAATCTGAACCTTCTTCATCTCGTCGTAATTACCGTCACAACCAGGAACACAACAATTTTTCACCATGGTGATGATCACTTCTAAACTGCTACATGCAGTATACACATCAAAGAGCAGAAAAGCAAATGATTACACAAGGAAATTCAACTCACTAACACTACTGCTGCGAAACAGTTGTTTACATGGTTCCACATAGCATTCCTACAGGCATCTAGGTTGCACTGCTACTGTGAGGTGACACTGGCTGTATGCCTGAAGTTGATGACGTCACTCGCCTACTGGAAGAGAGTTGTAAGGCCTTTGATTTAGGTGAGGTTGCTCAGATCCATATCACATATGGTGATAGTTACTACCTGTTTTCACAGGAATGCCAAGGAGTAACATACATGCCAAGATGGGCTGCAAACAGTATGATTATTACACAATGACAGCACTTTTTTCTAAATGATATGTATTCAGTTCAGAAATGAATATCAAGGTGTGGACATGTTGGCAATATCACTAGAACAGGGGGATGAGGAAGGGAAAGGAAACCTTACCTTAAGTGGAGTACATTTCATGAGCCAACTGTTCTGCTGCCATAGCTAAGACCATTGTTATCTCTGGAGAAAGGGCATTAATGAGTTGTTTAACAGCTGATGTGTGCAAATAATACAATAGACTCGACTTATCTCTGATGAGAGAGTGCTAATGAATAAATTATTTAAGGAGGTGAAATAAAAGGGCTGTAGTTGTTGATATACTATGTTAAGAGCATAAAATAATTGAAGGACTGATAATTTGTTAAGTAGATGTGTCTTATCTTATAAATATTGGAAAGATAAAATAAAGCTTAAGAGCAAACTTAGAAATATTCCCAACAGAAATTAAGATGCCATCTTTTAATATATATCACAGGCATTCATCTACAAAAATGAAGAAAGAAAAAGTATGTTTCACATATGCAAACATTCAGTACAGCAGTCTTGCATTTGTTTTTTATGTTAGCACAATGCGTCTGTCTCAATAATAAAGATAAACCCTTTAATCTAGTAGCAATAAACAGATCCCTGATGGACAGTCACTGACATGTATTTATCGGAAGGTGATGACTTCTTGCAGCACCATGGCTGAATGTCATTAGTAGCAAATATTAAATCAAATGTGGGAGGAATAACATGAGAGAAGGCTCATTATTAGATGATCTATAAAAAAACAAAGATGATGTGGCTTACCATACGAAAGCGCTGGCAGGTCGATAGAAACAGAAACAAACACAAACATACACACCAATTCTAGCTTTCGCAACCAATGGTTGCTTCGTCAGGAAAGAGGGAAGGAGAGGGAAAGATGAAAGGATGTGGGTTTTAAGGGAGAGGGTAAGGAGTCATTCCAGTCCCGGGAGCGGAAAGACTTACCTTAGGGAGAAAAAAGGACAGGTATACACTTGCACACACACACATATCCATACGCACACACACAGACACAAGCAGACATTAGTAAAGGCAAAGAGTTTGGGCAGAGATCTCAGTCGCAACTTAAGTCTATCGCAACTTAATTAGCGGAGGTTGAGGCCTGCCGCCGCTCATACCTCACCTGTCTTTCAACAACATCTTTGCCTCTGTACTTCCGCCTCGACTGACATCCCGTGTGTGTGTGTGTGTGTGTGTGTGTGTATGACGAAGATTCTCAGTAGCTTATTGACTCTACACAGCTAACCCATACATGTGTCCAGACTCCATCTTTCTTATCTATACTGTTTCTTATGTCATAACTTATATATATCTTTCTTACCTATACTGTTTCTTATGTCATAACTTATATATAAGTTATATATAAGTTATGACATAAGAAACAGTATAGGTAAGAAAGATGGAGTCTGGACACATGTATGGGTTAGCTGTGTAGAGTCAATAAGCTACTGAGAATCTTCGTCATAGAGATGCTTGAAGATAAGGGACAGAGTCTGTGCATACTGTTAAAGATTTAAGACAAGGCATACCCAATGTTATGTAGGTATTCAAGAGGAGGATAAGTAACCCAGGAAAGGGGTGGTTTAATCTTTGATCAAGTGAACCCACAGACAGAATTACCTGTATGTCCTTTTTTTAAATAGAGGGATTACTAAGGACACACTCACATTGCAAAGATAACAAGGTATTTACACAGTATCTGTCCATAGAGAAGGTGTAAGTGCACCTCTTATAAAGGTAGGAAGTTATATAGACTGTTAGCCACACTTCGGAAGTGTTCTCAAAAACAATTATAAGGTAACAGACTTCCTTGGCCAGTTATGATTATTTGAATTTACTTTTCCACACATATTACTTGCCGCAGATTTGAGATTTGAAATTGTGGAGAATGATATTGATTAAAATGTCAGCAAATAACTCCTTGTGGTAAAGACGTACTTAAACATTTTCTAACTCAAAGTTATGCTGTTGGAACTAATGAATTGAAAGTAAAGTAAATTTCAATTACCTTAGTGTAAGAGTAGTGTGATAATGGTACAACTTGATCAAACATGGCAAATCTCTCTCGTGTTTTTATCAAAGAAAATGAAACAATTTACTTATAAAGTAATTGGATTATAGTACAAGGGAATGCAATACAAATAGAGCAGTAAAGTGCATAATGGGAAAGCCATTTACTAGATTACAGCACACAATGAACAACTGTACGGTTGAATAGACATACACCAGTACTTTGAACAATGTGTGTTAAGTGTGATACAAGTCCATTGAAGAGACACAATCTTTTACCCAAGCAAGCTGTATTATATAGTGGATATTTTTCAAAAATAAAAATGGGTTTGAACTTAAGTGACCTTAGGTACAGATAATAATAACAGAATGAAAGTTAAAACTATGGTTATTTGGTTGACATTTTTCAGTGTTATGGGATGTTTGTAATTAGTTCAGTAGAATGGGTTACACAATACCTCTCATCTTAGTCGGGGAAACTGTGGTGCAACATGTCGATTCAGACAAACAAAAGATGTTTGTGAAAACTTGAAATGTCAATAAGTGTGGAACATCCCACTGTGCGTGCTCTGGATAGCTGTATGTGCAGATTGGGTGGAAAAGATGTCAGCTCACAACATCAACAAGGCGTGACAGCGAGTGCATGTCTCCACCTGCTGTGCAGGCCCATTTGTGTTTGGCATTGTGGCTTGGTGGCACCTTGGAAGCCACAGAGCATACAACACAGGCAATAATGTCAACACCAGAACAATTGAAAATTATACAATCTGTAATGTGATATCTGTAAATCAAAACATGATGTAATCTATTTGGAGCTACAACTTAAAGAGAGCTCTGTTTCATCTGCAATAATTGTAAATGACGAGGTATGGTAGAAACATTGCACTTTATGGTAAATTTAGCTCACACTAACAAACCGAGTGACACATCATTCATGCAGTGGGACAAATCCACCAAAACCCCACCCGCACTGCACTCCATTAGATGTTCTTTCCAACACAGACACTAGAAAATGGCCCTTTGGGCTAAAGCAGACTGGTTGTTGGTAATGGATAGGAATGAACAGCTGATGTAATTTTCTTCACCAGGATTTCCTGCTGTAACAAATACAGTCATGTGCCATACACGACTTATTTGGGATACAGTAGGTGCATGAATAACAGTAAGTTTAAACTCTGGTAGTACTTATGTTCTAAGGATAATGTGTTATTACTCTTCTGGATGATAAAGTATATTAGTTTTAATCATAATGATAATTGGAATGAAATAATGGAAACTTCAGGTAGGAATATCAACAATGTAGAAAAAGAGAGACTGCTGCTTGTTGAAAAGATAATACACCATGTTGCAGACAGACACAATTAAAAGACACTTACACACAAGCTTTTGGGCATAGTGTTTGATGGAAAAAGAGGAAACGTGCCCCCCCCCCTTTTTTTCACAAGCGAGCACACCTCACACACACGGCCACCGACTCTGGCAGCTAGGACAAGAATGCTTGCTGCATGCATTCTGACTTGAGTTGCCAGTCATGTGTGAGTGAGGTGTGCTCACCTCTGTGAATGAAGGGTGTGTGTTTCTCTTTTTCTGAAGAAGGCTGTGGTCAAGAGCTTATGTGTCAGCATCTTTTAGTTTTAATTGTGCCTGTCTGCAACTTAGCATGGCATCTTTACAATAAGTAACAATCTACATTTTCCTACATTGTTAATAACTGGAGTTGTATTTCAACAAAGAACGAACATTGCTTAATGCTCCATGGACAGAAGAGTATGCCTATGCCCACTACTACTACTACTACTACTACTACCACCACCACTGCCACTACCACCAAACCCCCTAAAGTTATGCTAAGGGTCTTATTTGCCATTGTTCCATATTACCTTGATCTTGAACTGCAGGAGACAATGGATATTGTTTCCACAGATGACTCTCTCTCTCTCAAGCTCTGTTCAAGTTGAGAAGAAAAATCTAAGGAAGCCTCAACATCTTGCTGCACCCTCTTTGCTTCTTCAACCATAAGTTTTCTCTATAAGGTAGAATAACAATTTCATCATAAGGAAAAGAAGATCTTGCAAAGTATATAAAAAACTGATGTATCTATATTATAAATTATTGTAGAACATGCTCAATATGAGAGAAATGGAAAGGGAGGGCAGACAATACAGCATTTTTCACATTTTTGTGGGCACAGAGATGTTGCAGCCTGCCTTTGAACTATTCTTATTTGCTTTAGAATCAGCAGTTTTCTTTTCATAGATTAAAAAAAAAAAAAATAAATAAAAATTGTGATATTGCCTGTTATTTTGATATTTATCTGCCTTCCGAATTCTTTGTTTCCCATCACATAAAGGTCTTGAAATATGAGATACCACAATCAAAATCACCTTCTCCTTTATCCTCTTACTGCTTGTTTTATAGTCACAGGGTTTGTATTGATCAGCCCATTATTTCATTATTTGGAAATTATTGATTTTAAATTTTGTAGCTGGTTGTCCTCGTGCCACCATTACAATTAAAATATGGATTGGCAAATACTTAATGTCACAATAACAGAAATAAAACTATGAACACAACTAATCTTATCTATTAAATACAATGACAGAAACCAGTTTAACTAATACCTGGTGACAAGCACTCAAGAGCTCTGTGTGTGTGTGTGTGTGTGTGTGTGTGTGTGTGAGAGAGAGAGAGAGAGAGAGAGAGTCGATTCAAATGCCACAGCTTATCTTATGCTTTGGTTTGCTGAGAATTCCTCGACAAATGCAAAAAATGTGCAAATCCAAGTAAATGAACAGGACTCTCTTCTCCATTTTACTTTCCATTTTCTGTATCAGTCTTGGTTATTTGTTTTATAATTGTAACCATTTTCTTATAAAAAAAGACTGGGCAGTCTCTACTCTTGACACATTAACCAGCAGTTTATAAAAGCTTCTGGTGATGAATATGTCGGATTTATGAGAATCTTTCAAATTCATAAATTTAATAATTGCTAAACTATAGGTCCTCTATTGCCAAAATTTCTAATTTACTCACATTTCCACTGTGTTTATATTATGTTACAAGTTCACGCATGCTAATTCATGATATCAATTGCTTAATACACAAATTCAGCTGTGACTGACTGGAACTAAACTGCAATAAACACAATTTATCAATAAAATTAATTTAAAAAATTAAAATTAGTTCTGATCTCCATTTTTTTTATTGTTTATTTGCATTTTACTATAGTGATGATGTCATTCATCTAAGGAGAGGAATCTGTACTGTAACATACAAGGGGTGTTTGAAAAGTCAGTGCAAAAATAAAAACTACTTACGTGTTTGGGGTCAACCTTTTTTATTTTTGACATAGTCTCCTTTTAGACTTATACACTTCATCCAATGCTGTTCTAATTTGTTGGTCCCTTCCGAATAATAGGAATTGTCCAAGTCTGCAAAATAGCTATTAGTTGCTGCAATCACCTCCTCGTTTGAATAAAATCTTTGTCCCGTCAGCCATTTCTTCAAATTGGGGAACGAATAGTAGTCCAAGGGATCCAAATCTGGAGAATAGGGGGGATGTGAAATGAGTTGGAATCCTATTTCCATTAATTTTGCGACCACAACTGCTGACGTATGCTGGTGCATTGTCTTGATAGAAAAGGACTTTTTTGCGGTCCAATCGCCGCCATTTTTCTTGCAGCTCGGTTTTCAAATGGTCCAATAACGATGAATAATAGTTTTACCCTTTTCCAGATAGTCGATGAGGATTATCCCTTGCGAATCCCAAAAGACATAACCTTTCCGGCCAAAGGAATGGTTATGTCTTTTTTAGCGCAGGTTCTCCCTTGGTAACCCATTGTTTAGGATGTTGTTTGGTCTCATGAGTATAGTAATGTATCCATGTTTCATCCACAGTGACGAGACGATGCTTAAAGTCCTGCGGATTCTTCCTGAACAGCTGCAAGCCATCCTTGCAACACTTCACATGATCCTGTTTTTCGTTAAGCGTGAGCAATTGCAGAACCCATCTTGTGGGTAGCTTTCTCATGTCCAAATGTTTAAGCAAAATTATGTACCCGTTCATTCAAGATGCTCACAGCACTAGCAATCTCACGCACCTTAAGTCTTCTGTCATCCATCATCATATCATGGATTTTATCAATGATTTCTGGAGTAGTAACGTGTACAAGGCATCCAGAACATTCAGCATCACTTGTGCCCATATGGCCACTCCTAAAATTTTGAAACCACTTATAAACTGTTATAATCGAAGGTGCAGAGTCACTATAATGTTTATCAAGCTTCTCTTTGGTCTCTTGAGACGTTTTGCCTTTCATAAAGTAATGTTTATAATCACCACACGAAATTCTTTTTCATCCATTTTTGGCAATCACTCGACTTCTGTGATTCACACGAATGCCAAACACAAAGAAATAAACCAATATGGCTGAAACTTGGTGTGCATTCTTTCCAAAGATGCTACTAGCTAAACATGATGTCGATATGTGCTGGTGGTGCCATCTCTCGGACCTTGCACGGACTTTTCAAACGCCCCTTGTACAATGTGGCGAAGTGTTATGTTGCACATAATCTTCCGAAACGACACCATAAAAGTTTTATTTAAACAATCAGTTAGTACAGCATATTATTTGGAAGTTTGTTTTCTTCATGTGCAAGTATTTTGGAGTGGGTGGATGCAGCATATCTGCAAGCCAGGATGATGATATCAATCTCCTTACATTTTGTGGTACCTGTTGTTTGGGAGGTTTACTCCGTGTCATTGGGTCGTCCCTTGGAAATATGGTGTGAAACATGGAAGAAGAACTGCCATGACAATTGTAGTGATATCATGAGAACAGTAGAAGCATTTTTATAAGCTGTCACTTTTCTGTTAGCAACCATTTGCCTCAGCATGAACATCAGTTAATATTAAAAGAAATTGTCATTGATACAGTTTGTTTGTCAAAAGTACTCTACAAGGTGTTCAAGTACTGTAATGAATTAGTCAACACACTGCTGTTCAAGATGGCCTCTGCATCAAATCTTGTGATATTTAAATTTGTGAGTGACCTTTTCAACCTCCAGCACAGAATAAGTTGGGGGAGGAGATGAAGTCTACATTATTGAAGACATACATGGTTTTTCTTTCTGACTTTACAGTTTAAATGCAAGAAGTCAGAATTAGTAATAAATGATAACAAAAAATTTCTTCATGAGTATGGCACATTACATAACACACAAGGCCAAGAGCACACCACATGTAGTGCCAGAGAAGGTAACTTCAGCACAAAGCAACATGTATGACAAAATACTAACTAAAAACATATCTGTCTCTTTTGCTTGTTTCTTAGGAAGACACATTATAAAGAGTGTTAACACAGGTGTTACTTTAACTTTGTCACCACATAACACTATGGCGTGATGGAATATAAATGCCTGCAGCTTTAAGATAGATCACTACTCATAGAAGCTGGACTGAAGAGCTCACGTTGTTGTTGTCGTCAGTCCTGAGACTGGTTTGATGCAGCTCTCCATGCTACTCTATCCTGTGCAAGCTTCTTCATCTCCCAGTACTTACTGCAACCTACATCCTTCTGAATCTGCTTAGTGTATTCATCTCTTGGTCTCCCTCTACGATTTTTACCCTCCACACTGCCCTCCAATGCTAAATTTGTGATCCCTTGATGCCTCAGAGCATGTCCTACCAACCGGTCCCTTCTTCGTGTCAAGTTGTGCCACAAACTCCTCTTCTCCCCAATTCTATTCAATACCTCCTCATTAGATATGTGATCCACCCATCTAATCTTCAGCATTCTTCCGTAGCACCACATTTCGAAGGCTTCTATTCTCTTCTTGTCCAAACTATTTATCGTCCATGTTTCACTTCCATACATGGCTACACTCCATACAAATACTTTCAGAAACGACTTCCTGACACTTAAATCTATACTCGATGTTAACAAATTTCTCTTTTTCAGAAATGCTTTCCTTGCAATTGCCAGTCTACATTTTATATCCTCTCTACTTCGACCATCATCAGTTATTTTGCTACCCAAATAGCAAAACTCCTTTACTACTTTAAGTGTCTCATTTCCTAATCTAATTCCATCAGCATCACCCGACTTAATTCAACTACATTCCATTATCCTCGCTTTGCTTTTGTTGATGTTCATCTTATATCCTCCTTTCAAGACACTGTCCATTCCGTTCAACTGCTCTTCCAAGCCCTTTGCTGTCTCTGACAGAATTACAATGTCATCGGCGAACCTCAACGTTTTTATTTCTTCTCCATGGATTTTAATACCTACTCCGAATTTTTCTTTTGTTTCCTTTACTGCTTGCTCAATATACAGATTGAATAACATCGGGGACAGGCTACAGCCCTGTCTCACTCCCTTCCCAACCACTGCTTCCCTTTCATGTCCCTCGACTCTTATAACTGCCACATGGTTTCTGTACAAATTGTAAATAGCCTTTCGCTCCCTGTATTTTACTCCTGTCACCTTTAGAATCTGAAAGAGAGTATTCCAGTCAACATTGTCAAAAGCTTTCTCTAAGTCCACAAATGCTAGAAATGTAGGTTTGCTCACAGACATGTGGAAAAGGATGATAACTGTCAGTTTCCATACAAGGTCCAAAACCTATAGCATTTATCATTTTATACATGTGTGTCTGCTATTCAGTACCTCTTCTATTTGGTACATAGTGATCTATTGCAACAAAGAAGTTTATTAAAACTATACTATTTCCCAAAGGTTTGATTGTAAATGTCTATTTCCTTGAGTTTTCAGTCTGCAAAATTGCAATAATGTATCAAATGTACAGTCTCTTACTTTTTAAAACAGTAAATAAGTTATGGCACAGCTTTGCAAAGAACCACATATTTTTACACTCTCTCTTCAAAATGCTTGAGGATGCTTATCTTGCATACCCATTTTGTGGCCTGCATGCTTATTATCACAGAATGATCAGATTGTTTCTCTGGGAGCACACAATAACCAATGATTCAACTGACCACCCATTCATTCTAAAAGTGTTTCACTTACCTAAGTTAGACAAACATTCTCTAAACTAATTTGTAATCTCTTTGTGATTCTTCCATGGATGACATATTACCACTGACAGCACTTCCCCAATATTCTACCAATAAACCGATGGTTAACACCTGCTTTACCCATAACTGAACCTAGGTGATAATTCCATTTCATATCCCTACAAAGTGTTACACCCAGGTATTTGTATGAGTTAGCCAATTCCAACAGTGACTCATTGCTATTACAGTCATAGGTTAATATGACTCTTCATTTTTTGAAGTGCAAAATTTTAGATTTCTGAACATTTAAATCAAGTTGCCAACCTCTGCACCACTTTGAAATCTTATCAAGATCTAACAGAACATTTATGTAGCTTCTTTCAGATAGTACTTCATCACAGATAGCCGCATAATCTGCAAAAAGCCTGATTTTACCTTTAACATTGTCTGCAAGGTCATTAATATACAACATGGGCAGTGTGGATCCCAACACACTTCCATGGAGCACACCTGAAGTTACTTCTACATATGATGATGACTCTCCATCCAAAATAACCTCCTTACCAAAAGGTCCTCAACTCAGTCACACATTTCAAAATTTCACCTGATATATGCCACATGACCATACTTCTGACAATAAGTGTAGGTGTGGTACTCTGTCAAGTGCTTTTCGGAAATCAAGAAACCTGCATCTACTTTGTTGCCTTGATCCAAAACTTTCAGTTTGTCATGTGAGAAAAGTGTGAGTTGGCTTTTACATGACTGATGTTTTCAAAAACAATGCTGGTAGGCATTGAGGAGTCATTCTGTTCAACATATCTCATTATGTTTGAGGTCAGAATATGTTCTAAGATTCTGTGGATCAATTCTACTGCCGTTCTTGTAGATGGGTGTGACCTGTGCCTTTTTCTAAGAACTGGGTACTGTTTTTTGTTTGAGGGATCTATGATGGATTATAATGAGAAAAGAGGCTAACTCAGCTACAAATTCAGTATAGAATCTTACAGGGATTCCATTGGGCACCAAACCTTTGTTCAGTTTTAACGAGTTCAGCTGTTTCTCAACACCACTGACACTAATACTTATTTCATTCACCCTTTCAGTGGTACAAGGATTACATTGGGGCAGTTCTCAAAGGAGAGTGATGTTGTAACAAATGCAATAGATGAAGCACAAAAACCAAGACAGATCCAGTGCTGTAACAAGATAAAACATATTACAGTAGTAAGATGAAAAATAAAGCATTGTGGAACAACAAAAATTTAAAAAACATTGAGTTTTCAAAAGTATGCCTATTTTGTAGTGCACATCGTCCTGGATAGTTTGATGTATAAAACATATATATTTGAGAGATTATAAGTCACGTTATTTGGTCTGAAGTGTATCAAGATGCAGGGTCACACCCTTCTGCATAGCATTCTTCTGTCATACGTACATGTATTTCGCTCCGTAGAATTTGAATGTTTATATTTGCCATCAAATCTATATTCAGGCACCTTGAAAATGAAAACTTATTGAAGAATGGGTCATTCCACTGTTGCGGGTGTCACATTTTGTCACATTTTTCACGGTTAAAGTTATATTTATTTGTACTTCAGGTGTCAGAGTAAGGCTAACTTTAATTTAGTGAATAGAATAGCAGGTTATTAAGTTCCTGTACAAATTTTAGCTCTTAATTTTACACTCAACCTGCTAAAAAAAATCGTGAAGAAGTGTTGCGGGTGTGACAAAACTTTACTCTTCATTTGCACATAGCCGTGTTCTTTAGTTATTTCATCTTCTACTTCTGAATCAGGATGGTTGATAATTTTTCACACAGTGAAGAAAGGAGTAATAAAATACAAGATATGATAGCTTTTATTCACAGACACTTCCAAAAGACAACTTTTTTTTTTCTTCGTTTTGCGGGTGTGACACATAGGTACATCAATATTATTGAGTGAAATGTAAAACAAAACGACAAGAAAATACTTTAATTATTATGTTAAAATGATAAAAACTTAAACAAGAGAGAACTAGGCCTATTTCACACTACTGCATAACGAATTGTCCCCTGTTATTCAACAGTTTGGTGGATTTACTTTCTAGGAGATTACTGAAATATTTTCCCAAGACATGTCTTCTTCTGTGGCCCAAATCCAGCATTTCCCACTGGGTTGCATACACTTCAGCAAGACCTGCT
The DNA here is from genome assembly GCF_021461395.2 of Schistocerca americana. NCBI lineage: Eukaryota > Metazoa > Arthropoda > Insecta > Orthoptera > Acrididae > Schistocerca > Schistocerca americana. The sequence continues at coordinate 592,346,589 of NC_060121.1, read as the reverse complement.
CAGCTTGTTCATCAACTTGAAGAACTTATGCAAAGTATTTCTTCTTCAAACAGGACTTTCCAGTGACAGTCAACTCTGACAGTACAAAGTCTCCTATAGTAAGTTTCAAGGATTCTTCACTATCAACACTACACATCGAATCGTGTGCATTTTCATGGTTATGAAGTGATATCACTGTTGTAATCTCTTGGGCAGATGTAGCAGAAACCCTTATAACTCCCTCTTTAACTGGTATAATGCAATGGAGTTTGTGCAGTCCTGAAATAGGCTGTACGCCTTTCCAAAGATTATCCAACGTAGCCATTGCTGAATTAATTTCTTCAGATGATAAGTAGAGGGTTGTAATCCCTTTCAGTTTCTCCTTGACGCACTTGTAAAAATCATAAGGAGGGTTACAGTTCTCCATGCTGTTCTTTTCATAGTACCACCAATGCCATCAACTGCACCTTTACCGTGAGAACTGGCAAAAAAATTCCAGTCACCAGTAATGCCAAAGTCAGCTTGTAAATATGTAACATTTAATAATGTGAAGCGATTCTTGAATTGCGCTGTGCAACCATCGGAGAAAATCTTGACTCTTTGAAGATAAGGAAATTCTCTCTTTAGGTCCTGAAAAAGCAGCTTAAGCATTGTTCAAACTGAATATTTATTGTGGGACAAGTCATCGTTAACAATGGCATAGCTGTGTATGGTGCCATCTTTAATCCAGGCCACAGCTGTAAATATAGTTGTCTGCTGTCGGTGCCAGTGAGCACTCTGGATCTCATCCTGACAAACAGAAGTATAATTTCCATCATAGTCAACCTGCAAAACCAAATTGTGATTACTGAAATTTACTTTTGCATCCTCAAAGTACTTTGATTACTTCTTCTTAACATAACAGTGCAGACTGAATCCCAGAACCTGTTTTTCTATTTCTTTAATGGGATTCAAAAAACTGTCCCAACTGTTTCTATACGCTGAGGGCGACATTCAACACCTTTCCATTGAGTCCATTCAAGCTCAATGTTAAGTACTTCTTCATCAACAAGGCTCTTCGCATTTAAAGTGTTACACTTTTCGCAGGCACTGGACATACACTTATAATTTTCTGTGTCACAGACAAGAATGCTAACTACATCTTGTGCTCTACTTGGAAATGTATTGGTTTCTCTTGCAATGCTTTCAACCAAATACTGTATGTTTGCGTGGTATCGACAAATACACACATTGTGTGGCATAAATGATACAGTGTATACAAAAGTTGGACGAAGAGAGAATAATTTTGATTTTTTTATCTCACACTCTGGATATTCAAGAATAAATTGTTCATATGCTTCAGATACTGTCATTGTCATATAGCACTTCTGTTTCTGTCCTCGTTCTCCAGTTTCAGGGTTCTTGACACTAACCACATCTTTTCTTCCTGGTTCTTCTCGGCTTATGTTGTCACGAAGGTAGAAGTTCTTAATTTTATTTTCTGTATCTGCACTGAGAAACTTACTCCCTTTTTTGTACGTATCTTTTTTTAAGTTTATTTGCAACTTCAGGCTGCTCATCGTTAAACAGCTTTGCCACTACATCCTTTTGCTTCCTTGGGCTGCATGGTAAGCTTTTCTTCACCTTGTTTACCACCTTCCCAAGTGATCTTTTGGATCTATATGATATAGAGGGCAACAAAGTGCAAGACGAAGTGGGAGTTTGAGCAGAAATGTTATTCTTTTCTCGATGTCTCCTTTGTCTTTTCCTATCTTGCATACGTTTAAGTTTCTTTTGATCGTCCTGCAAGGCAGCTTTATTTTTTTTCTCTCTGTAACCTATCTCTTTTGTGTTCCTTTTCTAACATTGCCTGATACTGAATTGGAGATTTCTTCAGTTTTTCCCTAAACTTGCAGCACCTTTCAGTGGATGACATGCTTGTCCTATAATAAATTACAAGAATAATACTTTTAGCTCGTTAATAATAATAACAATCACAACAATAATATCAACAATAACAATAATTATGTCTGTTGTTACAGTAAAATTTCCTTGTTTAGTTCTGGTATCATGGTAACAGCTCTAACACTTTGACATGTCACATCCGAAAAGTGTTTCTTGACATGATAAGAATGTTCCAACAAAAAAATATTATAATTCAAAGTTGTAGCCCATGTAACTAACCTCACTTTTACATACTTTCAACTTTACATAACATGAAACTAAACTGATAAACAAATAAATGTCTATTTCTGTGTTGCGGGTGTGGCAGAAATTCTGTATTTTGTTTTTTTGAGATTCAGAGCTTATTTACCTGCATTATAAATGTAAAACCACAGTTACAGCTTCACAATTAACCAGAGAGTATATGCACAACACATGGACATTCAACTTCAAAGACACTAGTCTGTAGGGCTGCCAACATTTCACATTACATTTTACAATTTTTTTCCCTGAGAAACAAAACATAAACTCACACAGTATTTTCGTAAAAAGCCAATTTAATTTACAGTAATAATCATGCTTATAGACTATTAGAGAGCAGTGAATATATAGCTCTGAAAAGACTGAAATTATATTAAATAAGTCCTAAACTATCATTAAAAGAATAAAACATAAAATATTGCTGTCACACAGTAACAGCTCTTTGATTAATAAGTGAAATAGCTAATTTAAGCAACCTTTGACTAAGGCTCAGGGTTCATTAAATAAAAACAATATCCCAAAGTTACTGCTTTAATATAGTTAATAAAGTTAATACAGTATGCCTAATACTTTCAGTCAAAATTGTGTAAATAGCAGGTTTTAATTGGGCCTTACACCCTAAAAATATTTAAGTATTTGAAAATAACTAATAGTGCTATAGTAATATAGTAATACAGTACTAAACTACTACTAATATTTCGAAACTGAAAATTTAACATTATGTATGTATTTAGTTCTCTATTTTATAAAGATTTTTAATATTGCTCTAAATGCCATTATTAGGGCTAGAGTGTCTTTAGAAAGGTGCAAATGTTGACTGTCTGACTGGATTACTGAATATGAAGTTGTTGACTGGTCTGATATCCAATTAATCCGAAATATCTCAGTGGACATGAAGAACAGCCAAGTTGTTCAATCGCTTCTGTCCCATTGTTGATCGGAGATATGACTTCTGATGCCTAACGGCACTAAATGACCGTTCTGCTGTTGCTGTCGTGATTGGGACTACTTGAAGAAGCTTAATGCACTTCACTACTTCACATTACATTTCTCCAACTGCAGGCTCTTGTGTAATGTACTTTCTTACGTCACGCATATTTTTTAAGACCAGCTGTCTTTTATTAGCAATATCGGCTAACACATTCAAGTGTAAGCATAGTCTCTCAATGTCTAGATCATTTTTGAAAAACTCAGTTGATTTTTCCAAATTTGTTTCACCTCTGTTTACTAAAAGCAAGCACTCTTGTTCGACTGCAATGACCTGTGCGAGTCCAGTCCAGTTGAAGCAAACCTCTCAGCAATGCAAGATTGCACTGTTTCACAAACTTCAATGTAAATAGCTTTGCAGTATTCCTTTGGGATTTCGAAAGTGTGCGGTGAGCTGGCTACGTTGAGTTCATACTTCTTTGGTGTACTTCGATTCCAAGGAAGCGAAGGATCAACAATTTGTTAAGGTTTTCTTTTAAACACAATTCCCAAAAGTGTTCAAAACTATCATGCCTTCCATTCAATGTACAAATCAAGCCCTCATATATTTTTTCCAGCTCAGCAACACTTAGATTATGACATTGAATTTTTTCATTGAAATCCTCTACTGGGTTCATTGCATGGCAATAAAGACATACAAAAAAAAAGTCTTGAAATGTAACATTGACTCAAGGTAGCCTGCACATTTGTAACATGAATCTGTTCCGTCCTCTGCAGAAAATGTTTCAAAAAAACTCTAGAAGTTCTTCAAAGTTTTTCAATATTCTCAAGATACTAGAAGCTTGCACAGTCTATCAAGTCGGGCAAAGGGGCCATAGACCAGCTTGGTCGTTGGCGCTCTCACAGCGTATGCTTCTGGAGAGTTCCATCCTTTTGTTGGATTCCCTTACGGTCTTTTTTAAGTCCTTGGCTAAAACCATATCATCCCACATAGACATAAGATGGTGAAGACTGTCTACAACTGCCAACTCTTTAACTGTGAGCAGTGCAGTGCACGTAACGTGCTTTTGGTTGTATATCCAAGACTAACTTTTTTAGTCCTTTGAACTTATGTCTCATATTCGAGGTACCATCACAGCATTGCCCTCTTAAGTTATCCATTGACAAATGAAGACAAGCAAACATATCTTTTAAAATACTAAACAGAGTTTGTGATTCAGTGCTGGGGATCTCGTATAAGCCAAAAAAGTCTTAGTTGACAATTACGGAATCACTGACAGTACAAATACAAAATGACACTTGTTCATGAATTGAAGAATCACTTGTTTCAGTAACCATAATAGAAAAATTTTCAGTCTTCTAGATTGAAGCCAATACCTTTCTCAACACAGACTTGCCTAGTAGATCAATGATCTCCTTTTGAATATCGTGGGATGTCCACTTATAGCCCAAACACCCTAACCAATCTTTAAACTCAGGTATGTCATTCTTTCGGAGTTCCATTAACTGAAAAAAAATTTGAGTTTACATCTTTGTGCCCTCTAATTGTAAGTCCTTGTCGGCATAGAAATTGCACGGTAGTAAAAATTGTCTCAATAGTTAAACAGCCTTTCTTCATATCACTATCTAACTGTTCATTCAATTGGGAGGTCACACTTCAGTTAGTGATAGAATTTAGTTTCAGAACACCTTCTTTATGTGTAAGTGTATTTTCATGAAGATGGAATTTTTCCAAAGCATTTTTCCAGTTAGAAAACCCTATGGAAGTGAATGCATCTTCATCTTTTGAAGCAAATTGTAATAGATTTTTAGCATCTGCCTCTTTGCAGGTTTTGCAAAACCTTTTTCAGTAGATGCTTCATATTTTAGCCATGTATATTTGATCAACTAAAGCTTCTGAAATGATCTTCCCTTACTGGACTGTCGAGGTTTCGGCTGTGAATGGTTCTCATTGAAGACGACGAAGCAACTAACGACAAAATAATTGTTGGAGGTTGACTTGCAGTATCATCAACTTTCCAAGCATGCCTTTTTGGTAACAAATTATCCATTGCAAACTTGATTCACAATACACTAAGAGACTAAAGTAAAAGAATAAAATATAGTCATATAAAATAGTCCACTAGACACTAAAGTCAGAACACTAAACACGTCTGCAGCATGCACTGAACGAAACCATCCACACTGAACGACTGCAACAGCAGGGTGGGCTTTATATAGTCGTGGCATCATAAAGTCTTGAAGCATCAAGGCGACATGAGGAAGAGAGTTCCAGGCACTTCTGTGCCAGTCCTTTTTATTTCGCTGCAGCTGCAGCACTGACCCACTGGCACCAGACGTTACCTGAAGGTTCGCCCACCAGGACAAATTCTAAGTGTGCCCGCAGCACCGTAACACTATCATGATTCACACGATTCGTTTTCAGTTAACCTGCTTCCTACCCTAATAATTATTTGTTTTAACTCATTACTGAATGTATTTTAAAAGGTAACTATCATCAAAGAAGGAAAATAAAAAATTCCAACATAATTTTGTGATTTTACAGAGCATAATAAAACTACTAATTTCCTTACATTACTGGGGGCTCCCCCCCCCCACCCCCCCACCCCCCAAATCGAACGAATTTTTGAGGGGCCTTGGGTCCCCTCAGGCCTCATGTAGTTAGTGCCTGTGACAAAGGCAATAGAAACGATGGGAAGTAAACAGACTGAGTGGCTCCACATGGTGCAGTGACATGTGTGGTTAGGTGAGTAGCTGGTGTGGTACTGCCCAGCCCTTGGTCCAGTAACAGACGTGAAAAGTTCTGAAATTCTTAAAGACACTTCCTCTTAAGTAAAACTTATGCGATACATGTGGACTCTTTGTAAGAAAGCAAGGTGACTGTTTATCTTAATTTTATTTCAATTGTGTCTTGAAAAAAGCAGTTGAAACTGGGACGATAAATAGGAAGACTACAATGTACCAATAATAAGGTTGTAATGGAAGAAGACAAGCACTAAAGAAAGCTGCATGACATTTATGCAGGAAGTATGTCATGTGCATAGATCATTTAGATGAACATCGTTGTAGTGCAGCTGTGACTTTGATGATTTGTCACATTCACATGGAAGGATCTGCTGACTCTCCAAGGCCAAAAAACATGTGCAATTCATTCTTCCACGAGAGGTTTTAAACACTTAACTGCACAGGTACATGAATCATTAAATGGTATGAATGCTTTCCATGTGTACTAGTCCCCAGGAACAAGATGTTTAAATATTTGTTGTGGTAATACTAAAGTGTTTCTAACAACGCAGTATTCATTAATTTATGTAAATTATAGCAACACAAATTTAGTTTACAGATTTTGCCACTGAAGTTACACTGCTTTCCGTGAAGGCCTAAAGTCAAGATCATTTATTGGGTTGTCAATAAATGCTTTGAGACTACCGTAGTTTCCAGTTAACATGCATTGTTCAGGCTTGGAAAATGAGAAAAATAATGACAAAACAAATACACATGCTTCAGTCAGAAGAATTTAGTTCTTTGACAAAAAATGCTCCTGTGCATGTTGGCTATCAACATACAGAAATACAGTAACACTGGTGCAGTACAATACTGTAATATTCTAATACAATATTTTATGATTTGCACCTTAATAAAAATAAAACAGACCAAATATATACTAAAATTTTTGTAGTCACTAACACTTACACGTTTCGACTGAAATTTCTTTCTCTGTAGATAGCGAGAGCTCGTATAGCTTGATGACACTGTTGACTGTGACATCGATGATGCTGACTTGACACTTTTACATGATGAGCTTTTCCTGCTAGAAGTTTCTGATTTCATTTTTATGCCACAGATTAAAGAAGCATCCCTGCAAGAAACAAAACTTGTTCATTTTTTAAAAGGTACAAACCCATATGGTTTTTAAAACTACTGCAATAGATTCAACTGATAACATACTGTATATCAAAGTCTACTCCTAGTTTGGGCATAGCTTGGTTTTTCTTTGATGTAAATGCAACGCCCATCTTCCTCAGATAGCTTGCCCACAGCTGAAGCACTAGTTCCTTTAGTGATGGTTTTGCTCCAAGCTCAATCACTTCATCGACCAAGCCTTTTAAAATCCAGTTATATGCTTCCCACGTTGTCCATTCTCTGTCTACAAAGATAACATGTGAGCATGTGTTTTCTGTTATAACAAGATAACACGCTATTCAATATTAGAAAATACTAAACGTTATGGAATCCTGAATTACGATTAGTTCAATCATTAAAATAATACTTGCACACAAATCAACAGCTGGAAGCACATTAGTAAAGAGTTGGACTGATGAAGAAACCGACACACAAATCACTTTCTACTAGTAGTGCAAGGTACACTTTCTTTCACAGTCTTGCCACAGAACAAAATTCATAAATGATCAGCATAAGTACTACACAGACTACCATTTCAACTACTTCCTCCACAACTTTAATAACTGGATGCTCTCATTAGAATGACAGTGTATAAGCTCGGACATTTTCCTCGTCAATCAAGCAAATAATGCTCCCTGAGGATTGTGAAATACATTAGAATTTAAATAGACAGCTGTATTCCAAGTTTTATTTTTATAAATAATGGAAGGAATGAAGGTAACAACTCCCCATATAACTGAGGTGTTGAGCAGTCGATAGGCACATAAACACGGTTGAAAGATACAGTGTTGGAGCAAACGATGGCTGACATCTAGGAGAGAAAGGCAGCAAACACATGAGATAGGAATGCGGCATCGTTGAGCCTACTCAGGTGTCTGCGACAGGATTGGAGCAGTATGTGCAGAATGGGTACATAGGACACATCTTGGGTCTAGGTCTCCCAAAGGAATATTACCAATGTGGCAAGGGATTAGGTGTCAATGTGATGTAAGGACGGACCAGGATATTTTGTAGCTTACCATGTGGATCGCTAGATGTTGTATACAATGACATGGAGGACTGGACTACGAGGATAAGAGGAGTAAACTGAACAAGAGAGAGGAGGCTAGGTGAGCTTGAGTCCAGGAGGACCACATGATCAAAGGATGTATTGTCTATGTAACTCCCATCTGGTAGTTCAGAGAAGTTGGTATTAGACATGATAATCCAGAAGGTAGATGATGTGAAGTATCATTTAAAGTCAACCATGTTGGGCTCACCGTGTTTTCCATCAATGGCTGTTCAGCTATGTTCTTGGTCACAGTCTGAAGTGGCCAGTTGATGATCATACCCACATAAAGTCTGTGCAAAACTAACACCAGAGCTGATTTATGATACTGTGACAGGATTGGAATAGGATACACAGAATGGACACATAGGGCACGTCTTGCATCTAGGTCTTCCAAAGGAATATTACCAATGTGGCAAGAGATTAGGCATTGATGTGATGTAAGGATGGACCAGGATATTTTGTAGCTTGCCACGTGGATCCCCACATACAACATCCCTACGCACCAACATCCCCCATGCCCTTGGACTTGCTTCTATTGAACACTACTTTTCCCTCTGTCTAACCGACTCCAAAAACAACAACTGTATTCCTTATGCATCTAGCAAATTGAATTCTTCCCTGTAACTACTTCTCATGCCATGAGCACTCATGTATGCCACCCTATTTATGGGCCATCTAGAGATAACCTTCCTAACCACACCGCAACCGAAATCTCTGCCTGGTTCATGTTTATTATGGTATCTTCATATCTGAGCCCATGGCCAAGACACTCCATCCTCATTCCCCAATACCCTCAATGATTTCTCTTCCATCCGCTTCACCTGGTTCTTGTCAATCAACATGCCATCTTCCTGGATGCTGATCACCTTTCAAATGGCACCATAAAAACTTCTGTCCATAATCAAGCTCACTAACTATAACGGTACCTTCACTTTGATAGCTGCCACCACTTTCATGCAAAGAAGCTCTACCTTACAGTCTGAGATTTTCTCTTGCCCAATATGCTGAAGGCCTTACTATCACAGATACATATTAACTTATAAACCTAGACCCCAAATAAATCTTCCATGTCATGTATGTGTGCACATACATTCTGTAATAATTAATTCTACAGAAGAGCATTCCCAACAGCTTAGCAATAGTTTCATTCTTGTTTATTTTCCTATCAACCACTCAACACCTCAATTACATCTTTATTCTTCCCGTGATTTACAAACTATTGTGAGAATCATTCCCTTATGATTGGAGCGGCAAACATCAACACACATTGATAAAAAGTTGTCAGCTTATTTGTTCAGCAAAGTTGTCAAAAGAGTTTGTTCACTAGCTGCCAGGAATGCTGTGATTAAATTTCTCTTTGTTCAAATGTAATGCTTTATGATGTTTTTCTGACAAAACTGCAGTAGATACCAATCAAAATTTGCTGATACGCCTAAGCATAACAATTGTTCTGCTTTGTGTTTCATTTATACATTTGGATTTTTCAGCTTGTGCTACAGCGACTGAATTTATTTTAAATAAATGTTGTTCACCATGCACCAGAATTAATATTTTGTATTTGTACCTGGATGAGTTACGAACATATTCAATTCAGAAGGCAATCAAATAGTCCTGTGACAATGGTGACCCTGATGTGATACAGCCAGTGAGTATAAACCACGACATAATAGAATTAAGACAGATTATTCAAGAGTCAAGAATTTTTAGAGATAACATACATAGATGGCATACCAAGGCTTGCAGGGTGACTACCCCCCTTTCTGGGCACACGATCCAGCTTTACGGTTCGCTCAAGTCAAGTTAAGTTTTCTCTGGGCTGGAGTAACAGCAGACTCCACGAAATTTGCACAAGTGGTCAGCCAATTAGACCATAATTATGCCACAAAAGTACAAGACATGATGACCACGCCTCTGGAAACAGAATCATACCTGACGCTCAAAACAGAGTTGATCCGCAAAATGTCAGCTTCATAGGAAGAGCAAGTGTGGCAAGTACTTGCACAGAAGACGTTGGGGGCAAAAACCCATCTCAGTACCTCCAGCATCTGTGCAGCAAGGTCAAAATGTGCACCATACTGGATACATTGTTGCACATACTGTGAGCAGCCAGCTGCCAGCCCAAATAAAGGCCATTATTATAGCACCCCAGATGGAGATGTCACTAGACACCATAGCATGCCTGGCAGATAGAATCTGGTAAGCGATTGTGTCATCCTCATACGTTTCAGCAGTGGCGACAAGCAGCAGCGCATTGATGGTGATGTGCACAGATTACAACACACTCCCGAACAATGTTTAAGCACTGAGTAAACAGATTGTGAGCTAGTCTCTGACCGAAACGCTACAGGAAGCTTTTGCAGGAGGTCCAGAAATCACTCCTCTAAGAACTCTCCAGCAGAGGGTGGCACAGCACAGCATGAAATTTATTGGCATCATTGGAAGTTCAGAGGCCAGGTGCAGAAATAAACTTCGCTGTGCACTTTCCCAAATGCAACAACAATCAGAAGTAGGCACACCAAATTGTCAGTCACTGTCCATGCACCTGTTCATAACCAACAAGAAGACAGAATGGCAGTGTTTAGTGGAACCGGGATCCGATTTATGTATTTTTCCACGGAACACGTTGCTCAGATATTGTCTAAGAACATTGTTCTGCCCCTCTGCTGCAAATTACTTACCCACACAAACCTACGGCACTCAACGCATAGAACTGGTTTTAGAATTAAGCTGTGCCTTCACTTGGAACTTTACCATTGCTGATGTGACAGAAAGCTGACTTTCTAGCACATTATCATCTACCGTTGGACATTGTCTACATATCTCATCAATAGCATCGCCAGCCTATCGGCTGCTGGGTTTTGATGCAGCATGGCAGTGCATGAAATCAAATCTATCCAGTCAACAGGCAGCACATAAGCCAATGTACTGGAGCAGTTCTCAGGTATTTCAAGACCTGCACGCACTCCAAAAAGAGTATGTCACAGCACTGTGTACTACATTAACACCACTGCCAGCCCACCAATTTCATGCCAGATCATTATGTACTGCAAAAGCAGAGTTCAATGCAATGTTGGAGAAAGACATCATATGCCTCCCCCCCCCCCCCCCTCCTCCAAACACACACACCAGTAGTCTCTGGTAATTGCCTCTGCACTCAGTGCCAAAAATGTGTGGCAAATGGTGCCCAAGCAGAGATTACAGCACCCTTAATGCTAGATCGATGTCAGATCATTATTCTGTGCTCCAATTTAGAGGTTGCAATTATGCATTATGTGGTGCAACTATATCTAGTGTGCTAGACTGTGTCAAGGACTACACACAAATTCATTAGGTTGAAGAGGGCATACCGTACGTGGCTATTACCACACCATTTTGCCTCTTTGATAGTTAGTTCATGACATGCTGCTTATGAAATTCTGCATAGACGTGGCAGAGGTTTCAAGTCTATGTTACAAGGTTTGTTGTACTTTTTCACATACCCTGATAACATCCTGGTTTTTTCAGTCATGGCAGAACACCAGCAACAGCACTTAGTCATAAACTTTAGGTGCCTGGACAAATGCAGGGTTGTGGTAAAGATTGCCAGGTGTATTTTTTGGCAAGCTGAGATCGCCTTTCTAGGCCACCTGATCTCACCAGCAGGATCATTACTGCTTCTGGAAAAAGTAGAAGCAATACTGAAGATTGCACTGCAAGAAACCCCAGATGGACTGCGCTGATTTTTGGGAATTGTTGGTTGGTTTAGAGGGGGGGGGGGACCAAATTGCGAGGTCATTGGTCCCTTGTTCCCGGTAAAATAAATACACAAGGGAAAGAAGAAAAGAAAGGAGATGTACAGCACAATAACAGGAGAAAGGAAGAACCAGAAGAATGACAGAAGGGCAACCGATACTACTATGGACAAAACAGGAAAAGAAAACCACAGAGAGAAGCAAGAAACAGGTAGGAGGGGTAAAAACAAGAGAGCAGATGACCATGACTGGCCGACCACGTGAATAAAAAGGGAAAGCCAGCCACTCTGTGACACAATCAAGCATCCACCCTAAAAGGATTAGAGTGGAGAACACAAAGAGACAAAGGACATGCGCTAAAACTTATATAGAATGATAAAACCTACTGACATGTACAAACGTGATACTAAATTAGCCAATGAGACATAGTCAGCTAAAATTAATCGAACAAGTCCGGGGACTGAAGAGTCCGTCGCAGTGCAGCCAAAGGACAGCTCACCAAGATATGGGCCACTGTCAGCCATGCACCGCACCGGCACTGTGGTGGGTCATCACAGCGCAGGAGGTAGCCATGTGTGACCCACGCAAGGCCAACACGGAGCCAGCAGAGAACCACAGAGTCCCTGCGAGAGGCCCACATGGAGGCCTGCCACACATTCATAGCCTCCTTAACGGCACCCAGTATTTTGTGTGTGCCGAGGTTATGCCATTTCGCCTGCCAATGCCGCAAAACCTCGCGGCCTAGTACTGAACGCAGGTCAGTTGCAGAGAAGCCAATCTCCATAAGCGGTTTCCACGTAGCTTGTTTGACCAGCCTGTCGGCGATTTCATTACCTGGGTTTCCAACAAGACCTGGGGTCCAGACAAACACCACTGAATGACTAGACTGTTCCAGGGCGCAGGTGGACTACAGGATGGTCACTACCAAAGGATGACAAGGGTAGCAGTGGTCGATACCTTGTAGGCTGCTCAAGGAGTCAGTACACAGAAGAAACGTTTCCCCAGAGCATGAACGGAACTTGGCAGTGAAAACAGCATAGCCATCGGGCAAGGAATGCTGTTCAATATGTCCTTCTTGGAGATACTCGAAGTCGACGTGAGCATCAGCCATTGAGCCATCAGTGTAAACCACTTCGTTGACTCGGTACATGTCAAGAATCGAGAGGAAGAGATAGGGCAGAGCCATGGGATTAAGTGAGTCCTTAGGGCCATGTGAAAGGTCCAGGCGAAGCTTCGGCCTAGGTGTACACCATGGAGGCATACGTGAATGGCCCTCAATTATATGTGGTAAAGGCAAGGACTCCAGTTCGGAAAGAAGGGATCGGATATGAACTGCAATTGGGAGCCTTGACCTGGGCCGTCGATGCAGGAAATGAACCACCATGGGTGGCAAAAGGAGATGGTGATTTGGATGCGCAGGAGAACTGTGAACGCATGCAACATAACTGGTCAGCAGTTGTGCACATCTAACCTGCAAAGGAGGGACTCCAGCCTCCACCAGGATGCTGGTCATCAGATTCATTCTAAAACCTCCTGTTGATAGGCGAATGCCACAGTGGTGCACTGGATTGAGTATACACAATGCTGATGGTGCCGCCGAACCATAAACTATATTCCCACAGTCAAGGCGGGACTGAAGAAGGGGTCTGTAGAGCTGCAGCAGTGTAGAGCGATCTGCACCCCAGTTGGTGTTGCTCAGGCAGCAGAGGGCATTCAGGTGCTGCTAGCACTTCCGCTTAAGCTGACGAAGGTAAGGAAGCCAAGTCAATTGGGTGTTGAAAACCAGTCCTAAGAATGGATATGGATCATCATTAAGGTAAAGTTCTGATTGTGGATGAACGGTACGACACCGACAGAAGTCCATAACACACGACTTTGCAGGCGAAAACTGGAAACCGTGGCCTACAGCCAAGTCAATCGGGTGTTGAAAACCAGTCCTAAGAATGGATATGGATCATCATTAAGGTAAAGTTCTGATTGTGGATGAACGGTACGACACCGACAGAAGTCCATAACACACGACTTTGCAGGCGAAAACTGGAAACCGTGGCCTACAGCCCATGAATGAACATTGTTGATGGCTCCCTGTAGGCACCACTCAGCAACACCAGTACTAGTGGAGCAGTACATAATGCAGAAGTCGTCTGCATACAGAGAAGGTGAGATGGACGACCCTACAGCTGCAGCTAGACCATTAATGGCTACTAAAAATAGACACTCAATACAGAGCCCTGCAGGACCCCATAATCCTGGATATGGGTGAAACTATTGGAGGCACCAACTTGGACAGGGAAAGTAAGAAGTGACAGGAAGTTTTGGTTAAAAATCGGGAGCGAGCCTCGTAGACCCCACTCGTATGATGTGGCAAGGATATGATGGCGCCAGGTGGTGTCATACGCTTTTCGTAAATTAAAAAGTCTGGATGACAGACTCGAGGGACACAAGATTATCAGTGGTAGAGGAACCCTGGCGGAAGCCACCCTGACATGGAGCCAGTAGGCCACGTGACTCCAGGACCCGAACCAACCCAACTGCTGACACACAAATATGTTCCAGCAGCTTACAGAGAATGCTGGTGAGGCTAATGGGCCGATAGCTATTCATATCAAACGGGTTTTTACCAGGTTTGAGCACCAGAATAATGGAGCTCTCCCGCCATTGCGATGGAAAGACGCAATCACACCAGATCCGGTTGAAGATGATGGGGAGATGTCGCTTGTAGTCAGATAAGAAATGTTTGATCATCTGACTGTGGATCTGATCTGGCCCAGGAGCTGTGTCGGGGGAATGTGCGATGGGACTGAGGAGCTCCCACTCTGTAAATGGGGCGTTATAGGATTCACTGTGGTGTGTAGTGAATGAGAGGACTGTGTCTTCCAGCTACCGTTTGAGGGTGCGAAAGGCTGGGGGGTAATTCTCCGATGCAGAGGCTCAAGCGTAGTGTTCAGCAAAGTGCTCAGCAATCACGTTTGCATCGGCAGAGAACACGCCATTTATGTTAACACCGGGAACACCTGATGGAGTCTGGTACCCAACAAAATGTTTTATCTTTGCCCAAATTTGGGGAGGTGACGTATGGCACTTGATGGTCGAGACATATCTCTCCCAACACTCCTGCTTCCGTCCTCTGATAAGATGGCGAACATGGGCACGGAGTCGTTTAAAGCCTATGACATGCTCCAAGGAAAGGTGCCGCTTTTGCCGCTGTAGAGCTCGCTGAAGCTTCTTAATTGCTTCAGCGACTCCCAGCGACCACCAAGGGACTGTCTTACACCGCGGGCACACTAAAGAGAAGGGATCGTCTTTTCTGACACAGAAATGGTTGTTTCAGTTACCTTCTCAACCATCACATTTAAGTTACCATGTGGGGGAGATTCAATGGTGACAGCAGAGGTAAAAGTTTCCCAGTCTGCCTTGTTTAAAGTCCATCTGGGCAGGCATCCCTGGGCCTGACGCCAGGGCAATGACAGGAAGATGGGGAAGTGGCTACTACCACATAGGTCGTCATGTGCTCTCCAGTGGATAGACGGGAGAAGTCCTGGACAGCAAATTGATAAATCAATGGCTGAGTAACTACTATGAAATGTATGGCAGTCCCAGTATTTAAGAGGCAGAGGTCGAACTGAGACAGTAAAGATTCAACATCTCTGCCTTGGCCAGTAATCACGGTGCCACCCCACAAGGGGTTATGGATGTTAAAATCTACCAAAAGTAGGAAAGGTTTAGGGAGTTGATCAGTCAGTGCAATTAATACATTCAGGGATACTGCACCATCTGGAGGAAGATATATGTTACAGACAGTTATTTCCTGCGTCATCCTTATTCTGAGAGCCACAGCTTCAAGAGGGGTTTGAAGGGGGCACAGTTTCACAACAGACTGATTTTAGGACATAAACGCAAACTCCACCTGACACTTGATTATAGTCACTACGGTTCCAGTAGTATCCCTCATAGTCACGGATGGCAGGGGTCCGCATTGCCGGGAACCAGGTTTCCTGGAGGGCAATGCAGAAAGCAGCTTAACAGTTGCCATAGCTCAGCCAGGCGGTGGAAAAAACTGCCGCAATTACACTTGAGGATGACATCTTTGTGAGACTGGGAAGATACGGAACATTCAATGAGGTAGTTTATGCCTCAGGGTCACCTGTCGCCACCAACTTTTTGCCTGAGCAGTCTATATCCATTGCGTCTGAGGATTCGGCAAGATCTAGGTTCTTTGCGGACACCAGAATATCCATCCCACACAGATGTGGAGCTTGTAGGTAGCAGTGGTGTGGGTGCCACTGCAATTCCCTTGGTCTTGGGGACCTTCATTTTGAATTTCTCTCGTGGTTCCTTGGGTTCCCCTGGCTGGGAGAACTTCACTGATTCAGTCTCTGGGACTGAGGATGAGCGTGAAGCTGCTTTTGGGCTCTTCAGCCACTGGCGTGTGTAATCTTTCCCACTAGCAGAAACCTGGGAAGGGAGTGACCCAAGGGACCCCTTCCTAGCGAGAGGTGCCAAAGAAGACTTACGCTCCCCCGGCTCATAAGTGGAGACTGATATCCCCAATGGTTGGGGGGTGTTGCTCCCGAAGTAGGTGGTGCAGGAGCAACAGGGAGGGAAGTGCCCCCCAGCATCAAGGGGGCAGGTGTAGTCTTCTGGTTCTGAGAGGCAACAGGAATGCGAAGAACTGATGAAGTGAAAACTGTTCTCATAGTGGCGGCGTAAGAGGAGATCACAGCCACAGGATGTAGGTGCTCAAATTTCCTCTTAGCCTCAGTGTAGGTCAGTCAGTCCAGGGTCTTATATTCCATGATTTTCCTCTCTTTCTGTAAAATCCTGCAGTCTGGAGAGCAAGGTAAATGATGCTCACTGCAGCTGACGCAGATGGGAAGCAGGGCACGTGGAGTATTGGGATGTGATGGACATCCACAATCTCAAAATGTGACTCTGGAAGTACAGCGGGAAGACATATGGCCGAACTTCCAGCACTTAAAGCACTGCATTGGGGGAGGGATATACGGCTTGACGTCACAGCGGTAGACCCTCGAAGGCCAAGATGAAGGCACCAGTGGCAAACTGATTATCCTTCGTACCCCAATGGATGCACCGGATAAAATGAACACCTTGCCACTGTAAATTGGCATGTACCGAATTGTCAGACTGCAAAAGAAGATCCCTGTGAAATATAATACCCTGGCCCATATTTAAGCTCTTATGGGGCGTGATGGTAACAGAAACATCCCCTAACTTGTCACAAGCGGGTAATGCCTGTGACTGGGCAGAGGATGTTGTTTTTATCAAGACCAACCCAGAGCACATTTTGGACAAGCCCTCCACCTCCATAAACTTGTCCTCCAAATGCTCCACAAAAAACTGAGGCTTCATGGACATGGAAGATTCCACATCAACTCTCATACATACCAGGTACCTGGGCAAATAAGCTTCACTGCCATCCTTAGCCTGGTGTTACTCCCATGGTGTGGCCAGGGAGGGGAACAATTTGGGGTCATATTTCTTACAAGGGAACCTCCCCATCGCACCCCCCTCAGATCCAGCTATAAGCTGCACAGTGGATAGGCCTTGAAAAACTGAACACAGATCAATCAAGAAAACAGGAAGAAGTTGCGCGGAACTATGAAAAAACAAGCAAAATATACAAACTGAGTAGTCCATGGGCAAGATAGACAACATCAAGGAGTGTCTGAGCGCAGGAGAACCGTGGCCCCGTGGTTAGCGTGAGCAGTTGAGGGACCAGAGGTCCTTGGTTCAAGTCTGCCCTCGAGTGAAAAATTTTAATTTTTTATTTTCAGACAATTATTATCTGTCCGTCCACTATGTTTTCATCACTTTTTTGGGAGTGATTATCACATCCACAAGAAATCCTATATCGGGCAAGGTAGAAGAATCTTTTTACCCATTCGCCATTTGACAACATATTCCTGTCATGTGACGCACATGCCGTCACCAGTGTCGTATAGAATATATCAGACGTGTTTTCCTGTGGAGGAATCGGTTGACCTATGACCTTGCACGTCCTTTCATCTACTAATCACACGGTTTTGCGGTGCGGTCGCAAAACACAGACACTAAACTTATTACAGTGAACAGAGACATCAGTGAACTAACGGACAGATCATAACTTTGCGAAAATAAATAAAGTAGTCACTCGAGGGAAAACTTGAACCACGGATCTCGTGTTCCGCAGCTGCTCACGCTAACCACGGGACCACGGCGTTCGTGGGCTCAGACACTCCTTAATGTTGCCTATCTTGTGCATGAGCTACTCAGTTTGTATGTTTTGCTTATTTTTTTCACAGTTCCACACAACTTCTTCCTGTTTTCTCGATTGATCTGTGTTCAGTTTTTCAAGACCTATCCACTGTGCCAACTTATAACTAAATCTGAGGGGGGTGCGATGGGGAGGTTCCCTTGTTAGCACTGAAGTTAGACTTTGCCCACTTACGAGACTGCTGGCGGCGGACCACCAGCAAGAGTTGATGTACTATGCTTCTTGGCATGTCATCCGCCCTGATGCCATCCACTCCGACCAGGGGCCCTCCCCACGGGTGCCACCCAGCCTCAGCAAGGGCCACCTGGAGGGATGGCCGTAGCCGGGAGTCCCGATGTCCCAGGGAGATGAGCATCTACTCCGTGGCTTACGTCGGAGTTAATAGCACAGACATCAGCAGAGTGATCCCTATGTTGTCAGGGGCCTACAACCAACAGGGTACATGGCGGCCTGCCACAATGGACTTTCTACCATGCTGGATATGAGTTGCTAAGAAGTCCATGGTCATTGTCAGCGCAGAAAGCGACACTGCGTAGTGCAAGGTGGAAAGCGCACCCAGGAAGGTGTCCTCGCCGAAGAGATGGAGAATGAGTGGGACTGAAATGTGACGACAAGAAAGTGGGCTAAAGCTCTCAATGCACGATGGACACGATGCACCACTTAAGATGCCCTTCCCCAATTGGCTCACTCTTCACGAAAATTTACTGGGAATTACCAGTTTTTACCCCATTCAGCAGAGATTCAAGACTCTCTTCTACACTCTACATTTTGTAACCACAGCACTGTCTGGCCCCAAAGTTATGGGGAAACTGCAAGTACTGTCGATTGACACTATGAACACTACAACGAAGTAGAACGAATGCTACACTCCTCGCACACCCTGCATTAGACGCGCCTTTTGCACTGGTTGCGGATGCAAGCCAAACTGCAACTGGCACAGCATTACAATAATTCATGGACAATGCCTGGCAGCCACTCACATTTTACTCACACAAGCTCTCTCTGGCACAACAAAAATGGAGTGCATATGACTGCAAACTACTTGCAGTTTACGAATCTATTAAATACTATCACACACAGTTGGGGACAAGAGTTTGCAAATTTACGAAGACCACAAACCACCCACCTATGCCTTCAGGAAAGACTATGATCAATGCTCACCACAAGAACACATTCAGCTGGAATTTATTGCTCAATTTAGCATACACTACACATCAGGAATTGACAACATAGTAGCTGACTGCCTATCCCATGTCAACAGTATAATGGACAACATGGGTTTTTCTCAGCTGGCCAAAATACAAGATTCAGACCAGGAGCTTCTGGATCTCTGAAAGACACTTCATGCAACCTTCGCCTGAAACTGATCAACGTTCATGCCACAAACATTAAACTATATTGTGAAGTTTTGAATGGGAGATCTTGTCCATTTCTACATTTGTCATTCTGTAAACATGCTTTTAAGAGCCTGCACAATTTTTGTCACACTGGCATCTGGTCAACAGTGAAACTGATTGCTAGCAGTTTTGCATGGCCCAGTATGCACAAAGATCATAAAACGTGGACTCACACATATGTTCAGTGCAAGCATAGCAAAGTATCTTGTCATGTACATGTGCATGTGGGAGATCTCCGAGATACAACTGCAAGATTCATCGCAGACGGCACTGCTTGGAAAGCAACCAAACAGTTCCTTTGCAGGAGGCAACGAGTCCTGCTGCTACACGTCGGACAGCATGCAGTAGCCGAGCCTGATGCCAAAGCTGGGGTACTGGCCGATACCTTCGTGGCCAACTTCACGTTAGTTGAAGAAAATGTAGATAACGACCATATCCGAATGGTGGAAGATAGGCTATGTGTATACCTCGCGGCAGAAGACCCTGAGGACTCCATTGAAACCACAATGCAAGATGAGGTTCAACAGCAGCTACAGCACCTCGACTCGCACAAAGCAGGTGTGTGCAATAATGTCGGTGTCACAAACCTGAAGGAGGTCCCCCCCAGAGGCTGTGAAACTGTTCACGAAGATATTCAGTGCCATCCTTAGGACCCCCCCACCACCTCGCCACCCCAACCCGCCTGGAAACATGCGGAGGTGGTGGCGATCCCTAAGGCTGGCAAAGACAACAGGCTGGTGCAAAATTACTGGCTTATCAGCCTGCTACCTACAGTCTCAAAGGTATTTGAGTGAATATATGTCAGGAGACTGCACCGTCATGTCAGGGAGGAAGGCCTGCTTGCCAACGAGCAGTTCTGCTTCAGGAGGGGGCACAGGACAACACACGAACTGCTGCGACTAGTGGTGAAGGCGATGTGGGCGATGGAGAGGAGGTAGTACTTTGGTGCGGTACTCTTAGATGTCTCATATGCCTTCGACAGAATGCGGCATGACAGACTGGTCTACAAGTTACTAGTACAGGGAGTTCCGGTGTCACACACCTGCCTGATCCAATCCTACCCAGCGCACAGTGGGTCAGAATCCCAAAAAGCTGGTCAAAATATAAGTAGTTGTTCAATTTGTACCAAACTTATTATGAAAGGGTTTACGGAGTTTCTGATTAAGAATATGATATCAAAAAGTGAAAAAAACAAAATGCCGGACCCAAGATGGCAGGCTCTATGTACACTACTATCATTTTTTACATATAAAAGTAATTTTTAGGGAATTATCGAGGTTACTGATGATGACAGAGTTCAAAAAATTTAAAAATGGTGGATCCAAGATGGCGGTCAAAATCTATGTCTTTTTATTTATTTATATTTATATATTTTTATTCATATAAAAGTCAGTATTTAGGGGTCATTGTAGTTAATGTTTAAAAAATAAACCAAAAAAGTGGAAAACTCGAAGAAAGGACCAAATATAGGTTACAAGAGGGTGTAAAATATTACAAAAAATTATTTCATTTTAATTACAATTATTTATTTTGTAAATTTTTTATAACTTTATTTACAAGTTTTCATTTTCTTATTCTTTTTCATCTTCTGCTTCAACTGAATCGTCATCATCCTCAAACACTGTTTCCTCATTATCTGCTTCTCCATCTGAATCTTCATAGTCTTCCGCCACAGGAACTAAGAGGACAACGGCTTCTGGCGACAAACTCTTCAGTTTCTTCGGCAAAGATTTGCGTAAGGAAGAAACTTAGGGGTCTGTCGTTGCCAATAATCTCCTGAGCACGTCTTCCATAGTCTTAACTCTTGAAAACTTTCGAGAAAAACTCAGGCGATATTGCTTTATCAACTTATTGGTTGATTCCTGAGCATCCTCCGATAGTTGACTGATGGTTAAAATTACCGAAGAAATAATGTCTGGACCGTGAATCAACAATCTATGGACTGCTGTTGGCATGTTGTACCAGGGGTATTCTTTCACGTAGTGCCTGGCAGTTGCTAAGGCGTATGCTCGAAACTTTTCAATGTCGATCTGACGTCCGCTCGAAATCGTCTGCAAAATTATATGAAAACGGTGGATTAGTTCTTCGGAAACTCCAGTTATCAGCGCTGATGTTGGAGTGTTTTCAAAAAACGTCGAGCGGTGTTTCCGTCATTCGTACTGCCAAACCCTTGTTTCGGCATGTCAATTACAATTCCAAGCTGCTCTTTGAAAGCTTTTTGAATGTTGGCTTTCAGTATTGCTTTTGCCTCTTTATCTTCTGCTTTATGTGCCTGCCACTTTTTTGTTTTCATTTGGTATGCCAAATGAGTACAACATTCAAAACATCAAATCCAGGCATGAAGAGTTGATAGTCCGTACTGCAGATAATTGGCGGTAACTTGTTTTTTCAAAACATCATCAATGTTATTAAATTGGGCAGACGTAGCCTTGCAGAGATAGCACCGTTGCGCAGATTTCGTGTTGGTGATAGCACTGCACACTTTACCATCTACCATGGTCATGCTTAAATTGTATTTAATGGAAATGTCTTTCCCATGAATAACTGTTTCGTATGACTGGAGTTGTTCGATCTGTTTGTCGTAATACGCTTTCTCATTTAAAGACGTTTGCTCTGTTTCCTTTGTAAATTCTAACTTCAGTGGTCTGCAAAAGAGGGTTGAAGATGGCTTCGGATTAATCTATAAGATCTTTTCTTCTTTAGTTTCTTCATTTACACCTGCAAGTTTCAGTGGAACAAGCGAAGTGAAAAATAAAGTTGCATCTGAAATACTCGAATCTGTAAACTTCATTTTATACATGCTTTGCCCGGAGGTTCCGTCAAAGCCCCACTTACAAATAAGGGCCATATTAGACATTTCTGAATCACTCATATGTAAAATATCGTCTTGTTTCAGCAGTAGAACACGTTGAACGATGTGGCCTAACAAAGCTTGCAACCGTACCTCAGCTTTTGATTCGGCAAAAGTGATGGTTACGTCTGGAGGGCAGCAAGCTTTTTTTGCTACCAAAACAGCTGAATACGGTGGATGTAGTGTGTTTAAGACTTTTTCTTTAGCCCCATTTCTCAAATGCAGGTAAGATTCTTTTGACAATTTCAAGTCGAAAAGGAGTGCTAGACCTTCATTTGCATCATATGAGGATGGCGATGATGTTGAAAATCGCAAGCCTGCCTTGTATTTTTTCACCTTGGATGGACTTGAGAGTGTGACGTCTTTCACAATCTTCGCAGCATCTGGGTGCCCCGAAGATCGCAGATTCACTTGCGCGGCGAACG
The DNA here is from genome assembly GCF_021461395.2 of Schistocerca americana. Lineage (NCBI taxonomy): Eukaryota > Metazoa > Arthropoda > Insecta > Orthoptera > Acrididae > Schistocerca > Schistocerca americana. The sequence goes on along the minus strand of NC_060121.1, from coordinate 592,323,867 downwards.
ATAATTCGATAGGACTGAACTTCGTACGAATCTCCTCAGTTCTCCTTCTTTTAGACCTATCAGATAATGTTTCAAATTTTGTGGCAGGTCGGCCTGTTGATTTAGTCACACGTGCAGGTTTCGAATCAATCGGAATATATACTATTGTATTTAACCAGGTTTAGTTCTTCTTGAAAAAATATCCTTGTCGCCGAGTTGCTTCCTTATACTTGTTTCTTTTTTAACTTTGTTAACAAAATCGAAACGGTAGGCCTCATATCATAAGGAATTTTAATTGTATGTCCACTTTTTTCTGTCAATGACCTTTCCAAATGTTCAATGACCCCTTCCAAATCATTTGACAAATACTCTTTTGTTATGAGAAAAATATCTTTCCCCGAAAATCCAATTCTGGAATACGCTGGATCAGATGAAACTGAAATTAAAAAAAAAATCTGTGTTACACTTTTCGCCATTTTTCTAATTATTTTATTCTTTACAATGCTTCTACCTGTCAATTGTAATTTAAATTGTACAAATAAAACTCATAATTAATTGATTCTACTGTCATTTTTGAAGATGTCTGAAAAATGACATTTTGCAAGTGTCGCTTAAAACGTGGCTCAAAGCCAGAGTCGCAACTAGTCGCAGGATTTGAAGCTTCATTGACAAAGGTAATAATATATACTTGCGTACACAGCACAAAAGAAAGCGGAATGTCGTGGAATTCATAACTTATCTCTATTTTTTAAGCGCATTTTACGATTTTGTCATTCATTTCCCGTAGTATGTTAACTGAAATGTAAACGTGCATAATTGATGATTTAATACTGATATAAGTATTTTTTCACTAGTACATACCTCCTGGAATACATTCCATATTGAAAGTATTGGTTTCACTTGCACAAAACATAAATAACTTCCTTCAACAACACGACTGTTTTTGTAGCCTGGCCAACTGTGCAAACGCTAACAATGAACTGCCACATTTGACCTGAGATATTACCGAACAAATGAACATCTGGTTGTCCGCACAGCCGGCATTCAGTTGTCCCAGCATTGCTGCTGCCAACCTGATAGTCCAAAATCCCCATCTTTAAACTTTTTTTTTTCCTTTTTGGCCACGTTTTCAAGATTCTGGCCCACTGTGCGGCGGGACGTACCTTCCACATGAAGATCGAAGATGGGGCCTCAACAGCATGGGAAATAGCCACCGGAGTCCCACAGCGCTCAGTATTGGGGCCCCTCTTATATACCCTTTTCAAGGCAGACAAGCCGCGGACACAACGGGTGCAGACGGGGCTGTATGCCGATGATACAGCCCTGTACACCAAGAGCACCAACCCACATCTGATGCAAGGAAGATTACAAATACCCTGCAACAAGCTGGGAGGTTGGGCCACCAAATGGCGGCACAAGTTCAATGTGGTAAAGAGCCAGGCTGTGATCTACATGAAGAAATGTATGCCTGAAGCCCTGTCACCAATCCGCAACATGGAAGGCCCCATCCCATGGTTGAACACCGGCGTCTACCTGGGCGTTACACTGGATCGGCGCCTTACGTGGAAGACGCACAGCGCCAAAATACGGGGTAAGGCGTATGGCAGAACGGGCCTCCTATACCCCTTCCTCAATCCCACGACCACACTGTGGAAAGACACTGTATCTGGCACTTATCAGGCCTGTGCTCGAATACGTCGCCGTGGTGTGGGAGAATGTCGCTGAGACTCACATCAGCAGTCTCCAGAAGATCCAGAACAGGTGCCTGAGACTGGCACTACATCTTCTGCCTGACTTCAGCACGGCCGAACTGCATCAGCTAATGGGAGTGCCAATGCTGAAGGACCGCTTCAAGCAGTCAGTAAGACATCTCTATGCCAACATGAGAAGATCCACTAATCCTCTCATAAGGAATCTGGGAAAACAGATTCACTGGCAAGAGACAACAAGATGGCCAGACTTGCTACGTGAGTAACAACGCTGCTCAGGCAGCAAGAGGGAGGAAAAAGAAGAGTGTCAAACCAGAAGAAACAAACCAAGACGCGATGAACCACAAATCAAAGGAAAAGCAGCTAGACCTGCTAACCCTTCAATCCAACAAACCTGCAGCTTCGAGATGACACAAAGCAAGCATGTAGTAGGACCATTACCACCCACAAATGATCAATGAATCAATTAACAACAATCGAGTGCTTCACTCACTGGCCAGAAGCCATACCAGTAGACAACATTTCAGCAGAAACACTAGCCAACACCTTAGTTTCATACTGGATATCCCAGTTCGGTTGTCTATTACACATCACAATACACCATGGCTGACAATTCGAATACAAGCTATTTGGCCAGCTGACCAAATCCTGCAGTTCCGTACATCACAAGACGACAAGCTATCAGCCACCAGTTAATGAAATGATTGAACACTGGCAACGGTCATTAAAAGCCACATCAATGTGTCACGAGTCAAACTGGACAACAGCTATACCGATGGTCTTGCTTGGTCTGCGAAACACCAACAAAGCTGATCTGGACTCTTCACTGGTCTGGCTAGCTTAAGGGGAAGAATGACGACATCCTGGTGAGTTCATTAATCCATGCACAGTCTCGATGAAGGACATAAATCAAACAGCCTTAATTCCCCAATTGAGAGAATGGATGACACAAAACTGACCACATCCAGCATTGAGGCATGGAACATTACAAACCTTCATGCACTCACACACACACACACACGTGATGTTGTGCAGGGATGGAGTGAAATTGGCACTGATACATCCACACGTGGGCCCTCAATGTGTCATTGACAGAAACGAAAAAACAATAGACATTTCAATGAACAGCAAACCTAGTACTGCCAGCCTTCGTATTGTCAGAATTGCCACAAACACAATCAAAACCTAACCAGCTACAGCGTGTGCCTCAAGTAAAACACCCTCCACAGGGAGCAAAAGCTCAACCAGAGTGCTACACATATTCTGGACAGTGCGCACACTCCTCAGTGCTTTTCATGGAGCATGTTCCACATTTTGCAAGAGGATTGGTATAGCAGCAGATGTCAGCACGTTCCAATAACAAGTCATTGGCTCATTTGTTCAGCAAAGCCGTCACAACAGTTTGCGCACTGACAACTCCCCCCCCCCCCCCCCCCCCCCATAAACTATGTAAACTATGGAATGGACCTTGCCACTGGCGGGATGACTTGCATGCCTCAGTGATACAGATGGCATACCATAGGGTCAACTGTGACAGAGAGGGAGGATATCTGTTGATAGGCCAGACAAATGTGTGTTTTCTGAAGAGGGGCAGGAGCCTTTTCAGTATCTGCAGGGGCTAAAGTCTGGATGACTGACTGACCTGGCCTCGTAACATTAACCAAAACGGCCTAGCTCTGCTGGTACTGTGAATGGCTGAAAGCAAGGGGAAATTAGAGCCATAATTTTTCCCGAGGGCATGCAGTTCTACTGTATGAGTAAATGATGATGGCATCCTCTTGAGTGAAATATTCTGGAGGTAAAATAGTTCCCCATTTGGATTTCTGGGCAGGGACTATCCAGAAGGATGTCATCAGAAGAAAACAAGTAGTGCTCTGTGGATCGGAATTTGGAATGCTAGATCCTTTAATCGAGCAGGTAGGTTAGAAAATCTGAAAAAGGGAAATGGATAGATTGAAGTTAGATATAGTGGGAATTAGTAAAGTTCGGTGCCAGGAGGAACAGGAGTTCCGGTCAAGTGAATACAGGGTTATAAATACAAAATCAAATAGCGGTAATGCAGCAGTACATTTAATAATAATACGAAAATAGGAATGCAGACAAGCTACTATGAACAGCATAGTGAGCATAATTGTAGCCAAGGTAGACAGTGTCCACAACAGTAGTACAAGTTACTATGCAAACTAGCTCAGCACATGATGCAGAGATTGAAGAAATGTATGAGGAGATAAAAGAAATTATTCAGGTGGTTAAGGGAGATGAAAATTTAATTGTGATGGGGGACTAGAATTCTATAGCAGGAAAAGAAGAGAAGGAAAGTAGTATGTGAATATGAGCTGGATGAAACAAATGAAAGAGGGAGCAGAGCACAATTTAATCATCGCAAACACTTGGTTTAAGAATCATGAAATAAGGTTGTACATGTGGAAGGGGCCTGGGGACACTGGAAGGTTTCAGATTGATTGTATGATGATACAACAGAGATTTTGGAACCAGATTTTAAATTGTAAAATGTTTCCAGGGCCAGATGTGGGCTCTGGCCACAACATGTTGTTTATGAAGTGTAGATTGAAGCTGAAGAAATTGCAAAAAGATAGGAAATTAAGGAGATGGGACATTGGTGATTTGAAAAAACCAGAGGTTGTTGAAAGTTTCAAAGGGAGCATTAGGCAACAGATGACTAGAACAGGGGAAAGGAATGCAGTAGAAAATGAATGGTTAACTTTAAGAGATGAAATCGTGAAGGCAGCAGAGGATCAAATAGGTAGAAAGACCAGGCCTAGTAGAAGTCCTTGGATAACACAGAAGATACTGAATTTAACTGAAGAAAGGAGAAAATACAGCAGGTGAAAGGGTATATAAACATCTAAAACATGAGACTGATAGGAAGTGCAAAATGGCTAAGCAGGAATGCCTAGAGGACAAATGTAAGGTTGGTTGGTTTTTGGGGAAGGAGACCAGACAGCGTGGTCATCGGTCTCATCGAATTAGGGAAGGATGGGGAAGGAAGTCGGCCGTGCCCTTTCAGAGGAACCATCCCGGCATTTGCCTAGAGTGATTTAGGGAAATCACGGAAAACCTAAATCAGGATGGCCGGACGCGGGATTGAACCGTCGTCCTCCCGAATGCGAGTCCAGTGTCGAACCAAATGTAAGGCTTTAGAAACATATTTCACTAGCAGAAAGATAGATACTGCCTACAGGAAAATTAGAGAGGCCTTAGGGGGAAAAAGAAGCAGCTGTATGAATATCTAGAGCTCAGATGGACAGCCTTAGGAGAGCCCCGATAATATTATTTCATCTGGTTTGCAAGATGTATGAAACAGGCGACATACTCTCATACTTAAGTAACTATGTAGTAATTCCAATTTCAAAGAAAGCAGGTGCTCACACATGTGATAACTACTGAACTATTAGTTTAATAAGTCATGGTTGCAAAATACTAACATGAATTCTTTGTAGAAGAATGGGAAAAATGGTAGAAGCCGAGCCTGGGGAAGACCAGCTCGGATTCCATAGAAATGTAGGATCAAGCGAGGCAATACTGACCCTATGACTGATCTTAGAAGATAAGTTAAGGAAAGGCAAACATACTTTAACATATGTAGACTTAGAGAAAGGTTTTGATGGTGCTGATTGGAATACTGTCTTTGAAATTCCAAATGTAGTAGGTATAAAATATAATGAATAAAAGGCTACTTACAACTTGTACAGAAACAAATTGGTACTTATGAGAGTTGAGGGGCATGAAAGAGAGGGAAGCAGTGATTGAGAAGGGAGTGAGACAGGGTTGTAGCCTATATCTGATGTTACTCAATCTGTACATCGAGCAAGCAGTAAAAGAAACCAAAGTAAAGTTTGGAATAGACACTGAAGTTCAGAGAGAAGAAATAAAAACTTTGAGGTTTGGCAATTATATTGTAATTCTGTAAGAGATAGCAAAGGACCTGGAAGAGCAGTTGAACAAATGGACAATGTCTTGAAAGGGGGTTGCAAGATGAACATCAATAAAAACAAAAGGAGGATGATGGAATGCAGTTAAATTAAACCAATCAGGTGATGCTGAGGGAATTAGATTAGGAAACGAGACACTTAAAGTAGTAGATGAGTTTTGCTATTTGGGCAGCAATATAACTGATGACGGTCGAAGTAGAGAGGATATAAAATGTAGACTAGCAAGGACAAGAAAAGCATTTGTGAAGAAGAGAAATTTGTTAACATTGAATACAGATTTAAGTGTTAGGAAGCCTTTTTGGTGGAGGTCGGGGCATAGGCATACACACATTGTGTGTGTGTATTTGTTCTCAAGCTCAACAAAGATTTATTATTCCGAAAACTAGCAAGTTTTCTTTCTCACCTTTATTCCTACATTATTTACAATGTACCAGAAGGTTTCTACATTATTAAGCATAACTGTAAATATCTTCATTCTGAGAATGAACTGCATCAAGTTATTAACACCACATAACACAGCAAAAGCCAGCATTGTTTGGTGTCATTATAATTTAAGGTAAATGGTACTTGATGGTTACAAACACAAAATAAACAATCATAATACCGATTGGAAAAAGTAAGTTAAGCCAGGCCTCACAACTACTTCCAAAAACAAACAAATCTTTCTTAGTCTACTATCTTCCAGTGCATTATGTCAAATAGACTTAGATCTGGATTGCGGAATGAGCTCTGGGCCAGTTTCTCGGAAAGTGAGTCCTATGTCATAACTACTGCACCCCCTTGCTCAGTTTTGGAGCAACTTGGAGCAGGTAATTACCAAGCTGGGTCTACAACAAAAAACAGGTCAAGAGAGAGATGGAGATAGGTAGATGGATAAAGAGAGACAGAGAGAGAGAGAGAGAGAGAGAGAGAGAGAGAGAGAGAGAGAGCGCTGGGGTGGAGGGAGGTGGGGGGGGGGGGGGATGAAGAGGGTTATAAGTATTCTTATGAAAATTAATTTATGGTATATGACTTCAGTTCAACGTGCTCAGCATTAAATACAAGTTTTATTCGTCTTGATTGTAAATTAATATTGAGAGTCAAGTTGTAATTGCTACACAATCATTTTGATATCATGAAAAACTTATTTACAATAGGTCACAAGTTGTAAGCAGTGTGCACACATTTACTTCACACTTGACACTGTCAAATTTTATAATACACTTAGTATTACCTGGATCAGGTTCTAGCTTGCGTTTTTTTCTTTTACTGGATGAGTCCTGAGATATTTCGTTATTTTCATCATTCCATGTTTCAAATACTTCCTCTCTTATATCCTACAAAAAATAAATATAATGTTAGTTTCCCAACAAGAGACACTATGTGATGTACATGGACCAGATCAATGGCTGAAGAAAAGTGCTTCTTCATCCTACTATAAACCAAAATAAGAAATTTTGTACTTGCATTATTTTCTGATTAACAAGTTTTGTGATATACACACATTGTTTATTCTTTCCCAAATTGACTTAAACAGTTAAAAATCATCACACAACTTATTTTAAATATTTTTGCAAAGTGAACTCACAAAATTCTGATTAACATCTGGATGACAATACTTAACTACTGAGTGGTGCGCCTGTGTATAAAGTGCTCAGTCCACAAATAAAATGGTCTTGCACAGCTCCATTGTTGTTTCACAACTGCAAGCCCATACCCATTCCTTAATTTATTGCTCCAGCTCACACAGTAATAAATTTTATTGTCACATGTCCATGTGAGCAGCAGTAATACAAAATACAAAATGAATCTAAAAATAAATAAAGATGCTGTTACTTACCAAACGAAAGTGTTGGCATGTTGATAGGAGACAATAAAAAACACACACAAACACACACACAAATTTCAAGCTTTTGCAACCCAAGGTTGCTTCGTCAGGAAAGAGGGAAGGAGAGGGAAAGACGAAAGGATGTGGGTTTTAAGGGAGAGGGTAAAGAGTCATTCCAATCCCGGGAGCGGAAAGACTTACCTTAGGGGGAAAAAGGGACAGGTATACACTCACTCACTCACACACACACACACACACACACACACACATCCGTCCGCACATATACAGACACAAGCAGACAATGTCTGTATATGTGCAGATGGGGGTGTGTGTGTGTGTGTGTGTGTGTGTGTGTGTGTGTGTGTGTGTGTGTATATATATATATATATATATATATATACCTGTCCCTTTTTCCCCCTAAGGTAAGTCTTCCCACTCCCGGGATTGGAATGACTCCTTACCCTCTCCCTTAAAACCCACATTCTTTCGTCTTTCCCTCTCCTTCCCTCTTTCCTGACGAAGCAACCTTGGGTTGCGAAAGCTTGAAATTTGTGTGCGTGTTTTTTATTGTCTCCTATCAACATGCCAATGCTTTCATTTGGTAAGTAACAGTATCTTTATTTATTTTTAGATATATTTTTCCCACGTGGAATGTTTCCCTCTATTATATTCATAAAATACAAAGTGAATTAGACGAGAAAAAATTTACAATTTGTGCAAGAAAATGACCCTTGCAGCACATTCTCAAAATGAGGCAGTTGTCTACAAGATAATTATTAATCGAATAAGTGGGTGAGATCTGATACAACTGCACTTTTTAATGCTTCAAGCGGGTTATTACTGTCTCGGTGACACCCATCCATTGCAACAAAGTGATGTAATGAAAGTTTATTTCATTATTGTTTAATAAAACAGTGTTTTAGCTCATATTATGTAAGTTTATTTTATCACTGTTTAACTAAACTAAGATAAACTGTGATTTTGCTCATACATGGTTACCTTGGTGATAAAAAGTCAGCTATTCTTTACATATGTACAAAGTGAACTGTGTGCCCACTTGTGTTACGAAATATGATGCGCCCACTTGAGGGTTATAAAAGGCCTCAAAATACTGCTGTAGCTCCAACAAAATATTTCACCATGCAGGGCTCATCCAAGAATGAAAATTATTCACCAGCTAGCTTGCACCAGTAAATTACCATCTTACAACTTTACAAAACACACTAGTTTCATTTTACAAATGTAGGTATGATTTTTAAAGGTAGAAATATTATATTTATACTAATGTGGTTGCTATTACTATTATTATTATTATTGTTATTATTGACCTTTCAACATCCAGCACTGGATAAAGGTTTAGCAAGCTTCGTTAGATTGTCATCTTGGTCATTTTGTATCTCTTGAAATCCAGCAACGAACTTCTTTGGTTCATCTATCATCAATTACCTTGGATATATATTCTGCCCTACTTTATTGCATTTCAATTATGATATGACTTACACCTCTACTCCGGTTTGTTCAGTGTGCTGTACCTACTAATAATGCCAAACAAGTCACTCTCCAATGCTCACTAAGCAATCCTCAGTTTTTAGATTATTTTCACTTCTGGACCTTTCTGCTCTTCTTGTTGTTTCTTTCCTTGTCCATCTAATCATCATCTCCAACTAATATAAATATAAAAGCTCATCTACAACACACTTAATGTGCATAATTTACTTTTTGGTCTGTTGATTATATATTACTTCAATACTATTATTACAGATTTTGTGGCCTATTTTCTAACTTATTCTATTACATTCTTCCGCCAATTGTTAAACTTTAGCTTTGCTGAGAATCTTGAAGCTTTCCTGGTGCACTGAATACTCAATATTCTGGGACTGCAGCTGTTCATCATCCACTATCACACATCACATTTCACCTGGGCACCTGTCACACAATCTGAAGATGGCAGCAACCCTGAAACTTCCTCATGTATTCAGCTTTGTTGTTGAGTGCTGTGCATGTATTCTCTTTAATTAAATCAGATGTCTACCTAGCATAAGGTTCTGTTTTGATATTTTCATGTTCAGAGTATTACTGTTTCCAGATGCATCTGTTACTAAATTTTAATTTAACCACGTGTATAATCTGAAACACATATCTCAATAGTTCTGTTTCACACAGTATATCCCACCTTATACCTAGTATTGTTTCTTTGAATCTCTCATGTCCTCTTTAATAGCTGCCTTGTTCCAGATGAAACTATCCTTTATTTTGGCTTCTTCGTATCAACAATATCTTTTGCATCTGCCCAAGTACCTTTTCCAAATGATCACCCACTTATGTTTGTACCTGTGTAATCTTCATTTTCAAAATTGTCAACTTGTTTAACCTGATACATCTTCCTATCCTTAAATTTCCATCATGCGTAGTGTCTATTTTTATTGGAAATGTCTGAGGTTGAATTTAATTGTGTATCCACACTGAAAGTTGCCTATTGAGATGAATCAATTAAATGAATGAAGATGGAAGAATGTAATAGAATAAGTTAAAAAATAGGCCACAAAATCTGTAATAATAGTATTGAAGTAATATATAATCAACAGACCAGAAAGTAAATTATGCACATTAAGTGTGTTGTAGATGAGCTTTTATATTTATAATAATTGAAGATGATGATTAGATGGACAAGGAAAGAAACAACAAGAAGAGCAGAAAGGTCCAGAAGTGAAAATAATCTAAAAACTGAGGATTGCTTCGTGAGCATTGGAGAGTGACTTGTTTGGCATTATTAGTAGGTACAACACACTGAACAAACCGGAGTAGAGGTGTAAGTCATATCATAAATGAAATGCAATAAAGTAAGGCAGAATATATATCCAAGGTAATTGTTGATAGATGAACCAAAGAAGTTCGTTGCTGGATTTCAAGAGATACAAAATGACCAAGATGACAATCTAACGAAGCTTGCTAAACCTTTATCCAGTGCTGGATGTTGAAAGGTCAATAATAATAATAATAATAATAATAATAATAATAATAATAGCAACCACATTAGTATAAATATAATATTTCTACCTTTAAAAATCATACCTACATTTGTAAAATGAAACTAGTGTGTTGTGTAAAGTAGTAGGATAGTAATTTATTGGTGCAAGCTAGCTGGTGAATAATTTTCGTTCTTGGATGAGCCCTGCATGGTGAAATATTTTGTTGGAACTACAGCAGTATTTTGAGGCCTTTTATAGCCCTCAAGTGGGCGCACCATATTTCGTAACACAAGTGGGCACACAATTCACTTTGTACATATGTAAAGAATAGCTGACTTTGTATCACATAACTGATTCACCTCAATGGGCAATGAATCCACAACCTTCAGTGCATATACACAATTTATTTATTTATTTATCCTGTGGATCACATATTGTACAAAGTACACATGATATAGGACAAGTCATTTTTCTTAACAAATATGTAGTTTGGAGAAAAAAAAATAGGCAATGGACTGCCATTTAAAAAAATGTACATAAAATTGTTCGTTGATGAATATAGTAACTTCACATACAGAGAATACAAACAATTTACATGGGGAACTAAGAAACATGTAGGCAATGTAGTGCTACTTTAAATTTACACAAATAATCACCGAGATTACAGAATAGTGAAAATGTCAACTGGAAACACAACAGAAGGACAATGTCATTTAAAAACTACATTAAACATGAAATTAACATTGAGATTTCACAGACAATTAAGTTTTAATACTAATAGAATGTGTACTTGTACATTCAAAAGCGAGTTGAAAAATTTTGGGAAGTGAAACTGAAACATAGTTGTGTATAGTAGAAATTAGGTTATTATTTTGCCTACAGAATGTTTTACTCTAATCACAGTATTTTACAAAGGAACTTTATAATTTTTCATTTCCAGGAATTCTTGTACTGAATAGAAACAGTGCTTTGTCAGAAATGCCTTTAGTTTATTTTTAAATATTGGATCTGGAGCAGTTTTTATTTGTTCTGGAGTTTTATTGTGTAATACGACACCCAGATGAGTTATATATTTTTGGTATGATGATGTCCTTGAAAATATTTGATGGATATTAGATTGCCCTCTGGTATAATGAGCATGTATATCATTGTTTCGGATTAATTTGCCTGTTCTTGAGAGGTATTCCCTGGTGAATAGGATTGTTTCTTGAATGAATAGGGATGGGATGCTTAGAACATTAAGTTTTATAAATTGACATTTACAGGATTCCAGCTTTTTGAGGCCACAGATTATCCTCAGTGCTCTTTTTTGTAGTTTAAATATATTTGTGCTGTGAGTTGAATTTCCCCAAAAGATGATTCCATAGGGGAGCAATGAGTGGAACTGCGCACGGTATGCTTGCATTAGTGTGGATTTACTTGTAGTAGATTTTAGTATTCTTAGTCCATAGCACAATGATGAGAGTTTCTTTGATAAGTTGTTTATATGTGTGTCCCATTTTAAATTTTGTTGGACCCATAGACCCAAAAATTTTGTTGCATTTACATTTTCAATTTTATCGTTATTTAACTTTACTTGGATAGTTTTTTGACTGGATGTGGGAATTAGATGGAAGTTGATACATACAGTTTTCCCACTATTAACAATTAGGCCATTTTTGTTAAACCACTCAGAAAGTTTTTCCATAGAGTTATCAGATATTGTCTGAAGGGATTCAGGGCTAGATCCAGTCAACACTATGCTTGTATCATCAGCAAACAGGATAGTTTTTTGTGGGCTCATACGTTCAACAAGATCGTCTATGTAAATGAGGAAAATTAATGGCCCTAGAACAGAACCCTGGGGAACACCATATCTTATTGTTCTTTCCTCCGAGAGGAAAACTGTGTTATTTATTTTATTCTGTACATTAATATCGTATTGAAGTGATACCTTCTGTCTGCGGTTTTGTAGGTAAGAGCATAGCCAGTTGTGAGCCACACCTCTTATTCCTCTTCTTTCCAATTTAGCAAGCAGTATTTTATGATCTAGTACATCAAAGGCTTTAGAGAGATCTAAGAAGATACTTGCAGCTATATTATGTTGGTCAATTGATTTCAGTATGTGGTCCAACAGTTCAAAAATTGCTGTCTGGGTGGATAAAGATTTACTAAAACCATGTTGTTGAATGCTGATTGGTGCGTGGTTTTTTATGAAATTTATAAGCCTGTCATAAAAAAGTTTTTCCAGGATTTTTGAAAAGATGCTTAATATGGATAATGGTCTATAATTGGATACTAAATCAGGGGAACCTTTCTTTAGTAATGGTGAGACTTTAGCTATTTTGAGAGCATCTGGAAAAATGCCAGTTTTTAATGATTGGTTGTAGATGGTTGATAATGGCTTTACTATATGGGGAGCACACACCTCTAATATGAGGTCAGGTACTTCATCATAGCCACTAGAGATTTTATTGCGTAACAATTTTATTATGTTCATAATTTCATCAGGGTTTGTTTCATAAAGAAACATTGTAGCATTAGTGCTGTTTGAGGTATTGGTGGAATTGAAGAACGATACCTTGCAGTTTGCCTGAATGAGATCTTCTGCTAGTGAGGTGAAATATTCATTGAACTTGTTTACAACTGTGTATGGATCTGTGACCTTAGAGTCATTAAGTGTTAGAGAAATGTTTTCCTTTTTAGGTGTTGAACTACAAGTTTCTTTTTTAATAACTTTCCACATAGCTTTCATTTTGTTTTAAGAGTTTCTTATGAAATTGTCATTCCATAAAAGTTTTGCCTGTCTAATCACTCTAAGATAAGTTTTTTTGTAGGCTTTACAATAGTCAGAAAATTCTTCAGTGACTATGTATTTTTTGGAGCAATATTGGAGAAATCTGTTTCTCTCACTAGAAATTTTGATTCCTTTTGTTACCCACGACTTTCTATTTTGACTGCTTGAAGTTTTTGTTTCAAAAGGAAATGCTGTATTAAAGTAATAAAGGAAGGTGTTATGGAAGCTTAAGAACATATTATCAACAGTTGTTTGCATGTAAACACTGTCCCAATTTTCCTTAGCTAATAGGAAGTTAAAAATTCTAATATTGCCATCTGAAAAGTTTCTTCTTTGAAATACTTTTTTGGGGCTGATTTTACTATTTTCCATGTCAACGCTCAGTAGCTGAGCATCATGGTCACTGTATCCCATGCTCAGTACTTCGCCTTTGACTTCCAGCGGGAATCTAAAATTAGCGAGCATGGAGGACATGGACGAGAACTGCAGGTAGGTGGGAATGTGAGTCAGCTGGGGAGCATGCCAAGATAGTGCACCCATTTGCAATTGACAATGTGTCCAGGTGGCACAGTGGTTAATGCAACTGCCTAGTAAGCAAGAGATCCTGGGTTTGAGTTCCAGTCTGGCAAACATTTTCACTTGTCACCACTGATTTTGTAAAAAGTCCCAATGCGGCTAATATCTGTAGTTCCTTCCCTTATATTTTTTCTCCCCCCCCCCCCTTTTCCACTTTCAATTCACATAATATGTATCACAGCTGTGCATTACATTTGGTGTCCAACAGAACAGACACCATGCATTCATATAACTGATTCACCTCGAGTGGCAATCCAACCTTCAGTACGGATGCACAAATGTTTGATCTCAAGTGAGAACCTAAAATTAGCAGGCAAGGAGGACTAGGACTGGGAATGAAAATAGGTGTCACTACCTGGAAATGTGAGTCAGCAGCCAGGGAGAGTGCCAAGATAGTCTGCACATTTGCAGCAAAAACTGTGTCCGGGTGGCGTAGTGGTTAATGCGACTGTCTTGTAGGCAGGAGATCACAGGTCCGAGTCGTAGTCCGGCACATGTTTTCGCTCACCATTGCTGATCCCACATAAAGTCCTGACACAACTGATATCATTTGTTCCTTCTCTTTCCTTTCCTTTCTCCCCACTCCCCCTTTAATTTGCATAATTCATAAATCATTTGTGATCGAGGAGACACTTCCTGCAGCATCAGTGCAACGTAGAGCTAACCGAAATGCTGTAATGAGCTGCAAATACTTACAGCAGTTATCTTGAGATGTACAGAAGTCGAAAATGAGAGCCCTCATTCAGTTTGGTTTAATCAAAGAGTATTTTCTTTATTCGTCGGGTATGAGGGTATGACCAGATGTGCTCCTCATTTGGTTATGCTACTTGAAAGCAAGCTTTTTCAAAATATATGGGACAGTTGTCCGCAGCTCGTGGTCTCGCAGTAGCGTTCTCACTTCCCGAGCATGGTGTCCCGGGTTCGATTCCCGGCGGGGTCAGGGATTTTTCCTGTCTCGAGCTGACTGGGTGTTGTTGTGTCGTCTTCATCATCATCATTCATCCCCATTACGATCGGAGGAAGGCAATGGCAAACCACCTCCACTAGGACCTTGCCTAATAACGTGGAGTGGGTCTCCCGCGTCGCTCCCCTACGCTCTGTAAAAAAGTATGGGACTCATCATCATGGGAAGGTTAGTGAACAACAGGACAATACATGTCCAATACTTATTTTGTCAGGATAACAGGTCATTTAAGCTAAATACGGAATAGGACTATCTGGGCATCCTTGTCAGAGTCCACATTTGCCCCTGGAAATATTGTGCAGTTTTAATCAAGTTTTCAACTCTTTGTCTGACTGGTATGTAATCTATCTGAACCATTTCAATATCTTCGGGTTCCTTCCATGCTATTCTTGTGCTCTGTGCGGAATTCTATCATGTAGCTTCCACTTTACTCCTTTCACCCAGTCCATGTTCTCCTTCTGTTTCCTTCATTTTATTACTGCCAAATTACAGCCCTCCATTACAATTAAATTTTTATTTCCCTCAACGAACTGAATAATTTCCTTCATCTCACTGTACATTCCTTCAATCTCTTCATCAGCTGATGATTTAGCATGGTATGTACTACAACGGTGGAACTTGACTTTGTATCCATCTTGGGTATCCTGTGTTATCTCTATTTGATTTATTGTAGATAACCATGGATTTGCCTGATGATAAATCGTGTTCTTCCCATCACTGTACTTCACTAGTTCCCACTATATCTAACTTCAACAGCCATTTTGATTTTCAAATTCTCTAGCTGAACTACCAGATTAAGGGATCTAACACTTCTTCCTCCGCCCTCAAGAGTGTCAGTTTTCATTTTTTTTCTGATGATATCCCCACGAGCAGTCCTCACCAAGACATCTGAATGATAGACTATTTTACAACTTTGGATATACATTGAAATTTCACTTTACAGATGGGGCTTTAAGTTCCACAAACTTATAAAATGCTTACTATACTTTGCCTATTATCAGATAATACTGAGAGTAAGTCCTGTGTCAACCCTAAGGAACCTATTTTGTCAGTATATGAGATACAACTTTTAGATTTTACAAAAACAATTAAGGAAAAACCTTTTTTTTAGTATACATCATTTTATTGATTCTCAAATTATTTGCCTTCAAAATTTATTCAATTTTGCATGTGTTCAAATCAATTCTGGAAACTTTTTTTCTGTTTTGATGCTTGTACCTCAAAAACACAGTTTTGGGAGCTCTGATGGCTACCAGAGAGGAAAAAAATCAATGTCGACACATTTTTTTATTCCTCCCCCCACTTCCCCCTCTGGCTCCAGGAGGTAGCCATTCATTTTGGGCAACCCACAAAAATTCTGTCTTTGAAGCTGTCTCCGGATGTTACATGTCCAAGTTACATGATAAGCAGTTTGGATGTCAAAAGATGAAGCAAATGCGATATTGATTCTGTAGTAAAGATTGTCATGAAAGATCCCTCAATCAAACCAACTGTGTTTTGTAGTTGGAAGAAAGCACAGGTATACCCACCCAAAAGAAGGGTAGCAGAAGTGATCAAAAGAGCTACCATCCAATATCTTAACATCTATTTGTTGTAGAATCTTAGAACATATTCTGAGCTCAAACATAATGAGGTAGCTCAAACAGAATGACCTCCTCCATGTCAACCAGTAAGGGTTTTGAAAACATCGATCACGTGAAACCAACTTCGTACTTTCCTCACATGACTTACTGAAAGCCATGGATCAAGGTAGGTAGGTGCTGTGCTTCTTGATTTCTGAAAATCATTTGACTCAGGACCACATCTACACTTTTATCCCTTGCTATTCATGTTGTATATTAATGACCTTGCAACACAATATTAATATTGGGTTGGTGCAGAAGTTCATAGAGTTTTTGTTTTGCATGTTGATATTCCAGTGGCTATGGGTTTATTTATCGATTGTCATTTTTTATTTGTAGTTTACTTTTGATCTTTGAGTTTATATATCATCATTTTGTCATTTGAGGATAGTGAGTGGGCCTGTGGACACTAGAAAATGAAGTGCCAAGTGGAGAAATCCCAATACTTCTGATATATTCTTCTGTTTGAGTTCAACAGAGGGATGACAGCAGCAGAGGCAACCAGAAACATTTGCACTATGTATGGGGATAATGCCACTGGACAGAGTATGGCAAGAAAATGATTTCCTCATTTTAAGGAGGATTGATTTGACATTAGTGGTTCTCCATGTTCAGGAAGATCTTTGGGGTTTCAGGAAAATTGTTTAAACCTGTTAATCCACAATGATCCACATCAGTGCACTCCAGGAATGACAAATGTAATTAAAATGTCAACATTTCACTATCGTGCGATGTTTGCATGCCATGGGGAAGGTTCAAAAATCAGGTGTATGGGTACTGCATGCTCTAAGCCAAAATCACAAAAATCTGCAGGTGGTCATATGTGCATCTCTGCTTGTTTGTCATCAATTGGCTCATGAATAACACCAACCATTACTATTGTGTATCATTAATGGCCACAAGAAATTGTGTATTTATGCTGATATAAGGAACTGAAAGGAATGGCTGGGCCAAAAGAAAGCAGCAACTCCCCAGACAAAGATTTGTGTGCATCTACAAAAGATAATGTTACGCAGTGTTGGAACAGCAATGGTGTGGTGTACTAAGAATTACTTCCCTGTGTTGTAACCATCATTACTGACATTTACTGTCAACAACTAAGGTGTTTTGTAGACACAGTCCATGATTGATGACCAGGAAGGCTGCGTGAAGTGATGCTACTCCATGATAATGCCCAACTGCATTCTGCTAGACTGACAAAAACACTATAATGGAGTTGGGTTGGGAAGTCATTCCATACCCACCTCATTCATTTATCATGCATCCTCAGATTTTCACCTTTTGTGCTATCTATCTAACAATCTTCAAGGAGCCTCCTTTCTGGATGAAAATTCGTTTCGAACATTGGTTGATGAGTTCTTCACCTCGAAACCAAGTGATTTCTACAGTTGCGGAATCAAAAAGTTACTCCACCACAAGCAGACTGTTTTAAAAAGTAAAGGAGAATATATTATTGGTGACTAAAGTCTTTGTTATGTGTATCTGTTGCATTTATTAAACTTATGGAAAAATGCTACAAACTTATGCACCAAACAAATAGTAATCTCGCACTTTTCACACATGATGCAGTTAGCCATAATGAAGTACATTGTGAAAGGTTGGTTGGTTGGTTTGGGGAAGGAGACCAGGCAGCGTGGTCATCGGTCTCATCGGATTAGGGAAGGATGGGGAAGGAAGTCGGCCGTGCCCTTTCAGAGGAACCATCCCGGCATTTGCCTGGACTGATTTAGGGAAATCATGGAAAACCTAAATCAGGATGGCCGGACGCGGGATTGAACCGCTGTCCGTCTGAATGCGAGTCCAGTGTCTAACCACTGCGCCACCTCGCTCGGTCATTGTGAAAGGAACTGGATAAATGTTCAGTGAGACCTTGACAAGATTTCATTGTGGTTCAAAGATTGGCAGTTTGCTTTAAATGTTCAGAAATATAAAAATTGTCCACTTCACAAAACGAAAAAATATTGTATCTTAAGACCATATTATCAGCGAGTCACAACTGGAATCAGTAACCTCATTCCAATACATGGACATAACACCTCGAAGGGACATAAAATGGAACAATTACATAGGCTCAGTAATGAGCAAAGCAGATAGCACACATCAGTTTATTGGTAGAATACTAGGGAAATGCAATCAGTCAACAAAGGAGATTGCTTAGAAATCACTCATGCGAGCTATACTAGAATACTATTCAAGTGTGTGGAAGTTGTATTGGAGAGAATTGAAAGCGAGTATTGAATGTTTACAGAGAAGAGCAGCACAAATGATCAAAGGTTTGTTGGATATGTGGGAATGTGTCACAAAGTTGTTGAAAAACCTAAACTGGTAGACTCTTGAAGATAGACGTGTACTATGCCAGGAAAGCCTATACAAAATATCAGGGACCAGCTTTGACTGACAACTCATGGAATATACTACAACTCTCTACATATTACCACCACAGGGATCATGAAGGCACAATCAGACTAATTACAGCATGCACAGAAATGTTCAATCAATCACCCCTCCTACACTCTAGAAGTGACTGGAATGGGGGAAAAGTCCTAAAAACTGATACAATGGGATGTATCATCTGCCATGCACTTCACAGTGGTTTGCAGAGTCTCAAGTTGTGTCTGGTTATCAAGAGTTGGGTGGCATCTTCTAAACCCCATTTGGAAGCAACTGACAAGTCTCCTGGTTCCAAGAACTCACAGTAGATGACGATTTACCATTTGTTCCAGACTCCCCAACACAGCTCATCAAAGTAGCACTGCAAAGGTACTTGAGATGTATAAATCTTTACCAGCTTTAACTGAGGACTCACAATGTCCTTGTCACATGTTAGGCTGATGTTCACCAGACAGGGTCTCTCTCTGAATCTTACATTTGGATGTTACAACATTCTGTAGTGAATAGTGCATGGCCCTAGAGCTGTATTGTTAGCCACCAATACAATAGATTACTATTACTACAGAGAGAAGGGACAATGGAATATTATGAGTTGAGGGAGTTAACTGCTATCTTTTTTACAACACCAGAAACTAGGACATTAGGCACTGCTAATGGTATTTGGTAAATGTGATCCACTACTTCCTTGACCACTTCACAGTACCGATAGGTTAAAACTCTTCCAATTCCAGTATAGGATTTACAGATGTTGACCTGCCTTTGGTGCAGACCCTCCAGAATAACACCCACAGGGCCGTTGTTGGATTGAAATGTTTCTGCCACTATCTCCCCCTACTGTCTTTAATTACTCTACGGATTTGTGCTCTCTTCAGATGAAAGGATATGAGGTTTTCTGCTGATAGTCTCATCTGAGTAACAATCTGCTTGCCCTTAGTTTCAGAGTGGCATTTCTTGCTCCATCGAGGGATTGTTGGCCATATGATTTTGGGATGGATACTTCCGTGGTACAATGAATCATGCTGGTAAGGTGATCCTCCACTTTCTGGAAACTGATGTGGCGTTCAAACTCAGCCAGCTAGTTGCACAGCACAGAGTTCATGCTGCTAAATGCCCACCTGTGTGACCTCATTTCTGGCACTATTCTTTCAATAAGCCAACCCATATTTGGAAGTGGACACTAGAATGTAATCAGTTACAAATTTCTCACTGAGATGCATCTGAGGGTGGAGGTAATCAGGGAAGTCAATGGCTGATATTGTTTCTGTAGCACTGCTGGGCTGTTACTTGTACTCTGACAGAAAGATGAATTCTCTGAGGATGAGATTTTCTACACGTCTACCATGAGAACAGATGTTAGTAAAACCCCACAGTAAGTGATTCGCACTGAAATCTTCTAGTTGAAAGAATGGGTGGGGCAGTAGCCTACAGTGATCTCCAAGAGCCTCTATCCGCATATAATTATGTAGTAGCAAATATAGAGAATACATTATTACTTTCAGCAATGTATTTTGCCTGTAATTGCCACTAATGTGATTGTAAATGGGTACGGTGAGTAGTAGTAGTAGTAGAAATAGTAGCCAATCAACCTTTAGCCCTCTTGTAACCGAGATTATCTTTCCTGAGCAGATTGTGGCCCCTTATCACAAGTGTAAAGTACTGCTATTTTTAAACTGCCTCTCCTGTGAACAAAAGTAACAGGGTTTCCCCTTTGCAAGAGTTTAAATTCTTCTGCACAGTCCCTGAATCAGTTCATATTCCACTGAATTATGGGAGGAATTTTTAGAAGTGAGGTTTACCTTCATCTGGTTGTCAGTACGGGCATGGAGAAAGGTATCTTACAACTGCAAATTCTTCAGTTTGTATGTACAGGTTCATTTCTGAGCCATCTCCAACTGATGTAGGATGTTCCCACTCTAATACACTTGGCTTGGTCTCTGAAATTCATCATTGTCAATTGTGGGTAGTACACTGATGGAAAATCTCTCTCTCTCTCTCTCTCTCTCTCTCTCTCTCTCTCTCTCTCTCTCTCTGTGTGTGTGTGTGTGTGTGTGTGTGTGTGTGTGTGTGTGTGTGTGTGTAGTACTACGTAATTTTCTGATAGTTTTCTTGGTGGGCGATGCAGAAGATATAGAAAACTGTGAGGGCTGCATTGATTAAAATGGCTTTCATGCATCCCAGAAGATACTTGTTTGATTATCTTCAGTTTCAGACTTTTTCACTGTTCCTCTTGATGTTCAAATATTCAAATAATGGCTGGCACTCTCTTTTGCTCTTTTCCTTAGCACTTAGATGTTAAAAATCAGCTCTATTTTTTACTAACGAGCTTGTATAATTGCTATGTGGGTGGATATTAATGTTTTACCATCAATTTTCACACCAATCTGAGAACCTGAAATATTCACCTTCTTCACGATAATTTCTGTGTGCATTCTAAGTATCATTGGGGATTGTCTAACAGCATGTGGCCTGACCTTTTGCACACAAAGTACTCCAAGTTCTCTCAAGCAACAGCCTGCCATGCTCAACACAAAAACAGGCATTTACATAATCAATTAAAACATGTACCCTCTTCATTCTAGCATTTTGTAACTGTGGCACTACCATCTACTATCTTCCGATCACTGCCTTATTTTCCGGTGGGTATGCAGTTCCTTAGCATTTACCCTGCACATAGTAGACTTTCTAGCCATGAATGGTGTAAAGGCCATATCCAGGTTAGTGTATAGTAATCTACAGAAGCACTAGTTCACTGCTTCACACAGGAGTTGAATGATAAGATATACCCTCATGGACAGTACAAGTGACTGAATGGGAACGTTTTAATAAATGTACAAATGACTGAATGGGAACATTTTAATAAATGAAACACACAGAGATTGCTTTAATTTTCCTACGTTTTGACATAGACATTAGAAAAATGACACACATATTGCCAAACATAAACAAGCATGAGGATGTCCTGGATGCCCTTCTGTATCTGCAACTGAGTCCTCACCATTGTCTGGATTTCTTCACCAGAGCCGTATTGAAGTCTGTTAAGTTATTTATTTTTGGAAACAGACAAAAATTACAGTGTCTCAAATGTGTACTGTATGGCTGATACAGTGCTGTCTAAAGGTTCAGCCTCTCAATCTCTTCCATGGTGGCACACAGTGGTGTCTTGTTGCTTCAAAACATCCCCCCCCCCTCCCCCCAATTCTACTATGTTTGACTCCAGAGAATCAATACAAATAACTCCACAGAAACCCCCAAATAAATATTACCCACTTTTTCAATTATAATCTGTGTTTCGATTTTTTTCTTGGGAAATCTTTGTCAGTATGCTCTGGAATGACATTTTGTTTGTAATAGAGAACCCACATTCCATCTGAAGTCACAATTTTCATGAAAAAACTGCACTTTCAATCTCTTGTGTCTGCAGCCTTTTATTTCAGGTTTAAATATAATTTGAACACATTGAGTACATATTCTCTGATAGTTCAGAAAACCAGTAATGTGAGACACATGCTCTTGTAAAATTCTGATTCCGGCAGTAATTTCCTACTGAGTTATGCACCAATTCGGCTGCATCAATCTGTCAACTCTTCTTTTGTAATACTGGGTTACCGACTAAGGTCATCTAGTTCCTTCTTCGTCACATTATTCTACTATTCAAGGTCAGGCAGCTTTACATCTATTTAACTGGTGGCACACAGTACTATCCTCATCACAGCCATTACCATAAAATAACTTGATTCTATGAAATATTTCAACTGGAGCAACACTTGCTTTTTAGAATGACCAATGGGAGTATATAACTGTTCATTTTATACTCGTATAATTTGCAAGGGGGAAAAAAGTAACGTTGTGACCATGCAAGTGGAGGCTCGTTGACATATTAGAATCCACAACTAACCTAGTTCTATATTTGTACTCTGCTAGCCACCAAATGGTGTTTGGCAGAGAGCACATAGTGTACCAGAATAATAATTATTTTCTTCTTCCTATTCCAAATGCAGATGACACACAGAAAGAATGACTGTCAATATCCTTCTGTAGAACTACAAATTTCTCTAAATTTATTGCTGTATGCATTACGGAGGTGATTCAATACGTTACTTGACTCATATTGGAATGTGGACTATCAGAATACTGAGAGTATTATCTGAGACGTACAACACATACCATTTTAGTGTTTCCCATTCTAGTTTGCTAAGCGTTTTTTTGGCATTCTTGCACTGATTTACAACACTCAGAATCAATTGCACAATCACCCTCCAACCCCCCCCCCCCCCCCCCTCCTATTCCTTGCTTTCCCATAGACTGACAGACGTGCAGCATAACGCAAGGTCTAGATGAGATTGGAAAATGGCAGTTTGACTGCAATTTGGCAAATTCAATGAACATACAAGAAAAACAAGCTATTTTTAAAATGAAGGTAGTGGTAACAATTGATCAGTGACACAGCATGAGGTCTAGGCTACTCTGTAATGCCATAGTTTGCCTGTAAGTTGACCAAGTCAATTAATGTGCACTTTTTATTGTTAAAATCCTATTCCCAATGATGATAACTGTTTTTCTACTGTGATCTGATATTGTCATGTTTTTAGTATGTTTGAAGATATTAATAACAGGAACACCTCCGCCAAAAATTCACATATCATTAGGTGAGACCCAATACTTTGACAGTTACATTCTCAATTCTTTGCCAACTGTCTGCAAGTAATCACGCATTTTATAACAGTTCAGTATAAACACTTTTACATCTGCAAATAATCTCAAAGAGTAGCAAAGGTTGCCTGTGACACCATTTGTACATATTGTGAACTATAATGTTCCTATCTCTTTTTTTGGCAGGGTATACTTCATGCTGCTTTTGCTTATGACTGGTGTAACACACTGAATTCTGCATGTATCAATATTTGAAAAGGAAAGTTGCCACTCACCATGTAGTGGAGATGCTGAGTTGCAGATAGGCACCTAACAAAAAGACTGTTACAAATAAAGCATTCAGCCTGTAAGGCCTTTGTCAAAAAAAGACCACACACACACACACACACACACACACACACACACACACACACGACTGCAGTCTCAGGCAACTGTAGCCGCACTGCCATGTTTTGAGACTGCAGTCGTGTGTGTGTGTGTGTGTGTGTGTGTGTGTGTGTGTGTGTGTGTGTGTGTGTGTGTGTGTAAAAAGGGACATTTTTATGGTGAGGAGCAACCTATCCTTTTTCCTACTATTGTCAATATTACGAAAAGGACATATCGCTACTCACCGTACAGATGACATACTTAGTTGTGAGTTGCAGACTGGCATAACAGAAAGACTGTTACACATATGAACTTTTATCCAAAGCAGTCTTCTTGAGGGAAAACACACACACACATTCACACCTCATACACACATGACCACTATCACCAGTCAGAACGGAACTGTCCCCCACTGAAACAAACCAGCAATCCAGAGTGGGAGGGGAAAGGGGAGGGGGAACGCCAGCAGAATACAGGTGGAGGGAGAGAAGTCAAATGTTGCCTGCTAGTCTGTGCAGGAACTAGATGGTGGCACGACAAGGCTGCCAGGCGCAGAAACAAGAGTCTGTAGGGGAGGGGGAAATGGGGAGTAGAAAAGGTGAGGAGGGGGAAAGGAAAGGAACAGAGGAGGAGGAAAACTGGTGGGTACATTAACAGAGAGTGTCGCACAATTATAGTGAAGGGACGTAAATTAGGAGGAGATAATGGGACACATGGTGTGGAAACTCATGGGTGGTGGGTGGAAGGACAGTAGGTTACCATAGGTTGAGGCCAAGATGATTTTGGGAGCAGAGAATGCGTTGTAACTCCCATCTGGGCAGTTCAGAAAAGCTGGTGGTGGAAGTGATGATCTACATGGCCCAGGTTGTGAAGCAGCCATCGAAATCAAGCATGTTATGTTCAGCTGTCTGTTTTGCCACAGGGTAATCCACTTTGCTCTTGGTCATTCATCTTGGTGGACAGCTGGATGGTAGTCATACCAATATACAGTGATTCCAGCAGAGATGGTATATGACATGGCTGCTTCTGTAGGTGGCCCTACCTCTGTTGGGGTACGATAACTGCATACTGGGATGGACACAGGAAGTGCTGGGTGGCTGGATTGGGCATGTCTTGCACCTGGGTCTTACTTAGGGATATGGTCCCTGTGACAAGGGGTTGGGATTGGGAGTGGCATAGGGATGGACTAGGGTGGTGATGAGGTTGAGAGGGCATTGGAACACCACTTTGGAGGGCTGGGGGGGATCTTGGGTAGGATGTTCATCATTTCAGGGCATCATGATAGTTAATCAAAGCCCTAAATAAGGACGTGGTTAACTTGTTCCAGTCCAGGGTGGCACTGGGTGATACTCCTTTGTTGCTGACACTTGGTGGTGGTGGGGGGCTGGGGTTGTGTGGGGATATGACTTAGGTCTGGTAGGTGGTGCCTGTCTGTGAAGACCTTTGTGAGACCTTCAAATACAGGGCAAGAGAGTTTTTGTCACTGCAGATACACAGTTACTGTGTGGCCAGGCTGCATGGGAAGCATTTTTTGATGTGGAGGGGACAGCTGCTGTCAAAATGTAGGTACTGTTGGTGGGTTTGATGAGGACAGAGGTGTGGATGGGGCCATCAGAGAGGAGATCATATCTAGGAGGGTGTCACATTAGGTTGAGGAGGGACAGTTGAAAAGGATTGGAGAGAAGGTATTGAGGATGTGAAGGCCATTCACCCCCCTTCACCACCCCACTCCAGAATACTGCTCCTTTTCGAACCAACAGAGTTGCATTCTGGCCGAAGTGGCCATAGGTGGTGGTCATGTGCATGAAGTGTGCTTGTTTCTGTGAGTGTGAGTGTGTGTGTGTGTGTGTGTGTGTTTTCCTTTCTGAATGAGTCTTTGGACAAAAACTCAAATGCGTAACAGTCTCTTCTGACACGTCTATCAGCAACTCAATGTATCATCTTCACAGTCAGTAGCTATCCTTCTCATAACATTGTTAATGTTCCGATCTGGACTTTCCACCGTTTAAAAATACAACACATTCATTAATTAAATCCTTACCTTATCTGAAAAGTAACCAGTATTAGATCGATGTCTACAAAAAAGCTGTGGATTATTTGAGGAATAAAACTAGCTTGCAGGACTAAAAAGAAACTATATTTGTCTGTCAGAAACAGATCTGACGTTACGCAAAGGAAAGGCAACCAACCTCCTTCAGCTGACTTACGTGTGGCACATATGAACACGCAAACCAAACATTGTTTTACTAGCTTTATTCTTTCTCTATTAGAAGTCCACATAACGAAACACACAACTACACAGACACCCTAATGCGCAGGCCTGTGGCCACATCAAGACTCATAGTCAGTCTCCAGGAGGCTTGTTTCAATTTGTTCTTTTAATGCCCTATCAAATTATTCTTTAATATCTCCTATTTCACCTTCATCTACTTCCTCTCCCTTTCTATAATACTAGAATGTCTCTTCTCTCTCTGCCCATCTCTTCCTTCCTCCCTCTCTTTGTCGGTCTCCTCATCCACTGCCCATTCTCTGTCTATTACCTCCTCCTCCCTCCTCTCTGTCCATCTCCTCCTTCCCCCTCTGTATGTTCATTTCCTCTTCCCTCTCTGTCGACCTCCTCTTCCCCTCTATTTCTCACTTTGAGCCTTGTTAACTGGTGTTGCAAAGGAAACCTTGATTGGCAGCTGAAAAGTCACTTAAAATGAATGGTTATATCTGTTGGGATCATCGGTAGACCGGATATGGGAAAGACTTCTTCAGCTGCAAGGTCTCTGAGGATCAGTGACAGTATTTCGCCTGCTTTTAATCCACAAATGGGTAGGATTACAAAGTATCTGATTCCATAGTAGTATTCTAATCATACGCCAATAATACCATTTTCCTGTATTCTGTTAAAACCGGAAGCATGGAATAAAACGAACCAGAACAATGCTGTTTTTTGTTTATAATTACATGTAAGGAGAAAGATTACATGTGGGAGAAATGGGGGAATTGATTTAAAGGCCCTGATATTGTACAACTATTGTATAAAAATCTGAAGTAAAATGATCAAGAACTTTTTGGGATCTTTGCCAACAATGTTGTCCATCTGAATGTTAGAGTATCATGTGTAGTTAAAACTGACTGCAAGAAAGAAAACAAAACCACAATGTCTCACAGCACAGCACTTTTTTTCCTTGTAGTCAGTTTTAACGCCAAACTTGTACACTGTCATTTAAAAAGATACACAGCCTATGCTCATCTGAATGTTTATTAGAAAATTGTGGAAAATGTGAAGTTAATCGATCTAACACTTTTTTAAATTTTTGCTAACACCACTTGCTTATTATACATATCTTAGATACATTCACATATTACACACATTTAAAAAGTATATAGTCTATGGCCACCCTAATTTTATTAGTGTATCATGAAAAAATTAGGAGTAATTTGGTAAGGAGCTTTTTGACATAGCTGCTATATATGTGTAGCTTCTATCTATATGAACATTTAGCAAGCTTTTGCATGCAAGTGTGTGTGTGTGTGGGGGGGGGGGGGGGGGGGGTAGAGAAAATGTTTATTAGAGCATTGTATAAAAATCTGAAGTAAACTGCTCAAGGACTTCAAAGATTTTTGGTAACACCATTAAACTGTTGCTTGTCTTTATGTAGTAGTACATGTTGCCTTCAAGTGCCTGTCCCTTGCACAGCCACTCCACATCCTTCATCCTTACACACTTCACTTCTTTGATTGGAACTAGTTATCCATCTCAGTTCTTGATGTTTATACAGCTACTTCTCTTTTCTCCAAATGTCTCTTTAATTTTCCTATAGGTGGTATCTATCTTTCCCCCAGTTATACATGTTTCTATAGACTTTCATTCATCCTCTAGCCACTCCTGCTTAGCCATTTTGCACTTCCTGTGCATTCTTACATTTTCTCTTTTCCTCGACTAAGTTCAGTGTCTCCTGCGACACACTAAGGATACTAGGCCTTGTCTTTTTATCTATTTGGTACTCCATTGCCTCCACATTTCATCTCTCAAAGTTACCCATCCATCTTCTACTGTATTCCTTTCTCCCATTTTAGTCAATCGTTGTCCAATTCTCCCTTTGGAACTCTCAATAACCTCTGGTTCTTTGAACTTATCCATGTTCCATCTCCTTAATTTCCTACCTTTTTGCAAATTCTTCAGTTTTAATCTATTGATAACCAATAAATTATATATAAAAGCGTGGTGTCTGTTCTTTCAGATATGTTTGAACACCACACAGAATCTCTCGTCCATCAATTTACATAATATGTATCACAGCTGCAGATTCCGCATGGTATCTGTCCTTTTGGACACATCCGAAATAACAGACACCCTGCATTCGTATAATTGACTTGCCTCATGGGTGATAAATTCACCACATTCAGTGGTGATATGCAATTATGTCCAACCTCATGCAGGAATCTCAAACTAGCAAGCATGGGGACATGGACAGGAACTGCGGATAGGTGGTGCCAGGTGGGAATGTGGGTTGGCTGACAGGTGTACCAAGGTAGTCCATGCAGTGGCGATAATCACTGTGTCCGGGTGGTCTACCTATCTGATTAAGGAATCAAATATCCCACACTCTGATCCATAGACTACCACGTTTGTTTTTCTTGATTACAGCAACATCCTGAGTAGTCCCCACCCAGGGATCTGAATGGGAGACTATTGCAGCTCTGGAATATTTTACCCAACAGGATGGTATCATCATTTAACCATACAGTACAGTCGCATGTTGTCAGGAAAAGCAATGCCTGTACTTTCCCCTTGCTTTTAACTGTTCGCAGTATCAACACAACAAGGGCATGTCCACTAATGTTACAAGGCCAGATCAGTCAATCATTCATTCATACTGTTGCCCCTGAAAATACTTATTAGCTGCTACCTCTCTTCAAGGAATGTATGTATGTTTGATCTCCCACAGATATTCTTCCTTTAAGGTCACACCTATGATATGGCCATATGTATCATTGAAACACACACACACCATCTCACCTTCACAATGTCTGTGGTTCATGGGACAGACAAAGGTTTTTATACAAAGGTGACGTACAAATAACAAACTAGCACACTTCACTTGCTCTCATTCCATAATTTTATTTATATATTTATTTATTCTTCCGAAGATCATTTGATAATGATACAGGTTTTGTCATCACAAAACAATGAAAATAAACAGTTCAAATATACAGACATGCAGAATAAGTCAAGATTTTTTTACGAGGATAGGACAGATGGTCGGCCATGGCCTTGCTCAAGTAACTATGCGCACATTCAGGAAACCACAGAAACTTTAAATCAGGAGGACTGGAAAGGGCAAGCTCAATCTTCTCATATGTGAGATCAGTGCCTTTGCTATTATAGTGTGTCATTCGGTTGTTAACTATTGTACAACGTTCTTATTCACACACGATTTGCAGTAAATACCTACCTTATTGAAAATAGTTTTGCATGGTATCTTTGCATCTCTACATTACCGCCACATACCCTACAGACACCTGCTGGTAATATGGAATGAGTTTACAGGGTAATTCATCAAGCCCAGCTGAAGTTTTCAGTCCAAAAGAGAACAGTACGAATTACTTGTGATGTGAACTCAAAAACTGGGGATACCAACAACTGCTTCCCAATAAATGCATTCCTTAATGAAATTTGCCATAAATGATTTTTTTTTTTCAAACCTAGAGCTCAGTGCATGGAATCAGCACCATAAATAAGAATAATTTACACAAATAATTCAAGTTACTTAGTATAGCACAGAATGGTGTCCATTATAGTGGACTGCAAATATTCAGTAGTAGTCACTTCAACAAAGGAAAAATTCAGTAAATAATTTGTGTAGTTGCAAATTTTCATCTAGTGGTAGGAGGAGTACCATGAACAACATACTACAAATTGTGACTGGTGGAGGGAGAATGTCTGGGCAAGAGGGTTGTTTAATGTCACATTTTTACATTTTTCTTGAATAACTCAAAAGCTGAGGCTGCTAGCAAAAACATTTCCCAGTACAAAATTGAACCACATTAAATTTCCTACTAAAAAATGTCGTTTTCATTTTTTCTCTAGGACTAATACTTCATGCAATGCAGGAGACGTAAAAATCTTAGATTGTTAAAATAAAGTTTTTTAATGGTACAAAATAAATGTTTAATGTCAAATGATCTAAGAACTAACAGAAAATCTATACTGTTTATTATCAGCAAACATCTCAACAATGGAATTATCAGTGTGATCAACATCATCCTGCAGATCCAGTAACAGCACACCACTCATACACAGACCACGGTGCATGCAGTACATGAAGAAGCATGGAATGGCATCTGTACCATCCCCCACACCAAGTAGAACAGTGGCAAAATACATCTTCAGGTGCTAAGAGTAATGGTTGTCACTGGGATTCGAGTGATCCATCCTCATCACCGTTTGAGCCCCATTTCGCTGGGGGTACAAGGTGGCGTATTTATTAGCAATAACCAAACCACTGTAACAAGAAATGGGGCTGTGAAAAAAATATATATAAAAACAGTAAGGTAATAAAATTAATAAACCTGTAAATAAAACTCTAAAAGAGTATAGGTATGAAGCACCAGTGATTGGCGGCAGTGGGGCAAGGTCAGATCTTGGCTTTGCTGATGCTTTTCGAAGTAACTGATACTGTACTGGAGTTTATTCATATCTTGCTGATTTTCACTTGCTTAGTATATTTCTAGAAACATCTTTTCACCAGCACATGCCACATTCTCTGCAGATACTGAGAGGTTGGTGAAGATGCCAAATATACCACATTATAGTGACTTGTCTTCCATCACACTTTTATCCTGCACCCTCACTCATCACATCCACAGAACACAATTTATCCCTTAATAAGGATCTGCTGCACTTGGGCGATTTCATCTCAAATCATACACATCAATAGTGACGGTGTCACATCACTATTTCAAAGTTTACTGGAAAAAATGTATATATATATATGTTGAAGTTGCACATGATATCCCTCCAAAATTACAATATTTTGATTTTTTGTTAAAATGCTACAGACTTCTCTAAATGAGAGTACTAGTGAAAATGTCATAATGAAAGCAAAAATTGAAAAATTGTAATACAGAAAGTGATAGAGATCTGAATTTATTTTCAATAAATGCTTTATTCCCAATACTATGAGACGATTAATACACGCAAACTTCTGAGATTTTTTTAAATATTTTTTCGACAAACAAATATGAAAATTTGTAACTTTTTGTGAAATTCAAAATTATGTTTTGAGAATATGAATAGTCACATGATGTTAACCGTCTTTAGAAGGTGGAAGGGCTGCTAACTGTCAGCTATGACAGTAATCCATGAAATTCTTAAACTGTCAAAATATTTGTACATAAAGATGAAAGAATAAGAAATTTTTTGGTTACTGTTTCCTCCAAAACCCCAAAGTTAAATGTTCTAAAAATTTCATGGTACGTTGGTTGGTCACTGTACTTAGGAAACGAATAATCAGAATGGGCAATACTTGTCTGTACAAATGTGAGCAATTTTTTAGGTAGACCTAGCCCTACTCTCAAAAATCAAAAAATCATGGACACTTACATATTTAAATTGATCACTGATTTTAAGTAAATGTCATGCAAAACTGGTATTTCTGAATCAAAATAATTACTTTACAACATTATAAGTGAGTGGGAAAATGGTTGATAATTTTGTTCAAAAGCATTTTATAACAAAATCATATATAGAATATTTACACCCATTTTTCTTTTTATGATATTATTCACAAATTATTATCTTCTGTTATGATTTTACTTCTTCATGACTTTCCATTAATTAAAATTGCCTACAATGTAAAAATCAACATTGCACTGTTGAGAGTTCATTTGCTTTCTTCATGTTGTTCTCATTGAACTTGTATAGCCGAGCTGAATTTGAAGGCAGACAAGGATGATCCAACAAGAGCAGTACTTCGGAAACGGGAACGGCACATTGATCTTTTGATGATGGCCATCTGAAAACATTGGCAGGACCACAAGGAGTCATAAAGAGGACTGTTATATCTTGCAGCTCATGAGAGACACTCATTACCTGTCCCACCCACCACTGATTGCCATACACACAAGAAATGAAGTGGCTCACTACAAACATTTCTAATGTATACTGCATTTCTCACACAGTAACAGGCTGCATTCCACGGAGATCCATTCTTGCAATATATGTGCCACACCAGGATGCGACCCAGTAGTGACTTGATTGAAGTGCTACCAGAGGCTTCATAGCAGACCACTCTTCCCCCCCCCCCCCCAACCCCCTTTTTTTTAAGCAATGTACTTTTATTTAGAATTAAGAGTTTCACATGTTACTAATGTTGATAC
Source organism: Schistocerca americana (assembly GCF_021461395.2). NCBI lineage: Eukaryota > Metazoa > Arthropoda > Insecta > Orthoptera > Acrididae > Schistocerca > Schistocerca americana. Next base: position 592,291,732 of record NC_060121.1, on the reverse strand, counting down.
GGCGTGTACAAATCGAGTAGCATCTCTTACAGCATCAACAGCTTCATGCTGGAGATTAAATCTTGTTGCTAGGTGTTTATAGAGACCTCCTACCCCATCATATGTGCTTTTTCCATGATCTGTTGCTGAAAATAATTCCTGTGCTACAGCACTGACCAAGCTCATAAAGTTGAAAGCCGTTTTTAAAACGAGATGCTGCACCATCAGTCACATACACACGTTTAGGAAATGCATGGCCTCTAGATGCTATGTCATCAATTACCATGCTGACAGCATAGCATGCATGTGCGCTGTCATGAATGAGATCATCACTGACAATAGCAAAACAGTGTGATGTTCCAAGGAAGTAAACAACACATGTGAATATTCATACCTGTGATGTGTGCCAGTGGTAACTTTGAATTTTGATCTGCACAGCAAGAGGCCAGTACTCAGCAAAGTTACAATGAAGAGCTAATGTGTCAGTATTCTGGGATGTGGAGGATATTATTTCTGCTATGGCCTGTCTGAATCTTCTATGTGTGTTGGTGAGCTATTCCTTTCAGGACCCATTGCCTAACCTCTGCAATAAAATTCTCTGGCTCTTCTGTCTTCTTCAGCAACTCTCCTCCCTCCCACAATGCATACATTGTGTCATTGTCAGTATCCTGAAGGTATAATACTTCAACAGTCATCACTTCAGCACCAAGATACATTGCACATCCCTACAACCGACATTTATTTTGCAGCTCTTGACATATACACAAAAGCATCAGGTCCACCTATTGTGTACTTCTTTCCTGTTACAGTGCTTATGGTGAAACAGTTTCAAAAAAGTACAATAAATGCATATGCACACTTCCTTCACTAGCTGTCATTTTACCTATTTTGGTTGTAAGGAGTAGAATTTTGCGAGACCAATTTTTATTTAAATTTGGATTCTCCATTTTCTTTAGGAGATATGCTTCCCCTATTGATCTTGTGTCATATCTTTTTACCTTTTTAACTTTTTTGCAATTTTTCACAACAGAGATAATATCAGCCTGGTTAGGACTTTGCCTGCTGCAATCTTTGTCATTGTTTAGGTAATATTCCACAGCAACAATAAGTATATCATCTTGAAACGGATGCCCACAGTATGACTCTGGGCATGCCCGAATACCTTTCTCATTCTTTATTTTATGAGCTTTTGAAACCAAATAATGTGATGAAATGGATATGTATTTCTGTATCCACTGCTTAGAGTAGCTACCTGGCATCAAAACCTGCCCAGCTAGCCGCGCAGTCTAATGCACTGCCTCCCAGGCAGGAAGGTGCACCAATCCCCGGCACGAATCCGCTAGGCGGATTAGTGTCGAGGTCCGATGTGTCAGCGAGTCTGTGGATGGTTTTAAGGCAGTTTTCCATCTATCTCGGTGAAACCACACACCACATTTCATGCATATAACACTATCTTCAAATTCTGCATCAAATGCATCTACATTATACACTTCACAAAGTTTTTAAGACTTTGCGTGTGTAAAGCTTATTTCAATTTCTTCCACTTTTCTTTTTACATACTGTTTACTTCTTGTGCTTCTTACCTTTCCTATACATTTAAGGTGGGATATAGTAGGGGCTACAGCAGAAATGCTAACATTCAATGCATCAACAACTTCACACCCAGGAGGATAAACATCTGCTCTGTCTCCTTCAGTTTCACAAGCAGGTGATGGTGATCATTCAGGTGAGTTGTCACTAAATTTCTTCTTTTTTGAGTGTAGCAATTCTTGCACATGGATGTGATGCTAATATTGTTACCTGAGGACCAAGATATGTCTGCAATACCTCTGACAGGTTTTCAACATCTGTGAAGTGTTTTTCACTTACCTTAAACACCACCTTCTTGTGTCTTCATTCATCATCCACACACCTCACTCTTTCACTACTGTATTTCCTCACCAGTGTGCGATTTGCAGGGGGGGATTTCTCCCCCTCTGCATCAGACCATCCCCACCTCTGGTTTTATTTTATGCATCCCAACCTGGGATGTTTATTTCCCACGAACTGTAGTAAAACTTTACGTATAATTTAAATTTGTGGAGCTGAACACTGAAAGCTTTTAATAAGTCTTACTATTAATACTATTAATATGTTTCAGTTTTCTATCATCAGAATAACTACAACTTTCCACAAACGTGCCTCTACTTTTTGAATTCCCCACGTATATCTGTAGCCGTATGTAGATGATTTTGTAAATAAGCTTTACCTATAATGTACTTTTAAAGATATAACAAGGGATGGCTTTTCTGATAGTTCATACGCGTCTATAGTGAGTTTCGGCATTAACATCTATTTATAAATAGCTGTTTAACCATACATAACACCACAGTCCAAGCTAGTAACATATATAATTCTACTAAACTCCTAAGACATCCCCCCCACTGGTAAAAGCACCAATCGCACCCTGTTCCTCACTGACACTGTATCTAACAAAAAGTTCAAACCAAACACAAAACTCAATGCAGAAAGGTTTATGTACAAGTTCTCACTTGTTTGTTATAAACAGAAGACATTTTACAACAGGAATCCAGTGATGTGAAATATGTAGGACACTGAAAATTTTTTAACACTTCACACAGAAAAATATTGCACTGACTACTAACATATTAACCAAAAAATATTTTGTGTAATTCTCAAAAGTTTTCAGATGGGGTTTTTGGAGTAAACAATTGGCAAAAACTCTAAAAAAAATGCAATTTTTTTTTTACAGTAATAAATATTTACATCATACAGATAGCTAGAGCAGAGAAGATACTGTTTAAAACTACATCAGTAGTATCTGATAATATGATGGAAAAGATAGTGTTCTCTGACTTTCCAAACTAGAAAAAAAAATATAAGTGGAAAAATTAACTTAAATCTCGTATTTTTATCTTAAATTTGTAAGTTAAAGAAAGCCCCTAGGGGTGCGGGAGCCAACTAAATTTCAACACACTAACAGGGACCTTTAACACAAATCAACTACCAGGTCTCCACTATTTCTGGTTTATTAGTTACATTTTTTTTTCTTTTCTTTCTCTACTGTTTAAAAGTTATTTACAAAATACACATTTTTAAAAAGTCCATACCATTTACAAAAATTAAGATAAAAGGTCAATCCATATGAAGTGGTCCAGTAATGGTTGCTAGATCACTTTTAAATATTTTAATTTTTTTATATGTGATTGTCCTATATATCTTGCACCTTTACTGGATGGTGGCCATTTTTGTTTGTAGGCGCACGATGATTTTTCAGTCCAGAGACATTGGCAAAAATTTGAATATCTCTGCACTGGGTTAAGTTACAACATTGCAGTTGCCATGATTGTTTTTAGGAAAGGTCCTCTACAACATTGTCTATTACACAAAATACCCTAAATTGAAAAAATACCAGTCAAAATGACTGGTGTGAATGTAGAATGTGATATGTGCTTTGTTCTGTGCATTATTTGTAATTAATTTTGAGAGATTAACTGGAATGCAATAACATGGATGAACAGTGCTCCGTTGGACAGATACTAAGTGAAGTGTGTCACAAAACTGTGTGTGTGTGTGTGTGTGTGTGTGTGTGTGTATAGTTTGAGGTTTTCGAGAGCTAAACAGCATGGATCACAAAACAGATTTCGGTTCAGTTTCAAAAAACTTAAAAATGTCAATGGCTTTGATGAGGTTAGACAAACTTTGTTTAAATTTTGAGTAAGTTCTTCTGTAACATCAGGGTGTGAGTATCATGAGAAGAAATATATTCTGAAATACAACCACATTTTTGGCAGAAGTTGTGAATCCAGAACCAGAATCATGTAACCTTGTTAATATGACATGTATATTCCTAATGAGGAAGCTGGTAGCATATTGGATTTTGATTGTTCCAAGTTAGATGTATCTCCTGCTTCGAAAATAATAAAATTAAGTAGCAGAGAAAGAAAAGCAGCTATTGAAAATAAGGTACAACAAATTTCAGACAAAATTAGAAAAGACTTGGAATCTTGCTATAATAATACAGACACCAATGTTATTTCTAAAGAAGAAAACCTACCACCAGCGTCATCTGACTCTCAATATTTGAGCTTAATAGAGAAATTAAAAATTAAATGTTCAGTGACATCTAAAGAGGAAAAAGTTAAGATTTTAAGTTTGCTTCCTGACTCATGGTCAAGAGAAAAAAATAGTTCATGAATTCAACGTTTCTCGTCGTTTCATTAAACTAACCCGAAAATTAGCGAAAGAGCAAGGCATTTTTCCAGTTTTAGGTAAGAAGAAAGGAGTAGGTGTAAATGAAGAAACAATTAAAAAGATCCAGCAGTTTTTTGAAGATGATGAAAACAGTAGAATGTGCCCAGGTTACAAAAGATAGCAAAAGAGCTGTTATAAATGGAGTTAAAGTAACAAAGCAGAAACAACTAGTGCTGTCAAATTTAAATGAGCTTTATGTAGCTTTCAAAAATTCTCATGCTGAATGCAAAATTGGAACGTCAAAATTTTGTGACTTCCTCCCTAAGTGGTGTATTTTGACTGGATCCTCAGGGACACACTCCATATGTTTTTGTTTATATCACCAAAATGTGAAACTGATGATTGCAGATGCAAAACTCAGTGATCTTAACTACAAAGAGTTACTAGATTTAATGGTCTGTAACACTAACACTTATGACTGCATGATGAGTTTGTGTAATAAATGCCCTGGTGCGGAAACTGTTATTGAACTGTTTCACAAATATGAGGGGGAAATGCCAGACAGTATTACCTTCAAACAGTAAATCTCAGGAAGAGTACATGGAATCTTTAATTGATAACTTACAAAAACTCAAAAGTTACCGCTATGTTTCTAGAATCCAAAGTAAGTTCTTGAAGAACAAAAAAGCATAACTTCATGAAACTGAATGCATAGTGATAGCTGATTTGGCAGAAAATTTTACATTTGTGATTCAGGATGCAATACAAGGGTACGACTGGGTCAATGACCAGGCAACAGTGTATCCATTTACTCTCTACATGAGAAAGATGAAGTTTGCAGTTCTTCAATTTGAACTCTAAGTGACTACTTGGAGCACAACACTTTGGCTGTACATGTGTTTCAAAAGTATGTAATAAATTACATAAAAGAAAATTTTCCAAAGGTTGAGAAGTTGGTATACTTTTCAGACGGAAGTGGTAGTCAGTGTAAGATCAAACAGAATTTTTCAAATCTGTGCAACCACAAAGTAGACTTTGGGTTGGAGGCTGAATGGCACTTTTTTGCATCTTGCCATGGTAAAAATGCATGTGATGTAGTAGGACGTACAACAAAGCATGAAGTACATAAAGCCAGCCTACAAAGACCAACCACAAATCAAATTCTCACAGTACAGAACATGTATGTCTTTTACAAGGATGATATTAAAGACCTTACCTATTTTCTGATCGAGAAAGAAGAAGTGGTTCTGCATATGAAAACAACACTTCAAACCAGATTTGAAACCTGTAAAGAAATAAAAGGAACAAGGCTTTTCCACGAATTGCTTGGCATTGCAGAAAACTTAGTTCGATGCTATGTAACATCAGAAACTGAAATTTAAGAGGATCATTGTGCCAGTAAAATTACATCTCTGTCTTTAATGTTGAATGACATAGTGGCATGTGTGTGTGATGGACAGTGGTGGCTTGCAGAGGTTGAAAGAATAAGTTTGGAAAACAATGATGTTTTTGTGCATTTTTACCACCCTGCTGGCCCAAGAACATTATTCAATAAATGTACTAGCGACAAAGTTTGGATACCAATGAAAAATGTTTTAAGGAAACTTTCAGTGCTTGAACTTACCACACCAACTGGGAGGTCTTATTCTATATGACAGAAGCTGTATGAAGAAATAAGTGTTCTTAACATTCACCAGCAGGTTCATGAACAGTCGCATCTCTAAGGATATCACAACAATATAAATGTTAATTTCCATTATGTATCCACTTTTTGCATATAATTCAGTACCTTACTTCAATAATAATTGATTATGTCCCGCTAATATCATCACACATTAAAAGGCAACAGCCATAAGATCAGTTGTAGAGTAATGTGAATCATCTCCTAATTTTCAAAAATGCATATCTTTGTTCACAGTCAGATATCAATGTTGAAATTTTTACAGTACGTTGCTATCATATAGGTGTACAAACAGTGCAAAAATCATATTTTTATATTCAGTCCCACCTGAGATAACTAACCCCAAACTTTACAAAAAAAAGAAAATTTTCAAATTTCAAAAATTCATAAAAAATTAAGGAAATATTTGTAAGTGTTCTTGTTCTATATGTGGCCAGTAGTGTATGATATCTAAATATAGGAAAAAATAGACTCTCCTAAACCACTGCTTGTTTGTTGTTTTTGGGCGTAATAAGTGGATTTTTGAAAATTTGGATACCAAACTTTGGAGGTCATTTTGACTGGTTATTTTTCAATTTAGGGCATTTTGTGTAATAGAAAATGCTGTAGAGGACACTTTTCTAAAAACAATCACATCAACTGCAATGTTGTAACTTAACCCAATGCAGTGGTATTCTAATTTTCGCTAATGTCTCCAGACTGAAAAATCATCATGCACCTACAAATAAAAATAGCCATCATCCAGTAAAGGTGCAAGATAAATTATTTTAAAAAAATGTTTTGCACTTGGAAATATGGAAGCGTCTGATTCCGCCTGTCTGCTTTGACACATGACATCACAAATATGGCGGAAACGACCATAAACCACGATTCCAATATGGCGCATATAAAGTCGTTACGTACTCATTATGAGGGCGAAAATACATAGAAAAACAAAGACACACACGTTCCACAAAAAGCCTAATGACACTAACGGCGCAAGCGTGGGAAATAGGCGGTTTTTGGGTGGGGACAAACTAAATACAAACAAATTTAGACACCCACCCCCATACAAAACCACGCAAAATGACGAAAAAAACCGACATCACAAAACTCCCCAAATACCACTAAACACAATATCATCTGGAATCGGACACTTCCCTTGACCTATATAGCTCAACAGCAGCTCCCAATTCCATAAATTGGGACCTAACACTTCCCTTGACCTGTTGTTGTTGTTGTGGTCTTCAGTCCTGAGACTGGTTTGATGCAGCTCTCCATGCTACCCTATCCTGTGCAAGTTTCTTCATCTCTCAGTACTTACTGCAACCTACATCCTTCTGAATCTGCTTAGTGTATTCATCTCTTGGTCTCCCTGTACGATTTTTACCCTCCACGCTGCCCTCCAATGCTAAATTTATGATCCCTTGATGCCTCAGAACATGTCCTACCAACCGGTCCCTTCTTCCTGTCAAGTTGTGTCACAAACTCCTCTTCTCCCCAATTCTGTTCAATACCTCCTCATTAGTTATGTGATCTACCCATCTTCCCTTGACCTATATAGCTCAAAAACATCTCCAGATAGCAATACCAACAGCCACACATTGGGATCGAACACTTCCCTTGACCTGTTATCCTTACGACATTTCCACATACAGCTGTCCCTGGTCCAAGACACAGGAACTTTGAGTAAGCCTCATTTCTTCACGACATACTAAACACTTCACGACTTCACCAAAAAATCTGAATAGTTGAAGAAATTTTATTAGAGACAACGCACTGTCCCCCATCATAGCCGACAACCGAAAACTGTTGACCCTGTCAGTCATATCCATACCTACCAAAGAAATAAAAAAAGAAATGTCCCAAAATTCACACACGACGCCACACTCGCAAACTAAACCAAAAACATCACCTAACACACCACCAGAGAGCACCACCAATCGCATCAAAACGACACCTACAAACACACCACACTCACAAACTAAATTCCGCACCGACGTGACGTCACACACCACAACAGCCTTATGTCACGGGTCAAAGCCGACGGGTGTTTTGCACTTCTCAAATATAGGACAATCACATACCAAAAAATTAAAATATTTAAAAATTTTCAAGCAACCAACTTAATTTTTATTGGACCACTTCATTTGAATTGACCCTAAAACAAAAATACTTTCTTAACACATATGATATAAAGGTCTAATATACATCATTTCCAGAGAAATTCATGATTACAAGTTGACATGACCTGTACGATTTGAAATGAAATCACCCACTTAGATGTGGTGCAGACATTTAACATTTGGTCTAAATCCACCAATAAACATTACTTTAATACCATTAAAACACCACTTTTAGTAAGCTGCAATTTTTCAACCCCACACTACTATGCTCAGTCCCCGCCAGTCAAGATTTTTATTATGTTCTTCATGGCACTCCTTCCTACCACTAAAGCAAAATTGGAGGCTATACAATTAATTTCCCCTATATTCCACCTTTTTAGGTCTTCTACTGACTGGTCTACAACCTGCAATCAGTCGCAAAAATTTTAGCAACTGATAAAGTTCAAAGAAGCCTATGGGGTTTAATAGTGGCCAACACCTTCTACTCCACTGATGGGTTTTTCCATAGAACCAATTGATGTCTATACCCTCAACAAACAAACTTCTAGTCACTCCTTGCAAAGAACATACTTACACTCTGGAGCAGTGTAACTGGCTTTGAACTGGTGTCACGTTACACTCAAGTGTGGCAGAAAAGTGATGTATATAAGCCAGTCAATTGTATGAAATCAGTGCAGTAAGGTAGGTAAATATGGAGATGTAACACAATTGCAGAAAGGAGATTTATCATGTTTGGATATGCCCATAACCACACACTGAATAAAGTTACTACTTGATTTGTTGGTGAATCAACACAGGTTGTTCAACGTTGCTAAAAGGAATGGTGTATAACCCACAACCATGTTACACAGGGTAAAAATGGTAGTCGTAAAGAGGGATCGAATATGAATGTCGCACCCAATCAACATGGCACCCACAAAACACAGCACAGCTTCAAAGTGCCAAACAACACAGTAACTGGAGATTAGCTGTCTGGTGGCATGTTTTAAGGTCTGACAAGTCTTGATTTTGCCTCTTTTCAATTTATATAAGGTGTCAGACACACTGATGGACCAATTAAGCATTCATCACACAATGCATCCGCAGTGTAGTTTGGGACTGATGACCCTATAGTTTGGTAATTTCCCTCCGAACCAACCAGTGTAGTTCAGGCCAGGCCAGGCGGTTCTGTGATGTTTTGAGGGAGTCTTCCATTCAATAACATAGGTCTGCTCGTCCACATTATTGGGATTGTGGATCAGGAAGCTTATTTCAACTTTCTCAATGACCAAGTGTAGTCCTTTCTAACTACAGCATCCTGACAACTCCCATCTTCCAAGATGACTATAGCCATTTACACATGGTGACACACATTTCCCTGCTCTGGTGGTGGTGGTTAGTGTTTAACGTACCGTCGACAATGAGGTCATTAGAGACGGAGCGCAAGCTCGGGTTAGGGAAGGATTGGGAAGGAAACTGGCCGTGCCCTTTCAAAGGAACCATCTCGGCATTCGCCTGAAACGATTTAGGGAAATCACGGAAAACCTAAATCAGGATGGCCGGAGACGGGATTGAACCGTCGTCCTCCCGAATGCGAGTCCAGTGTGCGAACCACTGCGCCACCTCGCTCGGTTCCCTGCTCTGTTTACCTCTCAGGCATCCTAGTGCACCTTAATCTATCCAATAAATCACCTGGGGTTTGTGCCATAGAATGTAGTCTGGGATTATTCAGAACAGTGAATGAAACATAGCAATCAAAATCATTACAAACTGGTAGCTTTACAGGATATAACCATCACAAACGAGTGGCTTCAGTTGAGAAACTTGGGGTCACTCTGCGTAACTGAACTGACGCCACTATCGAGACCATAGGTGGTGTTTCATGCTATTAATATGATTTATTTTTTGGACAGTGTGATTATTATTACTATCAAATAATATGAGAGTTGCATAAAATGTTATTACTATTTAATTCAGTGCTGTAATGAAATCTTTGAAAATAAATACTGTGATTGGTATCTTTTTTGTGATGACTGGTTACAACAGCACAAGATTTATCTTACGTGGGTACTGTACCTCGGTGGGTTTACATTTACGTTTTTCTGAAAGGTTTGGTATTACCTCTTAGAAGGAAACATCTTTAAGATTTTTTTTCCATATGTATGCGGGCCATTCCACTTAGGAAATAGGAGAAGTATGTTTTTTCTTTATTTTTTATTTTTTTTAAATGTGATTTATCAGACGTTAAATGTGGTTTTATGGGATGATTAGTTTACCTAATGGCCAGCACTTATTCTAATTTCCATAATATACACTCATTAATGTTACTCGAATATATATTAGGTTTCAACTAGGCCTATGTAAGAAAATCAAGACTGTTGTTTTTTATTTGAATGGAAATGGAAGTGTTAACTACTTAAAAGTCTTCGAGCAATCTTTACCTGAGACTGAGTATGACATTCGCTGCAGTAATAAAAACCAGCTTCTACACAATAGTCAGTCCCCCCGCACACAGCACACGCAGGACGATTGTCAGTCATTATGATGATTTTTGATCTAACTAACGGCCGAAACTTTCATGAAAATAGATGCTTACAGGCATTGCGACCCAATAATAGAAATGACAGGGCGCAATACACATTTTAGCTCGTGTGTTGTTATAGGTTACTTGAAAAACCGGCATAAACTTCACTTAAAAGTTTACTAAACTTTTCGTCACTGCCCAATAATAGAAATGACAGGGCGCAATACATATTTTAACTCGTATGTTGTTGTAGGTTATTTAAAAAGCCAGCATAAACTTCATTTAAAGCTTAAACTTTCCGAAACCGTCCAACACGATCCAACATCGCTATTTTTCCACGCGCACACACGCTTTTACTTCAAAGATATTACTGAAATACATCAATAAAATCTATGTCAGATTTGTGTCATTTTGCAGAAATGGAGTGTTTACCACAGTCTGTATTTACACCAGTTTTTGTGAGGCAAGGAACCGCATGAGGTAAAGAGTTACAACTGTATGCAATAGTTAATTTCCCTTCCACATATATTTTTAGTTTTATTTTTAATTTGAACCAAAGATATTAAATTCATTATGCTGATGCTCCAAAGATGCACAAATTTGTTTAAGGTGGACGCATCACGCATGTTTGGTGCATACATTACAGCGTGTGTGAAATAAACTGGAGAAGGCGTGAAGATTAAACGTGAAGACTGGTACACGGGAGTGTGCACAATGGTAATTTTTTCAACCTGACGTTATATATTAATTTGAGTAAATATAGGAGACAAGGAAGTGTATTTTGTTATGATTTGTATTGTGTTATGTTTTTCCAATTCTGTGTGATTTAACCCTTATAGTGGGAGGCAGAAGACAAGGTACTGATGAAAGTGAAGTTGTTAAGTCAGTCGTGAGTCTTAGTTGGATGGCTCCATCGGTAGAGCATTTGGCAGGGAGAGCAAAAGTTCAGTGTTCGATTCCCAGTCCAGCACACAGTTTTAGTTGCCAGGAAGTTTCAGTATCTGCACTGACAAGTAGATGGTAGCGTATACATGGAGGTCGGTGTTCTATTACGTATGTGCATTGTTTGCCGGCGTATACATGGAGGTCGGTGTTCTATTACGTATGTGCAGTGTTTGCCTTAGTTCAAACTGTATGTGTAGCATATACTGAAGTTGACGAAATGTGCTTGGATCCTTGTTTTTCAAAGAATTATAGAGAAACTTTACGGTCTCTCTCTCTCTCTCTCTCTCTCTCTCTCTCTCTCTCTCTCTCTCTCTCTCTCTCTCTCTCTCTCTCTTCCCCCCCCCCCTCCCCCCTTCCCTCAATTCTGTCATTTATGGAAGTGTAAATCTTACATATCCCTTCATTCTTCTCTCTCATCATTCCCCAAGTGGAAAGAACATAGGTCTTGGAAAACCTTATGCCTCAAATGGTCTAGAATGTGGTATTGGACCACTCCGCCCTTGAATTCTTGGTTATGATGACAGCTAATCTGTAACATAGTCCAATGTCTAGGGTATGTTATGAATTGATGCCTTATTATGCCAAATAAAATTTGTGGCAGATGAACCTGTGCCGGAGTCTCATATTTTCGGCACATACTTTAACGAACTTTGCCATATTTAAAGCAGTTTTTATCATAAAAATTAAAACCGTTACGTATATGCAGAAAAAGTATCCTATGTTAGATGATGGGTATCTTTTTTTCATTGTATGTTCAGGAACTACAAAAAAGATAGAGGTCATACATAATGTTTCCCAAAATTGTCAGTCGGCTCTTTTAGTTCATATTTCAAGATGTTAGCTTCATATCTCAATTGGATGTTTCATTGCCAATATATTGTCTTCCTAACTTGTTGTCCTATAAATAATATTCATGATTAAACAACCAAGTCATATACCTAAGAGCATTTCACAATACTGGTTGTATTAGGCCAACTAATATCAGGTATTGTTTATATGTTATGCATATTAAGTTTCTGTGATTAACTTGTCTTTTGCTAACTTATGCCTTAACACATTCTGTATTACTGAAGGTTCTGCTGCAGAAAAGATCTGCAGGATGCGATGAATGATTGAATGAATGCACAGTTAAAAATCAATTTGTAATTTTATCTGAGACCACTTATAATTCTGTCCATTCTGTTGTAAGTTTCTGTGGTTTGTGTGTATCATCCCATGTTTGTTGATCCATTTGGTACACTGTCACCTGGTAAAATGATAAACATATAAGCCATGTAGTGGAGTATTAAAAGTAGGCCTCTAATACAAATTAATCCTCAAAGGTCCAGAGAAATAAGATTGCATTTCATATGTGCAGCCCTATTTTTGAAGGCCCAGCAAGACATTCTATTATTAGATCAGAAACAACACTAGTTACGTGTACAGCTCTTTGTGGAGTAGTTGTATTACTGTAATTTGCAAGCCACTGTATGATCCAGCCATGTTGGAAGCTAACTGTTACCATTTATTTATGGAAGGTCTGTGGTAGTAGTGACTGTGTGCAGGCAACAGTGCATAGCATTCACGTAAGAGAAGGGTATGTTCATACAACACTTTGTGAAAGCAAGTTCTTTGTGTAAAACAACACTTTCGCGGTAACTTAATATGTATTATTTGAAGAAGTTTGTTCTGTTTTGAAGTATCTCCTTACATAACAGCAGTCTGCTCTTACACATTCACAGTGGCACATTACAGGCCTCAGATAAAAACTGATGTGCCATTTAAAAGTTAGACAGTCAAGAAAGTGTTAAGTGATTATTACACCTGTAACACCCACCCTCTGTAGCAGAGGTTGCTAATGCATGCCTTTATGGTAGCACTTGACCTGAAGGTACACTCTTTGAATCCTGTTGGTGGAACATTTTAACTGCCAGTATTTGGACAGGAAGGAGAGGAGAGGTGGTTTTGTAAAGTTCCTGATCACTAGACTTTGCACCAATGCCCTGGATTAAATTCCAAACTTCACCATTGTCTCTTGTGAAGTAAGTGCATGTGACAGTGTTGGTGATGGTCCATCCATTGGACAGGGACATTAAGCCTTGTGGCTCTCTTGATGCTTGCTGTTCAACAGGTGTTGGCTATTTTCCATCACTCTTTTTCATTTCCCCAAAGCAACACAAACCCAACGCAATACTGTACAAGCGCTCATCAGTCATCCACACAGCATGAATACACTTTTGACTCCTCATAACAGGTGGATGGGAGGCAATGGCAAACCTCTTCCACTAGGACCTTGTCTAGAAAGTGATTGATGCAGGATTCCGCATCTGCTTTCTAAGCTCATTTGTATACAGGAATACTTATTATACTCCCATAATAAAATAGGATTTTTTTGATTTTTAAGAGTTCAGTTGCATGAGATTAAAAGTGCTTGCTATTTGACAGACATTTCATGTAGTGAAAATCTTTAATAATTACTTTCTCTTATGTTCCAGTCGGAGCTCTATGTGTTGTTTGAACATGCAGCTGGATATGCCATATTCAGAGTCAAGGAGTTTGAAGAAGTAGGGATGCTCTTGCCACAAGTTGAAGCTTCTGTAACAGATTTAAGCCGTTTCAATCAAGTTGTCAAACTTATCAGCTTTGCGCCTTTCAAAACTGCATCATCAGCCTTGGAAAATATAAATGGCATCTCAGAAGGTAACATTTCAATATTATGATTTTATTGTACAATGTCTGTTCCTTCAGGCATGCATGCGTGTCTGTACAAGCACTCATCAGTCATCCACACAGCATGAATACACTTTTGACTCTTCATAACAGGTGGATGGGAGGCAATGGCAAACCTCTTCCACTAGGACCTTGTCTAGAAAGTGACTGATGCAGGATTCCACATCTGATTTCTAAGCTCATTTGTATACAGGACAAACTGCAGCTACGAGGGCTATCCATAAAGTACATTACGATTTGGAATTAAAAATAAATAAAGTATTGGATTTTTATTATTATTATACACAGATGAAAGCCACACTTAAATACTACTTTTCTACATAGTTGCCATTTAAATTAAGGCACTTATCGTAGCGATGGACGAGCTTGGAAATTCCTTCATCGTAAAATTCGGCCGCCTGCGCCTTCAACCACGTAATGACTGTCTTTTGGGACAGAAAAGGTGTGATTTTTGTGGATTTCCTGGAAAGAGGCACTACAATAAACTCTCAAAGGTATTGCCAAACTCTGCGCAACCTCAGAAGAGCAATACAAAACAAGCGCAGGGGAAAGTTGGGCTCAAAGATCTTGCTGATTCACGACAACACCCGGGCCCACACGGCAAATGCCACTTGTGAAGTTCTCGAATCTTTTAAGTTGGAGTTGTTTCCTCATCCGCCGTACAGTCCCGACCTAGCACCGAGCGACTTCCACTTATTCCCAGCAATGAAGAAGTGGTTGGCTATGCAGCGTTTTGATGACGACGCACAGCTTCAAGAAGAGGTAACCACGTGGTTGAAGGCGCAGCGGCCGAATTTTGCGACGAAGGAATTTCCAAGCTCGTCCATCGCTACGATAAGTGCCTTAATTTAAGTGGCAACTGTGTAGAAAAGTAGTATTTAAGTGTGGCTTTCATCTGTATATAATAAAAAAAATTCCAATACTTTATTTATTTTTAATTCCAAAACGTAATGTACTTCGTGGATAGCCCTCGTATATTAATATTATGAACTTTATTCACCAGTTGCTGTATTATGTATGGAAATATTACATATTGGCAAGATTGGAAAATTTGTGCTGGACCGGTACTCGAACCTGGATTTCCCACTTACTGTAATCAGTTGTTTTAACCATCTAGGCTATCCATACATGCCGTCCAGACCTCCATATGCCATATTGTCTATGCGTGCATTGCTCGCAACTTTACTTGGATTTCTGCGGCAGGGCTAATGAGATAACTGTGTTCAGTGTTACTACTATTGTCATCATTTTGCCTGTCTAGGTGTACAACACAGACAGTGTGGTGTGTGGAGGTTTAGACTGGTCCAGGGAGTGTGCATGGATAGCCAAGATTAAGACGACTGCTCGCAATGAGGAAATCCAAGTTTTGAGTCCCAGTCCAGCAAATTTTCATGTGTCACCAATAGATCATATTTCCATACCTAATACAGCTGACTGCAATTCGCAGTTGAGGGATAAACATTGTGTTATGATGTTAAATGAGATGGTTGTAAAGACATAGCATTTATTTTTTATTTAACATTTATGTTCTTTAGCAAGCTGATAATCATATGGTATTTGTTGAAATTTTCATTCTAGATGCCTGTTTATGCCCAATGCTTAAGTATGTGTCTTCTGAAAGTGGGAAATTCCAGCCTTCACTAGTATAATGTTATTAGTTTCTTGATTAATGATATTTCTGTTTCAGGATTGCTACCAGAAGATTTGCGCCTTGTTTTGGAGACTCATTTACCCAGAAAAAAGAAATCTGTTGTAACTCTGGGTGTTTCTGAACCTAAACTTGGTGCAGCAATCACAGAAGCATTGGGCATAACATGCCAGCATACAGCCCCAATTCCAGAAATAGTAAGAGGTATGTTTCTGTATTCTGCATCCAGAATTTTGTTGTTCATGGAATGTTCTTCCTTATTGTAATAAAGCGAGTGCTTGGACCTCCAGTTCGACATCTCCGTGATTACTCTACAATTAACATTTAAAATGTTTGGCAGAGGTTTCATAGAGCCACTTTGGCTATTTCTTGACTGTTTTACTCTCAAATGCTGTGTGGGGAAAAATGAACATCTAAACCTTCTTGTGTGGGCTCTGATTTCTCCTACTGTATCGTGATTGTCATTTCTCCTACATTTGTGGGAGTCAAAAAGATCCCTTGGCATCTGGAGGAGAAACTTGGTGATTGTAGTTGTGAGAAATTATCTGGAAAGACAAGAGAAAAACAAATATGGCACATTAAAATTTGCATTCTGCAAGCAGTCTTACAGAGTATTAGGGAGTGTCATTTCTCCCCCTTTCCTTTCTCAGTAGTGAATGTTGTGCTGTTTGTAAGCCTCTAAAAGGTGTTTCTGTAAGAGCATGCAAAAATTTTACAGGAGGTAAGGATGCTCCACTGAACAATTTGAGGTAGGTAACTTGGGGTCAGAGAAACCAACTTAAGGAGATAATAGGAATAAAATCATAATACTGTGTACTTTTTTATCTACATTAGTTACAGTTAACTGCAAATACCACCACTGACACAATGAAAATACCATTTGTACTGTATCTTACAAAATGTACTAAAACTGAGGGCCGTCAACCTCAATGCAAGCATAACATTGGTGAACAATATTCTGACGCAGCATGACAAATATCTGTGGCATGTTTCGAATTGCATCACAGGCAGGTAAAATTCTGGCAACTAATTCCATCTCTGGGGTCTCATACACAAGTGACTCTAGATATCTCCATAGGAAATATTCAGAGATTCAGGTCAGGTGACCTCGCATTCCATCAAAATGGGCCTCTCTTTTCAATCCAGTGACTAGGAAATACTTCTTAGTAATCAGTTTTGTTCCTCATTTCCTTGCAGAAAATGAATGTACATGTAAATAAACAGCACAGCATGTATAAACTTGTACGCCAGTTAGTCGTAAATAAGTTCGAAAACAGTAATGCTAGACAAAGCAGTAGACAAGTTTACTTCCACATCTCCTTAAGCTGGTTTCTCTGACCCCAGGTTCCCTACCTCGAATTGCTCAATGGAGAATTCTCTATGCCCTGTTACACTTTTACGGGCTCTTACAGAAACATACTGTATAAGAGGATTTCTTCAGTCCAACTACAAAATACTCACTTGATATTCTGCAGCAATCTTAGGTGAAGATGATGGGAAAGTAACAAAATGTTAATGGAGTGTGAAGTGATGTTCAGTAGTCATTGGGCTTGGAATCCAAGATAGGATTGATGGAGAGATCATCATCATTGTAACACAACTTCTGAAATGTCAGCGTATTCAGAAGAAACACGTGAATACATAAACATTCATAGTCTGCAAGCCACAGTATGGTATAAGACAGAATGTACCCTGTACCACTACCATTAATTTCTTTTCCTGTTCCACTTGCTTGTAGAGCAAGGGAGAATGACTGTCTGTATGCCTCCACACGAATCCTAATTTCTCTTACCTTTGTTGTCCTTAAAAGAAATATATGTTGCCAGCAGGAGAATATTTTGACAACCAAGATTATTAATTTAATTTAAGCTATGTTTAGGTTCCAACCTAATCACAACTTCATAATCTGTATATATAAAAGGCAGTGTCCTGACAGACATTCTGACTCTTCATCCCTGAGCCCAACTTGAAAATTTTTAGAAGGTGTGGATCTTATTTTGTAGGCATTGTTTAAGAAGGGATTTTTTGAAATTCCAACCCTAAGGGGCTGAAGAGCTTTCTCTGAAAAATTCCACTATTAAGGCAGTCTTGAAGCTAGACCTACAAAAATTGATGTTTGATTTCTCAGTCATAAATAAAGAAATAGGTGTTCCAGCATTTTTGGAAATATAACACTGTGGCGGTGAATTAGTGGGTGACAGATTTTCTTAAAAAATATATCATTATTTAAGATCTACTTCAGTATTTGTAAAGCTACATGTAAGAAGTATTTTTAAATGTATATCTACGAACATTGGTATTTGACTTCTTGGTTACAAATGATATAAAAAAGTATGTGTTTCAATGTTTTTTGGAAACTGAACCCTTAAAAGGGTGGAATAGGGAATGAGACTTTCTGTGAAAATATTTATTATGAAAGCAGTTTTAAAGCTAAATCTATGAAAATTTATATTTGGCTTCTCAGTTAGAAATAAAAAAAAAGTAAGTGTTTCATTGTTTTTGGAAATTCAACTCTTATGGGGGTGAAAAGGAGGATGAAAGTTTTTATAGAAATGCTTCATAGTTAATAATTGGCAACCAATGCTGTACAATCGCAATAAAGTCATAATATGTTCAATTGTCTGTTTATGTTCTAATGAAAGAGTCAGTCGAACATCTCATGACTATTGCGATTGTACAGCGTTGGTTGCCAGTTACTAATGTAAAAATGATCGCAGGCCTCAGATGGGATTTTATGTCCTGTATATAAATATTTCATAGTCCAAGCATTTTTAAGCTAAATCTGTGAAAATATGTATTTGGCTTCTGTGTTAGAAGTAAAACATATATGTGTCTGTTTTTGGAAATTCATCTCCTAAGAGTGTGAAATATGTTGAGAAAAGCTTTATGAAAAGATTTCATTGGGAAAGCCTTATTAAAGCCTAATCTTTGGGAATTGGTGTTTGCCTTCTCAATTAGAGATGGAAAAAAAAAACACGTTTCACTGTTTTTGGAAATTCAATCCCTAGGAGGGTAAAATAGGGTCACACTGATACACTGGCTCATCATTGCCTGCCCAAACTGCCAAGGATAGAAACTTGAAATTTTGACAGTGTGTGGGTCTTATACTGTAGGCATCATTTAAGAAGAGATTATCTGAAACTCCACTCTTAAGGGGATGAAATAGGGAGTGAAAGGCTTTATGAAAGCATGTCACTATTAAAGGAATTTCGAAGCTAGAACTACAAAAATGGGTATTTGATTTTTCAGTCAGAAAATGAGAAATGTGTGTTTCAACAGTTTTGGAAATTCAACCGCTAAGGGATAAAATAGTGGGTGAAAGTTCTCCCCCCCTCCTCCCCCCTCCCCCCCCATTCCCACCCCCGAGAATGAATGATTACTAAAGAACTACTAAAGGATTTTTAAAGCTGCATCTACAACAACTGGTATTTGACTTCTCAGTTAGAATTCAGTTTGGGAATATTCTAGAAGTTACTTGTATGTAAACTGCCATTAAGAATTCACTTCAAAATACTAATTTCAAATATTTGTAAATTATTATTTTAACAAGTTCTTTTTCTATAATAAACCTAAAAATACATGTATAGTACTTACTTTCATTAATCTGATTACGAAATACAGTTTGTGCAAGAATTTTATTGCTTTCACAATAACAGTTAACTTCAAACGTTGTAATAGCTTTTAAATTTTGTCATTCTCGGAGAAAGCTAAAAGCCTGCTGTTTATGTCCTCATTAGGTACTGGAAATATAACCATGCACTGTTCAAGCTTCCAAACATTTTTGACAGTCTTGGTTGAAATCATTAATTCAGAAGCCATTCTTCAGATCATCCATGTTTTTGGAGTAGTTGTTAAAAGTTCAGAATTTTCATTTTTGAGTTTCTTAAATCAACTGCTTCTACTTTACCGAGGGCATGCAAGCCTTCATAATGGCATGATTAGTTTTTGCAAAAGGATAATAGCAGTGCTTTCGTAAGAACTCAAACTGTGTGAGAAGTGAGGATTCATGAAAGATACAAGTTACTGAAACTGCTTCAGGGTCATGACTATAGCATAATTTAAGAAGTCTCTTTTGTCCAGTTAATGTAAAAAAATGTTTATGCCACTTTGAGATGTCCAGATAACCAGTTGTGCAGGGCGACAAGTTGGGACCAATGTGTAAATCCACAACCCACCACATTGTAGTTCTAAAGTAGCCACCACTGTGTTACAACATCTTGAAGCTGCATATAGTAGAATTGATGAAAGAACATCCATAAAAAGTTGTAGAGGGTTTGATGCACCTGCTTCATGTGTTTACCTCGACCGATCTCGTAACATGATTTTGCTTACAACTCTGTGACAACTCTTCTTTGCTGTCACAGCTCTAGAACCAACTATTGTTTTTGCTTGCAGTGGTTTTCTCAATTGAAAGCTGATAACAGTGCTGCCAGCTGTGGGGAATCCTCTTCCGCTGACACTACTATAGTAAGCAAAACAATTTGTGTTGCGTGTTTCTCAACTAAATTGCCAACAAACTGTTCATTGTGCTGTTGAAATTAAAAGTACTGGTCTCTTGTTTATGATTCAGAAACAAAAATGAGTGACAACTTACCCTTAGGGGATAGTACAAATGTATGTTTTCAAATACTAAATCCGTCCTACATAGTCATTCCCATTCGCGTATTGGAGAACATGTGCTGTGTTTTTAATTTTTGTGACAGCTCGATCATTAGGCTGATAATTATTGGTAGCTGCCACAAACAAAACTAAAACGCAAGTTTTTCAGGAAACACTATCATCTGTGGTGTTTTGCCTGTTCTCATTTTTGAATTCTTTTCATCCTGGGTTTCCGCTGTTGTAATAATTTCTTAGTTCTGGCTAGACATAGATTACATGAATGTCAGCGCTTTGGGTAGAGACCTGCCCAAGATTTTTTGTGCCTGTTTGTGAGTACAGATGAAACTTTGGACCACTACTATACCCCAGACACAAAACATTCAAAGCAGTGGAAACACGTTGATTGACCACCACCAAAGAAATCAAAGGCAATACTGTTGGCTGGAGAGCATGTTGATCGACCACTACCAAGGAAATCAAAGGCAATACTGTCAGATGGAGAGGTCATACCATCAGAGATTCTGCTGATACATTGTCTGCGCACTGATCAAATAATTTTGGGATAATACTACACTAACCTGCTGTACCAATTACAGCAGAAGATATGTGAAAAGAGGCCAGGTTTGGAAGGGAAGAAAGCTGTCTTTCATAAAGACAATGAAAACCCACATAAGTTGTTGCCGTTGCTAAACTACTTGAACTAAGGTATGAATTGTTGCCACAGCAGCTTTACTCACCTGATTTTGCTCCACCAGACTTCCATCTTTCTCCCAAGCTCAAAATTTTCCTTGGTGGATGGAGATTTTCTTAAAACTGAGAACTGACAGCCAAAGTTGCCGGATATTGTGCAGGCATGAAGGAATGTAATTTTCGATATGGGATCAAGGCATTGGAACATCACTAAACCAAGTGCATTAGTGTAAAGGGAGACTTGTTGAAGTTAGTCAGCCAGTCAGTCAGACAACAGTAGCTGGCCGAGACACAAGCAGCAACAGGGAAGTAACCGATTTTGTGACTTTTACGAGTTCCTAACCAGGAGCAAATTTTATAATATCATCTGTGTGCTTTAATAGTTTAGTTTCTTGAGTTTCTCCATGTTAATTTAATATCTAATAGCTACAGTTCATGTGTTTTCGTTTGCGTCGGAAAGTAAACTGATTTTCTGACACATTACAAGTCTCTAATCAGGGGTGAATTATTTAGTTTCACCTGAGTGCTTCGGTAGTTAGGTTTTTGGATCTCTGTGTATTTATCTAATTTATTAGACACAGTTCCTGCTTTTCGTCAGGGTCTACAGTACAGTAGCGCATCACGTGCCGATAGTCCGTTTATCTGCGTAGTTTATTTTTCCACGGTCTTTAGTATGGACAGGGACTGTGATTGTTGTGTGCGGATGCGAGCCAAATTGGTGACACTTTGCTCTCTGCTTCAGGCTGTGATGGCTTCACTTACATAGCTTGAGGATGCAGTGGATGGGCACCACTGTTGTGGGCCGGACGTGGGGATCCGACAGATGTCCAGCACGTCAAAGTCCTCCAATCGGTCCTCACTGCTGGCCAACCCAGTTGCTGCTCGCACTGAGGTTAACCCCTCACCTGTGGTCGAGTGGGAGGTCGCCCCAGGGCGCAGCAGGTGGCGAAAGACTTCCCAGGCGGCCGCACATAAGGCCTCCCCAGTTTGTCTGACAAACAGGTTCCAAGTGCTGTCTGTGGCTGACACTGTCGCTGAGTCAGATGCTGTTGCCTGTTCTGTTTCAGAGGAAACCTCTCAGCCTGCAAGATCCGGACAATCACCGTGGGTAGGATTATTGATAGTTGGGAGCTCCAATGTTAGGCGTGTTACAGGTCCCCTTAGGGACATGGTTCCCAAGAAGGGAAAGAAAACCAATGTGCACTCCATGTGCATACCAGGTGGAGTTATTCCAGATGTGGAACGCATCCTCCCAGATACCACGAAGAGCACAGGGTGCAGCCAACTGCAGGTGGTTACTCACGTCGGTATCAATGATGTGTGTCACTTTGGATCAGAAGAGATTCTCCCTGGTTTCAAGCGGCTAACAGAAGTTGTAAAGGCTGTGAGTCTTGCTTGCAAGATGAAATCAGAGCTGACCATTTGCAGCACAGTCAACAGGACCAATTGCGGACCTCTGGTACAGAACCGAGTGGAGGGTCTGAATCAGAGGCTCAAATGGTTCTGCGATCGTGTAGGGTGCAGATTCCTTGACTTGCCAAGGGGTGGTTGGGTTTCGGGTTCCGCTGAATAGGTCAGGTGTCCACTATGCGCAGAAGGCAGCTACACAGGTAACGGGCTGTGTGGCGTGGACTGGACAGTTTCCTAGGTTAGAGGGTCTCTGGAAAACACAAGAAGGGCTTCAGTCACAAAGGGTGAAAGCCGGACACCAGAAGAACGTAGATACAGGAACCGTCGGTGTAACGGTTGTAAATTGTCATAGCTGTATTGGGAAAGTACCAGTGCTCTAATAGAAATCACTGATGCTCAAATCGTTGTAGGCACTGCAAGCTGGCTAAAGCCAGATACGAGCTCAGATGAAATTTTTGCGAAGAACCTAACGGTGTTCCGAATGGGTAGGCTAAACACGGTTGGCGGTGGTGTGTTTGTTGCTGTTAGAAGTAGTTCATCTTGTTGCTAATAGTTCCTGTGAGTTAGTATGGGCAGAGGTCGTTGTTGGCAACTGGAATAAAATAATAATTGTATCCTTTTACCGACCTCCCAATTCAGATGATACAGTTGCTGAAGGGTTCAAGGAAAACTTGAGTTTGATTTCAAACATGTACCTGGCTTAAACGAGTATAGTTGGTGGTGACTTTAATTTACCCTGGGCATGTTGGTGAAAATACAGGTTAAATTCCGGAGGTATGCATAAAACATCATCTGAAATTGTGCTAAACGCATTTTCTGAAAATTATTTCGAGCAGTTAGTTCATGAGCCCACATGAATAGTAAACGGTTGTGGAAACACACTTGACCTCTTGGCAACAAATAATCCTGAGTTAATAACTAGCATCAAAACTGATACAGGGATTAATGAACACAGGGTTGTCGTAGCGAGACTGCATATTGCAATCCCCAAATCCTCGAAAAAATAAACGAAAAATATACCTACTCAAAAAAAGCAGATAAAAATTCAGTTGACGCCTTCCTGAGAGACAGTCTCCACTCCTTCCAAATTAATAGTATAGGTGTAAACCAGGCGTGTCTTGAATTCAGAGAAATAGTCTCGGCAGCAATTTATAGATTTATACCAAATAAATTAACAAATGACTGAGCTGATCCTCCTTGGTACACAAAACGGATCAGAACATTGTTGCAGAAACAACTAAACAAACATGCCAAATTTAAACAGACACAGAATCCCCAAGATTGGTGATCTTTTCAGAAGCTCGAAATTTAGCGTGGACTTAAGTGCGAGATGCTTATAACAGTTTCCATAATGAAACTTTGTCTCGAAACCTAGCAGAAAATCCAAAGAGATTCTGGGCGTATGTGAAGTATGTTAGCGGCAAGAATCAATCAATGCCTTCTCTGCACAATTGCAAAGGAGACACTATCGAAGACAGTGCTGCCAAAGCAGAGCTACTAAACACTGCCTTCTGAAATGCCTTCACAGAAGAAGATGAAGTAAATATTCCAGAATTTGAATCAAGAGCAGCTGCCAATATGAGTAACGTAGAAGTAAATATCCTTGGATAGTGAAGCAACTTAAATCACTTAATAAAAGCAAGCCTTCTGGTTCAGACTGTTTACCAGTTAGGTTCCTTTCAGAGTATGCTGATGCATTAGTTCCATTCTTAACAATCACATACAACTGTTCGCTCAATAAAAGATCTGCACCCAAAGACTGGAAAGTTGCACAGGTCATACAAATATTCAAGAAAGGTAGTAAGAGTAATCCACTTAATTACAGGCCCATATCATTTACGTCGATATGCAGCAGGATTTTGGAACATATATTGTGTTCGTACATTATGAATTACCTCTAAGAAAAAGATCTATTGACACACAGTCAACATGGGTTTAGAAAACTTCGTTCTTGTGAAACACAACTAGGTTTTTACTCGCACGAAGTATTGAGTGCTATTGACAAGGAATTTCAGATCAGTTCCGTATTTCTGGATGGCTTTTGACACTGTATTTGCACAAGCGGCTTGTAGTGAAACTGCGTGCTTATGGAATATCGTCTCTGTTATGTGACTGGATTTGTGATTTCCTGCCAGAGAGGTCACAGTTTGTAGTAACTGACAGAAAGTCATTGAGTAAAACAGAAGTGATTTCTGGCGTTCCCAAAGGTAGTATTATAGGCCCTTTGCTGCTCCATATCTATATAAACGATTTGGGAGACAATCTGAGCAGCCGTCTTAGGTTGTTTGCAGATAATGCTGTTGTTTATGTACTAATAAAGTAATCAGAAGATCAAAACCAATTGCAAAACAATTTGGAAAAGATATCTGAATGGTGCGAAAATTGGCAGTTGACCCTAAATAACAAAAGTGTGAGGTCATCCACATGAGTGCTAGAAGGAATTCGTTAAACTTCGGTTACAAGATAAATCAATCAAGTCTAAAGGCCTTAAATTCAACTAAATACCTAGGAATTACAGTTATGTACAACTTCAATCGGAAGGAACACACAGAAAATGTTGCGGGAAAGGCTAACCAAAGACTGCGTTTTATTGGCATGACAGAAAACGTAACAGATCTACTAAAGAGACTGTCTACACTACAATTGTCTGTCCTCTTTTAGAATACTGCTGTGTGGTGTGGGATCATTACCAGATAGGACTGACGGAGTACATCGAAAAAGTTTAAAGAACAGCAGCACATTTTGTATTATCGTGAAATATGGGAGAGTGTGTCATTGAAATGATGCAGGATTTGGGCTGGACATCATTCAAAGAAAGGAGTTTTTCATTGCGATGGAATCTTCTCACGAAATTGCAATCGCCAACTGTGTCCTAATGCGAAAATATTTTTTTGACACTGACCTACAAAGGGAGAAACGGTCACCATGATAAAATCAGGGAAATCAGAGCTCATGTGGAAAGATATAGGTGTTCGTTCTTTCCGCGCACTGTACAAAATTGGAATAATAGAGAATTGTGAAGGTGGTTCAATGAACCCTCTGCCATGCAGTTAAATGTGATTTGCAGAGTATCGATGTAGATTAAAAAATTAAAAAGGTTTCACTAAGGTTAATCATTTCTTTCTCTCCCATTCTGTGAACTTTTCAATCGGGCTACCCTCGTATAGGAACAGTTTGCGAATGTTTGAGAGTAGCATTTTCAAGTTCATTTTTTAAATTTTATCCAGAGGGTCTCCAAAACAAACACACTTTTCTAGCACTTTTTTTTGTGTGTGTGTGAGATACATTTGAAGGTCAGATACCCAACTAGGATGGTTCCTTAGGACAGAACAGATTTTTATTCCCATACCTGTCCAAACTGGGTTGTGTTTCATCACTGATGACCTTGTCATCAATGGGTTGAAGAGTACCAATTGCCCATCCCCATTTTTCTAGCTATTAAAACTTGGACAAATGGTGCTGCTTGTCTTTGATCCTTCTTCGGCTCTTCCACTAATCTGTGTTCCTGTGAGTCCTAAGCTAAAGATCAGTACTTAAAAAACAGTAAATTGTTGTCCCAACATCAGATTTGTAGCAGAACAGGAGCAATAAATGAAAAATACCAATGTAAGTAGTGTTACAGACCAGAATTAGCTCATGGGAAACATACTTTGTGTCATTTCATACAGTATGTGCATTACCACCAGTGGTGACCAATTAATGT
Organism: Schistocerca americana; assembly: GCF_021461395.2. Lineage (NCBI taxonomy): Eukaryota > Metazoa > Arthropoda > Insecta > Orthoptera > Acrididae > Schistocerca > Schistocerca americana. The sequence continues at coordinate 592,265,566 of NC_060121.1, read as the reverse complement.
AGCATGATAAACTCTTCACAAGGAATACTTACCGTTATACATTAGTTTTGCAATGGTGGTGGCACACATATACAGTGTGATATGTTTGTCACTTATGAAACTAACTATTTAACTTTTTTCTCTCCAGGAATCCGCTACCATTTTCATGGGTTGGTGAAAGGATTTACAGCAAAAACTGCAGGTGTTGCTCAGCTTGGTTTGGGGCATAGTTATTCGCGTGCCAAAGTAAAATTTAATGTGCACAGATCTGACAATATGATTATTCAAAGTATTGCTCTGTTAGATCAGTTGGACAAAGATGTAAACACATTTTCAATGAGAATCAGGTATGTATAAAATATGGCATCAGTTAATATTATTTGTGGCATGAAAAGGAAAGCACACAAGTGTAAAAATGGGAATAAAAGAAAAAGGCAGAGGAAAATGATAACTAAGAGCAGTTTGAGTATTTGCTCTACTTCTTTCCCATGCTCTCATTTTATTAGTGTTTTTTACTTTCTCATGTCTGCTCTTGTTTCTGCTGTGTAATGTCTTGCAGGTACAACCACTGTTGAATTCATGTTCTCATTTCCTTTTTTGGGTTAAGACAAGCAAGATGGAAGAGGAAAAATTTGATAATGTGTCCACTTACACATGCATACTTGGAAAATAGTACAGAATGTTGGAAATGTAATGAACAGCAGCATAATGGTTTACTTTCAGTAGAAACAAGTCTTTTATTTCAATCTTTCTCCTCCATAGAATCCAAACTAGCATGCTACTTTAATACTAATTAATATAATGCTTTTGTTCCTCATCCTACACACCTGTGTCTGAGTAAGACACAAATTACATTATTTTCTGGTCCTGTATTTGACTGATGCATAGCCTTCAAAGTCCTTGTCAGTGCAGACTGAGGAGTACTTTTGCACTGTTTTCTGAATGCATGTTGGGGTCATACCATGTCATTTCAATAAAAATACTCTAGACACCCACCACCCCGAGTTTTGATTAAACATGGGGTATATAATTCAGTAATGATTTTATGTACCAGAATCTTACTTCCTGCCACTGTAGCAAGATAATGTGTACTGAGAACAGCATGTTTTGGAGCTATCTTTACTGTAGTGTATCACTGAAACTGCACACTTTTGTAATACAAAAAGCACCAAATATGGCATGTTAGGTTTAGAAGAAATTAGATTCTTCCATTGAACCTGAAGGTGGCAGCAAATACGTCAGTGTGTGGTCTTATAGAGGTAGCATCAGTATGTTGGCTATCAAAGGCCAGGCAGCAGTTGTAGGTTTAGAGCCTGGGGTGGGGGCGGGGGTCTTTGGTGGCTACGTCATAGTTACGGTGTAAACTCAAAGGCTGCAGTTGACAAAGTTGGGAGCAAGCAGCATTGCTCAACTGGTCGGCTGCTCAGCTTGGCCAGACAGCCAGCTCTATCATGCCCAGGCAGGGCTTGTTTCAGCTTAGGTCATGTATATGGTCCACTAAGTGCCGTCAAAATAATGCCATAGTTGCAGAGCCATTGTGTGGCATAAGTGCTGAACTTGCAGCAAGCGTCTGGATTTCAGTATCATCCCCTGGCCTGATCCCATGTTGCTGCACGTTCATTGGCATCACCTACTCAACCAAGCTGCTACCTTCCAGTCCAACCTAGAGCTCAGACCAACCTACAGATAAGGCCTTTATCACCGCCAGTTTTTTTCCCCTCCCACATTCATTAGCTTCAGCAACTTTCAATCCAACTATTACCTTCTGCGTAACATAGACCTTGGGCTAAGCTAAGATCAGTGTGTCACCAAAACCAGGTTTAATGAGAAGAAAACAGCTAAGTGTTTGGGACAAGCAAGAAAATAAATGTGTGTTATTATTGGCAGACAAGATTGTGTCCTGTGCTGTGTTTGGCCAGAAGCGAATTGAGTAGCCACCATCTTGAATTCAGTGCCCTCGAAGCTAAACGTCGTGTTTGGTGGGTTTCATGTTTATATGCGCATATTATGAGAATATGCACTTTCAGTTGTACACACCCCATTGAAGATCTCTCCAAAAGGCATTGATTTTAACGCTGAAGTGTGATTTTGGTATATAAAACCATTATCTATAATTTCTTTGTGGTAGTGAGTAACGATATGAAATGTTTTGCCTCAAGCATATTTAGTTTTAATTTAACAGCCATTCCAAAATGCAGTGAATTTGCATTTCTTGATGTCGATTCATGTCACTGGCAGTACTAATTTTAGCTTCTCTAGTATTTTCCATTGTCCTTGTATCTATTATTTTCTTCTGTGCTCGATAATTTTACAATTTACCTGATGATTTGCAGGAAATTAGATATGATCAGCCACTAGCTACATCTTATATACCTCAAGAGTCATCAGGCTTCATGTATGAAGATCTATGATTATACAGCAATTTCCTGTAGCCAAGTGCTCTCAGTGATAAAGATTAATCTGTTTAAAGTTACATTGATTTCTATCACTGTATTCATTATGCGTTGCAGGCCTTCCTCTTTCTTTGTGCATGTAGAGCAAGCATTGATGTTGTACCTTACTGGATCTTGAGTTAATCCTGTAGCATTAGATGTTTACCATTATTGGTACTAGGAAAGCTACTGACACTGTTAATGTTATATTTTGTAATAGTGATTATTTATCTTACATAAAGAATATTTACATAGTTTGTGATGATTGAATCTACTGACATAATGATTTGCCCTGTGACATCATGTATGTTGTGTAGCAGTGAAAGGACAGAACACCCACGATATTTATTGTAATTTTATATTACCTGTTGAGATGTAGATTGCCTTGACAGATTGATCTGTAGTATAGCCCGAGGTCCAGTAGCTTGAAAGGTGACAATTTGGCCTAACTTTGCTGAAGCCAATAAGTGTCAAGAATAATATTGGGTATTAATCATTAGCTTTGACCTGGGATAAAATGTTAATGGCTGCTGTGTTGTCACCTTTTAGTGTGTACTTTTTTGCAGTTTGGTTGTTAATTCATGAATCAACAAATCTGAAAGAAAAATACCTGCCGGTGGTGACAGATTTATCTGTAACTTAGCCAGTTTGGAAAAAAAAAAAGAAACCAGTAATATGACATAGTCACCATGTTGTTACGACATTTGTCACTTGTTACTTACGTCACTGGCCAAAGCTAATGACTCGTGTCGAATATTCCTCTTTATCTGGGAATAAATATATCATGATAAGAATAACTGTAATTCTTGTTGCGGCACTATTTTATGCATTCTGAATTTTAACGAGTGGATTATGTCTACCATTTTCATGCCCTTGCAAAATGAGTCAGATGGCAGCAAGAGAGGAAATCCTTACATAGGTTGTTGGTGTAGGTTTTGGATTTCATGTTGGAGCAGATGCATTTGGCATGTAGTGGCAGATGTCAAAGTACAGGTATCTTACTTCTACATCTACAGTATTTACTCGAATCTAAGCCGCACTTTTTTTCCTGTTTTTGTAATCCAAAAAACCGCCTGCGGCTTAGAATAGAGTGCAAAGCAAGCGGAAGTTCTGAAAAATGTTGGTGGGTGCCGCCACAACTAACTTCTGCCATCGAATATATGTAGCGCTACACAGGCATGCTTTGTAGGCACAAAGATAAATATTTGCACCAAATCCTCTGCGTCGGTAAATAAATTTTAAAAAGAGGTGGAAGACGAGCTTTTTTCTCCACCCCGAGTTTCGACCACTGCATTTTCATACATTATCTAACGTAGTAAATACAAATTCCATATTGTTCATCTTCGAATGTAGCAGCATTTTAATGTACTACGAAAATCTGATTGGCAAGACTGTTTGGTATGTTTGTCAATATGGCCAACTCTACTCGTCAATATGGCCAATTCTGCATTCTGAATTTTTTCCTACGTGTGAGAAGAGATGGTTGCTAATAGGAACTTTTATGAGTTGTGAATCACATGCAGTATTCTCTTCACCATAAGAATAATACGAATATAAACATTTTGCCATGTATTGTTTCATGTTTGCTGCTATCTCATTTAAATCCTGTCTGCCTAATAAACTACAAAATGAGAGTGAGACAACAGCAACTGCGGAAGAATATACGTATCATGTCATGTTTATATTCATATTATTCTTATGCCTAATAGTGATAGTCAGAAATGAAGCACAGCAATTGAGTAGATTTTTAAATCTAAGATGACTCTAATTTCTGTGCAGAATGTAATGTACTAAAGAGGCACCTGCAAAGATTTTCAAACGGAGAAAAGTTTTCGCTAAACTCTCGTTCAGAACATCTTCTATCATACGCAGTCTATTATTTTGTTCTTGTTGATCATTATCAAAGAAAGCAGCAGTGTAAGTAACAACAAATAGCAGTCTCTTGCCATTGTTTCACTAATTGAGATGATTCCTCTTTTCTTTTCTAATTGTAAGCGGCGGTAGCGCGCACAAAAGCAAGCCATGCCGCGAGTGGCGACAGGCCGTGAACACGCACTATCAGAATACGACAAACAATGCATGACACAGTACAGTAATGAATTTTCAGCTTAGAGTGACATAAACACCTATAACAAAGAAAACGGCGCTTATCAGATCAAAGAAAAATAAGCAATCAATTCAAACCAGATGAAGCATGTGAAAAAGGAAGGGTACCCATATAAATACAAACGGAGCGCCTGACACATAGCAATGGCTACCTGGTAAAGCTTAACTGCTAAGCTTACGACTCAAACCAAACTACTGTAGCTGTATGTCATTCATTCGACCTAAATTGTGTCTCATCATGGGCCAACTTTGTTTCGATTTGGAGATGCGGCCTAAAACTTTTCTCTCCCCTTGAATTTCGAGTCTCATTTTTCAGGTTTTAGATTTGAGTGCGGCTTAGATTCAAGTAAATACAGTACATCTGTACTCTGCAAACCACCATGAGGTGTGTGGCAGAGGGTATGTCCCAATTGTGCAAGTTGTTAGGGTCGCTTCCTGTTCCATTCACATATGGAGCACAGGAAAAATGATTGTTTGAATGCCTCTGTGCATGCAGTAATTCTTCTAATATTATCCAAGCAATTCCTCTGAGCGATACATAGGAGGTTGTTGTATATCCCTAGAGTGATCATTTAAATCCGCTGCTTGAAACTTCCTTAATAGACTTCCTTGGGATACTTCACGTCTGTCTTCAGGGGTCTGCCATTTCAGTTCCTTCAGTATCTCTGTGACACTCTCCCATGGATTAAACAAACCTGTGACCATTCATGCTGCTATTCTCTGTATATGTTCAATATTCCATGTTAGTCCTATCTGGCACAGGTCCCACACACTTGAGCAGTACTGGGTTGCACGAGTCATTTGTAAGCTATCTCTTTTGTAGACTGATTGCACTTCCCAGTATTCTACCAATAAACTGAAGTTACCACCTGCTTTACACATGACTGTATGTGATCATTCCATTTGATATCCCTACATTGTGTTACACCCAGGTATTTGTATGAGTTGGCCGATTCCAACTGTGACTCATTGATACTGTAGTTATAGGCTACTATTTGCCTTTTTTTTTTGAGTGCACAATTTTACATTTCTGAACATTTAGAGCATGTTGCTGATCTCTGCACCACATTGAAATCTTACCAAGATCTGATTGAATAATGAAAAGGATAGTTGCTACTCACCATATAGTGGAGATCACAGAAAGGCACAATAAAAAGACTGTCACACAATTAGCTTTTGGCAAACAAGACCTTTGTCAAAACACACGCGCGCGCGACCACTGTCTGGCAGCTGGAGCCAGACTGTGAGCAGTGGTCTACTATGGGAGAGGCAACTGGGTGGGGAAAAGGAGGAGGCTGGGATGTTGAGGGGGAGGGATAGCAGGGTAGGTGTGGGGGGTGATAAAGTGCTGCTGGGAGCATGCAGGGACAAGGTGGACAATGAGGCAACTAGGTGCAGTCAGGAGGTTAGACGGAGGGAGGGGGGAGCTTAGCAGAAAAGGAGAGAAGTAAAAACACTGGGCAAGTTGGTGGAATATAGAGCGCTGTCTAGTGTTGTAATGGTGAAAACAGGGAAGGGGCTAGATGGCTAAGGACAATGACTAATGAAGGTTAAGACCAGGAGGGTTATGAGAATGTAGGATATACTGCTGGGGAGAGTTCTCACCTGTGCATTTCAGTAAAGATGGTGTTGGTGGAAAGGATCCAGGTGGCAGAGGCTTTGAAGCAGTCATTGAAATGAAGGATGTCATGTTGGGCACTGTACACAGCAACAGGGTGATCCAGTTGTTTCTTGGTCAGAGTTTGTCGGTGGCCATTCATGCGGGCAGGCAACATGACTGGTTTCACAGGTAGCCCTGCCTTTGATGGGATAGGTGGTGTTTGTGACAGGAGTGAAGTAGGTGGTGGTGGGAGGATGTATGGATCAGATCTTGCAACTAGGTAAATTACAGGGATATGAGCTACGAAGCAGGGGTTTGGTAGCAGGGATTTTATAAGGATGGATGAGAATACTGTGTGTGTTCAGTGGGCGGCAGAATACCTCTGTGGGAGGAGTAGGAAGGGAAGTGGGCAGGACATTTCTCATTTCTGGGCACTACAAGAGGTAATTGTCCTTTTCTCTAACCCACGTCCCCCGCCCACACTCCCCCCACGCACCCCCGCTCAGCCCCTCCCCTCCATATGACCTCCCGACTGCACCTAGTTGCCTCACTCTTCACCTCATCCCTGCTGCATGCTCCCAGCAGCACTTATACTGTCTCCCACCCCTGCCTGCTAACCCCCCCCCCCCCCCCCTCCCTGCTCCAGCTTCCTCCTTGTACATCTACATTTATACTCCACAAGCCACCCAACGGTGTGTGGCAGAGGGCACTTTACATGCCACTGTCATTACCTCCCTTTCCTGTTCCAGTCGCGTAGGGTTCACCGGAAGAATGACTGCAGGAAAGCCTCCGTGCGCGCTCTAATATCTCAAATTTTACATTCGTGATCTCCTCGGGAGGTATAAGTAGAGAGAAGCAATATATTCAATACCTCATCCAGAAACGCACCCTCTCGAAACCTGGACAGCAAGCTACACCGTGATGCACAGCACCTCTCTTGCGGAGTCTGCCACTTGAGTTTGCTAAACATCTCCGTAACGCTGTCATGCTTACCAAATAACCCTGTGATGAAACACGCCACTCTTCTTTGGATCTTCTCTATCTCCTCTGTCAACCCGACCTGGTACAGGTCCCACACTGATGAGCAATACTCAAGTATAGGTTGAACAAGTGTTTTGTAAGCCACCTCCTTTATTGATGGTCTACGTTTTCTAAGGACTCTCCCAATGAATCTCAACCTGGCACCCACCTTACGAACAATTAATTTTATATGATCATTCAACTTCAAATTGTTCCGTACGCATACTCCCAGATATTTTACAGAAGTAACTGCTGCCAGTGTTTGTTCCACTATCATATAATCATACAATAAAGGATCCTTCTTTCTAGGTATTCACAATACATTACATTTGTCTATATTAAGGGTCAGTTGCCACTTACTGCACAAAGCGCCTATCTGCTGCAGATCTTCCTGCATTTTGCTGCAATTTTCTAATGCTGCAACTTCTCTGTATACTACAGCATCATCCGCAAAAAGCCGCATGGAACTTCCGACACTATCTACTAGGTCATTTATATATATTGTGAAAAACAATGGTCCCTTAACACTCCCCTGTGGCACGCCAGAGGTTACTTTAACGTCTGTAGACGTCTCTCCATTGATAACAACATGCTGTGTTCTGTTTGCTAAAAACTCTTCAATCCAGCCACACAGCTGGTCTGATATTCCGTAGGCTCTTACTTTATCAGGCGACAGTGCGGAACTGTATCGAACGCCTTCTGGAAGTTAAGGAAAATGGCATCTACCTGGGAGCCTGTATCTGATATTTTCTGGGTCTCATGAACAAATAAAGCGAGTTGGGTCTCACACGATCGCTGTTTCCGGATTCCATGTTGATTCCTACAGAGTAGATTCTGCGTTTCCAGAAATGACGTGATACACGAGCAAAACGCATGTTCTAAAATTCTACAACAGATCGATGTCAGAGATATAGGCCTATAGTTTTGCACATCTGCTCGACAAACGTTCTTGAAAACTGGAACTACCTGTGCTCTTTTCCAATCATTTGGAACCTTCTGTTCCTCTAGAGACTGGCGGTACACAGCTGTTAGAAGGGGGGCAAGTTCTTTCACGTACTCTGTGTGGAATCGAATTGGTATCCCGTCAGGTCCAGTGGACTTTCCTCTGTTGAGTGATTTCAGTTGCTTTTCTATTCCTTGGACACTTATTTCGATCTCAGCCATTTTTTCGTTCACGTGAGGATTTAGAGAAGGAACTGCAGTGCAGTCTTCCTCTGTGAAACAGCTTTGGAAAAAGGTGTTTAGTATTTCAGCTTTATGCGTGTCATCCTCTGTTTCAATGCCATTATCATCCCGGAGTGTCTGGATAGGCTGTTTCGATCCACTTACTGATTTAAAATAAGACCAGAACTTCCTAGGATTTTCTGTCAAGTTGGTACATAGAATTTTACTTTCAAATTCACTGAACGCTTCACACATAGCCCTCCTTACACTAACTTTGACATCGTTTAGCTTCTGTTTGTCTGAGAGGTTTTGGCTGCATTTAAACGTGCAGTGAAGCTCTCTTTGCTTTCGCAGTAGTTTCCTAACTTTGTTGTTGAACCACGGTGGGTTTTTCCCATCCCTCACAGTTTTACTCGGCACGTACCTGTCTAAAAAGCATTTTACGATTGCCCTGAACTTTTTCCATAAACACTCAACATTGTCAGTGTCGGAACAGAAATTTTTGTTTTGATCTGTTAGGTAGTCTGAAATCTGCTTCCTATTACTCTTGCTAAACAGATAAACCTTCCTCCCCTTTTTTATATTCCTGTTTACTTCCATATTCAGGGATGCTGCAAGGGCTTTATGATAACAGATTCCCTGTTCTGCACTTACAGAGTCGAAAAGTTCAGGTCTGTTTGTTATCAGTAGGTCCAAGATGTTATCTCCACGAGTCGGTTCTCTGTTTAGTTGCTAGGTAAGTTTCGGATAGTGCAATCAGTATAATGTCACTCGATGCTCTGTCCCTACCACCCGTCCTAAACACCTGACTGTCCCAGTCTATATCCTACTCCCACCTAGTTGCCTCTTCCATAATGCCCAGCTGCTCGCAGTCTGGTTCCAGCTACCAGAGACTTATATTGTTACATATCATCCTGTATTTTCCATTGTTTGATTTTGGAAGTTCTAACTGAATATATTTGCATCTTCGCTCAGATGGTACACTATTGTAGATAACTGCATCATCTGCAAAAGCTTGGTTTTTCTATTAATGTTATCTGCAATGTCATTAATATACATCTTGAACAGCTAAGGTCCCAACAGTCTTCCGTGGAGCATATCTGTAGTTACTTCTGCATCTAACGACTACTCTTCGTGCAAGATAACGTGCTGTGTCCTTCCTACCAGAAAGTCCTTGATCCAGTCATGAATTTCACTTAATACCTCATATGATTGCTCTTTTGACAATAAGGTAGGTGCAGTAGTGAGTCAAATGCTTTTCACAGAAATCAAGAAACACTGCATCTGCCTGGTTGTCTTGATCCAAAGCATCCAGTAAGTGCGAGTTGGGTTTCACATGATCGATGTTTTTGAAAGCGACACTAGGTGGCATTGAGGAGGTCATTCTGTCCAAGATACTTCATTATGTTTGAGCTCAGAATACGTTCTAAGACTTTACAACAAATTGACGTCAAGGATGTTGGATGGTAGTTTTGTGGCTCACTTCTACTACACTTCTTGTAGATGGGTCTCACCTGTGCCTTTTTCCGAGAATTGGGCACGGTTTTTTATTCAAGGGATTTTTTGATAGGTTACAGTTAGAAGACAGGCTAAGCCAGGCGCAAATTCGGTATAGAATCTGACAGGGATTCCATTGTGGGTGGAGCTTTGTTCAGTTTTAACGATTTCGGCTGTTTCTCAACACCACTGACACTAGCACTTATTTCATTCATCTTTTCAGTGGTACAAGGATTAAATTGGGGCAATTCTCCTGGGTTTTCCTTCGTAAAGAAACATTAGAAAATGGATTTAAGCATTTCAGCTTTTGCTTTGCTACCCTCAATTTCAGTTCCAGTCTAGTTCACTAGGGACTGGACGCTAACTTTGGTGCCACTAACAGCCTTTACATACCATGAGAATTTCCTTGGATTCTATGAAACGTCATTTGACGGTATTCTGATACTGTAGTCATTGAAGGCACCATGCGTTGCTCTCTGGACAGCCAAACATGTTTCATTCAACATCTCTCTATCTATAGCCGTACACTTTGTTCTACACATATCATGCAGTGATCTCTGTTTCTTTAGAAGTTTCTTTACAGTGAGTGTATAACACAGAGGTTCCCTCCCATTTTGAACTGTTCTACTATCTATGTATCTCTCCAGAGCATGGTAAATTATTCTTTTAAACTTGAGCCAAAGTTCCTCTACGTGCTCTTCATCTGTGCTGAAAGTTTAAAGTTCCGCATTGAGATAGAACATTACTGATTTTTTTGTCTAGTTTGCTGAACATGCATATCTTTCTGCTTGTTTTAGTTGTCCTTTGTACTTTGGTAAGCATTGTTGCTACAACGTTGTTATGGTCACTGATATTAGTTTTGATGTGGACATCCTTAAAGAGGTCTGATCTATTTGTTGCCATTAGATCCAATATACTATCATCACGAATGGGGTTCCTAACTATCTGTTCTAGATTGTTTTCAGGGAAGGAATTTTGTAATGTTTCACAGGATGTCTTACTATACCCACTACTAACGAAATTTTAAATTTCCCAATTAATTGTTGGATGATTAAATTCTCCACTGATTATTAAAGTATGATAGGGAAACTTTCTCTGTATTTTTCAGTTACATCACAAGATGAGTCTGGTGGGTGATAGAAGGATCCTATTACCATTTTATGCTCACCCCTGATACTGAGTCTTGCCCGCATAATCTCACATGCAGCTTCAATTTTTTCTCAGTGGATTTGAGTTTTTTCTCTACCGTGACAAATACACCACCTCCATTTCCCATTTGCCTATCCTTTCGACATACACTTAAATTTTGCCCGAAAATCACATTGCTGTCAGTTTCAGGTTTCAACCAAATTCATGTACCTAGTATAGTGTGAGCTTCACTGCATTTCATGGGCACTTCAAACTCTGGTACTTCGTTGCAAATGCTTCGGCAGTTTACCATTAGGATTTTAATACTCTCACCTGTGAAAGTCATTTCTTTTGATCTTGCACTGATACTTCTGGGTTTCCTACAGCTATCGTTATCTGGATTGGATGGAGAGTCACCCAATATATAAAATAAAAAATAAATAAATAAAAACTTTTGTGTGCACACTACCAGTCAGCTACCTGAGCAGCAGCCTCTGATGTGTAGTGCACACCTGACCTATTTAGGGGGGCGCCACAGTTCTCAACCCCATGACGCAAGTCCAGAAAGTTGCAACCTAGCTTGTTACAGAACTTTCGAAGTATCTGGTTCAGTCTTTCTACTCGACTCAGAACCAAAGGGCCATGACCAGTTCTGGGGGGGCAGTGCTGCAAATTGTGACCTTCGTTGAAACTCCGTCTGATGACAGGCATAATTTGTTTCAACATGTACCACTGTCTGCAGTTGGTAGCATCTTGTTCCCTCACTGGCCGCCGAAGTAGCCTCTTTCACATGTTGAATGAGGCCTCCAGGCACACACACCTGGTGTCGTCTCCCATCCCTTCCTGCCATTTCCCTAAGGGGTACCATCATTTGCTGTACGTTCAAACTGCTGACAATTAACAGACACCTACCTTTTTGCATTTGCGTCTTCCTGAATACGTAAAAAGCAGTTTCCTCAAAAGAGGTGAGGTGAATTCCACTGGCTCAGTTGCAGTGACAGACAGCACCTCAGATGTGTTGGTTAGGGGAATCAGTACATCATGCTGAGTCATTTCTGGTCCCCATACACCCTGTACAGGATGACTAGATCTAACACTGAGACACCACTTACAGTCAAGGGGCAGATAATGACAGATCCTGTGCTTTCTGCAGAGGAGGCAGGCTCTACAGGAGAGGTACAGGTATCACAGGTACATGACTCTCGGGAGCCCTTCCAGCATACCGATTTGCGGCAGCTGTCAATCATTCGACAATAATCAGGGTGATTTCCAGCTGCTTATGAATACCAACCAATTCATCCTGTGTTTGAGAACAGCATCCTCAGTGGGGCTGCATTTTGGATGGTGCAATGTATTATAAGGCAGTGAACAAAGAACTTTAAATTAAACTTGCTGATTATCTTTTAATCTCTTGAGCTAAAAAGTTGCTAATTTCCTATAAGAATTGAAGCAGGTACACAAATAGAGACATCTATTTAGACAACCCAAAAATCTGTGTAAAAATTGCTAATTTCCTAATATGTTTTGATGTTAATTGTAGTTGTTAGCAAACTCAAAAATATAGTTAATTTATGATAAATGCAGATAATATGTACAGCTACTCCTCTTTGAGGGAAAACTAGATGTAACAGAAAATGTTAGAAAATCTGCTGCAGTAACTAAATCACAAACCCCGATTTGTTACAAATTGCTCATAGATTATGCAAAGGGCAATGGTAGCTTCTGAAAATTCTCAAAAACATTCTTTATTTGCATTGATATACAATGAAATTCAGTGGGGAGAGGGGGGGGGGGGGGAGAGGGGAGTGTATACTTCGGCTGAACTGTGAACCACAGAAACTGATTTGCTATAATTAAATTATGTATCCAAAACACATGTACCACTAACTTACAAAAATATAGTTTTGTAAGCACCCGAAAATTCTGAAACTAATCTATTTTTCATGTAATTGTACAATGAAATTAGAGAAAGATTGTTTTGGACAAGGATAGGCCTACTATACTTAAAAATTTTAAAAGTACACAATTTAGTTTAAGCCTACAATTGATGATAACAGTACTAGTTTACTGCAGCTTTCTCAACTGTTCTGTATTTCACAATATATCACAAAACAGATTGGTATTGATACAATCAGTGAAAGATTACACAGAAGCAGTGACACAAATGGTAAAATTTGCAACTATAGAACTTTAAATTGACAAACGATCGTGTACAAGCGGTCTCACATAAGGGAAAATTGCCAAGTCAGCTTTTATGTATAAATAAATGTGTGTTTTGCATGGATTTTTCACATAGCTGATTCTGTGCTCATGTGTACACTGGAGTGCCGAAGAAGAACACTGCAGCGTAAGCTTATCTCAGTCAAAATTGCTAAAAGTGCCGCACCAACAAAGCACAACTTCTGCCTGTTGAAGCTAACAATGCATATAATGTTTGTTTTGTCATAGACTGCAGTTTCCTCCTCCAAAACAAAATACTTCCATATCCATACTACTTTCCATCATGGGTTTTAGCATGATGGTAAATGTTGCTTGTGTCAGTACACATTTTTATAGTGTCATGTTCTCCTGTATTTTGGCATAATATGTACTACTTTATAGAACACTTAAAAGCTCTTTGGGTTCAGTGAACTTGCTTAGGGTGAAATCAGCGGTGGCAATCTCAGCTTCAGAATGCATCAAAGATCTTTCTCAGTCAAAATTGACAAAAATCTTAAATCCTTTTGCAGCTTACACAGTTCCATTGAGCAACAATACAAAATCAAATGTAATATGTGGCTTAGCCAGTCTGTAACTGAGACAGTCCCAACAGTGCAGCATACAATTGCCTCTGAAAATTATACATTTCTAGTTGGTACGGGACATTCAAGGCGAGTCTGAAGGAAGTGTAGAACATGCTTCATTCTCCACACTTCTCAGTAAACAAACAGAATAACTTTAAATGTGCATGAATTTTTGAATACCTGTTAGGGTTATACTAGAGGCTACAGAGGTGGTTAAAGCTACCATATGTGGAACTAGAAGATAAGTATATGAGGAAAGTGGGTGGCTAATTGACTCTGAAAATGTTGTGTAGCATGTACAACACAATCCTTGTTTCTTGTTAACAGAATCTTCTGTCGGTTCTTGATAGAACATTATAATAAATGAAAAGCACCAGTCTGCTTTTGTTCTACAATATTACTTTTATTGTTAACCGGTTTTCAGCTTACAAGACCATTTTCAGACATTTACTGAGTATTATCACCAAAGAAGTTACAGTGTTTGGAAACAATAAAAGTAATATTGTAGAACAAAAGCAAACTGGTCCTTGTTTCTTGGATTGTAATAAGTGCCAGTGAGGTCTGGATCTTTTTACTATGATTTGAAGATAAAATGGGAGTTTGGAGTGGTACATGTTTGCCTCACCTCACCACCAAAGGGCAGGCATGAGGAAAAGACATACTCATTGTGTTCTTCAGTAGTGACACTGTGGCCCATCATAACTTTGTACAGGGGGGGGGGGGGGGGGGGCAGGCATTGATTAGTGTGTTTCTATTTGAAATTGCTTAAAAGATTGAAAATCAAGATCAATTGCATCCAATAATACATTGCCCTGACTGGTTGCCCCACTAAAACACACCTGTTTGCTATGTCCAGTAGCACCTCTCCAAGAGCAACACATTGCATCCCCACTCATTTTTGATCTCTCTGCTCTTAAGTTCATTTTGTTTTTGCTGAAAGGATTCCACTTTGTAACAGTGAGTAATGTGAAAAAGGCTTCACCAAGAGCCCTTCCTGTTGTTATGTTTTCTTGTCTGTCATTGACTCTCATCCCTGTATTGCTCCTCCTCCCTCTGCTTCAACAGCTTTATGCATTAATCGTAAGATTTTTTGTTTTTCCTTTTTCAGAGAATGGTATTCATACCATTTCCCAGAGCTGGTGAAGATAGTACCTGAAAATTATATGTATGCAAGAGTGGCAAGACTTATTGGAAACAGGAAGGAGTTTACTGAAGATAAACTTGAAGCATTGGAGGAACTTGTTATGGACAGTGCAAAAGCCCAAGCTATCCTCAGTGCTTCGCGTTCTTCGATGGGTTAGTAGTCAAACTTGAAATAAAGTGTAGTAGCAATAAATAGCCATTTAGTAGAAAATAATTCGTACCTGCAACAAATTTTAACTGTGAAACTAAAATTGTAACCAAAAACCTCTGGAGATCCCATTAAATCTACCATATGCTGTTGTAGGCTAGCATATGGATTTATGGATATGTAAATATGGATCAGCATTCTAGGTATGTTTCATATCAAATGAATAGATGAAGACAAATGAGTGACTTTATATCAGAAGAAATTTGGCATATAATGGGAGTTGTTTGTTCTACTGTTTGTGATTTTGTTTGTTTTTGAACAGCCAGTGATTGTTTGTTTCAGCCTAGTTAGTTTTTGTCTCTCTCTCTCTCTCTCTCTCTCTCTCTCTCTCTCTCTCTGTGCGTGTGTGTGTGTGTGTGTGTGTGTGTGTGTGTGTGTGTGTGTGTTTCTTCTTAGTTTAATTCTTAAGTAGTCCGTCTGTTCTCTCTCTCTCTCTCTCTCTCTCTCTCTCTCTCTCTCTCTCTCTCTCGGAGCTTACAATTTGCATCATCGTACTCATAGTTGATAGTTGATTGTGATACTTTGATTTGGAGCTGAGTGGAAGGTCTTGTCCATATGCTCTGTCAATTCCATAACAGTCTTGGTGACAGATTTCTCTGTTTGTATTATGCGATGGAGCATTGTAGTACGTCTTGATGTGTAGAGGGTGCACTACATGAAGGAAGCAGCTAGTTGGCTAGCAGAGTTTATGTGAAGTGCCCCTGAGGGTTTTTTAGGCTAGGTGGTAGTTATAGAGGTCTGCTGATGAATGCTCAGCAGTCAATACATGGAGAGCGTAATCAATCCATGTAAAAGACACTTGACTTGTCAAAATTTTTACAGTAAATTGCCAAAATATTTGTAACAAAATACCTGAATTTACTGTCCTCCAAGAAAGTTGTCATGTTCAAATTATTCTCAGAACTGAGAGCTGGCTCAAACTTGAAGTGTAAAGCTCTAAAATCTTTAGCATGACTTGGAACATAGATTGAAAAGACAGATGAGACACCATGAGAAGGGCAGTGTTCATTGCAGTCAACAAAAATATTATGTCTATTGACGTCGAAATTGTGTCTGACAGAGACATTATCTGGACACATATAACAGGTCTAGGCGAACTTGGGTTAATTATTTAACTTTTTACCAGCCATCTGATTCCACCATGACTGTTGTAGTATCATTTAGAGAAAGTCTACAGTCAGTAGTGCAAAAGTAATCAGTTCGTGCAGTATTAGCTTTGGGCAACTTATAACCTACTAGTATAGACAGGGATGTCTATGGGTTTATTGCGGATAATGTGGACAGGCAGTCTTGTGAAGTACTTTTTAACACATTTACCAGAAACTGTCTTGAGCAGACAGTCCACACAAATAGAAATATTTTAGACCTCGTAACCTCAACAGGCCTGACATTATCGATGGTGTCAGTATAGACACAAGTGGCCATGATGTCATCGTAGTGACTATGGTTAAGAGAAGTTAATAAATCCATTAAGAAGATGAGGAGAGTATTTACACCGGAAAGAACATGTAAACTACACTCCTGGAAATGGAAAAAAGAACACATTGACACCGGTGTGTCAGACCCACCATACTTGCTCCGGACACTGCGAGAGGGCTGTACAAGCAATGATCACACGCACGGCACAGCGGACACACCAGGAACCGCGGTGTTGGCCGTCGAATGGCGCTAGCTGCGCAGCATTTGTGCACCGCCGCCGTCAGTGTCGGCCAGTTTGCCGTGGCATACGGAGCTCCATCGCAGTCTTTAACACTGGTAGCATGCCGCGACAGCGTGGACGTGAACCGTATGTGCAGTTGACGGACTTTGAGCGAGGGCATATAGTGGGCATGCGGGAGGCCGGGTGGACGTACCGCCGAATTGCTCAACACGTGGGGCGTGAGGTCTCCACAGTACATCGAGGTTGTCGCCAGTGGTCGGCGGAAGGTGCACGTGCCCGTCGACTTGGGACCGGACTGCAGCGACGCACGGATGCACGCCAAGACCGTAGGATCCTACGCAGTGCCGTAGGGGACCGCACCGCCACTTCCCAGCAAATTAGGGACACTGTTGCTCCTGGGGTATCGGCGAGGACCATTCGCAACCGTCTCCATGAAGCTGGGCTACGGTCCCGTACACCGTTAGGCCGTCTTCCGCTCACGCCCCAACATCGTGCAGCCCGCCTCCAGTGGTGTCGCGACAGGCGTGAATGGAGGGACGAATGGAGACGTGTCGTCTTCAGCGATGAGAGTCGCTTCTGCCTTGGTGCCAATGATGGTCGTATGCGTGTTTGGCGCTGTGCAGGTGAGCGCCACAATCAGGACTGCATACGACCGAGGCACACAGGGCCAACACCCGGCATCATGGTGTGGGGAGCGATCTCCTACACTGGCCGTACACCACTGGTGATCGTCGAGGGGACACTGAATAGTGCACGGTACATCCAAACTGTCATCGAACCCATCGTTCTACCATTCCTAGACCGGCAAGGGAACTTGCTGTTCCAACAGGACAATGCACGTCCGCATGTATCCCGTGCCACCCAACGTGCTCTAGAAGGTGTAAGTCAACTACCCTGGCCAGCAGGATCTCCGGATCTGTCCCCCATTGAGCATGTTTGAGACTGGATGAAGCGTCATTTCATGCGGTCTGCACGTCCAGCACGAATGCTGGTCCAACTGAGGCGCCAGGTGGAAATGGCATGGCAAGCCGTTCCACAGGACTACATCCAGCATCTCTACGATCGTCTCCATGGGAGAATAGCAGCCTGCATTGCTGCGAAAGGTGGATATACACTGTACTAGTGCCGACATTGTGCATGCTCTCTTGCCTGTGTCTATGTGCCTGTGGTTCTGTCAGTGTGATCATGTGATGTATCTGACCCCAGGAATGTGTCAATAAAGTTTCCCCTTCCTGGGACAATGAATTCACGGTGTTCTTATTTCAATTTCCAGGAGTGTATTATTAGCAGATGATGGTCATTTTTTAGTTCTAATATGGTGGATGTGGAGGAATTATGGGTAAAGTTTAAATGGATTGTAAATTGTGCTCTGGAGAAACTTGTTACGAGTGAGTGGGTTAGGGACACAGTTTAATAACAAACTTGGGAACTTTCTGAAGACACAAGACTGTCGCACTAACAGTTGAAAAAAAAAATTATGACAGGCAAAAGTTTGTGGAAATTGGTACATTTATAAAAAAAGAATCAATGCATAAATCATATAGCTACCATTGTCATACTTTAGCAAAAAGTCTTACCAAGAACCTGATAAAATTTTGGTCGTATGTAAAATGACTAACAAGGAGACGGCACGACCATGGGGTCAGGGATTTGTCCGAAATTTTGTGTGGTTAAAGAGGACCCCTAACACCTCACATGGTTAAAATATTAGGACCCACTACCCGGAAAATCCCGGGAAAAATCGATCCAAAGTTTCTTAGGTGCCTTATGAGTATAAAATGTTAGTCCATTGCCGAGCCGCCGTCTGGCCTAGATGGTTAGGGCTCGGACACTTATGCCAGGGATCTCGGGCTCGATTCCTCCTGCGGCACATTTTTTTTTTTATTCCACCAATTATTCAAAAAGTTTCTCAAACCTACATTATCTTTAACAAATTAGTTACATTATTGAATAAAATTTATTTTCTTTTTGTTCAACAACACAATTCATGGCAGTGGGTTTTCCATTTTTCATTGTAAAGTATATGAGGAGAAACATTGGGTTTTTAATCAGAATAACAAAGTTGATTGGGAAACATTCAGTTATTATAAACAAGAACCGCAGTGGTAATTATCGTAAAAACAAAGCAATAATTTTTGCGACATCTTGCACAACATATAAAAGCGGATTTTTTACAGTCACAGGGAGTTTGCAATAAATCTGTACAAAAACATGCCCCATTAACATTTACGAAAATGTTTAGAGTTTCTGATAATTTTGAGGCAAACCAAGCATATTGAATCATGTCTCGGAATATTGGTGGTGGTAATTGATGGTGAGTTATAGAATGAATTTTTATACAATCGTCCCGGGAATGTCTTTCACGATTCTCCTGTAACAATGCGCTGCAATTTTGCAAGCGCTTCATGAAATTTTTAACTTGCCTGTAAAAGTAAACATCACAAGATTGCACCAAAGAAGTGCATATTGGAGGTATGACTTTTACAGACCAAGTTTGCATATATTCGTCATCTTGAAAAATTGCGTCATATATCTCCGGATTCATTTGACCTCCCCAAGAGTCAATGAGAAGTAAATATTTATTCTCCCCATCGTAAGATTTTAAACATTTCTGACCAAAATCCATGTATAAAACTGTTGTTAATTTTCCGGACTTAGATGATGTTACGATGACGTTCGTATAAGTATTGGCATAGCCATCTATTAATTTGTGAATACGAGGTCTTAAATGACTGTTCGCTTCTTTTAAGCATATGAAGACATGTGGGAGCAGTTTTCCGGATAATGTTATCGAATATTGTGCGTTGTACGAATGCGTCACTTTATTCAAATCCGACTTTTTCACAAAAACTGTTTTACTCCCTTTTTCAGTGAGAGTCCTGTTGAAAACAGATTGATATTGGCATCCTGAAACAATGTTGTTGTTGTTGTTGTTGTTGTCTTCAGTCCTGAGACTGGTTTGATGCAGCTCTCCATGCTACTCCATCCTGTGCAAGCTTCATCTCCCAGTACTTACTGCAACTTACATCCTTCTGAATCTGCTTAGTGTATTCATCTCTTGGTCTCCCTCTACGATTTTTACCCGCCACGCTGCCCTCCAGTGCTAAATTTGTGATCCCTTGATGCTCAGAACATGTCCTACCAAACGATCCCTTCTACTAGTCAAGTTGTGCCACAAATTTCTCTTCTCCCCAATTCTATTCAATACTTCCTCATTAGTTATGTGATCTACCCATCTGATTTTCAGCATTCTTCTGTAGCACCACATTTCGAAAGCCTCTATTCTCTTCTTGTCCAAACTGTTTATCGTCCACGTTTCACTTCCATACATGGCTACACTCCATACAAATACTTTCAAAAACCACTTCCTGACACTTTAATCTATACTTGATGTTAACAAATTTCTCTTCTTCAGAAATGCTTTCCTTGCCATTGCCAGTCTACATTTTATATCCTCTACTTCGGCCATCATCAGTTATTTTGCTCCCCAAATAGCAAAACCCCTTTACTACTTTAAGTGTCTCATTTCCTGATCTAATTCCCTCAGCATCACCCGACTTAATTAGACTACATTCCATTACCCTCGTTTCGCTTTTGTTGATGTTCATCTTATACCCTCCTTTTAAGACACTGTCCATTCCGTTCAACTGCTCTTCCAAGTCCTTTGCTGTCTCTGACAGAATTACAATGTCATCGGTGAACCTCAAAGTTTTTATTTCTTCTCCATGGACTTTAATACCTACTCCGAATTTTTCTTTTGTTTCCTTTACTGCTTGCTCAATATACAGATTGAACAGAGAGGCTACAACCCTGCCTTACTCCCTTCCCAACCACTGCTTCCCTTTCATGTCCCTCGACTCTTATAACTGCCATCTGGTTTCTGTACAAATTGTAAATAGCCTTTCGCTCCCTGTATTTTACCCCTGCCACCTTTAGAATTTGAAAGAGAGTATTCCAGTCAACATTGTCAAAAGCTTTCTCTAAGTCTACAAATGCTAGAAATGTAGGTTTGCCTTTCCTTAATCTATTTTCTAAGATAAGTCGTAGGGTCAGTATTGCCTCACGTGTTCCAACATTTCTGCGGAATCCAAACTGATCTTCGCCAAGGTCGGCTTCTACCAGTTTTTCTATTCGTCTGTAAAGAATTCGCGTTAGTATTTTGCAGCGGTGACTTATTAAACTGATAGTTCGGTAATTTTCACATCTGTCAGCACCTGCTTTCTTTGGGATTGGAATTATTATATTCTTCTTAAGTCTGAGGGTATTTCACCTGTCTCGTAGATCTTGCTCACCAGATGGTAGAGTTTTGTCAGGACTGGCTCTCCCAAGGCCGTCAGTAGTTCCAATGGAATGTTGTCTACTCCCGGGGCCTTGTTTCGACTCAGGTCTTTCAGTGCTCTGTCAAACTCTACACGCAGTATTGTATCTCCCACTTCATCTTCATCTACATCCTCTTCCATTTCCATAATATTGTCATCAAGTACATCGGCCTTGTATAGACCCTCTATAAACTCCTTTCACCTTTCTGCTTTTTGCGAGGTGGTGCAGTGGTTGGCACACTGGACTCGCATTCGAGAGGACGACGGTTCAATCCCGTCTCCAGCCATCCTGATTTAGGTTTTCCGTGATTTCCCTAAATTGTTTCACCCAATGCCGGGATGGTTCCTTTGAAAGGGCACGGCCGATTTCCTTCCCAATCCTTCCCTAACCCGAGCTTGCGCTCCGTCTCTAATGACCTCGTTGTCGACGGGACGTTAAACACTAACCACCACCACCACCACCTTTCTGCTTTCCCTTCTTTGCTTAGAACTGAGTTACCATCTGAGCTCTTGATATTCATACAAGTGTCTCTCTTTTCTCCAAAGGTCTCTTTAATTTTCCTGTAGGCAGTATCTATCTTACCCCTAGTGAGATAAGCCTCTACATCCTTACATTTGTCCTCTAGCCATCCCTGCTTAGCCATTTTGCACTTCCTGTCAATCTTATTTTTGGGGGCGTTTGTATTCCTTTTTGCCTGCTTCATTTGCTGCATTTTTATATTTTCTCCTTTCATCAATTAAATTTAATATTTCTTCTGCTACCCAAGGATTTCTACTAGCCCTCGTCTTTTTACCTACTTGATCGTCTGCTGCCTTCACTACTTCATCCCTCAGAGCTACCCATTCTTCTTCTACTGTATTTCTTTCCCCCATTCCTGTCAATTGTTCCCTTATGATATCCCTGAAACTCTGTACAACCTCTGGTTTAGTCAGTTTATCCAGGTCCCATCTCCTTAAATTCCCACCTTTTTGCAGTTTCTTCAGTTTTAATCTACAGTTCATAACCAATAGATTGTGGTCAGAGTCCACATCTGCCCCTGGAAATGTCTTACAATTTACAACCTGATTCCTAAATCTCTGTCTTACCATTATATAATCTATCTGATACCTTCTAGTATCTCCAGGATTCTTCCATGTATACAACCTTCTTTTATGATTCTTGAACCAAGTGTTAGGTATGATTAAGTTATGATCTGTGCAAAATTCTACCAGACAGCTTCCTCTTTCATTTCTCTCCCCCAATCCATATTCACCCAATATGTTTTCTTCTCTCCCTTTTCCTACTCTCGAATTCCAGTCACCCATGACTATTAAATTTTCGTTTCCCTTCAGGACCTGAATAATTTATTTTATCTCGTCATACATTTCTTCAATTTCTTCATCATCTGCAGAGCTAGTTGGCATATAAATGTGTACTACTGTAGTAGGCATGGGCTTCGTGTCTATCTTGGCCACAGTAATGCGTTCACTATGCTGTTGGTAGTAGCTTACCCGCACTCCTATTTTTTTATTCATTATTAAACCTACTCCTGCATTACCCCTATTTTATTTTGTATTTATAACCCTGTATTCACTGACCAAAAGTCTTGTTCCTCCTGCCACCAAACTTCACTAATTCCCACTATATCTAACTTCAACCTATCCATTTCCCTTTTTAAATTTTCTAATCTGCCTGCCCGATTAAGGGATCTGACATTCCACGCTCCGATCCGTAAAACGCCAGTTTTCTTTCTCCTGATAACGACGTCGTCCTGAGTAGTCCCCGCCCGGAGATCCGAATGGGGATATTTTACCCAAGAGGACACCATCATCATTTAACCATACAGTAAAGCTGCATGCCCTCAGGAAAAATTACGGCTGTAGTTTCCCCTTGCTTTCAGCCGTTCGCAGTACCAGCACAGCAAGGCCGTTTTGGTTAGTGTTATAAGGCCAGATCAGTCAGTCATCCAGACTGTTGCCCCTGCAACTACTGAAAAGGCTGCTGCCCCTCTTCAGGAACCACACATTTGTCTGGCCTCTCAACAGATACCCCTCCATTGTGGTTGCATCTACGGTACGGCCATCTGTATGGCTGAGGCACGCAAGCCTCCCCACCAACGGCAAGGTCCAAGGTTCATGGGAAACAATAGTATTTTTAATATTAAACACTATTCAAATGGGTATGTAAATATCTTTTTCTATAATTAAATTTGAATTGATATATTTTACACCGGTAAAACCATTTTGTACGCCAAAAACGTGTATTTACCTGTTTGGTCAGTATTTATCACATAATCCTCATGGTATTAAGGGATTAAATGGCACGTCTGCCGACGTAAGGTCTCCGCAGACACCTGGAAGTCCTCCATTGATACCGCTTCTTTTTTCGAAACCAGTTTCGTGATATTGCGTTGTGAAATTCTGTGCTTCTCTTTAAATGCCGTGACCGATCGTTTAGACACCTTGAATTTGAAATCGATGAATTGTGCAGCTGCAGCCAATGCCCATTGGTATAAATTTCTTGTCGTGACTTGCTGATATTGCTGTCTTGCGTCCACAAAATGGTTGTAGGTCCACGAATCTATCGTCTCAAATTTATCCATTCACGTACCACCACTTTTAATATCTTTCTCCCATTGTGAAAGATATTTTTTTCAATTATCGGCATCCTTTTTTTTCAAAGTCGCCAAGGATCATGTGGGGTGCACTTTAGCAATATTCATGACTTTCACTTTGTAGGCAATGGGAATCGTGTCACTTTTAAGTCTTTTCAATGATGGTTTGTATTCGTCTGGAGACTAATCACTTTGTAGCACTTCAAACTGTTAGTCGTTCTCCTCACATTCTTCGCAATCCTCATGAGCGTGAATTAATTCCTCTTCAGTTACAAATGTTTTTTCACCCAAAAGTTCCAGTGTATTATTATAAAGTTCTCTGGACAATAACATAGCATCGCGAGAGATTTCTTCCGAAGATGTCCATGCAATTAAATTATTTTCCGTCAAAAGCTTTTTGTAATACACCACTGCATCCTTCAATCGTAATTTTGATAGATCACTACGAATGGGTTCTTCAGGAATTTCTTTTCCTACTCCAGACGAGCCAGCAACTTCTTCAGTTGACGTGTTTAATCTCGGATCGGAATAACACGTTGAAATTTGAAACAGGCACGTCTGTTCATGATGAAATTGAAAAACAAACTGCCGTTTACTTCTCATGGCTCGCGCACAGTCCTATGTGCAGATGACCGTTATAATCCCAAGGGGACCCTTACAAAGCCCCTTTAAACCTTGAAACTCCATAAAACAAAATTGAACAATGAGCACAAATATTTTGCAGTAAATGAAAAACTTTACGTTCTTGAGCTAAAATAATGTTTTAAAACTAATGTAGGTTTGAGAAACCTTTAGAATAATTGGTGGAATAACAAGAAAATGGAACAGAAGAAAGAAAAAAAAAAGTGCCGGAGAAGGAATCGAACCCGAGACCTCTGGCGAAAGAGTCCGAGCCCTAACCATCCAGGCCAGACGGCGGCTCGGCAATGGACTAACCTTTTATACTCGTAAGGCACCTAAGAAACTTTGAATCAATTTTTCTTGGGATTTTCCGGGTAGTGCGTCCTAATATTTTAACCACATGAGGTGTTAGGAGTCCTCTTTCACCACAAAAAATTTCGGACAAATCCCTGACCCTACAGTCGTGCCGTCTCCTTGTAAGTGGGATGAATGCTTCTATCCATTCACTTGTCGACCAGTTCGGTGTGGCAGTAGAAGATAGCAAAAGGAAAGTCAAAGTTTGAAATCTCAATATAAGAAAGCATTCACTCAGGAGGATTGCACAAACATACTGCCGTTTGACTGTTGTGCAGACTCCGAATGCAGGCCATGATGGTATGCGTCCCTAGTGTAGAGAAGCACTGAAAGAGTTTAAAACGATTAAGTCACCAGGTCCAGATGGAATCCCAATCCATTTTTACAAAGAGTACACATTGGCCCCTTATAGTGCATTTAAAATTAGTTGCAACTTTTGACAGTGCCGCAGAGGGGAGGGCAGTTGCCAGTGTGTGCTGAGTGCGTCAGCGGGCGGCAAGAAAGCCATGCCTGCCTTATGTCGTGAACATTAGCAGCCAATAGGCGAACATTCTTTGGTGGTAAAGAAGTGACAATAATTAGCAGAGCAGTTAAATCAATAAATTTTTATACATACTGAGTTATGGAGTAAGTGGAGCGATCTCTTCCTCGGAACTGGCACTGGCGGTGACTGAAATTTCCATCTCTTCAATTTGTTGTTCTAGCAGTCCTTTGCAATCCAGTTCTCCTCAACTACCTTCTTTGTATGGCTGACAACTTGAAACCAGTCCTGTGGGGTAACACTTGCAGTGACTTCTTTTGAGCATAAACTCTATTTTTCCCCCACACTGCCTTTCACCTGCACCCATACGTTCTCAATAGGGTTTAAATGAGCGTGATAGAGGAAGTCTGATTACACGTGCCCTTTATTGGTAACCAGTTCGTTAACCTGATAACATGGAGTTTTTAGCTTGTAAAGTGCTACAAGTTCCATTAATTCCGACTTATCCATGCCAGGTTCAACTTTATTCGATGTAACATTTCTTTTACCCAGAGGAAAATATCTGCTTTCCTCCACTGTTTTCCTCCTTATCTATCACAATAGAGTCGTATCGTGCATTGTCAATTACTATTGTCATATTTGGAGAAATATTCTGCAGCAGAACATCAGAAAACCACTCCATGGAAACTTTGGCATTCATTTCCTTATGATAGTCGCCTTGCTCCTTGGAATGGAACAGCAATAAGTAGTTTGAAATGACTTCACAACACCTGACCACTGCAGAATACTTCAGTGACAAAAAAATTACACTTCACAAAGAGAGTTAATGAATACGAAGCATCTGAAGTGTGACAATGTGCTTTACCAACCAAACCACTTGCAGCATGTAGGGAAAGCCAGATCACCATCGTTGTTACCTGGACAACGGTGTCACATCCCCTCCAGTGAGCCAACGTTATGTCACAATGCAGTATAGGTATTGGTTCGCTGCAGAATTCTTCAACATGTTTTCGGTTCAAATATGGTAAATTTTCTTGCAATGGAAAAGTGCTTCTGTCCGCAAATTTTAAAAAGCATTACTTGTGTGAAACTCAGTTTGCACTTTTCTCACATGATATCCTGTGAACCATGGGTGAATGGCAACTGGCAGATTCCATATTCCTAGATTTCTGGAAAATCTGTGTGAGCCGCACTGCAGGTGGTTAACAGAGGCCTGAGGACATGGAATAGGTTCCCAGATAAGTGATCGGCCAAAAGACTTCTTAAGTAATAGAACTCAGTATGTTGTGCTCGATACCAGATCTTATTCAAAGACAAGAGGTATCATCAGGAGTGCCACAGGGAAGTGTGATACAGTAGAACCGCTGTTATCTATATACGTAAATGATCTGACTGGCTGGGTGATCAGCAATCTGTGGCTGTTTACTGATGATACTGTGCAATATGGGGAGGTGTTCTCGTTCAGTGACTGTAGGAGGATACAGTGTGTTGTAATGAGTGGCAGCTTGCTCTAAATCCAGAAAAATGTAAGTTAATTAAGTTAATGCTGGTGATAAGGAAAAGCAACTCTATAATGTTCAAATATAGGATTGGTGCTTGGCAGAGTCACTTTGATTAAATATCTAGGTATAATGCAGCACAGTGATACAAAATGAAACTGGCACATACGGATGGTAGTAGGCAAAGCAAATGGTTGAATTCAGTTTTTGAAAGAATTTTAGGAAAGTATATCTCATCTCTAAAGGAGACTGCATAAAAAACACTAGTGTGACACATTCTTGAGTGCTGTTATAATGTTTGCAAAGCTCACCAGGTCAGGTTAAAGGAAGGCATTGAAGCATTTCAGAGGTGAGTTCCTAGATTTGTTACCGGTAGTTCGATGAATGTGTGAATGTTATGGAGATGCTTCGTGAACTCCAGTGGGAATCCATAGAGGGAAGACGATGTTCTTTTCATGTGCCACTATTGAGAAAATTTAGAGAACCTGCACCGGCCGGAGTGGCTGAGTGGTTCTAGGCGCTTCAGTGTGGAACCGCGTGACCGCTATGGTTGCAGGTTCGAATCCTGCCTCGGGCCTGGATGTGTGTGATGTCATTAGGTTAGTTAGGTTTAAGTAGTTCTAAGTTCTACGGGTCTGATGACCTTCGCTGTTTAGTCCCATAGTGCTCAGAGCCATTTGAACCATTTTTGAGAGAACCTGCATTTGAAGCTGACTGCAGAATGATTCTACTGCTAGCAACATACTGTATTTACCTGAGTGTAAGATGGCCCCCTTACTTTAAGAGGCTCCTTGAGAAAAAATTATTTTTAACATATTCTTTCTAATTGAAATTACAAACTTTTACTGAAGTAGGGTATCCACCTAAAATGTTAATGTTACACCTATTCTAAACTTATGCCATGCATTCATTGTCTTCATTTTTGTAATGGTGTTGTTGTTTGTTGTTGCAGTTAGTTTGATGCGCCTCTATCCTGTGCAAGCGTCATCATCTTCAAGTAACTACTGCAACCTACATCCTTCCGAATCTGCTTACTGTATTCAGTTCTTGGTCTTCTTCTACAAATTTTACCCCCCACGCTTCCCTCCAGCTTTAAATTGGTGATCCCCTGACGTCTCAGAGTGTGCCCTACCAACCAATCCCTTCTTATAGTCAGGTTGTGCTACAAATTTCTTTCCTTCCAATTCTGTTCAGTATCTCCTCATTAGTTACGTGATCTACCCATCTAATCTTCAGCATTCTTCTGTAGCTCCCCATTTCAAAAGCTTCTATTCTCTTCTTGTCTAAACTGTTCATCGTCCATGTTTCACTTCCATAATACACTCCAGACAAATACTGTCAGGAAAGACTTCCAACACTTAATGTGTACTCAGTGTTAACAAATTTCTCTTCTACAGAAATGCTTCTCTTGCTACTGCCGGCTTACATTTTATATCCTCTCTACTTCAACCATCGTCAGTTATTTTGTTGCCGAAATAGCAGAGCTCAACAACTACTGTAATTGTCTCATTTCCTAATCTAATTTCCTCAGCGTCACCTGACTTAATTAGACTTCATTCCATTATCCTCATTTTGCTTTTGTTGATGTTCATCTTATAGCTTCCTTTCATGACACAGGCCATTCCATTCAACTGCTCTTCCAAGTCCTTTGCTGTCTCTGACAGAATTACAAAGTCTTCAGCAAACCTCAGAGTTTTCATTTCTTCTCCCTGGACTTAAATTCCTAATCCAAATTTTTCTCTTCTTTCCTTTATTGCTTGCTCAATATAGAGATTGAATAATATTGGGGATAGGTTACAACCCTGTCTCACTCCCTTGTCAACCACTGCTTCTCTTTCATGCCCCTCTACTCTTATAACTGCCATTGTGTTTCTGTACAAATTGTAAATAGCCCTATGCTCCCCGTATTTTACCCATGCTACCTTTAGAATTTCAAAGAGAGTGTTCCACTCAACACTGTCAAAAGTTTTCCATAAGTCCTGCATTTCTCCAGAATCCAAACTGATCTTTACCAATATCAGCTTATACCAGTTTCTCCATTCTTCTGTACAGAATACATGGTAGTATTTTGCAGTCATGACTTATAAAACTGATAGTTCAGTAATTTTCACATCTGTCAGCAACTGATTTCTTTGGCATTGGAATTACTGCATTCTTCTTGAATTCAGAGAGTATTTCGCCTGCCCCATACATCTTGCATACTAGATGGAAGAGTTTTGACGTGTCTGGCTCTCCCAAGGCTATTAGTAGTTCTAACGCAGGTCCGGCCAATCGCTGCACAGTGTGCAGACGTGCGGAAGTGCTGCACATGTGCGCATGTGTGCAACAGCGACATCTCTTATTGGACATGTGTCCTAAATGAATGGCGGCGGCTCCTCTTCCCTGTTTGTGCTACAAGCAAGAGCGCGACATACCCAGTCTCGTTTACCCCTGGTGACCGTAACTTTAACAGAGAAGTACTGAGAAATGGCAGGTACTGTGAAAAAGCAAAGAACGGAAGATCTATGTTCTCAGTCGTTTCGATCAAGCATCAGTGATGAAAATCTCCCGCAACTGCTTGCGTTTGTCAATGAGCCGTGCTTTTGTGCCCGATATTAACTATATATTATTTCTCATGACCAGTGATAAACGTGTTTGGATTTCTTCCTTTCATTATTAAAAATTATTGTTTACTAACTGTGTATTATTGCCTCATTCTGCTCCATGTTACATTATTATCAGGAAAATTGGTCATTAAACCGATTGTTGTATACTTACATTTAGGGTTTTTTTTTTAATGTGTGAAGGGCTACGCTCAGCTGAAGTCGATAAAACATAACATTCATCTAATTGTCGGTTATTATGCAGATTTCAGACGGAACTGATGAAACATATAGCAATAATGGTACAGGTCATCATCGAGATGTCTGCAGTTGTCATTCTGTTCAGAGGTCAGTGAGACAGAAATTATGTGGGTGTAACTGAGGCCACCGAGAATTAGTTATAGGAAACCTTGCATTGGTTTAATGTTATTTGAAACCATGACTAAGGTTCGTTGGAAGTCACTAAGTGCTCTCTTTCTTAAATACTAGATCAAAAACATTACGCGTATTTACGTGCCGTCAGTGAAGCTGCCTTAATAAAAACCCACGGTTGTTAACTGTATTACTTGTCTTACTGGGTTAAACTGTTAACATAAAAGTAGACGTCTCAGTGAGTAGACTGTGAGAGTATTTTAAATGTTTAATACGCGAAATACCTTCCCACGGTTGGCTTGTAAGCTGTGGAAAGAGCACTAGAATGCGCCGGTACAGAGTATCTCAGCAAGTGGATAAAGCGACATCTGTGGATAGAAACATGCACTACATGAACGCTGACGGCTGCGACATGCACGCTGTGACCCGGAAGTTGCACATGTGCAGGAGCACTGCATGCGTGCAGAATTTCTGGCCGGCCCTGTTCTAACGGAATGTCATCTACTCCTATTATCTTCTTTCTACTTAGATCTTCCAGTGCTCTGTCAAATTCTTCATGCAGTATATCATCTCCCATCTCATCTTCATCTTCTTCCATTTCCATAATATTGCCCTGAAGTGCATTTCCCTTGTATGGACCTTCTATATATTCCTTCCACCTTTTTGCTTGTCCTGCTTTGCTTAGGGCTGATTTTCGGTCTGAGTTCTTGATGTTCATCAAGGTGGTCCTTCATTCTCGAAAGGTCTCTGTAATTCTCCTGTAGGCAACATCTATATTTTCCCTTGTGATATATATATTCCTTCCACCTTTTTGCTTGTCCTGCTTTGCTTAGGGCTGATTTTCCGTCTGAGTTCTTGATGTTCATCAAGGTGGTCCTTCATTCTCGAAAGGTCTCTATAATTCTCCTGTAGGCAACATCTATATTTTCCCTTGTGATATATGCTCGTAAATCCTTACATTTGTCCTCTAGCCATTCTGGCTTAGCCATTTTACACTTCCTGTCAGTCTCATTTTTGAGATGTTTGTATTCCCTTTCACCTGGTTCATTTACTGCATTTTTATACCACCATTTCACTCTCAAAGCTACCCGTTCTACCTCTACCATACTTCTTTCCCCTGTTGTCAGTTGTTTCCTAATACTCCCTCTGAAAGTCTTTACAACCTCTGGTTCCTTCAGTTTATCGAGATCCCATCTCCATAAATTTCTACCTTTTTGTAGTTTCTCCTGTTTTAGTCTACAGTTAACAACCAATAAGTTGTGGTCGGAGTCCACAACTGCCCCAGGAAATATCTTACAATTTAAAACCTGGTTCCTAAATCTTGATCTTACCATTGTATCACTAGTCTGAAACCTTCTGCTATCTCTAGGTCTCTTCCAGGTACAGTAGAGTCTCGATTATTCGGCCTAAACCGGCCGCGGCAAGGTCGGATGAGCGGAAAGGTCGGATAACACGGAAAATAATACAAAAACACAAAAATTAAACTAAAGTAGGCCAAATGAGTTAAACATTTCATATAATACAAATCAAATTAGACTGAATAGATATTTACTCTGTGAAGAAGTTAGTAATTCTTTTTTGTTTGCCGTTTTTTTACCGCTAAATCACATAGTCTCTTAAGAAGTAAAACCTCGGTAGACCATGTTTCCTCCAGTTGCTCTACATATTTTAAAGCAGTTTCTAAGGCCTTGTGTCCTTCGTTGTGAGAAATCTTGGGCGCACTTTCCTCCACTACATCCGCTTCTTCGTCTTCTTCTTTTGCGTGTACCATGTTGACTATTTCTTCATCTCTCACTTCAAATTCTTCACCTTGGACAATCCATTCATTTTTCATCTTCTGTGGTGTCAGCACATCCCGGAACTTTTCGTAACAATGAAAGCAGGGTAGTATTTTCTGGTTCGGTCTGCTGCTGTAGATTTTAATCATCTGGAGGATTTTCGAGATTTTTCCTGTAGCAAAATTTTCCAGTATTTTGCAATTGTATTTGCTCCAACATTGGGCCACATCATAAGCTACATCTTTGAAATTAATACGGCGCAACTGCTCTAGCATGTCTTCTCCCTTGTCCATAGCATTAATTAAAGAGGAAAGCACGTTTCTTGCGGTAGTTTCTCTTCAGTGTCTCTGAGGTCGCTTGGTCCTTTTTTTTTTTTTTTTTAATCAGTGTTTTCCACATATTCCTTTCCTCTCCGATTCTGCGTAGAACCTCCTCATTCCTTACCTTATCAGTCCACCTAATTTTCAACATTCGTCTATAGCACCACATCTTAAATGCTTCGATTCTCTTCTGTTCTGGTTTTCCCACAGTCCATGTTTCACTACCATATAATGCTGTACTCCAGACGTACATCCTCAGAAATTTCTTCCCCAAATTAAGGCCGGTATTTGATATTAGTAGACTTCTCTTGGCCAGAAATGCCTTTTTTGCCATAGCGAGTCTGCTTTTGATGTCCTCCTTGCTCCGTCCGTCATTGGTTATTTTACTGCCTAGGTAGCAGAATTCCTTAACTTCATTGACTTCGTGACCATCAATCCTGATGTTAAGTTCCTAGCTGTTCTCATTTCTACTACTTCTCATTACCTTCGTCTTTCTCCGATTTACTCTCAAACCATACTGTGTACTCATTAGACTGTTCATTTCGTTCAGCAGATCATTTAATTCTTCACTTTCACTCAGGATAGCAATGTCATCAGCGAATCGTATCATTGATATCCTTTCACCTTGTATTTTAATTCCACTCGTGAACCTTTCTTTTATTTCCATCATTGCTTCCTCGATGTACAGATTGAAGAGTAGGGGCGAAAGGCTACAGCCTTGTCTTACACCCTTCTTAATACGAGCACTTCGTTCTTGATCGTCCACTCTTATTATTCCCTCTTGGTTGTTGTACATATTGTATATGACCCATCTCTCCCTATAGCTTACCCCCTACTTTTTTCAGAATCTCGAACAGCTTGCACCATTTTATATTGTCGAACGCTTTTTCAAGGTCGACAAATCCTATGAGTGTCCTGATTTTTCTTTAGTCTTGCTTCCATTATTAGCCGTAATGTCAGAATTGCCTCTCTCGTCCCTTTACTTTTCCTAAAGCCAAACTGATCGTCACCTAGCGCATTCCCAATTTTCTTTTCCATTCTTCTGTATATTATTCTTGTAAGCAGCTTCGATGCATGAGCTTTTAAGCTGATTGTGCGATAATTCTCGCACTTGTCAGCTCTTGCCGTCTTCGGAATTGTGTGGATGATGCTTTTCCGAAAGTCAGATGGTATGTCGCCAGACTCATATATTCTACACACCAACGTGAATAGTCATTTTGTTGCCACTTCCCCCAATGATTTTAGAAATTCTGATGGAATTTTATCTATCCCTCCTGCCTTATTTGACCGTAAGTCCTCCAAAGCTCTTTTAAATTCCGATTCTAATACTGGATCCCCTATCTCTTCTAAATCGACTCCTGTTTCTTCTTCTATCACATCAGACAAATCTGCACCCTCATAGAGGCTTTCAATGTATTCTTTCCACCTATCTGCTCTCTCCTCTACATTTAACAGTGGAATTCCCATTGCACTCTTAATGTTACCACCGTTGCTTTTAATGTCACCAAAGGTTGTTTTGACTTTCCTGTATGCTGAGCCTGTCCTTCCAACAATCATATCTTTTTCGATGTCTTCACATTTTTCCTGCAGCCATTTCGTCTTAGCTTCCCTGCACTTCCTATTTATTTCATTCCTCAGCGACTTGTATTTCTGTATTCCTGATTTTCCCGGAACATGTTTGTACTTCCTCCTTTCATCAATCAACTGAAGTATTCCTTCTGTTACCCACGGTTTCTTCGCAGCTAACTTCTTTGTACCTATGTTTTCCTTCCCAACTTCTGTGATGGCCCTTTTTAGAGATGTCCATTCCTCTTCAACTGTACTGCCTACTGCGCTATTCCTTATTGCTGTATCTATAGTGTTAGAGAACTTCAAACGTATCTCGTCATTCCTTAGTACTTCCGTATCCCACTTCTTTGCATATTGATTCTTCCTGACTAATGTCTTGAACTTCAGCCTACTCTTCATCACTACTATATTGTGATCCGAGTCTATATCTGCTCCTGGGTACGCCTTACAATCCAGTATCTGATTTCGGAATCTCTGTCTGACCATGATGTAATCTAATTGAAATCTTCCCGTATCTCCCGGCCTTTCCCAAGTATACCTCCTCCTCTTGTGATTCTTGAACAGGGTATTCGCTATTACTAGCTGAAACTTGTTACAGAACTCAATTAGTCTTTCTCCTCTTTCATTCGTTGTCCCAAGTCCATATTCTCCTGTAACCTTTTCTTCTACTCCTTCCCCTACAACTGCATTCCAGTCGCCCATGACTATTAGATTTTCATCCCCCTTTACATACTGCATTACCCTTTCAATATCCTCATACACTTTCTCTATCTGTTCATCTTCAGCTTGCGACGTCGGCATTTATACCTGAACTATCGTTGTCGGCGTTGGTCTGCTGTTGATTCTGATTAGAACAACCTGGTCACTGAACTGTTCACAGTAACACACCCTCTGCCCTACCTTCCTATTCATAAAGAATCCTACACCTGTTATACCATTTTCTGCTGCTGTTGATATTACCCGATACTCATCTGACCAGAAATCCTTGTCTTCCTTCCACTTCACTTCACTGACCCCTACTATATCTAGATTGAGCCTTTGCATTTCCCTTTTCAGATTTTCTAGTTTCCCTACCATGTTCAAGCTTCTGACATTCCACGCCCCGACTCATAGAACGTTATCCCTTCGTTGATTATTCAATCTTTTTCTCATGGTAACCTCCCCCTTGGCAGTCCCCTCCCGGAGATCCGAATGGGGGACTATTCCAGAATCTTTTGCCAATGGAGAGATCATCATGACACTTCTTCAATTACAGGCCACATGTCCACAGTGGTTTCCATTGCCTTCTGCATCCTCATGTCGTTGATCATTGCTGATTCTTCCGCCTTTAGGGGCAATTTCCCACCCCTAGGACAAGAGAGTGCCCTGAACCTCTATCCACTACTCCGCCCTCTTTGACAAGGCCGTTGGCAGAATGAGGCTGACTTCTTATGCTGGAAGTCTTCGGCCGCCAATGCAGATTATTTATCAAAATTTAGGCAGTGGCGGGGATCGAACCCAGGACCGAAGACGTTTTGATTATGAATCAAAGACGCTACCCCTAGACCACGGGTTATGTGGTCCATAGCCTGAGATAAGGATGTGATATTTGGAGGCAAAAACATGGCCTTTATATGTTGATCTTGAAGTTCATCTTCATTAGGATGACAAGTGGCGTTGTCTACAAGCAACAGCGCATCGCGGGGCAAGTTGTTGGCTTTCAAAAACTTCTCAGTTTGTAGCACGAACTCGTTAAAAAACCATTCTTTAAAAATGTCCGAGCTCATCCAAGCATTTTTTTGGTTGTAATATTTCACCGGTAAAGCATTTTTAGATACATTTTTAAATGCTCTCAGTTTTTGTGGCTTACCTATCATAGACAGTTTCATTTTCAAATTTGCTGTGGCATTACTGCATGCAAGAATTGTCACTCTTTCTTTGCTACGTTTGTTGCCTGGCACTGCCTTTTCGGCCTTTGATGCCAATGTTTTTTCGGTAACATTTTGTAATTGAGACCAGTCTCGTCGCAGTTAAAACTTTGACTGCCTGTTAAGTTTTCCTTGTCCAATACCTTGTAAAATTTGTTCCTAAACAATTGAACAGTTTCAAAATTTGCTGAAAGCTTTTCACAACAGATATTAAGTTGCCGAATTCTGTATCTTTTCTTCCATATATCGAGCCAGCCTATGCTAGCTGTGAAATCAGGTGCATCTTGATTTAGTTCGTTACGAAACTTTAAAGCTTTTTCCTGCAAAGTAGGTCCTGACTTGGGTACACCTTTATCTCTATGTTGAGTAAACCATAGGAACAAAGCTTCACTTACCTTTTCATAATCATTTTTTTTTTTTTTCATGGTTTTCCGATCTTCCAAAACAGCCGAGGTTGCTCGCTGAGAACACCACTTCTCAATTTCATTGCGGTTCTTTTTCCAGTCTCCAACTGTTGTTTTCACGACGTTATAATCTTGCGCCACTTTTAATAAAGATTCACCATTGTCTCTTCTTTTTAAAGCTTTAAGTTTTTCTTCCATTGAAATGACCACCTTTTTCCATTTTGAAGCCATCACCACAAATTTTTACAATAAACAAAGTGCAACACATCCACTCCACTACAGATCTAAGTTAGTGCTGAGGGATGGCGACTGTGAACTGAATATCAACAAACAAGAAGTTAGTCACTTACCTGTCATCGGCTGGCGCACGGCCAGCGGGGTGAAGGGGTCCAATAACACAGAAGGTCAGATAACCGAAGATCGGATAATCGAGACTACTGTATATAACCTTCTTTCATGATACTTAAACCAAGTGTTAGCTACAATTAAATTTTGCTCTCTGCAAAATTCTAACAGGCAGCTTCCTCTTTCATTCCTTCCCCCCAATCCATATTTACCTACTAAATTTACTTCTCTTATTTTTCCTACTATCAAATTTCAGTCCCCCATGACTATTAAATTTTTGTCTCCCTTAACGATCTAAATAATTTCTTTTACCTCACCATACATTTCTTCAATCTCTTCATCTCCAGAGCTAGTTGGCGTATAAACTTGCACTGCTGTGTGGTTGTGGACTTTGTTTCTATCTTGGCTAGAATAATGTGTTCATTATGCTCTTGATAGAAGTTTATCTGCATTCTTATTTCTTTATCATCATTAAGCCCACTTCTGCATTACCCCTATTTGACTTTGTATGTATAACCTTGTATTCACCTGACCAGAAGTCCTCTTCCTCCTACCACTGAACTTCACTAATTCCCACTATATCTAGCTTCAACATATCCATTTCCCTTTTTAAATTTTCCAAGCTACCTTCTCAATTAAGGGATCTGACATTCCAACCTCCAATCCGTAGAACGCCAGTTTTATTTTTCCTGATAATGACATGCTCATGAGTAGAAGAAATAAAATAAACAAAAAGGAACTGCTTACGTTAATTTTATCTTCATCGTCTTTTTTGTTTACTTAGACTTTCGTCTGTGGTATCACTATTTTTAATCATCATCATTGTTGTCGTCCTAACAGGACTGCTGTGAAACACACATGTTCAGTGCCACAAATATTTGGTGAATGTGTTGTGATTTCTTAGGTTGTTGTTATGGCAGAACATGAGACCACAGCTGTTTTTTTTCCTGAACACACAGCTGATTGCACTTCTATTCAGACATGAGAAGTTTACAATGTCTCTTGCCTCTGACCATATTATCAGCCTGGCACTATCTCATCCGTTGTGTAGAACCGGCAGCTGACGAACCCCCTATCACTTTCATCATATCTTATGGTGAGTGTCAACAACATTGCTGCACAAATTATGTGTGCTAATGGCCCCAATCTAGACTTTAGCAATTCATGCTTAATTGAGTATTTGTCCAATTTTAAAATCAATTTGATTCAGAGTGTGAATGGATTCAGGCAAACTACAGTTTAAATGTGGTAGATGTTCGTAAAAAGCCAAAGTACCTAATATATATTTGCATGTTTTGCAGCATGACAAAGTGTGCTGCTCACCACTCCCCTCGCCGGACCATCATAGTTTCCCCCTCCAATCCTTCCATACTGCTGTGCTTGAGCAATAGTGAAACACGGACGGTAATATCTTCTAGGGTGCAGGTCATACATAACAACCAAAACTAATACATAACTAAAAGCTCTCATTTGTGATTTGGCCCAGTTCTCAAACTTTCGCTTGTCCTGCGATCTAGTGATGTCGGTTGCTACTATATCCACATTAGGTCTTTCCTCTGTAATTTGCAGTCACTTTTAATGTGATTTATTTCATATGTTAGACATTTAATTCTGGATTAGTTTTCTTTCTCATTTCATCTTAATGTCACCATCTTGTTCTAAATCTGATTAAAAGCTGGTGACATTTTTCCCCAGTATTCTAATATGTGAGCAGCGACCGAAATTCTTATATACGACCCACTTTGTCAATTGTTCCAGTTTCTCATAACCAAACAGAATATTGACTTGGGTTCAGAATCAAGTAATCATTTTTGAAAAAAAAGATGAATGTTAGCTTTACTTAAAAAGCTGCGTAAAGGCCAATTCACACTGTCCGTCGCGTCACACCACCTGTCATGTCAAATGTATTCACACTATCCATCATGGCATGCCACATTGAGTCAATTCAAGTCGTGTGATCTCGGATCGCATGGCTGCCCCCCCCCCCCCCCCCCACACACACACACACACACACACACACACACACACACATACACACACAGAGCAATTGCGATACTATTAGATAATTTTCAGCTGTTTCTATGCGTGAAGTTCACATACACAGTGTGGTAGCTTATACATGTGAATATTTGAATCCATAAATGACATTTTACTAGACTCGGATGGTTTGGAGCGTGCAGGGATATCTTGTATAATAGAGAGGGAACACAGAAGTGCAAAACAACACAAAAGAGTGTGGATCCAAAAAATACCATTACATGGTACAGAAAGAGTTTCACACATTATGCGGGGAGCTCAAGGAAGAAGAATCTTCATTTTATATTTTAGCAAGTTGAAGCATCAGTTTTTCTAGTTGTAATGTCAAATTGCAACCAGAATTATGAAAAGAAACGCAGTGCTGTGAGCTGCCATCCCATCCTTTGAAAAATTGGTTTGTTTAAGGTTCAGTTTTGTTGTTAGTCCAGTGCAAATTTTTGTGCAGTTATACCTCCCTCAATACATTTCCCTTCAAGACTTATAGGTTTTCTTTATGTCTTATGTTTGGATTTTGAGCCTTATTTGTACTGGGGCTAGCTAGTGAAACCACATAAATATTGACCACTACTGCTTGCAAAACTGTTTCACGCACAATCCAGAGAGCTACTTAACAATAAATAAGCCTACCACAAACACATATGTACACGAACAACTTGCAGTGTCTGACGGGTTCATCCCATTTCTTTATGAAATGCTACAAATACCTGACAACATAAAATATATTCCACGTACTGATCAGTCTGATTGTACCCACAGTACTTTTTTCACTTCAAGTTCCAGCCATATTGCAATCCATCTCATTGTAAAATATTAAATATGGTTTCAGAATGTATAAAAATACACTTTATAAATGCATTAGAAGACAAGTAGATTAGTACACTTGTGCCATACTAATCAGACTGCTGTCTCACTGCTTCAATTAGCCTTTTATCATTTCTCATAAATTTTAACACAAGAAATAACAAAACAAAGCAGTTTTATAACAAGTAACGAACTAAAAACAACTGGTATTAACCATTAGAACCACAACTAAATGAAATGTAGGTATCTGCACGTGGCCACATATCGGGAGTGAGTGAGTATGGGAGTCACGTGAGCAACAACAGATGGATGTCGTCAGCCGTCAACACTTTCTTGCTGAGAAACCTTAACGGTGCCACGCCATGCCATGACGTGACAGGACGGGACGGCCAGTGTTGATGCTGGCATTTGAAATGCATTGTAGGATGTTTTGATGGGACAAGACATGACAACCAATATTAATATGAAATGTCAATAGCCAAAGCGTCATCTATAAACATAAGATGACATCTATATTGATGTATTAAACAAAGTAAAAACTTTGACCTCAGCAGCAATTAGTTCGATCTGCAAATACAGGGTGTACATAGAGTGCGAGAACACTTTCAATTATTTATTGCATAAGAACCAAACATTGTACAGATATCATACATATGTCATTTTGAAGAGAAACCCTGAAAGTTCCCCCCCCCCCCCCCCTCCCATGTATACTGCCACACTGTAGTGTGGTAATTTGCCAATAGTCAGCGCTAGTCACAAACGTGGCAAGTTCAGGTGTGGAGTGAGCTTTCTGTGTGTTGGAGTTTGACAAAAACAAGTGTGCTACAGCTGTTCAACAGATGTTTAGAACCAAGTACGGTAATCGAGATACAAATCATCAACACGAATGCATTGAATTTGAGCATGATTCCCCAAAGGTAAATGTTTTTGGTGCCTTGTCATATTGAAAACTGTTCGGGCCATTCTTCTTTGCCGAGAGCACTGTCACTGGATGTTCGTACTTGGACATGTTGCAACAATGGCTGACGTGTCAAATGCAATTGGATTCTCTGTTCATCTTTCAGCAGGATGGGGCTCCACCCCATTTTCATCGTGAATTTCGTGGGTACCTGAACACGGAGCTGCCCCATCGATAGATCAGCCGTGCTACAGAAGGGGACAGCTGTTTCATGAAATGGTCTCCCCAATCACCAGATCTCACTCTGTGTGACTTTTTTTCTGTAGGGACACATTAAAGATCTGGTGTAAGTACCGCCTTTATCATGAGATGTAGCAGAGTTCTGGGAGAGAATACGGGAAGTGACTGCCACAGTCGACAATGCCATGCTGGGACGGACATGCAAGAATTCGATTACCGTATTGACGTCTGCTGGGTCACTCATGGTTTGCATATCAAATGTTTGTAAAAAACTTTCAGTTTCACTTCAAATTGCAATATGTATGACATCTGTACAATGTTTAGTTCTTGTGGAATAAATAATGGGAAGAGTTTCCGGACTTATGTACACCCTGTATAAGATGACCCCACATTTTTCAAATAAAGAATTTGGAGAGAAAATGTCGTCTTGTAATTGGGTAAGTATCTACATGTACATATATACTCTGCTAGCCACCAAGCAGTGCGTGGCGGAGGGCACAATCTGCGCCAAAGTTGTATTCCTCCCCCCATCCCCCCACCCTCCTCCTGTTGTATATCCTGCACAAAGATGGCCAGCTGTGTCTCGCATGACTGCTGTTTCCTAAAACCGTGCTGGTTTCTCCAGATGAGCTTCTCAGAGTCTAGAGAGGTCATTATGTCTGAAAACAAAATATGTTCCATGATTCTACAACAAATTTATGTCAGTGAAATTGGCCGGTAATTATGTGCATCCGATTTTCTATCCTTTTTATAGATTGCTATGTCCTGGGTATGCTACATTTCACGTAAGGACAATGAAAGTAAGAGTAATGAGGGCTCATGCCGAGGCATGTAGGCGGTATTTTTCCCTTGCTCTATTTGCGAATGTAACAAAAAGGGAATGGCTGGTAGTGATACAAAGTGTCCTCTACCGCATATCATACGGTGCCATATGCAGAATCTATGTAGATGTAGATTTTGTTATGAAATGACAAATTCAGAATATTAGATCTGATCATTATTCTGGTAGACCTGCCATAGCTGAGCTACAAACCATGGTGTTTGAGTTATCAAGAGTGGTTATCTTATTAGCTGAAGTTAAAAATACTTGGATTTAGCTAATATTATAACCAGTTTTATTTTTCATTTCTGGAAAGGAAATAATGAAAAAAAATCTGAAGTTTTTGTGTTTTAATATTTGGGTAATTGTCACATTTCAAGGTGCACATAGGTAGTATAGTGGGTGTAATATGTCAGAGATGATATACACAAATACTCTTGGCATTAAAAAAGGTTTTGTCCTAAATGCACTGCCTGTCAAAACCAGGGAAGCAACCAGAAGGAAGGAGGAAACAAAATAAACTTCACAGATTCAGAGGATATGTGATTACAAAATAGTCAGATGTACAAAAAACTTGGCAGTATGACATACCCCTATGGTCTGGAAGCATGCTTGATACGTTTGAAAAGGAAGTTGTAAGCCATAATATCCTCTCATGAGGCAAGCAAACCCACAACTGTTGTAAGTGGTCCTTGATTTTCCGGGTGTTTGCACTGGGACTGAGTTGACATCCGAGCTGGTTCCACATGTTCAACTGGGAACAGATCTGAAGATCTTAGCCACAGGTGATCACCACCAACACCAACACCACATGGATGGTTCATAGAAATGGATGCCATGTATGGATGAGTTTTGTCTTGTTGAAAAGTGGCACTACTGTACTACTGGATGATGGGTAACATATGAGAATGCAGGATGTCCATGACATACTGTTGTGACATCAGACTTCCTTAAGGGGGGATGGCAGTCAATTTGTATCTCTATTCTGCCAATGGTATGCAGTGCTATTTCACCCTTTGAATAGGTACACTTTTCGAAGAACTCCGTGTTAAAACAGTGAAATTTTTATTGAATGTATAGAACATATATGCCTGCATTTACAAGTAAAATGAACAAAGTACCTCTTGTTGATTTGAAGAAATTTTTTTTTTTATTCTTCTACTAATAAAATTTAACATTTTTTTAATACATAAATTATTATAAAACAGTCTGTTGGGTTGGTGGTTCTCAATTTGCTTGTCATAACTTATAACCATTCTGAGTACAAATTGACCAAATTTCTTATTTCCCCGGTTAGTTTTGAAAATAATGTGACCTGAAAGTTAAAAACAATGTAGTTTTGAGAAAAATCAATTTAAAGTTTAGTATTGCTATTTTAGTATAGTTACTGTCGAGAATTACTTACCACTAATATTTCCCTGCACCATATGGAGCATCATCTGAATCATACTTGTCCTTTCTTCTTCTATTGGTCCCTCATCTTTTCTGTCTAATTCTTTCGTGCATTTTAAATTAGCTATTTCTGCTTTGTGGAGTCTCTCTCTATCTATTTGCACATAGGATTTTGTAGTATTTCCACTAGATTTTGTGCCCAGTACTTCCAAAACATGCAGTTTTCTTGTTCCACCATCATTGAAGCATAAAATACTGTCATGAACACCAAATTTGAGGGCTGTAATCTGAATAAATAGAGCTTTCAGTAACTGGGTCCAAATGACAGAATTCACATATTCATTTGAATTTTGCATTTTCCTGTCAAGACATTTCACCAACAAAGCATCTTTACAAAGTTTTCTAAATATAGGTTTTTAGCTAGGTTGCATATTGGGCACTGACTTTCTAGCCATCGCCATTTGTTAAGTGGTGATCCTCC
The DNA here is from genome assembly GCF_021461395.2 of Schistocerca americana. NCBI lineage: Eukaryota > Metazoa > Arthropoda > Insecta > Orthoptera > Acrididae > Schistocerca > Schistocerca americana. The sequence goes on along the minus strand of NC_060121.1, from coordinate 592,223,032 downwards.
ACCACTTTGGGCTCATTGTCCTCAACCTAACGTGGTTCATCTCCTTTTTTAACAATTGGTTTTCTGAGTAATTGGCTGTTTTAGCGAACGACGCACGGGCTGTTGACCGTGTTTTACTTTTTATTCAGTGAAGCTGTATGGTGAAGGACATTTAATCTACAGTTAAGGCAGGACCTCCATTGCCTCTGTAGCATATTTTATGGACCATTCTCCAAGTCCCTCTTTTTAGCTGTCTTACCTTCTGTCGATTGGGCGTAACTTGTAGTCGCTTTTAACTCCTTCTTCATCTTCATGTTTTATGGTTCTGACATGGACGCATATGACCTTAGTTGTTTTTGCACCCTAAACAAAACGAACAATAAATACAAGTTTAATTTCATTCATTACCGCTGCAGTAAAGAATATTTGTGGTCATATGTTATGCTTCTCCTATCCTTGCATTGGGGCAATGACAGCACTGAGGATTTTCATTTGTGGAAAGCTTATGGAAAAAGCTGTATGGCTTTTTTCATATTTTCTTCTTATGGCCGAGCCACAATAATTTTTTAATCTGTCTAGTTCAACATTTGTCAGGTAACCTTTACCATGCTTGAAAACAGTAACAAACATGATCAGAATGATGAGTAGGTGCAGGATAGGAAACTCTGACACGATAAAACAATAGAAGCAGGAAATAATGTGCAAGAAATAAAAGAAACCTGTGCATTATCTTTGCTTGGTGCAAAAAAGAAAGTGCGGCATTTAAATGCCAGATCGCACACAGCATCAGAGAAACCATCGTAACTCATGAAAAAATTGTATTTATATGAAACAAAAACTGTTTTATGCAGGAAATATTGGGCATTTTCAAATACGCAAGTATCTAAAAATTGATTTTTTTAGTCCACTTGTCTTCAGTCTCCCCTTAAATTACTGCCAGCCACAATATGAAGTCATACCCAATGGCACCAGGAGTAACACTGCTGTGCTTCTCCAAACCATTGGAAAACTGGGACCACTACCCAGGTCACCTCCGTACTTGCCGATGATGGTCGTCTGGAGTAGTTTGGAACCTCGGTTTATTGCTGAACACGTAATCCCGTTCATCAGCAATCCATGTTTCCCGGTTGTGGCACCACTCTAAATACAGCCGTATGTGTTGTAGTGTTAACGGCAGTGTACCCATGGGATGGCATTCCCTAGTCCAGCTACTGCTAGTCTCCAACAAATGTTGCAGAATGTTGTAGGAAACCAATTGCCTATGCTCAGATGGCAATCGTAGATGTGGTTACGATGTGCTTGATGCACATATGCCGATCATCCCTTACAGTGACCAGAAGCTGTCACATGGAACCTTCACGATGAGAAGTACGTTTGCCCTCACATTCCCATGCAGCCCACGAATGGGCCACTGACGCATTGTAATGTCCTACAGTTCTGGATCTTGCACAGTTTGACCAGCAACCCAAATGGAGGCTCATTTACTACCTACGGTAGGTTGTCTGTGCCAGAACACCTGTTGGTGTTGTGACTCGCCGATCTTTCAAAGCGCCACCGCGCAGTTACGCACGTCCTCTACATGCGTCACTGTCTGCCAGCCATGCAGCAGCAGTGCCACCTAAGCGGCCAGTCAGCCAGCGGCCGCTAGCTTGGACTCAGTTATGATTTGACTGTTAAAGTGTACACACGTCTTACTCTGTTTACTTGATCTGTGACTTTCATGTATTGCGTCTTCCATGAAATATATTTGTTCAACTTGAAGTTATTACAGTTGGTACCAACTGAGGTCATTCAACTTGTATCAAAACAGCGGCTATTGACAGATGCTGTGTTGCTGCTTTTTGGAAAGTGAACATACAATAGTTTGTCATTGAGCCTGCCGCAGATAGCTGCCTATCCTTATTTTTACAAACTCGGCAAGTCTCTGACCTCCACATTCTATAATGTGATGTGCACATCCAACACCTTATTACCTACTCATGGTTTCACCATCATTCAACCAGTTTCCATAGATTCCGTCAACTGTAATATTCAACCAGCTTTGCGTTTTCCAGATGCTCGTTCCCAGGCACTGAACCATAGTGACCTGCCCATTGTCAAAATTGCCTAGGTCATTGCATTTCCTCTTTTGTGGCACGTATCATTGGTAGAATAATTCCCACTTGTATACTTTCCCCACTTCATTACACACCTGCAGTGCACAGGTGGCATTCAGTCTTGCTATAGGCAATGGGCATAACATTTCAGCTCATCACTGTATTCAGTAAGGGTTTGAATCTTAGATGTATTACATTGTCAGTTAATTGAAACCTTGAATGGCCAAATCATTGTTATCAGTACAAGTAATGATGCTGCTAAATCGTCAAATAATCATGGCCACCTTCTTCCTTGTAGTAAATTAACAGGTGATTCTTTCAGTTATACAAGATTTTATGTGAGATTCCCCTGTACATTAACTAAGAAAAAATTATTTAACACACACAGTTCAAATGTCGCAATAACAATAACACCATCAGTGCATCCAGTTACTATGTGTTGTACATGTAGCCAAAATAAAACTAGCCTGGAAATTGCACACCAAGCAGATGTTAACAATACACATCAGTTGTTCAGTGTAATGATAAGTATCTGTTATTCCTAATGGCACATGCTCTGCAAGTTTATATACCCATACAGACTGAACTGAACCAGGTCTCCTTTGAGTAAAAGAAAAATTGAATACGCAAATGTCCTGACTCGATTTAGTCAGATTTTACTGCAGAACTAAACATTCCAAGGGTGGCTCGGAAGCTTTAACTAGAGCACAGTAAGAAATTTGTAAGAATAAAGATGCAGGTTCTCTTTTTTAATATACCAGGTGGTTATCATTAAACTGAAGGCCTTCAGCCAGGTGCATTGGGGCTATGTAAATCACAGGATGCTGAAACATTGTGGGCATATTCAGTAATTACTGTGTTCGTGGACTACGCTGGAAAAAAATGATGGTTCCACTATCTGTCACCAGGTGAAAATATGGTGGTGTAAGCAGACCGAATATGAAATGTTTCCTGTTTTGACAACAGTGTGCTGTTTGTCACATGGCAACGCATTTTGATTTCTTTTATGAAATGATATTGGTGTAAAGGGTTAAGAAGGTTAAGTTTTCCACATAAAATGCGATGGCTGTTGAGAAGAGAGACAGTGCACTGCTGGTAAAGTGGTTTTATCAGAACCACAGCAATAGCAGCACTGCATTGTGGGAACATCACAGAAAAGAACAGCTGTGAAGAGGCCCCATGTCAATAAATGAGCTAAAAATTATGGTCAAGAAATTTGAAGAAACAGGCGAATTGTGTGGTGCAGCAGAGAGAGAAAGGTGGCCCAATTTCATGTCAGTTGTTGATGAAGCTGCTATAGCTGTAGCCAACAGTGCAGCACATGTCTCAAAATCTGCAGCCGGTGCTAGAGCTTGTGACAGGAATTGTCTTTCCCCTGGCCAACAGTTTCACACTGGTATCCCTACAGGATTCAGAATGTACACCAAATGAAGCCCCAAGGCAGACTACAATATCATAACATTGCTCTTATTATGTGGCATGCATGGAAATGGATGACTTGGCCAGGGAATATCCTTTTTACAGGTAAGGCACATTTTAGTCTGCATGGTGCTGTAAATGCTCAGAAGTCTCTTATATGTTTTTATGGTTTTACTTCACCCCATGTTGTTCATGTATGTTCATTGCATCAGCTTACATGACTGCGTGGTGTGGTTTCACAAGCCATTTTTGGCCTTTTAAGTGTGCAGTGACATCTGCATGTTATAAGTACATCCTTGTGCAACACGCGACTCCAACTTTTCAAGAAAACAGCTGCACCAACACCACCATTTTTTGTGCAAGATGGGGCAACACCTCAATTTGCTTTCCAGGTGAAATATTTGCTTCAATAAACTTTCAATAATGACCAGATCATCTCTAGACACTTTCAAGATATGTGGCCTTCCAGTTCACCTGACCTAAATCCATATGATTGTGCAGATATAGAAATATCATGTCGATCACGGATGTATCCAGGCTCTTTCTGATCTGAAGGGGATGGTATACACCAACGTATTGCTCTGATCTCACCAAATATGTTGCAAGCAGATGTCAATCGTGCCGTGTCAAGGATGCAACAAGTTGCTGAATCGGAGGCCCTATGAACGCATGTTGTAACTTGTGAACATATATCCGAATACGTGTGCCAGAATCACTGTTATCATGTGCCTGACCATTCCTCCCCTTTTCCTGCATTTACATCATATTCTGACTGCTTACTGCACCCTATTTTCATCTGGTGCCAGAAAGGGGAACACACATACTCTGTGAATACACTGATAGTGAACATACTTATGGTGTTTCAGCATACTGCAATGTATAAAGCTCACACTGCAGCACACCATCAGTTAAATTATAACCACCAGCTACCTTCACTGTCATTTTACTCCACACAGCTAACTAGAATTATGATTTTGTTGGATTTTATTGCAGGCTATTGTTCACTCGAGTAATGTTTTCTGGTGTTTCTATTTGTTTTGAATAGTTTTCTAATAACTTTTTGAGTTTTTGATTTTGTTGTCACAAAATGCCAGATTCTCTTTTCAGATCAAATTCATTTCGGCTATCCCATATGTGGTAGAAATGCAATGAGTTTTTACCATGCACTTTCCATTCCCTCAGTCACAGGTATGTAATGTACTGAGTTTTATGAAATTTGCAGACCACCTGGAGAGTATTATTTATCATCATTGTTGCTAAATATATTTCCTTGATTCAGCTTCTTCAAACACCTGTGTCAGTCACACTGCAGGTCTATTGTTTGTTGCGCTGGTAGATGCTGATATTTTGGCACATGCCATAGAGATGCAGACTACAGGATAATAGAATACAAATCTTACAGTTAAAGATATTGGATAACCATCAAATTATCCACAAGGCAAAAGTACTATAAAGTAAGGGGTTGGGGGGGGGGGGGGCAGTTGTTCCTGTGATTTACACACAAAGAATGCATGCGGATGTAGCTTCCAGACTCTGTTTCTGTGTGGCATTTTTACCTCTTCATTTACAGGATCAAGAAACATGTTACATCTCACAAGTAATGTTAAAGAACATTGTTTCACCAGGCTGTGTTTTAATTTAATTTAATTTTCACTACTAGTTTTGGGCTCTGCCAATTCTCAGATGCATGACAGATGTGCATACTGTGCACATGTTTCGTCAAAAAATCACGTGCCATGCATATTTGTGCTCAGCACTGTCATTAACAGTCATCATCTTTAAAATTTATTACAAATCACAAATTATTTAGAGTAAAAGAGATGACTCACCGAAAGGCATAAGCACTTCGTCATACGTAGGTACAAAAAATAAAAGGCACAGAACTTGGTTAGCTTTTTGGAATGAACTTCCTTTTTCTAACTGTAGGAAAAACACATTACACATGCGCACGCAGATGCAGATGCACATGCTAGTGTGCTTGCATTCACCCAAGCCTGTCTCCCTGTAGAAAAAGGAAGAGCATTCGGGATGCCAGTCAACCTCTACAGGTGTGTGTGTGTGTGTGTGTGTGTGTGTGTCCTACAGCTATAAAAACAAGAGCATTTCTAAAGCTAGCCAAGCTTTGTACCTTTTGTTTGTTTCTGCCTTTCAGCGAGTTTTATCCTTTATTCCTATGTAATTCGTGATTTTCAACCAGAACTTGCCGCACACTATATACACTTGTTCATGTACCTGAGACATGCATGACTTTGTGGGAAATTTTTTAACTAGTGCCCCAAACTAGCAGAGGAAATAAAATAATTTGAAACACAGCCTGGGGAAATAATGTCGTTATCCAAATCCTGTTGAGGCTGTGGTGCCTACCGAGAAGAAATTGATCACTAATAATTGTGTGAACTTACATGTGAACGATATTGTTACAGTGGAGTAATGATTTGAGAATTCTTGCACTGTTTCTGAGAAGAGCGTGAGTGTTGCTGATATATCCAAAGTAATGCATTGTTTCATTTGCACAATAAGTAAACAGTATTTGCATAAAAAATAGGAATACTTAAAATGTCAAGATTACATAGACAGCTATAGATAAATTGTTGTTACATATGCTTGTTAATCGTTAGTGTAATGGCTACTCAATTAAACTGATGAAATATGTGACAGCTGCTTTTTATTTTTTTTGATACGTGGAAAGGCAACTAGATGGTGGAACAAGCTTCCGATCTACAGTGAGCAAGAACCCAAATGCCAGGGTAATTGCCAGTGAAACAAGTCCTACAATAGGTTGAAAATGTAGCATTTGCTACCAATAAGCATAAAGATTATACTTACTAGTCTGCATCCACTGTGTACTGGGATGAAAATTTAATTTAGTACTTATCGAGAAGTACTTTATATGATTCTCTATTCATTTTCGTTTTTTTAAGGAAGCTAAAGCATATAGTTGTCTCCTACTTCATGAGCTTTATTTATAAGCACATGGGCACGTGCCGATCGATAAGATTGTTGTTCAAGAAAATATGAAATGGTATACATAAGTGTGTCTTTCCTGGATGTTTCAAAATGCTATCTTATGAGCAGAAATTTTATTATTTTTTAGGTATGGATATATCTCCTGTTGATCTAATGAACATTGAGCTGTTTGCTGCAAGAGTTGTCGCTTTGTCTGATTATCGCAAGCAGCTTGCTAGTTATCTCCATACTAAAATGGAAAGTGTAGCTCCAAATCTAGCTACTCTTGTTGGGGACCAAGTTGGTGCACGCCTCATATCACATGCAGGCTCCCTCACAAATCTTGCCAAGTTTCCAGCCTCTACAGTACAAATACTTGGTGCAGAAAAAGCCTTATTCAGGTATTTAAGAATGTTTTAAAAAATCTGTTCGTACAAGCTTATGTGAAATTATTATTCTCAGCCAAACAATATGTATGACTTATGATGATGTATTACTTTTTTGTTGGTTCAGTTTTAAATTTTGTGAAACATGTCAACCTTTAGGAGGTATGTTCTCAAAGACAAGTATTTACTTCATATATGTTACTTATAAATTTTGTGTGTTGAAAATTGTTCATATGAATGAGCATTAGTATCATTTAATACTTACCTATATAGCCCATATTGAGCTCCCATTATCATTTCATTGTTCTTTTGATTCTCCTGTTATTTGAAGTCGTAGTTATTCTACTGGAGATTCCACCACTTCAAAACGAATTCTATCCAGACAAAACTCCATTTTAATGTAATGATGATCTCCTTTACAATATGTTCTAAAGATCAATCAAATCTCTCCAATTAATCTCTCGAAAGACAACCAAAGGTTAAGGTCTCCAAAAAATAGATACAAACTTGAATACAGTAGAGAAACTGGAGAGGGGAGGTGGGAGGTAGAAGTCAGTTACAGTAGGGAATTAATAATGTGGAATGGTATGGCAGAATTGTTCCAAAAGTATGAGTAACTTGCTTGCATGTGGAGTGACTCCATGTATGGTATAAAAATGTAATGAAGAGGAAAAGCCTCTTGTCAGACGAGTATCAAATATCACCATTTAGTTTCCAAAGTAAAATATGGGTCTGCCTTTTCTAGAACTAACACTAATTTGTTTCCATCTAAATGTGTTTCAAAACTATTTGTGGAATTGCTAGTGGGTTTTGTATTTACTCTAGATATTAAATATTCTGATTCCTTTACTTTTTTCATGTGGCACTAAAGTAAGAAATAGAGCAAAATAACATATGTTCAGTCTGATTGTTAGTAAAATTAACATAACTTGCTGATAGTAAATGGATGCTTAACAAATAAACTCATTTAGAAACTGACCAGGCCAGAATGAGCCTTTGAATTTCTTACAGTAGTTGCTGGTGTTGAACAAACAGCATTAATAGTTTAACTATTTGATGTCAACAGTTTTGGTAGAATCCTGTGTCTATCAGATGAGGATAACTATGTCTCTATTAAAACACTATGCAGATATCCAGGTAATTAACTCACAAGCAAACTTTCTCAATCATCCACCTGCAGTCAAGTTGGCCTAAGAAGATCCCTGACAGCTGGTAGTGCTGTTGCCAGCTGTCATATCTACAAAGCACAAACTGCTGCAGGCTAAAGCAATAGGCTTCTATGGAGATGCAACAACATTGAGGCATTGCCATAGAGACATTGACAAAGTCCTGTTACATGATTCTTCTTATACCTACCAGGGTATAACTGAATATGCTGTAAAGTTTAACTGGCAGATATTACAGTGCTGCTGTTTATTGTGTTAATGTATCGTGTGTTTAATTCTTGGGCCACGAAGTGGAAAATTAATGTGTGAGCATTTATATGTCAGTACACTTCATTCTTCCCCTCAGAAATAGGTATTTACATTTTCAAATGTGTTCAGGCTTTTTATCTAAAATCAGTACAATGGTTTGATTCACATCTTATCATTATATCATGAGTGGTGGGTATTTTGTAGTAATCTTAAGGGAGGCAGAATACAGTTTAATTTCCCTTCAGCAACAAGGTCATCAGAGACATGGAGTAAACATCGTTTTTGCTCGTGTACCATATATACCAGACTTTTGTACCCTCCTCTTTAAAGTGAATAACCCAGTTGTGTGAAACTCATTTCTAGACTCATTATATGTTGTTTGGTAGAAAGTTATTTTTCTTGTGAAGTTATCATTTTCCATGTGCGTGGTGTAAGAAAAGTAAAGCTTCCTTTTAAAGAGTGAGTGAAATTCTGTACTATTTAAATCTTCCTTGTTTGTGTTGTACAGGGCACTCAAAACTCGAGGTAATACTCCGAAGTACGGCCTACTATTTCATTCAACATTTATTGGTCGTGCTGGGCTGAAAAACAAAGGCCGAATTTCACGATACCTGGCCAATAAATGTGCGATCGCATCTCGAATAGATTGTTTCTCAGGTGAGATAATGTATTTATCATCAAAACTGTTAATTTACATGTTGTATAAAGAACGTAACTCTGAAATCGAGATTAAAAGTAAAGTTGTAGTACAATAGATGGTTCATCTTCTTGGTGATCATCAGAGGGCAGTAGTTAGTCTTTTTGCATATCATAGTTATGTTAACTTTGTTACATGTTAAAAATATGTTTATTTTCCATAGAAAAACCAACAAACATATTTGGTGAAAAATTAAAGCAGCAAGTGGAGGAAAGACTTACATTTTATGAATCTGGTGAGCTGCCACGAAAAAATATAGAAGTAATGCAAGAAGCTATGCAGGAAGTTGCACAGGTAACAAATAACAGTTGAGGAGATTTTCTTCAGAATTACTCTAATACTTTCTTGTTCATAAACTTTCAGCCCTCAAGCGGGTGCAACTAAGTATTAAGTGTGCCAATCACAAATAACATATGAAGCTGATATCTGTACAGATATCATTGGTCATCTTGCAGCTCTCGAAGAATGAAGTTGTAATGAAATCTAGACCTTTCGCTGCTTACAGGTGTTGATCTTTACCATTCTATGTTGTACCATTTCATTGTTTCACAATTGAAAGTCCATGCCTATTGCTTCATTATTGCTTCAGCTAACACAGTGATATGTTGTGTTGTCATATGTGCAAGTGAGCAGCAGTAATATAAAATAAACGATAAGCTGGACAAGAAAAAATTTATGATCCTTGCAAGAAAATTACCCAAATGATGAGCTGGAAGCAAAATCCCACAATGAGACACTTGTCTAAGGGTTAATTAGTAATCAAATAAGCAGTTTCCTGAGATCTGATGCAACTGTGCTGTTTAGTGGATTGAGTGGATCATTACTGTGGGATAACACTCATACGTGGCAACAGAGTAATATAATGAAAGTTTATTTTATTATTTTTTTACCTAAACCACGCTTTAGCTCTTAAAATGTAAGTTTATTTTATCATTGTTTAACTAAACTAGATTAAACTGTAACATGAAGAGAGCCATTCTTTACAAGTGTACAGAGTATGCCGTGCACCCACTTGTGTTACAAAAAATGACGTGCCTGCTCAAGGGTTAAACAACTGCAAATTATAAGTTGCTACAGAATTGTTAAGGCTTTTATGGCCACTTGTTGACAAATTGTCTGTTGGTATCTGCCTCGGATTCTTCGGCTGATGTTTATTTGATAAACTTCACCTTCCATTGCTGGTGGTGGACTGGAGGCGAGCTCGCGGCCACATATTATGTGTATCTGGCACGCCATGATCCAAGGGCTTTTCCATGGTAATACCTGCTGCAGTTCTCCCCGTGCTACCTGCAATGGTAACTGTTACATAAGAAGTCACAGAAGCAAACACTCGGCAAAGTGACACATCAGTAAAAGAAATGTCAGATACAGCCTTGCTGCCATACATTTGCAGAGTGGCAGACAGAATCAGGCATATATTGTGCAGCACGGTTAAAGACTATTTATAAACCAACAAAGAAGATCAAAATGTATCTCAGATTGGCAAAGGGCAAAAGGGATCCACTTGCAATGTTGTACATGTGGAAAAACCTGTTTTGGAATGACTAGATGATTAATCTTCTCCAGGATCACTGAAAATAAGCAGCATTCCAGGTTGTAGCAGGTAGAGAAATTGGTTGTGGCAGAGCAAGCGCTCTGTGAGACCAACAGCACAGTGAAATTCTTGCTGCAGAGAACAGCTATTGCACCCGCTTGTTCAGTGAAGCTGTAGAAATGCACTGACATGACAGTAGCTTCAACAAAAAAGAAGAAAGCCTCTAGATGAATGGATTATGGATTTCCATGCTGGAGAGAACAACCGGTCCAGATAGAACCGGGGAGAACCGAAGTGGGAATAACAACAGAAAAGCCTTTGGACATTGGCGCACCACGTATATATGATCTGTGGCTGCGAGCTTGACTCCAGTCCACCACCAGCAATTGAGGGTGAAGCTTTGAGCACTTGAGCCGCTCATGCAGGTGAAACGTCAGAAAAAGTATCAAACAAACATCGGCGAAAAATCTGAGACAGCACCCAACAGGCAGTGTGTAAATTGTTGGTTTCAAATGATTGTAAATTATGATACTTGAAAGAGTATATTTTACAGCTTAATTATGAAAGTTGAAACTTAAATAGTGGCAACTATTTATTCACAACCGATACAAAAAGAGTTAAATGTTTGCCCTTGTTATTGTCCTTCAAAGTAGTCACCAGCATTGTTAAGAATGCGTTGCCAGCGATGCGGAAGGTGTAATATACTGTTAGCAGAGTCCGTTCTGTTGATGGTGCAAATGGAGCAGTCTAAAGTTATGGTGATTCTTGTGTACGACTGTGATGGTGTTATCCTGACGCATTATGTTCCGCCATGGCAGATTGTCACTGCACAGTATTACTGTTTGTTTTTGGAGCATCACCTGTGACCAGCTTTGTGAAAGAAGCGGCGACACTTTCTGTGCAACCCACCCATCATTTTGCATGACAGTGTGCAGGTGCATACAGTGCAAGCTGTGGCTGCTCTGTTTGGTCAATGGGACTGGGAAGTACAGTACCATCCACCATACTCCCCGGACTTAAGTGCTTGTGACTTTGATTTGATTCTGAAGATGAAGGAACCACTTCGTGGCATTCGCTTCGGGACTGTTCCAGAGATTCGACAGGCAGTAGACTGCTCCATTTGCACCATCAACAGATCATGCTTTGCTAACGGTATACTACACCTTCCACATTGCTGGCAACGGTTCTACACAACGCTGGTGACTACTTCGAAGGACAGTAACAGCTGCAAACATGTAACTCTTTTCTTCGGTTGTGAATAAATAGTTGCCACTATTTGAGTTCAAACATTCGTATTAAAGATGAGAAAGGAAAATATTGCTAATCACCCCATTGTATTTGTATTCAGAGCTATTGTGCTTTGCTTTAATTTATACGTACCAAAACACTGTGTGGAAGAGTTAAAATTGTTGAGCAAATTGTTTTGAACAGACATCATTACAATCATGGCTGTAAGAGACATTATTGATTCACTATAGCATTGTAGATCAATGGCTTGTTGAAAGAGGAAAATTACAAATATATTTGCTATGAAAGTCAACAACTGGTAAGTAATTGTTTTGGGGCTAGTATTAAAATGTTTGCTTACTTAACTGAGTTTGCTATAGCTAACATAATAAATTACCTATTACTATGGACCAGAAAAATTCACGTGCTTCAAAATGTGAAATCACTTAATAAATCCTATTTCATGGCAAATTGTACTCAGGTGCACTATTTTAACAGAAATAGTTGGAAATAGTTTTATTTTTTGTACTTAAATATTGAAAATATAAGAAATTTTTAGTTACTGGTATCCCATATCATCTGAGGAAGCTCATTTTCAAAAGATAATGTGTGTAAGAATGTGTCTACAAAATAAAAAGCCCACCTTTGCATGAGTGCAACAACGTATTGGTGCGCTCAGGAGCTAATGTTCAAAAGCTGATATAATGTGAACACTTAAATGTGGCAAGTGTTTTTAACTAGGGTTATGTAGGGTACCATTAGAGGTCCAGTCTTAAATACCTTCTTTACAACACTGCCACCCTCAGCAAGCAATTAAGTGGTACTGTTATGCAATGCATTGTATTCTGTACTTTGCTGTGTGTTGTACATTACTCATTGTTTTATTTTTTTATTTTTAAGTGAGTGAAGAGAGACTACTTCTCTTTCTGCAGGGAGCTTGTTTATGCCTGTCACGCAGGATGGGATCACCAATCCATAAGTCGGTTTGCAATTTCTGCTTCTGCAGAAACACAGGTGTAGGCTGGTTACCCAGCAGGGAGGAGGTTAGGCTTATTTACTGGCACTGCTCCTTTTCTGTCTGTTAGTCATAGTTGTAGTTTTTTATGCTCATGGCCAACTGTCACAGTACAGTGATGGGAATACAAAACCGATCAATGTATTTCAACCAAGCCAAAAGTCTTTCACTAATGTACAGGTAGTTATTTTTAGTTCTATTTATTATTTCTATCTGTTGCCAAGTATGGGTCATTTAGATATGAATGCTCCCAAAATGGCTGTACATTGTGCTTATCAGGGTTTGTCTTCTACAGATTTAAAATAAATATTATGCAGATTTTGTATTACCAAGTTGGGTGGAAAAAGAAAAACAATGTCGAGAAACAGCACTCTGTTCACTACTGTCAATTGTTGCAAAGTCTCAACGGAAATATTACTTTGTTGAAAGCTTAGATAGAGCCAAAAGAGGAAACAAAGCAAGAACCATTGCAGAAACTAACTTTAAAATTTTGAAAATTCAAATATTCTAGTCGGAAATCTGTTAGCATGTTATTTTTCTGCACTAACCAAGCACAGCTATTTTGAACTAGAGCAGGTAACTTGCATATGTGACAGCTCAACCATAACAGCTTGTTCCAATCCAAATCTCCACACGTTTTAAACAGAGATGCCCTTGCCAATTGATATAGTTCAACTTGAATGAGAATTAAATAAAATGTATGTCCCAGACACTATGAATGTTGATGTTCAGCTATTTACGTAAACAAAAACTGTTGAATTATTTTGTGATGCTACCGCTATTTGACCGCAATAATTTTTGTTTTATTGTTATACAGTCCAGATTTCGGTCTAAGGCCATTTTCAAGTACAAAAACTGAGGTAAACAATAGGAGTATTAATCCCAAAAGCAAGAAACAGGGCAACCATGAAAAAAAAGTGTATAAATACCATTGTTCTTTATGTTATTTATATGTTAAAAGACATCAGACTGGTATGAAAATAAAAGTCCTTGGCAAAAAAGCATATCTGGCCATGTAGGACAGATCTGTCATTACGAAAATTGAGAACATCTCTAAAATGCCTAAATATATTGCAAACTTTCATTTCTGGATCCTATAGCACAGCCGTTATATGAAGCTCCTAACCAATCAACAGGCATGCACCTCACTATTGTCTCTGAACGACGACTGACATGTACACAGGTGAAACGATCTTTCAAAGATCACCTTGAGAGATCACAATCCACACAATGCAATCTGTGGAGTATTAGGGGACAAGGTAGCTTAACTGTTTATTTTGTATGATAATTACATTATCTTTGCAAACATTGGTACATAAAAGTGTTTACAGTATATAACATGGAAGTCAACAATTAAAGGTCATATGTAAATGACATGAAGTGTCTTATCATAATATATTTGTAGCAAATACGGAATTTTTACTTTGTAATACAGTTAGTTATGTAAAACATGGTGCACTATACAGGCAAGTGGTAAGTCCCTCACATCAGCACAATCCACCAAGAAAACCACAATGGAATGTAGACAAAATGGTGCGGAGGGGGAAGGAACATGGATGCAGCTGTGGAGCCAATAGAACATGAGATATTGTTCAGACTAAAACATTAATCAGACAGGAAGGGGGGTAGGGAGCAGGGGGGAAGATTGAGGGGAAGTGGATTGTCTGAAAAATGGTTGCTCATGGGGGCAGGAGCAAAATTCATAAGGTTATTGGACTCGTATCCACATTATCTGATAAATATAAATAAAACTTCAGTAGAGTTCATGTTACAAAACTTATTGAAGTACTATTTGTGCATTAACCCTTTGAGATCTATGCTCCAATGCTCTCACATGATTTTTTAATGAAGCAAGAGTTTTGCATATGAGGGTTGTCCATAAAGTAATACACCACATTGTTTTTCTTCAACAATTCTTTATTGAACATAATAGAATCACACTCTCACGAAAGAATGGTGTTTTATCTACACACGCTATTTTTCCATGTAATCTCCATCCTGTTGTATGGCCTTCCTCCAGTGCAAAACAAGGGCGTGTATGCCCTGTCGGTACCAGACCTTGTCCTGGTGGCGGAGCAAGGGCTTCACTGTGTGAATCACCTCCTCATCATCCTCAAAATGTCTTCCATGAATGACATCCTGTAATGGCGAATGACACACCAGCTCACTGCAACATATCAGGTGTGACAGCCATGGATGGTTTCCCCGACTGCTGCAAATTGTGGAGCTCCACCAAGCCGGCTGCTAATTATCTCACCCTCCATGTCCAGCAACCAACTGTACTTCTGTTGACAGCAGATGCTCCATAGACTTTGCACAAGCATTTGTGAATATTCTCCACAGTTTCTTTCTCTGCAGTGAGAAATTCAATGACGACATGTTGCTTGCAAAATATATATAGTACAGACGCCACTTTGAAACTGTCCTGCAGCTACGCTATCTATCGAAAGTGACGGAAACTTGGTGTGCTTATTTAGGAGACTTCAAATAATACATACATAATGTTTCGCATGCATACCATTGTTTTCAGCTGAGAAAACAAATGTGGTGCATTACTTTCCTGGCAACCCTTGTATATGTGTACTAATTTTCAAAATACTCTTTGTACACAATTGTGTACACTGGGTCTCCGTCAACACTGAAATCATTGTAGACAAAGAAATACATTTACATGGTGCACTTATATGTGAAATCTTTTACACAAGGAAATATATAAAATTCCCCATATTTCTAGTTAATCACAAAATTGTGCATTTCCAACTTCTCGCGGCGTAATGAATAGTCCATTAAATTTCGGGCATGCAGCTGTGCAAATAAAATTTCCTCCACTGATATTTCAGCCGCGTATTTTCCGGCCATGCTCAGAGACAGTCACAAGCCTGACGACAAGATGCCAAGTGCGGCCTTATATGCTCCACCGTGGCGGTACTGCGCATGCGGGTCACAGATGCTGGTCGGCGGCAGAGAAATACGCTTACACACTAACACAGTGTTTCTCAAGAATACAGCCTGTCTTCGAGGAAAGAGCACCAACATAGGTCAAAACACACTAGATCTGAAGGAATTACTATCTTCTTCCCCATCACATACCTGCATTTTAGGTTTTGCATTGAATGCTGTATGAATTTGTTGCGGAGAAAATCCATTAGATTTAAAAATGCTCTTGAGGTATGTGAGCTCTTCTTGCATATTGTCTTTATTGGATATACAGTGCGCCTGAAGCTCTAAGGTCTTAAGGACACCTATGGTCTGTGAAGGGTGATGGCAGCTACTGGCATGAAGATACAGATTTGTGTGTGTTGGTTTCCGATATGCGGCATGTCCTAATGTGCCATCACCTGTACGGCGAACGACAACATCCAAAAAGAGGCAGCCGTCTTTTTCTATTTCCATAGTAAATTTAATGCTAGCGTGGATGGAATTCAAATGCTCTAGAAATCGATATAATTCACCCATCCCGTGGGGCCATACCACAAATGTGTTGTCCACATACCTGCAGAAAACCATTGGTTTAAAACTTGCTGAGTCCAGTGCCTTGTCCTCGAAGTCTTCCATGAATAACTTAGCTACCAGAGGGGAGAGTGGGCTTCCCATGGCAACACCATCAATTTGCTCATAAAATTCACCATTAAACTGAAAATAAGATGATAAAAGCACATATTCAAATAAGGCCGTAATGTTCTTATCAAAATGTTGGCCGATAAGAGATAAAGAGTCCTTTAAAGATACCTTGGTGTATAATGATACCACGTCAAAACTAACTAGCACATCTGTACTATTTAGCCTGACATTGCTAAATCTCTGAATAAAATCCATAGAATTACGAATGTGGTGATCATTATACAATACACCAAGGTACCTTTAAAGGACTTGTTATCCCTTGATAAGAACATTACGGCCTTATTTGAATGTGTGCTTTTATCATCTTATTTTCAGTTTAATGGTGAATTTTATGAGAAAATTGATGGTGTTGCCATGCAAAGCCCCCTCTCTCCTCTGGCAGCTAATTTATTCATGGAAGACTTCGAGGACAAGGCACTGGACTCAGCAAGTTTTAAACCAACGGTCTTCTGGAAATACGTGGACAACACATTCATGGTATGGCCCCATGGCATGGGTGAATTACATCGATTTCTAGAGCATTTAAATTCCATCCATGCTAGCATTAAATTTACTATGGAAATAGAAAAAGACGGCTACCTCTTTTTTTTTTTATGTTGTCGTTCGCTGTAAAGGTGATGGCACATTAGGACATGCCGCATATCGGAAACCAACACACACAAATCTATATCTTCATGCCAGTAGCTGCCATCACCCTTCACAGACCATAGGTGTCCTGAAGACCTTAGTGCATCAGGCGCACTGTATATCCAATAGACAATTTGCAAGAAGAGCCCACATACCTCAAGAGCATTTTTAAATCTAATGGATTTTCTCCACAACAAATTCATAGAGCATTTAATGCAAAACCTAAAATTTAGGTATGTGATGGGGAAGAAGATAGTAATTCCTTCAAATCTAGTGCGTTTTTGCCCTATGTTAGTGCTCTTTCCTCGAAGATAGGCCGTATTCTTGAGAAACAATGTGTTAAGGTGATCTTCTAGTCCCCCACAAAGATTGCAGCTTTACTCAGCTCTGTGAAGATTCCTTGTGGAAATAGTGAGAAGTCGTACGTAGGTCAAACAACACGCACCGTTCATGAGTGGTGTGTGGAGCATCGAAGATACGCACTCTTATTACAACCAGACAAGTTAGCTGTGGCCAAATATTGTATTGATACAAGGCATTCCATGAATTACAGTGATGTGAAGATTTTAACATAGACCTCTGCTTTTTGGGAATCTATCTTCAAGGAAGCTATAGAGATTAGATTAGCTACTAATTTAATAAATGGAGATAATAGTTTTAATTTGGACAAAGCATGGAATCCAGCTCTGGGGGTAATTAAACTGCAGAGAAGTCATCATGGTGTCATCGCCACCAATCATACATCGATAAGCGAATGGAATGTCTTTACGTCTTCGCCACAGGCGGCGCATGTGTAAGCGTATTTCTCTGCCACCGACCAGCATCTGTGACCCGCATGCGCAGTAGCGCCGCGGTGGAGCGTAAAAGGCCGTGCTTGGCATCTTGCCGTCAGTCTTGTGCCTCACTCTGAGGATGGCCGGACGATATGCGGCCGAAATATCGGTGGAGGAAATTTTATTTGCGCGGCTGCATGCCTGAAATTTAATGGACTAATTACAAAATTTGTTGGGAATTATGTCCACAATATCATTTCAGTTTAAATGAAGTGAACAGAAACAGTTCTTTTTTTGCAAACAAAGATGACATTGCATTTTCTACATTTTTCTCTTGAACCTTCTGTGCATCTGGAAATTTGCAACTAGTAGACAGTGCACCATTGACAAAGAAATAAGTGTTGTGCTCTGTCATACCAAATGTCTTCCGAAGGCCTACTTTTTCCTCATTACATTTGGAGTATCTGGAGGTGTGGCCGCCTCATATGGTAATATAGGAGCTATATTATTTTCTTTGCTGGTAGACCCATTGTTGTGGCACTTCTCCTGTAGCTCTGTACCACAGCAGAATCTTCAAAAAGGAAAGTTTCAGTGAGTGTACGTTTTTTGGGCTTCATGAAATTTCTGCAATACGACAATAATTGATCGAAAAGATCAACCTTACCCATGCCATGGTTGTATAGCTCTACAATTCCTGGTTGATCAGTGTAACATATTCACCTTGTTTGTTGCCATAGCGTTCAAGTTTTTCCTTCCCCAGTGAAATTTTGCCTAGAACAGTTTCATAACCCATGGAGTTAGCTTGCTCTTCACATACTGTTTTACAGAGAGGTGCCCTGTAAATGAAATCATTGCTTCATCAACTGCTAACTCTTACTCTACAGTTAATTCTAGACATATTTTACACAGGGCACTGTAGATATGCCAAACCATGACCATGACCTCGTTGTTAGATGGCGTATCCACATGTTCACAAGATACAAATGGGTTGTCATTAGGAAGAACTCTCTCTCGGTGTACTTTTTCCAATATTGTGTCCCAAGACATTCGAAGTCTGGGAAAATTTAGAGTTTCAATTGTTATATGAAGTCCAAACAATTTCTTGAGTTCTGCTGATGTAGTTTGTTACAAATTCTTAACATTTCCACTTTGTAATGCATGTAATATTTGTCAGATCAGCCTTATTGCTAAAGATGTCATTGGGAATGTACTTAATGAAGGAAGTTGAAGTCTGAGGAAGTAATTCCTGGTCTTCAATATGTAGTTCCTATTTAGAATAAGAATCCAATATAGAAATTGGGTAATGATGCCACTTATGTTCAATTTCAATGTCATTGTTGATAATTAGGTCACTTTCTTCAATTGTAACTATCATTGTTGTCCAAGATGGAATAACAATAATATTATGAGGAGGATAGATTGCTACTCACCATGTAGATGAGATGTTGAGTCACAGGCAGGCACAACAGAAAGACTGCTGTACATTTAAGCTTTTGATCAAAAGACCTTCTTCTGAAGTAGAACACACACACACACACACACACACACACACACACACATTCAAACAGGCACAACTCACAACTTGCAGACGTATGACCATTGTCTCTTATACCCCATAGCAGCCAGAGACAGTGGTCGTGTGTGTGAATTGTGCCTCTATGAATGTGTGTGTTTTCCACTTCAGAAGAAGGCCTTTTGATAGAAAGTGTAAATGTGTGGCAGCCTTTTCGTTGTCTGTATGAAACTCAGTCTCAGTTAATGTCTCCTCTGCATGGTGAGTAGCAATCTCTCCTTTACATAATATTGTCATTACTGTTTTCATTATAAATGTAACTTTAATAATTTGGCTTTATCTGGTCATTGGTTTCTTATCTCTTTATTTTGTCAACCTCCACTCTCACCTTTTTTTTTTTCCTCCCTCTTGAAATACAGCAGGACTCCACATCAGGAACTGTTTTTCTTCTTCCATTCATATGCATCTCTAAAATGGCACATCATGCTTAATTTTGAAATTATAATTATTTTTGTTATTATTATTATTATTATTATTATTATTATTATTATTGTATGATGTACAGAACTGAAAATTTAAGAAAAATCGCAAATAATCTTGTCAGTAGTATTTTCCTATGTACGAGGTGAGATTGGAAAGTTTTAAGTATGGGCTTGTAATGTACAATGGTGGTACTTACATGCTACTGTCATGCATCTCCTTCAGAATAGTCCCCTTCTGATTGAACACTCTGACTCCAACGATGTTTCCACTTTTGGAAATATTCCTGGAATTTTTTTTTCCTAAAGTGCATTAAGGACGCTATCTGTGTTGGTGTGGATGTCTTAAATAGTCAAATTGCTTCCCTTTCAGTGAAAATTTCAGTTTAAGAAAACAGGTAGAAGTCCACAGGGACCAAATCAGGGGAATATGGCAGTTGTGGAAGCACAGGAATTTTGAATTTGGTCAAAAATTCAACGATGGAAAAGGCACGATGAGCTGGAGCATTGTTATGATGAAGCACCCAACTCCTGCCTTTCCACAGTGCAGGCCTTTTCTTCCGCACCTTTTTGCGCAAACATTCAAGGACACATTTGTAGCATTTCTGGTTAATTGTCTGTCCTCCTGGTGTAAATCCATGATGCGATAGATTAAAAAAAAATTACCAGCATCATCATCACCTTCGACTGACTTTGCCGTGCTTTTTTTCAGTCATGGTGAACCTGGTGTCTTCCACAGCAAAGACTCACCTGTAATTATTCTCTTTAACAAATCTGAGTAATTTTTAGTCCGATTAATCAGTTCTTGGCACACTTCAAGTCTGTGTTGTCTCTAGTCACTTGACAAAACTTTTGGAATGAATTTTGCAGACACTCAACACATGTTCAGATCTTCAGTGAAAGTTGACTGAACTGCATTGAAACTTAAGTTCACCAGCCATCTCCCTAATTGTAAGTCTATGGTCAGAGTGCACTAAGTTGGGAACTTTCACAACATTTTCATACGTTTTTGATGTGGCAGGACGGCCGGACCGTGGTTCATCTTCAAATGATTCACAGCCATTTTTAAATATGTTGAACCAGAAAGGGGGGGGGGAGCATTCGACTGGCTCATACAGTTTTCTCTAAAAGCTGATTTTAATAGGTCGTAAGTCTCAGAAGCTGATTCCCAGTTTTAAAACAAAATTTCACACAAACACGTTGCTCCGTTTTTACGTCCATTTTCATGCAGACAGAATCCAGCAACAAGCCCTAACTGACCCGCACTCAACCAGCTGCCACAACGAACTGAATAAAAGTAACGCAGTTTCCTGTCAGAGGGTATTCAAGGACAAGACAATGACTCATTCCCCACCCTCCGTTTACCTGCCTGCCAAACCAGTAAGCAGTAGTGGATCCATTCTTAAAACTTTCCAATCACACCTCGTATACTGATATATGGTGTTCAATAACATTGTCAGTAACTGCAGTTTGAACGCTGTGCCAGTTTCCATATATAACAATTACTAGTAGTATAACAGATGTGCCTATATTGAAGAAATTCCACCCAAAACTTGTAAAAATTGTTACGATAACAAAGAAACAGAACAATGGCTTCACATGAAGTAAACACAGAAGTTCTATGTTCTGTCAGACACACTGCTTGAAACCCCATGGTTAAGATTGTACATACTGAAAAGCTGTATTTCTTTTTATGGACTAAAACAATTGTGAAGTATTTAATATGGCAATAAGTAAACTGATCATTTAATAATTTGCATACAGACTAACTATTACATTCACTAGTACAGTTGGGTATAACTTACCAACTACTTTAGTGTATTCTTAAGTTCACAAGTTGCTGTGCACTACTGCTTTCATTTGATATTTTTATAGTAGTGCATTACAGATAGCACTATTTGTGCATGATGAAAATACACTCCTGGAAATGGAAAAAAGAACACATTGACACCGGTGTGTCAGACCCACCATACTTGCTCCGGACACTGCGAGAGGGCTGTACAAGCAATGATCACACGCACGGCACAGCGGACACACCAGGAACCGCGGTGTTGGCCATCGAATGGCGCTAGCTGCGCAGCATTTGTGCACCGCCGCCGTCAGTGTCGGCCAGTTTGCCGTGGCATACGGAGCTCCATCGCAGTCTTTAACACTGGTAGCATGCCGCGACAGCGTGGACGTGAACCGTATGTGCAGTTGACGGACTTTGAGCGAGGGCGTATAGTGGGCATGCGGGAGGCCGGGTGGACGTACCGCCGAATTGCTCAACACGTGGGGCGTGAGGTCTCCACAGTACATTGATGTTGTCGCCAGTGGTCGGCGGAAGGTGCACGTGCCCGTCGACCTGGGACCGGACCGCAGCGACGCACGGATGCACGCCAAGACCGTAGGATCCTACGCAGTGCCGTAGGGGACCGCACCGCCACTTCCCAGCAAATTAGGGACACTGTTGCTCCTGGGGTATCGGCGAGGACCATTCGCAACCGTCTCCATGAAGCTGGGCTACGGTCCTGCACACCGTTAGGCCGTCTTCCGCTCACGCCCCAACATCGTGCAGCCCGCCTCCAGTGGTGTCGCGACAGGCGTGAATGGAGGGACGAATGGAGACGTGTCGTCTTCAGCGATGAGAGTCGCTTCTGCCTTGGTGCCAATGATGGTCGTATGCGTGTTTGGCGCCGTGCAGGTGAGCGCCACAATCAGGACTGCATACGATCGAGGCACACAGGGCCAACACCCGGCATCATGGTGTGGGGAGCGATCTCCTACACTGGCCGTACACCACTGGTGATCGTCGAGGGGACACTGAATAGTGCACGGTACATCCAAACCGTCATCGAACCCATCGTTCTACCATTCCTAGACCGGCAAGGGAACTTGCTGTTCCAACAGGACAATGCACATCCGCATGTATCCCGTGCCACCCAACGTGCTCTAGAAGGTGTAAGTCAACTACCCAGGCCAGCAAGATCTCCGGATCTGTCCCCCATTAAGCATGTTTGGGATTGGATGAAGTGTCGTCTCACGCGGTCTGCACGTCCAGCACGAACGCTGGTCCAACTGAGGCGCCAGGTGGAAATGGCATGGCAAGCCGTTCCACAGGACTACATCCAGCATCTCTACGATCGTCTCCATGGGAGAATAGCAGCCTGCATTGCTGCGAAAGGTGGATATACACTGTACTAGTGCCGACATTGTGCATGCTCTGTTGCCTGTGTCTATGTGCCTGTGGGTCTGTCAGTGTGATCATGTGATGTATCTGACCCCAGGAATGTGTCAATAAAGTTTACCCTTCCTGGGACAATGAATTCACGGTGTTCTTATTTCAATTTCCAAGAGTGTATTTAACATACGCAAATTTGCACTGGAGGTTTCCTTTGAGGAAAACTTTTTCTGTTGCAGCTAATACAGAGTAAGAATTAATGTACACCTTTGTAGCCAGTGTGTTTGAAAAGGTTACACACACACACACACACACACACACACACACACACACACACAGACACAGAAATGTGGGGCGGGAGGGGGTGTGAGAGAGAGAGAGAGAGAGAGAGAGAGAGAGAGATTGAGGAGGGGGGGTGGGGGGGGATGTTAGGCCGGGGGGCGGGGGGGGGGGGGGGGGGAGTGGTGATACAACTAACACTTTGCTTACAGTTACAGGCGGCGACAGCAGCTGCCAAAAAGAAAAAGAAGAAGGATAAGAAAAGAAAATCAGAGTGCCTGGATGAAAGTGTTACAAATGGTAAGACCACTTACAGTAAATATAGTGTATGAAGATCCCTGACAGCTCACAGTGCTGTGGCTAATAGCTGCAAACAAAAACAGTAGCTGTCTACAGAGCTGTGGTAACACTGAGGCATTGCATTAGAGACGTTTACAAAATTATGTTATTGGTTGATATAGGCTCACAAAGCTCCCATGCCCAGCCCACTGCAACTGTCAGGGATCAACTTACACCAGTTTAAGTATAGTCCAGGAGATGAACCTTTGGTACTGACAGCTCAGTAGAATCTTTCTGTTGCCAAGCGATCGCAGGTAACCAGCCAACAACTGACTGCATTGTAGCGGGCAGGAGGAGCCACAGTGCCACTCTGCAAACCTGACGTGCGCAGGTCCGAAACGTACCAATGAGTGGCCCACGTTCAACCAGTGCTATCATTTCGCTATTTGTGTTAACATTTCAGTTAATGGTTTTTTTTTTTTTTTTTTTTCATTGTTAGTGTTTATTTGCTTCTGTCTCCTTTAAAATAATGTCCAGTGGAATGAGTAGTGCCGGCCAAACACGTGAAGTGAAATGAAATGAAGGAAGAAAAGTATGCTACACAACCAAGCACATGAATTCGTGTGTTTGATGGGGGATTACTTTGAAAAAAGAAAAGGAAAATGGTGACCCCTTATTTCCAGTTGCTCAGTTTAAGAGGACTACAGTAGCATTGAAAATAAGCAAGAAAAATTTTGTAACAATAGGGAAAGAAAAGTACAGTATGGACTGTGGTGAGAGTGGCACAACAAGGCTGCACACACAAGGAAAGAAGCGGCAGAGGAAGAAGCAAGTAACAGCTTTGAACGATTTTGAGAAAGACACTGTTTGTCATCATATATATGGCTATTACAAGAGAAGCAAATCAAACCATCGAAAATCCAGGATGGAATGTACAATATATGAGGAGGAAAGATTTTACTCACCATAGTGTACAAATGCTGAGTTACAGGTGGGCAGAACAAAAAGACACTCACAATTAAAGCTTCCGGCCATTAAGGCCTTCGTCAACAATACACACACACACACACACACACACACACACACACACACACACACACACGCAAAACTGCAGTCTAGGCAACTGAAACCACACTGCGAGCAGCAGCACCAGTGCATGATGGGAGTGGCGACTGGGTGGGGGTGAGGAGGAGGCTTGGGCTGGGAGGGGGAGGGATAGTGTGATGGGGATGGTGGACAGTGAAGTGCTGCCCTCAGTCTAGCCTGCAGCACTTCACTGTCCACCACCCCCACCATACTATTGCTCCCTCTCCCCTGCCCCAGCCTCCTTCTTACTCCACTCAGTCGCCACTCCCATCACACACCGATGCTGCTGCTAGCATTGTGGTTTCAGTTGCCTGAGATTGCAGCTCCGTGTGTGAGTTGCATTTGCATGTGTGTGTGTGTGGGGGGGGGGGGGGGGGAGGGGAGATGTGTGCGCTTATGTGTGTCTATTGTTGACAAAGGTCTTATTAGCTGAAAGCTTTAATTGTGAGTGTCTTTTTGTTGTGCCTATCTGCGACTCAGCATCTTTCCTTCTCATATATTATAAGAGAAGAGAACATTCTATTCTATCTAAATTACTTGTGTCACTTCAGAAAGATTATAATTTTGTAGGAAGCTAATATGCATTATGTACAATGTCAGATATTCAGTGTTTAACAGACACAAAATATTGATGGAAAGGCCAGATGTAGTCACATGACAGTGCAGATTTCTATGCAGAATTATGACTGTGAGATTCGAAACTATAGTGTGGCTAGATGAAATGTGGTTAATGCCAGCTGTTCATTACACAAAGGCTGGAGTGATGGAATGCCCAAGGGGATCATGGCAGCGCCTTTTGGGAGAGGAGGGTTAATTATTGTTTTACAAGCAGGTACATCGGCTAGTTTTGTGCCAAACTGCTTGTTAATGTTTTGTTCAAAAAACACATGTGATTACCAAGAAGAGATGAACAGTGTGGCTTTTCAAAAGTGGTTCGAAACATCACTTATGACGAATGTGACAAGTCTATCAATGATCATCATGGACAATGCCCCTTATCATTCTGTTGTTCACAGTAGTACACCAACTTTGGCAAAGAAAAAAGAAGATACAGTATTATTTGGTGGCTGAAATGATGAAAAGTGTATTTCAGAGAAGATATGAAGAAGGCAGAAATACCCAAAATTGTCACACAAAAGAAACCACAATTTCCAACATATGTAATTGGTAAGATTGCTAAAAGCCACCTTCATGAAAATGTTTAGCTTCCTCCATACCATTGTCACGGAAGAATGCGTAGAAAATTTAATTATACAACTGAGAGAGAGCTGTGATAGTTCGAGCAGTGCTGATGAAGACTATTTTAAACCAGATTCTGACAGTAATGAGAGTGGTGATTTTCCATTAGCATAACTACAACACACTCAAGAACGTAAAGACCGAGTCTGCCATCAATCTATCATCATGTTGTGAGTACCATCTTCAGATTATAACTGTTAATATATTGATAAATTATGCAGTCACTTGTTGTAGAACTAATTAATATTGCTAATATTCAACAGCGGAAACAAAAACTGCGTATGTTCAACGATTTGAGGAAATCATTTTCATTTCTATTGTGAAGTTTGACAAATAACTTTATGGTATTTCAACGTATTCGAAACTAAATTGCTCTCTTCAACTTTTCATGCTTATATATTACAAGTAGCAACTGTAAATAAATTCACATGTACAAATACAACCATGTCATTGACGCTTTTCTTTCTGCTGTTAGAGAATATGTACAAGTAGAGACCAGGTGCGGAGTGCCGTAAGCCACGTTCAACAGTGTTGCCATGTGTCTGTCCGAACTGTCAATACCAATCACTCGTCTTGTGGACTCTATAGTAAAGTTGTTAAAATTCATCACAAAGATATTTGCCAAAGAGTTAATGCGAGCTTCTATAATTTACATTTCCTTTACAGATGCTAGTGTTGAAAATGGAGACATTACTCTTGAACCTCCAAAAAAGAAGAAAAAGAAGAAGGTGAAACTCCAGCAAGAAGTTGAATAATAAACCTAGGTGCTTGGTCTGGTTACTAAAAACTATAATGTTGTGACCCCTTAGGGCCTGAAAAAAAAAAGTATTGCTAAGTTCTTATGGAAATAAGATGAAGCTATCAATAAGATTTTACAACATAATTACTTGTACAGCTCTAAGTATCTGGAAGTCACAGTGAAATTGAACGTGTATTATTGTGAAACTTTTTCTTGAGGAGCTAACAAATGATATAGGAAATGTGGTTGACAGTGCCTGTCTGAGAATAGAAGCCTCCATAAACTGATTACTGTGGTTAACTTATTGACAATTCAGAAAATGACAGCCAAATGTAGTATTTATCTGAATTCACAACCAGTCTAGTAAATCTGTTCTTCTCTGCATATCAGTTTACTTTTTGTGAAGTTGGATAGAAAAACCACATATTCCAAAAATATACATAAGTACCTTTTAGCAACAATGTAAGGAAAAGATAGATTGGTACTTACTGCAAAGGTGACATGTTAAGTTGTAGACAGGCACAATTAAAAGACACTTACATATTAGCTTTCGGCCACAGCCACCATCAGAAAAAGAAACACATACACACATTCATTCCCACAAGCAATCACACCTCTCACACACGACTACCATCTCCAGCAGCTCGGACAATGGTACCATATTGTTTATACTCCCAACCTGGAGCTTCCATTGTGTGATTTTGACTTTTAGCCAACAAATTACACTCATTCCAATTGTAATTTAAATTTTTCTCTGTAGTGCATCCCCCCCCCCCCCCCTCACACACACACAGCTTAAGGAAGAATACATTCAGATAAAAAATGACAATGACAGTAGAGATTATGTGAATGAATGTATACATTTTATTTAGTTACAATAAAATCATTTTAAAACATTTCACGATGCAGTAACCAGTGTTGACCAACCAGAGCTCGTCATCAGATGATTACTGCATTGTAAAATTTGTTGTGATGGTGTCATAAGAAAATAAAAGAAGCCATCTGGATTGAGATAGCTGAAAAATATCTTGCCAGAAGTCACAGTCGGCAAATATCAATATCACATTCTGTTCTGTTATCAAAAAATAATTTATTTTCCAGTTAACTTGAAATTTATTTTCCATTCACATTTTATGAAAGTGGTGCCTTTAAAATGCAGGTCCTTAGCAATTATTAGAGTAACAAAATCTTTAGTTTATTTTAAAATTCAGCGTAATTAATAGGGATGTTCCATTTTGTTACCAAGAACCTGTATTAGCACCAGAAGTTCTGTCATTCTGAAAGTGAACTAAATACTGTTGTTTGTAGTATGCTCTTTTTTTGACATGCCATGTTGTATAGCACAACGAATCTTACAGAAAGTACATGTACATAGCAAGGGGGTGTTGCCTGATATTACCACAATATGGTCTCGAATATTTTTGTTACACAATAATAGCACAACGAATCTTACAGAAAGTACATCTACATAGCAAAGGGGTGTTGCCTGGTATTACCACAATACGGTCTCGAATATTTTTACTACACGATAATAGCACAACGAATCTTACAGAAAGTACATGTACATAGCAAGGGGGTGTTGCCTGATATTACCACAACACGGTCTCAAATATTTTTATTACACGATAATGATACATGCCATTATTCAGATTGCCCATCTATAAAAACAGTCAGTGTTGTCTACTAGGAAGACAACTACAAGTTGGAACATGGTGTATCTAATATGTTGATGGACAAGACTATGGCAAAAACTTGGTCTCTCAGCTCCCAAAAATGTGTAGTTGAAGATCATGGCCAGTTCATTCTGCACTGCTGTATCGTACTTTTTGAGCGAGATTTTTTATTGATTTAGTGCAGAAGTGAAACTCGGTAGTGTAATTATTTCTCATGTTACTCCAAGGTTCACCCATTATTATAACCAGCTTAGACTTGCATTAGCACAACCTACAGGGTGACACACAAAAAATGGTAACTTTTGAAACACCATATAAAAATAGAAAAAATCTAACAAAAAAATTTTTATTGGTGGCAGTTAAACCACTACAACTTGCCATTTAAGAGAGAGTAATCCAAATTATCTGTGTTTGAATACTTTGTCCTTTGGATGGTGTCCTCCTGTATGTGTGCATTCTTCCAATCTGCTCTTAAGATTCCTCATTGAGTACTATAGTATTTCAGCTGGGATACTGGGCATTTCATCTTGAATTCTTTGTTTCAATTCATCCGTATTATCATATTGGAGTTTTGAGCTCTGTTCACTTGCGTGCAGAAAAATAATAATGAATTAAGGATGTGTGTGCATTTTTGGAAGTACACATAGTATTGTTTTGTTTTATTACACAAACGTGTTCCACTACAGTTACGGCATCCTTAGTGGTTTTTTTATTATTTTCCTTTTATTTTACATTATGTGTGTCCTGTGGCTGCCTACCAAAATCAGCCACAGGTCTAAATTAGTACATCATGTCGTCATTGTAGTATTTTGCTAGTCCTTAGCTGTGACACATTTGTTTTCATGTACCAAATGTATTTTTGTGTGTTAAGCTGAACATTTTCTCTTGCTTGTTATGTTGTCGTGGCTTGGATGCACTGAAATGTGGGTCCAGCACAGTGACACAGAAACATTTAAGTATAAAAAAACAAACTTGTCACAGCTAAGGTCTAGCAAAATACTACACTGATGACTTGGTGTATTAATTTACCCCAGTGGCTGATTTTGGTTGGCGGCCACAAGAGACACACGGTGTAAAATGAAAGGGAAATAATAACAAATCCACTGAGGATGCCACAACTGTTGTGAAACATTTTAGGGTGATAAAACAAAACAATTATTTGTTTACCTGCACGAAGGTGGACCAATCGTTAATTCATTATCATCTGATATTCTTGGCCAATTCATGTACCACTGACTCTTACGGTAGATCCATAAGAAAAATAACTTATCGACAAATCCAGTGATCTTGGGTGCCAGTGAAAATCACCGACTCTTGAAATGACGTAGTTACTGAACAGGTCTCACACATAATGACATTTTTCACTCTGCAGTGGCGTAAATGCTGATATGAAACTTCCCGGTAGATAAAAACTGTGTACCAGACGGAGCACGACTCACAGCACATCCTCACAGCTTTAATCCTGCCATTACTTTGTCTCCTACCGTCCAAACTTCATAGAAGCTCTCCTGGAAGAATGATATTATGGAGACGTGGCTTAAGCACAGACTGGGGAATGTTTCCAGAATGACATTTTCGCACTGCAGCGGAGTGTATGCTGATGTGCTACTTCCTGGCAGATAAAAACTGTGTGCTAGACAGAGACTTCAACTTGGGACCTTTGCCTTTCGCAGGCAAGTGCTCTACCGACTGCTACCAAAGCATAAGTCACAACCCATTGTCATAGCTTTGATTCTGCCAGTACCTCATCTCCTACCTACCTACCTGCAAGGTCTCCAGGAGAGCTTCTGTGAAGTTTGGAAGGTAGGAGACATGGTACTGGCAGAATTAAAGCTGTGAGGATGGGTCATGAATCATGCTTGGGTAGCTCAGGCGGTAGAGCACATGCCCATGAAAGGCAAAGGTCCTATGCTTAAGTCTCGATGCAGCGCACAGTTTTAATCTGTCAGGAAGTTTTAGTTCTCACGCAACTGCCATTGATTGCCTTGCAGCATGCAACATTGTACCATCGTGTTGAAACCATGTTTCTTAAAGTTGTGGAATATTTTTCAATGCAGATGCAGCAAAATATTGCTACATCTTGACCTACTGATCCAAAGTGACAGTCAATGTGATCTGCTGTTCATTTTTGAAAAAATAAGGTCCAGTGACCCTTGCGATGAAGCTGGACATCATACCGTCACCTTGCTGATCTATAAAGGGCATTTGTGAACTTCATTAGGGTTGCTCTTTGCCCAGTAATGGTAGTTCCACGTATTTGTGAAATGTGAGGTGAACATGGCCCCACCTGACATCCACAGCTTGTCTAGAAATCTATTGTTACCTTTTATGTTTGTCATCATTTGCTGACAGAATTCTAATTACAAATGGTAATCATTATCCTTCAGTTTTTGCGTGATTTGTAGCTCGTACAAATGAAATTTTAAATTAAAGTGGAGAATTCGGTGAACACACTCTTGGGACACACTGCCAGCAGTTGCTTGCCCGTGAACTGAATGCCGAGAACTCCGTAAGGCTGAAACGCCTACAGATTCGATATTCTGTGGAATATGAGCACTTCTCGGTCATCCTGTTGGTTTCCTTTCTTAGAGCATATCCAGACTCTTCACATTTTTTAATGCAAGTTTCTCTATTCTTTTGAGGAAATCCAAATATGACACCCTAAGATGGAAAAACATCAGAATTCTCTCTGGGCACTTTCAAACTATCATCTTTCTGTATTTTTGTGGCAAAAGCATACTGTTTACCTTTCCACAGATCCAAAAATACTAAATGGTGAGATTGTTTACAGCTCAGGGTTCCTGTTCTCCAATTTTGTCAACTTTATATGGCTGCCATTATGCATTTCAAAAGTTCCCATTTTTCTGTGTAACTCTTTATTATTTTTGAGTACTGAAAATTTTTAACGCTGAGAACTTTCATCATGGCTGGCCGCGGTGGCCGTGCGGTTCTGGCGCTGCAGTCTGGAACCGCGGGACTGCTACGGTCGCAGGTTCGAATCCTGCCTTGGGCATGGGTGTGTGTGATGTCCTTAGGTTAGTTAGGTTTAAGTAGTTCTAAGTTCTAGGGGACTTATGACCTAAGATGTTGAGTCCCATAGCGCTCAGAGCCATTTGAACCATTTGAACTTTCATCATGGAAAAGAATTGAACAATGCCTACTTGTTATGTAATACTGGACTGCTAGTTTTTTCTAGAGCTCTATACTTCAACTTCATATCCCATTGCATCTTGTGATCCTTCAAATAGTTAAATATTTGGGATATTTTTAGGTCATGAACCTCAAGTGACTTTCCTTCCCAAATTTCTGCAACTTGAACAAAACCAGTTTAACAAATGCTTGGGTTCAAATACTGTATGGCATACTATACAGGTAAGAGGTATTTCTGACAGTTTCTCTCTCTATAAAGTGTAGTAAAATATCTTGGATTCTCTCCAGGTGACCTAGCTATTTTACAGCACTTTGATATGTTCAAGATTTATAATTTTCCTGATGGAATTGATGCTTAAAAAAATAATAAATAAAATACTTTGTGCTGTTCACTTAAGAATATGTAATGTCTTTGTAATTTTCTACTCTTAAAGAGAGTAGGTACAGGATGTCTCGAAAGACACCAAGGAGGGGTCCACAGGTCACCAATATTTTGCGTGTGCCCTCTACACTGTGCAACTGAGAGTACTGTGTTTTCTTTTAAATTTTCTGTCAAATTTAATTGCATCAAATATTGTTGCTAGATGTCAGTATTGCAGACTGTGCCGAGCCCAGGGCTTTCCCTGCCTGTATGTCACTGGGACCGGCCCTCAGACAGAAAAACTGTGCATGTGTCTTCTATACTGAGTGTTTGGGTGTTTTGTTTTGAGTTTCCATTTGGTATGGTATATACAAAGGGTCAACGGGTGTTTCTTGAGTTGAACAATGCAAAAATCAGAATTGTATGTGGAATGTCAGCTTGAATTCATATGAAAATTTCACGGTGTGCATGTTCCCAATGATGCGACGATGTGCAGGTTAGTGAAGAAATTTCAAGAGACTGGATCTGTGTTTCACAAAGGCCTAGAGAACCTTGTATCTTAATCGAAAATAAAGTAGATGAGATAGGGGAGGCCTTGGAAAGAAGTCTAAGAAAATCTCTGCACCATTTGGCACTTCAGACTAATGTGTAAAGAGCATCTGCTCACAGAGCTTTGCACAAACTGAAACTGAAACCATACAAATTAACGGGTAGTGCATCAACTGAGGAACTCGAATGCTGTTGCTCAGTGTCATGCACTATGGAGAGGTTGATCCTGAGATGCCTTTTATTCTTATGAAGCATGGCTGTAGTTGTCAGGGCACCTACATTCTCTGAATAGTCGACAATGGAGCTCTGAAAATCCTCATGAATTATATCAACAACCTCTGCATAATGTGAAAACAGCAGTGTGGTGTGCAATTAGTTCAAGACAAATTGTTGGACCAATCTTTTTCCACTAAATGATACATTATGAAAGCTATTGAACAACATCCTGCATCCATATCACTAACGCCTAACAAAAATATATACAGTTATTTCACACAGGACAATGCAAGACCACACACCGCCAGTGCTTCTACGACACCAATATGAAGTGTTTTTGATAGAGGATAGTTGACTGGCCTCCTTGTTCTCCAGGTGTAAGACCCTGTAATTTTTATCTTTGGAGACTGTTAAATGAGAAGGTGTATGCAACCAATTCCCACATACTTGAAGAATTGGAAGGCAGGGTTCGTCTAGTCATTTCCCAGATTTCGGCAACTGTTTGCTAATGTGCTCAGAAGATGTTAGGCTGCTCTTAGTCCACAGAGGGACATCATTTTGAGGACCTACTGTAAATAAAGGTAAGCTTAAGTTAATCAAATGGCAACCTTGTTTATGCTTAACTCAGGGGAAGTGCACACACAGCCAGCTACCGGCAGATTAGTATCAGAGATTCAGGTGTGGAGGCAGGTGGCCATGCTGCGCGAGCTGTGGACCCCTCCTGGGTGTCTTTCGTGAGATGCCCTGAACAGTCACCGTCACAGATTGAAACAGTATCCATTTTAATCTTGCAGATAATAATTATATTGTTATTTTTGAATTAATTTTAGTGTACTTGAAATTTTTTCCTATTTCTGAAGTATAGAAAGTAAGTATTTTTTTTTCTTTGGGGACATGTTCACAGTTTTTAAATAGACATGTTTTTAACACTACCTAAATATCTGCTTCCTATTAAACAGTGAAGTGAAACTGAAAGTGAAAGGAAAGAAATGCAAGTAGTAGTTTCACTAAACAAACTTGACATTTTGGTTTAGTTCTAGAGAGCTCTGTATTCCATTACTACTATTACAAGGGACACTTCACAGCTTTGCCTTGCTGTAAAGGATGTAACATTTACTAAATAGTTTAGCAAAAACAGAGTGTATGTGCAATCTAAGGAATATTAAATTGAAGTCCGGTGACAATTCCTATTTTGCATTCCGTAACTAAGATTACAGGCTGTATAAAAGGGTTCTTGGTTCACTTTATAGGAGGTAGCAAAAATTTGCTGTATGTGGCGACTTTAATATTAATTTTGTATGCTCTGGTGCAGACTGTATTTTTTTTCAACCAGGATACAGGGGAACAGTAGCACCACAACCATAGACAAATTTTCATTCATTACTAGATGGGCATTCTGTTAGTAAAAGGGTGAAAGGCCTTCCAGACCTTGATCCACAAATTTATATATAAAAGCTAATCCAGTGCCCATAGACCTCATTAAGGAACAAGTGTGGGCAGGATTTTTATAGTGCCAATAACATAGATTAGAAATATAATGCTTTCCTTCACACATTTCTCATGCTCTTTGAAAGCTGAACATTGTGATTCTAGCAGTAAAAGGCAGCCTGGGTGGCTGACTAGTGGGCTAAGGATATCGTGTAGAACAATATGGGAAGTACACCAACATTTTAAAAGTAGTCACAATTGCGCTAAAGTATGCCATTGCAAACAATACTGTAAGGTACTTAAA
Source organism: Schistocerca americana (assembly GCF_021461395.2). Classification (NCBI taxonomy): domain Eukaryota; kingdom Metazoa; phylum Arthropoda; class Insecta; order Orthoptera; family Acrididae; genus Schistocerca; species Schistocerca americana. The sequence continues at coordinate 592,188,842 of NC_060121.1, read as the reverse complement.
ATGTTATTAGGAAAGCAAAGAGTATGTGGTATGCAAATAGAGTAGATAATTCAGAGGATAAAATTAAAACGAGATTGTCAATCATGAAGGAAGTGTCTGGTCAGCAGCATGAGGTCGATGGTATAAAGTCAGTACATAGCAAAAAATGTTTCTGTTACTGATAAGTTGGATATATGTATAGTATTTAACCATCGCGTTCTGAATATTGCTGGTGAATTAAACGAAAACTTAATTTCTGCGGGGAATGATATCTCTCTCTTCGAAAATGCCCTTCCAAGGCAGATTTATGAAATACTCCGCTGTGATATTGATATGGAGCGATTGAGTCAGCTATTAAATCATTGGAGACTAAGGACTCTTATGGATATGATGGAGTATCTAGCAGAATATTAAAGTAATGTGCTGCACATGTTAGCCCTGTACTTAGCCATATTTGTAAGTCATGGCTAGTTTCCTGAGTGATTAAAGTACTCAGTAGTAAAGCCACTTTATAAAAAGGGATAATGGAGACAATTTCAGAACTATTTCTATGCCCTCAGTGTTTGCTAAAATTATTGAAAAGGCTGTGTACATAAGGATAATTGATCATTTTATTTCATATAATTTGCTATCAAATGTACAGTTTGGTTTCAGAAATGGTTTAATGACTGAAAATGCTATGCCCTCTTTTCTCTGTAGGTACTGGATGGGTTAAACGATATGTTTTGAACACTAGGCACCCTTTTTTTTTTTATTTAACTAAGGCATAAGTGGTGATCACAAAATGTTGCTCCAGTAGTTGGATCATTATGGAATACAGGGAGTAGCATACAATTGGTTCACCTTTTACTTTAATAATAGAGAGCAAAAGGTGATTTTCCACAGTATTGTGAATGGCTATGATGTGGGGTCTGGGTCTGAGTGGGACACTGCTAAATGTGGGGTGCCCAGGGATCAGTCCTGGAGCCACTCCTTTTCCATTTTTTTTTTTTTTTATGTAGATGATAAGCCCCTCTCGTATTACAGGTATTCTAAAATATTTCTATTTGCTGACGGCACTAGCCTGGTAGTAAAGGATGTTATGTGCAAAGTGGTACTGTTTCAAATAGTGCCGTTCAAGACATAAATTCATGGCATGTAGAAAATAAACTAATGTTAAATCGCAGTTTCTAACACACAATTCAACAAAACCTGATATTTTAATTTGACAGAATGAGCATATGATAAGTGAAACTGAACAGTTCAAATTTCTAGGTGCTGAGGTAGATAGTAAACTGTCATCTAAAGCCCACATTCAGGACCTTGTTCAAAGACTTAATGCAGCCATTTTTACTATTAGAATAGTATCTGAATTAAGTAGTCTACTTTGCTTATTTTCATTCGCTTATGACTGACGGCATTGTATATTGGGGCAACTCTTCCCATTCACAAAGAGTATTTTTGGGTCAAAAATGGGCAGTTCGGGCAATAAGTGGTGCAAGTTCGTGAATTACTATAATTTCTTGTTAACAATGTCAGCATATTCCCAAGAATTAGCAGCTTTCATTTAGTTAATACTAGGCAGAAATCCAATCTGCATATGGATCGCGCTGTCTTTGCTCTTGTCAAGAAAGGTGTGCATTATACTGCTGCATCCATTTTGCATAAGCTGCCACAAGAATTCAAAAATCTGAGCAGTGATCCATGCACTTCAAATCTAAACTGAAGAGTTTCCTCATGGGTCACTCCTTCTATTCTGTCGAGGAATTCCCTGAAGATTAAACTGATTCCTGTGTTATATTGTTGATTATGTTAACATAAATTTATGGCTAGTCTCTTTTTATTCATAAACTTTTTTTTTCTGTTTTTACTTTTCTGTTGTAATTTCGTGCAGTGACATGTCCCATGACCTTGGAGACTTGCTCCACAGTTTGGTCCTACAGGATTAGACTTGTAAAATAAAAATTTAAAAAAATAAGAAAATAACTTTTAGCGTAATTTTAATTGGCACTGATTAAAGTTGTTTAGATGTGTACTGTGAGGACAGTTTTTCCTCAGTGCTAATGAGCGAAAACTATAGTTGCTAGCCCTTCTGCCACAAATTTGTGATTATATGCAGTTTGTTACATATGGAGCATGAGCATGGCTTATGAGAGGGGGGGGGGGGGGGTCCATCAGTGATGATCATACGAAAACATGAGTGCCTGTATTACAGTCAATAGCTACTGGCTATAAGAAAGACTCTCTATGCTATTATCAAGATAAAATGTTATTTCTGTAAGAGAGTATCATGTTCTTCAATTGTTCTGCTCTTAAATTGTGAATAATCGGATAACTTCATTGATGAATGTATGGAATCAAGTATTGATGGAAATGTGTAAGATTCTTAAGAAGAAAGGAAAAAAGTGCCATATGTTTAACAAAAAACTGAGTTAGAAAGTTACTTTCATTAATTTGCTTGAGAGAACACAATGCTGGGCAGAGCCTATTCAGAGACAATATGCTGAAGATTAGATGGGTAGAGCACATAACTAATGAGGAGGTATTGAATAGAATTGGGAAGAAGAGGAGTTTGTGGCACAACTTGACGAGAAGAAGGGACCGGTTGGTAGGACATGTTCTGAAGCATCAAGGGATCACAAATTTAGCATTGAAGGGCAGCGTGGAGGGGTAAAAATTGTAGAGGGAGACCAAGAGATGAATACACTAAGCAGATTCAGAAGGATGTAGGTTGCAGTAGATACTGGGAGATGAAGAAACTTGCACAGGATAGGGTAGCATGGAGAGCTGCATCAAACGTCTCAGGACTGAAGACCACAACAACACAACATGTGCAAAAAGTCATGTCATGATTATTTCACTCAAAAGGGGGGGGGGGGGGGGGAGAGAGAGAGAGAGAGAGAGAGAGAGAGAGAGAGAGAGAGAGAGAGAGAGAGAGAGAAGATGAACTAGTATTTCACACATTCTTAAATAGGAAGGATCGTTGAATCCAGTCCCTATGGTGACACCTGAAATCAGCTATGTTCAATGTCAAGTGTAGGTGAGAATTTTATGCATTTTGGGGGAGATAGGGGGAGGGGTATTTGTGTCATGCACACCAGTAAGTAGTACCTGCTGTGTGCCAAATTTTCACAAGCATTCAATACACAGCAAACAGGTAATGCAGTGATTAATGAGCTGGTTATTACATATGGTCTTCTAAGCTGCAGACATATTTATTTATAAGGAGCACATTTTATTTTATGTAAAAGTACTTTGCTGCACTATTTATTTATACTTTTGTAGTGATATAAGTTGCACAATGAGCTCTTTTAGGCGATTTGTCACTATCAAGTGTACATGTGAAGATGGTATAACAGTTACAATATTGCTACTTACATGTATGTTAGTCTGTTCTACATGTAGCCACTTTATGCTTACGTCTTAGTTGGTACGACATGGTCCATATGGCATCATGGAGCATAAATGTCTTTTTGTTATGATACAAAGCTGTTAGAAAAGCTGTCGAAAAATAACTTTACAAGATCGTGCAAATAAAAAGTAACTATTTAAATAACATGATCGTATCATAACAGAGAGACAAGCAACATTTACACTCCAAGATGCCGTATGGATTATGTCACACTAGCTGGCGTGATGGTATGGGGTGCCATTGGTTACACGTCCCGGTCACCTCTTGTTCACATTGACAGCACTTTGAACAGTGGACGTTACATTTCAGATGTGTTACAACCTGCGGCTCTACCCTTCATTCGATCCCTGTGAAATCCTACAATTCAGCTGGATAATCCATGACTGCATGCTGCAAGTCCTGTACGGGCCTTTCTGGATACAGAAAATGTCCGACTGCTGCCCTGGCCAGCACATTCTCCAAATCTCTCACCAATTGAAAACGTCTGGTCAATGGTGGCCGAGCAACTGGCCCATCACAATACACCAGTCACTACTCGTGATGAACTGTGGTACCATGTTGAAGCTACATGGCCAGCTGTACCTGTACATGCCATGCAAGCTCTGTTTGACTCAATGCCCAGGCGTATCAAGGCCGTTATTACGGCCAGAGGTGGTTGTTCGGGGTATTGATTTCTCAGGATCTATGCACCCAAATTGCGTGAAAATGTAATCACATGTCAGTTCTAGTATAATATATTTGTCCAATGAATACTCATTTATCATCTGCATTTCTTCTTGGTGTAGCAATTTTAATGGCCAGTAGTGTATATATGATTAAATATTTATTTACCAAGTTAAAAAGATTAAATAAAGATTAGATAAATCACTACGTAATACCTGCACAAGGGAACAGCACACTCATCTTTATCAGCTGACTAAAATGTATACCGTTTGTTTCTGAAGATAATCTAAACAGATTTGTTCTATGTTATTCCTTTTCCTAAATAAGCAGTTTTGTTCATATCAACATAAACACAAAGTCAAAACAGATACTCAGGTATGTCATGCAGATAAAAGGCAAAAATGCATGTGGTTAAAACAACTTGACTATTGCAATTCAAAAAAGGACAAAGAACACTACCAGGAGCAGCAGTACACCTACAAGAGTGCGTCACTTTTCACATTTTCTTCAAAATTTGTCTCTAAACTTTTGAGTGATAGAGACAATTCCTCATTCAAAGTGGATAGTTTTATATTAAATAGTTTTACAGGTATGATTTGGAAGGTGGGAAGTAATCACATTAAAGCATAAGGTAAGGAAATATTTACATTAAAATTATATCAAATTAATCAAATGTAGAGCCGTGTCTCCATCTGCAGATCACAATGAAATGCACGGCAGAGGGGTTTCCATTACTACCAGCATTTCTTCCCATTCCATTCACATATTGAGTGCAGGAAGAATGACTGCTTAAATGTGTCTCTGTTTGCTGTAATAATTCAAATTTTCACTTTGGGGCACATGTGGGAACAATACTTTGGGGAATGTAATACATACTGGAACTTTGTAAGTAGGATTTCATAGGCATCTAACTATGAGAATCTGCTAGTATTTTGATATGGGATCTTGATGAGTAATCTAACAGCATGCGAGTTTCTAAACAGTCTCAGTTATAAATTGGTTGCATTTTCCCATTACCCTACCAATTAAATGAAGTCTGCAACTTGTTTTATCTACAACTGAGGCCATGTGATCATTTCTCTTCATATCCCAACACACTGTTACATCCATTATTTTTATGGGTTGACTGATTCCTGATTGCTATTGTTGCTATAGGATACTACATTTCTGAACATTTAAAGCATGCATGCTTATTTATTTAGCCCAATTAATCACATGTAGTACAGTGTGCTAGATGTTATAGGACTTGACTTAAACCCAGTTTTTACAAAGAAAAATGATCATGTTTACATGTACATATTACAAATTACGTATATTTAAGTTCATGTATGCACTTACTGAATACTAGTGGTGGCATTTCGGATAACATCTAATAAAGCTTTCAGATGCATTTATACTTAATATTAATTTTAAATCATCTCGCAACTTCCCCATATAGTAAATACCATTCTGACTCAAACTTACAGACTCCTTGTTAGTACTGTATTGTCATTGCATCATAATTTTTTCTGACTGTCTCTGAACAATGAGAGTTGCTCTGTAGCATAATTCCATATGTTAATGGACAGTGGAATGAAGCATACTATAAAAAGAGAAATTGTTCATTACTCACACAGTGTTTTAAATGTGACACATGTGAATCACTTGCAATAATTTATTGCACAGCTGCCATGTATGTATCCCACTACAGTTGTGTCCAAATGTATTCCCATAGTCTGATGAGGTCACACTCATTTACTTTTTAACTCACTTTAGAAAGAAAAAAGCGTATCGTTTGAGTCTTGCACCCATTTTTCTGACTTACCAACCACAGCCAGTGTTTTCCTTTACACCTCGTCTACATTGGGAACAGTCACTACAAGGTTTTTGTCATCAACATATATTATTGACTTGTAGGGCAAAGAAGTAGATAGATGTAGTATGGAAACTGCTGCTGGGATGTAAAACACACACACACACACACACACACACACACACACCTGTTGGTTACATTGTCGCACCTATACTGTGTTGAGTGCTCATGGCTTACTTGGGCAATGGGTTGTGTCAAGTGAAGTGGGTGAGGGGTGAAAAAGGTGGGTTGTGGTAAGGATGGATGGGAAAGGGTGGTAGGTGGCTGGGAGGGCCTTTGACAAAGTATGGCATAAAGGCCTCCTCCTTAAGATCTGGTCACAATGCTTCCTGCTCCTCCCCCCCCCCCCCCCCCCTCCCCCCGTATGTTGTCTAATAAAAAGAATCTTAACCAACCGAAGGCACAAATGACGATAGGAGGAACACTATTGTCCCTCTTCACACCTGATGCTGGGGTTCCAGAAGGAGCGGTTCTGTTACCCACTTTCTGCAAGTTGTATACTGCCGACATCCTGAAGACTGAAATATAGTGGAAGGTCTTGCCCTGTATGTGGATGATACCACCTATTGGTGTAATGCAGTTTCCCATAATGCCAAAACCGTTGCCTCTCACTACATCTCAAGATTAGAAAGCTGGATGTGCAAGTAGAGAATCAAACCAAATACCACAAAAAGCCAACTGATCCTCTTCAGGCACACACCTCTGCCAGAAGCGTAACCTATTGCCATACAATGTAAACATAAAACTCTGGAATGAAAACACCCACTCAGGAAAGACAGCCAAATACCTAGGGATAACCCTTGACTATACACTAAGTTGGCTACCCCACACCTTCCTCATTATTGACAAATCCCACACTCATATGAATCTAGCCATACTAATAAGAGATAAATTTTATGGCACCTGATTTGTCAGACCAATTCTACAATATGCAGCAATAATATGGATAAACTCTGAATCTCAATCAGGCAGAATTCAAGCTCACGATAGATGTAACATTTGCATAGCAGGATGCCTCCAACCAAGCACCAATGCCAAGGAAGTCAGCACGAGCATAAACATTCTTCCCCAATACCAAAAAGACATAAATTCCAAATTGCCAACTGTGGATCCCAAAGACTTGTGACAGATGGCCTAATAAAAACTCTTAACTACTGCCAAACACTAGAAATTTAGATACCCCCACTTCCAATAGCCTCTGCCATCATACACCACAGCAAAATCTCTTCAGCAACACCTTCCAGAACATGCTCCCACTGTTACAAATATCATAGACATCGAAGGACAATAGCTTGAATGATGATGAAAAACAGAATCCATCAAAATGTTGAAAGTTGAATTACAATAGATAGACAAAAAAGAGAAACTGTAAAAATAAAACAATGACTACTGAAATACAATAGAGGTCACAACCACCACCAAAGCAGAACAATGCCAAAAATGAGAGGTAAGGAGAATCTAAAATTAAACGAATATAAGCTACAATAAAATAATGTATCAACCCTAGCTGAGGTTTTGGTGGTTTTAGAAATGAAGTAAATCCCAAAAATAACACTCCAACTGAGGAAATAAGATATGCCAAAACAGAACAACATTCACCAGCCATGGCCAAAAACCGGATTGAATTGCACAAAGACAGCCACACATTCTTCGTCCCAGAGGCATTGATAGAAAAGAAACAGGTGTGAAGGATATGAATGTGAGATGATGACAGTGAGGTGGAGGAGTGGGTTGGAAATGGGAGACAGAACCAAAGGAGGAGCTAGAGGAATCTCTCCCTGACAATCCACATGTCAGCCTCATTGTGTGCTGCACAGACTTGGTGGTGCAGATGCCCATGCACCTGCTACCTCTCTTCCTTCCAGCCATCAACCACCTTTACTGTAGAAAAGAGAAGGTTGCAAGCTGTCTATAAAGCCCTTGCTCATTGGGATCTTCGGTCCTAAGTTAAAGCATTAGTTTGTGACATAACAGTAGCAAATTCAATCACTTTTATAGAGGTGTGTGTGTGTTTGTAAATTTTGACTGAAAACTTTTGGATAAGGACCTGCTGTATTTAGCTTGTAGGCATCAGATACATGAAATTCAAACTGGTCTGCGGCGTGAAAAGTTCAAGGAACACTTGGAAAGATTTGACGTGTTGCAAATCTCGGTTTTTGCCTGAGAGAAGAGCAGTGTAGGTAGGATTACACTGAATTAACTGCAGTTGTTCTTGAAGTACCAACCATTCCATGTTGCCGGGGCTATGCAAGATGCAAGGTTGATGCTGAAATCTGTTAATTAGTTGAGAATGTTTGTGGTCTGTGATGAATTTGAATTGCAACCACAAGAAGAGAATGGAATTTGTGCTATCTGTATTTTACATAATGTTTATGTCAAAGCATAATTCAGGGACCTTTATGAAGCCATAGCACCATATTTAGAATTCACTGTTCTTTCAAATCTGTATAGATATCATGTCGTTGATTGTGATAGCTCTTATGCGACTTTACAAAAATTGAAAAATCATTTGTACCCTCATGTCCCAAGAGTTCAGCTAAAACTCAATCAAATCCCCTAAAAGTATCAACACTGGGAGTGAAGAATTTGTTTCTAATAATACTAGAGTATTTTTACAACATTTGATTAGTGTGTCCAGTTCCTTTGGACTTGATAAGTGAGGCCATTTAGATAGGTCATTCACAGGGGCATGAAAACGAAAGTTTTGGCAACAATAGTTATCAAACTTAAATGTATCTGAAAAGTTATGCCAAATTAGCTATTAAACTGGAAGTTGTAAATGATTCAGCTGAGAGAGGCCTCCAGCTGACGAAGGACTACAATAAAAAATTACCAAAAGTGATAAATGGAAGCAGTATGTGTTTTCAGAGTGTTATAAGAGCATTGTCGGAATAAAAATGTTCAGAATAAAATGTGATTTCCTCCTATTACATGGACAGAGAGAAAAAGTGAAGCACTCAGAAGGGGAAGAGAAAATGACATGAGACTGACAGTTTAGGAAGATCTATGATATTTCAGTGATTACAAACTAGCCAAATTTACAGAGAAATTGGCTGTGTGAGCCCCTTACTAGTATTATGTTGCATCATCTCTGGCCTAGATGCATCCACTGATTTAGTTGGAAAGGGTATCATAAGCCATTATATTCCCTCCTGAGGCAAGCTGGACAACTGTTGTAGCTGATCTTAGATATCTAAGGTACTGGCACTGGGACGGAGTTGACATTTGAACTGGTCCCGTATGTGCTCTATAGGGAATAGATCTAGGGATCTTGCTGGCCACATTAGTACAACAAAATTCATAGACACATGCTATGTGTGGTCAAGAAATGTCATGTTGAAATATGATGTCGTGATTCTATTGCATGAGAGGCAGCACATGAGGACGTAGGATGTCCATAACATAAAAATCATATGCAAGGACTTCCCAAACAAGGCAGCCAGGAGTAACACCACTGTGGCTTCAAAACATTGGAACGATGGGGACTCTCCCCAGAGTGTCGCCTTACTCACTAGTGACAGTCATCCAGGGTAGTGTTGAACCACAATTCATCGCTAAACACAGTACGACATCATTTATCACCAGTCCATCTTCTCTGTCATGGCACCACTGCAAACACAGCCATATGTGTTGTGTTAGTGGCCGCCTACACATGGGATGGTAATTTCCTAGTCCAGATGCTGCTAGTCTCCAACCAATGGTGCGGGATGACATAGAATGTTAGAGGAAATCCAGACTTGTTCTTCAATGAGTATGAAGTAAAAGGGTTGTGATGTGCTATACACAATACTGTGATTTTCTCTTGTAGTGGGCATGCATAGTCGATAGGATGATGAACATGCATACCCTCATATGTCACAATGCAATCCAACACTGAGCCACTCTCACATTCAAATGCCCCACAAATCTGGATACTGTTCAATCTGGCCAGCCAGCCAAATGGAGACCCAAAATGAGAGCCCTTTCTAATTCTGTCAGATGGTGGTAAAACACGCACACACAAGGTAGAAAGCACCTCCATGTCCTTCAAAGTGATCTCTTGACATCTAATGGTCACAGCCCTTTTGTACACTAAGAGGACTGTTAACAATGTTAAAATGAACAACATCCATGAACTCTGATGGCCATTCTACCTCTCTTAGAGAATAGCAACACTCATTTACATACCCACCAATGGTGGGTGCAAGTGCAAAGTTACATTATGTGGGGGTCAGATTGCAGGTAATACTTCTTCACCATGTCCAGGCCCCCAGGGACTCTTTATTCATTTGCTGGGTACAGTCTTGGTGATCCTGGTGTTCCTGAGCTGGAGACTGGTAAGTGCTGCCAGTCCCGTCACCATAAGCTCTGGGCATGCTTCAGCGACCACCGTGCAGCACAGCAGTGGAACATTGTGTGTCTCAGGGAATGGGGATATCGGCGTGACTGGCCGGATCATGAGGATGGAATAAACCTCTATAAAAAAGCCCTCAATCTCAAGGTGCACTGTGCGCTGATAAGATGCATGGCTGTTGAGGTGGAACACTCGTTAGCAGGGAACCTGCCGCACCTCAGTTGTATAAGGCTTACCTAAGCACACGGGGCTCTGTCTAGGTGGACTTCGAGTTCCCTAGTTGCTTTTGGGACTGAGATGGACCCTTCTAAATCTTCTTTGCCTCCAACCAATAGAAAGCATGGTCTGCTGGTAGGTTCCAAGACCCAATCCAACAAAAGGGCACGTGTAGTCAGTCCTCCTGACTCAGAAGCGAAATCTGAGAGTATCATGACAAGTAACGGAATAGATGCTGGTGGTCAGAATGTATTTTTAATCACTAAAAGGAAAGAGGGTAGCTTCTAAAAAGTTTCCCGTTTCTATATTCACAAAGGTCCTGAGGGTATTGCTGACAGTTTGAAATCTGTTAAGCGATTGCGTAATGGAACGCTGTTGGTGGAAACTGCTAGTTCCCAACAAGCTAAAAATCTACAAAACATGCAATCCCTTGGGGAGTATACCATCAATACTGAGCTGCACACCACCTTGTGACCTGCAGGGATGTGGAGGACATTCCCAAAGAGGAACTGAAAGATGAGTGGGCTCCAGCAGGAATAGTTGATGCGCAAAATATCATGAAGAGGGTGGATGGGGTTCTTGTTAAGTCCGACTCCTTTATCCTGACATTTAATAGCACAAAACTTCCTGAGCATATTAAGGCAGGTTTCCTTCACTTAAGTGTGCGGCCTAATGTACCCAACCCAATGTGGTGTTTCAGATGCCAGCACCTTGGGCATACTACTCTTGGGTGTCGCGGAGAAGCTACTTGTGGCAAGTGTGGTCAGGCCGCCCATGGAAGTGTCCATTGTTTGTCTCCATTGAAGTGTGTGAATTGCTCTGGGCCTCACCCCATCTGGAGTCAGGACTTTAGCGTGTATCTGGAAGAATGGAAGATAAAGGAGCTTAAAACTATTAAGCGCATTCCCTATACTGAGCCAAAAAAGCTCTATAAAGCCATGCTGCTCCCATGTTTTGCTACCTCCTTCACTTCACTTGTTAAACAGCCCACATGGAAAGCTGACACTGCTACACAAACAAAGGCTGCTGGTGTCGGCACCAGTACCTGCCTGTGCCCATGCACTTGTGCTGCTGCAGTTATTTCTAAGCCTGTCGCTCCCCCGAGAATTTAAGAAAAAGCTGTGGTTGCTGACATTGTAGAGCTCCTAGCCCCTCCAAAGTTTCCGTCTGGTACACTGTCCAATGTTGCCACACCCACAACCACAGTTGTGGCTGCAAAGTCTACCCAGGGGGAAAAATCCAAGGCAAAATGTCAAACACTGGTAGAATCGGGCAGAAAACAGCCAGATGATGTCGACATCGACTTCTCTGATATATCCGTCGATTCTTCTTTAGAGCCAATGGAGCTTGATGTCGGGCTGGGGCAACCATCTCGCTCCAAAACTGAGCCTCCACCCATTGTGAGCTCCCCTCCCCACCAGAAAGTCAGGATGAGAGTACTACCCCCCTGATAGATGGCTCCCATTATACAGTGGAACGTGAATGGATTCAGGACGCACATGGAGAAACTGAAACTCGCAGCGCAGCAATGCCCTCTGTGCTTGTGTTTGGAGGAAACACATTTGAAAGCATCTGATGCCCCTGCACTATGGGGCTATACCCTATATCGCAAGGATGTCCTGACTAGGGAAAGAGCCAAAGTAGGAATTGCTACTCGTATGTTTGCCAATAATGGGCACCACTCCTCTGCTCTTTCCCTGGATACCGACCTGCAAGCAGTTGCAGTTGAAATTTCTGCATGTTAGAGGCTTATAGTTTGTTCTCTTTATTTACCTCCATTGAATGCAGTAGAGTCTGAGGCTCTCACAGATCTTATTGCGCAACTCCCCTCACTATTTCTCTTCCTGGGCGACTTCAATGCCCACCATGTCCTGTGGAGCTCAAAGTCTACTTGCCCTCGGGTTCAAGTTTTGGAGAGCCTCCTGACATCTCAAGAGCTGTGCATCCTCAATGCTGGTGCTCCGACTCATGCTCCAACTCATTTCTGCACTGCTACTGAGTCATTCTCAGCTATCGGCCTTTTTTTCTGCTCTGCAGCCCTTGCCGACTCAGTTCAGTGGGAGGTCATTGACGACCTTCATTCCAGCGACCATTTCTCAATCCGCCTTCAGCTACTCAATGGTATGTTGCTGGAACAGAAGCCACCAATATGGATGATTGGCAAGGCTAACTGGACGCTGTTCAACCATTTAGCTGTGTTTGAAAACCGTGGCAGTGTCCAGGAATGAGTGGCTCACATCACATCTGTGATCGATCACCCTGCTGCTCTATCCATACCAAAGTCTTTTGACCCTCTTCAGAGACAACTTGTCCCTTGGTGGACAGAAGAGTGCCATTTAGCTATCCGGGGAGAGGCACGCAACTCTTTGACAGTTTAAATGCCGCCCGGCAGCGGACAATCTCACAACCTTTCGAATCGCGGGAGCCGAGGCTCGCCGTTTCATTAAAGAGAACAAAAAGTGGTCATGGCATGATTTCCTGAACTCCATCAATCATTCCACTTGTTCCTCAAAAGTATGGGAAGCCATCAGGAGGATTTCCAGTAAACAGAGCCGTTTACCGATTGATGCAGTGCTGAAGCAGGGATGCCTCCAAACAACACCCAGAAACATTGCTCAGATGCTAGCCAAACATTTTGCACAAACTACTGCCAATGCAAGCCCAGATCCAGTGTTCCGTCACTACCTTGCAACTGTTGAGAGGGAAAAGTTGGACTTAAGGTCGAACAGTTCTGAGGTCTACAACTCCCCTTCCTCCATGTGGGAGCTCGAATCAGCACTGACTGAGCTTCTGACACTGTACCCTGTTACGACCACATGCGGTACTGCATGCTTCGACATCTGCCAGCAGCATCAAAGGAAATCCTCCTTGAATGTTTTAATTTAATATGGCAGACAGGCGTCTTCCCCAACTCATGGAGGGAGGCAATTGTCATCCCGCTCCTCAAATCAGGAAAGGACCGCACATGTCCCAGTAGTTATTGGAGTATCGCTTTGACGAGCTGTGTAGGAAAGACCCTGGAATGGATGGTTAACTGTCATCTGGTCTTGCTGCTAGAGATCAGGCAATTAGCTGCTCTCAATGTGGATTCCGAAAATTTCGGTCTACGGTCGACAACCTGACCCTCCAAGAGACGGCTATTCAGCAGACTTTCCTCCGTCAGCATAACTGTATCGTCATATTCTTTGATATCAGTAAGGCATACGATACTACTTGGAGACACTGTATTCTCACACAACTGCATCAATAGGGCTTTTGTTGCCACCTCCCCATTTTCATTTGGTCTCTCCTGTCTCAGTGGTTTTTTTTTGGACCCGAGTTGGTGACACACTGTCTGATTGATTTGAGCAGGAGAATGGTGTCCCCCAGGGCAGTGTTTAAAGTGATACCCTCCTTTCCATAGCCATCAACAATATAACATCTACTGTAAAGAGTCCAGTACAGTGCTCCTTATTTGTGGAGGACTTTTCCGTTTTCTGTTCCTCCTCCAGTGTTGCAATGGTGAGCCATTAGCTGCAACTTACAGTGCAGCGGTTAGAGGAGTGGGCTGCAAAGACGGGTTTCCAGTTTTCTGCCGTGTGTGTGTGTGTGTGTGTGTGTGTGTGTGTGTGTGTGTGTGTGTGGGCGCGCGCGCATTTTAATCGTTCTTCTCCTTCTAATTTGCCTGCCTTGCATATGGGCTACACTATCCAACATTTTAGAGACACAATGTGGTTTCTGGGCCTCATTTTTTACTCCCGATTGTCATGGTTGCCACACCTGCGAGGCTTGAAAGCCAGAACCCTGAAGGCACTGAACATCCTCAAGTGCCTCAGCCACAGGTCTTGGGGAGTGGACAGGGCGCATCTCCTCCTGTTTTATTGGGCTTTTGTGCATTTGCGGCTGGACTACGGGTGCATGGTGTATGGGTCAGCAAGGCCCTCTTGTTATAGGATGGTTGACACTGTCCACACTGCGGGGATTCAACTGGCCATGGGTGCTTATCGGACCAGTCCCATACCCAGCCTCTGTGCAGAGGCTGGGAAACCGCCACTTACCATCCAGCGGCAGCTCCTCCTGGTGTGCCAAGTGTGTAAGGTTCTTGCATTTCCAACTTCACACGCTCACAGTATTGTTGCTCATCTGCCTCTGGACCATCTTTTTTTCCCATCGTCCCCAAGCCACAATGCCGTATGGGATCTGTGTGCAATGTGTGCTGGAGTCCCTCAGTGTGGAGCCCGTACGGCCCCAAATCCAGGGTTTTAACCACCTGCAACCCAGGTTGCTGGAAGGCCCAGAGCGATTTTAGATTTGGTGTGGTACAAGAGAGATTGCACTCCTGCGATTGTTTTTAATGCAACATTTTCTGCCATTTTATCTGAGCTCCACAACTATGTAGCTGTTTTTACAGATGGGTTGAAACAGGGGGATTGCATTGGTTGCTCTGTTGTTTTGCTGGATCGTGTCCCCAAAGTCTGACTGCCTCAAGCGTTTACTGTCTTTGATGCAGAATTGTCTACAATCTTGTGGACGCTGGAGCAGATGAGAGGCTCTTCCCGTCCTAAACCTCTTGCCTTTTCCGATTCACTAAGTGCCCTTCACTCATTCAACGTTTGTATCCAGCAGATAAAATAGTCCAAACCATCCAGGATGCCCTCCTCCAACTACAACTGGGGAAGGAGGTGGCTTTCTGCTGGATTCCAGGGCATGTCAGCATTGCTGGGAATGAAAGCGCAGATTTTGCAGCCAATGAGGCATGTCTCGATCCCCAAGTATTTCAGTGTGCCATCCCCCTGCACGCACTCACCTTGATGTTGAGCTCACGAGTCATACGTTGGTGGGAGGATGAGTGGCTGTAAATGACTGACAATAAGCTCTGTTTAGTGAATCCCACAACACGTGTGTGGTGTACTTCCTCCCAGCCCCTCAGACGGGACAAGGTTCTCATCACTCGGCTTCAGATAGGCCGCAGTCCTATAATGCATGGCTTCCTGCTCCAGCGAGAGGACCCTCCAACGTGTGGTGCTTGTGGCATCCAGGTCACTGTGCACCATGTTTTATTGGACTGCGTTTTATTTTCTGACCAGCGGCCCGCGGCTCACTTGCCATCTCTTTTAGGAAATACTCAAATGAATGTGGTTAAAATTTTTCAGTCCTGTGACTTGTCCAATGTTTTTACCAAAATTTTAGGGAGATAGGGAGAGGGTCTTAATTTGTTCACTGGCTCGCCCATATTTGCTGATTATCTCAACATTGAGTATCCGTAAGCCCCAAGAGACACACACACACACACACACACACACACACACACACACACACACACACACACCATGTCCCTCAATGGGACTGACCATGTAATTTGTTAATAACAATACATTACCAGCTCTGATGCTAGAAATAGACTGGTTCGGTCTTCCGGGCTATAAGTTGACTGGTTCGGGCTATCAGTGCTCTTAGCAGCATACTAGTCTTCACACTGGCTAATAAGATTATCCAGTTAATGCCTTAAATTTATGACAATATTGGAAAATGGTCTGCCAGTACTGATTGGGTTGATACCACAATCGTCTGTTCTGAAGACAGTCTGTATCCTAGCAAAACAGTCTCTATCCTAGCAGGTTCCTGTTTAATAGGACTAGCAGGCATTAATGCAGCTTTTCGCGGATGATGCTGTAGTATACAGAGAAGTTGCAGCATTAGAAAATTGTAGCGAAATGCAGGAAGATCTGCAGCGGATAGGCACTTGGTGCAGGGAGTGGCAACTGACCCTTAACATAGACAAATGTAATGTATTGCGAATACATAGAAAGAAGGATCCTTTATTGTATGATTATATGATAGCGGAACAAACACTGGTAGCAGTTACTTCTGTAAAATATCTGGGAGTATGCGTGCGGAACGATTTGAAGTGGAATGATCATATAAAATTAATTGTTGGTAAGGCGGGTACCAGGTTGAGATTCATTGGGAGAGTGCTTAGAAAGTGTAGTCCATCAACAAAGGAGGTGGCTTACAAAACACTCGTTCGACCTATACTTGAGTATTGCTCATCAGTGTGGGATCCGTACCAGATCGGTCTGACAGAGGAGATAGAGAAGATCCAAAGAAGAGCGGCGCGTTTTGTCACAGGGTTATTTGGTAACCGTGATAGCGTTACGGAGATGTTTAATAAACTCAAGTGGCAGACTCTGCAAGAGAGGCGCTCTGCATCGCGGTGTAGCTTGCTCGCCAGGTTTCGAGAGGGTGCGTTTCTGGATGAGGTATCGAATATATTGCTTCCCCCTACTTATACCTCCCGAGGAGATCACGAATGTAAAATTAGAGAGATTAGAGCGCGCACGGAGGCTTTCAGACAGTCGTTCTTCCCGCGAACCATACGCGACTGGAACAGGAAAGGGAGGTAATGACAGTGGCACGTAAAGTGCCCTCCGCCACACACCGTTGGGTGGCTTGCGGAGTATCAATGTAGATGTAGATGTAATTGCATAACTGTGATAAATAAATTTAGTCATAATGGCAAGTAGTAACATATTTTTTGCAGCTCATATAAAGTTGTTGTAATGCATTGCTAAGACAACCAGCGATATTAGCGTGCCCTGCAAATGGGTCGTGAGGACAACTATGTTACTCGTATCTGTGAGCTGACTTTGTGTCAGTGTCAAAAATTATGACACCTTTTCACTTTTGAAAACTGAAGATCACTTCAAGAGCATGTAATAGCCTTTGAAAATTTATTGTTGATGTTAATACAGCCTCCAATACCCAAAGTCACTTCAACAAAAATCATCAG
The DNA here is from genome assembly GCF_021461395.2 of Schistocerca americana. Taxonomy (NCBI): domain Eukaryota; kingdom Metazoa; phylum Arthropoda; class Insecta; order Orthoptera; family Acrididae; genus Schistocerca; species Schistocerca americana. The sequence goes on along the minus strand of NC_060121.1, from coordinate 592,171,639 downwards.
TCTAGAAAATTGTGCACTTCCCTTTTTCTTGGCCTCATTCCATTAATGATTCGGCTTCTGTTCAATAAGCTGATCTGGATAAGATTTAACATGATGAGCATCTGGCACAAACACTCTTGCAAAAAAAAAAAAAAAAAAAAAAAAAAAAAGAAGAAGGTTTTAAATTTCCATTAATAACATCTTCCGTTCAATATTTATTCGTACTTCACAATACATTTTTATTGTCAATGTAATAACAGAGACTCTGGTTGGTCACAGATTTGAGTGCAACTTAATGCTGTGAAGAGAACCAGGCAACAACTAATACAAAAATTAAGATCATATAAAGCTTTTCCTCTTTTTTTTTTCTTTCTACAATACAATATCTTCTGTAATAATAATAAAAGGCGACTGTCCTGATGACGATGTCTTTCAGCTTGGCACAGCCTTTGGCTTTGTGCATATGGTGACCAGTTTTCAACAACGCTGTACCTTGTTGCAGCAAATCCGCCACTGTTGCTCCAAACATACTTGAAACCACGTATTGGAAGGAAACAACACCACACAGAACACACTATCTCTAACATAAAACTATACATATCATGAATTTACTCATTTTTGAAAATATGGTCCTGTACAGCTTAACTATGTTTCCTTTCATACGAATATTACATACTTTATACACTATATCAGGTGTTCTTACCACAAACCATACATCGAACTGTGTCACTGAAGGAAGGTAGTGCTGGCCAAGGATCTGCGTATTCTCTAATGAATATCAGGACATAACTCCACTTCCAGTGGCTCGGTATATGGCTGTACTACTTCACACCTACCATTTACTATTCTCTAAATCAGTCACCACTGAATACCTTCCCAGTGGGTATGACTGACATACTCCCAAATCAAATGATGTCTCTGGACTGACTGTTAGGTGTGAAACCTTCAGTCATTTTATGTTATACTTTTGAAAACCACTAAGTCGGTGCATAGTAATGTTGCACTTGTCACTATTTCATGCTGTGCTAATCACTTGTCCATGAGACATGTCACTTGATTATTTTTGGATTATCTATTCATTAGAAGAAACAGGCTTATCCAACTGTCTTTGATTTATTGTCACCATTATTACATGCAAGTCCATATCCTTGCATTAGTTTCCCTTGAATAGTCTGTACAGAGGACCACCGTTCTAAACCAATATTACATTCATGCCATCATGTTTCTTTCATAATTTCTTTACTGACATGTATACAGGAATAGAATCCATGTCCTTAACCAGTAGAACGCTGAGGCCACTCTTGATTTCTTATGTATACACACTGAGCTGACAAAAGTTGGGGATAGTAATATGCATGTATGCAGATGGTGGTAGTATCATGTAAACAAGCTATAAAATGGCAGAGCTGTCATTTGTACTCAGGTGAGCCATGTGAAAGGTTTCTCACGTGATTAGGGCTACACAACAGGAATTAACAGACCTTGAATGCGGAATGGTAGTTGGAGCTAGACATGTGGGACATTCCATTTTGGAAATCATTAGGTAATTCAATATTCAGAGATACACAGTGGCAAGAGTGTTCTGAAAATACCAAATTTCAGGTATTATTCCTCACCACGTACAACTCAGTGACTGAAGACCTTCTCTTAATAACCAAGAGCAGCTGTGTTTGTGTAGAGTTGACAGACAAGCAACACTATGTAAAATAATCACAGAAATCAATGTGGGATGTACGATGAATGTATCTACTACGACAGTACGGTGAGATTTGGCGTTAAGGGGGTAGGACATCAAACGGGCCGTCTTGGAGCAGGAGAGATACCACAGGACATTTTAATTTCCACTATCTATAGTTTTACGAATAAATTCATAAAACTTTATCAACATGACCAGGAAGGATTCAGGATTCACAATTATAGCAGTGGAAGTTCAAAAAAATAACAAAAGAATTTTTTTTTATGAGTGAAAGTTGATCATTTTTTCACTTCTTTTGGCTGCGTTTATTGCTATAGGTACATGTTTCTTCATAAGTAAGGGAGATTCTTCGATGAATTTTGCACAGCATACAAACCATGCTTACAGGTGTATGAAACTGTAGAAATTATTTAATTTATGAAAAAATGAATGTGCTGTTACGTTTTAAACTTCATGTTTAGAAAAAACTCAAATTTTATAGTTAATTATCTCAATTTTTACCACAGTTTTTAATAGATTTGGAAAATTCTAGAGTTTCGTACACCTGTAAGTATGGTTTGTATGCTGTGCAAAATTCATCGAAGAATCTCCCTTACTTATGAAGAAAAGTGTACCTATAGCAACAAATGCAGTCAATGGTAAGTGAAAAAAAGGTGAAATTCAAATGTAAAAAAATAAATTATTTTCTTATATTTTTGAACTTCCACTACTATAAGTGTAAATCTTGAATCCTTTCTGGTCATTCTGGCAAAGTTTTATGAATTTATTTTTAAAAGTATAGACAGTGGAAATTAAAAATTCCTGTGGTGTCTCTCCTGCTCCAAGTCGTCCCGTTTGGTCTATGGAAGCTGATGACCGATGCTAGTGCTTATTGCTAACAGCACAACCTCACCTACAGCACCTCTCCTGTGCCTTTGGCCATATCGGTTGGAACCTAGGTGGCAGGGAAACTGTGACCTGTTCAGATGAGTCCCAATTTGAGTCGGTAAGAGTTGATGATACGGTTCGAGTGTGGCACAGACCCCATGAAGCCATGGACCGAAGTTGTCCACAAGGCACTGTGCGAGCTGATGGTGCGTCCATAATGGTGGAGGCTTTGTTTACATGGAATGAACTGGGTACTCTGGTTCAACTGAACCAATTGTTGACTGGAAATGGTTATATTCAGCTGCTTGGGAGATGATGAACATTCTGGACAGTTCAAGCAAATGATTTGTCTACTCAGATTACCTGACATAAATCCATCAAACATTTATAGGACATAATGGAGAAGTCAGTTCATGCACAAAATACTGAACAGCAACATTTTCGCATTCATAAGTGGTTATAGAGGCAGCATGGCTCATTGTTTCTGCAGGGCAAAAGGAGGTAAAACATGGTTTTATGAAGTATCCCATGACTTTTGTCACCTCAGTATAAGTTATGATACTATCAAAAATACATATTACATTAAACCAAACCCCTTGTTCTCCACTAATATGTAATAGCAGGTAGGCACTAAAATAGGTTCTACTAACGTCCAGAGGAAAAAACCTAACTGGATTTAAATAACTTTTGAGACCATCTGCTTTTATTTTGTATTCCATTCAAGTAGCTGCCTTGCTTTAGTTGGGTACGACTTTTACTTGTGTTCATTATAGGGAAGCATTATGTTCCCTTAAAGTGGTAATACTTCATTATCTTACACAGTGTATTCTTATGGCCTTTAAATTATGTCACCATTGCTGTATAACATTTAACAAGTACTGTAATCTGAAGTTGGTCAATGAGCAGTAGTCATCCATACATACACATCAATCAAGAGGATAGTAATGTTATAAAAAAATGTTTCTACTTATTGAGAACGTATCTCTCCACCATCACTTTCCTAACAGCAGCTATCTGTGACCATGAATCACTTCACCACCATAAACAGTCCTTCACTATACAGGGTGGAGAAAAATTGTGTCACAAAATTTTCATCCTGGATAGCAGATGTCAGTAGAAACCAAAATTACTAATGTTGTGTAGGTTGACAATGCACAGTTTTTAAACTACGGAAACGTGGTGCCACACACTCCAATTGGCCGCAAGATTGCCCTGTTGCCGGATGCTCTGGACAATGCATGACCACAAATGCTGTCGGAGATCGTGATGTATCCAAGGTGGCCTGCACCTCGGTTGCGACACATCCATTGCAGTTTCATGATAAGACACGCTGGGAACAAACCCATCAACAGCTGTTAGTTCATGTACAGAAAGTCTTTTACATATTGTGTTGGCCCTGAAAAGGGCCTTTTTTGTAACTAGGACATTGTTTACTAAAAAGCAGGTGCTCGAACTAACGACCCTCTGAAGCGACACAAGCTTGGTAACATCAGATGTTGTTTTGGCGAACTCTTATCAGAGATTCCTGGCATCCCCCTGATGTGACTGGTGGCATGTTGGATGTGATACATTAATTTCTCTTTGTTTCTAGGTGGTTCATATCCGGGTGGGTGATCTAGAACCTTGAGGAATCATCACAGAAAAAAGTCCGGTGGAATGAGGTCTGGTGATCGCAGGGGCCGTGTCCTACGAGCACCAGTGTCAGTTACCCTGCCGTCAAAGAGTACGACTGTTATGTGTGGGCGCCCCGTCATGCTGCAACAACATGCTTAGCCGTATGTCCAGGGGAACATCTTCGAGCAAGCCGGGTAGAGTTTCTTGCAAAAAGTGAAGGTATTTTGCTCCAGCAAGTTGAGGAAGTAGATGGACCGGCCTAATCAAATGGTCACCGACAACGCCTGCCCAGATGTTGAGCGAAAATCATTGCTGATGTCCATGGACGTACGTGACGTGAGAATTTCCCCTTGCCCACTAATGAACATTCTGACTGTTATAAAGGCCATCCCCATGGAAGGTGCATTCATCGTTAAACAACACAAGTGCAGGGAAGTTAAGATCTTGTGCAACACGTTGCAGAAACCACCGGCAAAACCCTAGCCTGTGTTCATAGTCTGCTACAGGATTTAGGCCTTAGACAGGGTGAAAACTAAATGGATGCTGGCTGTCATCCCTCAAAACCTCCCAGACTAACCAATGAGTGACCCTCATGCCATGTCCAACCGCTCAAGTACTTGTTGTAGGTGCTTCCTCGAAGTGCTCGAGAACAGTCTCTTCAAATGCATCATCCCATCATGTTTGAGGTCTTCCAACATCACCATGATATCCCGCTAACGAGCCTGTTTCGCCAAGTCACGGTGAATTGCTGTAAATGTTTGGGGGGGTGTGGGTGGCGTCTTGCTGGGTACCGTTCCCCACACAACCGTTGAACTCCATGCGCATTACCGTCAGCTAGTCCAAACTATATCTCATTGTTCTCCGAACGAATACTGTACCGCCATGCTTACTGTATGACTAAATCACAGGTGACGTATGTGTGCTCCGAAGCAAAGCTTACATGTGAATGCATATGATGTGAGGTGGAGACAAATAGCAAGACTTATTCGACATGTGTGTGTATCACGTTGGGGCAGTGATGGGGCGAGGGACATTTGTATGAGTGAACCAGCAACCATAATGCTGCTCGTCAACCGACAAACGATGACAGGGCAATCACTCCCACAGCCAATCGGAGCATGTGGTTTAAAAATTGTGCGTTGTCAACCTACACAACATTAGTAATTTTGGTTCCTACTGGTGTCAGCTATCCACGATTAAAATTTCATTACACAATTTTTCTCCATCCTGTATAATAATAATAATAATAATAATAATAATAATAATAATAATAATAATATCAACAACTATTACTTCTGCCATCAAAACAAAATCTCGTAAGTAACCCATGCTTTTAGATAGTGTTTGCCACTTATCCCTCAAAACTAATTCTCCTTAGGATATACTATGCTGTATATGACCTTTTTCATTACCACGAGATAATTTATAGTTGCCCTATGCCTTTGGCATTTATTAGAGTTTACCCAAGTACTTTTAATAGTACCAACATTAATGTTTGTATTTTGTTAAGCAAGAAATTTGTAGTAATTGAATAATTATGTAGCAAGTCTCTTTTATCATTACTTTAAATCTAGGGTTAAATTGGTTCTCCTTTCTAGTCACTCGTAGTAGTCTACCTTCCCAAACAGTGGCCTCTTCCCGTATGTTTCGTTGTCTTTACATGGACTTGTATTTTTTTTCTTTTGAATGTTAAATACTTTATACTCCATCCTACTACCTTCCTCACTTCTTACATGAAAGGCCCTGAAGTTTTTAATACCTTCCTGTATTGTCAACCAGTTGGTTTTGTATTTTCTGATACGTTCAATGTTATATATACCTGTGATTTTCCCTGTTTTTGGATGTTTAAGGGTTAGTGCTTTTGGGTGTGGTTTATCAAGCACTTCCTGTGGACCATTGTGTCACGTACATACCTGGGTATTCTAGCACTGTCTTTACCTATCGTTTTCTCCTGAACGTTGGTTGGTAATTGGCTAAATAATACTTTTATTCATTGTGTTTTATCTAAAAATTGTGCTTTGTCTAAATGCCACTCGAAATATTGCTTAAAACTGCCCATCATCTCTTGTAAGGACAGGGCATCATACTTTCCAACAACAGTTTGTGCTGCCTAGCAGCTGGCCAATACTGTAAAAATCTTTTACAAAACTCTTCCCAGTCACTAAATTCATTGTGATGTAATGCACCCAAATTTGCAGACTCCACTTCTATGAGTGCTAATGCCCACTGGATTTCCTTTAATGGTTCAGTGAACTTGGCACTGCATCTTCAAATTGTCTCAAAATTATGGGATGTAGTCCATTTCTTGGTTTAAACTTTGACAACTTCATAGAGAGCCCACTGTTGTTCTCAAATTGAAACTGCTCCCATCATCCCTTAGCTCTGATTTGGGAGAGTCCTTCCCATTATCATCACATTTGGTTACTGCAGAATCTACTGTCACATTGCTGCGACACACCCCATTGCCACTACGAGTCTTATCACCCTCAGGTAGCCTTAGTGACATAGCTTCAGTATCTCCATTATTAGGAACACTTAACAATCCTTGTAAATTAGCATCCAATAACGTAATAGTATCTCCTCCCTGCCCCCCCCCCCCCCCACCCCAGTCTCCCTCTCTCTCTCTCTAGAGAAAGAGATAGTCTATCAGTCTTATCTCTTACTTTTTCTAGATCTGTTCTTAAAGTATTACATTGTAGTATTAAATTGTTTAATTGCTCCCTAAATGCACCAAGATCTGCTTCATTCTCATTTCTTAACTTTTTTACTGATTCATCTACACGATATACTACTTTGATATTTTTATTTTCAACTTCACCTGTAACTTCTTTAGTACACTCATCCAGCTCTTCGTTAGAACCTTAGAACTACAAAATACTTCAATAACTTGCTCTATTTGTGCTTTCATAGCATTCTTTTCCTCCATTGGTCCTTTATATGTTTCCCCAATAATTCATCCATAGCAACAATTTCTGTTCCCACATCCTTAATCACATATTTAGTTCTAAAATACCCGTAGATAACAGTCCTGAAACTTCTCCTTCAGTACTGTGATATTGCGTGCTAAATTCTGGTGCACATATTTTGAGCTCTGCATTATTAGCACCTTAACAATTCTTTCATCCTAACTTAAATTTCACCACTGTGAATAGCCAATTTCTTTTTGCATTCTGAGTTATTAGCTTGTAAAAAGTCTTTCATCTTAATGTCCAGTTTATTTTTGAGTTCTGCTTTATTAGCCTCTAACAATTCTTTCATGTAAATATTACTTTTATCACTATGAGTGTGCAGAGTCTCTTTAAGAATATGTGACATTTTACTCTAAGACGCAAGTGTTTCAACCATTTTTGCTAGTTACGGAGACTTTGATACACTGATGGTTTATCAACTAAAATAGATATCAATAATTATATCTGCATTCAGATTACATACTAACTGCTGATTTTTAGCTTAGTCCATGTGTACTCTATCTTGAGTCCAAAATTACATTCATAACGTTATTGTGTAACCCGTTGATTGTTACTGTATAAACAAAATCAGTGAGGTGTCGAGCATCAGTCTACAATCACCAAATACAAATAACAGTTACTGTTTCACTAAATTCACCAGATCTATCTTTGCTATTAATATTTGGTGACTGCTCTGTGAGGTGATACTTTGAAGGCTGCAGGTCTGCAAATCGTAGTGATGCCCTGACAGGCTCCTCCACCTCTAAGCAGGTCAGTAACCTCCCTTACCCTAGCAGCACTAGATACAACCCTCCAACATTGCAGAATGTTGGTCAGCTGGCTCCCACCATCGCCTCTGCTCGCCACCACCTGTAAGACACCCCCTTTTCTTCTACATTGAAGACCTCTTCTTCTGTCTTCATCTCCACTCTTGCTCTTTGTCTTGCATTTTCATTTTCTTTCTCTTGTTTCTTTTGTTGTCTTCTTTCCTGCTTGTACCAGATCTTGATGTTAATTTATATAGTTAAAATTGTATTTCTGCTACGCTTGTGCCTGGTCCTGTTGATATTGTTGACACCTGCAGCGGGTTGATATGACATATTTGTTCAGCATGTCCATCAATCGGCCTGACCATGTAATTCAGTAATAAAAATAGGTTTCCAGTGATATTATCAAATCTGATACTATATTTTGACTGATTCAGTATTTCAATGCTCTTAGCAGCTTACAAGTCTTCACATTGGGTAACAAGATTAGCCTGGTGAGACCTTAATTTTATGAAAATGTTGGTAACAGTTACATCAGTACTGATTACATCTTCCGTTCAGTTTTTATTCATTCTTCATAATACATTTGTATTTTAAATATATTAACAGAAACTCTGGTTGCTCTCACATATGAGTGCAACTTATTGTGAAAGCAACAAGGCAACAACTAATACATGAATTGAGATCATACAAAACTTTTTCTCTTTTTTCCTACTGCGATACAATACAATATCTTTATTAATAATTATAAAAGGCCACTGTGCCAACAACATCGTCTTTCATTTTGGCACAGCCATCGGCTTAACGCATTTGGTGACCAGCTTTCAGCGATACTGTACCTCATTGCAGCAAGCCTGCTGCCATTGCCCCAGACTACATTTCTTTATATATATAGTCACCAAATATTAATAGCAAAGATAGATCTGGTGAATTTAGTGAAACAGTAACTGTTATTTGTGTTTGGTGATTGTAGACTGATGCTCGACACCTCACTGATTTTGTTTATATATATGAATTAATAGAGGGAAACATTCCACATGGGAAAAATATATCTAAAAACAAAGATGATGTGACTTACCAAACGAAAGCGCTGGCATGTCGATAGACACACAAACATACAAACAAAATAATAGCTTTCGCAACCAACGGTTGCTTCGTCAGGAAAGAGGGAAGGAGAGGGAAAGACGAAAGGATTTGGGTTTTAAGGGAGAGGGTAAGGAGTCATTCCAATCCCAGGAGCGGAAAGACTTACCTTAGGGGGAAAAAAGGACGGGTATACACTCGCACACACACACATATCCATCCACACATATACAGACACAAGCAGACATATACAGAGGCAAAGAGTTTGGGCAGAGATGTCAGTCGAGGCGGAAGTGCAGAGGCAAAGATGTTGTTGAATGACAGGTGAGGTATGAGTGGCGGCAACTTGAAATTAGCGGAGATTGAGGCCTGGTGGATAACGGGAAGAGTGGATATATTGAAGAGCAAGTTCCCATCTCCGGAGTTCGGATAGGTTGGTGTTAGTGGGAAGTATCCAGATAACCCGAACGGTGTAACACTGTGCCAAGATGTGCTGGCCGTGCACCAAGGCATGTTTAGCCACAGGGTGATCCTCATTACCAACAAACACTGTCTGCCTGTGTCCATTCATGCGAGTGGACAGTTTGTTGCTGGTCATACCCACATAGAATGCATCATAGGACCTGCCTACACTGTGACGCATTCTATGTGGGAATGACCAGCAACAAACTGTCCATTTGCATGAATGGACACAGGCAGACAGTGTTTGTTGGTAATGAGGATCACCCTGTGGCTAAACATGCCTTGGAGCACGGCCAGCGTATCTTGGCACAGTGTTACACCGTTCGGGTTATCTGGATACTTACCCCTAACACCAACCTATCCGAACTCTGGAGATGGGAACTTGCTCTTCAATATATCCTCTCTTCCCGTTATCCATCAGGCCTCAATCTCCGCTAATTTCAAGTTGTCGCCACTCATACCTCACCTGTCATTCAACAACATCTTTGCCTCTGCACTTCCGCCTCAACTGACATCTCTGCCCAAATTCTTTGCCTCTGTATATGTCTGCTTGTGCATGTATATGTGTGGATGGATATGTGTGTGTGTGCGAGTGTATACCTGTCCTTTTTTCTCCCTAAGGTAAGTCTTTCCGCTCCCGGGATTGGAATGACTCCTTACCCTCTCCCTTAAAACCCAAATCCTTTCGTCTTTCCCTCTCCTTCCCTCTTTCCTGACGAAGCAACCATTGGTTGCGAAAGCTAGTATTTTGTGTGTATGTTTGTGTTTGTTTGTGTGTCTATCGACGTTCCAGCGCTTTCGTATGGTAAGTCACATCATCTTTGTTTTTTTTATATATATATATATATATATATATATATATAATGGAAGGAAACATTCCACGTGGGAAAAATTATATATAAAAACAAGATGAGGTGACTTACCGAACAAAAGCGCTGGCAGGTCGATAGACACACAAACAAACACAAACATACACACAAAATTCAAGCTTTCGCAACAAACTGTTGCCTCATCAGGAAAGAGGGAAGGAGAGGGGAAGACGAAAGGAAGTGGGTTTTAAAGGAGAGGATAAGGAGTCATTCCAATCCCGGGAGTGGAAAGACTTACCTTAGGGGGAAAAAAGGACAGGTATACACTCGCACACACGCACATATCCATCCACACATACAGACACAAGCAGACATATATATGTCTGCTTGTGTCTGTATGTGTGGATGGATATGTGCGTGTGTGCGAGTGTATACCTGTCCTTTTTTCCCCCTAAGGTAAGTCTTTCCACTCCCGGGATTGGAATGACTCCTTATCCTCTCCTTTAAAACCCACTTCCTTTCGTCTTCCCCTCTCCTTCCCTCTTTCCTGATGAGGCAACAGTTTGTTGCGAAAGCTTGAATTTTGTGTGTATGTTTGTGTTTGTTTGTGTGTCTATCGACCTGCCAGCGTTTTTATATATATATATATATATATATATATATATATATATGGTTATAATAGAGGGAAACATTCCATGTAGGAAAAATATATCTAAAAACAAAGATGATGTGACTTACCAAATGAAAGTGCTGGCAGGTCGACAGGCACACAAACAAACACAAACATACACACAAAATTCAAGCTTTCGCAACAAACGGTTGCTTCATCAGGAAAGAGGGAAGGAGAGGGAAAGACGAAAGGATGTGGGTTTTAAGGGAGAGAGTAAGGATTCATTCCAATCCTGGGAGCGGAAAGACTTACCTTAGAGGGAAAAAGGACAGGTATACACTCACGCAGACACACACATATATCCATCCACACATATACAGACACAAGCTTGTGTATACCTGTCCTTTGTTCCCCCTAAGGTAAGTCTTTCCGCTCCCGGGATTGGAATGACTCCTTACCCTCTCCATTAAAACCCACATCCTTTCGTCTTACCCTGTCCATCCCTCTTTCCTGATGAAGCAACTGTGGGTTGCGAAAGCTTGAATTTTGTGTGTGTTTTTGTGTTTGTTTGTGTCTTTATCAACATACCAACACTTTCGTTTGGTAAGTTACATCATCTTTGTCTCAAGAGTTCTTACCACAAACCATGCATTGAACCATGTCAATGAAGAAAGGTAGTGCTGGCTAAGGATGTGCTATATTTTCTCATGAATGTCGGCAGAATTAACATCTGATCATGTATTTTGGGTTCTTCACATTTTGTCAGGCAGTGTATTTGCCTCACAAACATTGCATATAGTAGCTTCATAGACCATAGTACATGCTGGAAACGTTAGAAATTTGTATAAGTTAGTCATTATTTTTCATCAGAAAAGTCAGTAAAATACAAGAGTCGCTCATAAGGAACTCTGGTACTTTTTTTTTTTGAATATTTGTGGATTTCCAGTTTCCTGCCTGATTCATACCAGCAACTTGTTACAGAATTTCACATCAAATTATAAAACACTGTTCTAAAACCTACATTCTGATATATTGTCTGTATGGAAATTAATTTTTGCTTCTTGTATTGCAGTTGTAAATTGTACAGTTCATCCTAAATTAACTCTTAAACAACTGCCACAAACAGGTGAATGGGTCTTAGTGGTTAAGTGGCAGGCTACAGATCCAAAGGTCTGGGTTTCGATCCCCAGTCAGTCCAAAAATTTGTACCTGTTACTTATCATTTCTTTCACCTTATATGAAAAATTCAGAGTAGCACCACTGTTTGGAGTCCATACTAAACTGTATGTCCCCATATAAATGACTGCATACATAAGTTCAAAGGTCAGAGAAAGGCAACTGTATACCACATCAAATAGGACATGCTTAATAAGGCACTGTTGTGGTCAAACCAGCCTTTAGGTTGATGACAACTTTACTTGCCATTAGGAAGTAAGTATATTGTTACCTTTGTAAGTGTAAGTAACACCCAAGTTCCCTGAAGAAGCTTGTAATGTTGTTCAGTTATCAACACCTACTACATAGTTCTGTTGAATATATAATATGTTCTTGGCATTAACTGCGCTCCCCAGAAAAAGGAGAATTAAGTGAAAGTATGCTGGCATTCCCTCTGCCAGTCAATACAGAGTGGTAGATCTGCAAATGCCAAACAGTCAGAGTTGGGTATTTTGGTTAATTCATCCACCACAGTTTACTATCTATTTAGGAACTTCACACAAAAGGCTCATCCAGTGTGTGCCTTTTGATCTCTACTTTTGACACCTATAAGTCATTTTTATTTGTTTTGAACCCTATAATATTAGTTTTTCTATGATTAAGAGCTAAGCTATTATCTGTGAACTAGTTTTAATGTTAATCTCTCTGTCTGGTGAAGATTTATTGTGCCCATTATCAGTAGACTTGAATGATCAGCCAAATACGTTTTGAAAAGATTCTGCCTTGAGTAAAACACAATTTATTCTTTAAAATAAAGTTTATTATTGAAGCAAACATAGACACAAAAAGTGAGCTTACACGAATGAAAAATCTCTGCAAGGTGTATAGCAAAAATCACAGTTTCTGAAGACTCCTGTAATGTCTTTGGTAATCACATACCTGATCCTGATAAAAAGAGCTGCACCAGAAGTGCCCGATCAGTCCATTGCAAACTGGGCACCGTGTTGCGCACCAGCAGCTATTCCAATGATTACTTTTATGTGATTGGCTATCCTGTCAGGGAACATGGGTGATGCCATGAGATTGTGCCCATCGGTTGATGAACAAGGCCCTCAAACAGTGTCATTAGAGTATCACCTGAACACGCACCATGCCCATGCAACATGTTTGACAGTAGGCTGCCCAGCTGGAAGAGCTCGAGGGGGGCCACATTGTGGGGTTGTCAGATGCTAGGTGGCCCAATCACTGTACAGAGGGCCACACTGATCATACAGACATCACCATTGCCCATTGTTGGCAGTAATGGAAACAGAATGCTGGACATGTAGTATCTGGATGTCCAACACAGACCACAAGGAGGCAGAACTGATGGATTATCCAGCACACTTGAACAGATCCCACAGCACTGATAGGGACCATGCAGCAGGCTGTCCTGCCTTCTATGCAACATCCCATAAGTGCTAGCACCAATGGCAGGCAGTTGCATGTTGCAACACTCTCTGTTGGTTGACTATTAGCATTCCTAATGGACTACATTACTGTGCAGCATGTGGAGCTGGTCTTGCAACTAGTGGCTCTGCCATTCATTGGCTCCCATACCCCTGCCCTTTATCATGAGGGCAATACTCATCCTCATACTGCTGCTACCTCCCGAGCAGTCCTTGCAGCTGTAGATACTCCACCATGGTCAGCCACCTTGCCTGATCTCTCACCTATCAAGAATGCATGGGGTGCCATGGAGCATGTCATCAGGACTCAACCTCCACTCACTAGTTTTTGGGAACCACACATTCAGATGCAAGCAGCATGGAATAGGGTATCACGGGACTACATCCAAGACCAATCAATACACTTCCATGCCACAATATCAGGATGCTTGTATTCACAACCATGTGGGACAGATGCCATACTAATAAATAAGTTTTGTGGCCATGTTATCAACAAATTTTTCTCTTTCAAAGCTGAAAGTGTAATCATTTTGTATGTGTAGTACCATGTACCTGCCTGCCAACCATGATTGCAATCTGCCTTGTCCTTCTGGTAGCAGTTCTTTTGATGATGATTAGTGTATGTAGGACTACATCCAAGACCAATCAATACACTTCCATGCCACAATATCAGGATGCTTGTATTCACAACCATGTGGGGCAGATGATATACTAATAAATAAGTTTTGTGGCCATGTTATCAACAAATTTTTCTCTTTCAAAGCTGAAAGTGTAATCATTTTGTATGTGTAGTACCATGTACCTGCCTGCCAACCATGATTGCAATCTGCCTTGTCCTTCTGGTAGCAGTTCTTTTGATGATGATTAGTGTATGTAGGTTAAGAACAGAAGTCCTTTTTACTTAATAAAATCATTTGGTTCTTTTTTTTTAGTGCATTTTTTTGCATAAACTTTCTATGTTGTAAATAATGTATTAAATTATTTATGTAGTACATTTTCTAGAGATTTATTGTGTCTAAAGTTCTTTCTTTCTTATTAGGACATGCCAAACGCTTGTGTGCATGCCTTTGGTTTTTATAGATGTCTGATGATACTGTGTACTTCAGTCTTCAAGGAAAAGATGAGTAGTGTTCAGTCTGAAGTGGCTTCAACATAGAAAAGCTAAAGCAAAGTTAAACAAAGAAAAACAAGTTTATTGAAATGAAAATAAAATTTAAATTCTCATTCTTTGGAGTGTAAGTACACAACACAAGAAATAATTCACAATTACGTCTACCTTTGCAGTGGGTGAGAAACGTAAGTCATGCAATGCATTATTCATCTGTAACAGTCCATTTGCATGTATATTTTATGGTCGCCGTAGATTATAGGATCATTCCATGTCAGCTTACTTAGGCCTTCCTGCTCAGCCATATCAGCATTTGTTGAAATTTGTGTAAACATTCCTCACACATGTTCCCAATGAACATTGGGAAGGTTTAATGTTCGTTGAAGCAATACTCACAAATATGTCACTTAAATTTCTTTATTTCATGTCTATGATCACAAACTTGTAGGTAATCTGACTACCAGTTTTGGTCAGCAATGACCATCTGATCTGTAGCAAAACATGGAAAAGAATACAAATACAACTAGTGGATTGTCTACAGCTTAAAATAATAAAATAGGCCATGATGAAAATTATTACTGACATACATCTGAATATTATGCACTTTAAACATGACAGGGCATACCTGTTTCAAAAACATGTCCTAGTATAATGGCATTGTGAATGTGAAATGATAAACACAAAACTAGTGCCAGCATCCCCCCCTCTCTCTCTCTCTCTCTCTCTCTCACCACACACACACACACACACACACACACACACACAAAATACGGTACTCACTAGAGTCATTTTGTTAAAAGCGCGACTGTTCAAAACAAACTGCCATACAGTAGTCACAAAATGTTTGTTACAAGCTCGCCAGATGTCGTTACTGTAGGTGTAACACATATTTTTCAATGATGCATTCTGTGATATAAAATAGAAGGAAGAATACAGTCAGTAAAGTCTATAGTGGGCTTTCTGGGTCTATAAGTCATTATAGTAATCAAGTGTAGTAAATTAAAACATGTTGAAATTTAGATTGTTAAGTGACAATAATTGTTTTTTTGCTCTTGCGGCAATTTGAAATGATAATATAATGATGTACATAAGGACAAGTTTACAGAGTATGCAGCGTAATATAAAAATGATAAAACTGATAGAGAAAGAAGCCAAATGAGTGAAAACAGACTTTTGGAAATAATCAGCGCCTTGTGTTGGCCTTACCATCAGAATACCACATAGGCAAGAAGTGGTTAGAGGAACATAACCGCCAGAGGGCTCCTCATACCCTGTGACAAGCCATTCCAAGAAAAGAATGATAAAACACCATAACAGGCCATTAACAAGTTTATCTAGTTAATGAAATTGTATAATAATAAAAATGATTTATAATTAAAATGGAAAAAATTAAAGGATACTACAATTGCATTATTACTAAATGTTCTGCATGTACGAACTTGTGCTATTCTTCATTCACTTTACCTTTCCTTGCTTCTTTTTTTTTCTGTGTGTGTGTGTGTGTGTGTGTGTGTGTGTGTGTGTGTGTGTGTGTGTGTGTGTGTGTGTGTCCATCACTATATATATTTTATTTATATCTGTTGTCTTCTGAAAGCTCTTATACTTCTGTTAGTCTTACGAAATAGGACCATGGACTTCCTCTATTACATTCCTATTGTAGATGCAGGCAGCCAACTCCAAGGACACCAGTGCCTCTCAAGATGAAGGAAATACTCCCAGCATGGCTCCACTTCACTTCAATAAAAATACTTAATACTGTTATTAAGTTTTCTCTTATTCAGAATCACATAGAATACAAGTCTCGAAACAAAATCGTGTACAAAGAAAAGTGAATGATGTTTTTTGTTCATTTGTCTCTGCCTTACCACACATTCATTATTAATAGTTTTTGCCGCCGCTCACGGTCGGTCCTTGCTTATGTCATTATTGCCTTTTATTTTTTTTTTTTTTAATAAATTTTAACTTTACCGTATCTGGGAGGGGTCTTTCACCATGTACCTACATAAAATATATTGTACAAACAGAGAGGGGACAAGAAAATGCAAGAGTTATTTGCTCAACATAAGAAAATGAAGTAAATATGTAAGCACTCTATACTCAGTAAAGACATAGGAAATATATTTAGAAGAGAGGCATTCAACGATTAAAGTAGCACGTTATCAAACAAAGTGAAGCAGACATTGTGTACAAAATTACCCTACCGCTTTGACCATGTTTCTTGGCTTTTGTTTTTTGGCTTTGTAAATTTCTGGCTCTTTTGACAACTTGTGAACATGGCATTTTTGCACCCTGTGAAGAATTTGCATGTTTTTCTCAATGCTCCCTGCCCTTATAGAATGACCAGTTCTGATAAACATAATCCAATAGCAGTTTCGTTATGTGGATGCGATTGCTACTTAAACCTTATGTTAAAAGCCTGGCCAGTTTGGCCAATATAATATTTATCAGAGTTATTACAATCAATCTTGTATACTCCAGAGCTATCACATTTGTGATATACCCTTTTCAGTTTATATATTTCTCTCAGTTTTAGGGTGTTGTTAATTTAAAAGTCAAATCTAACACTAGATTTTCTGAAACATTTTTCTATTTGCTGGGACATTTTGCCATGAGATTTCATAAGAATGGTTTTCGATGATTCTTTATTGGTTCTATTTTCTGGGTGAGTGTGCATCTTTGCTTTCGGCCAAAGGTAAACGAAGGAGCCAGTGAATCATTGAGGTGAAGAAAGCTTTTTTGTATTGTGGAGGACGGCATGAACTGGCACTGAAGACTATTTGTACCCGTAGGTCTTCTGAAAATTGAAAACTTATGTTTGTCGTCAACTTTCGTAATATTAAGATCAGGATAGTTAGTGGAGTTCTCTTTTTCAACTTCCATAGTAAATGTTATTTTTGGGTACATGTTACCTATTGCTTGGGCAGGTGCATTAACCTTGCTGGTGCCACCCTCTTGTCAGTAATAAAATGTCATCAACATACCATTTATAACAAAGGCATAGGAAAGATATATAGAAGAGAGTTGTTCAGTGATTAAAATAGAATGTTATAAGCCAGAGCAAAGTAGGCATTGGATACAAAATTGCTCTGTTTCACTGAGTAGTTTGTTTGTTCTAGTTTCTTTGCTTTGTAAATTTCTAGCTCTTATGACTAGTTGAGAACATGGTTTACATTCTAAATCATTCACAAAAATATCTGCTAAAGTGCCAACTGGACTATTACTTGTCCCAAGCCCATTTTTGATAATATAGTTTGTCACTGAAAGTGAAAAACATGGAAGCTAAAACAAAATCTAGAAACTCAGTTAATTCTGTACACTGTGCAGTACTGATCATGATATGGGATTGCAGATTATTACTAATTATTTAAATGATTTCTTTTATTGGGACATTACTGTAAGGGTTTTTTACATGCAAGGATGCCAATGTTACATTATTTGGTATATGTATATTTTTGACTGTATTTGGAAGCTCAGAACTGTTTGTAACCCCAAATAAGTATCGGAAGAGTAAGCTTATTTAAGTTTATTTTAAGAAACTTATTTACTTTATAGCATGGTGATGACATATGTTTCATGATGACATGAACCGGGTTTCTATCTTTGTGAATCTTAACTGGAGATATAAACTGGAGAAGTTTACCACTCTTCAGTACAAACAATAATTGGAGCAGAAATGCCAACAACAGCAGCATCACAGACAACAGTAACAGCAGAAATCCCAGCAGTAGCAGGAGCAGGAGCAGCAGCAGACATGGAAACAACCATCCATAGGGCAACAAGTAGACTGAAAAGGATACCTCCTTCCCATCTGAAGGATTTTTTAATTGGAGATATGACGAAAAAGAAGCCACCAAGATAAGTAACATTAAATGTCTAACAGTATTCCACCAAAATACTCAGTGTGTAAAAAACAAAGTGCAACAGCTGAAAGTTGAGTTACAGGTCTTAGACACTGTATTACAGAGCACTGGTGTAAAGAAAGTGTAATCTTGTATATTAATGTACCCTCATATGTTCAAGAATGTTCTTATTGCAGAAACACAATGAAAGGTGGAGGGTCATGTATTTATGTTAAGAACGGTATTGAATTTAAAGTCAGAAATGATATTATCATGCTAAGTGTGGACAAAGACTATGAAGTGTCAGCAATAGAAATAGTTGCTATAAATATGTCCAAGAAATAAACTATATTATGTGTATACCATTCTCCCAGTGGTAATTTAATGATATTCTTTTCAAAACTTATACAAAGCCTAGAACTAGCATTGACTCTGAAACATAATATTCTTTTGTGTGAGGACTTTAACATAAATACAGCTAAAACAGATGACACCAGTAACACAGTTATGAATATCCTACTTAGTTTTGGCATGTCATCACTAGTCAACTGTGCAACAAGAATAACCACACATTCATCATCTACCATTGACCATGTAGCTACAGGTGTAGGCAGAGAAAACTGTGATGTACTTGTTAAAAATCTGTGACTGTCTGACCATCTATGTCAGATTATAAAAGTAGAAGCTTGTGTAAAAAAAGAATGAAAACTGCATGTATATAAAAGAGTATACTCTCCATCAGCTTTGCAAGAGTTTTCCTTAAAGTTAACACATGAAAGTTGGGAAGGAGTATATATAGAAACTAAAGTGAATAGCAAATTCTCCAGTTTTATGTCTGAGTTTAAATTAAAATTTGAAGAAACATTCCTCAAAGCATTAATTCCTATAGGAACAGCCACCAACAATAAATGGATTACTAAGGGAATTAGAAAATGTGCTCAACTTGTGTAAATACCTAAACTCCATTACAAAGGACAATAGTGATCCAGGTTTTTTTTTCAGTACTACAAAAACTACAAAAGGATTGACAGGAAGGTACTCAACACTACAAAAAAATCAGCCAATAATAAAAGTAAAGCTACATGGGCTGTAGAGAAACGAGAAACGGGGACTGTGAAGCAGAGAGGTACAAACACACAAATCAAGAACAAGGAAAACTTAGAAAGTGTAAGCTGACAGAATTAGCAAATTATGTGAATACCTACTTTAGCAGCATTGCAATTACGTTACATTAAAATTTTCCAAAAAGTGCTAATCAACCAATGCAGAAGCCTATAGCAAACTCAATAGTATTGCTTCCGACTACCAAGGAGGAGGTACGCAATGTTGTACGGCAATTAGATGACAAAAACTCAGCAGGCTTAGATGAAATCCCAATGTGTGTGCTGAAAAAATGCATAAATATTATCAAAGCTCCACTAACAGAAATCATAAATGAATCCTTCAAAACTGGCTGCTTCCCTGACTATGTGAAGCATGCCAAAATTTTACCAGTTCACAAGAAAGGTGATGCAGAAAACGTTGAAAACTACAGACCAATAGCCCTATTGTCATGCTTTTCCAAAGTGATAGAAACAATAATGTAAAACAGGCTTATAAGCTACCTAAGTAAATTCAACCTCCTCTGCAATGACCAGCATGGTTTCAGGCCTGGTAGAGGTACAGAATCTGTAATAGCACAATTTACAAAAACAGTTTTAAAAGCACTAGATGAGAACAGCTATGTAACTGGCCTTTTCCTAGACCTGTCTAAGGCATTTGATACAATTGACCACCAGGTGTCGCATAAGTTAGAAGCACTAGGAATAAGGGGAGTGGTTCAAATGGTTTCATTCATATCTAGAAAACAGAGTACAGTCAGTAGAGGTTGCACATGTCTCCAGCGGATCAAAGTATGTTGAGAAACATATATCTGATCCACAATATATCAAAATTGGCGTCCATCAAGGAAGTGTACTGGGCCTAGTATTGTTTCTGGTGTATATAAATGATTTCCCACAACATATCAGCCATTGCTGATGTTTGCTGATGACAGCAACATAGTAATCACAAGTAAGACACCAGCACAAATGCTGGAAAATTCTACTGAAGTGCTGAGGGATGTTCACAGATGGTCTCAGGAAAACAAAGTAACTCTCAACACAAAGAAAACAAATACAATATGTTTTAGAATGAACAGAAAAGAGAATCCCTTAAATTTAAAACTAGATAACATCTCCATAGATGATGTACCTACAACAAAATTCTTTGGGTTGCACATTGACAGCCGAATTAAGTGGAATGAAGATGCTATGAAACTCTCGAAAAAGATATCCACAACATGTTATGCACTTAAGGTCCTTGTATCCGCATGCAGTAATGAATGTTTGAGAACTGTATACTTTAGTTATGTTCATTCAGTAATCAGTTATGGTATTATTTTCTGGGGGACAGTGCCCAGAATTTACAAACAATGTTTAAAATGCAAAAGAGAGCAGTAAGAATTATTACAAAAAACAGTAAGCGGGCCCACTGCAGAGAACTTTTCAAAATGTTAGAAATATTAACTGTACGTTGTGAATTTATATTCCAAACCATAGTGTACATCAAGAAAAATATAGAAAATTATATCACAAATAGCAGTTTTCATAACTATAGTACAAGAACAAGTCACTGTCTTCACCTAGACAGGAAGAATAAACATAAGACTCAAAATAGCTTCTTCTATGAAGGTGTAAAAGTGTGTAATAAACTGCCACAGAAAATGAAAGAAACAGATAACATGCAACACTTTAGGAAAAATCTTAAATTGTTTCTGCAGGAACACTGCTTTTACACTGTAAGTGAATTCCTTAGTACAAAATGATTGTAAATACCTTTTGTTTCACAATATTTAACTATATGTAACATTTTGATAAGGAGCAAAAATGATTGTAAATAACTTATGTGTCACAATGTTTAACTACATGTAACAAACAGTATAAATATATGAATGTACACAAACTGACAGCATCTGTACACATCTGTACATTTTAAAATGTCCACAGATGGCTAAATAAATAAATCATTTTAAGTGATTTCTTTTCTTAATCATTAAGAAGGAATTTGAAGCTGTCTATCTTTATACGCAAACTGGTCTGAAACTTCTCACTTGGATCTTTGTAAATTTCTATGATATTGTTTCCTGCAAAAAAAAAAAAAAAAAAAAAAGTCTGGCACATCAACTCAATTCAAGTTGTGTGATCTCAACTCACATTGCTAGTCTCAACTGTCCTTTTCATGGGAATTGTGATCCTTGCAAGATGATTTTCAACTTCTTGTCCCCCCTCCCCCCTGTATACACGGTGCAGTAGGTTATATGCATCGATGCTGGAGTCCACATTTGATTTGTACGAAACTTATATTTATTGGAGGCAAATGGTTTGTAGCTTGCAGGGATAGCTTCTTTCTTGGAGAAGGGATATATAAGTGCAAAATAACACAAAGAAAGAGTGTGGGTCTGAAAAAAGTCATTACCTGTTACAGAACGGGAATTTCACATATTATACAAGGAGCTGAGGAACCGCATTTTGTATTTTTGAAAGTAGAAGCATCAGGTTTTTTCAATTTGTTACATCAAACTACATGTAGGATTACTAAAAGAAAAACAATGTTATGATCTGCCATTACATCTTGTGAAAATTTAGTTTAAGGTTAATTTTAGCTGCTAGGCCAGTACACATTTTTGTGAATTACTCATATCTGCCACAATGCCTTTCCCTTCAAGACACATAGGTTGTCTTCACTTGTTGTATTTTGCTTTTAGTAATTCAGGTGCCTTATTTTTGCTAGAGTTATAGTGACACCACATAAATATTGACCACCGATGGTTGCAAAACTGTTTTACACACAATTCAGAGAGCAGCTTAACAATAAATAGACCTGCCACAAATACATATTTAAACAAACAACATGCAGTTTTCAAAGGTTTCAGTGCATTTCTGCATATAACACTAAAAATGCCTCACAACATAAAAAATAAATTCTACCAATTAATCTGTCTGATTCTATCCACAGTAATTTTTTAACTTTAAGTTGAAGCCATGTTACAATCCATTTCATTGTAAACTATTAAATACTGTACCATTATCTATAAAACTTCACTTTGTAAATGTAGTAAAGGGCAAGTAATTTAGTTTGGTCGTGTTGTACAAATCAGACTGCTGTCTCACTGATTCAATTAATCTGTCGTCATTTATTACAAATTTTAACAATAGAAATAACAAATGAAACAATTTGTAGCAGATAACAAACAATAAATGATGAAACAAAGTAGCAAATCTGCCCATGGCCATGTATCGGCAGGAAATGAGCTTTGAGGGTCACCTGATGAGCAATGGATGGAAGACGTCAACTGTGAAAACTTTCCTCCAGAGAAACTTTGGCTGTGCCTCGGTGTGACATGATGTGACAGGGCAAAATGGGACAGCCATTGTGGATGCTACCATGTGAAATGTGTTTCAGAATGTTTTGATGGGATGTGATGTGACCTGATGTGATGGCCAGTGTGAATTGCCCTTAATGTAGTCATCTTCATACATAAGAACTATCATATTCCCTTATCTCCTTGAATGATCAGTGCTTTTCTTTCTCTAACTTCGTATTGAGATTTTTCAAAGTACAGTTCTCATGGTTCACGACTTTACAAGAACTGATAAAGCTTTAAGGCCAATTCACACTGGCCATCACATCGCATCACGCCCCATCAAAACATACTGCAATGCATTTCAAATGGCGGCATCCACAGTCGCCATCCTGTCATGTCACATCAGCTAATCATGTGACCCCCAAGCTCAATTCCTCTTGATAAAAGGCCATTCACAGTGTTGTGACTCGCCAATCTTCCAAAGTGCCGCTGCGCAGTTACGCGCGTCCTCTATGTGCGGCGCTGTCTGCCAGTGATGCAGCAGCTGCGCCACCTAAGCGCCCAGCCAGCCAGCGGCCGCTAGACTTGGACTCAGTGCTGATTTGACTGTTACCGTGTGCACATGTCTTACTTTGTCTACTTGCTCTGTGATTTACATGTGTTGTGTCGTTTTTGAAATATATGTGTTCAATTTGACGTTACAACAATTGGCGATGAGGATGGGATTTTTTTCTTTTCATCGTTGACCCACAGGTTTCCATGGCTACTTTAGAGCAACTATTGCAAGGTCTCATTGACCAGCAAATGATTCTCACATCGGCGATTCGCTATTTCGTCTCTGCATCCAATGCGGGGCGTCTTTCGTCGTTGCCTATAGCTCCTTTTCCTCCTTACGACGAGACGGCGGAAGATTGGTCTGATTACGAAAATGTCTTTGACAGCACTTCTTGGCATTTCACGTCACGGATGAACAAACATGTAAGTCTCTGTTCCTTTCATGGATTTCACCTCAGTTCTATCAGTTGTTGTCGCAATTGGCTCCTTTGAAAGATCCTGCGTCTTTGTCCTTTGCTGAAATGTGCTCACTTCTGTCCGTAAATTTTCAAAAGCATACGCATGTGCTAGCATCTCGTGTTGCCTTTTATCATTGTCAAAAACAACCACATCAATCCTATCGCGCTTGGGCTGCTGAACTTCACGGCCTCAGTAGAAAGTGCCAATTTGTTACTGAAGTTCACAAAGAATCCTACACCGATTCCATGGTACAGGATGCTATTATCCGATCGGCACCCGACAAAGAAGTTAGGCAATGTGCCCTTCAGTTGGCAAATCCGACTCTAGACGAAGTCCTATCCATCGCTCAGTCTTTTGAAATTTCTCGTGTCGCTGGCCGCAAATAGAGGCATGGGGTGACGTCGGGGAAGTACAATCTCTACGCGCTGTTGATGAAGCGTGCGGCATGTCCCCCCCAGCCGATGTGGCCACAGTACGCTCCCAAGCGCAGCCTCGTCCTAACCATAAACAAATCTCTAAGAAACTGCAGCAAAAACCACGGCAACTTCCTTCGTGTCCACGGTGTTTTACGCAACATTCACAAGAAGATTGTCCACAATGTTAGGCCATGTGTTACAAATGCAAAAAGAGGGGTCATGTGTCATCCGTTTGCAAATCTGACCGCATACCTGATGTTCATGAACGTGACACTGATTCTGCTTCTGTGTTGTCTGTCAATGGTACTTCTTCCCTTTCAGGGAAGTTATTCCTTACTGTCACTGGTCAGGATGTTTGCATGCAGGTGGATACTGGTTCTGCTGCCACTATCATTAATTCTCAGATGTATCTTCAGTTGGGTTCTCCAATCCTATCACCTGTCATTTGGCAATTACAGACGTACAATAAACAGAAGATTTCTCTCTTGGGACAATTTAATGCTGAGGTATCTTACAAATCCATCATTCGCACTGTTCCCATATTTGTGGTCGACTAGAGTAACGCAGAGAATTTTTTTGGTTTCGATGCCTTTCGCGTTTTTGGGTTCTCCGTAGATGACTCTGTCAATATCGTCTCTGATGCTATTTCTTATGCTCAATTGGATTCCTTGTCGACGACATTTTTGTCCCTTTTTTATCCTGGGTTAGGCCGTGCAAATGACTTTGAAGCTCATATCACGCTCAAACCCACTGCTCGGCCTAAGTTTTTTCGGCCTCGGCCCATTCCTGTGGCCCTTCGTGATCGGGTAAAAAGGGAACTAAATCGTCTCACTACTTCAGGGGTCTTGCTTCCTGTCACTTCCAGTGAGTGGTCCTCTCCTGTCGTTGTCGTTGCTAAGCCCAATGGTGATATTCGTCTCTGTGACGATTTTAAATCCACTGTAAATGCTTCAGTGCCTCATCGACACTTACCCTATGCCCCGACCTGAAGAATTGTTCACTAAACTTGCTGGAGGCAAGTATTTTTCTAAAATTGACCTGTCAGAAGCTTATCATCAACTTCCTCTCGATGCTGCTTCCCGGTAGTTTCTGGTCCTTAACACACCTTTCGGCCTCTATCAATACCAGCGATTGCCATTCGGGGTTGCCAGGGCCAAGGCTCTCTTTCAGCGGTTCTTGGAACAATTGTTTCTCCCTGTCTCTGGGTGTATCAATTACATGGACGACATTGTTGTCACTGGCTCCACCACTGAAGAACATCTTCAGAATCTCTGCACATTTTTTCATGTCTCACAGACTGCCAGTCTTAAGTGTAATCTTCAGAAATCACACTTTTTTTCAGGCATCTATCACGTACTTGGGGTTCCAACTTTCTCGGGATGGTATTCGTCTGCTTCAGCAAACTGTCGCTGTGATCGATGCCCTTCCTCGCCCTTCATCTGTTAAGGAACTGCAGGCTTTCTTGGGGAAAATAGCATACTATCATAGGTTTTTACCGTCTGCGGCTTCGGTGACTCAGCCGTTGCATTGCCTGTTGCATGAAAATGTACTCTTTCACTGGTCTGCGTCATGCGATGCGGCTTTCCAAAAATTGAAGATTATACTGAAACAGGTCCCATGCCTGGCTACTTATCGACCTGGCCAACATCTCGTTCTTGTCATGGACTTCTCTCAATATGGGGTTGGTGCAATCCTTGCGCAGCATTTTTCTGACGGTTCTGAACAACCCATTGCTTATGCCTCCAAAACGCTCACGGATGCCCAACGAAAATATTCTCAAATTGAAAAAGAAGCTTTGGCCATTATTTATGCCTTTCATAAGTTTGGTGTTTTTCTTTATGAATCCAAATTTCATCTTTTTATGGATGACAAACCACATGTTTCCTTGTTTTACCCATCAACGTCGCTTCCCGACAAGGCTGCACACCGCCTCCAGCGTTGGGCTCTTTACTTGTCTCGTTTCAATTATGAGATTCATTTCTGGCTGACGGCTCAACATGAGAATGCTGATGCACTGTCTCGCCTTTCCATGGGTCCTGATCTGGGACGAACTTTTGTGTTTCCACCTGGATGTTGCCGAGCAGCGGGTTCTGGATGGGTTCCCCATCACTGAGGACCAGCTGACGGCTGCTACGGTTCTGACCCTACCCTCTCCCGGGTTTTATGCTGTATTCAGAAGGGTTGGCCAGATTGTCCGTCCGCTAAGACTTCTGATTCATTGCGGAACTACTATGCTTTGTACTACCGCCTCACGGCTGGGGATGGTGTTTTCCTCCTTTCCACCGACAATGCTTCGCCGCGTGTTGTAGTACCTGCGTCTTTGCGTGTGTCGGTCTTGCGCCTCCTTCACCAAGGGCACTGGGGTGTCTCTCGCACAAAATCTCTGGGACGCCTTCATGTGTACTGGCCCGGCATCGACTCTGAAATCGCACACATGGTCGCTGCCTGCAGCCCTTGTGCGTCACAGGCCGCCGCACCGAAGTCATCTTTGTCACCGTGGCCTTCTCCGGAGAAGCCCTGGGAGCGTATTCATGCTGACTTCGCGGGACCTTTTTTAGATACTTATTGGCTACTCATAATTGACGCCTACTCTGACTTTCCTTTCATTGTCTGTTGCATGTAGCCTACCCCCGCGGTAACCACAAATGCTCTAGCTCGCATTTTCTCTTTGGAAGGCTTTCCCTCTATTCTTGTTACTGATAATGGTCCCCAATTTGCCCCTTCCGAATTTAAGGATTCTTGTGTCTGTCACGGCATCATGCATGTCACGGACCCTCGGCTCCATCCACAGTCAAACGGTGGGGCTGAACGACTGGTCCGCACATTTAAGGCTCAGATGAGCAAACTCCTGACGTCTTCTGCTGCTGATGATGTGCTTCTCCAATTTCTGGCTTCTTACCGTTTCATCCCCATAGGTGACCACAGCCCGGCTGAGCTCTTACATGGCCGACAGCCCCGCATGCTACTTCATCTTCTGCGGCCTTCCACCTCACGGTCGCGGGTGCCTTCGCTTGGCCGGTTCACCGCCGATGACCTTGCATGGGTACGGGGATATGGCAGGTGGCCAAAATGGAGTCCTAGCCGCATCTTACTACACCGTGGCCGACGCCTGTATGAAATCCAGATGGACACGGGTGTTGCAGTGCGTCATTCGGACCAGTTTCGGCCTCGTGTGCCGGCAACGCCTGTTCCAAATGCCGCTACACCACATTCGGCTCTACCTGATGCTCGGGATCTTGGCATCTCTCATTACTCACAACGCAGCCTTCTCACCATCATCTCGGTGCCAGCACAAGAACTGAAGCCACCAGGAGACGTACCCATGCAGGAACCGGGTGACCGTCATCTGTCGGACCAACTCTACTCGCCTCCTTCTCCTACGGACGCTGACGCATCGCCCATGTCTCCTGTTATAACAACGGGACTTGCCGCAATGGGCAGATTAGTGTGCGGGCCCCAGCAGATTTGACCCGTAAGTCTCCTGTCATCTCGACCCATTATCATCGGGTACACTTCCGTCCGTACGGGAAGCCTCCTCCTCAAGACTTTACGGCCAGTCAAACAACACCTATGGACGTTAGCAATCTACAGGCCAAGACCAGTGCAAAAAATTCAAAGGGGGGGGGGGGGGGGGGGAATCAGTTGTGACTCGCCGATCTTTAAAAGTGCCGCCGCGCAGTTACACGCGTCCTCTACATGCGGCACTGTCTGCCAATGATGCAGCAGCCGCGCCACCTAAGCAGCCAGCCAGCCAGCGGCCACTAGACTTGGACTCGGTGCTGATTTGACTGTTACCATGTACACATGTCTTACTTTGTCTACTTGCTCTGTGACTTACATGTATTGTGTCGTTTTTGAAATATATGTGTTCAACTTGACGTTACAACACACAGATCCCTATATTTCGTTTTATTGTGGTTTTTGTGATTAATATCAGTTGTTTTTTGTTCATTATGTGTTATAAATTGTTTTGTTTCATTATTTCTTTTGTTAAAATTTGTAATAAATGATGAAAGATTAATTGAAGTAGTGAGACAGCAGCCTGAATTGTAAATATGAGGCTACTAAATTACTTGCCCTCTACTGCATTAGTAAAGTGGATTTTTATACATACCAGTTCAGTATTTAAAATCTTACAATGAAATGCAATGCGGTATGGCTCCAGCTTGAAATGAAAAAAGTACTGTGGGTAGAATCAGAGTGATTAGTAGGTAGATTTTATCTGTATGTTGTCAGGCATTTGTACTGTTTCATAAAGAAATGGACTTTAACATTTAGACACTGCAAGTTGCTTCTTTAAATATATGTTTGTGGCAGGTTTATTTATTCTTAAGTAGCTCTCTGAAATTTATGTGAAACAGCTTAGCAAGTGTCAGTGATCAATATTAATGTGGTTTCAGGGCCTAACCCCAGTACAAATAAGGCACTTGAATTATTAAAGACCAAATATAAGATGGAACAGAAACCTATAAATCTTGAAGGGAAAGGTATTGAGGGAGAAATCACTATTGCGCAAATATTTGCATTAGAGCAGTGGTTAAACTTAACCTCAAACAAACCAATTTTTTGAGGGTTGTGTTGGCACTTAGCAATGCTATGTTCCTTTTCGTAATTCTGGGCGCAATTGTATGAAACAAATGAAAAACACTGATGCTTTGATTTCATACCAATGTGCACTCCTTTCATCCATGTACATGAGCCACCATGTTGTGTATGTGCATTTCGTGCATAAAAACAGTTGAAAAACATCTTGCGAAGTTCACAATGCCCTCTAAAACAAACAGCTGAGAACAAACATGCAAATTGAGATCACATTTTTTGAATTGACTTGACGTACCATGACGTGACGGACAGTATGAATACACCTTCATGTGACAGTTCCATGACGTCACAGTGCCGTGATGGCCAATGGGAATTGCCCTCAATTGACCTCAACGGCTGTGTTCACAGTTTCTAGTTTCACCATCCTAGCTGTTTTGCATGCCTTTTTAGTTTCAACTATTACTCACTTAGTATTTTCCTTACTAACATTTGGAGTGATATTATGTTGTAAATCTTTATTCAGCAAAATATTTTCATCATCCCTCAGTACAATACTTGTCAAGTTAGCTACCCTGTCATTGAAGCGGTGTTGCCCAATGCCACCCTTACTTTTTACATGTAAATTATGAGGTTTGATCAATTTAGCCAATTTTTTGTTATCACTTTTTTTGATTTGTTCAGCGTTATTCCTGATCCTATCAGAAATCTCTTACCACACAAATTGAAAATGGGTACAAGAAATTTTGTTACTTAGTTACAAATGTAATTCAAAAGGTGCTTTACTTAGCATGTCATTATGTTTATATGATTCACAGAACTGGGCCCCAATCTAGTTGATCTCACTTTTAGTTTTAACTGATAAGGCAAGGACTTACAAGATTATAGACATGAAATAAAGAAATTTATTCTACACTTCCTAGATCACTGTCCGATATGCGACCGTGCTGCAGTTGGTGAGCTTGGGAAGGGTAATAGTCTAGCTGACATTTGATCGGATATTATTGTGAACAATTTAGAATGTAAATTTTTTGCCAGGTGTCCACAGCTAAAAGAAAAAAAATGATTTATTATAAACAGTATGTTGACAACATTTTATTACTGATAGAGGGTGGCACCAATGAGGTTAATGCATTTGCCCAAGCAATACGCAGCATGTACCCAAAAATAACTTTTACTATGGAAGTTGAGAAAGAGAACTCCATTAACTATCTTGGCCTTACTATTAAGAAATTGGCAACATACAGAAGTTTTAGATTTTCAGAAAACCTACATGTCCAGATACTATCATCAGTGCCAGTTCATGCCATCCTCCTCAATATAAAAACGCCCGAGTCATTCATCAGTTCCTTTGTGTATTTTTGGCCAAATTATGTAAAGAACTCTGTGTTTTAAAGCAAATTGCAATATCTAATTGCTTTTTTTGAAAATTATGTCATGTGCCCTAACAGTAGGCTAAAGAAACATATAATAAGCAGCAGTCAGATGCACACCCACCCAAAAAAAGGAACCAATAAAGAAAGAATGAAAACCATTCATATGAAATTTCACAGCAAAATGTCCAAGCAAATAGAATTTTTTTTTTTCAGAAAATCTAATGTTAAAATATAAATATAAACTGAAAAGGGTGTGAACAAATTTGAGGATTCTGCAATATACAAGATTAATTGCAATAATTGTGATAAATATTATATCAGCCAAACTGGGTGGTCTTCTAACATAAGTTTTAAGTAACATTCACAATCACGTATTTATCAGAATTGATCATTCTGTAGAAGCAGAGAGCATTGCGAATGATATGCATATTCTCCACAGAGTGCAAAAAGGCCATGTTCTCAACTTGTCAGAAAAACTTGAAATTTATAAAGTAAAAAAACAAAAGCCAACAAACGTGCTCAGTGGGGCAGAGCAATTTTGTACCCAATGTCTGCTTTGCTTTGTTTGATAATGTGCTACTTTAATCACTGAATACCTCTCTTCCATATATCTTTCTTACATCTGTATCTAGTACAGAGTGCTTACATATTTACTTCATTTTCTTGTGTTGAGCAAATAACTCTTGTGTTTCCTTGTCCCTTCTCTGTTTATACAATATGTTTCATTAACTAGATTATCTTGTTAATGGACTGTTATGGTGTTTCATCATTCTTTTCTTGGAATGGCATGTCACACGGTATGAAGGGCCCACTGGCGGTTATGTTCCTCTGACCACTTCTTGCTTATGTGGTATCCTGATGGTAAGACCAATATAAGCACTGATTATTTACAAAAGTCTGTTTTCACTCATTTGGCTTCTTTCTCTATTTGTTTTATCATTTTTATATTATTCTGCATATTCCGTAAACTTGTCCTCATGTACATCATTATGTTATCATCTAAAATTTGCCACAAGAGCATATCAGAATTATTGTCACTTAACAATCTAAATTTCATCATGTTTTAATTTACTATACTTTATTACTATAACGACTTATACACCTGGTAAGCCCACTACAGACTTTACTGAATGTATTCTTCTTTTTATTTTATATTGTACAATGCATCATTAAAGAATATGTGTTACGCCTACAGTAACGACATCTGGCGAGCTTGCAACATAAACATTTTGCGACTACTGTATGACAGTTTGTTTTGAACAGTCACACTGTTAACAAGATGACTCTGTGTGTGTGTGTGTGTGTGTGTGTGTGTGTGTGTGTGTGTGTGTACTAGTTTTATGGATATAGGACATGTTTTTGAACCAGATATGCCTTTTCATGTTTAAAGTGCATAATTTTCAGATGTATGTCAGTAATAATTTTCATCATGGCCTATTAGTATTGTTTTAAGCTGTAGACAATCCACTAGTTGTATTTGTATTTTTTTCCCATGTTTTGCTACAGGTCTGAAGATGGTCATTGCTGAGACTGCAACCGGTAGTCTGAGGACCTACAAATTTGTGATCACAGACATGAAATAAAGAAATTTATTCTACATTTTCTTGATCATTGTTCCATTCATGACTGTGTTGCAGCTTGTGAAGATATAGTCACTTGCTTGAATCCTTGCGTGACTTTGCGAAAAGCAAGCGTGAATTTCTGATGGCTTTGACCCATTTTACTTTGCATAATATTTTGCTAAAAAAATGAATATTTGCTATCTTGTACAAGTTTATTCATTCTCTTAAGAATAATTATCAAAATTATTTCATGAATGCCATTCAGCCAGAAAATTTTAGGCAACATCGCCTGAAAAGATTTCAGTTTGGATTCTTATATCTCAGAGAGTGAAGGTATAGTCAACACAAAACTTGGCATTTAGTAACTTAACAACAAAATGTTCTCAAATATAAAATTTCATTTATGTACCCTTTTTTTTTAATAAAAAAAAAAAAAAAAAAAAAAAAAAAAAAAAAAAAAAAAAAAAAAAAGAATAAAAAAACCTTTGTTCTATATAACTCTTCAAACAGGGCTCATTACAAAGGCCACAATTTGAGCTACATAACAAACTGATTTTGATTATCCATTGCGAGCTAACAATGCTAGACAATTTGAATGAAAGATGGCCATGAAAATCACAGCACAAAAAAAAAAAAAAGTGATAACCTTGGGTTCTTATATCTCATAGCATAAATCCACAGTGGACATGAAACTTAATACACAACAGCTAGGAGTGGGGTACAAAATTCCATTCACCTACAATTTTCCAGTAACGTACAAATTCGTTGAATAGATGATGATTTCTGTGAAAAGGTGAAAATAGGGTATATTCGACACTTTTTACAAATACTGTTTTCAGTTACAGTTTCAGAAACAAGTCTGATGTGAGGCAATGTGTTTTAAGGCCCCCCCCCCCCCCCCCCCGACAGTGGGTGTAATTACCAACATGGGCTAACAGTGGTAAGGCAACAGTGCTACGAGGCAAAGTAGCCAGAAAAATTTATCTGTGAATAATTTTACCTTTAGATCCTTATATCTCATTGATTAAAGGTATGATAAACATGAAACTTAGTGCACAACTACTTAACAACACAAGATTTCCAGTATAAAATATCATTCATGTACTGCTTTCCAAATTTTTACAACATCATTTCAAACTTGATTTTTATAAAAATAAGTCACATTCAGTTAGCTTTTGAACATTTTTTCCATAATTGATTTCAAACTAATCACAGTTGGAAAGAGTGCTGTGTTTTCAAGTATCCAAAAAACAAATCCTATTTGATTTTTCAATGTGCTCAAAGAATACCTGAAGATGGCGGACAAATTTGAGGGAATGTACTGTGGCAACAGGCTACATTGCAGGAACCTGTTGTCTGCATTTCATTGTGTGTGGGATTTAATTTTTAAACATACAAGTAATATCTCACTATGGTGACGTTACTAACAGTTCAAAAGTGTTGTGGTGATAGCTGTTTACTTACAAAGCCATTTCCTAAATACCTGATCTCCGATTCTCCAACCTTTAGGTGTATTTCATAAGGAAACTCATATAGGTGGCAAGCAGAAAGTAATGTCAGTTTTGACCTCAAATTTCTCGACAGTGTAGTATATATTTTTTGAAGTTTTTCAGCCACTTTCTGCAGCTCATTTTCTGGGAATTGATACTGTTGGCCAGATGATAATATTGGAGGAACAGAGAGTGTGGAAGAGAGAATTTTTGTGGTACTCAATGAGCACCCTGCCCTTCCGCCCAATAAAATGAATGAGCTGGGCCTTGGGGATGCATAAATATTATCACTGCATCATTTTGTTCCGTTGCTATGTCAGTGTTGGTGATCCACCATTCATTATCATACATACAGGCAACATAATGGCCAAGTAACTCCATCAATTTCAGACTTCCCATGGTCGTGCTAGATGCTCTACCACTTGGGAACCTGGATTAAGTAACTCATCCATTATTGATGTTGCACAGCTGTCAGGCGTGACCCCTACGGTGATGGGGTTGCTGCTTCATATTCTTGAACCGGTAGTGACAATGTGACCATGGGCCAATGCAGTACAGTGAGATACTGCTTGTCAGTTCAAAAATGAAAACCACACGCAACAAAACATGGACAAAAAGTTGCAGCAATGTCATGGTACATTCTCTCATATTTGCCTGTCATTTTCAGTTATTGTTAGCACACAATGGAAAATCAAACATGATTTTCTGGAAAAACATGCTCTTTCCAACTGTGAATGCTTTGCACTCAGTTATAGAAAACAAATGTTCTAAAACCAAATTGAATGTGATCTATTTTTGTAATTTTTACAAAAACTAACTTTGAACTGATTTTGTAGAAATTTGGGAAACAGTATATGAACGATATTTTATATTGGAAAACGTTATGTTTCTAAATTGTTATCCAAAGTTTTGTTGTTTATCATGCCTTTAATCAATAAGATATAAGAAGTTAAAGTTAAAATTATTCACAGCGCAATTTTTCCGGCTACCTTTCCTTGCAGCATTGCTACTCTACCACTGTTAGCTCCTTGTTGGAAATTACACCTACTGTTCTATGGTGGGGGGTTAAAACACATTGTCTCAAATCAAATGAGACTGCTGTTGAAATTGTAATTGAAACCAGTATTTGTAAAAAGTGTTGAATATATGCTATTTTCACCGTTTCACAAAAATTATCATCTTTTGCCAAATGTGTAGATTACTGGAAAATAGTAGGTGAATGAAATTCTGTATTCTATATCTTTGTGCTACCAAGGTATTGTGCATTAAGTTTAATGTTCAACATTCATTTACTCTATGAGATACAAAGATCTGAGGTTTACATTTTTTTCATGCCGTAATTTTTGCGCCCAACTCTGATTCATATTATCTAGTATTGTTAGTTCGTATTGGATAATCAAATTGACTTTGTTTGTTATGAGCCCAGTTTGGAGAGTTTCATAGAAAATAGTTTCTTTCCAAAATCAGGTCGAAAATATCACATTTTTTACCTTCTTTTCTTCAATCTTGCACTTGATTTATTCAGTATTGGAAAGTGGCACTAAGTGAAACTTTATGTTTGAGTACCTTTTGTTGTTAGATTACTACAGCTCAAGTTTCACATTCATCATATCTTAAGTCCCTGAGATATAAGGAGCCAAAGTAAAATTTTTTCGGGCAATTTTGCCCAAAAATTTCTGGCTGAATGTCTGTCGTAAAATTATTTTAATAACTATTCTTAAGAGAACACATTAAGTCGTACAAGATGGCAAAATTTCATTTCTTTCCACAAAATATTACTTACGATATAACAGCTTAAAGTTGCGAGAAATTCACACTCGCTCTGCACAAAGTCATGCAAGGATTCAAACAAGTGACTATATATCAGGCATTATTGTTTTGATGAACATTAATCTTTAGCAATGTTCATTGGGGACATGAGTGAATGTTCTCATAAAATTTCATTAGAATTTCATGACAGTCTATCAGGAAAATGTGCTGAAAGTAGGCAATTTGACATGGAATGGCGCTATAAGCTTTTCCTTGTTGCACTTGGAAGCAATTACAGAAGTACTCTGGGCCAGCTATCATTGCTTCAGGCTCCTTTTCCATATTGTGATACCTGTGTCAGCATGAAATGGTGCTTAAAAGACCAGCTACTACTAAATGATTTCAGACTCTTCTTCTTTGCAATATATGAATTCATTTCGCATTACAATGAGGATTGTACATTCCATTTTTACAGTTCCTTACTACCCCAAATTGTACAATATTGGCCTTTTACAGTGTCTTTCATATGTCAGGGCTGTCAGCCAACGACTGAGTTTTTTTCCTAGAGATGTCAACAGCAAAGTCTCCAACTCTTGGGGATTACTTGGACCAGAGCATATCTCCTAAGCAGGGATGTAAGCGGCACGGGATAATCGCTCACTGCAGGTAGTGCCACAGTGTGTCACAATATGCCCCGCGTTTTGCTGATGCACTGAGTTCACCCCAGCACATGGTACATCTACAAAGAAAACAACAATTCCATGCACAGAAGGTGGGTCACAAATGTCTACAAAACTAAAAAAGAAAATTCCTTTTAAAAAAATTTGCAGACATCATTCGTCAAATTGAATGAGCAAGATACGAGGTCACTTCAAAAAATTCCAGCACTTTGTTCACAAATTTTTTGTTCGCTTACCTTTTACTAATAATGCATTCTCCCTACAAAAACTCTCCTTGACAATTGATATGCTGCTCCCAACACTGTTTTCGCTCCCGGGATTGGTCTTGGTACACCTCTTGGTGTATTGAATGAAGCACTGTCTGCGAATTTTCTTTTACATCGTCTATTGTTGCAAACCTTCATTGTTTCAATGGGGGTTTTCAACTTTGGAAATAAGAAGTAAAAAAAAAAGTCAACAGGGGCTAAGTCTGGAGAGTACAGAGGGTGAGGCAGCACAGTGATTTTGTTTTCTGTGCAATAATCAAGTGCCAACAGGGATGAGTATGCGGGTGTGTTATCATGATGCAAGAGCCATGAACTGTCGTGCCTCATTTCAGGTCACTCTCACATTTTCTCACAGGTGTCGCAACACATTCCAGTAGTACCATCAATTAACAGTTTACCCTTTGGTACGAATTCATAAATAACTAATCCTTCAAAGTCAAAGAAAACTGTCAGCATGGCTTTGACGTTTGACTTGACCTGACAAGCTGTTTTTGGTCTTGGAGAACCTCTCCCAACCCATTGTGAAGATTGAACCTTGGTGTCAACATCGTAACCATAGACCCATGACTCATCACCAGTTATGATTCTCTTAAGGAACATTTCATTCTCATCTGCACTATCCAAAAGCCCTTCACAGATTGCAAAACAAAGGTCTTTCTGGTCTTGACTTGTGAGCCATGGGCCGAACTTAATGGCATCGTGGTGCATTCCCAGATGCTCTGTCAAGATTTTATGACATGATCCAAATGAAATGTTACATTCTTCTGCAACCTCTCTGACAGTCAGTCATTGATTGGCGCACACAATTTCATTGGCTTTCATGACATGAACATCATCAGTAAGTATCGAAGAGCATACTGAACGACAGTCATCTTTAACTTCCATCCAGCCATTTTTAAAATGTGTTAACTATTCATAACAGTGAGAATGGCTTAAGCACTCATCACCGTAGGCTTCCTGCATCATTTGGTGTGCCTTTGTAAATGTTTATTGAGTTTCATGCAAAATTTAATGCAGATATGTTGCTCCTCTAACTTTCTCATCTCGAAATTCACAAACTGTGCAACACAACGTTCTATTCAGTACAACACTGAACAATAACTAACAGACATACATTAATGAAACTTCCGACAGGTACACATTAAACACAAGCGTGTGCAGGGATGCCAACCACATTTTGCTCTAATACATTGGTGGTGCGAAATTATGAATGTTTTGGAATTTTTTGAACAGACCTCATATAAGACATTGTTTTAAGCCAAAGTGATCTGTCCCCCACTTAGACAGATGATGACATGCACAATTTTATCCTACAGATTAACTAAATCAAGGTTAACTACTTTTCAACTCCCATTTTCAATAAGTCCTCCATCGTACACAAAAGATTAAATAATCTTTAAGTGTCTTGACTTGGTTTCAAGCTCTTACATGTACTTGAGCTTATATAAGTCTGTGGATTTGAATTGCACAACTGGTAAGAAAAAAACATATTTTTACACTGTTTTCTTCATACTATATAATTATTTTTTGAGTTTAGACACATAAGATTGTCCATCAGGTACATTCAAGGTTCACATGTGACCTGTTCAGCCTGTAACCAACTTTCTTTTAACTGTAACTCATTTTGTTTCTAATGTTCGATGGTATGACGAAATTACAGGAAGTTGCATATGTAAGTTGAAAGTGTGAATTATATTATGCATGAAAGTTAAATACATCATTGACTGATGAAATGTAAAGTTTGTATGTCTACTTTCACACTTTAAGATGTCACAACACGTTAGAATGTGGCGACCTGTGTCAAAGGACCGAAAAAACAGGAATTTTCAGTCAAAAATAAGAAAAGAAGCTGTTGTGCATTGCCATAGCAATCAAACGTAATACGACAAGGAATTTACTCTGAGACACTGGAATATGTTCAAGTATTTAATGGAGCAAAATTTGAATGAAAAATGATGAAGACATGAAAAATTCACAACGATGAAACAGCAAAAAGATATCAAAGTATTTGTCTAAGAAGAAATATGCGTAGAACGCTCCAACCAAGAAGATCCGGTGCGGGGAATATACAACTCTCACACGTTACGGGGACGCAGACGTGGAAACCAATGTACATCCGACGCCGCCAGCACCAGCTGATGTTCACCGGTACTGACATGCCTCCACATCTGCTCACCTATGCTACAAGAATTCTACACTGGGTGAGCATGAAACAAAACTTCATTAGTTTAGTACGAAGTGGTACAAGATACTGTTGAGTGAACTTTATTTGTGTAGTTATCATATTTAAAGTTAGTTTTAAATGCTTACAAGAGCTAAAGCATATGAAAGTATGGAAAATATACAACAGTTTGGAAACACTGAAGAACCGGCTATGGCCGTGATAGTTAACAAAGAAGTGCCTGACTGAGATGAGTTGGTAAATTTAATCAAAGCTCAAAGTGTGACTCTAAGTAAAGAACTAGGCTTAGTAAATTCTCAATTAAATATTCAAATGACAAATTTGGGTTTGCTAAGTGCCAAGGTCGACTCTCAAAGTGAAGAATTTAGTAATCTGTGCGAAGGCATGGGCACTTTGAAGACTGAGTTTGACACTATAAGTACTAAAGTAGAGAATTTAAAAGTAGATCTAAAGAATGAGTTTCAAACTGTTTGACTACTCATGTAAATCATATGTTTACCGATCTTAGTCAGAAACAGAATGATACCTTTCAAGATTTGTCAAAAAGGTTAGAACTTAACATTCAAAAAAATGTAATAATGTAGAATCCAAACTTATTGAAAAGTTAAGTGCTTTTGAAGACATGTACAATATTAAGTATAATGATGTAAGACATGGGTTGTATAGTTTGCAAGAGAGTGTAGATAAGCAGAATGAGTTTTCATTCATGGGTTTTCAATCATTCAATTGCAACTTTCAGGTGTCAGTACATGGGCGGACAATGTAGAAAGGAATTTCAAAGAGAAAATAGCTAACTCTGATATCAGGTTACCTTCCATTCAGAAAGCTGTTGCACTCAGTGACTGTTAATATTGACTTGTAAATTATAGATTGCAGTGATCAGTCATCCTTTTTAATTTTTTTTTAATTGTGCAATATTATTTTCGCTCAATGCATGTAATTCCCTGTTGGTCAGGCTTCATCCACAGTTCATTGAATACTCAGTTCACTGGATGAAGCCCAACCAACAGGGAATTACATGCACTGAGCGAAAATAATAGTGCATTGAGAATGGCTAGCTTCTAGCCAAAATCTAGATCTGCACAATAAAATTTAATAAGGACGACTGATCACTGCAATCTATAATTTACAAATCAATATAACTCTGATATTAAAAATATAATTGGTTTGGAGGAACAATTTGGGGAAATTATAGATCAAAAAGTTACTGAGAGAATAACATCCGAGAATGTATCGCCTATTCCTCCTTCTGAACTTAATGATACCAGGAAGGGTATGGACGACCTGTGGAAAGAGATTAAGCTTATCCAGGATAAAGTAGAAAAAAGTGTATCTTCACCTAACATTGTACTAACTAGTGAAGTTGTGACCGATTTACAATGGGGAGCTAATTCAGGGTTATCTAGACAATTCCGTAAATTTAAGCCAGGCAGAGATGTACATCTGACCCAGTTCTTAAAATGGTTTAACTAAGCATTACCAAAAAATTGGGAAGATTCTAAGAAGATCGAATTTGCTGTGGGGTACCTTCTAGAGGAAGCCTCAGAATGGGGTACAGTAAATATTGAGAATTTTTTCTCTTGGGGGGACCTTCCAAAGAAATTTAAAGAGAGATATTAGTCTGCCAGAGCACAAGAAAAGTTAATATCAGATCCATGGGGCCAGGGTGGAGTCAACTCCCCCTAGGAATGTTAACATTCTGAGTTAATGGGCGGAGTGACGACCGTCAGATCCCAAGTTGTTTTTGGTGTTTCTTCCAAAATAGTTTTCCTGCACCATAAAACTATCCTATTATTTTACTCCTTAAAAAAATCTGGCTGTGACCATAAAATAGAGACCAACTTCAGAGAATCACAGAAAAAAGTGATAGCTAAAGTAAACAGAGTTATATTTGTAGAAAATGTAATATGATGTGAATAATTGAACAATTGTTATACCGAAGCATATAGCTTTTCTATTTATACCTTTATGGCACCCCATACCATCACGCCGGGTGATACGCCAGTATGGCGATGACAAATACACGCTTCCAATGTGCGTTCACCGCGATGTCGCCAAACACGGATGTGACCATCATGATGCTGTAAACAGAACCTGGATTCATTCGAAAAAATGATGTTTTGCCATTCGTGCACCCAGGTTCGTCATTGAGTACACCATCGCAGGCACTCCTGTCTGTGATGCAGTGTCGAGGGTAACCACAGCCATGGTCTCCGAGCTGATAGTCCATGCTGCTGCAAACGTCGTTGAACTGTTTGTGTAGATGGTTGTTGTCTTGGGAATGTCCCCATCTGTTGACTCAGGGATCAAGACATGGCTGCACGATCCATTACAGCCTCGTGGATAAGATGCCTGTCGTCTCCACTGTTAGTGATATGAGGCTGTTGGGATCCAGCACGGCGTTCCGTATTATCCTCCTGAACCCACCGATTCCATATTCTGCTAACAGTCATTGGATCTCTACCAACGTGAACAGCAATGTCGCGATACGATAAACCGCAATCACGATAGGTTACAATCCGACCTTCATCAAAGTTGGAAACGTGGTGGCATGCATTTCTCCTCCTTACATGAGGTATCAAAACAACGTTTCACCAGACAATGCTGGTCAACTGCTGTTTGTGTACCGGAAATTGGTTGGAAACTTTCCTCATCTCAGCACGTTGCAGGTGTCGCCACCGGCGCCAACCTTGTGTGAATGCTCTGTAAAGCTAATAATTTGCATATCACAACATCTTCTTCCTGTCACTTAAATTTCACATCTGTAGCATGTCATCTTCGTGGTATAGCAATTTTAATGACCAGTAGTGTATTTCAAACGAACATTGTCATCACAAACGTGCCAGTGCGACATGATTTACCATGGTGGTCATGTGTAAACAAAGAGATTTGACACTACAATTGCGAGCTAAAGAAACTGTGTGATAAATTTAGCCATTTACATTTGATAGACTTAAGTAAGATGAGTCATGATGAACACACAAAACATGGATTCCACTTAAACAGGAAAGGGAAAGCCAAGCTAGTTTCCCACATAAGCAAACTGTGCGAGAAAGACAGTGTGGAGAAAGCTGCAATTGCTCTGTGCTACAACCATGAGACTTTTTTAGAATAAAGGACCATAATAATAGTTTTCAGGGATGTATTTCGGACATGACTGAGTCCCGTTCACGCAAAGAAAAGCCAGGCTGTGAAATAAGTGATCAGTCATTGCAGGTCAGTTCTAAAAAACCAGTGTATGCAAAATGTCGTAAAAAGTGTAACTCAAACAATTTCGGATATGACTGAGTCCCGTTCACGCAAAGAAAAGCCAGGCTGTGAAATAAGTGATCAGTCATTGCAGGTCAGTTCTAAAAAACCAGTGTATGCAAAATGTCGTAAAAAGTGTAACTCAAACAATTTTGATTCGTGCAAGATGGTAAATAAACAAGAAGGGATAACACCCTTAAAGTTAATGCACTTAAATGTGCAATATCTCAGAAACAAATTAGACATTCTGCAAATATTCATAGAGGAACACTTGCCACATGTACTAGTAATAACGGAACAGGGGCTAAAATGCAGTGAAATAATATATTATAGATTAGAAGGTTACAAACTAGCAAATAGTTATTGTAGGCAAAACCATAAAGGTGCTGGTGTGGCAGTTTATGTTAATAAGGATATAGAAGCTAAAAAAAAAATCCTTTCTTGAACAGCACACCAAAGAAGGATCAATTGAAATGACAGGTATTGTACTCCACAGTAATGATCTTAAGTTACCAAAGCATAAAGTGATTGGAGTATATAGGCCATCAAATGCTGATGTAATGCTGTTTATGAATAAACTGAGTAGTGTTGTTGGTCAGGTCGGTTCTAATGACCTTGCTATTTTAGGTGACTTTAATATAGATGCAAACACAAATAGATAGTAAACTTGAAACTCAGTGATGTACTAATCTCATACAATCTTGTAAATATAGTGAAATCTGACACCAGAGTGACGGACACATGTTCCACTAGAATAGATTATGCTATAATCAACAAAGATGTTATAGATAAGGTAAATTACAGTAACTTAGATTTTCTTTATTCTGACCACTTCTGTCAGGTGATAGAATGCAAAAATTTAGTTGTGCCTAAAATAACAAAAATTGTGCTACAGAAACGAATGCTGAATACCTCAAAATGGAATTCTGTGTACCAGGTAAAAGGGTTGGATGAGAAATGGAATGAAATCTACTCAGCCCTACTGCATCATTATGAATATAGTTGTCCAGTCAGAGAAATCCAGAAGGTAGTTAAACGCTGTCAAAATGGAAGTAATCCTAGACTGAAACTCGCAACAAATCTGATTAGGCTCAGGCAGCAAGTACATGATCTAAACCAGCCTTATAAAGCTACTACTATGCAGGTTTTCAAGGAAAAATACAATAGGGCCAAGGAAACTTTTAAAACTGAAATTGTTAACCTAAGGAAGCAGATTAACAGCAAAACAATAGAACAGTCTGACAACATAAGCAAAGCATCTTGGAAGCTGATTGACAAATACCGATAAGGTCCCAACAAGATGAACATGGAACCACTCAGCATAAGACATGATGGTAACATCATAAAAAAAACCAGATACTATTTGTAATATTTTTAATAACTACTACATTTCTGCGAACAATCAACCCATATTATAGATTCACATGTAGAGACCCAATGCCATCTCACCCAGTGTACCGAATTTGAATTTGTGGAAGTGAATGAGCAGGAGGTTCGCAGGGCAATGTTATTTATTATTATTCTGGATTTACAATGTGAGTACATTTTTCCAGCACCTATTCTAGATTACAGTAAGTCACTAATTATTGTTCTCCACTCTTCTCTATTTGTCCATAAATCTTCAGGAATGTTGTTCTTCCTCATTGCTGACTGAACTCCCTGTATCCATGTATCAGGTGGTCGTCCCCTTTTTCTTCTTCCAATTGGTACCCAGTCGATTATGCATTTTGGTATCCTTTCCTGTTCCATTCGTCTGATGTGTCCATACCATTTAAGTTGTTTGTGCTCGATGAAATCAATAATTGAATTTTTACATTTCATCTTGTCTCTGATTACTTCATTTCTTATTCTTTCTCGTCTTGATATTCTTGCTGAACGTCTCCAGAAATCCATTTCTGTGGCTAATAATTTTGATTTCAGTTGCCATTTTGTTGTCCACACTTCTGAACCATATGTAATAATGCTCCTAACTATTGTTTTAAAAATCCTTATTTTGTTATCAGTTGTTATGTGTTTGTCCCAGAGAATTCCATTCAATAAAGAGATTGTCGTCTTTCCAGAATTTATTCTTGATCTAATTTCTTTGTCCTGTTTCCCATCATTTGTAATTTTCACACCTAAATATTTATATTCCTCAGTAGCTGTTATTGTTCCCATCCCTTCTTCTAATATTAAGTCTCCATTCACTCCACCAATTACCATGTACTTTGTTTTATTCATGTTTACATTTTGACCTGATTTTTTATATTCTTGAATCAATTTTCTGGTCATATACTCTATGTCCTCATTGTCTTGGGCTATAATCAGTTGGTCATCTGCAAATTGTAACGAGTATATTGTTCTATCATTTATTGGTATTCCCATAGCGTGACATTTTTTCTTCCAATTCTGTAAAGTTACTTCTGTATATATTTTATACAATGTAGGTGAGATGCTACATCCTTGACGTAATCCTTTTCTGACTTGGAATCCATGTGATAGATATAGGGCAATGTACATGCTAAAGAAAAAATTTTCGTCTGGATGGGATGGCGTATCCAGTGCTATTACTAAAGAGTGCTTAAAAGAAATATCTAGACCTCTCACTCACCTGATTAACTGCAGCATTAGAGAAAACATGTATCCAACAGTTCTAAAAATGAGTGTAGTGAAACCAGAGTATATTATTAATTTCCACTTTTAGTAAGATATTCGAAAGCGTTATCCTTTCTCAGCTAAGTGCCTTTTTCACAAAACATAAACTGGTAGTAGATTCGCACCATGGCTTCAGAAAAGAGCTAAGTACAACCACAGCAGTTACACAGTTCATCCATGAAGTTTACTGTCTGTTGGACCAGTAGGTGCAGACTGCAGGTATATTTTTGGACCTGGCAAGAGCATTTGATATGGTAAACCATAGGGTACTTCTTAAAAAGCTAAAATCTTATAGTATTGGGGATCAAGCCATGAATCTTCTAACCACATACCTGCTGAATCGTAAGCAAATCACTAAATTATCATACAAACTAGATAACAAAATCATGAACTCCCAGTCCACAAGTGAACCTGTATTACAAGGTGTACCACAGGGCTCAATCCTTGGACCCTTTCTCTTCCTTATATATATTAACGACATTGCTCAACCCATTAACTCCCATATTGTAAGCTATGCAGATGACACATCAATCTTATTCTATGGGAGTGAATCTAATGAGCTAGAATCTCTTGCTACCAGTGGTGTAACAGAAGTAACAAAATACTTCAATGATCAGGGACTCAAGGTGAATGTCCCCAAGTCTCAACTACTGGCGTTTAAAACAGGCAGTTCCCACCACAACAATATGAATAGTGTGTGTAATATCTCTGCAACAGAAAATGGTAACTGTAAATTCCTGGGTGTGTATGTTGATGAAAATTTGTGTTGGACATACCACATTAATTTCATATGCGGAAAAGTCAGTAGTGCCGTATATCTCCTCAGCCAGCTCGCAAAGATAGTTCCTAGCCAAACACTGAAATTAGTATATTATGGAACACTTTACCCCTTTCTCAATTATGGAATTGAACTATGGGGCTGTGCAGCTGATGTACATTTAAAAAAAATACT
The DNA here is from genome assembly GCF_021461395.2 of Schistocerca americana. NCBI lineage: Eukaryota > Metazoa > Arthropoda > Insecta > Orthoptera > Acrididae > Schistocerca > Schistocerca americana. The sequence continues at coordinate 592,126,761 of NC_060121.1, read as the reverse complement.
ACTGCTACAGAAAAGAGCAATAAGACATATACATGGGACGGGACATAGAGATTCATGTCATGAAGTGTTTGTGCAGCACAAATATCTGACAGTATTTTCTCTGTAGATCTTCAAAATAGTTATATTTTTTATAAGTCAACCAACAAAAGCTATCAAGGGCAGTGATGTACATGATCACAACACTAGAACAAAGTGTAAGTATTTCCGTAACAGAACAGCGTTAAACATGACTGATAGAAGTCCATATATCAGTGGTTTGATATGGTATAACAAGCTACCAAACGCTCTAAGAACGTACACAGGAAATGGTTTTAAAACAAAATTAAAATCCATTCTAATAGAAAAATGTTAATATTCTTTCAACGAATTTGAAGATAGTGATTGCAACATGAGGCATTAGCATATCAGTTGTAATGTGATAAATGTAAAAAATAGACATAAGAAGCAACAGCTACAGAATATAGTGTATTTTATAAGTGTAAATATAACCATAGTATTAAGTCTGACGTTTGCAAAAGCCATCATTACGATGGCTCCACGCAAAGAAAATGTAAATATATAAATAAATAAATAAATAAAAGCTGTGGGACAAGCTTGGTGGTAACACGATGGATTCCAATATATTGTGTCAGGATTTCATGACATGATCCAACTGAAATGTTACATTTCTCTGCAATCTCTCAGACAGTCAATCTTCGATTGGCACACACAATTTCTTTCATGTTCCTCACATGAGTGTCATTTGTACACGTTGAAGGACGTCTTGAGTGAGTCATCTGTAACTTTGGTTTGGCCATTTTTAAACCGCAAACCATTTGTAATACTGGGTATGGCTTAAACTTTCATTGTCATAGGCTTCCTGCAGATGCTTTGCTCCTCTAACTCTTCCGTCTCAAAATACACAAACCGTGTGACACAACATTCTTCTCAATACAACACTGAACAGTAACTAACAGACATAGAGAAATGAAACTTCTGGCAGTTATACATTAAACACACGTGTGTGCAGGGATGCCAACCACATTTCACTTGAACACACCATTGGCGCAAAATTACGAATGTTCCAGAATTTTTTGAACAGACCTTTTACTATCAAAGGGAGAGGCACCTGTGAAAGGACACATACCATGCACCAGCTGTTACGTAAATACTATTCAGCCTTCTGCAGTGGTATGACTACCACCCAAGTTATCAGTTAGGATGAACAGGCAAAGACAGAGGATGTATACTGCTGACACACAATATCCTGTTGCTGAGCATGCTGTATAACAAGACAGTTGTGATCTCAGTGCCTGTCTCATCACATGCTTCATCTGGTTTCACCCACCTCTCATCAGTTCCTCAGAACTCCACAGGTGAGAAATGGCATTCTTGCCACCCACCTGGTCTAAATTTACATTAATTTCTGTGATGCGGTACTTCTTTTTGACAGCTATACCTTTTACTTGCTCACTCTTATAGGTCCATATCTTTTATTTTCTGACCTGTCTATTTTTCCCTGTGCCAACTCATCTGTCTGCCACATATGATGCACCTTATTGGTGATGCATTCTTATTGATCCTTGCAAGATATCTTTCAGTGATCTCTTTCTTGTTTATTGCCCTGTCTTCTACCTTTAAGGTCTCAGATTTTGAAATATTGACCAGTGCAGGCATCAACAATCAGTCTTCCTTTCTATTCAACCCTTCTGCCAGAAGAAAGAGCCACTGACTCTGAAAACTTGCACCTTTCCATATCTTTTATTTGTGTATTCTCTTGCTGTTTAAAGAGCCTGTTTGCAAGAGGCTCTAGAATGGGCACCACATACTACTCATATTACCCATTTCTGTGTTTTTTGCTGGTGAATAGTTACCCAAAATAAAATGCCATAACAGATTTTTGAATGAAAACACAAAAAGTAAGCCAACTTCTGACATTTCCATCTCCAAAATCTGATATTTGTAATGCAGACATTTAAGATCTTACATGTGACTTCCAGTTCAAGTAATTATCAATGTAAACACCCAAGAATTTAGAATATTGTTTTTCATTTATTGTGTTACCTTCATGCATTATCTGTAATGATGTGGCCAGACCATGTGCAGTACAGCATTGCATGACTTGTGTTTTATATGAGTTGAGTGGCAATCATGTAAAGATAACATGTTATTAATATTCAAGAAAATTTCATTTCCTTTGTCAAGTGTTTTTAAGAGTATTCCTAGAACCATTTTTTCCCTCCTAAGTTATATGATGGCAAATCATTTACATACAAGGACAAGAGAGGGAAGTCTTGATCCCAGAGAGTGTATTCCAAGGTACTGGACTGAGGAACGCTCATCAGCAGCACCTGGTTGTTGATGGGTTGGATGGGAATTAGACACCTCTCACAGGCCACAAAAACCAGAGAAAACATTCTGATTGCAAAACCAGCTACGATAAGCCTTACAAGCGAATAGTGGATAAAATACCTGCTTTCAAACATGCGAGAAGCCTCAGACAGTGTGGATATAATGGAAGACGACCCAGCAATTCCCAAGGGCCAAAACTTGGTACATTGACTATACAGATACTGACAGTCAAGCTGGAAGAAGTGGTGGCCTTGTTGAATAGGAGGATATTGGATATTCTAGGTTTGTCAGAAACCAGCTGGAAGGGTAAAGGAAGTAAGGAATTTAGGAGTGCGAATAGGCTGTATTGGAGTGGGAATGAGGAAGAAGAAAGGCATGTAGTGGCATTATTTATGAGACATTGTATGAAATGGGGAGTGGAGGGATTAAGTAACAGGATGATGAAAGTCACAGTGAAAGTGTAAGGGAAGGGTACGGAAATTCTGCAAACACTAGTTTCTCCCAGAGAGGGGAAGGATTTTGAAGAGGAACTGCAGAGACAACTAATTGCACAAAAGATCATGACGATGGCAGATATAAGTGCATGCATGGGCAAGAAAGGAGAAAAGTATGAGGAAGCATTGGGAATGGAAGGGTGGAAGAAGAAGCAAGGAAGAAAAGTATTGGACTTTTGAAACAGGAATGGTTTAGGAGTTGGCAAAATCTGGTTTAAAAACAAAATTCATAAGGTAACAACCATGATTTTTTGTGTAAATATGTAGTAGACTACATGTTATGTCAAGGTTATACCTTCTGAAGCCTTTGATAGTGATCACTGTCTTTCAGTAGTGGCAGTAAGGGGATTAAAGAGGAAAATGGAGCAGAAAGACAAGAAAGAAGGATAAGGGTGTGGAAGTTGAAAAAAGAAAAATGCAAGGAAGTATTTGAGAAAGTAGTAAAGAGCAACATAGCAAATGATGAAATGAAGTCAATAGAGGAGGAATGAGAAGGCTAAAAACAATGATGGTGGAAGCATAAGAAAAACGGTGCGAAGAATCAGTGATAACAAAAGGTGGAAAGAAACACCCTGGTAAAATGGTAGAGAAAAGGTGGAAGCTGCAAAGAAAAATAAACCATTCCACATATGCTTTCAAGAGAGAGCAGAGGAAGAAGCAAGAAAAAACTATCATGAGAAAAAGAAAGTGGTTATGAGAGTGGCAGGAGAATACAACTGCAAATGGATGGGAGAGTGGACAAAAATGATGGAAGAGGACAGTGAGAATGCAGTGCCACTCCACCCTTTATGTAATGAATTAAACATATAACATCAGTCAATGTCATACGCAACACTAAGTTGATGAAAAATTTCAGACATGTATGTATTTTAAGAGGACAATAAAAAATTAAGAAAAATAGATCCACAGCCTTCCAAACTGTAGAGATGCAGAGGTGCAAGCATAGTGCTCAGCAAAGTGCTCGGCAATTGCATTTTCATTGGGAGACAACATGCCATTGATGTGAACCCAGGGTCACCCGTTGGGGTCTGGTTCCCAAAAAGTCATTTGATTTTGATCCAGACTTGGGAAGGTGACATATGGCACCCAGTGATTGAGCCGTATCTCTCCCAACACTCCTGTTTCCGACTTTGTATAAGCTGGCAAACGTGGGCACACAGGGAGATAGGCATCTACTCCTTGGCATACATGGGGAGTTAACGACGCAGACATCGGCAAAGGGATCCTTGTGTTGTCAGGGGGCTACAACCAACAGGGTACATGGCAGCCCCACCACAATGGGCTGGCTACCGTGCTTTAGCAATGCATGGTTCATCTTCATGCCATTTATTGTTTGTCATCTTCTATTACCGAGCTGCTGCCTCGTTTTTTTATTCCATTTACTGGTGTCACTAACTTCCTGCCTCACTTGCCCATGAGTGGCAGCAGCAGCGCGTATCGATAAGTGCACTGTTGTACCATTTCTGGAGTGACCGATAGTATTTCTGGGTTACCATGTGTCTGGCAGACAGTTGGAGACAGACCAGCAGTGCAGTCGGGACGCAGCAGCAGTGAAGTCGGGGATGGAGCGCTGGTGAGGTGCGGACAGCCAGTGCTCGCCGACCGCTGGCGACACACGTGCACTGCTCGACGGAGGGAGATTGGAGCAGGACGACCATTGGTTTGTCGTTCAGTTGGTCATCTCATTGGCCGGTGTATATTTGCTCCTTTCACTGTTTCTGGGCCTGGGAGTTGGTCCGTTAGCATGAAGCTGGTGGCGTTCACGCGCGGTTGGAGTGTGAGGGGCTGTTCCCATTGCTATGAGGTCTGTGGCTCACTGATCCTGGACACAAAAGTTGAGCCTTTACTTAATCTACCAGCCAGCCCCAACTGTTCACATTGTGTCATTTGAATTTTGTTGTGGGCTGTTGGGACATTCCCGGGAGCAAAAACGTGTGTTTTCAAGTTGGCAAAATTCTAGCCGCCCTCCTGTGGAGCTTAACTTGACTTGATTATTTTCGCATTGAACTGCACCAGCGGAATCTTCTGCCTTGTGGCCGTTAATGTTCTGGTTACTTGCCCTGGCCATTGACATAAATTGAGGCAGTGTATTTTCCTCGTCGTGTTGTGGCTGTCCAGCATGGCATGTGGTTTGGCAGCTGAATGTGTAATTCGTTGTGGGTGCTGATATCTCCTGCATTGTTCCACTGAATTCCCTGTTGTGTGCTGGTTGGGTAGAGTGGAAGTTATCCTGTTGCTTGGTCCTTTGACTGTCTGTTGGTTGGGTTGCTGTCGGATTGATAATTGTTGGGCTGGCTGCCTGTCTCACCTAAGCAAGCATTAATGTTTGAATTCCAGACCGATGCTTGGAAACTTCTGAGCGCCATTTGATGTGCTGCCTTTTCTTATTTGTCCTTGTTGTTTGTTTATGTATGGCTTCTAGCTGATTTTAAAGTTGTTTTGCCCTTAGGGCATGAGAGTGTTTGGGCCTTCAGCCTAATTTAGAGAAAAGTTTTAAGATAAGACATTCTGCCTTTTAAATTCAAATTCCTGTTTTGGTCTTAAGTTATTGGCCTTCAGCCGATTTTAAATTAAAGTTGTTTTGCCCTTAACGCACGAGATTGTTTGGGCCTTCAATCTAATTTAGAGAAATGTTTTAAGATGAGGCCTTCTGCCTTTTAAAATTCAAATTCTTGTTTTTGAGTCTTAAGTGATTGGCCTTCAGCTGGTTTTAAATTGAAGTTGTTTTGCCCTCGAGGCATGAGAGTGAATGGTGCATTTAGCCAGGAATTAAGTTCTAAATTAATGTTTGGCTTGCTCTGGTTTTAATGTTTTCTTTACTCTTGTAATGTTTGTCAAATGAATAAAGTAGTACGTTCAAGTGCAACTGATAGTCACTCATTTTGGCCCCTCTCCACAAATTAAACTATCTGCCCTGCAGGTAGTACAGCTCTTTTGAATGAGACTGTTTCAATAATTTCTGAGCTTAGAGAGAGAGGTATCATCAAATAAGTATGGAGACAGTAGTTTGAGAACTGCACAAACCAACATGCAAAACATACCCTCGTAGGAATGTTATGATTGAAGGTTTGGATGACTTTTGGCAGGCTGATCTTGTAGATATGAGGGAATATTCACATGAGAATAAGGGGTTCAGATATGTTTTAACAGTTATTGATACATATTCCAAATTTGCCTGGCCATTACCTGTTAAAACAAAACTGGGTAGAAAGTTGCAGATGTGTTTGAGTGTTTGCTACAGACAAGGAAAAATCGATGGGCATACAACCTCCAAACTGATCACAGTGGAGAGTTTGACAATAGGCATTTCACGAACATGATGCAGCGGTATTGGAATACATCACTACTCAACATTCACCCACCTGAAGGCAAGTATTGCGGAACTTCGGAACAGAAAAATGAAAGGTCAAATGTGGATGTGTTTTAACCTTTGCAGCTCATACAAATGGACAGATATCCTCGCAGGAATAATTGCTCAGTATAATAGAACCAAACATACATCAATGAAAATGAGACCAATCAATTTTTGTGATAATCAACTCACGGATACAGTGTACAATTGGATTAAAATGCTGGATCCACACAGACAGAAATTTAATGTAGGCAATTTGAAATGTATCTCAAAACATAAGACAGCATTTGAGAAATCATACCTACTGAACTGGTCAATAGAGATATTTACAGTTTCAAAGGTGCAAAGAAAAAATTCTAGAACTTATATCTTGAAGTATAATAAAGGTGAAGAAATTGCAGGTTGCTACACCAAGGAGTTGCAGAAAAGCCCAGAACCGGATATGTTTCTTGTGGAGAGAGTCATAAGATGTCCGGGAAACAGAGCACTAATCAAATGGCTTGGTTTTCCTGGCACAAAATAGTTGGATTGATGCTAACAATTTGCTATGTAATGGGATGCACGGTCCACAAGCACTGCAGTAGCACAGTAGCATAACATGCATGCTAGGAAGAACATTAGATGAGGTGGTGGTGTTCTAGACAAACTACCAGTGGAATTACACATACTGGGATATAACTACTGTGGACCTGGTACAAAGCTCCAGAAACACTTGGCACAATGTGCTAAGGGGGTTAGTCTACTTGACGAGGCATGTACGGAACACGGCATTGCATATGCTGCAAATAAAGATTGCTCAAGTCATCACACTGCAGAAAGAATTTTTGCTGATAAGGCTAAGGCAATATGCAGAAGAAAGGATATTGATATAGGTCGATGCATTGCAGCATTTGCAGTTAAGAAAACCATCCGTGGAAAAATGAAGTTGGATTTAGGATTGATGAATTTCAAGCAAGTTATGAATGCTGCAAGTTGTGCACTAAACAGGAAAAGCTGTTTCAAGAACTGTATCCTGACAGCAATGTATGCAGCTAAAAATGCTCTGAAGCAGGAAGGTGCGGGAAGAAGAAGAAGAGATTCAGTTAAAGCACCTCGAGATCTACCAGTACCCAAGAAGTCTGATGGTTTCTTCCATTCCTCACCCCAGCTCTCTCCGCACTCTCGGCTGGTGGTGCCGCAGCTATTACTTGAACAGTCAAGAATGCACAACACAAAACACCCAAGCACAGTTAGCAGAGGCAAGAAGACATACCGCATGATGGAGCCACAGCTATCGGAAAAAGACTATACTTGCAACCATGTAGGAAATGGCTTGGTCTATTCATAAATTTTAAAAATAGTCCATTAGTGGTCCTATAAGATCAACCACTCACAACTAGTGATCTTCTTAAGTCTGCCAGAAAAAAATTAAACATTCCAAGATTCTGTGGAGTGTTTATGTGGGATACATTACCAAAGACTGTGTAAAACTGGTGAATGTGGTATTGTGAATTTAGATGTTGCTGGAGGTCCCAGCACCCTGGGTGTCATATGTTATGAAAAATGCAGATACCATCTACTATTTCAGCTCTTTTGGTGATCTGAAACTGCCAGAAGAATTACAGAGGTACTTCACTCACAGAAGCCATGTGTTCTACAATTTTTAGGACTTTAGTACACACCTCTGTGGACATCTATGCATTATGTTTCTCTTGACATTTACAAAGAAGAAGAAGAAGAAGAAGAAGAAGAAGAAGAAGAGGAATATATATAAGGAGGAGCTTTAAACATTCCTTCATCAGTTGAGGTTCAGATGCAATGTCATACACTTTGCTGTTAAAAGAACAATCATCTGTATTGCATGCAAATTACTTCCCACCAATTGATTTGAGGATTGGTGAATGGAGTATTGCATTGATTGGACAGGAGACATACAACAGCATCCCAAATATCACTGGTTAAAAAGACATTGTGGAAATAGAACTGGGTGCATACGATATCAACGATATAAACAGTCTTAAAACAGTCTGGAAAAGGTATTGAGTTATATGCAAACATCACTACACTTAAATCTGAAATAAGGACTGTAAATGTGATTATTGATTTTAGGCAGAAAGGTTCAATAGGGCATCTACTGAGTTTCACTAAAGGCAGGTTTTAAAGAAGGATCCTATTAAATTTTACAAGTCAGATCAGACTGTAGACATACTGCACGTCAGCACAATCCGAGTCGAGTGTAACATTGCATTGAACTTCTATCTCAACGACAGTTTGATTCATACTATTTACAGATTCTTCCCCTCAGTTGCAACAGGTTATAAGATTGTTGAGACTCCTATCAATGCAATACACTTTCCAATGACACTTTAGACATTGGACTATTTGGAGTTGTATATTGTGGATTAGATTAATCAACTTGCTGATTTTTGTGATGAGGAAATCATTGTACAATTACATCTAAGGCAGGATGGGTATACAGTATAAAACCAGTGCACAGAATCCACAGCACGTCACTTCGCTGCTGAACCCCAAAGTGATAACATGTGCAAACTACAAGTTTCTTAAATCAGTTCGCTTGAAAGCTCGCAATGATGTCCGCATTCAGTATAACCAGTCCAGTAGAGTATGATGAGTGAATTATATGTGAGGAATACTTCTCACATAAATCTTCGCTTCAACCACATTTAACAAGAATGATGAAATAAGGATTTTCATCCAGCACCAAGACACACTGACATTTCCCTAAGAGAGTTTCATATATTTGGAGGGGTCATTCAAGAAAACCAATGGCAGCAGTACAGTGGGAGCCAAGCTTATATGTAACGCTTTAGCATTTCTGTTTCAGGGAATATGTTATGAACTCAAAGGGTCTGAGATCAACCGTATGTGCAATGTCGGCATAACATCAACCCTTAAAACATATGTGTCTACATCACACACGGACTTGAATAGCTTACAAAATATGGGATGGTTTGTAGACGAGGGTGTGAGGGGCCCTCAATGGCTACTATGCACCAGAAGCTCAGTATCTGCTGGCATAATCTATATCACTTCAGGTGGGGGAGTTACCTTCATAGTCTCAGATGTTATTGAATTTAGTATATGTTAAATTCAGAATTAAGAAACATGCATTTTTTTGTTTTCTCCAAAAAAATTCCTTCCTCAAGATACAGGCCTCCAAAGATGACACTGCGCAACACCATTTTGAAGATGCAAATTTCGGAAATTTTTTTTAAAATGCTGTATTGCTGCAACAGTTCATACTATTTTATTTGAAAGATAATTGCTTTATTATTACAATGGTATCCTTCGTTTGGACATATCTGTCAAAGTTCTTTTACTGTCATCTTTTGAATTTTTTTATAATTTACAGAAGAATATTTTTTTTTTCAAAAATGCCAATCCAGAGAAGTTAAAATTTTTGCTGTTGTATAGTACCATGTAGTACTATACCCTCTGTAAAGGAGAGCTTACAGTTTTAAAAAATCTTTTTTTTTTTTTTTTTTTTTTAAATTTCGAGGGTAATGTATGTCTTCAGTGGAGTCATTTCTTACTAATTTCTTTGTTACAATGTTTATTTCTATTGTGTTTGTTGCAGTTATTTCTTATCACTTTCATTGTTGCAGATATTTCTTACACTTTGTTTTAGTTTCTTGTCAGTATCTTTGTTGTGGTTTTTGTATTGTAGCTGTTCAGTGCTAATTTTTTTACTGAAGAGGCTTCTAAGAAATCTGAGACTATCCAGTGAATCAGTCAACTACAGAGGTAACTGTTAGTCCTGTTAAGAAACCGTAGTCAGTGAAGTCGAGTCATAAGCTCTATGCGTCAAGAAAGTGCAGAGAAATTACTAAAGCTATGGATGAATACACTACAGCAAAGCTAAACACACTCTTTAAAAGTAGAAATTCAATCTTCAGAAGAAAATGAACCAAAGCACTCTTGCACCTCTTGCCAGGAATTATCACAAATATAAATTCAGCTGTTGAATATTGTGCAGCCTACAGCGAAAATGTGAAAGTTTTAACTTTTATTCCAGAGACGTTTTCAAAGAAAACAGTTTTAAACCATGTTCTATCAGTATCAAAGTACATGGTGGACAAATCAAGAAATGTGAGGTCTGTAAAAGGAGTCTTTGGAAGACCAGATCCCTATTATGGTCATCCTGTAGAAGCAGCTCAAGTTCAAATAGTGCAGTTATTTTATCTGGAAGATAAATGGGAGTGTTCTCACCAGAGTGCCAACAAAAAAGACACTATAACTGTAACAGTTGAAGGTCAAAAAGATGTGAAAGTGAAGAGGTACATGACTTGCAGTATCAAAGAAACTTTTGCAATTTATAAGTGCAACTATACAACTTCACATATTGTAAGATCAAAATTTTTTGCACTAGGACTTAAGTGGGTAGTTCCACACCCACCTAGAGATGTCTGTTTATGTGTGTACTGCATGAATTTTGAACTTTGTGTGGTAACTTTGAAGAACTTAATGGAGCATGTGACATATGACACCTCGATTAGGTGTGTGAAGTCATTAGTATTCTGTGACGTAAAGCGAGAGACTTGTTTGTTTCAAGACTGTGGTGACTGCCAAGGAAAGGGAGAACTGTTTTTACAGATACTTGGCCTGGAAGACATAGGAGATAACTCTGCAGAAATTACATATATGACATGGGAGGAAAATAAACTACTTAAGAAAACTGTTGCCTTTGAAAGTTTCATTGATGAACTTGGTAAATGGTCAGTGAAAGCAGTAACACACCAGCATCTGAAGAAATTGCAACAACACATTGCAGAAGTGAAAGTGTGTGTACAGGCTGAAGAACTAAGTTTAGTGCTTCATTGTGATTTTTCTGAGAACTGGTCTGTACTTCTCCCACAAGATGTACAGGGGTATCACTGGAGTTATGACCAGGTTTCAATTTTTACAGGAGTGACATATTTTCAAAACAAGACCACAAGTGTTGCAGTTATAAGTGATGACATAGGACATGACTCAGCAAATGATTTGCTAGCAATACACAAAATTCTTCAACTGCAAACAGGGGCAGAGAAGATCATAATTGTTTCTGATGATGGCCCTACTCATTTTAAAAATCGTTACCAGCTGTTTGAATTGAGTAAGTCGCTCTGGGTATACAGAGCTACTGGCCATGGGAAGGGGCCTTGTGATGGTGTAGGAGGCCTGCTGAAATGCCATGCCACAAAACATATCTTTCCAGACAAAATACAGCTGTGATTCAGAATGCTGAGGATTTTATGAGAGTCATAAAATCTTACACATCCACAGTCATTCTTTTTTCCACAGAGTAAACTGAAGAATTCCGTGATCAGAAAAAAAAAGACGAATGGTCCAAACAAACTGCTCCTGTCAAAGGAATTCAGAAGACACATTTTTGGACTCAAAGTGATGGGCAAACTCATATTGCACGCCCTTTAAAGAGCAAGAAACAAGAAGTTTCATTTGTTCGGCCAACACCTCAGAACCAGCAGGATAATATTCAGATTCATTACCTGAAAAGGGGGATGTTTGTGGTGTGTGTTTGTGACTGTGAGTAGTGGATTGCAGAGATGATAGACACCAGTTATGTGTTAAATGAAATTGTAGTGAACTTTGTGCTACCATATGGACCAGCTGCTAGATATAGATTTCCAGCTGAGGGACAGCAACAACACCATCAGTGCTCACTTCCTGTTCACAATGTTTTGAAGACTGTAAATGCTCCAATTCCTATTGGTTCAACAGGAAGGCATCACTCTATATCAAAGGAAGATACTGAAGCAGTGGAACACATTTTTAGTTCACTGACTAATTTCAGTACAAAACAGAGCGCACAGAAGTTGTATGAATTGAAACCTTTAAGCCTGTAGTGGTAGTCGACCGCCAGTAACTTCACCGGCGAAGTGCAGAGTAAATGGTCTTTGGAGACTCAAGATTCTTTGGTAGTCCCGTCTACAACTTGACTGAGTGATACGCGTGTCATGAATTTCTGCATTGTTTTTTTTGTGTTTTCTGTAATTATATGAACCTTAATAAAAGTGTCTTATCGTAATAAGTTGGAGTTTTCTGTGCATGGTCTGTCGCTGTAGCCAAAAAACTCACGTTAGTGACTCCGAGTCACGAAAATATGTTGCAGTCGCTTGCTGTGTAGCACTGGTTTCGCGCCAATAGACAATGTCGCAGCCTCCAGTTTTTCCGGCAGTGCAGGACACCGCGACTGCAGAATGGACGTTTGACTGTGAAGCACAACACTTTACCCTGTGTGCTACTAATACACTGGGAATGTTCGTATCTCCGGTGTTTGCCTTGCCTGGCCGGACGACTCTAACCTCTGCCGGCACACTACACCGGGTGCTGTACACGTTGTTGCGGACAGCTTCTACGGCATTCTACACTCGACAGAATGCCCTCCAGCACAAGACCCCGGAAACCCCTCGCCCGAGTTTCTACTGCACAACATGGACCACACGGCTGTCCAGTTGCGGGGTCCACACGCACAGTCGCCCCTCCTCAGAGCGGCCCGCCATTTAACGTGTCACCCTCCGCACCGGCCGAAGAGACACTCGCGCCAACTGCGCTGGGCCATTTATACGCCTATCTGTCCTGCCGTCCCGCGCACACCTCGGGCGACGCACCTGCCATGGTTCCGCCCCGTCACTCGGCCTCGCTCTAGATTTCTGCTGCATTAGCAGTTGATCCTTCTGCGCCTACCGCGCCGTGCTCATTGTGCAGCCGTACAGATTCCCTGCCTACAAGGACTGGATAATACGTCTCACCTACACAGCTAATGGATGTTCAGTGCAACACATTGCCCATCACTGAGGCACAGTTCACACCAGTGAACACTGCAGAATCCCTGTACATTTCGTGCCTTTCCTACAGCACCGCAAGCACTGGCCCCCAGTCGTTTTCCGAAGCTGCCGCCGTTACAACTGGACAACCCAGTGACGTGGTTTACCTTGGTGGACAACATGTTGGACATATACGGCATTGCAGATGACAACACTCGTTTTGTGTGTTTAGTGAGCCACCTGCACGACTACCCTGATCTCATCACTGACTTGTTGCTGAACCCACCCAAGAGCAACAAATATGCCTCTGCTCGTGCATTACTCATCACACGCCTCTCTCGTCCGCCAGCCAATACAATTCACAACATAATTTATGACAAGACTTTAGGTGACAGAACACCCTCACAGCTGTGGCGACGCTTGTGTGCGCAGGTCAGTACCGAGTTCTTGCCGAACTTAGCACTCTGGGCATTGTGGTTGGTGAAGATGGCGCAAGAACTACTTACCTTTGCTTCCACATACTGCAGCGTCACACGAAGATAAACTATGGCTGGCAGACCAAGCATACACCATTATTCGACACAGCCACCTCCCTCCTCGCAGCACAGTGTCTAATACTGCCGAGGTTGGTAACCCTGTGATTATACTTCCACCGTCAGGCGGTAGAGGCCGGGCACGTACGTATCGCAGACAGCACACGGAACAGCAGTCATCTAGTGGCCAAGACCTGGAACCACCAGCGGGTCGGCAACAGCCTCTCCCCACCCCAACCAAGCTAGCGCCTGCCCGCCCCACCTTCCCCTCGCATGACGCTTCGGCTGACGGGAGAGTACAGGTGACGCACGCATATGCTGGTTCAACTCCACTTTCAGGGACGCCGCTCGCAACTGCCGTCTGCCCTGCACATTCCCAAACGCCGCACGCGGGCCGCAGTAGGCGCCACAGCCCGCGGATACATGCGGGGGCGCCCACAGACGTTGCATTCTGTCAGATCCCCCACCTCACGAGGACGTCTGTACGCCTTGGATTTAGGTTCACGCCGGTATTTTCTCGTCAATACCGGAGCAGACGTTAGTGTCATACCTCCCACATTTTCTGTAAAGGACACAACACCAACCAAACTGTCCCTTTGAGCAGCAAATAATTCGCCACTTTGTGTCGATGGTTTGGCCAAGTTACCAATTGAACTCATACCTGGCAAATAGTTCACTTGGTCCTTCTACATGGCTGACGTCGAAGATCCAGTATTAGGCATTGACTTCCGTTTCCATTTCAGACTGTCTCCAGATCTTCAGTCGGCCACATTATGGCACCACGCCTCGTCCACCCATATTGCATGTTCAGTCGCCTCTTCGGTCCCCCCTCCCCCTCAGCTTCCTGATGACTTTGACACAGCTCCCATCGAGTGCTCTTCACTGGCGAACAGCCTCACAACTTCCATTGCCCAGCTCCAGCCCGAACGCCCTGCAGTCAACTATCTCCGTGCTCACAATGCAGAACTGATCCATGCCATATTGTTGGCTACGCAAGCCCTCACTGAGGCACAATGCATCATACAATGCCTGTCAATGCCGCCACCATCCAACACTGGATGGAACTTTGTCACCACCGACGCAGACAGCTTCCCCGGCAGATCAGGTTAGTGACTCTTGTGTGCTACCGATTCCCGTTCACGACAGCCCCTGAGCGAGTTTGCCAGTCGAGCTGAACGCTATCACGAATGGCACAACACACAAAATTGTCACAACAGATGGGCCACAAATGCATCATAAAGCTTGCTGACTGCCACCACATAAACTACGCCATGCTAAAGCCGCATCGGAGGAACTTCTACAGGCAGGTATTGTTCGCCCATCGGACAGTAACTGGTCCTCGTCCATACATTTAGTCCCCAAAAAGGACGGCACAGTGCGCCTCTGCGGTGACTATCATCGCCTCAACGTGTGGACGGTATTAGACAATTATCCGGTTCCTCACACAGAAGACTTTGCGCAAGTACTTAGTGGAGCACGCATCTTCAGAGTCTTGGACTGCTGCAAGGTATATTTATAGATACCAATGGAACAGAGTGACATACCAAAGACAGCAGTGATCACACCGCTCGACCTGTACGAATTTTGTTACATGCCTTATGGTCTCAAAAACGTGGCCCAAACTTGGCAGCATTTTACAGACTCACTTCTGTTTAACTGCACATATTGCTACGCATACCTCAACGACATACTAATTTTCTACCTCTCCGATAGGGAACATGAACTCCACCTGGCCACGATATAGGACTTATTGACACATAACAGAGTCGAGATCAATTAATGACAAGTCACAACTCCACTGCACCACTGTCACTTTTCTGGGGTACACCGTCTCCTCAGATGGTATATGCCCCCCTGCAGGAGCGGGTTGACTGCATTCGAGATCTACCTCTCCCAGTGTCGTTTCGCGAATTATACCAGTTTTTAGGAACTGTCAATTTCTACCGTCATAACCTGCCAATGGCGGCAGCAATTCAAGCCCCTTTGACTGATGCATTGACCGGGAAACAAATCTCGGACAGTCGCCAAGAACAGTGGTCTGACAACATGGTGAGAGCTTTTGAAGACCTTAAATCAGCATTAGCACATGGTGTCACTCTCGCCCACCCTTTTCCAGATGTCTGCATCTCTATTACAGCAGATGGAAGTGATTTTGCAATCAGTGCAGTCCCCCAACAGCATTTCAATGACACGACACAGCCACTCCGGTTTTTTTCCAAAAAACTATCTAGAGCTCAACATAAATGGTCAGCATTTGACAGAGAATTGCTTGCAGTTTATGAAGCTGTAAAATATTTCTGCACAGACATTGAAGGAAGGAATATAACAATTTTCACAGACCATTGCCCCCTTGCGGAGGCTATCCGTAACCCCTCTGATGACCTTCCCCCACGTAGGTTTCGGCAAATGGACTTAATTTGCCAATACGCAACAGACATCCGTTACATTCGAGGTTCCGAAAATGTGGTGGCTGACTACCTATCACGTATCACTGCAATTTTGTCATCCATTAATTTCGACGAATTGGCCCACATACAGGACGGTGACACCGAATTGCACAACCTCCGACAGGACCCAGATACTTCCCTTCAGATCGTTTTGTGCAGCCTACCGGACTTGGCCAGGCCACTGTGGTGTGATACAGCCATGGGCACTGCCCGGCCTATTGTTCCCCCTGTGCTGTGTCGCCAAGTGTTCACTACTTTACATAACCTGGCACATCCTGGTGCTAAAGCTACTACGCACCTGGTTACAGAACGCTTTGTGTGGCCAGGCGTGAAGAGGGATTATCGTACTTGGGCTCGTGCTTGTTTACAGTGCCAGCACAGCAAAGTTGGCAGGCACACACAACCCAGTCTACGTAAATTCAACATCCCGAAAGGCCGCTTCCGACATGTACATGTGGACCTCGTAGGACCATTACCCATGTCTGATGGTTTCAGGTATATCCTATACGTCATTGGCTGTGTTACACGTTGGGTGGAGGCAATATCCCTGCATGACATCACAGCGGATTCCATAGCACGTGCATTGGTATCCTCCTGGATAGCTCGATTTGGCTGCCATACATCCATCACCACCAACCAGGGAAGACAGTTTGAATCCCTGCTGTTTAACAAACTTTGCGTCCTCTGTGGGGTGGATAGATTCCACACTACGGCTTACCACCCTCAGAGCAATGGACTGGTTGAGCAATGCACAGGACTGAAAGCGGCACTCATGTGCCACGGTGGTGAGTGGTGCAACACCCTTCCCTGGGTTATGCTAGGAATATGCACGGCTTACAAGACAGACCTCCAGGCTTCACTCACAGAGCTCCTGTATGCCAAGACCCTAGTTTTCCCCACAGAGTTCGTCAATGATGAAGCAATCGCCAACCTGTCCGACCTCCCCACACTAGTTGGGCGGGTCCGGACACACAAAGCCGCGATCCGCACGTCTCCACCACGACAACGTACCCGTCCTCGAGTGTTACTGCATTCAACACTGGACTCTTGCGAGTTCGTTATGATATGGGATGACACAGTCAAACCAGCATTACAGCCACCTTACTCTGGCCCATAACGAGTAGTGGCTGGCACGGACAATACTATGGACATTCTCATCAGTGGCCGCCGGCAGACAGTTTCCCTCCAATGCGTGAAACCAGCCTGGTCGATTGAGGAATCTGTATCACCCCCCCCCCCCCCCCCCCCCCCGCCCGTGTCGAGGGTTGTTCCATCAGGTGATGACCTCAATCCCACACAGACCGCCCACTCCCCTGTGCTCCACCATGATCGTATGTGCACCGAGCCTACACCTGTGGGCAACTCAGTGGTTGCATATGACGATACTCTACCCTTGTTTCATACAGGCACTGCGTGTGACAATCCACAACCTCAGGCTCAACCACATGTTGCGTGTGACATTACCCCGTTCCAAGTGTTGGCACCCAATGCCCCCACAAAGTGTTCCAGTGTTTCTCCTGAACTATGTTGCTTTTCTGCCCCAACCCCCCTAGTGCCCCCTACATCCACTGTCGACGAAATTTGCATCGCAATCAACGCCTCTGAGTGCCCACGCGACGAGCTTTCCTTGCAGCTCCACGAGGGATCCATCTTCGTCCTCCGCATAGGGGGCACTTCATGTGGGTCCACAGCCACGTCACATATCACCATCCTGCACACAGTCCCTATCCCAAATGGGGTGGATACGGCTGCCATAGCTGCAACGTTCAGTACTGATGGGATGCTCAAGATTCGCATCCCCCTCTCCACCGGTACTGCAACGACGACATCTTCTGTACCAGTCCAGTTCACGCGTGCAGGTCGACCAGGTGCCCCCCCCCCCCCCCCACTGGATGGCGGATTATATGAGTGCTAGTCCACCCTGCACAGGCAGTATGGACTCTTAGCACACGCTGCTATCAACCAGCGAGCATCCCACAATCCCACTACACAGGAACACACCCACGTCCTTCCCCCAGTGCTCTGACTCGGGGTGAGGGGCCTCTGTGGCGACAGTCGATCGCCAGTAACTTCACCAGTGAAGTGCAAAATAAATGGTCTTTGGAGACTCGAGATTCTTTGGTAGTCCCGTCTACAACTTGACTGAGTGATGCGCGTGTCGTGAATTTCTGCATTGTTTTTTTGTGTTTTCTGTAATTATATGAACCTTAATAAAAGTGTCTTATCGTAATAAGTTGGAGTTTTCTGTGCGTGGTCCATCGCTATAGCCAAAAAACCCACAAGTCTTTGCACCTTTCACATACATTTTGGAACAATTTAAAATCCTTGAAAAATGAATCTCTTACTCCTCATTCAAAACTGAGGCTAGATTTTGATTTTTATGAGTCTCTTACATGATAATATAGTAATAATACAGGTTTTATGTATCGCAAAAATTTCAATTGTTTATAAAACCTGTTCAACCTGTAAGAGGAAGCTCTCCTTTTCAGGGACTGCAGAACTATATGGTACTAACCAACAGAAAAAAAAAAAAAAAAAATCAAAATTTTATGGTTTGGCATTTTTGAAAAAAAATTCCATAAATTACAAAAAAAGATCAGAACGCTATAGTAAAAGAACGTTGACTTATAAGTCCAAATGGAGGATTTCTTTGTAATCATACAGCAATTATCTTTCAAATAAAAAACAGCAGAATATCTAGAACTGTTAAAGGGATTTTAAAATTTTTTTCCAAAATTCGCATCTTCAAAATGGTATTCGCAGCGCCATTTGGAGGGCTGTATCTCGGAGCAGAATTTTTTTGGAGAAAACAAAAAAAAAATTATGTGTTCTTTACTTAGTCCTCCTTTTTTTTTTCACATCAGTCTACTGACTGGTTTGATGCAGCCCGCCACAAATTCCTTTCCTGTGCTGCTAACCTCTTCATCTCAGAGTAGCACTCGCAACCTACGTCCTCAATTATTTGCTTGACGTATTCCAATCTCTGTCTTCCTTTGCAGTTTTTGCCCTCTACAGCTCCCTTTAGTACCATGGAAGTCATTCCCTCATGTCTTAGCAGATGTCCTATCATCCTGTCCCTTCTCCTTATCAGTGTTTTCCACATATTCCTTTCCTCTCTGATTCTGTGTAAAACCTCCTCATTCCTTATCTTATCAGTCCACCTAATTTTCAACATTTGTCTATAGCACCACATCTCAAATGCTTCGATTCTCTTCTGTTCCGGTTTTCCCACAGTCCATGTTTCACTACCATACAATGCTGTACTCCAGACGTACATCCTCAGAAATTTCTTCCTCAAATTAAGGCCAGTATTTGATATTAGTAGACTTCTCTTGGCCAGAAATGCCTTTTTTGCCATAGCGAGTCTGCTTTTGATGTCCTCCTTGCTCCGTCCATCATTGGTTATTTTACTGCCTAGGTAGCAGAATTCCTTAACTTCTGTGACTTCGTGACCATCAATCCTGATGTTAAGTTTCTTGCTGTTCTCATTTCTACTACTTCTCATTACCTTCGTCTTTCTCCGATTTACTCTCAAACCATACTGTGTACTCATTAGACTGTTCATTCCGTTCAGCACATCATTTAATTCTTCTTCACTTTCACTCAGGATAGCAATGTCATCAGCGAATCGTACCATTGATATCCTTTCACCTTGTATTTTAATTCCACTCTTGAACCTTTCTTTTATTTCCATCATTGCTTCCTCGATGTACAGATTGAAGAGTAGGGGCGAAAGGCTACAGCCTTGTCTTACACCCTTCTTAATACGAGCACTTCGTCCTTGATCGTCCACTCTTATTATTCCCTCTTGGTTGTTGTACATATTGTATATGACCCGTCTCTCCCTATAGCTTACCCCTACTTTTTTCAGAATCTCGAACAGCTTGCACCATTTTATATTGTCGAACGCTTTTTCCAGGTCGACAAATCCTATGAAAGTGTCTTGATTTTTCTTTAGCCTTGCTTCCATTATTAGCCGTAACGTCAGAATTGCCTCTCTCGTCCCTTTACTTTTCCTAAACCCAAGCTGATCGTCACCTAGCGCATTCTCAATTTTCTTTTCCATTCTTCTGTATATTATTGTTGTAAGCAGCTTCGATGCATGAGCTGTTAAGCTGATTGTGCGATAATTCTCGCACTTGCAAGCTCTTGCCGTCTTCGGAATTGTGTGGATGATGCTTTTCCGAAAGTCAGATGGTATATCGCCAGACTCATATATTCTACACACCAACGTGAATAGTCGTTTTGTTGCCACTTCCCCCAATGATTTTAGAAATTCTGATGGAATGTTATCTATCCCTTCTGCCTTATTTGACCGTAAGTCCTCCAAAGCTCTTTTAAATTCCGATTCTAATACTGGATCCCCTATCTCTTCTAAATCGACTCCTGTTTCTTCTTCTATCACATCAGACAAATCTTCACCCTCATAGAGTCTTTCAATGTATTATTTCCACCTATCTGCTCTCTCCTCTGCATTTAACAGTGGAATTCCCGTTGCACTCTTAATGTTACCACCGTTGCTTTTAATGTCACCAAAGGTTGTTTTGACTTTCCTGTATGCTGAGCCTGTCCTTCCGACAATCATATCTTTTTCGATGTCTTCACATTTTTCCTGCAGCCATTTCGTCTTAGCTTCCCTGCACTTCCTATTCATTTCATTCCTCAGCGTCTTGTATTTCTGTATTCCTGATTTTCCCGGAACATGTTTGTACTTCCTCCTTTCATCAATCAACTGAAGTATTTCTTCTGTTATCCATGGTTTCTTCGCAGCTACCTTCTTTGTACCTATGTTTTCCTTCCCAACTTCTGTGATGGCCTTTTTTAGATATGTCCATTCCTCTTCAACTGTACTGCTAATCCGTATTGCTGTATCTATAGCGTTAGAGAACTTCAAACGTATCTCGTCATTCCTTAGTACTTCCGTATCCCACTTCTTTGCGTATTGATTCTTCCTGACTAATGTCTTGAACTTCAGCCTACTCTTCATCACTACTATATTGTGATCTGAGTCTATATCTGCTCCTGAGTACACCTTACAATCCAATATCTGATTTCGGAATCTCTGTCTGACCATGATGTAATCTAATTGAAATCTTCCCGTATCTCCCGGCCTTTTCCAAGAATACCTCCTCCTCTTGTCATTCTTGAACAGGGTATTCGCTATTACTAGCTGAAACTTGTTACAGAACTCAGTTAGTCTTTCTCCTCTTTCATTCCTTGTCCCAAGCCCATATTCTCCTGTAACCTTTTCTTCTACTCCTTCCCCTACAACTGCACTCCAGTCGCCCATGGCTATTAGATTTCCGTCCCCCTTTACATACTGCATTACCCTTTCAATATCCTCATACACTTTCTCTATCTGTTCATCTTCAGCTTGTGACGTCGGCATGTATACCTGAACTATCGTTGTTGGTGTTGGTCTGCTGTCGATTCTAATTAGAACAACCCGGTCACTGAACTGTTCACAGTAACACACCCTCTGTCCTACCTTCCTATTCATAACGAATCCTACACCTGTTATACCATTTTCTGCTGCTGTTGATATTACCTGATACTCATCTGACCAGAAATCCTTGTCTTCCTTCCACTTCACTTCACTGACCCCTTCTATATCTAGATTGAGCCTTTGCATTTCCATTTTCAGATTTTCTAGTTTCCCTACCACGTTCAAGCTTCTGACATTCCACGCCCCGACTCGTAGAACGTTATCCTTTCGTTGATTATTCAATCTTTTTCTCATGGTAACCTTCCCCTTGGCAGTCCCCTCCCGGAGGTCCGAATGGGGGACTATTCCGGAATCGTTTGCCAATGGAGAGATCATCATGACACTTCTTCAATTACAGGCCACATGTCCTGTGGATACACGTTACGTGTATTTAATGCAGTGGTTTCCATTACCTTCTGCATCCTCATGTCGTTGATCATTGCTGATTCTTCCGCCTTTAGGACAAGAGAGTGCCCTGAACCTCTATCCGCTCCTCCGCCCTCTTTGACAAGGCCGTTGGCAGAATGAGGCTGATTATTTATCAAAATTTAGGCAGTGGCGGGGATCGAACCCGGGACCGAGGACGTTTTGATTATGAATCAAAGACGCTACCCCTAGACCACGGGTACAGTGCAATTTAAATAAATAGATGCTAAATTCAATAATATCTGAGACTACGAATATAAGATTTTTCCTAGCCTGCCTGAATGGATATGCACTGCGCCTGTTCGACATGGGAGACGTGTTGTAAACTCCCATGGGTCTGTCAGCTACTCTCACGCCTACGGCTAATGCAAGGTTTAATGACGTATCGACTCGCATGACACATACCATCATACTCCTCAGTTCACCGTGACGACAGCAGCGCTGTTTCTCAGATATCGAAGCTTATTTTCAGTCGATCATGAGTGTATTTTACCACAGGCATAGCGTGTTTTATATAGAATTTAAAATTCAGAAGCCGATGGTGTTGCTACATTCGGAAAGAACTACTATAAAATTTTCAGTGTGTCTGTTTGTTTAAGAAACAAACTGAAAATTGCTAACAATAACGTACATGAGGGTGCTAATTCTCATGAATATTTTACACAAATATTAGTGCTCAGTCTCGCTTCCCGTTTCCCCCATTGCCACGCCCCACAGCGCATCAGAAGGCTGAAGAGGGGGGAAAGCAGGGAAGCTTTGCATTTAAATGGCACTGCAGTTGTACTGCATATGCTTGGTATTATATTTCACATTTCTCAACAATATAGGTTACAAACAAAACAATTTTTCAGATTAATTAATTGTTTTTGGAGTGCTGAAGGCAATTTTCATCTGGTAGAAACTGTCGGCACACAGACAGGCACAGACAATTTCACAGAGTTTTGCACTCAAGTTGCCAGATAATCATGATTTATTTAGTTTCATAATCGAAAAAACATCTTTCACACAAATATGTCGATCGAAATATTATAACACCTGCAACCTCATTACGGGCATTCCGAAGATCTACCGGAGAAAAAGGAATGTACACGTCCTGGACAGTTTTAATGAAAAAAGATTTGTAATAAAAACTGGAATTACCTTACAGGTCAGTCAGTTACATCTGTACATGCACAGTATCTCTTTCAACTGAAGCGGCAAACGGTCTCGAAAACAGATCTAAGACTGACAGTGCTCACAAAACCTCTATGAAACTATTGTTGTAATTCTTGCAAGGCCAGAATGAATTCTTCAAACCTAGCACTTTCTTTAATGCCATTGAGCTTAAGAAACTGTATTGTTTTTGTCAGAAAGTGTTTCTTGTACAACGCGTTTTTCTTTTTAAATGCATCCCCATCAAATCAGAAAGAAGTTACTTTGGGCACTGTTCGGTCAAGTCCACTTGAAATGTGAAGTCTGCAATCCAATCCGGATGTTCTAATTTTCGTTCCTGCACTCCTTTTTCCTTCATAAATTCTGCAATAGAGAGATTTAAATCGAAAAATCGTTCCAGGCATGCCTTTTGACATAACCAACGTACTTCACAGTAATATATGAAGTCTACGGTATATACTCTTCGTTCATTTCCATTGAAAACTGTTGCAACTGAAAGTGGAATTACGGGTGCAATTTCAGAAGTTTTGCTATCCGTTCCAACACTTTGTTCAAGTCCTTCATGCCTGCAAATTTAGCACAAAGTGCTTCTTGATGTACAGAGCAATGAATCCCGTCTGTTTATCGTTGTGATTTTTTGCTCTTTCATTGTCATCTAAAAATTTAAATTCTTTCTACATGGTAATATAATGTCGTTTCGTGGCAAATAAACAGCACTTGTCACTTATGCGAATTCAGAATTATCATCCTTCTCTTCAGTCATTCCCACGTATTTTAAAGGATTGTGACGATACATCGCTAGACTACCTCGTTTTGTGTAAACAGACACTGGACCGAGAACGACCGGGTCGGGGCCGCCCCGCACACGCTGCACGCTTTTAAGTTTGGCATGCCGTGGCCGGCCCTATTCTAAGTTATTAGCTTTGGAATGAGCAGGAACTTAGTCTCCATAACTCTTAACAACGTTTGTTTGGGAAAAGTGGTTACGATAGAAATTTGCTAATTAAGTTGTATATGTATTTTTTATAATATCGGAGTAATTTCTACTTGGTATAAATTTGTGAGTGCTATATTGCTAATTTTATTGCATAATGTCCCTGCACGTTTAGTCACTTAGAAAGGCGACATCTAAACATAGGAAACATCTAGCCACTGCGGCATAGAGCTACAATACTGAATGAACGTGGTATAGTTTCGGCTCAGTGTCTTTTTCAGAAAACAATCCTACATAGTTGGATATGCTAGCCTTAATTAAATTGTGAATAAGTTAGTAAACTCTACTCCTGGACGTTTAAATGACTATGCGCGGTCGACGGAATATTTACAGTATCCCTCCTAGACGATGCAGAGATTTCATGAGAAGAATCGATAGCTGGTCGAAAGTGTTTAAACTTAATTCGTTTGAATCATTTAACAACTAAAATGAAAAGTGAAAAATTTATGAATTTGCGAAAATAGTTGGAAGCACTTCTGGACTGCTCACAAGAAAGTGAAACGAAAAAGTACTGATGATGTGAGGTTGATGACGTTACCTCGGCCATGTTGAAGTTACATATCAGCTGTTACTGAGATTTGTAACAGTGGGGAGATGGATAAATTGTGATTGGGTTGTGACCTTGTGCTTCGTTGTCTGTGTATATAGTATAGAATCATTTTAGTGCTGCAATCATGTGGAAAGTGAGGGAACTGGTGGATAAAGCGTAAGTAGTCATTAATATCAAAATTATTGTTTTGCACAAATGAATCGTGTCCTTCGACACTATGGTTATGTTTACCTAAAGATGTGTCAGCTGCTGAGGATTTTCAGATTGTAGTATAATTAGGTATCTAACGCTACTTTGAAAATATGTGAACGTAAATGTTGTGTCAGAAAGGGTTTTGTACAGCCATTGACAACAGATGCATTAGTTATAGGTCGGGAATACATACATCACTTTGACTTTTGCTTTTACGCAATCATCAAAGTTTCTGCGTACAATATAGGGAAGATTTTCCCTTTTCACCCAGTAAGAAAGCTATTACTGCATCATTGAGAAATTTGTTTACTTTTGCATACAGTTTTGTATTGTGTAGTGAAGAATGTTGTGGTTTTCTGTTGTAACGATACACTCTTTTGGAAGATTTTAAGTTATGAATGAATGCGTACTGCCTGTACTCAAACTGAACTGCCTCGTTAATAAAGAGTATACTGCTGGTAAATGGTTGTTGGTTCTAGGTTATCTGTCCAGCACTCAGTATGGTAGCCGTCTAGAACATTGTAGGCCTACTTTAATTAGTGGCTCGTTTAATTCAACAGCAGCTCCAAAGCTTTTATTTTATTTGTACACTTTAAAGCTTTCATTGTAAAAATAAACCACTAGTAGTCATATGTTCTGTAGCTTTTTTTTCCTGAAATCCGGACAGAATTATTTATTAGTGCAATTTTTTCCGATGCACCAAAGTAATATAGTGTGAAACAACAAATGTGTGTTACTATTTATATGTAGTCAGCAGACAGATTAGCTTTGAAGATAATTTGCATCTGATATAGCATTGGTATTGGTTTCTTTTGTTCTTTGTTTTATGATGATGATCTTCCTGTTTCTGTGTTTTCAGCACCAATGTTGTTATGAACTACACTGATATAGAAGCAAAAGTTAGAGAAGCCACAAATGATGATGCATGGGGACCGACTGGTACGTAATTTGTATCCCTCTGTCCTTGTGTTTAAAAGTCTGCCATTTTGTTTGCAGAATAAGTATTGTATTTATTTATTTTATTATTTATTAATCCTTAGGTAATTCAGAATAACAGTATTGGGCATGTCGGTTACATCACGTAAATAGTCTTTTCTAAATATGTAGAAGAGTATATGTTTGCATGTCCAGGATTGCTTCACAAACTCTTCATAGATTTCAGCTAAATTTGGCACAGAAACAGCAGGCATCATGACTATCAGCACTGTGAGATGTACAAACTCTTAACTTCAGTAGGAGCGAAAACACGGACAATAACATTTTCTACGCACTACTTGCATAGGTTGCCCTGCATGAGGGGTATGTTGTGTGGGAAGCCAGGGACTAGTGTAGCAGGGGATACAACCCGTCAGCTTTGGACAATGACGTCACAAGTCGCCAAACGAGAAGCGATTCTTCTTAGTGTTGTAGCTCCCTTCAGTAGCTGATAAGTGTTTTTTGGCTTTTTTTAAAAAAAAAAAATCTCACGAGATAGAATAAACAGATCCACTTTATTAAGCAATCAGTAACAAAACGAAACTGAAACATAACAGCAAAAGCGAAAATGGTAAACTGCTCTCTGGCGACTTGTGACGTCATTGTCCAAAGCAGACGGGTTGTATCCCCTGCTACACTAGACCCGGAAGCCAAATCAATGTGCTTTGCAGGACAGCCTATATATTAGGGGGAAGAAACATTTTCTGAACCCTGATATGTAGGCTGCTCTGCATGGTAGGCATGTGGTGTTGTAATAGAATAGGCCTGCTTTATCAGTCTGCTTTGCATGGCAATCTGTATGTCAGGGGAAAGTAAATGATTTCCAAGCCCCTGATGTCAGTCTTGCCTGCTTGACAGGTGTGTTGTGAGAATGGTATTGCTCTGCTTTACTGAAATGTATTGCAGGGGCTTCACACTCCAGTGAGTATGCTGGGTACAGATCGAGATGGGTATAGGGGAGGATGAGGGGGAAACACATTACGCTGGTGGAAGGTGTAGAAGGGTAGTGGGCAAATGCAAGAGGTCAAGAAGAAAATAGAGGGGGAAGAGGATGAAGAGAGAGAGAGAGAGAGAAAGAGGGGAGCTGGAGGTAGACAGGTAGAGGTGGTAAATGAGGTGGGCACAGTGAGAGGGAGGAGATGTTGTGTACAGTATAGTGTCAAATGCCAATGCAGGGAAAGAGCTAAGAGATGAATAAAACATAAACGGGATAAGTAATGTGTTCATGCATTAATATTTTTTATTAGAAGATTGAAATCTTATTGCGGTTAATGAGAGTTTTTGGTCAGCTTTGGAGGTAACTTAAACAACTGGGATCGGAATTAACCACATAGTGTTTATGTTCATTTAGTGCAGCAGTGCTGTTACAATATCAGCAGTCCTCGCACTGCTTGTGTTACACTAACTGGAATACGTCATTTGTCTGACTTTGTGTGATTTGTGTCATTGCTATTCTGCCTGTGCTTAAGCATTTTGTTTCCACTTAAAAAATGACATAGTTGCTAAAAGTGAGTAATTGAGGAAAACAAAATGACAGTAGATAAGTAGAAAATGACTTCCTTTCTAAAGTTG
This sequence comes from Schistocerca americana, assembly GCF_021461395.2. NCBI lineage: Eukaryota > Metazoa > Arthropoda > Insecta > Orthoptera > Acrididae > Schistocerca > Schistocerca americana. The sequence goes on along the minus strand of NC_060121.1, from coordinate 592,099,491 downwards.
TTACAGTATAGTTACTAGTAAAAATAAAGATTCGTGAATTGGTATAGCCATTATGTGTTGATTAATTTGTGATACACTCACTGCGGGCATGCATACATGAAACAGTACAACTTGAAAGAATTTGAAGAACTGCAGGTGAAATTCATTTAGGTATTCCGTAGAGGGTGAAGTGATACTGATCAGAAAAATTATTACAGATTGTGTGGCTGTCATTGCAAGCCTATGGATAATCCCAGAATTAAATGGAAACAGTTTTAACTTCCACCCGGGTTGTGAAAAACAGATTGATAACATACTTTTGATTCCGAAGCCCTACTATTCCTACTCCTGATGCTAATACTAATAAAACTAAGTAGCAGATTTGACCTATTTATAGTTTTGTGGTGTTGGAGTGAATACAGTTGTGATCCATTGATTGCGTATGTTAGCTTATAAGGCATTACTTACATTGTATTTACAAAATTAATAAACTGTAGCCATCAGAATTACAATTGTTCCTCTAAAGGGAAGTTGATAAGCCTGAGGAGTTAAGATAGAAAAGAAGAGGTTGGTAGTGGTGAGGAATACTATTTATTGATGGTACTACAGAGGACAATCTTGGCAAACTAAAGTTAGAAAATGAACTCTTTGGATTAACTAAACCTACCAATACCACATGTCATATGACACACATGGAGGGAAAAAAAAAAAAAATAAAAGACAGAACACTGACAATATTTTTGTGTGTGTATATTCTTTCTTGGAATGTAGGTTGTGGAGCATACTTATCTGTAGCATAGCCCAGGGTATGGTTTAGCTTGAAAGGTGAATACTAAATCTTAGTTTTGATGACATTGATCTGTAGCAAAACGCAAGGCCTAGGTTAGGTTGAAAGATGGCAGTTTCGTTAGAAGTAGCCAAAGAGTTCTCAAACACAGGCTTCAATTGATAAAGACCTTATGCATAAATTGCCATATTCAAATTTGAGTCAAACATTTACATGCTACCGTTCCAAAATAAAATGGAGAGCAAAACTATAGGTAGCAACAAACATACACATCAGGGTCATGATTTAAAGCTTCTATGATCATAAAATGTGTTTTTGTTTCGTAGTGTTTGCGAAGTTGTGAAGCTTATCGTATACTCTGAATACCAGTGGTGTTATTGAAAGAAACTGAATTTGAGCTAGACTTTTATTTTCTGATTATACAAATTTTTACAGCCAAGCATTGTGTGGAGAGCAGTATTTTTAGAAATGGTGTTTTCTTTCCAATTTTTGTTTTCCAGGTGCACTGATGCAAGAAGTGGCACAAGGTACATTCACATATGAGCAGTTCCCAGAAGTGATGTCAATGCTTTGGAAGAGAATGCTACAGGATAATAAAAAGAATTGGAGGCGAACATATAAGGTGAATATGTATTTGCTAACTTTATTGCTTAGTTAACTACTGTTTGGCCTTCAGCTAACAAGACAAATTTTCAATCTGGAACAATGTTCTTAAATTTATTCCATATTATTACACACTTAATATTGTCAAGCACTTGCAAAATTCCCAGTTTTTGTAACATTGTCATAAATTGTGGCAGGGTAGCTGAGCATTCAGTTATTGATAGTCCGTATCAATTATCTGTGTGTTTTAAAAGAATTTTGATATGAGTCAATACTGATAAACACAATACTTTACCACTCTCCCTCAATATTTTATATTGTGAAATATGTACCTTCCTTCATCTGTAACTTCAAAAATAATAACCATTTTCTCATAATTCTGGCCACTGATCTGTTGGCAGGTGCATAATTTAATCTTCTTCTCATTAAGTTGTTGACAAATATAATTATGTATTTTCTGTATGTTTAAAATGTCCTAAAATTTGGTTTCATTAGTCTATCTGAGCGTGCTTTGTTTATTTTGTTGTGTAATAGGAGCCAAAGACTTTGACAGCAATTAATTTTATTTTTTTTTTTTCTCTCAAAAATTTGGCATAACCACAGTAGTAATCAGGGAGCATAAGCATAGCCACGTGTTCTAGCTCCATTGAAGGAGCTGCAACATATTTCTGTAGTCTATTCTCCCACATAAACTGAACTGCTTTGAACTGAAGTAGAATGCCCCTTGTTGATTGTTTTGTGTATTTCTCCCTAACATAATCATTCACTATAGTGTTTGATACTAAAGACATTACACTTATGAAATGTAGCTGATCAGAAACAGCCTGAAAATCTTATAAGGATGCTATAGGATAGAATGTGATCAGAGATAATTGCTAAGAAAAAATTAGATACATTGTGCTGTTTCTGATTTAATTAGCTTCAAATTTAACCAGTCAGGTCATTGGGTGCACAAATTCAAGCAGCTTGCCAGAGACAGTGTTGCTGAACATGTTCTTCATTCGGTTACCTCAAACTGAACAAGAGAGTGACAAAAAATTATAAACTGGACAGTAGCAAGGATTGAATCTGAGCCAGTGGCTCAGCCATCTCACTCGCTACCGTCTACCTTGGAGAACCACTAACACTAATGGTATCAGCTTGTGTAGCAGAATTTTATCTGCTAAGCATTCAATCTTTTTTGGAAATCTTATTTACGCAGTTGATCTTCATTGGAAGTGTTTGTGTAGTTACGAATTTATGTTGACAGTTAACATGGTGATAGGGGGATCACGATTGGATGAAAGAATGAAATATGTTAGGCAGGGGTCAGTATTGATGTTGGGTTGAGTCTTTGAGCCTGATTATTGGGGTTGGCGGCAAAAATGCGTTTCCTCTGTAGGGACCAGTGAAAGACAAGAAGGTCTTTAACAATCCCAACATGAATTTGGGAGTGGGGCAAAAGATAAGCCCTTTGGAAAGGACTGATACTTGTGAGACTGAGGCCTTTGGAGAACAGATTTATGACTTTGACTGTGCTACATGTACTTCATTGAACCCCGTACCTAAACATCATCACTCTGCCCCCAATCCCTGTCCCTTTCTCTTCCTTTCCCTGCACTCAGTTTCCCCCTTCCCCAGCTCTGCTTTCCATTGTGGCACTTAGCCACCCTATTCCATCCCCACTACGTCCTTGCTGTCTTCCACAGGCAGCAGAGCAGGTTCCCCCTAGCCACCCCATACCACCTCCTTACCCCCACCACCCAACCCACCAGATTGCTACCCACATCGGATGCAGTCCACAGTTAGGGCCCCCCACCCCCGTTTTGTGTGTGTGTGTGTGTGTGTGTGTGTGTGTGTGTGCGCAGAAATGTTATCAAATGTTGGTTTCCATAACTCTTCATATACACTCCTGGAAATTGAAATAAGAACACCGTGAATTCATTGTCCCAGGAAGGGGAAACTTTATTGACACATTCCTGGGGTCAGATACATCACATGATCACACTGACAGAACCACAGGCACATATACACAGGCAACAGAGCATGCACAATGTCGGTACTAGTACAGTGTATATCCACCTTTCGCAGCAATGCAGGCTGCTATTCTCCCATGGAGACGATCGTAGAGATGCTGGATGTAGTCCTGTGGAACGGCTTGCCATGCCATTTCCACCTGGCGCCTCAGTTGGACCAGCGTTCGTGCTGGACGTGCAGACCGCGTGAGACGACGCTTCATCCAGTCCAAAACATGCTCAATGGGGGACAGATCCGGAGATCTTGCTGGCCAGGGTAGTTGACTTACATCTTCTAGAGCACAATGGGTGGCACGGGATACATGCGGACGTGCATTGTCCTGTTGGAACAGCAAGTTCCCTTGCCGGTCTAGGAATGGTAGAACGATGGGTTCGATGACGGTTTGGATGTACCGTGCACTATTCAGTGTCCCCTCGACGATCACCAGTGGTGTACAGCCAGTGTAGGAGATCGCTCCCCACACCATGATGCCGGGTGTTGGCCCTGTGTGCCTCAGTCGTATGCAGTCCTGATTGTGGCGCTCACCTGCACGGCGCCAAACACGCATACGACCATCATTGGCACCAAGGCAGAATCGACTCTCATCGCTGAAGACGACACGTCTCCATTCGTCCCTCCATTCACGCCTGTCGCGACACCACAGGAGGCGGGCTGCACGATGTTGAGGCGTGAGCGGAAGACGGCCTAACGGTGTGCGGGACCGTAGCCCAGCTTCATGGAGACGGTTGCGAATGGTCCTCGCCGATACCCCAGGAGCAACAGTGTCCCTAATTTGCTGGGAAGTGGAGGTGCGGTCCCCTACGGCACTGCGTAGGATCCTACGGTCTTGGCGTGCATCCGTGCGTTGCTGCGATCCGGTCCCAGGTCGACGGGCACGTGCACCTTCCGCCGACCACTGGCGACAACATCGATGTACTGTGGAGACCTCACGCCCCACGTGTTGAGCAATTCGGCGGTGCGTCCACCCGGCCTCCCGCATGCCCACTATACGTCCTCGCTCAAAGTCCGTCAACTGCACATACGGTTCACGTCCACGCTGTCGCGGCATGCTACCAGTGTTAAAGACTGCGATGGAGCTCCATATGCCACGGCAAACTGGCTGACACTGACGGCAGCGGTGCACAAATGCTGCGCAGCTAGCGCCATTCGACGGCCAACACCGCGGTTCCTGGTGTGTCCGCTGTGCCGTGCATGTGATCATTGCTTGTACAGCCCTCTCGCAGTGTCCGGAGCAAGTATGGTGGGTCTGACACACCGGTGTCAATGTGTTCTTTTTTCCATTTCCAGGAGTGTATCTTGTATGAGGGAGAGTTGGATTATTTGAAATGACAAGGAATAGAATAGGAATGCCCTAAACATTCTAGTTTAAATGCCCATTTTATATTACTTCATTCTTTATTCAGAATTTAGAAACTTATTAATGCATATAGGTATCGTGTAAATAACTGTCACCAGATGGAGCTATGAATATTGCGACTATTGCTATGAACTTCCGTGAATTTCTATGTCTACAATGTATGCTTCAAAATACTAACCACTGAAAAATCTGAGGGTGTGAACATTTTTGTATTGTTATTCCTTTTTGGCGTAAGTGACTGTCATAAGTGACAACTCTTGCATCAACTTCTTTTCAGAGTAGTTTGTTCTCCCCAAATAACTATAAATTCTAACATAATGTTCTTGCTCTGGCATACCATGAGCATAGTGAAATGAAACAGAAGTACTCGGAATGTGTTGTAAGGATAACTTCCACCTGTGCAGTTCAGAAAAGCTGGTGGTGGAGGGCAGGATCCAGATGGCCCAGTTAGTGAAACAGCCGTTGAAATCAAGCGTATTATGTTCAGTTTCATGTTGTGCGAGAGGATGGTGTAATTTTTCATGGCTGTTCATCCTGGTGGACGTCTTGGAGGCAGTCATACCAGTATAAAAAACTGTGCAGTGATTGCAGCAGGGCTGGTGTATGACATGGACACATCAGCTACTCTTCCTCACTCCCTCTAAATCGCTGCTTTCATTCTGTCAGTTGCGTTCTGGTCTGAGCTGCTACAGATGTGGATCATGTTTACATCAGATGTGTTTGCTAATGTGAATGAAAATGTGTGTGTGTGTGTGTGTGTGTGTGTGTGTGTGTGTGTGTGTGTGTGTGTGTGTGTCTTCTTTCCTGAAGAAGGCTTTGGTCGAAAGCTAAATTGTGACGGTCTTTCTGTTGTGCCTGTCTGCAGCTCAGTGTGTCGCCTATACAGTTAGTAGCAATCTAGCCTTTCCTTATTTTGTTAATATTTCAACTTAGAGTTTCCATAGTTTGATTTTGCCATACTGAGATCTGTTAGCTTTCACGAAAATTTTCCTTTTGAATAAAAAGAAACACAAATAATTATTTCTACTCCATTTTCGCCTGATAGAAGCAACTAATGAATTTATTACTTATTAATGTATCTGGTTGGACATTTTGAGTGCTTAAGCACACCAGGCAGCTTTCCTTTCATTTGGCACTTTGTGTTGTGGCTCTCTTGAGTCTCACAAGCCACTGTGAATCTGTATTCTTCTGTTAACAGTGTAAGAAAAGGTAGATTGCTGCTTACCATATTGACAACATGCTAAGTTGGAGACAGGTACAATTAAGACATTTACACGTAAGCTTTTGGCCCGAGCTGCTGGAGTGGTCATGAGGGTGGTGCGAGATGTGCTTGCTTGTGTGATTGAATGGTGTGTGTGTGTGTGTGTGTGTGTGTTTTCTAGCTTTTAATTGTATCTGTCTGCAACTTAACATGTTGTCTTGAAGCCAAGTATCAATCTGTCTTTCCATACATTGTTGATATTCCTACCTGGCTTTTCAACAAAGGTAGTTTGTTTGCGAAATATGTGACTGTGAGAGTGAATACTCTGTGCCTTCCACACAGGTGATTGTGCAGACTTGCTTTGGATGTTCCATTGAAAGACTGATAATCAGCTGAATATAAGCAAGCATCTATGTATGCAAACGGAACATGACTGACTGCAATTTGCTGGCACTTGCTTACAGTTAACGCTAGAGGGATACTTGTTCATTTTTTGTGCGCTAGTGTAAACCAGGCATCAAAAGAGCTGTTATCATATCTGATCTTGCTTCATGACCAAATGTATTGACATGAACAATTCTAAATCATTGGGCCCTCAAGCGACTCATGACTCTGCTATGAGTACGTGTGTAGCGAGCATGCCAAGCTATTGCAGCACCTACATCTTTCCTGTGCTCCACACTCTCATCTTTGACTCTCTCCCCTTGTCTTACTGACTTTCTCAAGGCGGCGTCTTCTGATGTTGACATGGATATTCGATATGCTCAGCTTTCTGTTCTCAGGATACTCATTTGTTCGTCCATCACCTTCTGGCTAAAGTAATTTTTGGTCGCCATCTGGGTTTTGCCTCCATTTCTCAGTCTCCCCACCCCCTAGTGTGGACTGACTTCGGAAGAACACCTAAAATAGTGCCTACTACATGCAGTGAAAGATCATCTACGCACAATACTGGCATAGGCTCTCTTATATGCACTTCAAAGCCGATGCGTTCGCCAAACCAACATAATGGGGTGCCAGGATGAGACTGCTGACAACGTAGGCGTCACACTGCTAATGCCTGAGCTGCTAGCTCCCCACCTGTCTTCTTGAGGTGTCAGGACTCCTGGCAATGGCCAGTGTGCCATATGGCCTATGCTGCTATGCTGTGGGTGGATGGCACCTGGTGTGTGAGCCCTTGAGAAGAGGGACAAGCCAGATGTATGGGAGCAAAACAATTTATCCACAATGTAGTATGTACTTGAACTGATGGGGATACTTTTACTGCAACAAAGCTGTTTTTTTTTGTGGAACATATTGAAGATGAATTTGGAGAAGTTGAGTCTTTGGGAATACACAATGGATTGATCAAAGGCTGAGGAGGAAGTGGAGAGTAATAGAGAGAAGGCTACTCTGGCGACACTGACTACACCAGATCCCCCTATATCATCAGATTCTGAGTCAATACACGTGGATGTGGGTCCATCCCCATCTGTGACAAACATTGATCTTGGGACGTAACTTGTCTACCTGGTTCTTTAATGCCTAACCTGGCAGCCATAATGTGACCATTCAGTGGAACTGTAATGGATTGGTTATCACCATTCGTTGACACTCGGTGCTTACCCTGCATTCCGTCAGAAACGTGCTGCTCGTGGGAGGTGATCTGGACTGGTCTGTGCGCTGGTTCACACCGGTGTCATCAGTAAGTGAGCCCCCCCCCCCCATTTTCTCTATTTAGCGACTTCATTGTGCACCAAACCCTTTGAGGAAGTATCAATAAGCATGGTAGGGGCCTTCCACTTGACCAGCTTCGTACCAACCATGATCTACATCTACATCCATGCTCCGCAAGCCACCTGACGGTGTGTGGCGGAGGGTACCTTGAGTACCTCTATCAGTTCTCCCCTCTATTCCAGTCTCGTATTGTTCGTGGAAAGAAGGATTGTTGGTATGCTTCTGTGTGAGCTCTAATCTCTCTGCTTTTATCCTCATGGTCTCTTCGCGAGATATACATAGGAGGGAGCAATATACTGCTTGACTCTTCGGTGAAGGTGTGTTCTCGAAACTTCGAAAAAAGCCCGTACCGAGCTACTGAGCATCTCTCCTGCAGAGTCTTCCACTGGAGTTTATCTATCATCTCTGTAACGCTTTCGCGATTACTAAATGATCCTGTAACGAAGCGCGCTGCTCTCTGTTGGATCTTCTCTATCTCTTCTATCAACCCTATCTGGTACGGATCCCACACTGCTGAGGAGTATTCAAGCAGTGGGTGAACAAGTGTACTGTAACCTACTTCCTTTGTTTTCGGATTGCATTTCCTTAGGATTCTTCCAATGAAGCTCAGTCTGGCATCTGCTTTACTAACGATCAACTTTATATGATAATTCCATTTTAAATCACTCCTAATGCATTCTCCCAGATAATTTATGGAATTAACTGCTTTCAGTTGCTGACCTGCTATATTGTAGCTAAATGATAAGGGATCTTTCTTTCTGTGTATTCGCAGCACATTACACTTGTCTACATTGAGATTCAATTGCCATTCACTGCACCATGCGTCAATTCGCTGCAGATCCTCCTGCATTTCAGTACAATTTTCCAATGTTACAACCTCTCGATATACCACAGCATCATCCGCAAAAAGCCTCAGTGAACTTCTGATGTCATCCACAAGGTCATTTATGTATATTGTGAATAGCAACGGTCCTACGACACTCCCTTGTGGCACACCTGAAATCACTCTTACTTCGGAGGACTTCTCTCCATTGAGAATGACTTGCTGTGTTCTGTTATCTAGGAACTCTTCAATCCAATCACACAATTGGTCCGATAGTCCATATGCTCTTACTTTGTTCATTAAACGACTGTGTCTCCTCAGTGATGATACTACCAAACACGTCAGTGTTGCCATGACACTTTTCAGCTATTGCTCTCTCTCTCTCTCTCTCTCTCTCTCTCTCTCTCTCTCTCTCTCTCTCTCTCTCTCTCATTGGGTACTTCGAAGACCCAGCTAGCAATTCTGTGCCTTTTGCTGTTATCCTTCTCTCTTCTCTGTCAGATTGCATCAATGGGGTTGTGCTGGACATCTCCCATGGGATCACCCACAGTGCTGGAACTGCTATTCCTCTCTTTACAGGTCACTTCTATCGCAGGCCAGTGCTTTGGTGGACCAAAGAATTGTAGTAACAATAGCCCTGCGACGTTTCAAGCGAAACCTTTGAATGAGTTCATGCTAAGTCTCCTTACCTAATTCATTATAGTGAGGAAGAAATCTGTGAGTGCTATGTCTCCTCCCTGGGAAAGAATGCCTCAGCTCCATAGTCGCAAAGATCCGCAACTGCAGCTGATCTCTTCCATTAGAATAGTTTCTGTAATGGCATGTCAACTCTTGCTGGACACCTCGCAACTCATTTTGTGATGCAAGCTATGAATTGAAGACGTCCCCTTTTCTTCACACCCTCAGGATGACCAATTACACTGAGGTGACAAGTCGTAGGATAGTCATAGACACACACACACACATGATGGTAGTATTGTGTGCCCAAGGGATAAAAGGGCAGCGCATTGGCAGAGCTGTCATTTGTACTCAGGTGATTTGTATGTAAAGGTTTCCACTGTGATTATAGCGGCACAACAGGAATTACCAGACTTTGAATGCGGAATAGCAGTTGCAGCTAGACGTGTAGGACGTTCCATTTAAGAAATTGTTAGGGAATTTAGTATTGCTAGATTCAGCGTCAAAAGTCTGTTGAGAATACTAAATTTCATCCATTACCTCTCACCGTGGACAACGCAGTGGCTGATGGCCTTCACTTAATGACCAACAGCAGTGTTGTCAGTGCTGCAACACTACATGAAATAACTGCAGAAATCAATGTGGGGCATATGATAAATGTATCCAAACAGGGTGTATATGCTCCGGGAAATCCAGGAAGAACCTGGGAATTTTTTTATTTGGGAGAAAACCAGGTAAAACCTGGTAACTTCTTAGAATTCCAGGAGTTGTTCATTATTTTAGTCTTCAGCTACAATTTTGTAATTTTGACTGGTAAGAACTGATATTCTAACAAAGAACTTTACTGTATCCCATTACTGCACCAATAAAATGCAAATGAGAGAATAAAACCAAAATAAAATTTAAGTTGCGAAGGAACAGCAGAAAAACTCAGTGCACTCACAAGTGCCCAACAAAAGCAAAATGTTTCAAAACTACAGGACGAAGACAGTAGCGTACCTCATAACAGCTAACTGCTTCCTGTGAGCGTGATGTCATGACTGTTAACATGAAGTTCGTTTTGGGCAGTCGCCAGCAGGCTCATGAGCATGCGCAGTTCAGTTGCGTATGAACAATACCTTGGCTGCAGCAGTAGCAAGAAGCAGTCATGCTACACAGAAACTTTTTTCTGGCACCCGAGCTCCCAGAATGGCACATATGCAGAGCAGTCTGGGTTGTAGTGGGGAGGAGGATAGTGACCCGTGTATACACTTAGTGATTTCTTTCTGTTTCCTCTTAATTTACAGTCCACACATCAAAACAAAACAAAAAACTGATTTGTGTGTCTGTGAACTATCAAGTGAATTAAATTACATTCGTATAATTACAGAAGGCTAAAATATGTTGTTAGCTTCAGTTTCCTGATTTGATTCAATTTACATGTTTTTGGCAGTCAAGCATTGATTGCCTTAGACAACAATGGAATTTTTGTCTGTTTGCTAAATAAGTCATTATGCCATAATAAAGAACCAAACATGAGACAATACGATACTGGTACTCCAAGAAAATTTGCATCTTGAAAAGTGCACTGAAAAGCTTATCAGGTTGGGGCCTACTTCACCGTGAATGTGTTCTTTTAGCCAAATTATGCATTTTAGTATGGTTTACAAAATTCCTATGCTCTTGGAGTATCCTCTGATGTCCTATTTCTTTTATGACATCATGGAAGATCTTTCAATGCTATGAGTTTGAACATAGGGCTCCCTACATCATCGTCATGAAAGATTTCCCATCAGCCGCAGTAATGCCTGTTTTCTGGCACACTCTGGCAGCTGCTGAAATGGACCCATGTCTAAGAGGTCATGGGAAATTATTGCGAATAGTTCTTCGAAAAATGTTATTTTCAAAGGAAATTTCCTTTTACACAAGATGAACTATGTTACGTATGAGAATGTGCAATGAATTTCTTAAATCACAGAGCATTTGACTCTCATTTAAGACTTAACACTTTGAGGACCAACCACTTAGAATAATGTCATTGTTGAAAATTTTGCCGACGAATTTGTGTGATTTATCTTAAAGTGTAACACACGCTAAAAGACCAATATTGTAAGAGAAAGCTTAGCTTTTCTTGTAGCTTATTGATCTTCAAGGCCAATATTATGTATGAAAACTTAGCTGTTCTTGTAGCTACACTGTGTACATTAATTTGAAATGTTAACTTTTCCTGTTTGTGTGTTCACACTACTTAACAGTGATGTTGCTATTGGCTGACTGCATCATCTGTCCTATGCTCTGTATATCTGCTGTCAATGGCTGGCAAGATCACGTGACAGGAGCTATGATTGGTTTACAATAGCGCATTCCTTAAGTGAGACTCTGGAGGAGTTTCGGCGTTAAATCATCTCCTACGGAATGGACATTCCGACCTTTCACCTTTGAGGTCCCCGAAGGAAATCTCAGCAACCCTATGGAAATGGCAAATAGTGAAAAATCTGGCACCCTTGTTGGCGAGGATTGTCTGAAAGGTGTGATGTGTGTTTTGTGTTAGCCATGATTTATTTGCTCTTGTAAACCATGCTTTTATCTACAATACCCACCCCCTTTCAAAACCTATACAAACCCTCCCATTTACATCACATCTCATAAAAGGTATAAAATACTCTATACAAAATGGAAAATTTATACACTCTGGTTTCACAGTTGTTTCATTAGTTACCTCATATTATATTACCCATAAATATAATAATCTATTCAATTTTATATTATCTAGATATTACTTGTTTTTGGTGATTCTCTTAAATCAGTATCTATTTTATTGTCAGACCCGGTTTTCTAAGTAGTAAGGTTACAGGATAGTAATAAATGTTAGGAATAGTTTAAGATTTTATGGGAATTTAGTGCAGGAAATCTATTTTGGAAGAAACATTGAAAACAACGCAGGGTCCAATGGTCGTCACTCCGCCCGTTAACTCAGAACGTTAATGTCCCTGGGGGATATATGACTCCACCCGGGTCCCATGGATCTGATATTAACTTTTCTTGTGCACTGGTAGACCAGTATTTCTCTTCAAATTTCTTTTGGAAGTCTCCCCAAGAAGAAAAATTCACAATATTCATGGTTCCCCATTCTGAGGCTTCTCCTAGAAGGTAACCTGCAGCAAATTCAATCTTTTTAGAGTCTTCCCAATTTTTCGGTGAAGCTTGGTTAAACCTTTTCAAGAAATGTGTTGGCTGTACATCTCCATTGGGCTTAAATTTGGGGAATTCCCTGGATAACCCTGAATCAGCCCCCCATTGCAGATCAGTGATCACTTCACTAGTTAATACCATGTCAGGTGAAGTTACCCTTTTGTCTACTTTATGCCTGCACCGTTGTCTCCCCACATATGCCAAGGGGTAGATGCCCATCCCCCTGGGGCATGGGGACTCCCGGCGATGGCCATCTTGCCAGGTGGCCTTTGCTGCAGCTGGGTGGTGCCTGTGGGGAGGGCCCGTGGTTGGAGTGGGTGGCATCAGGGTGGATGACACGCGATGAAGCGTAGTCCATCATCTTTTGCTGGTGGTGAAACATGAGCAGTCTCTAAGTGGTCACGAGCTCAATTCAACGCACAGCAGTACAACCCTAAACCGTCCCCTCCCTGGCCACACTATGGGAGGAATATCAGGCTAAGGATAGCAGCGGATCTTATTCGCCCCGATACCTTGTATGTTCGAGAGCTGATGGGAAATCTTTCATGACGATGAAGCCTCAGTTTTTTGTTGAGCATTTAGAGAACAAGTTCGGGGAGGCAGAGTGCTTGTCCAAAATGAGATCTGGGTCAGTCTTGATAAAAACAGCATCCTCTGCCCAGTCACGGGCATTACTCACTTGTGACAAGCTGCGGAATGGTTCTGTTACCATCATGCCTCATAAGAGCTTAAATATGGTCCAGGGTATTATATTCCAAAGGGACCTTCCTTTGCAGTGTGATGACGAGCTGCATGCCAAGTTAGAGCGACGAGGCATTAATTTTGTCCAGCGTGTCCATCATGGTCTGAGGGAAAACCAGGTTGCCACCAGTGCCTTAATCTTGGCCTTCAGGGGTGACACATTGCTCAAGAAGGTCAAGGTGATGGTCTATCACTGTGATGTAACACCATATATACCTCCCCTTATGCGGTGCTTAAAGTGCTGGAAGTTCGGCCATATGTCTTCCTGCTGTACTTTCCAGTGTCACATGTCGAGATTGTGGATGCCCAACACATCCCAATACTCCATGTGCCCTGCCTCCCGTCTGTATCAACTGCGGAGAGCATCATTCCCCTTGCTCACGGGACTGCAGGATTTTACAGCATGAAAGGAAAATCGTGGAATAAAAGACCCTGGACGGAGTGCCCTACGCTGAGGCTAAGAGGAAATTTGAGCGTCCCCATCCTGTGGCTATGGCTTCTTTGTACACTGCCACTACAAGAACAGTTGTAGCCCCATCCGTTCTGCGAAATCCGGTCAGCTCTCCGAGCTGGAAGACTACACCTGCCCCCTTGATGGTGGGGGGCACTTCCCTCCCTGTTGCTCCCACATTACCTACCTCAAGAGCACTGCCCCCCCCAACCATTGGGGACACCAGTCCCCACTTCGCAGCCAGAGAAGTGTAAGTCTCCTGCGGCTTCTCTCGCTAGGAAGGGGTCCCTTGGATCACTTCATTCCTAGGTTTTTGCTAGAGGGAAAGATGACTCCCACCATTGGCTTTAGTTCCCAAAAGTAGCTGGTTGTAGGGTTTCACGATCATCCCAGCCAGAGAAACCAAAAGAGCAGCGAGAGAAATCTGAAATAAGAACCCCAAGACCAAGGAAATTGTGGTGGCACCAACACCACCACTACCTACAAGCTTTGCTTCTGAGGATGAGGTGGAGATTCTGGCATCTGTTGAGGACCTAGATCTCGCCGGACCGTCAGACACCATGGATACAGACTGCTCAGGAAACAAATAGGTGACAGCAGGTGACCCTGAGGTGCAAACTGCCTCATTGAATGGTGCATGCCTTCCCAGTCTCACGACTACGTCGTCATCTGATGGAATAGCCGTGGTTTTTTCCACCGCCTGGCTAAGCTACAGCAACTGTTAATCTTTATACCTGCTTTCTGCACTGCCCTCCAGGAAACCTGATAGCCGGCAATGCGGAATCTGCCCTCCTCATCTATAAAGGGTATTACAGGAACTGAAGCGACTATAATTGTCAGGTGGGGTTTACGCGTATGTCCTGAACTCAGTTGCGGAATCTGCCCTCCTCATCTATAAAGGATATTACAGGAACTGAAGTGACTAATTGTCAGGTGGGGTTTACGCGTATGTCCTGAACTCAGTATGCAGTGAACCTGTGCCCCTTCAAACCTTCTTGAAGCTGTGGCTGTCAGGATAAGGATGACACAGGAAATAACTGTCTGCAACGTATATCTTCCTCCAGATGGTGCAGTACCCCTGAACATACTGGCTGCACTGATTCATCAGCTCACTAAACCTTTCCTACTTTTGTGACATTTTAATGCTCATAACCCCCTTGTGGGGTGGCACCGTGCTTACTGGCCAAGGCAGAGACGTCGAAAATTTACTGTCTCAACTCGACCTCTGCCTCTTAAATACAGGTGCCCCCCACACATTCAGCCATCCATCTCTCAGTTTGCTGTCCTGGCCTTCTCCTATCTACCCACTGGAGAGCACATGACAATTTGTGTGGTGGTGACCACTTCCCAATCTTCCTGTTACTGCCCCAGCAACAGGCCCATGGACTCCTGCCCAGATTGGCTTTAAACATGGCGGACTGGAAAACTTTCACCTCTGCTGTCACCATTTAATCTCCCCCACATGGTAACATTGATGTGATGGTTGAGCAGGTGGCTACAACTATCGTTTCTGCAGCAGAAAATTTGATCCCTCACTCTTTAGGGTGCCTGTGGTGAAAGGCAGTCCCTTGGTCGCCGCCAGAAGTCGCTGAAGCAATTAAGAACCGTCGGCGTGCTGTACAACAGCATAAGCGACACCCTTCCCTGGAGCACCTCATAGCCTTTAAATGTCTCTGTGTCCGTGTTTGCCATCTTATCAAATGACAGAAGCAGGAGTGTTAGGAGAGATGTGTCTGGACCACTGGGTGCCATATGTCACCTACCAAAGTCTCGGCAAAGATCAAACATGTTTTTGGGTACCAGACCCCAACAGGTGTTCCCGGTATTAACATAAATGGCGTGTTATCTACACATGAAAACGCGATTGCTGAGCACTCTGCTGAGCACTGTGCTCGAGCCTCTGCGTTGGAGAATTACCCCCAGCCTTTCATGCTCTCAAACCGCGGCTGGAAGGGAAAATGATTTCGTTCACTATACACTACAGTGAATTGTATAATGCCCCATTTATGGAGTGGGAGCTCCTCAGTGCCATTGCGCATTGCCCCGACACAGCTCCTGGACCGGATCGCATCGATAGTCAGATGATAAACATCTCTCATCTGACTACAAGCGACATCTCATCATCATCTTCAACTGGATGTGGTGCGATGGCGTCTTTTCATCGCAGTGGTGGGAGAGCACCATCATTCCGGTGCTCAAACCCGGTAAAAACCCGCTTGATGTGGATAGCTATCGGCCCATCAGCCTCACAAACGTTCTTTGTAAGCCTCTGGAATGTTAGTGTCAGCGGTTGGGTTGGATCCTGGAGTCACGTGGCCTACTGGCTCCATGTAAGGGCCGCTTTTGCCATGGTTGCTCTAACTTTGATACTCTTGTGTCCCTTAAGTCTGCCATCTGCATAGTGTTTTCCAGATGCCAACAACTAGTTGCCGCCTTTTTTGATTTACGAAAAGCGTATGAGATGACCTGGTGACATCATGTCATTGCCACATTATACGAATGGGGGTCTCCGAACCTGCTCCCAATTTTTATCCAAAATTTCCTGTCACTTCGTACTTTTCATGTCCAAGTTGGTGCCTCCCATAGTTCCATCTATATCCAGGAGAATGGAGTCCCACAGGGCTCCGTATTTAGTGTTTCTCTGTTTTTAGCAGCCATTAACGGTCTAGCAGCAGCTGTAGGGCCATCCGTTTCACCTCCTCCGTAAGTGGATGACTTCTGCATTTCTTACTGCTTCCCCAGTACTGGTGTTGCTGAGCGGCACCTACAGGGAGTCATTCATAAGGTGGATTCATGAGCTCTAGCCCATGGCTTCCAGTTTTCAGCCGCAAAGTCCTGTGTCATGCACTTCTGACGGCATTGTACTGTTCATCCTTAACCAGAACTTTATCTTACTGACGATCCGCTCACTGTAATGGAGGCATGTCGATTCTTAGGACTAGTTTTCAATGCCCGATTGATTGGCTGCCTCACCTTTGTCAGCTTAAGCGGAAATGCTAGCAGCACCTCAATACCCTCCGTTGCCTGAGCAACACCAACTGGGGTGTAGATCGCTGCACGCTGCTGCAGCTCTACAGAGCCCTTGTTCAATCCCGCCTTGACTATGGGAGAGTGGTTTATGGTTCGGCGGCGCCCTCGGCATAGCGTTTACTGGACACAGTGCACCACTGTGGCCTTTACCTAGTGACAGGTTCTTTTAGAACGAGTCTGGTGACCAGTGTCCTGGTGGAGGCAGAGTCCCTCCATTGAAGGTTAGGCATGCACAACTGCTTGCCAGTTACGTTGCACACATTTGTAGTTCTCCTGCGCATTTGAATTACCGTCTCCTTTTCCCACCTGTGGCAGCTTGTCTCCCGCATCGGCGGCCAAGTTCAGGGTTAATGCTTGGGGTTTGCGTGTGATCCCTTCTGTCTGAACTGGAGTCCTTCCCTTTACTATTCACGTACATCTCCATGGTGTACACCTAGGTCGCGGCTTCGCCTGGACCTTTCACATGGCCCTAAGCACTCAGTTAACTCTGCTACTCTCCGTTGTAACTTCCTCTAGATTCTCGACATGTACCGGGACCATGAAGTGGTTTACACTGGTAGCTCGATGTCGATGGTCACATTGGCTTTGCCTATGTTCATGGAGGACATATAGAACAGCACTCCTCGCCATATGGCTGCAGTGTTTTCACTGCAGAGCTGGCAGTCATATTTCGAGCTCATGAGCATGTCCGCTGAGTTGTTTCTCCTGTGTACTGACTCTTTGAGCAGCCTACAAGCTACCCTCGCCATCCTTTGGTAGTGACATCCATGAGTCCATCTGTGTCCTTGAACGGTCCAGCCGTTCAGTGGCATTTGTCTGGACCTCAGGCCACGTCGAAATCCCAGGCAACGAACTTGCCGACTGGCTGGCCAAACAGACTACGCGGAAACCGCTTCAGAAGATGGGCAGCTCTGAACCTGACCTGTGTTCTGACTTACGCCACGGGGTTTTTCGACTTTGGGAGATGGAATGGCATAACAGTACGCACAACAAACTGCGTGTCATTAAGGAGACTAAGAATGTGTGGAAGTCTTCCACGCGGGCCTCTCACAGGGAATCAGTTGTCCTCTGCCAGCTTTGCATTGGCCACACTTGGACGACCCACAGTTACCTCCTGCACCGTGGAGACCCACCTCAGTGTTGGTGAGTTGGCCGGTTGACAGCGGTCCATCTTCTGGTGCACCGTCCCACTTCGACTACCCAGTGACGGATTCTTAGGTTACCGGATTCATTGCCACTAATTTTATCTGACAACGCCTCATTCGCTGATTTAGTTTTACATTTTATTAATGAGGGTGGGTTTTATCATTTGAGCTAAGTTTTTGCGCATGTCCTTTGTCTCTCTGTGTCCTCCACCCTAGTGCTTTTAGGGTGGAGGTTTTAATGTGTTGCAGAGTGTCTGGCTTGTCCCTTTTATTCTCATGGTCAGCCAGCCATGGTCATCTGCTTTGTTTCTTGCGTTTCTATGCTTTTCATGTCCCCCTTTTGTCCATTTACACTTTCATTGCCCTTCATCGTTCTTATGTTTTTTCCTTTCATTCTGTTTTGTGTTGTCAGTCTCGTTTGTTTTATTCTCACACTTGGGGCATTGTTTTATTCAGAAAATGGGACTGATGACTTCATAGTTTGGTCCCTTCCCCCCTCTTTTAATCCAACTAATCAACCATTGGAATGTTTGTGTCGAAAGGTACAAATTTTGCATTTGGGGGTATTTGTACGTCTTTGATTTTTTAGTTAATGTTCTAGGATTCCTTACTGTACATTCTTTGTTGTACGTGTAAGGGGGTTGTTTAATTTCTTGCTTATGTAGTATGTGGGACTGTTAACATTTTCTTCTACAGATCATATAGGAACGAATTGTTTGTGTGTCTTCGGGTGTCCATGGAGCTTTGGTGTGCTGGGGTTCATGGGTATACATGTCCTTTTTTCATATTCTGTAAGTGTTGTAAGACATGCTTTCATGGTTTTCTTGGTTTGGGCTGCAAATTTGTTTGTGGGGTTTGATTTGTGTGATACCATTGCTACCAAAGAAATTGTTAACTTTTTGTATGTAGTCATTTTTGTTACTAGGGCATTGTTATTCATTAATTTGGCATAGTGCTTTGTTATCTGAGTAGCCATTAGAGGTTTTATTGATTTTGAGTACTCTTTCTGTTGCATATGCTATTTTGATAGTAATTTCATTCTACTGTTTTATGGGTAAGTTTGCTAAGTCTAGTGATATTTTTGCAGATACTACTAGTTGTTCTTGTACAGTATTGTGGAATCTAGGTTAGGTAGTGTGCTGTAATTCTTTATCCAGTAATTTTTCTTCTTGATAATTGAAAGTAATTTCAGTCATGTGGATGGATTTTCTATGTAAATTGAAAGGTGAAATTATGTTGTTAGTTTTGGCAGTGGGGTATTGTTTTTCCAAGAGGCATTTGATTTCACTTTTGTGTGCAGATCTGATCTGGGTGCTGGTGGTTATCTGATCTGGGTGCAGATATTTATGAAATGTGACATGGTGACAAAAATTGATGGAGTAATATTGTTACTTAATTTTTGGTGAGCCACATACATGTCTTGTTTCATGTGTTCCTTATAAGATAGATTACAGTTAATTTCTTGTTGGATCCATAATTTTGCTCCATATTGTCTGATGTGAGGTACCAATATTGGTTCTACTGAAATCTTGATGATGACATAGGCCGGAATGAAAAGTGAAAACAACCCATCCATATTTTTTCAACATTTACAAACAGAAAAACACAACGTAAAACCTATAAACAAAGCACTGGAAATCCTCCTTATTACACAGAAATGAACATCTCTGTGGAAATAGATGTGTGCATACAGCTACCTGAAGAATTGCCGAATATTTACTTATTTATAATGCTAACTATGTAAACATATAATATCGCTGATCCACAGCCATCCAAGCTGTCAGAAAAGTAGCATACATGGAAACTAAGTAAAAATCATCAAAATGTGAAAAATGAAATTGGCCATAGATGCACCCACACTATGTGATCAAAAGTATCCGGACACCTGGCTGAAAATGACTTTAAAGTTCGTGGTACACTCCATTGGTAATTCTGGAATTCAATATAGTGTTGGCCCACCCTTAGTCTTGATGACAGTTTCCTCTCTCACAGGCTTATGTTCAATCAGGTGTTGGAAGGTTTCTTGGGGAATGGCAGCTCATTCTTCAGAGTTCTGCACTAGGGAGGGGTATCGATGTGGTTCGGTGAGGCCTGCCGCGGAGTTGGCATTTTAGAACATCCCAAAGGTGTTCTATAGGATTCAGGTCAGGACTCTGTGCAAGCCAGTCCATTACAGGGATGTTATTGTCATGTAACCACTCCGCCACAGGCCGTGCATTATGAACAGGTGCTCGATAGTGTTGAAAGATGCAATTGCCGTCCCCGAATTTCTCTTCAGCAGTGGGAAGCAAGAAGGTGCTTAAACATCACTGTAGGCCTGTGCTGTGACGGTGCCACGCAAAGCAACAAGTGGTGTAAGTCCCCTCCATGAAAAACACGACCACACCATAACACCACTGCTTCCGAATTTTGCTGTTGGCACTACACACACTGGCAGATGACGTTCACCGGGCATTTGCCATATCCATACCTTGCCATCAGATCGCCACATTATATACCGTGATTCATCACTCCACACAAGGTTTTTGAGCAGCCGCTCGACCATGAAATCCAAGTTTTCTCACATTTCGCCTAACTGACGTAGTACTTGCAGTGGATTGTGATGCAGTTTGGAATTCCTGTGTGATGGTCTAGATAAATGTCTGCCTATTACATATTGTGACCCTCTTCATCTGTTGGCGGTTTCTGTCAGTCAGCAGACGAGGTCAGCCTGTACGCTTTCATGCTATACGTGTCCCTCCACATTTTCACTTCACTATCACATTGGAAACAGTAGACCTAGGGATGTTTAGGAGTGTGGAAATGTAGCGTACATATGTATGATACAAGTGACACCCTATCACCTGACCCTGTTCAAAGTCCGTGAGTTCCGCGGCACGCCCCATTCTGCTATCTCACAATGTCTAATGACTACTGAGGTCACTGATATGGAGTACGCGGCAGTAGGTGGCAGCACAATGCACCTAATATGCAAAACGTATGTTTTTGGGAGTGTCCAGATACTTTTCGTCACATAGGGTACATCTCCAGTTTACACCTAGGAGAGAGAGTAATAATTCTTCTAAAGACAGGACATGACAGCAACATTGTTACATGCAAGGTAAAACACCTAATGATGTATTATAGCTTTTCAGATCATAGTTAAAAGACCTTTATATTAAGACCATCATTTAATTATGTATTTACAGAGCGCCTGACAATGGCAATATGCTGAAATGGGCTGATCGTGAATGATGTAAAATATAAACAATTTACATCATAGTGTACCTGGCTATTATTAGTAATATTCAGAAGGGGTATCTGTTAAGAGGTCAGACAAATGTGTGCTTCCCGAAGAGGGGCAACAGCCATTTTAGTAGTTGCAGGGGAAACAACCAGGATGATTGGTTAATTGACTGATCTGGCCTTGTAACATCAACCAAAACCATCTTTCTGTGCTGATACTGCAAGTGGGTGAAAGAAAGGGGGAACTACAGCCGTACTTTTTCCTGAGAAGATGCAGCTCTACTGTAAGGTTAAATGATGATGATGATGATGATGATGATGTCCTCTTGGGTAAAATATTCTGAAGGTACAATTGTCCCCCATTTGGATCTCCGGGATGGGAGTACTCGGGAGGATGTTGTCATCAGGAGAAATAAGAAGGCATTCTGTAGTTCAGAGTGTGGAATATTAGATCCCTTAATCAGGCAGGTAGGTTAAAAAATTTATAAAAGGGAAATGGATAGGGGAATTGGTGAAGTTTGGTGGCAGGAGGAACACCACTTCTGGTCAGGTGAGTACAGGGTTATAAATACAAGATCAGATAGGGGTAATGCAGGAATGCATGTAGTAATGGATAAGGAAATAGCAGTGCAGGTAAGCTACTATGTACAGCGTAGTGAATGCATTATTGTTGCTAATATAGACATGGAGCCTGCACCTGCCACAGTAGTACAAGTTTACATGTCAGCTAGCTCTGCAGATGATGAAGAGATTGAGGAAATGAATGATGAGAGAAAAGAAATTATTTGAATAGTTAAATAGGGTTAAAATTTCTTTGTAGTTGGGGACTGGAGTTCAAAAGCAGGAAAAGCAAGAGAACAAAAAATTGTAGGTGAATATGAAGTGGGGGAAGGGAGTGAAAGGGGAAGCCGCCTGATAGAAATTTGTACAGAGCATAAGTTAATCTTTGTTAATGCTTGGATTGAGAATCGTGAAAGAAGGTTGTATACCTGGAATACATATGCAGACACAAAAAGGTTTCAGATTGTCTATACAATGGTCAGACAGAGGTTTAGGAACCAGATTTTAAATTGTAAGACATCTCCAGGGGCAGTTGTGGACTCTGACCACAATTTATTGGTTATGAACTGAATATTAAACCTGAAGAAATTGGAAAAAGGTAGGAAATTAAGGAGATGGGAACTGGATAAGTTGAAAGAACCAGATCTTGAGAGTTTCAGAGGGAGCGTTAGGCAACAGTTGACAAGAACAGGGGAAAGGAATGCAGTAGCTTTAAGAGATGAAATAGTGAAGGGAGCAGAGGATCAAATAGGTAGTGGAAATTCTTGGATAACACAAGAGATATTGAATTTAATTGATGAAAGTAGGAAGTTTAAAAATGCAGCAAAGGGAATACAAATGTTTAACAAAAACAAGACTTACAGGAAGTGCAGAACTGTTAAGTGGTAATGACTAGAGGACAGATGTCGGGATTTAGGAACATATTTCACTAGGGCAAAAACTGATTCCGCCTGCAGGAAAGTCAGAGGCCTTTGAGGAAAGGAGAAGCAGTGGTATGAATATCAAGAGCACAGATGGTAAACCAGTTCTCAGCAAAGAAGGGAAAGCTAAAAGGTGGAAGGAGTATATAGAGGTTCTATACTAGGGAGATGAACTTGAAAGCAATGTTATAGAAAGGGAAGTGGATGTAGAGGAAGATGAAATGGTAGATACGACACTGCAGAAAAATTTGATAAAGCTCTGAAAGATCTGTGTCAAAACCATGTCCTGGAGGGGTAGACGATATTCCATCAGAACTACTGATAGCCTTGTGAAAGCCAGCCATGACAGAACTCTTCCATCTAGTGTGTGAGATGTCACAGACAAGCAAACAACCGTTAGAATGCGAGAAGAATGTACTAATTCCAATTCCAAAGAAATCAGTTGCTGACAGGTGTGAAAATTACTGAACTATCAGTTTTATAAGTAGTGACTACAAAATACCAACACAGATTCTGTATAGAAGACTGGAAAAACAGGTAGAAGCTGACCTCTGTAGAAATGTAGGAACAAGTGAGGCAATACTGACCCTACAACTTATCTTAGAAGATATGTTAAGAAAAGGTCAACCTACATTTACAGCATTTGTAGACTTGGGGAAAGGTTTTGACAGTGTTGAATGTAATACTCTCTTTGAAATTCTGAAGGTTGCATGGGTAACATTCAGGGAGCATAAGGCTATTTACAACTTGTAGAGAAACCAGACGGCAGTTATGAGTCGACAGCATGAAAGGGAGGCAGTTGTTGAAAAGGGAGTGAGGCAGGCTTGTAGCCTTTCCTCAGTGTTGTTCAATATTTACACTGAACAAGCAGTAAAGGAAAAGAAAAATATGGAGTAGGAATTAAAGTTCACATAACAATGAGCAGTTTTGCTGCCGTGCAGAACTCACTTGTTTCATAAGAAAATTTGAAAACTTTCCGACATAGGGTATCTTGATTGAAGTTGTCAATTCCTGCTACCCACTTTGGCATGCTGAGTTTCTTCTCTGGAGACTGAAATTCTACGTTTCCAGTTTCCTGCCGAGGCATCTTAGCTTCTTGCACAACATTTCAGACCGTTCTTACACCAGTGTTGCTACAGACCACTACATTACGTTCCTGCACCTTGGAAACCTCACAGACCAGCTTACCCAAATCTGCCTAACATTTGAAGAGTGAGTACACTTTACAAATAGAAACAATTGGTGCTTTAGAGGCATTTCAGCCTTTGTAAGAAAACTCACAGAACACACAGAATATAACAGAAATAAGTCAGTCATAGTTTCGAGTGTGTAAAACACCATAGAATGCTCAAATATTACTGAAGTTCACACATTACAGGACGCGGAAACCAACTGAGTGCTGATTGGCTAGCTGCACAGCTGTCTACTGTGCATCCTTGGCTCATAGGCCATCAATGCTGTCGCAGATTGTAGCAGCTTTCCGTCTGACATAAAGCAGCAATTTAGTACTGAGTTGTAAATGAAGCCTTAAAGGGAACCTTTGTTCATGCAACAGGATAGCCATGCCAGGACTGTGCATATCTTTTGCTGCTACAATTAAATTTCTGTTAACATCGTCAAAAACTTCACAATTTGGGAGTTTCATAGGCAAATTAAAGTAAAACCTTTATTATATTAATCAAAAGTCATCAGTAAATCACAAAATTAATTGCAGGTACAACATCCATTTTTAGACAACAGAACAAAGCAAGACTTTCCATGTCATTGATTCAAAAGTTTCAAAACAATATATAATAATGTTTATCACACAGGTACTTTCCCACTTAGATTGTAGGTTATGTTGTTAACTGATATCCTTTCAGACAAAGTACTATAGATTACTTAATGATATAATAGAAATGAAAGACACAAAATTAATTTTTTATAATTAAAGCATTGCAATTTCTTGGAGATGGCTCACTTCATGTCAAGTGGCCAAAAGTTCCCCACTCAACCTGATTCAATTCTTTTGAAATTTTTATGGGGCATTTATGTATATCTTACATGAACCCATAGCAAATTACAGCTTGATAAGTAGTAGTCAAGCATTTCTAAAGGGACAGTTTTCGAAATTGCGACATATATGAATAAATCACCAACTTTGCTTTACTGTTGCTCATGAGAAGAGTGGCTCCCATGATGAAACACAGAGATTCTACTCTACATTCCAGGTACAATGGCCTATTTGCTGAACAAGTGATCAGTGTGCAGCAAGTTAATCACAATTTGCTCTCAAAGTAGTGCATAAATTTAGTACTGACAAACATGGATAGTGTTTTGGCTGTGTGTGTCTCATGATAGTATGTCTTTCTAATGCCGATTTTCTTTTTCTTGTTTGCAACCAACCATCATGTCGTAAGGCTGTGCAAGTGGCATCTCGAGTACTCATATAATTAATGAGTTATCCAAGATTAAAGTCAATTCAGAGCATAATCATTATTGTTTTTTTCGTTTTAGAAAGGCTACATCTAAGAAGGGTCACCACAGATTTAATTTTCCTTTGCACCATTGAAAAGGGCTCATTTTATTTGACCAGTAAAAGTTTGTTTAATTTTTGATACAATCTAGTTCAAAGATGATAAAGAAGTTCAAAGACGTGATTTGACTGCTCTTATGACTGAAGAATGTGTTGACTTTAAAATCTGTTAAATCTGTGCCAGTTGTCCTTGTCCTCCTAAAATATATATATTTATCTGTTCATTAAGGGTTGATCATTGCTATTTTTTGGAATACATGTCAACGCTTTTCACAAGTTACGGACATACAATTCTTTTCAGGTGAATATCCAGCATTTTTTACGTTTAACAGATGAAAAAAAGTAGAGTAGAAATAAGACCAAAACCAAATTGTTGCTTGATGGACTTTCAAGGTAACATGAGGAGTACTGGTTTTGAAGATAGTTTTGTATGTCATCTGACAACTTTTTACCATTCTTTCTGAGGCACCCAGCTCATGTTGTTTCTTTCATAGGCCAACTCTGAGATGATAATGTCAAGCTGCAATTTTTTGTTGACTCCTTTGACAATTTTCAGTTTCCTTTCAGCTCTCAAATCAGCAGCTTATGATCTAAGCATACAGGACATGCCTTACTTGTGCTAGGTGCTTTAAAATCATTTGGTTCAAAGCTCCCAGCAGCAGAATGTTATGAGAAATTGCTTCTTTAGTTTCAATTATATTTCTTTCTGTATAACCTCTGGCATCCATCATTGACACCCATCGAAACTTCAGAGTAGTTAGGCTTGTGTTGAGTGATTCAGATTGGTCTACTCATTGTACATCATCTTCTGACTGTGATGAATCGGACTTCTGTTGTTATAGATTTTTTTTACTGTAAATTGTTTTGGACACATTTTCTGGTAATGTTTAACATTGCTCTTTGTCATAGCTCTCAAGTGGTCAGCTGTTTTCAAAGTAATGACTGATAAGCCCTTTCTCAAAGAATGATTCTTTGGTCCAAAAGGATTACAAAAGAATTTTTGTAGAACAACCCTCCTTACCCAAAAGTAATGCTGTGTGAAAAAAGCATAATTTGGGCATTTTCAGCAAGAGTTAATTCACGTCTTTGAGTAAGTAATTATTGCTGTTGTGCTGAAAGTTTGTTTGCTTCTATGACACCTTTTGAGATACAACTGTCAGGTGACATGCAGAATTATCTGCAAAACCAATGATACACTGCATTGGACTGTTTCTTTGAACACCTATCAAGCTATAGTTTGATCTTACTTCCAAGTGACTTTGTTTTCATTTGTTAAACATAAACTGTAGACTAAAAATGAACAATTTCAGGACAAATATTAACAATGTAGATAGTTGATAGAAGTAGATGTTATGGGAAATTTCAAAGTGAGCATTAGACTGTGAATGAGAGAAACAGGGGAAAGGCTTGCAATAGTAGGCAAATGGGTATCTTTTAGAGATGAAAAAAGTGAAGGCAGCAAAGAAACAAAAAGACAAGACCCAATATAAATCCTTGGACAACATGAGATGCAGAATTTATTTTAAAATGGAGAAAACATAAAAATACAGCAAATGAAACCGGCGAAAGTGAATGCAGGTTCTAAGAATGAAGATGGACTAAGTGAAAAATGACAAAGAAAAAATGACTACAGGAGTGACGCAAAACTGTAGAAGCGTGCATGATTATGAGAAAGATAGTGCCACCTGTGGTAAAATCAAATAGTCCTTCAGAGAAAAGAGAAGCGCCTGTATGAATATCAAGAGCTCAGATGGGAAGCTATATTAATCAAGGATGGAAATGCTGAAAGGTGGAAGGAATATATTGAAGGACTACACAAAGAAATAGAGTTGAAGACAATATTATAGAAAGGAATGAAGAGTAGTGTTTAACGTCCCGTTGACAACGAGGTCATAATAAATGGAGCACAAGCTAGGCAGAAGGAAGGATGGCAGAGAAAATTCACCACACTCTTTCGAGGGAACTCTCCCAACATTTGCCATCAGTGACTTACTGAAATCACAGAAAACTAAAAACTGGATGGTTGGATAAGGATTTCAGCTGGCATTCTCTCAGATGTGAGTCCAGTGACCTTACTTGGTCAATATTATAAAAAGGAGAAGAAAGAGAGTAGAAACAAAGCCATTGGAGTAGAAGACATTCCCTAAGAATTAATGAGATCCTTGGGAAGCAAGCCATGACAAAACTATTCCACCTGCTGTGCAAGACATGAGACAGCCAAAGTACCCTCAGACTTCAAGAATAATGCAATAATTCCAATTCCAAATATGACAGATGCTGCCAGTGTGAATGTAATTTCATTAAGTCATGATTGGAAAATACTGAAACCTGTTATTTACATAAGAAGGGAAAAACTAGTAAAACCCAAGTTTGGAGAAATTGTAAGGCTTCTGGAGAAATGATGGAACACAGGCAATACTGACCTTAGATGGTAGGTTAAGGAAGGGCAAACATATGTTTATAGCATTTGTAGACTTACTGAAAGCTTTTGACAGTGTTGACTGAAATGTGGTCTTTGAAATTCTGAAACTAGCAGGAATCCGCAAAACGCCATCCAATATCCTTGACATCAGTTTGTTGTAGAACCTTAAAACATGTTCTGAGCTCAAAAATAGTGAGTTATTTCAAACAGAATGACCTCCTCCGTGCTTACTAGATGGATTCTGAAAACGTGAATCATGTGAACCCAATTCACACTTTTCTTACATGACATACTGGAAGCTTCAGATCAAGGCAGGCAGGTAGATGCAGTATTTCTTGATTTCCGAAAAGCATTTGATTCAGTACCACATCTGTGAATGTTACAAAAAATATGAGCAAATGGTGTATCAAGTGAAATGAGGACTTCTTGGTAGGGAGGATGCAGCATGTTATCTTGGCGGGAGAGTTACTGTCAGATGTAGAAGTAACTGTGGGTGTGCCCCAGCAAAGTATATTGGGACGCGTGCTGTCCATGTTGTATATTAATGATCTTGAAGACAATATTAATAGTAAAATACCGCTTTTAGCGGATGATACAGTTGTCTATAATGAAGTACCATGTGTAAGAAGCTGCATAAATATTCAGTCAGATCATGATAAGATTCCAAAGTGGTACAACTTGCTTTAAATGTTCAAAAATGTAAAATTGTGTACTCTTCACAAAATTAAAAACACAGTATCCTAAGACTATAATAGCGGTGAGTCACTGTTGGAATAGGTCGACCCATACAAATACGTGGTTGTAACACTTTGTAGGGATATGAAATGAAGTGATCACATAGGCTCAGTCATGGGTAAAACAGATGGTAGCCTCATGTGATCAGTTCTAGAACTGGCACACTCTTGAAGACAGACATGAGCTATCCCGAGAAAGTCTATTAATGAAGTTTCAATAACTGGCTTTAAATGATGACTCTAGGAATCTACTACTACTTCCTATGTATTGTTCACACAGGGATCGTGAGGATAAGATTAGAATAATTACAGCATGCACAGAGGCATTCAGTCAATCATAGTTTCCACACTCCACATGAGAATGGTACGGAAAGAAACCCTAATAACCGGTACAATTAGATGTAGCCTCTGCCAAGCACTTCTCAGTGGTTTGTAGAGTGAAGGTGTAGATGTAAGTAGAATACAGGGAACAAAAGGCTGTCTGCAACTTGTGCAGAAACCAAACAGCCGAAAGAAGTTGAGGGTCTTAAAGAGAACCAATGGTTGAGAAGGGATTGAGACAGGGTGTAGCCTATCCTCAATGTTATTCAGTCTGTACATTTAGCAAGCAGTAAAGGAAACCAAAGAAAAATCTGGAGAAGGAATCAAAGTTCAGAGAAGAGAAATAAAAACTATGAGGTTTGCTAATGACATTGAAATTCTTTCAGAGGCAGCAAAGCACTTGAAAGAACAGTTTCCTGGAATAGATGGGGTCTTGAAAAAGCTTATAAGACAAACAGGAACGTAAGTAAACCAAAGGTGGTTGAATTAAATTGAGTGGTGATGAGGAAATTAGATTAGGACACTGAAAGTAGTTGTTTTGCAATTTGGGTGCCAAAATAAGTGGCAATGGCTGAAGTATAGAGGATTTAAAATGCAGACTGGCAATAGCAAGAAGTGGATTTCTGAAAAGTGATACTTTTTAATTTTACATACAAACTGAAATGTTAGGAAGCTTTTTCTGAGGGTATTTTTCTGTAATGCAGTCTTTTACAGAAGTGTAACATCAATGGTAAACAGTTCAGATAAGGAGAGATACAATGGACAGATCATATAACTTATAAATAGTTACTAAATCGAACTGGGAGGAAAATGGGCACAATTTGACTAAAAGAAAGGAGTCATCAGTATGGTCATTACCAAGCAGTGTGAGAATTAAAGATTGTAGATGGGCTGCCACTTGTTTACACGAAGCAAGTTCAAATGGCTGTCCTTTGCAGTAGTGGTGCAGAAATGAATACTCTTCCACAGCGTAGACTAGGATGGAGAGATGAAGCAACCAGTCCACGGATTGGGGGGGGGGGGGTTGAATGGAGTGAGTTTGGTTTACTTCAGTCTGAAAAAAAAAGTAGTGGAAAAATTCTGAAATATGTCACATGTCAGTAACTACTCCTAGGATGATTTTTCAGGGTACTACTGCATGCTGTAGTAAGTATGGTCATATCTGATCATGTTTGCATGAATCTCTGTATGTGTGGAATACATATTGTTTTCATCCAAGGATATTAAAGCTTTTTGTATCTGCATTTTGTCTAATTACACATAGTGATAGTGCGAAAATAGTTCGTAATGTACTGCAGCTCTTACTCATCATCCATGTACTCACACGCATTATTTTTTCTGCAGTCACTCCTCCTATTAAACTACTTGGTTCGTAATGGGTCAGAACGGGTGGTTACTTCTGCACGGGAACACATTTACGATCTGCGAAGCTTGGAGAACTACACCTACATAGACGAGTATGGGAAGGATCAAGGAATTAATGTTCGGTAAGTTTAATCATTCATATTTCACGCAGTGAGTACTAGTGGTAAAATTGAGATCAGTCCCAGTTCTTAAGAAGGAGCTGTAGAAGATAAAAGCTGTAGGGTAAGACAGAGTTTGGAATACTGCTAACGAATAATTGAGTACACAGGTTACAAGTGCCATGAAATAAAGAGTTTGGCATGACAGGATTTGTGACGGACCACAAGGAACTGATGCGAAAGAGAGAGAGAGAGAGAGAGAGAGAGAGAGAGAGAGAGAGAGAGAGAGAGAGGGGGGGGGGGGGTGTCAGGGAACTACTGTTATGCCAATGTGAGCAGTGCGAGATGGTATTGTATGTTGGAGAATAAGAGAACTAGTAACAGCATTTTCATTTGCAAATCATGTGTAGAGTTTGAGGCTCTTAATGAAATCAATGATGTTGATTTACTCATTATGAAGACAATCCCTGATAGCTGGAAAAGCAGGGTCATTGGATGAAGGTCACTGATCACTTCTAATGAATTACTTCATTTACCTATTTCCCCCAAGTCAGTCAAAAATCCAATCAGAGATGTGTTGCTAGATTTATTTTTTTCACTAATATGTTGCAGCTTGTGAGTGAATAAGTTGTTACAAAATCCTTCTAGCTCTACGTATCCTTATGTTGCACTAAAGTTTACAGAAACTATTGCTCTTTTTATGAAGGGTAATATTTTTATTCATGTGCATCCCTCATTGTGGAACATGTTTAGTTGTAATAGTATCCCATTGTGAATGTTGTTGCAAAGCTAGTACTTCTGAATCACCATTTAGGTTATGCAGTGAAAATGTTAGAAATATAGAATGTCTTATGGTATTAGTTTATGCAGATTACTAATGAACATGTTAGAAATATAGAATGTGTTATGACAGGATTCAGAACTTAGTGGACTGATGGTAGAACTAAACAATAAAATGGTTGAGCCCTTCATTATTACAAATATTCTCCAGTAGAGTCTTGCACCTGCACAGAGATCTTCGTGATTTTGACTGAGCTGCTCTGTCATAAGATGTTATTGGACTGCACTATTAAAGGGGCACCTGGTTAGCCCGCTGCTCTCGTCCATTAATGTAGGCTTCCAAAACCAGAGATGAAAGTTTTTCATGTAATTAAATGGTCGTCCTTATAAGATTGAGTAATCTGTTACAATCTTCTCTTCAAAGGAAAATAATTGGGGGGGGGGGGGGGGGGGGGAGCGAATCCTTATGGCACTGGCTGAAATGTCAGCTATGGAGGTGAAGCACATAAGCAGAAGGATATAAAAGAATGCATGTGCCACAAAACATGCAAATAGCTTTTAATATGTTTTTATGTGCTGAGGTTTTTGTCTATTTCTATGTTTATAATCTCATCACATTTAACTGATTTGGACAACAATGTAACATTGAGAATGGTGTGCTCCCTGTTATAGATAACATAAGTCTAGAATGCCCAGCATATATAATGTGCAAATGAGAGGCATTTTATTTTGGGTAGTTTATTCCTAATGTTTATGAAAACCTTGTAAAGTTTGTGCAAAATTTAGCTTCACAGACATACATGATATTATGTAACAACACTAAGATACTTGTATGTTCGATGAATTAATAGGGCTGTGTAATAAATCAATAAAGATTCATCTCTCTCCTCAAAACGCCAACTTTGATATCACAAGTCAATCAGAGCTGACAGAGCTCATGTTTGATTTTCCTGTTTACAAATGTGCTTTGATTGGCATTTTTAGTAAATTCCGCTTTGACAACAGTGGCCTGTTAAAAGTGGAAATAGATGTTTGGGACACAACATGGCATCTCCTGATGATGAGGATGGTAGCTGTGATATTAAAAAGTTAATCTTAAAATTTAACATTACACTGACTTTCTGTCAGAAGCCATGGAAAAATGTGATCTCACATAGGTGTCTGATATCACATAGAATCTAGCCTTGTTGCTCCCCTGGAAAGTGAGTAGCAGTGGGTCATTTGCAGTTAAGTCACACAGTGCATCTAAACTTCTTCTGTGACCTCCATAAATCCACAGCATTACATTGTCAGTGTAGTTAGTTTCCATGAATGGAATAATAGTTCAGTAGTTTTTTGCGTTAGCTTATCACTCAGAAAGAAATTATTTGCGCAAAAGCAAGTAGTAAGAATAATATGTGGTATTCACCGGTTGTCGTCATGGAGGTTTCTCTTTAAGGACTTCGCTCCATCACAATATTCGCTAATGAAATTTGTTGTAAGTAATTCATCAGAATTTGAGAACAACAGTGATACCCATACCAACAACACTGGAGGAAAGCATGACTTTTTCTTTTTACATATAATAAAGCTTTTAGTGTTACAGGAGGGAGTTCTGTGCGTAGCAACAAAAAATTTCGACCATTTGCCAAACACCATAAAATGTCTTAACAGGTAGCAAAGCAAGTTTTAAATGTAACATAAAAACATTTCTCTTGCGCAACTCGTATTCCGTTGCTGAATTTCTTTTTAAGGAATTGGTAAACTGTAAAAAAAAAGTTTTAAGTGTAGTGGCATGAGTAGGACTAAGTCTTTATTAATGTTAACACTAACAATGTATATCTGTAAACTGATATCATTGTGATAAAAGAATAGTTCAAATGATTTATAGAACATGTACCGAAGTAACTTTATTTAAAAAAATACTATTGTTTGAAATATTTTTGTGGGGGCACAAATTAGGTCTGGATCATGATGTTGTAGGCTGAAGAAGCTGTTTATGGTTAATTTGCAAGCAACCAGAATTAGTGTGTGTCATTTTTTTTGTAAGTATTTCTTGGCTCTGACAATAAATCACTAACTCTACATTGTTTGTTTCCTCCCCCCTGATTTATAGGCATAAAGTTCGTGAGTTAATAGACTTTATTCAGGATGATGACAAACTGCGTGAAGAGAGGAAAAAAGCCAAGAAAAATAAAGATAAATATGTGGGCATGTCAAGTGATGCCATGGGCATGAGGTTTGGTAAGTATGTTGAAACTGACGTGAATGTAAATGTTTTTACATGAATTAAGGTTGTTCATGATTTGTAATTTTGCTACTCAGGAAGTAGTGGCTGGGATGATACACCTCGATGGAAAAAAGAAGACCTTGACTGGGATTCAGGTGGAAATGCAAGGTCACGACACAGGAGCTTTGAAGACTCTAATAACAGGTATGGAATTGTACTCGTTGATTGTGGGACATTACTATTATCTTGTAGGAGTAAAATAGTGTTCTGTGGCTCACTGGTTAATTGTCTGATTAGTTACTTCACTGTGTTTGTTTGGATTCCTGATGGTTCCAGTGATTTGCTGGTTGTTAATGCTTTTTACCTGTAGAAGCATACACATGTACAAGAACTGCCATAATCCAAAATCAGTGCTAAATAAGGATACATTACATATCCCCGTTCCATCAAACAGCCTATAATTTAAAATGTGGTTGGCTCTATACATTCATTTTTATATACATGTAACTGAAAGATTTTGTTATTAAATTTCAGGTCTCATGCTTTATTTATTTGCCTTTCACCTTTCTTTTGATGCCCCCCCCCCCCTTTTTTCTTTTCCTTTTTTTCCTCAGGGGACAAAATACATTTCAGTGTTTTCTTGTGATACTTACTTATACACAATACTGATCCCTTCTTCAAATACATATGAACCTCTATTTATGAGAAGGGGAGGAGAGATGCTAAAATATATGTGGTGGAGGTGGCTTTGCAGTGACAATGTTTCTCTATTTGAGCATATGGTTCATTGAAGGTCAAACATGCATACATAGGCTGAGTAAGTAGGCAAAAGTTACTTGTCATCTTTTTCCATTAAGTACGCAGTACATTTTGCACTCCTTGGTTGCCAGCCTTGCATATAATTATTTTCTCATCTGTTGAATGGTTTTTCATTCTCCATTGTGATTGCATTAGTTATTTTAATTTGTATAAGAAGATAGAGCGCCACTAATGTGTGACAGAAAAACAATGGTGGGTAACTATAGTGTACAGATTGAAGAGTCTTTGGATTTTACACAGTCGTCTCATGCTTCACACCACCACCACCACCACCACCTCCTGCCTCCTGGAACAGTTATCCAACTGGGGCGTAGATTTACAAGTATACAAATTGAATTATACATTTGAATGAACTTTACAGGATCAGGGTCGGAGGATATGATGCCATAGTTATGGCCCGCTGTCTGCTTGTGTCATCTGCCATCTCTCTTCAGCTCACCATGATCACTAGCTTGTCTTAATCAAGCCACCCTCCTGCTGCCTGATGGAATCCTGTCCATTGCAGTTTTGAGCCATCTTGTTTCTTCCATTCTCACTAACGTCCAGCCCATTGAAGTATTTTGCCTTTTGTCACACCAATCATATTAGGCTCCTTGTATAACTCTTCTAGTTCTGTGTTGTGCTTTCCCCTTTCTCTTCTTGGATCCTGTAGTTGCACCCAAGATTGGTCCATATACAAAGCTACTATAAATGATTCATTTGTTTTCAAAACTCTGTATTTTCTGAAGTATTACATTTACAAATATGACTGAGAATGAATACAACTGTAAATTCACTAGATTTGCATTTTGCACTTTACAGTTGTTCTGCCCTTCTGGTCACACAAGATGCGTCCAAACAGTATTAAAGTTTGTTCCATACCTTGTGTGTCAGCATTCTGTCAGTGATTGATGTGTTCCATGACCTATTCCGATGTTCTTTGCAATGGTGGTTCATAAGCACAATCCTAAGAGTGCCTCTAAAGCAAAAAGTCGCGAAGTGTTTGGTCAGGTGATCTTTGGTGGCCAAGGGAACAAAGCCACATCTTCTTCACCATCTACACCCAGTCCAGTGCTGTGGAAGGTGAATATCAATGCTCTATCTTGTTGTAAGGTGAAATCCTCAAATTAAGCACTCAGTTAGGGAAAAACCACAACTGCAACATATCAACGGAAGAGGTACCCATCACAGTCTTCTCACTGTAGAAAAATGGCCCATACAGCTTTGTCTGTGACACTGAAAACATTAACCTTCAGCAAATCTTGTTCATGTGCCATAATTTCATGAAGAGTTTCAATGCCCCACGCCATCACATTATGGGAATAACCGTTCCAGGTAAATGGAAGCTTCCAGAATGAATTTTCATTCTGTAGTGCAGTGTGTGGTGGTATGAAACTTCCTGGCAGATGAAAAGTGTGCCAGACTGAGACTTGAACTAGGGGCTTTTGTCTTTCTCTGGCTTGTGTTCTGCCAACTGAGCTACCCAAGATGACTGATAACCCACCCTCAGAGCTTTACTTCTGCCAGTACCTCATCTCCTACTTTCCAGACTTCAGGGAAATTCTCCTGCAAAACTTGCATGACTTAGCTACACCCTGGGGAAGGTTTCCAGAATGAATTTTCACTTTGCAGTGGAGTACGCACTGATAGGAAACTTCCTGGCAGATTAAAACTATGTTTTGGATCGAAACTTGAACTCGTGACCTTTGCTCTGTGCTATGCAAGCATTCTGGAGACATTCCCCAGGCTATGACAAAGTCATGTCTCTGCAATAAACTTTCCTCCAGGAGTCCTAGACGTGGAAGTTCCTCAGGAGAACTTTTTTAAAGTTTGGAAGATAGGAGATGAGGTACTGGTGGAAGTAAAGCTGTGAGGATGGGTCTTGCTTGAGTAGCTGTCAGTCGAGCACTTGACTGTGTAAGGCAAAGGTCATGAGTTCGTGAATCTGTCAGGCACACAGTTTTAACCTGCCAGCAAGTTTCAAATAGAAAGTTGCTTAGTTGCTGAATATCAGGTTGGAGGCAAAATGTTCTTGCTAAAGTGCTTCCTTTCATTATCTTCCAGTTTTAATTATTGCATGAGCTGCAGACTGTACAGTGTGAAATGTAACTGTCATTACAAAATTATCACAGTTTGGTGCAGTATTCAATGTTCTTTGCTTATGCAGACCTTCAATTTTATTGACCTGTATTTTTTTTTTTTTTCCGCAGTTGAATTTGTACGTGTAATATTTTGGAAAATATAGGACTCTGAAAATGAGTGCGCTGTTTATAGTAACTATTTGTTTTCCCAAAGAGCTTTCTCTCACGTATAAGCAGTCAGTTAAGGTCTCGAGAGTCATATAGTACCATTGGCATTATTATTAATTCAGTATTTCGTTATTGAGATAAGCTTTTAGATTTTAATACAGGGTGTAGGGAGTAAGAGTCTTGCTTTTATCTCTGCTTTAGTAGGTGTTACTTCAGTAAAAATTGATCAAAGATATTTGAACTCTTTCACATACTTCTACCTGGTCCAGTTCACTGTCGATCTTGCGCATTATTGTGCTTTCTTCCTGTACTCACGTACTTGATCGTTTCACTTCATCTTTGTGTGTGTGTGTGTGTGTGTGTGTGTGTGTGCGCGCGCTGTAGAGGAATAGTCATTTGCATAGAACTCAGGTAATATTGTCATTTTCAATATGGTCACCCTGAAAGTTCTTTGTGAAACTTTCGCATTACCTTTTCGAGTGTCAGACTGAAAAGGCCAGGTGATAATTTGTCTGTCTGTCTTAATCTTGTTTCTACTTGGAAACTTTGCCATTAGCCTTAGCTTTCATGTCATTTAGGCATGTTTGTAAAAGCCTAACCAATTTCTGCCAAATGTAAAGATAGCAGGAAGTGAACCCCCTACCACAGAAAGCAGTTAAGGTGGCATTAGTGATGTGGTCCGGGTAGATCCTGGTGGGCAGGACATTCATAAATTGTCATTTGCCCAGGAATGTGTTGCTCGCAGTTGCTTATCATTTATAATGTTACTACTTCTACTCTTTACTGCTCTCGGTTTCTCTCTGTCGTGCACACATACGCTGCCTGCCCCCCCCCCCCCCCCCCCCCCCATTCCTGTGACACACGTTGAATAGCTGCATAGCGCTAAGTGATAAGTCAGTATAAAAAAAAATTTTCCTTAAATCATTGCTTTGTAATGTAACACAGTTTATAATCCATGTCAAACCTCTGAATATTAGTGAAGAATGATTATTAATAACAAAATTATTATTGACTGTTTTAAACAGATTGCTTGTGTTTCTTGATGATAAATTTATTCTTAAACTGTTTCCAGTGAGAAAACAAAAAACAGCTTTATTGTCAGATGTAGTGACATTTGAGACAGACTATAATTTTCTGTTCTGCTCCTTTCTCCATCTACTTTTGTATGGCTGCACTGCTATCAAGATAAAATGATAAGACTAACACAAAAAGGATTTAATAACAAAGAATCAGTGTCACCTTGAAGCTTATCTTCTTGATCGAGCAGTACTATGTAGTAACCTGAGGCCTATCGAAGTACTTGGTGCTATCAACTTTGTGGCACAGCAAAGAACACTGGACTGTGTGTTATTCAGGTTAGAGGGAACTTGGCTAATTGTAGAAACAAACAAGGAATTTGTTCCAGACAGTTTGTTTGAGGAGGAGTGAATCCTCACCACCGGGAAGATAAAAATAATCATACTAATCCTTTATTGTGGTGTCGAAGTTTGAGGAACTGGTGAATAGGCAGAAGTTGCTGTAAAAATTCTGGGCTCACCAATTACAGCTGCTGCTGCAGTGAGTTCCTTCAGCACTTTTGGAAGGATTTGCATTAAAAAAAAAAGAAAAATGAACAAACTCGCATTAAAGAGAGTTGTAAAACTGCCCTATCTCTCCTATGGCTGGAAGTTGATGAATGGAGCCGGAACACAACATAAGCCCATTGATCCCAAGGAAAAACCCATACTGAACAGTCCAAGCAAAGACAAAAATGGAAAGGAACCTAGTTGTCAGTGAGAAATCAGATCAGGATAATCTGAGGCAGAATTGGAACTTCCTGCTCTTTCTTCAACTTATGAAGATAAAGAAAATGATTGAGAACATTTTTTTAATTTTTTGCAGTAGTATAGTATAAGTAAAAATGCTACCTACAAGCTAGCTGCTTAATATAAACCATACTTACTTAAAAAGTTACTTTTAAACTTGAACAACGGAAACTCGAGGTAGGAATATCAACAATGTAGGAAAAGACTGATTGCTAATTACTATAAAGAAGACACGCCAAGTTTCAGACAGGCACAATTAAGACAACCACATATAGCTTTTGGCCACAGGCTTATGAAGGCTATGGCTGAAAGCTATATGTGAGTGTCTTATAATTGTGCCTGTGTGCAACTAGGAGTGTCTTCTTTATGGTAAAGAGCAATCTATCTTCTCGTACATTGCTGATGCTTTTCAAGTTGGGTATTGTTTATAAGTGCCAGTTATCAGTTAATCTTTAAAATGAATAAATGCTCAGACATTTATAAATTTTGGGCATTTGCCCAGTCTTTTATCCCGGGCATTTGCCCCAACTTATAAATGTCGAGGCATTTCACACCACTAGGTGGCGGTGGCACGCTTGCATTATGCAACTGTTTGATCACAGGGCAGTGTTGACTAAAACATAAATAATGTAGGCAACACAATGTTAAACAATTAAAAGTCATTTATTAAAAGAATGTTCATGACAAATACTCAACTCCACTTTGATGAGACGGTGTGGCTCTGAAGTAAAAGCTCTGAACACTGTGAATAATGACTGACTATTGAATAGTAGTTCAGTGTGCGATGCCATCACTGACAATATATTAGTTCATGCTCAATTAATGATAAACACTTTGACACTTGGTGATGACTGCTGCAGTGTGACGATACTTGTTGATAACTGTTGGTGGCTTATTGATAACTGCAACTGGAACTGGCCAAACGTTGTGATGAGGCCACTTAAATCTGTGGTTAGCAGAAGAACGTTCGTTTGCGAACTGTTGGGTGGATGACAGTAGTAGTCCCTTGCATGAGCTTCCTCTGCAAAATCGGACGTAACTCTGTGGCTTGGTTCTGAACGGGCTAATGTCAAGAATCTTAGTTTTAAGTTATAAGCTTCTGAATATTTTCTGTCAACTATTAACAATATATTTGGGGCTATTTGCTACTATCATTACAGTAAATCAACTTAACTAGAGCATATTTTTAAATAATAAATTTCTAGAATTTTCATCTTCAAAATGAAGTGACTTAAGAGGACATTGGCCTGTTTTAACATCACGAACTCTCTTAAATTATTTGACATGGCCCTTCAGACATCAGGGTCAGGTACACCGAATACCCAGAAACTGGTAATTTTAAGATAAATATTTCTGTGTATTCATTAATTAAATCACTTTATTCATTCCTCAAGAATTTAATAACTGATAGCAACTGTTACATGTTCCAAAAATCACATTTTATCACCATAAATCATGAAAACATTGTTTGGTCTTGTAATCAGGGAGAAACTGTTTATTGACATTTCTTAATATAAGACAAATAATTTGCATACACTGTGGTTGATACTGTAAAAGGGGAGAGAAAAAATAAATCACTTGTTTTCGTCATCACCACCATCCTCATCCTCCACATCATAAGATATCTCTTTATCTCTTTCATATGACTGTGTATTAGCTCTCAGATGATTATTGAACTGCATGTAGAATGGACGACTGCTTACATTGATATATGGAAGGAGATCCCTTAAGTCCTTCAATTTTTTTCTGAAATGGATACAATGGCATCTGAAATAGGTGAAAGTTTTGGCATAGACAAGCGTCGAGATTTCTTTCTGTTCAGATCTGTCATCTCGAATGGTTCTTCTGAGGAGTAACTGTGTTTTTGGAGACAATTCCTGGCATACCTGAGTGATACTTAATCTATTTTATCTTGTTCCAAACAATAGGACTTCCTTCTGTGTTAATTTTCTTGTGCAGATAATGACTTCTCATAAAGTCTTCAAAGTTGTAGAAGTCCTTTTGTTCCTGCTCTACCGCAGGTATGGGTCGCTTTCAGGGAACCATGCGCATTAATTTGGCACAGTCTCTTGGCAGTTCTACTTCAGCAGGTATTGTTTTCTTTGTCTTCTCAATGGCTGCATAAATTAAGTCAGCTTCCAAGTGAAAATTTCCAACTTCAAGAAACTTCTGGCTGATTTCCAAACATCTTCCCTGAATCATGAATTCTTCCACTACTCTCAGAAATACGATGGCAATAAAATATTTCTGTTTTGTCTGGTACACGAATTGCTGTACAGGGGTACCTCAACAATTTCGTCGGCCAGTTTCATCAAATAATCATATTGACAAGAAACAATTTCTTGGCCACCTCTTCTTGCCACTGTTTCATTCCAAATGTAACATATTGGAGAACATTCTTTGTCTCTTTACATAGATGGTCAAGTTGAAGGTCCAAAGTTGTCTTTTGTAAAATTCCACACCACAGCATAGAAATGGAGTGGTTATACATTTCTGCAAATCAAAGGCCAGGGTTTCTACATTGGAATTCTGCTCAGCTTTCCTTTTTTATCACTGTCTTTCTAATCGTAAGCAGCCTGGGCTAAATCCAAATGTTGCTGTCATTCCACTTCAACCTTACAATGTTCAGCATCATCAGTACAATTCTTGAGTAACATGGGGTATTTGTCACATTTTGCAGAAGTGTCAGTCTTTGGTTTGTGGAAGCTAAGATCAAAACAGGTCACAAAAACTCTTCGATAACACGTTTCACTTCTTGGCTTCATACCTTTGGTTTGGCAAAGTTCTTGATAGAGCCAGTACATTGCTGAAATAATAAAGTCTGGAGATAAATATGTTTTAGAAGGAGATCGAGAATAATGGCTTTCGTAGGAAGGAAAAATATTAATGTGTTCCTTTATTAAATCAATGTTGTCAAATGGAACTTTCAGATGATTAGAATGTTTACCACGTCCATCTTCAGAACACACTCCACCTTCAGAGTCCTGTCTTTTCTCCACAATTGTTCTTCCTTTCTTTTGTGTTAAAGAAAATGTACATATTCTTACATTCTTCTATCCTAGTCTGCAAGGAAGGACTGTAAAGAAATTACTTCCTGGAATATTTTTGCCTGCTTGCTATTCCTTCAGGTTTGTTCCTTAAATGCTCCATGTTTCTTTTCCTCAGACACATGATTAGCTATCAACTGATTTTGAGCTTCTGGGAACAATTTGTAATATTCTATGAACATTTTCTCTCTCTCATCGTCATTTACTTTTCCTCTGCAATTTTTCCTGCACTTGCACGATGATTTCAGAACTGTAGCAGGTGTAAATTTTCCTTTTGACGTCACCTATTCCTTTCCTGCAATTTTCAGTTCTTTCCTCCAATTTTTCTCCCATAATTTTTTGTTTCGCTTTCTTTTTCTGTATGAATCCTGTGGATCACATTTCTTCCTCCCCCTTCCACTGAACTTTGTTGTTTTGTAGCTAGGCTGCTGTTGAATTAGACTAATTTCTTCAATCCTTGAAGATCTTTTAACTGTCTTTCATGTAGTTATATTCCCTCCAGCATTGCTTTCATCACAATTTTCGCCACCACTTGGAACATATTCATCAGAATCTTCAAATGCCTCTTCATCAGAACTTGAAATCACTTGAAATCATGTCTGCCAATAATGATGAACATGCATTTCCTTTTGTACCGGTACTGGGATGACCTTAAAGAAAATAAAAATGAAATAAATTTAATAGGTGGTTGATAATATTTTAGACTGGTATTAACTAGATACCAGTCAGTTTATGGTCTTGTGTTGGAAAAATTAGGGATAAATGCTCCTGATAGCAGTTCATTTTAGTAAAAATACCGTCAAGGCAAAGTGATGACTTTAGCGGTGATATTTCAGATGAAGTTTGTTCCTCAAGCTCTTTCTTATTGCCACTAAGAAACATGATGTTTGTGCCCACCAAGACTGTCTAGACTCCTCACTAAGAATGCGCCGAATGGTTAGGTGAATTGTTAAAGGAACAACTCTTATTATTGTGTATTCCTGCCAGATTTAAGTCCAAAGTCACAGCAATGTTTCCATTGTGCAAACCATCTGTCAGCAAAAAAAGGCCAATGTCGACACTGGCCGTTCTTACAACAAATGTAAAATGAGGAAGGGCCAGTGTCAAGATTGGCGCCTTTATGCTGATTGGAAACTTGATAAAACACTTTTGGGCTTACATCTTAAAACCCCAGTACATCTCATCCTTTGTGGCTTAGACGTTGGCCGTTTTAACATTATGAAGAGCACTTGAAACTATATGGCGTACACCAATAAAACCAGTTTTGACAAATATTGACATTGGTCCTTTTAGAACCAAGCCACAGAACTATTGGTAGATAGATTGGACTGTTTGCTTTGTAAGTCATATGGCAGTGCTAACAGATCATAAGTATGTGGTGCTGTGCTGGAGATTGCCTGGCATATGGCGCACCCTCTGTGCAATAGGCTGTGCACCGTATCAGACATTAGACACAGCATATGGTTCTAATCAGACTCATCTATGGATACTATTGTAAGCCTTCTTGATGTCTACAAAGAGGAGGTTATTTGTACATTGTTTCACAGATCTGTACTGGTTTTGATTGTCCTGTTGCTGCCTTCTTTGCCCAGATTAAATCAGTTATGTTTTGGAGCAGAGAGCTTTCTCCCCAGCCTTGAGAAGCTCAGTGGGACTTCCATCCTCTCCTGGGTGTTTGCCATTTTTAAGGTTTTTAATTTGTTTTTGTATCTTCTTGACAGTGGGTGGAGGTTACTCGGGATCCACTGCTACCAAGTCATTAAACTAGAATGATTCACTTGGTTCTTCAAAATTTTGTAGGTTCCTGAAGTAGTCTGTCAATCTTCTCCAAATC
This sequence comes from Schistocerca americana, assembly GCF_021461395.2. Lineage (NCBI taxonomy): Eukaryota > Metazoa > Arthropoda > Insecta > Orthoptera > Acrididae > Schistocerca > Schistocerca americana. The sequence goes on along the minus strand of NC_060121.1, from coordinate 592,056,913 downwards.
CCTTGATCCTCCATTAATGCCCTTCCGTTGGCATCTTTTATGAATTTATGTTGGTGGTTTGGTTCTCCTTTAAACCACTTTGCTTTCCTGTATTGTTCTTTACATCCATTTGCATCAGTCTTTTTGAGTTTCCTCTATGATGGTTCTTACATATTTTCTCGTTGCTTTCTGTAATGTGGCCTTGTTCGCCATTGTATTTCTTTAAGCTTTGGTTTCCCTTCTGGCATAGTACTTCGTACCCTGGGTAATTTGCCCCCATCTATCTCTGATAACTTCCATTCCTCATCAAACAGCTTGTTTTACCTTAATTCGCTTTGCAACTACTTTCTTTGAGCTGTGTCTTTAATGGCATCTGCAGTTACCTTCCAATTCTGATCTATTTGGAATCTCTGTTCTCTTCATTCCCCAATAATTCAGAACAGTTGGTCAGTTTGATTATGAAAATGCCTCTTATATTTTGCCTTCATCACTACTCTGACGATGGAGTGGTCCTATCCACATTCATCATCTCTTGCTGTCGTGACATTTCACACCAGCTTTTTTATTCCAGTGTCTACTACTACAGGGTCAATCTAGTTCACTGTCTTTCCATCCGCAGATACCAAAGTGCATTTATGTATTCTCTTTTTATCAAAGACAGTTCTACACACAAACATGTCTTGTGCCGTCACAGAGTTAGCCAAACGAATACAGTTATCATTGCTCACATTATGTAAGCTGTGCTTCTCAGTGGTCACCTTGAAGGCTGCTTCTTTTCCTCCTTTTGGACTAAGATCTCCCAAGATGATTTTGTAGTGCTCATTTAGTACATTGTCCAAGATCATATCTGGTTCCTTGTAGATTATACTTTTTTTTTGATATTTTCACACTCTTCACTGGTGGTTGACAGTTTACACATGTGACTGTGTTTTTCACTATCTGTTGTTGCAAGTGAGATTCTGGGGTTGATTGATTTAAAATCTACACGACTGGTACACAAGTACCTATTGAATGGTTCGCTTCTGGTGCTCCGTGTAACATGTCATAGTTTTCCTTTCCTCTGAAGACCATTTCTGTCCACCTTGTCTCTTGCAGAGCCAGCAAGTCTGTTCCATATTTATCCACATGCCTTAAAACACATTTTGCTGCCCCAGATTGGCATAGGCTCCTGGCGTTCCAGGTTCATAGTAGTATTTCATTTTGGAGTCCATATTTTTGCTTAGGTTGTTTTTTTTAGAGATCAGTAGTCCTATCTGATGGTCTTGTGACAGTAGCACTAGTAATTATTATTCCAGGACAGTTTGGTAACCTGTTGTCAACCTCCAACCAGGAGGACTGGGATCTGTCAGTCAGAGTTTTTATCCCCTTAGTCTTTCGGCTAATCCCTGTCAGCAAGAAAGTGGATCAACACTTAGTGCTGTTCACTCTCTTTGACACAGGATCAACATAGAGCATATGTGGTTGGTGCTTACTAAATGTAGCTTCACCATGTGCTACTCTTCCACTCCCCCTGATCCTGCCACCTCAATCTGTAACAACTTACTCGAATCCATCCATATTCATAGCTAACCCTGTTTGAGGAGCAAGCGCTATCCACCATCTGCGACCCCTTTGGTAACTGAGATACACCCGAACTAAGGAATATATGTTTAAATAACTATTTATCATATTTTTATTGAGTATTGTAACAAATGGTAGTGTGCTGAAGGGTCTAAGCTGATTGCCTTCCTACACTCACTGATTGTCTTCTCAAGTTACTTAACTGAAAAATTCATTGTTTAGGATAAAATAATTTTGGGAATTGATCTGTGTCATTGTAAATTGCTGAGGTTTCAATCAATTTGCCACAGTCCTAGGGCAGCAGCAAACTGATCAAAACATCAGCAATTTAGTTCTTTTAGCAGTTTACAGTGACATGGCCCAGTACCCAAAATTATTTTATCCAAAATGATACAGGCCATGGAAGCCTACAAACTTAAATTCATTATTATTATTGTAGCACTAAAAGAGAGCTTGGGACTCCAGAGAATATGAAATGTAAGAGCACAGTAAAGTTGCTCATCTTCACTGCCTCTATGACTTTTTTTTTAAGGTATTGTAGCACAGGTACCAACCAGAGAAGAAAGTCCAGTACGTCCAAAGTCCCATTCTTCACTCAAAAGCTAGGGACAGGAGATGTCATTGTGTAGGATACAAGGGTAGATGCAGATTTGAGAAAATGAGACTGAAAAGACAGTCACTAACAAAAATTGGAATGGGGGGGGGGGGGGGGGAGGGTGATTGATTGATTGCTGTGACCTAGCCATTGCATCAGTGTATTATGAACCAGTGGAACATAAATGGCTCAGTGGGAGGTACATCAATCTGTAGTGGCTGAAATGAACACAACCCTGAATGCTTCCTGGTAAGATAATGTCTGTAATCCACATCTGGAGAGAACGTAGCCCTGTGGTACATGGATTGTTGAGTATTCAAAATTATGAAATTTTACATTGCTAGTGACATACTGATTATTTGCTTATTGGAGTAATAAAAAATCTACTCACCAAGTGGCAGCAGGAGAACACAAATATAAAGGTATTTAAGATTTGCAGGCTTTCAGAGCCAGTGGCTCCTCCTCCTGGCAGACGGGTTGAATGGGAAGGAAGATGGGTGAAGGAAAAGGACTGGCGAGGTTTAAAAGTGGTGAGAGTTCACAAAAAGTTGACCAGAACCCTGGGTCAGGGGAGACTTACCAAATGGGGTAAGAATGAAAGGCTGCTTTTCATCTTCATTGATATACTAATTATTTTGTCACATTTTAACCAGCTATATTAAATGTTATAACATGAGAGCAATAGTTAGGTTACTACATGCCTTTTTGTGTAATTTTTGTTAATCGTGAGGCAGTTGTGACAGAATTTTTCAGTAATTTGGGTTTACATGTGGCATATTCCTGCATTGCATAGGCCAAGACTTAAGTGATCATTATTATTAGCTACTTGACATCCACCACTGGATGAAAGCCTGCTTCTGGGGGTGCCCCGTGCGTTAATGCCTTCAGCTGCATGTGTCTTTATTGCTTTGTCTTGCTTTTTGAATGTCATATGCCCACCCTCCATCAGGTCATCATCTTGGTCTTTTCTTTCTCGTGTGATCCAACAAATAATTCCCTTAGTCCATCTATTCACCTGGCAACTTGTCCCACCATTCCAATTTAATTTTCACCAATGTTATAGTTACCTGTTGATCTCTAGTATGTTGCTTGACCCATTTGTTTGCTTTTCTCTCTCTCCTAGTCTTTTCCAACATGCATCTTTTCTTTGCTCACTGGGCTTCTCTTGATTTAGATAGTTTCAACATTGAAGGTCCAGATCTCACTGCTGTAAGTAAAAACTGGCAATACACAGTGATTGTAAACTTTTCTTTTCAGACCAATAAGAACTTTAATTTTGAAAAGCTCATATTGTTCATTAGAAGCAACCAGAGAAATTTTTACTCTTTAATTTGTTTTTTGCTATCCATGGAGTCATTGTCTTAATCTTCCATAAATAAAAAATATATGTCTTATGACTTTGTCAGTTTATACTATGTTCTAGTAAATACGTTGATTATAAATTTAGTCCTATTTTAATTAATTTTCTAGCCCATTTCCACATTTGCCCTATCAAGTTCTCCCATTTGTTATCCGTACTAGAGGCAAACAGTACAGTATCATCACCAAAACAAAAGTGGTTCATTTATGTTGGCTTAAAATATATTCCTTCTTCATTTTACCGGTTTAAGGACCTGAAACTTTCTTTAAAACTGCCGACGATAGTTTTGGTGATGCAAACTTTTGCATATGAATTTCTGTCCTGAGGGAGCCCCCATTTGGAGTAGGCAGCATCATGGCAGATATACGGTGTCACGTAAAGACCATAGTTGTCAGCTGGTGGTTGGAAGGATTGCCAGACAGTCCTTTCAGACTGAGAACAATTAATTGCAGATTATTGTGACCACATGTACAGTCCATAAAGTAAGAGCATGATCGGCATTACGCACATACGATAAAAGATATTACAGCCCGATGAAGGTAACCTTTGTCCTCCATGCAACACCCATAGAGAATTAGTTTACTTTCAATTCTTGACTGAGATACACAAGAAGAAACATGAGTACAGTTTATACATTGCATTTATCAAAGATGTTTGATGCCGACTGCCAAATGTTGGTTCATCAACAAAAATGAAGATTGGACACTGCAGGAGAACAATGATACAGAGCACTGAAGCAGGCATTGCAGCGACCGGAATAGGGATAAAAGTGTGCAGGTACTGGATTGGTCTTCACAGTCAGCTGATGCTAATCCTGTTAAAAATGTATTGTCTTACATCAAAAAGAAGTTGCAAGGAAAAATGATCTCCACTTTGAAACAGCTGTTGACACAAATTCAATGCATTTAGAGGTGTCTTCCGCATAAATATGCGGAAAACTTAGTGCTATAATGTCAAGTTTAACACATATATATTTGAGAACGACACAACACATATGTCACAGAGTAAGTTGACAAGCAAGAAGTGCATACACGTTAGCATTCGAATGAGCACTGAGTCCCAGTCTAGCGGCCACTGCTCGGCTGGCTGCTTGGGTGGCGCAGCTGCTGCATGGCTGGCAGACAGCGCCGCATGTAGAGGACGCGCGTAATTTCGTGGCGGCGCTTTGATCGGTGAGTCACAACACTTTTCCCCCCTTTGAAATTGTGGCACTGGTCTTGATGGAGGTGTCCTGGAGATGGCTAACATCCATAGGCGTTGTTTGACTCGCCGTAAAGTCTAGAGGAGGCGGCTTCCTGTAGGGATGGAAGTGTCCCCGATGATAACGGGTCGAGATGACAGGAGACCTAGGGGTCGAATCTACTGGGTCCCCATGCACCAATCTGCCCGTTGCGGCAAGTCCAGTTGATATGACAGTAGACATGGGCGATGTGTCGGCGTCCATTGGAGGAGGAGGCGAGTAGATTTGCTCTGACAGAGGATGGTCATCCGGTTCCTGCATGGGCACGTCTCCTGGTGGCGTCCGTTCTTGTGCTGGCATCGCGATGACGGAGAGAGGGCTGCGTTGTGAGTATCAAGAGATGCCAAGATCCCGAGCGTCAGGTAGAGCCGTAGGTGGTGTTGCGGCATTCGGAACAGGCGTTGCCGGCACACGAGGCCGAAGCTGGTCAGAATGACGCACTGCAACACCTGTGTCCGTCTGGATTTCATACAGGCGTCTGCCACGGTGTCGTAAGATGCGGCCCGAGCTCCATTTTGGTCACCTGCCATATCCCCGTACCCAGATGAGGTTGTCGACGGTGAACCGGCCAAGTGAAGGCACCTGCGGCCGTGAGGTGGAAGGCCGCAGAAGATGAAGTAGCGTGCGGGGCTGTCGGCCATGTAAGAGCTCAGCCGGGCTGTGGTCATCCATGGGGGTGAAACGGTAAGACGCCAGAAACTGGAGAAGCGCATCATCAGCAGCAGAAGAAGTCAGAAGTTTCCGAATCTGAGCCTTAAATGTGCGGACCAGTCGTTCAGCCTCACCGTTGGATTGTGGATGGAACGGCGAGCCGTGACATGCATAACGCCATGACGAGCACAAAAATCCACAAATTCGGAAGAGGCAAATTGCGGACCATTATCACGAACAAGAGTAGAGGGGAGGCCTTCCAAAGAAAAAATACGGGTGAGAGCACTGGTGGTTGCTGCGGTGGTAGGCGACGTGCAACAGACAATGAAAGGAAAGTTAGCGTAGGCGTCAATTACGAGGAGCCAATAAGTACCTAAAAAGAGTCCCGCAAAGTCAGCATGAATGCGCTCCCAGGGCTTCTTCGGCAAAGGCCACGGTGACAAAGATGACTTCGGGGCAGCGGCCTGTGACGCACAAGGGCTGCAGGCAGCGACCATGTGTGCTATTTCAGGGTCGATGCCAGGCAAGTACACGTGACGGCGCGCCAGAGATTTTGTGCGAGACACACCCCAGTGCCCTTGGTGAAGGAGGCGCAAGACCGAAGCACGCAAAGACGCAGGTACCACAACACGCGGCGAAGCATTGTCAGTGGAAATGAGGATAACACTATCCCTAGCCGTGAGGCGGTAGCGCAAAGCGTAGTAGTTCCGCAACGGATCAGAAGTCTTAGCGGATGGGCGATCTGGCCAACCCTTCTGAATACAGCGTAAAACCCTGGAGAGGGTAGGGTCAGAACCCGTAGCAGCCGCCAGCCTGTCCCCAGTGATGGGGAACCCATCCACAACCCACTGCTCGGCAACATCCAGGTGGAAACACAAAAGTTCATCCCTATCGAATGCCTGATCAGGACCCATGGGAAGGCGAGACAGAGCATCAGCATTTGCATGTTGAGCCGTTGGCCGGAAATGAATCTCATAATTGAAACGAGACAAGTAAAGAGCCCAACGCTGGAGGCGGTGTGCAGCCTTGTCGGGAAGTGACGTTGATGGATGAAACAAGGAAACAAGTGGTTTGTGATCTGTAACAAGATGAAATTTTGAGCCATAGAGAAAAACACCAAACTTATGAAGAGCATAAATAATGGCCAAACCTTCTTTCTCAATTTGAGAATACTTTTGTTGGGCATCCGTGAGCGTTTTGAGGCATAAGCAATGGGTTGTTCTGAACCGTCAGAAAAACGGTGCGCAAGGACTGCACCGACCCTGTATTGAGAGGCGTCTGTGGCAAGAACAAGATGTTGGCCAGGTCGATACGTAGCCAGGCACGGGGCCTGTTTCAGCATAGTCTTCAATTTCTGGAAAGCCGCATCGCATGACGTGGACCAGTGAAAAGGCATGTTTTTATGCAACAGGCGATGCAACGGCTGAGCCACCGAAGACGCAGACGGTAAAAACTTGTGATAGTATGGTATTTTCCCCAAGAAGGCCTGCAGTTCCGTAAGAGATGTAGGGCGAGGAAGGGCATTAATCGCAGCGACAGTTTGCTGAAGCGGACGAATACCATCCCACGAGAGTTGAAACTCCAAGTACGTGATAGATGCCTGAAAAAATTGTGATTTCTGAAGATTACACTTAAGACCGGCAGTCTGTAAGACATGAAAAAGTGTGTGGAGATTTTGAAGATGTTCTTCAGTGGTGGAGCCAGTGACAACAATGTCATCCATGTAATTGATACACCCAGGGACAGTGAGCAATAATTGTTCCAAGAATCACTGAAAGAGAGCAGGGGCGCTAGCAACCCCGAATGGCAAGGCGTGGTATTGATAGAGGCCGAAAGGCGTGTTAAGGACCAGAAACTGCGGGAAGCAGCGTCGAGAGGAAGTTGATGATAAGCTTCTGACAGATCACTTTTAGAAAAATACTGGCCTCCAGCAAGTTTAGTGAACAGTTCTTCAGGATGGGGCATAGGGTAAGTGTCGATGAGGCATTGGGCATTTACAGTGGCTTTGAAATCGCCACAGAGACGAATATCACCATTTGGCTTAGCAACGACAACAACAGGAGAGGACCACTCACTGGAAGTGACAGGAAGCAAGACCCCTGAAGTAGTGAGACGATCCAACTCCCGTTTTACCCGAAAACGAAGAGCCACAGGAATGGGCCGAGCCCGAAAAAACTTAGGCCGAGCAGTGGGTTTGAGCGTGATATGAGCTTCAAAGTCGTTTGCACAGTCTAACCCAGGAGAAAAAAGGGACGAAAATGTCGTCGACAAGGAATCCAGTTGAGCATAAGGAATAGCATCAGAGACAATATTGACAGTCATCTATGGAGAACCCAAAAACGCGAAAGGCATCGAAACCAAAAAGATTTTCTGCGCTGCTCTGGTCGACCACAAATATGGGAACAGTGCGAATGACAGATTTGTAAGATACCTCAGCATGAAACTGTCCCAAGAGAGAAATCTTCTGTTTATTGTACGTCCGTAATTGCCGAGTGACAGGTGACAGGAGTGGAGAACCCAACTGAAGATACGTCTAAGAATTAATTATAGTGGCAGCAGAACCAGTATCCACCTGCATGTGAACATCTCGACCAAGGATTTGGACAGTGAGGAATAACTTCCCTGAAAGGGAAAAAGTGCAATTGACAGACAACACAGAATCAGAATGAGCGTCATGTTCATGAACATCATGTATGTGGACGGATTTGCAAACGGAAGACACATGACCTTTCTTTTTGCAATTGTGACACACAGCCCAACGTTGGGAACAATCCTCACGTGAATGTTTCGTAAAACACCGCGGACATGAAGGAAGTTGCCGGGGGTTTTGCTGCAGTATCTTAGCGGGTTGTTTACGGTTAGGCCAAGGCTACGCGTGGGAGCGCACTGCGGCCACGTCGGCCGGCGGGGTTGCACCGCACGCGTCGTCAACAGCGCACAGAGGTTGTATTTCCCCAACATCACCCCATGCCTCTATTTGCGCCCCAGCGGCGCGAGAAATTTCAAAAGACTGCGCAATGGAGAGAACTTCATCTAGAGTCGGATTTGCCAACTGAAGGGCCCATTGCCGAACTTCTTTGTCGGGCGCTGACCGGATAATAGCATCCTGTACCATGGAATCGGCATAGGATTGTTTGTGAACGTCAGTAACAAATTGACACTTTTGAACGTCAGTAACAAATTGACACTTTTGACTGAGGCCGTGAAGTTCAGCAGCCCAAGTGCGATGGGATTGATGTGGCTGTTTTTGACAACAATAAAAGGCAACACGAGAGGCTACCACATGCGTTTGCTTTTGAAAATAGACAGACAGAAGTTAGCACATTTCAGCAAAGGACAAAGACGCAGGATCCTTCAAAGGAGCCAATTGCGACAACAACCGATACATTTGAGGTGAAATCCAGGAAAGGAACAGAGACTTACATGGTTGTTCGTCCGTGACATGAAATGCCAAGAATTGCTGTCGAAGACGTATTTCATTATCAGACCAGTCTTCCGTCGTAAGGAGGAAAAGGAGGTATAGCCAACGACGAGAAACACTCCGCATTTGACGCCGCGACGAAATCGCAAATCGCCGCTGTTGAAAGCATTCGCTATTCAAGGAGATTTTGCAATAGTTGCTCGATAGTAGCCATGGAAACCTGTGGGTCAACGGTGAAAAGGAAAAATCCACTACCTCGTCGCCAACTGTTATAACGTCAAGTTTAACACATACATATTTGAGAATGACACAACACATATAAGTCACAGAGTAAGTTGACAAGCAAGACATGTGTACATGTTAGCATTCGAATGAGCACTGAGTCCCAGTCTAGCGGCCGCTGCTCGGCTGGCCGCTTAGGTGGCGCAGCTGCTGCATGGCTGGCAGACAGCGCCGCACGTAGAGGACGTACGTAATTGTGTGGCGGCGCTTTGATCGGCGAGTCACAACACTTAGTTTCAAGCATGCGTTGGAGTGACAAGCAATTGCCAACACTTCGGGTGACTGGACATATTAATTGTAATTGCATTTTCTTTTGTTCATATATTATCTATGTACAAGGTTTGTTCAAAAAATTCTGGAACTTTGTGTACAAAATTTTTCTGCACTTACCTTTTACTTATTATCCATGGTCTCCTTCCAAATGCTCTCCTCCACAATTTATACACCATTCCCAACACTGTTTCCTTTTCTTTTGTTGCAAATTTCCACCCTTTCAGTGGGGTTCTGCAGGTCTGAAGAGTATGGAGGATGAAGCAGCACAGTGGGTTTCCCCCCCCCCCTCCCCCCCCCCCCCCCCCAATCGTCTCACACCAACAGGGATGAATGTGCGGGTGTGTTATTGTGATGCAAGAACCATGAATTGTCTCGCCACATTTCAGGCCATTTCTTTCTCACATTTGCTCGCGGGCATCGCAACACATCCCATAGCATTGTTGATTAACAGTTTGTCCCTGTGGCATGAATTTGTGTTGGACTAATTCTAAGAAAATTGTCAGCATGCTTGACATTTGATCAGATCTGATAAGCTTTTTTTGGTCTTGGTGAATCTTTCCAGACCCGCTGTGAATATTGAACCATGGTCTCAACATCATAACTATAGACCCAAGTGTCATCACCAGTTATGATTCTCTTAAGTGACATCTTGTTCTCAGTTGCGTGGTCCAAAAGCTCTTCACAGACTGCAAGGCGAAGATCTTTCTCATCTTGACTCGTGAGCTGTGGGATGAACTTGGTGGCAACAGGATACATTCCAGAGATGCTGTGTTAGGATTTTATGACATGATCCAACTGAAATGTTACATTCTTCTGCAATCTTTTAGACAGACAGTCTTAGATTGGCATGCACAATTTCGTTGATGTTCATGACATGAGTGTCATCAGTAGATATCTAAGGGCATTCTTAGCCGGGGTCATCTTTAACTTCTGTCCAGCCATTTTTAAACCATGTGAACAATTTGTAACACCAAGTATGGCTTAAGCACTCATCGCTGTAGGCTTTCTGAGTCATTTGGTGTGCCTCTGTAAAGGTTTTCTTCAGTTTCACGAAAAATTTAATGTGTGCACATTGCTCCTCTAACTCTGCCATCTCAGAATTTGCAAACTGTGGCACACAATATTCTACTCAATACAACACTAAGCAATAACAGACATAAAAGAATGAAACTTCTGGCAGTTTCACATTAAATACAGATGTGTGCGGGGATGCCAACTGCATTTTGCTCCAATGCACTATTGGTGCGAAACTACAAATGTTCCAGAATTTTTTGAACAGACTTATATATGTTTTAGTTTGTTGTCAAATACATTTTCCCAACCACGGTCATACTTAACAGACTGAACTTACCCTCCTTGGTCATTGGATGGAAGGAATGCAAAACATTTCCACTTGCAGACACTTTGTCCTGCCAGTTCCTGATTTGAGGAAGGTCCTTTCTCTCTACTAAGCCAATGTACTTTGTGGATAAACAATTAGGTAACTCTCTCTTTCCTTGGTAAATCACAAAGTGTTTCATCTTAATTGAGGTGGCAAATTCTTCCCAGTCTCAGGTGTATTCTGTTGTTCACAACTTGGTGATGTATTTGGTACCAAAACACCGTGCAGGATTTAATTTTTCGCTGGGCCAACACATGATGGATGAACTACTACACAGTCGCTTAGAGAGGTGGTGAGGGATCCACTTCATTTGTTGTGTATGTTACAGTCTGATACGCAACAATGTTGATACTGCAACATTAATGCTCACTTTTGAGGGGGATTCACTTCCAGGAAGGTTAAAATCATGGTTTACCACGGAGACGTAAAGCCATATTTCCCACCTCCATCATGGCGCATCAAATGCCAGCTCTTCAGGCACATGTGTTCCCGATGTACATGCGACAAATTTGTGGAGATGATAGCCACCCACTTCACCAAAATTCACCGTGGGTGCACTACCAGCTGTCTGTGCAAATTGTGGGAATGACCAGTTTCCTCCATCCCTGATGTATGCTGCACAGTTAAGGAACACAAAATAAAGGAGCTGAAGAAGCCATATCACCTCTCATATTTTGAGGCTCGGAAACTAAACATGATCATTTATACCATCTCTCCATGATACCGACTTTGCCACTACTGCTGCCAGGTCTTCAGTAGAACCAGGTCAACTTAATCGATTGATTGGTAGCTCCAGTAGTAAATTATACCCGAGGGTGATAGGCACTTCACTCTTGTGCTTGCTTCAGCACCTTCTTTTAGAACCATTTCCAGCTCATGGGCGGAGAAGCATTGTCCTCCTCCTCCTCCTCCTCCTCCTCCTCCTCCTCCTGTGTTTGCTGACGACAGAAGTCCCTTTCAGTAATCTTCTTCTGTCAAACTTACAGACCAGTGCCTGCTCCTAAATCCACAGTGAATAACCTCTTAAAAGTTTCTGGACTGCAAAAAAACAGCAAAACAGAAAAAGAAGAAATCTCAGAGGGTAGCTACTCTGATGACCTCGGAGACACCAGATGTCCCCCTTCCTATCGTACACTGAACTGATGTTCGTCGACATTGTTCCACCCTCACCTGTGATAGACAGTGATCCTGGAGCATGACCCCTCTTCCTAGCCCTTCCTACCTGACCAGAACACACTTAACGTAATTCAGTGGATCAGCAGTGGATTTACTGTTACCTGACAGAACTGCAACAATTAGTTTCTTCCTGTACTGCAACCTGCGCTCTGCATTGGTCTCAGTAAATAAGTTCCACTGACAACCGTTCTCTAATTCTTCAAGGTTCCTATTCATTCTGTCATAACCTTACTGTTCTTGGGAGAGCATCTGGAGAAGTCTTTACATTGATTCATACAGATGTCATCAGTGTGTGGATTCCCCTCTGCACCACACAGAAAGCAACAATGAAGCAAGTGTGAATGACCCCAGCGATCACTTTTTGTAATGTTCATTTACTACCAGGCAGATTACTTACACATCTTAAGATGGTCACCTTAACCCAACAGTTTGCAGAACTGAACTACAATAATTTTGAATGTGTTCTATGCCCTCAAAACATCTTCTATGCAGCAAGAAGTTCTCTTTCCTAATACCATTGTTGTATTACACTTCTTGTTCCTGTTGCATGTTCTGGAATTATGTCTTCTGTAAATTTTAAGATGCATGTCAGCATAGTGAGTTGTTTTGTCCACCACTCTTGTAGGGAAAACTAAATATGACTGTAAATCTGAATTGTGGTGGGCGTAGTTGGTCAGTCAAAACAATTTTTTTTATGTACTCCAGAGTCATGAAAATGGTAAGCTTTCTGGTATTGTTATTTTACAGGTGCTAAACTGCATTCTTCTCTGACCTGGCACTTAATTTATTTAATGTATTTCAGAAATGTCCTGGATTAATTTTCTCCACAATATGTGACAGAACACTTCTCTCCAGTCGCTATGCTTGAAGATGGCTTGCTCCTTGCCTCACTCTAAAGTGTGGTTTGTTATGTACATGACGTAGTCGAATGAAAACGAGACAGATGAGATGGGGGTGGGGGCTCCGTACAAGTGCTCTGTCGGTTTCTTGCAAACTTTGTTAATGTATAGGTGATGGTGATAATGATGGTTGTTGTTCCTGCTACTTCATGTGGCTCTATGGCCTCGTGCAAGTCTTCCTGTTGGATGCCACGTCGGCAACTTACGTGTCTCTAACCTACCCCAGTTATCCAACTGGGTAAAGTGCGCCTATACTTTAACTTCACTCTGAACCATGTATTGTTTCTGGCGACCTTTCAACAAAGTTGAGAAATGAAGGTTAGATTAAAAGGGAGATTGAAAATCCTGTGGGCCAACAGATTTGAACCTGCGACCAGTTTTCAGGCATGTGCTTTACCGATAGGCATGTATATAAACACCTCATCTACTGGCTCTGACGATTGATTTTGAGTATGAAATTACACAACTTGTGGCCATATCTTTTGAGTGCATTGACTTACAAGCTTAAGTTTGTTAGACTGCCGAGGGTCTATAGCTGCTTGTACAGTATTTGACATAAATATCAGCTTCATACTCCTACCCGTTCCTGAGAAAAAGAAGTCTTAAGAGGTGGACAGATAGACAGATGGACAAAAATTGACAAAAAAAAAAAGACGTGGTATAACCATTATGAATCATGAATCTTGCCTCAGCTATGCAGAAAGTCACTCCATATGTGCAACCACAATGGAAGGGTATCTTTTGAGAGGCCAGACAAATGTGTGGTTCCTGAAAATGGGCAGCAGCTGCAGCCTTTACAGTAGTTGCAGGAGCAACAGTCCAGTTGTTTAAATGACCTGGCCTTGTAACATCAGCCAGAACGGCCATGCTAGTCTGGTATAGTGAATGGCTGAAAGAAAGAGGAAACTACTGCCATAATTTTTTCCAAGGGCATACAGCTCTACTGTTTGGTTAAATATTAGCATCCTCGTGGGTAAAATATTCAGGGGGTAATGTTGTCCCCCTACCCGTTCGGATCTCCAGATATGGACTGCGTGGGAGTATGTCGTCATCAGGAGAAACAAAACTGGTATTCTATGGATTGAAGCATGGGATGTTAGATTCCTTAATCACACAGGTACATTAGAAAATTTAAAAAGAGAAATGGATAGGTGAAAGTTCAATATAGTGGGCATTAGTGAAGTTCGGTGGCAGGAAGAACAGGACTTCCGGTCAGGTGAATACAGGGCTATGAATAGAAAATCAAACAGGGATAATTCAGGAGTAGGTTTACTAGTGAAAGAGAAAATAGGAATGTGCAGGTATGCAACTATGAACAGGGTAGTGAATGCATTATGATAGCCAAGATAGACATGAAGAACGCACCCATCACAGTAGTATACGTTTATGTGCCAACTAGCTCTATAGATGAAGAAAGATTGTAGAAATGTATGACGAGATAAAATAAATTATTCAGATAGTTAAGGAAGGTGAAAATTTAATACTGATTGGGGACTGGAATTCGGAAAAGGAAGAGAAGGAAAAAATGTAGGTGGAATATGAACTGGGGGAAAGGAGTAGAGGAGGAAGCCACCGGGTAGAATTTTGCACAGAGCTTAATTTAATCATTGCCAACATTTGGTTTAAAAATCATAAAAGAAGGTTTTATACATGGAATAGACCTGGAGACTTCAGAAGGTTTCAGGCTCATGATATAATGGTAAGACAGAGATTTCAGAACCAGATATTTAATTGCAAGAAATTTACAGGGGAGGATGTGGATGCTGGTTGATTATTGCTTATGAGCTGTAGATTAAAACTTAAGAAATTGCAAGAACTTGGGTATTAAGGAGATAGGACATGGCTAGGTTGAAAGAACCAGAGGTGGTAGAGTGTGTCAGAGCAAGTATTAGGTGATTGAGTAGAACAGGGGAAAGTAATACAGTAGATGATGAATGGCTGGCTGAGAGAGATGAAATCAGTAAGGCAGCAGAGGATCAAATAGTTAAAAAGATCACACCAAGTAGAAATCCTTGGATAACACAGGAGATATTGAATTTAAGTAAAGAAAGGAGAAAATTTAAAAATGCAACAAATAAATTTGGTGAAAGGGAATGCAAATGTATAAAATGAGAGACTGATAGGAAGTGCAAAATGACTAAGCAGGAATGGCCAGAGAACAATTGTAAGAACATATATGCATATATCACTAGGGGAAATTAACGAGACCATTTGGAGAAAAGAGAACCGCCTGTATGAATATCAAGAGTTCAGGTGGAAAACCAATCCTACACAAAGAAGGGAGAGCAGAAGGGCGGAAGGAGTATATAATGTGTCTATACAAGGGAGATGTACTTGAAGGCAATATTGTGGAAATGTAAGAGGGCATAGATTAAGATGAGCTAGGAGGTATGACACAGTGAGAATAATTTGACAGA
The DNA here is from genome assembly GCF_021461395.2 of Schistocerca americana. Classification (NCBI taxonomy): domain Eukaryota; kingdom Metazoa; phylum Arthropoda; class Insecta; order Orthoptera; family Acrididae; genus Schistocerca; species Schistocerca americana. The sequence goes on along the minus strand of NC_060121.1, from coordinate 592,041,679 downwards.
GCACTGACAGACCTAAGTCAGAATGAGACAACATTCCATCAGAATTACTGGTAGCGTTCGGAGAGCCAACCATTACAAAACTCTTCTATCTGGTGAGTAAGATGTGTGAGACAGGCGAAATACCCTCAGACTTCAAGAAGAATCTAGTAATTCCAATACCAAAGAAAGCATTTTCTGACAGGTGTGAAAATTACTGAACTTGCAGTTTAATAAGTCATGGCTGCAAAATACTAATGCAGTTTCTTCACAGAAGAATGGAAAAACTGGTGGAAGCAGACCTTGAGGAAGATCCATTTGGATTCCGTAGAAATGTAGGAACGCATGAGGCAATACTGATGCTACAACTTATCTTAGAAGATAGGTTAAGGAAAAACAAACCAACATTATAGCATTTGTAGACTTGGAGGACACTTTTGACCATGTTGACTAGAATACTCTGAAATTCTGAAGATAGCAGGGGTAAAATACAGGGCACAAAAGGCTGTTTACAACTTGTACAGAAACAAAACAGTGGTTGCAAGTGCAACAAGAATAGTGGAGTGTAATTGAATGAAATCAGGTGATGCTGATGGAATTAGTGACGAGATGCTAAAGGTAGTAGATGAGCTTTGCTATTCAGACAGCAGAAAATAAAATAAAAATAAAAAATAAAAAATGAATGAAGTAGAGGGGTTATAAAACGTAGACTAACAGTGGCAAGAAAAGCATCTCTGAAGAAGGAAACTTGTTAGCATTCAGTGTAGATTTAAGTGTTAGGAATCCTTTTTGAAAGTATTTGTCTGGAGTGTAGCCATGTATGGAAGTGAAACATGGGCGATAATTAGTTTAGACAAAAAGAAAATAGAAGCTTTTGAAATGTGGTGCTACAGAAGAATGTTGGAGATTTGGTGGGTAGATCATGTCACTAATGAAAAGCTACAGAATAGAATTGGGAGAAAAGAAAGTTGTGGCACAGACTGACTAGAAGAAGGGATTGGTTGATAGGACACATTCTAGGACATCAAGGGCTCATGAGTTTAGTATTGCAAATGGAAGTGTGGTGGGTAAAAACAATAGAGGGAGACAAAGAGATGAATACAGTAAGCAGATTCAGAAGGATGTAAGTTGCAGCAGTTATTCAAGGATGGAAAGGTTTTAACAAAATAGAGGAACATGGAGAGCTGCAGAAGAAGAAGAAGAAGAAGAAGATGAAGGGAGGGGGGGGGGGGGGGGTGGTGGTGGTGGTGGTGGTGACGATGACGACACAATTACAAATTAACAATTTCTTGAATTTTTTTTTTTTTTTTTTTTTTTTTTTTTTTTTTTTTTTTTTTCCTTTACTTGTACTATGATGCCTTGCTTTCTGCTAAATTTTCAAAATTGTAGGTCAGTGGGAAGCACTTATAGGTTTTGATGAGTGAATTTGCAACTATCAAAATAGGTGATGTAAATGACCATATCTTTTGACTGCATTGACTTAGAAGCTTAAATTTTATATACTGCAAATTGACTACAGCTATTAGTACGTGACATAAATTTCAGTGTGATACCCTCTACTCATTCCGGAAGAAAAAGGGGCATTTAATAGTTGGATGGACGGATGGACAGAGAACAAAGTGATCCTATAAGGGTTCTGTTTTTACTGATTGAGGAACTTAACAATAAAAAATAAGTAACCTGTTTATTATTTCAGAAGTAAGTACCATAACTGTGAATACATATATCCCACTGAGAGACAAGGCGATTAGTGCCTTCATGGAAAAATGTTTGTGGTAACATGTGGGTGGAACCGTGAGTGTACTCAAGTGTTGTGCACCTTTCCATGTGAAGCAAATTGACGGCAACATGTGGAGGTTATGTCAACTACGCTGCAGAAGTTTTGCTGGGAAGTTCTTACACACACTCCATATAGTGTCGGTATGTCCACATGTGGTTTCCATATTTTTGGTACACTGGAGAAAGACATTTGCGACTGTCAATTTACTTCACAGCTGTCAATTTACTTCAGACAAAGAGACGTATGACTGGCTACCGTCATGGTTCCTTACACAACCGCAACATGTTTCCATGAAGGTGTTGACCATCTTGTCTTACAGTGGTATAAATGTGTGAACAGTTATGGTGAGTACTTTCGAAGTAATCAACAGACAACAGATTACTTACTAATTCCATCTGTCTTATTTTGATTTGGCTGCTCCTTACACTCCCCCCAATGACAGTTGAAATGTTGAAATACACTAAATCTCTCTACCCCCCCCCCCCCCCTTTTTCCTACCATGTTGTACTCATGTCTGCGTCTGCTGTGTTACCTGATTATCAATATGCAGTCATTTAATATATTAGTCTGCTGCCACCACTACTTCATTTGGTGTGTGCGCATGTGCTCCTATGTGTGCGTGCGTGATAAATGTAATCTAAAATAATGTAAGTTGTAAAATTGTTTGCTATGCTAATTTATATTCAACATTTTAAAGTGATGATGGTGAAAGAGAGGATTCGGATGGTGAAGGTAGACGGACAGGCCGTGAATACCGTGATAAGGACAGTGACAGTCTAGATTCTGGTGACCGTCGGTCCAACAGGCCAGCAAGTTCTCCAACAGCTGGGACACCTGTCCGTTCCAATAAGCCTATTAAGAGGATAGACCTGGGTGCAGCAGCACACTATGGCAAGGATTCAAACTCAGGGGTAAGATTATAACTGTTTATTAACAATATTATTAGCATTGATAAAAATCAAGATAAAATAAGGATGTAAACCACTGAAAATTGTGAGCAGATTTTTAAAATAATTAAAATTGTCTGCAAAAGTTCTATGTTCAAACATAAAAGCCACCTCGTAATGGAGTGCCTCTGTTAATGGTAGATGACAGTGAAAATAGAATAGTTTTTTAATAACTTTCTGATTAGGGTTTACATGCAAATTGCAGCTGTTTACTTTTTCGCCTAGGATCAATGTGCATATTTTAGTACGCTATTTAGTGAGACAATATTCATTATGAGTCTTGCAATAGAAATATACTGACGGGAAAAAAATCACAACACCAAGAAGGAGTTGTCCAGTGTAAACAAAAGTTTGTACATTTGTTCCTACATCTGAAAGATGATGTCTACTCAATTTTCGCCCCAGTAGCGTGAGTTTCGCTAGTAGTGCCACTGTGAGGATACAGATCAGATTTGCTTTAAATACATTCTGTAATGGTCATGATCATTAGTTACATTTGAGATTAGACGTGGTGAGTCGATGTTGGTAAAGAATGCCTTTAAGATGGCAAACACTCCATTAACACCACCTTGCTGAGTTTGAATGAGGTCATGTAATAGGGCTCTGAAAAGCTTGATCTACCTTCTGCAATATTGCAGAAAGACTTGGTGGGAACAAAGTCACTGCACATGATTGCTGGCAGCGGTAGTCGCAGGAATGTGTGGTCACAAGAACAGGCTTCAGATGGCCACATGGCATTTCTGAGAGGGAAGACCATCATATTTGGCATATGACTGGTACATCGCACTGCATCTGCAGCAGCAATTTTGGTAACAGTTGGCACTGCAGTGTCACAAAACACTGTTACGAATTGATTACTTCAAGGACAGATCCGAGCCACATGCCCTGTATTGTGCATTCCACTGATTCCAAACCACCGTCATTTGTGACTTCAGTGGTGTCAAGTGAGAGCTCATTGGGTTGCATGGTGAAGGTCTGTTGTGTTTTCCGATGAAATCTGTGTCTGTCTTGATGCCAGTAATGGCCATGGATTGGTTATGAGGAGGCCAGTGATTCGACCTGTTGTGCTGCCATTCATGAACACCATTCCAGGGGGTGTTTTCCAACAGGATAACATTTGCCCACATACTGCTGTTGTATCCTGACATGCTCTCTGCAGAGTTGACATGTTGACCTGGCTTTTTCGATCAGCAGATATATCTCCAATTGAGCACATGCGGGACATCATTGGATGACAACTCCAGCGTCATCCACAACCAGTGTTAACTATTCCTGTATTGACCGACCAAGTGGAATAGCCATGGAATTCCATCCCACGAACAGACGTGTGGCACCTATACAACACAATGTATGCACGTCTGCGTGCTTGTGTTCAACGGCTTATTAACGTACCAGCATTTCAATTTCCAAGAGCTTATCTCAGGCTTATATTAACCTGTGATCTCGCAATGTCCATCACTTCAGTAGTTACATAGACAAATTTATTCCTTAAATTTCATTTCTTTATATTAATTACTTTTTGGTGTTGAGATAAGTTTCCTGTCTGTGTGTCAGCTTGTATTAATAAAAAAAGTGTTATATTATCCAACAGTGTTGTTGCTAATGTTTTGCGCAGCACTTATTAGTGTTTTTGCTTTAATGAAAGTGTTTCATTAATGTTAACACACCGTACAGGCCAGGCTTGTGATAAATTCTTGTTATCTTTTGGCATCACACTCGGTTACATGTCATGCTTAGTCAAGTTCGCATCTCAAAATATGTGTTCTTAAATATTAGGGACCCATCCCCACAAAATGTTTTCAAAACATAAATAATAAGGGCAATGAGTGTTGCATTTGAAAAATTTTCATTCACTTGTTTGACTTTGGTCATTTCAATTTGTACATTTTGTGCAACAAAATAAGTAAAGGAAAAAACAGAGTTACTTTGATTAAAGGATTGGAATAGCTGAATCATTACTGCAGAATGTACCAAATCAGATTAAAAAGGACAAGGACAGGTATTGTGTGGAGAGTTACCAGAGACACTGCACGCAATACATCAGGCCCATTTTCCTAAGCATATTAACCCAACAGCATCAGAGTGAAGGCCATCACGACTGTGTAAAGTCAGCATGAAAAATAAAAAAAAAACATTGTGGAAACCATTTGGGGGGGGGGGGGGGGGGGGAGAAGAGAGATGAAAGTTTCATGGCATGTACCCATCTGTTTCGAATGATACCACTTCCTAGAAGGTTAGTTTAGTGATTTATGTTGTTACTTTTTGTAAGAGTGCTAATTATGTGAATTGTGAATGTATTCAGAAATTGGAGATAAGTGGTATTGATTTACATTATATTGTATTGATTCATAGTATTTCTGTTGTGGTATTTCTAACCCATTTAGTACATGAGGCTGCAATTACTTATCAAAAGTTACTGTTCTTGTGGTCTTCAATCCAAAGACTGGTTTTATGCAGTTCTCCACACTACTATGTCCTGTGCAATACTATTCATCTCCAAGTAACTACTGCATCGTACATCCTTCTGAATCTGCTTACTGTATTTATCTCTTGGCCTCCCCACGCTTCCATCCAGTGCTAAATTGGTGATCCCTTGATGCCTCAGAATGTGTGCAACCAACCGATCCCTTCTTCTATTCGGGTTGTGCCACAAATTTCTCTTCTCTCCAATTCTGTTCAGTGCTGCTTTATTAGGTGCATGATTTATGTCTCTAATCTTCAGCATTCTTCAGTTGCACCACATTTCAAAAGCTTGTATTCTCTTCTTGTCTAAACTGTATATTGTCCAACTTTCATTTCCTTACATGGCTACACTCCATACCAATACCTTCAGAAAACGCTTGCTGACACAAATAGCAAAACTCATCTACTACTTTAAGTGTCACATTTCATAATCAAATTCCCTCAGCATCACCTTATTTAATTCAGCTACATTCGATTATCCTTGTTTTGCATTTGTTGATGTTTATCTTATAAATTCCTTTCAAGGCATTGTCCATTCATTCAGATGCTCTTCCAAATTCTTTGCCGTCTCTGACAGAGTTACAGTGGCTGCTCCCTAGACTTTAATTCCTACTCCAAATTTTTCTTTCATTTTCTTTACTGCTTGCTCAATATAGAGACTGAATAATATCGTGGATAGGCTACAATCCTGTCTCACTCCCTTCTCCACCACTGCTTCCATTTCATGCCCCTTGACTCTTATAACTGCCACCTGGTTTCTGTGCAAACTGTAAACAGGCTTTGCTCCCTATATTTTACCCCTGCCATCTTTATAATTTGAAAGATATATTCCAGTCGATATTGTCAAAATGTTTCTCTAATTCTACAAATGCTATAAATGAAGGTTTGTTTTTTCCTTAATCTATCTCTATTGAGAAGTCATAGGGTCAGTATTGCGTAACGTGTCTCTAAATTTCACTGGAATCTAAACTGATCTTTTCTGGTGTCGGCTTCTACCAGTTTTTCCATTCTTCTTCTTTAAAGAACTTGTTTTAGTATTTTGCAGCTGGGACTTACTAAACTGCAGTTTCAGTATTTTTCAGCACCTGCTTTCTTTGGAATTATTATATTTGTCGTGAAGTCTGTCTCGTACATCTTGCTCACCAGCTGGAAGAGTTTTGTCATGGCTGGCTCTCCCAAGGCAATCAGTAGCTCTAATGAAATGTTGTCTACTCCAGGGGCCTGGTTTCAACTTAGATCTTTCAGTGGTTTGTCAAATTCTTCATGCAGTATAATATGTCCCATCTTCTCTTCATTTACATCCTCTTCCGTTTCCATAAAATTGCCCTCAAGTACATCTCCCTTGTATAGTCCCTCTATATAGTCCTTCCACCTTTCAGTTTGCCGTTCTTTGCTTCGGACTGGTTTCCCATCTGAGGTCTTAATATTTATAAAGGTGGTTCTCCTTTCTCCAAAGATCTCTTTAATTTTCCTGTAGGTGGCATCTATCTTAACCCTAGTGATACATGCTTCTACATCCTTACATTTGTCCTCCAGATATTCCTGCTTAGACATTTTGCACTTCTTAGGCATTTATCAACTATTTCTCAAAAGTAAACCAGTTGGATCTTATGCATATACTTACATTCCATAACTTGTATATGATTGGTACATCATTGGCCCGGTTTGCTGCATTGTGCACTGGCTTGTAGGCCTGGCATTTACATTTTTGGCCCAGGCTCTTGGAACTTAAATCGCAGGTTAAGAGGTTGATTAATGTCTAAAAGATGCCTAGGGGTTGTTTCCTTGTTTTTATTCGTTGTACTTAAGAGATTTTAGCAGTGTACCTTTGCATTGCCTTCAGCAGTGAAGTTCTGTGCAGCATATTTATATATCCTGGTCACTTACATCTTTTCAGTCATTATTTTTGATGTGTCGACAGAAGTGCCGACACAGTGTGATTTGAGGGGACCACAATGCACGCTATAAACACACGAAGGATGGCGTGAGGTCTGAAACAGGATACGTAATGAATGCTATAAAGAAAAGTACGTAGCTTTTGGAATACTTAACTTTAATCCATCCTTGTTGTATACATCGTTCTTGATGCGACATGCTTTATACGATAAGTATCAATTGCTATGTAAGGCTAATGGCGCCTTGCTAGGTCGTAGCCATGGACTTAGCTGAAGGCTATTCTAACTATCTGCTCTGCAAAGGAGCGAGGCTTCGTTAGTGTAGTCGCTAGCAAAGTCGCCCGTACAACTGGGGCGAGTGCTATCCCGTATCTCGAGACCTGCCTTGTGGTGGCGCTTGGTCTGCGATCACACAGTGGCGACACGCGGGTCCGACATGTACTAATGGACCGCGGCCGATTTAAAACTACCATCTAGCAAGTGTGGTGTCTGGCGGTGACACCACAATTTTCTTGTTATTAGAAAGGTTGTTCCAGTGTTTTGTTGAGCATGTCAATTTCATGTAGGTCATATTTTTGCCAATATGGAGACTTGCTTATTTCTACATCAAATAGTAGGTGTTTCTTTTTTATACTTCGGATCTTCATTCTCTTGGTAGATTTAAGAGATGATCATATAGTACGTGTGTAACGTGTGCACTCTTCCATTATTATGGAAGCCCACTGAAATACTGAGAAGCATTTGTTTAAATTCTGTGGAAAATTTCTTAATGTTCCATAAAATTAATGTTACTGTAAATAATTAACCCTAGAACGCCTAGGGGGGGGGGGGGGGGTTATTAAATCCACAATTTTTTTATGTCCCCTGCTTTTGCCCAAGTAAATTTCATACTACATATTCTGTTTGAGTTATTGTTTGTTGGCTATTTTATGAAATGTTAGTGCCAATATATTTTATAGAAAATTCTTGCTTTGAAAGAAACAATAAATAAACTTATTATGGGTCCAACAACCCCCCCCCCCCCCCCCCCCCCCCCCCCCCCGCCCCCCTCCTTAGGCTTCCATGCTATAGAAAATTTCCCGTAGTAGGATTTCGTATTTCTCATCTCTACAACAATGCAAGTTAATTTCTTGTTGGTTGGTATTCTTGGTATTCACAACAATCAGTTTACTTTCAGAGGAAGTGATTGTTGATGTCTGTCAGCTGTTATTTATCTTGTAAACTTGCAGTGAGTTAGTGCAGTTCCCTACTGTTCACACCCAGACTTAGAAATAACTAAAATAATATGTGACTCATCTTTAGAAAGAGTTCTGAATGAAATTTTAGATGAAGATTCTGACTTGGGGAGTGAAAGTGAATATGAGGATGGTGTTATGGAGTACGATTCAGATTGGGAAAGTGATGTGGATGTTAGAGAAGATGAAGATAGCACAGCTTCAGGTAGTGACCATCAGGATGTTATTGTGGCCAAGTCTGGAAGGAGGTACGTAACCACACAGCCTAAAATTCCTCGGAGGTCTGTTGCTAATATAGTAAGAGAGTAGGCAGGAGTAACTCGAGCTGGTTTCTGCCATTCACCTGTAGAAGCCTTGAAGTTACTTCTTTCGTCTGACATCATGGATGTTATAGTAAAACATTCAAATGAAGAGGCAGTTAGGCGAAATGTTACTTTGAGTAATGAGAAAGAATTGTATGCCTTTATAGGAATCCTGATACTTATGGGGGCAAATAAGGACAATTCTGTCAGTATACATGATCTTTGGCCAGACCTAATGGGTCGGCCAGTTTACAAGGTTATTATGGTAAGAGAACGTTTCAAGGATCTTATTGCAATCATAAGGTTTGATGACAAAAGTACCCGCCAGCTAAGAAGGGAACCAGACAAGTTCACAGCAATCCATGATGTTTTCAACAAAGTGAATGATAGATTTCCACTACTGTATAAACCAGGGGTCCACCTCACCATTGATGGGATGCTCAGCTTGTTTAGAGGGCGCTGCCCCTTTCAAGGTATTTATGAAGGATAAATCGGGCAAGTATGGCATCCTTAGATGCATGATGTCCGATGCAGTTGACAGATACGTCTTGAATATGGAGTCCTATGCAGGTAATGTTCAGAATTTGTCGAAAGAAGACTGGGGTCCAGCAGCTGTTGTCAAATGTCTGGTAGCACCTGTGAAAAATACTGGTCGAAATATTACTACAGGCCAATACTACACATCAGTGGATTTGACGGAAGAGTTATACAAGACTACAAAGTTACTACAGTAGAAACTCTCCCGTCAAACAGGAAGCATATTCCAGACGTAATGAAGAACACGTCAAACCGAGAGCTATATTCATCAATGTTCTTGTTCACAGACCCATCAACAGATAGGCCTCCAGCAACTTTGGTGTCCTACATAGTAAAAACGAAACCAAGTAAAAACTTACTGATGTTGTCAACAATTCACCAAGATAAAGGCACTGTCAGAGGAGAGAAGAATAAAACCAAGATAAATGCACATTATAATACTACTAAATGTGGAATTGATACCATTTTACACCTGCAAGAGGGGAACAAAGAGATGGCCTCTATCTGTATTTTACTCTCTCATCGACATCTGTGCTATCAATGCAACCATCATATTCATCCAGCAACATCAAAGACGGAATGGAAAGAAACACAACAAACGGAAACTCTATCTTCTGAAAGCTAGGATGGAACTAGGGAAATTGCAGGTAGAAGAAAGAAGTGTCAATGCAAGAGGGTTATCTAACCAAATTGTTCAATCAATGGAGACTATTCTACAAAAGAAACTCAAAGAAGTGACAACAGAAGCACGTCAGCCTCCTGCAGGGAAAGGTCAGTGCCATATTTGTGTAAGAGAAGCTAAAACAAAAAAAGCAGAAGTACAACAACATAAGTAAACCAAAACAGTATTGTGGACAGTGTCATAAACATGTGTGTAACACACATTCAGAAAAAATTGTGAAGTGTCTCTTGCCTTGAAGTTGAGGACTCAGAGTAGTCTATTGTGTGTGAACACATCTGTATTTTGTATTGTAATATGTCAATTTTTTATTCACTCAATCCGATATTTATAACAATTAACAAGCCTTAGTTAAAATACATAAACCCTTTTGAAAGTTGTAATTTTTCGTCAGTAAACTTATTTAATACCTGTGGGCATCCATGTTAGAAAAAAAGGCTTGGGCGTCCTAGGGTTAAGATTTATTCAAAGAATTCTTTACACATTCAGCGAAAACTTTCTGCAATAGGGAACTTAGTCTGTGAACTCGCGTGGTTACCATTAAGCATTGGTTGTCAACAGCAAAAATCGATCCTATTGAGTAGTCATCTTCACTTCCCTTCCAAATGATATATTAGCTCTTGCTTCTGCTTTGTTGTTTCTCCTTTGCTAATAATTGTCCTTTTATGTTTTCATTTTTCTGTCCTTCCCTTATTACTGATTTACTACTGTTGACACCTCCAGCTTCACAAATTTTCAAATCTCTTCAATTGTTAACACAATAACTGATCTAGCCTGAAGTCTGAAAACTTACTTCTGATGTTAACACATTATTTCATAACTTCTGTAGGGTGCCGCATGGCATCTCAAATGCCACAACAGAAATTAGTAATGTATTGTACGTTAATAAGCTTTGCTTTGCTGTTCTGAAGCTGCTGCTGCTGGTGAGTTTTCTATTTTCATTTGATTGTTTTTTAATGTAGACATCCTATTCATTTTAGTAATCCCCACACTGAAAATTTTGTTGGCATGTGTTGAAAAAGAATTAAAACATACTAAGTGATTGTTGTATTGCTTTTTGTATTGAGATTACATGCAAATGAAATGCATTACTGAAAGAAATGTCAGATTTACCTCTTGTCAGCAATTTCTAAATTTTATATTAAATGAATTTTGATGGGGATGGTTCATTTGGAGTTGGACCTTGAAAATATTTTATGTAAAACATTAACCAATGGCATTTGAATAAAAGTTGTTCTATGCTGAAATCTCTGTTCCATTGACGTAATGACATTGGAGCTCATTTTAGGGGGCGTTGATTTCTAGGTTGCAGTTAAACGGGGAGTGTAAAATTTTCATACCACAATCTACTGATAATGTTTCCAATAAAGTTTTTATAACATTGAGTTATTTTTTTCAGACTGCCAGCCCCATGAAAAACAATTCTATTGTTTCACATCAAAACAACAATAATATAAACAAAAATAGTGGTGAATTACTGACTGACATATTAGGTGGGACTGTCATCAGTAATAATGGTTCACTTATCACTGGTGATGATGATTTTAATCCACGTAGTGGAGAGGAGTTAAGCACAAACAACACAGAATTTGGAGATTTTTCCAAAGCTTTTGGCGCACCTGCACCAACTAACAATCCACGGTAAGCAGTTGCATTTTTCGTAGGTGTTAATCTATTGTGTTATTGTGACAGTTTTTTTTCCCCTTAATTTCTCGTGGGCGTGCAGCATTTTAAATCTCATGTAAAGACATTAAATAATTTTAACCAAAAATGCTGCTATAATAATATTTTATTCAGCTGTTCTTATTGCTGTTAGCTCATTTAGATGCCATGGTCAATTTCAAGCTAACTGAAAAGCAAAAACAATCAATTTTTGACAGAAAAGTTAAATTGAACAGATAAAAAAATCTACTAACCAAGTGGCGCCAAAACACACACACTTAAAAGGAGGTCGTAATTAGGCAAGCTTTCGTAGCCAGTGGCTCCTTCTTGAGGCAGAAGGTTTGAAGGGAAAGGAAGAGGGGTGAAGGAAAAGGACTGAAGAATTCTAGGACAAGGGGTATATTATGGGAAAGTCACCCAGAACTACGTGTCGGGGGAGACTTACTGCACAGGATCAGAAGGAAAGACTGATTGTTGGGGAATTCATCGGATGAGATTTGGAAGTCTGAGAGCTTAAAGGTGGAATGCAGGGTAATATGTAAGACAGAGATTACTGCTTAAACATCATGCATGAGCTATTAAGAGTGAAAAGATCAGCGCATTGTACATAACAGACATGGGATGGAAGGAAGGAAGGGGGGGAGGGCTGAAAAATTGTCGGGCAATACAATGAAAGATGTGGAAAACTAAAATGGAGTGAAGAAAAGAATAGTTTCTTGAAGAAATGCCGAGACAGAAGAAATTAATGTAAATTAAGGCCACACGGGTGGCGAGAAGCAAGGACATGTTGTAGTTCTAGTTCCCACCTGAGGAGTTTTGCAAAACTGATGCCTGGGGTAAGAATCCAGGTGGTGTGGTGAAACAGGCCCAGAGGTAATGGTTGTCATGTTGTAGAGCATGCTCTGCAACAGGATATTGTGTGGTACCAGTATACACCCTCTCTCCACATCCATTTATCCTAATTGATAATTTGATGGTAATCATGCTGATGTAAAAGGCCAAACAGGGTTTACATAACAGCTGGTATATGGCATGCATCATTTCACAGGTGGCCCAATAATATATGTTTTCCCAGTTACGGGGCTGCTATAGGTGGTGGTATGAGGGTGCATAGGCAAGTCTTGCAGTGGGGACAGTCACTGGGGTAGGAGCCGTAGGGGAGAGATGGATGCTGGAGGAGCGTAGTGTCTGACAAGAATATCATGGAGATTGGGAGAGTGATGAAAAACTGTTCTAGGTGTGTTGGGCAAAATTTCAGACAGAATGGATCTCTCTTTTTTTTTTTTCAGGGCATGATTTTAGGAACTCGTGGCTCTATCAAGGTAGCTGGTTAATACTTTCCAGACCAGGATAATACTAAGTCACCAGTGGTGTGCCCCAGAGTTGTGTTTTGGAGGGATCAGCAGTGCCCAGGATTGGATGTGATGGCCCAGGAAATTTGATTTTTGAACTAGGCTGGTGGGGTAATTACATGAAGTGAAGGCTGAGGTGAGAATGGCAGCATATTACTATGAAGAGTCTGCATCTGAACAAATACGTTAACCTTGGGTGCCGAGGCTGTATGGGAGGGAATGTTTGACATGGAAAGGATGGCAACTGGCAAAATGTAAGTACTGTTGTTTGTTGGTGTGTTTACTGTGGACAGAGGTGTGTAACTGGCCTTCGGCGAGGGTGGGATCAACATCCAGGAAAGTGGCATGGTATTCGGAATAGTATGATGTGAAATTTAATTGGGAGAAGGTATTCAGAGATTCCACGAATTTCAACATGTCAGCCTCACCATGAGTCCATATGGTAAAAATGTCATCAGTGTATCTAAACCAAACCAGGGGCTGAAGACTTATGGACCCCAGGAAAGCCCCCTCCAAGCAATCCATGTAGGAAAGAGCCGTCCTGCTTGCCATTGCCATACCTCTGATCCGTTTGTATGTCTGCTCCTGAAAGGTGAAGTAGTTATTGGTAAGTATAAAGTTGATTAAGGTGAGTAGGAAGGATGTCATAGGTCTGGAACTAGGTAGACACCGACTGAGGAAATGTTCAGCAGCAGAAAGACTGTACGTGGAGGATGTTGGTATAGATGGAGGTGGCTTCAATGGTGACAAGCAAGGTATGTGGTGGGAGTGGAACACGGCATGGATTTCAGACGATGTAGGAAATAGTTGATGTCTTTAATATAGAGGGGAGTCTATGTACTGTGGGTTGCAGGTGCTGATCAACTAAGGCAGATACATGTTTGGTGGATGCTTTGAAGTCACCAACTGTGGCTAGGATGATTAGGTTTGTGGATCTTAGGAAGAAGGTAAAAGGTGGGGGTGTGTGGTTTGGGTGGGGTGAAAAGTTCTGTGGATTGAGGTGTTAGTCCTTGCGAGGGGCCTTTTATGTAGAGGTGCCAGACAGCTGGCGTAGACCTTCACGAACATACTTCTTCCGGCCAAGTATTGCAGTGGTAGAGCCTTTATCTGCTGGGAGAATAATGATGGAGTCATCAGCTTTTAGGGAACATAGAACCTGGTGAGATTGACTTGTTAAAATTCCTGGATACCGTCTCCCAATTAAATTTCACATTGTCCTATTCCAGACCCCATCCCACTTTCCTTGATGTTGATCCTGCCCTCACCGAAGGCCGGCTGCACACTTCCGTCCAATAAACCTACCAACAAACAACAGAACTACGTTTTGACAGTTTCCATCCTTTCCATGTTAAACATACCATCCCAAACAGACTTGGCATCTGAGGCAAACATATTTGTCCTGATGTAGACTCATTACAGCAATACACCACCATTCTCACCTCACCCTTCACTAGTCCTAAGTACACCACCAGCTGAGTTCAAAAGCAAATTTCCTGAGCCGTCACATCCAATCCTGGTACTGCTGATCGCTTTAAATCACAACTTCGGAGCACACCACTAGTGACTCAGTATTAACCTGATCTGGAATGTATTAATCAGCTACTTCTACAGGACCATGACTTCCTACAATCATGCCCTGAAATGAGATCCATTCTGTATGAAATTTTACGCACCACATCTGGAATAGCTTTTTGTAACCCTCCCAATCTCTGCAGTATTCTTGTCACACTATGTCCCTCATGCACCCATCTCTCTACCTTATGGCTCCTACGGCTGTGAATATCCCCACTGTAAGACTTGCCCTAAGCGCACTCCTACCACCACATATAGCAGCCCTGAAACTGGCAAAACATATACTATGAAACTGAGATCGACCTGTGAAATGAAACATGTCACAAACTAGGTATTATGTAAACACATTAGGCCTTTACATTGGCATGACTATCACCTAATTATCAATTAGGATGAATGGGCGTAAGCAGAGGATGTGTACTGGCAACGTGCAATATTCTGTTGCAGAGCATGGTCTACAGCATAACAATCATGACCTCTGTGCCTCTTTCAGAACATGTGCCATCCAGATTCTTCCCCCAGACAAAAGTTTCTCAAAACAGCACAGGTGCAACTACTGCTACAACATGTCCTTGGTTCTTGCCACCCACCTGGCATTCATTTACGTTAATTTGTTCCAACTTAGCATTTCTTCAAGTAACTACTCTTTCCTTTCAATCCATTAGCTTTCTACATCTTTCATTGTCTTACCCATCTTACTTTTCTCTGCCCCCCCTCACTGTCCCAGCTTTGGTACATTCAGTGCACTTATCTTTTCACTCTTAATAACGCAATCATGATGTTTTAAGCCGTAATCTCTGTTTTGCATATTACCCTGTCTTCCACCTCTAAGCTCTTAGGTTTTTTAAAATCTTGTCTGATGCAGTCCCCAAAAATCAGTCTTTCCTCTTCATCCTATGCAGTAAGTTTCCCATGACCTGCTGTTCTGAGTGACTTTCCCGAAATCTACCCCTATTCCTAGACCTCTCCATTAAGTTTCCTTGACCTCTTAACTCTTCTACCTGAAAAATGAGCCACTGGCTATGAAAGCTTGCCTAATTACAGCCATTTTTATGTGTGGGGCTGCCACTGCTTGATAAGTAGATTTTTTTAAATCTATACAATTAACTTAATTTTTATGTTACGATTTGGAAGTACTTATGTCCTTGATACATTATTAATGCTGATGCTGTTGAAATTTATCATATTGTAATAAGCTGATGGAGTTTTATTAATCTGTAGTTGCTGATCACTCTATTTTTGAGATGTTTGATTCATTTTTAAAATTGACAGCTTCTCTTCACAGCTAGGTAATGATGTACTACATATATATCTGGTTTATTAATTTAAGATTCTGTGTGATATTGTCATCCTGGTGGTATTACCTGTGCCTAAATTATTTATCCATGATCATTTTTAATGATTTCAGTATAATTGTTGATGTCATTTTTATGTTTTAATTCAGTTTTTCATTTACGAATTTATATTGTTATTTGCCCTTATGAGTCTAAATTTCTATTTCCTCCACAAAATTTATGTTTGGGTCCTATTTCTATTGTGTTTTCTGTGTGGTTTACAACTTACAAGAATTATGTACAAATATCTTATGTTTTGCAAATAGCTTCAAAATAACCATGGTGTTGAAATGGGCTCATAGCCATAAGAACAGCTAAATAAAATACTACTGTGGCAGCATTATTGGTTAAAATTATGTAATTTTTTCACATTTGTAATCAGGGACAAGGCACAAAGTTTTGCACAGTAACAACCCATTGTTAAGTTTCATTTAAGTTGTCAAATCCTCATTCTTTTTCAGCTTGTCTTCTTTATGTTGTGTTTATGATGATTTACAATGTCGACAATGATATGAATTGTGTTGATTTTATTAGTGGTAAGTAAATCAGGTTTGCTACTGTCAGTGGTCGTATCAGTCAACATTGGTCAGTTCCAACAAGGCCTGTGATCTCATTGAGGGTAACATAAGGGTTGGACATTAATATGGAAAAACAGTGAGAAATACATGCTTGAACATAAAGACAGATGGTAGCCAAGCCTGCAAGTGACGCTGTTGTGTTAGACCACAGGCGGCACCTGTGCATTGCTCTCATTAGATTGCAAGTGTGAGTCATGGCCATAACAGTGTTCTTTGTAGTGACTGTGTTATGTCTGTTGCAAGTGTGAGTCATGGTCGTAACAATGTTCTTTGTAGTGTGTGTGTTATGTCTGTGCTTAGTAGAATTCGAACAGGGGCACATGGTTGGTTCTCATAGGGTGGGACCTTCTGTAACCAGTGGAACTGAAGTGTTTGGTGTTTCAGGAGGCAGCATACTGAATATTTATACCATTTAAAGGGAAAGCGGAAGACATCACTTGCCAAGTGATAACACATACAAAAATGAGAGTTGTTATCATTGTGGATGGCCACTGAGGAGGATTGTGATGGAAAATAAGAGGAAAACAGCTGCAAAAGTCACTGTAGAACTGAATGTTACACTAACATACCCTGTCAGCATCAAAAAAACATGAGCAGATATTTGTAAGCTGGGAATTGTGGGGTGAGCTGGAATTCCGAAACTTCACATCAGTGATGCAAATACGTGTAAAAGGAAAAACAAGAAGCCAAAACCATAAAACCTTGTACATAGAAGTGTGGAAGAAACTCATTTGGTCAGATAAATCTTGTTTCACACTGTTTTCAACTTTTTGCCAAGTTTGTCTGGTGTGTGTCGTCGCAAGCCTAGAATGCAGGTAACTTGGTGCCAAGAGTGAAATACAGTGGGGTTCATGATGATGTGGGTGGCCATATTGTGGGACTGCATGGTCCCCATAATTACTCTGTAAGGTTTCATTACTGCCTAGGATTATGTGAGCATTTTGGCTGATATGGTCCGTCCCATAGTACAGTGTTTGTTACCCAAAGGTGATGCTGTATTCCAAGATGACACGGCCCCTTTTCACATAGCTCACATCATCCATTCCTGGTTTTGTGACCACAAGGGTGATTTGTCACATCTTCCCTGACCAGCATAGTCACCAGATATCAATTTTATGGAGCATTTGTGGTTTACTTTGGAGAGGAGAGTGTCTGATCACTATTCACCTTTATTGTCGTTACTGAACTTCCACTATTTTGCAGAAAGAATGGGTTAAGATTCTTTTGAAAACCGTACAGGACCTTTGTTTATCCATTCCAAGATGACAGGATGCTGTTTTGAAAGCTGACGGTGGCCTCAAGCTATTGCAGCACCCACTTCCTTTCTTGTGCTACAATCTTCCATTTTGGGACCATCCTTACTTCTCTTACTCTCAAATCCATTGTGGCAGTCTTGATGTTAACCTGGATATGCCATTAGGTTCCATCTTCTTTCATTTGCATCTTTATCCATTTATGTTACATCAAATTTTTTTGGCTGATGTAATTTTTGGTCCTGTTTTGGTTTTGACCTCCATTTTTCCAAACTTGGAAGCATGCCTTAAATAGCAGCAGCTGCCCATACTGTAAAAGACCTTTTGTGTACAAGAATTACTCAGACTTACATAGGTGCTTAAGGCCCAACGCATTAGCCAGTGCAATGTGGTGGGGTTGTTATGTACTCTTTGGGAGAGCCCCCCAGAAACACCGGGATTGTACTTGTTATACCTGAGCTGCTAATGCCCCATGCATGCCAAGGAATAGTGCCCATCATCTTGGGGCAATAGGAATCCCAGCAATGGCTGTTGTGGGGATGTGCTTTGCTGCAGCTGGGTGGACCCTTGATTTGAGTAGGTATCAACAGGATGGAAGTTTTACAAATGAAAAACATCAAACTAAACCACCATAATGGCAGTACTATCGCAACAGATAGGTATAGATATTTCAGCGGGGATGGTTACAATCCAATTGCTGCCTCTATTCTGGCTACCCCTTCAGAAGAGGGCCAAGCCAGAAGACTGAGAACAAAACAATTTATTCAGTACCTGGTGTGTACTAGAACATGCGGAGTTACTTTTTCATGACAAAGCCATTATTTTTCACGGAGAAGCTCACACATTGGAAAGAAATGTGAAATGGGGCCTCCTCTGGTACTGTACTGTGTGAAACAATTCAGAAATGTAAGAGACTGGGTGACGTACCATCAACTTGTACTTCATGTAAAACTTCAGGTATGGTACAAGCATTTATCTTCTACTAAGACCTTACACTTCAGACAGAAGATGAGCTATGAGCTAATGTAGCTCAGTAGGTGTACATTTTGTCTGATGAGTATGATATGGTCCAAAAGATAATCAAATACAGTTGTCCATTTGACTGATGAAGTCATCCATTTGTAAGGTATGTGACCATCTAGACTTGCTATGTAGTAATTCCTTAGAAATGCCTAGATAGCTAAATACTTCATTTATGACACATTTTGACTAATCCTGAGAAGATAACTGTGGCAAAATTTACAAACAAGACAAACTAGAAATGCTTATATATAAATATTTTAATACCAATGTAACATAAGGAACAAAGTACACATTGAGTACAAGTACTTGGAATATGCATAGGGAAGTTCCTGCAAGTGAGCACTACAAGAAAAATGTTCACTGCTATGCACAATTGCTGTTAGGCATTGCAAAAGATGTTATTTAAAATTTCAGTATAACAGAAATGACAATGTGTTTGTCTTCAGTACATTATTCTCTATTATTTCTCTAAAAGAGAATAGTACACAAAAAGTTTGTCTTTTCTGTTATAATGTAATTTTAAATATCATTATGTTTATTACACTCCTGGAAATTGAAATAAGAACACAGTGAATTCATTGTCCCAGGAAGGGGAAACTTTATTGACACATTCCTGGGGTCAGATACATCACATGATCACACTGACAGAACCACAGGCACATAGACACAGGCAACAGAGCATGCACAATGTCGGCACTAGTACAGTGTATATCCACCTTTCGCAGCAATGCAGGCTGCTATTCTCCCATGGAGACGATCGTAGAGATGCTGGATGTAGTCCTGTGGAACGGCTTGCCATGCCATTTCCACCTGGCGCCTCAATTGGACCAGTGTTCGTGCTGGACGTGCAGACCGCGTGAGACGACGCTTCATCCAGTCCCAAACATGCTCAATGGGGGACAGATCCGGAGATCTTGCTGGCCAGGGTAGTTGACTTACACCTTCTAGAGCATGTTGGATGGCACGGGATACATGCGGACGTGCATTGTCCTGTTGGAACAGCAAGTTCCCTTGCCGGGCTAGGAATGGTAGAACGATGGGTTCGATGACGGTTTGGATGTACCGTGCACTATTCAGTGTCCCCTCGACGATCACCAGTGGTGTACGGCCAGTGTAGGAGATCGCTCCCCACACCATGATGCCGGGTGTTGGCCCTGTGTGCCTCGGTCGTATGCAGTCCTGATCGTGGCGCTCACCTGCACGGCGCCAAACACGCATACGACCATCATTGGCACCAAGGCAGAAGCGACTCTCATCGCTGAAGACGACACGTCTCCATTCGTCCCTCCATTCACGCCTGTCGCGACACCACTGGAGGCGGGCTGCACGATGTTGGGGCGTGAGCGGAAGACGGCCTAACGGTGTGCGGGACCGTAGCCCAGCTTCATGGAGACGGTTGCGAATGGTTCTCGCCGATACCCCAGGAGCAACAGTGTCCCTAATTTGCTGGGAAGTGGCGGTGCGGTCCCCTACGGCACTGCGTAGGATCCTACGGTCTTGGCGTGCATCCGTGCGTCGCTGCGGTCCGGTCCCAGGTCGACGGGCACGTGCACCTTCCGCTGACCACTGGCGACAACATCGATGTACTGTGGAGACCTCACGCCTCACGTGTTGAGCAATTCGGCGGTACGTCCACCCGGCCTCCCGCATGCCCACTATACGCCCTCGCTCAAAGTCCGTCAACTGCACATACGGTTCACGTCCACGCTGTCGCGGCATGCTACCAGTGTTAAAGACTGCGATGGAGCTCCGTATGCCACGGCAAACTGGCTGACACTGACGGCGGCGGTGCACAAATGCTGCGCAGCTAGCGCCATTCGACGGCCAACACCGCGGTTCCTGGTGTGTCCGCTGTGCCGTGCGTGTGATCATTGCTTGTACAGCCCTCTCGCAGTGTCCGGAGCAAGTATGGTGGGTCTGACACACCGGTGTCAATGTGTTCTTTTTTCCATTTCCAGGAGTGTATATAAAATTTAGAGGAAGTGTACCATTAGAGTATCATTTTCCCCGCATCCCCTCTTTCTTTCTCCATTCCCCTCTGTCTCATAGTGCTATCCTTCCCTCCAGTTCCTCAGCTATTCAACATGTTTCTTATCTGCCCCCTATACTGCCCTAATGGCAGTTGTATATAAGAGTGCACATTTTCCTTGTGTTGCTCAATTGTATGATCTTTCCTAAGCATTTTATAAGTATGTGCACACTATCTGTACTTTAATTCCTGTTGTTACATTGGTCTTGTAATATTACTGTATGTTGTTGTTGTTGTTGTGTCTAGACAAGACAGCCTAGACACAATGAGAGGAAGCCGAAAGGCACGCGCTTAAACTCACGCAGGCTGGCGTGATGTCTGAAACAGGATACGTAATGAATGCTGTAAAGAAAAGTACGTAGCTTCTGGAATACTTAACTTTAATCCATAATTGTAGAACATTGGTCTGATGGTACAGGCTTTATAAGATAACCAGCAAAAGATAAATGGCGCCTTGCTAGATCGTAGCAATTGTAGCTGAAGGCTATGCTAACTATCGTCTCGGCAAATGAGAGCGTATTTGTCAGTGAACCTTTCCTTGCAAAGTCGGCTGTACAACTGGGGCGAGTGCCAGTACATCTCTCTAGACCTGCCGTGTGGTGGCGCTCGGTCTGTGATCACTGACAGTGGCGACACGCGGGTCCGACGTATACTACCGGACCGCGGCCATTTTAAAAGCTACCACCTAGCAAGTGTGGTGTCTGGCGGTGACACCACAGTTGTTGTTGTTGTTGTTGTTGTTGTGGTCTTCAGTCCTGAGACTGGTTTGATGCAGCTCTCCATGCTACTCTATCTTGTACAAGCCTCTTCATCTCCCAGTACCTACCTGCTTAGTATATTCACCTCTTGATCTCCCTCTACGATTTTTACCCTCCACGCTCCCCTCCAATACTAAATTGGTGATCCCTTGATGCCTCAGAACATGTCCTACCAACTGATCCCTTCTTCTCGTCAAGTTGTGCCACAAACTTCTCTTCTCCCCAATCCTATTCCATACTTCCTCATTAGTTATGTGATCTACCCATCTGATCTTCAGCATTCTTCTGTAGCACCACATTTCAAAAGCTTCTATTATCTTTTTGTCCAAACTATTTATCGTCCATGTTTCACTTCCATACATGGCTACACTCCATACAAATACTTTCAGAAATGACTTCCTAACACTTAAATCTATACTCAATGTTAACAAAATTCTCTTCTTCAGAAACGCTTTCCTTGCCATTGTCAGCCTACATTTTATATCTTCTCTACTTCGACCATCATCAGTTATTTTGCTCCCCAAATAGCAAAACTCCTTTACTACTTTAAATGTCTCATTTCCAAATCTAATTCCCTCAGCATCACCTGACTTAATTCAACTACATTTCATTATCCTCGTTTTGCTTTTGTTGATGTTCATCTTATATCCTCCTTTCAAGACACTATCCATTCCGTTCAACTGCTCTCCCAAGTCCTTTGCTGTCTCTGACAGAATTACAATGTCATTGGCGAACCTCAATGTTTTTATTTCTTCTCTATGGATTTTAATACCTACTCCGAATTTTTCTTCACTGCTTGCTCAATATACAGACTGAATAACATTGGGGATAGGCTACAGCCCTGTCTCACTGCCTTCCCAACCACTGCTTCCCTTTCATGCCCCTCGATTCTAATAACTGCCATCTGGTTTCTGTACAAATTGAAAATAGCCTTTTGCTCCCTGTATTTTACCCCTGCCACCTTCAGAATTTGAAAGAGAGTATTACAGTCAACATTGTCAAAAGCTTTCTCTAAGTGTACAAATGTTAGAAACGTAGGTTTGCCCTTCCTTAATCTAGCTTCTAAGATGAGTTGTAGGGTCAGTGTTGCCTCACGTGTTCCAATATTTCTACGGAATCGAAACTGATCTTCCCCGAGGTCGGCTTCTACGAGTTTCTCCATTCTTCTTCTGTAAAGAATTCGCGTTAGTATTTTGCAGCTGTGACTTATTAAACTGATAGTTCGCTAATTTTCACATCTGTCAACACCTGCTTTCTTTGGAATTGGAATTATTATATTCTTCTTAAAGTCTGAGGGTATTTCGCCTGTCTCATACATCTTGCTCACCAGATGGTAGAGTTTTGTCAGGACTGGCTCTCCCAAGACCGTCAGTAGTTCCAATGGAATGTTGTCTACTCCCGGGGCCTTGTTTTGACTCTGGCCTTTCAGTGCTCTGTCAAACTCTTCACACAGTATCGTATCTCTCATTTCATCTTCATCTACATCCTCTTCCATTTCCATAATATTGTCCTCAAGTACATCGCCCTTGTATAGACCTTCTATATACTCCTTCCACCTTTCTGCTTTCCCTTCTTTGCTTAGAACTGGGTTTCCATCTGAGCTCTTGATGCTCATGCAAGTGGTTCTCTCCATGCTGGAGAGCCCGACTTCCTCAAATCCTGCCCTGAAATGAGATCCATCCTTCCTGAAATCCTCCCCACTCCACCAAGAGTGTCTTTCCGCCGTCCACCTAACCTTCGTAACCTCTTAGTTCATCCTTATGAAATCCCCAAACCACCTTCCCTACCCTCTGGCTCCTACCCTAGTAACCGCCCCCGGTGTAAAACCTGTCCCATGCACCCTTCCACCACCACCTACTCCAGTCCTGTAACCCGGAAGGTGTACACGATCAAAGACAGAGCCACATGTGAAAGCACCCACGTGATTTACCAACTGACCTGCCTACACTGTGAAGCTTTCTATGTGGGAATGAGCAGCAACAAACTGTCCATTCGCATGAATGGACACAGGCAGACAGTGTTTGTTAGTAATGAGGATCGCCCTGTGGCTAAACATGCCTTTGTGCACGGCCAGCACATCTTGGCACAGTGTTACACCGTTCGGGTTATCTGGATACTTCCCACTAACACCAACCTGTCAGAACTCCAGAGATGGGAACTTGCTCTTCAGTATATACTCTCTTCTCGTTATCCGACAGGCCTCAACCTCCGCTAATTTCAAGTTGCCGCCGCTCATACCTCACCTGTCTTTCAACAACATCTTTGCCTCTTTACTTCCGCCTCGACTGACATCTCTGCCCAAACTCTTTGCCTTTACAAATGTCTTCTTGTGTCTGTCTCTGTGTATGTGCGGATGGATATGTGTGTGTGCGCGCGAGTGTATACCTGTCATTTTTTCCCCGTAAGGTAAGTCTTTCCGCTCCCGGGATTGGAATGACTCCTTACCCTCTCCCTTAAAACCCACATCCTTTCATCTTTCCCTCTCCTTCCCTCTTTCCTGATGAAGCAACCGTTTGTTGCGAAAGCTTGAATTTTGTGTGTATGTTTGTGTTTGTTTGTGTGTCTATTGACCTGCCAGTGCTTTTGTTTGGTAAGGCTCATCATCTTTGTTTTTAGATATATTTTTCCCACGTGGAATGTTTCCCTCTATATATATATATATATATATATATATATATATATATATAAAAAAAACGCCTGGAATCCCTACCCAGTCTGTTACCCCCGGAAACCATCCTTGTAACCATTGATGCCACTTCCTTATACACAAATATTCCGCATGTCCAGGGCCTCGCTGCGATGGAGCACTTCCTTTCACGCCGATCACCTTCCGCCCTACCTAAAACCTCTTTCCTCATTACCTTAGCCAGCTTCATCCTGACCCACAACTTCTTCACTTTTGAAGGCCAGACATACCAACAATTAAAGGGAACAGCCATGGGTACCAGGATGGCCCCCTCGTATGCCAACCTATTCATGGGTCGCTTAGAGGAAGCCTTCCTGGTTACCCAGGCCTGCCAACCCGAAGTTTGGTACAGATTTATTGATGACATTTTCGTGATCTGGACTCACAGTGAAGAAGAACTCCAGAATTTCCTCTCCAACCTCAACTCCTTTGGTTCCATCAGATTCACCTGGTCCTACTCCAAATCCCATGCCACTTTCCTTGACGTTGACCTCCACCTGTCCAATGGCCAGCTTCACACGTCCGTCCACATTAAACCCACCAACAAGCAACAGTACCTCCATTATGACAGCTGCCACCCATTCCACATCAAACGGTCCCTTCCCTACAGCCTAGGTCTTCGTGGCAAACGAATCTGCTCCAGTCCGGAATCCTTGAACCATTACACCAACAACCTGAAAACAGCTTTTGCATCCCGTAACTACCCTCCCGACCTGGTACAGAAGCAAATAACCAGAGCCACATCCTCATCTCCTCAAACCCGGAACCTTCCACAGAAGAACCCCAAAAGTGCCCCACTTGTGACAGGATACTTTCCGGGACTGGATCAGATTCTGAATGTGGCTCTCCAGCAGGGATACGACTTCCTCAAAGCCTGCCCTGAAATGAGATCCATCCTTCATGAAATCCTCCCCACTCCACCAAGAGTGTCTTTCCGCCGTCCACCTAACCTTTGCAACCTCTTAGTTCATCCCTATGAAATCCCCAAACCACCTTCCCTACCCTCTGGCTCCTACCCCTGTAACCGCCCCCGGTGTAAAACCTGTCCCATGCACCCTCCCACCACCACCTATTCCAGTCCTGTAACCCGGAAGGTGTACACGATCAAAGGCAGAGCCACGTGTGAAAGCACCCACGTGATTTACCAACTGACCTGCCTACACTGTGAAGCGTTCTATGTGGGAATGACCAGCAACAAACTGTCCATTCGCATGAATGGACACAGGCAGACAGTGTTTGTTGGTAATGAGGATCACCCTGTGGCTAAACATGCCTTGGTGCACGGCCAGCACATCTTGGCACAGTGTTACACCGTCCGGGTTATCTGGATACTTCCCACTAACACCAACCTGTCAGAACTCCGGAGATGGGAACTTGCCCTTCAGCATATCCTTTCTTCTCGCTATCCGCCAGGCCTCAATCTCCGCTAATTTCTAATTTCAATTTGCCGCCGCTCATACCTCACCTGTCTTTCAACTTCATCTTTGCCTCTGTACATCCGCCCCGACTGACATCTCTGCCCAAAAAATGCCCAAACTCTTTGCCTTTACAAATGTCTGCTTGTGTCTGTGTATGTGTGGATGGATATGTGTGTGTGTGCGAGTGTATACCTGTCCTTTTTTCCCCCTAAGGTAAGTCTTTCCGCTCCCGGGATTGGAATGACTCCTTACCCTCTCCCTTAAAACCCATATCCTTTTGTCTTTCCTTCTCCTTCCCTCTTTCCTGACGAGGCAACCATTGGTTGCGAAAGCTAGAATTTTGTGTGTATGTTTGTGTTTGTTTGTGTATCTATCGACCTGCCAGCGCTTTTGTTTGGTAAGTTTCATCATCTTTCTTTTTATATATATATATATATATATATATATATATTTATTGTGGGAAAAATATATCTAAAAACAAAGATGATATACTTACCAAACGAAAGCGTTGGTATGTTGATAGACACAGAAACACATGGATGTGTGTGTGTGTGTGTGTGTGTGTGTGTGTGTGTGTGTGTGCGCGTGCGTGCGCGCGAATGTATACCTGTCCTTTTTTCCCCCTAAGATAAGTCTTTCCGCTCCCAGGATTGGAATGACTCCTTACCCTCTCCCTTATAACCCACATCCTTTTGTCTTTCCTTCTCCTTCCCTCTTTCCTGATGAAGCAACCGTGGGTTGCGAAAGATCGCTGTTAAAAGGCATTTGGAATTCCTTCATTGCTATAGGGCTGATCACGGTAAATACAGAGAAGAGGAGTGACAGAAGTATTACAAGAAGCAACAGAAATTATAATCCATGCTGCCAACACTACAGTATCATTCCCCTTAGGTCATTGTAGATGGACACTTGCTTCATGGTTTTTGAAAGAGGTGTCAGGTGCTATCAGAGAATGGCAAAGGGCTCTACAATGACATAGGCACCTCACCTGTACTGGAAATTTAATTTTATTCAAAAAATAAGGGCAAAAGCACAACACTCAGAGAAACAAAGGAGAATGTTGAGAAAGAAGTATTTCTTCTGTGACAGCAGAGTACTGGACTTCAACGCACTAATAAAAGCAGGGAATTCTAGATGAAGGGGAAATTAACACCAGTTCCTCTGACATTACTGAACATTTAGCTATATATAACATAGAAATGTCGGCACCTAACCACCTTTGAACAGGATGACCAGCAGCAGTACAACTGTATTACCTCCGACGAGAAGTTGAACTTCTTCCAGTTACAGTCCCCGTCGCAAAAGTCTCTGTTGATTGTTCCCAACGAGTAGTAAGGATGCACCTAAGACACGACGCCAAAGACAATATAATTACCAATTTTTATCACACTGCGTTTCATACAGTCATCCAAGAGAATCCACCTCCTTTACACAGTTGACTCTAAAGATAATGAATGAGTCTGCTGTGCATACATACACAGCTGGAATCAAGAACAAGTTTCTCTACCAAAGGAGTGCAGTATAAATACTGCGGGGTTAATATCCATACTTAGAGCACTAAAAAATTTTAACAACTTTCCTCAAAGAGGTGCATTGCAGATAATAAAAAGCTGCTATCCAAAATATCCATTGGTTCTGTCTCTTAATATAAGATACCAACTACATATACAGTAAAACCCAATTTTTTGGTTCCTGCATTTTATGTGCACTTCTGTCACTTGTTGAAATTCAGAAGGTGTGGCTTGGGGGTGTTGTCCTCCCCACCCCGCTGTCGCCCCCAAAGTATTTCGTGACAGCCAGCACAAATGCATAAAAAAGTCTTCAAAAATTATCATTCGTTCAAGCACTTTTTTGAGCTTTTTAAGTACCAGGAGGTCCTGACATTTTTATGTTTTTGAAAGCTCTTGGTTTCTTAGATCTGCCAATCGCAAACAACGGGCACTTACAGTCAGCACATGCATGTTCCACTTGTCAGCCTATACTCTGCTAGTTTTATGCCTGTGACTGTTTCATGTTTTGAGGCAAAGTTTTTTTCAGGAAGCATTTTATAGTTTAGTCCAATCTCATCAATGTTGTATAATTAATCAACATAAACTTTTTTAAAGTTTTTGAACAAACTCACTGACTTAATAATAAAAATAATAATAATAATAATAATAATAATAATAATAATAATAATAACAACTAAAAGAAAAATATAGACAAAGGCTAACAAAAATACTGAAAACAGAATTGACAGCAAGAAACAAGACAAAAGCTATAAATACTTATGCTATACCAATATTGACCTACTCATTTGGAGTAGTGAAATGGAGTAACACAGACCTAGAAGCACTCAATACACTTACTCAATCACAATGCCACAAATATAGAATACATCACATACATTCAGCAACAGAAAGATTCACATTAAGCAGAAAGGAAGGAGGAAGGGGATTTATTGACATAAGAAACCTACATTATGGACAGGTAGACAATTTAAGAAAATTCTTTATAGAACAAGCAGAAACTAGCATAATACACAAAGCAATCACTCATATAAATACATCGGCTACACCATTGCAATTTCATAACCACTTCTACAACCCTTTAGATCACATAATATCAACAGATACGAAGAAAGTAAATTGGAAAAAGAAAACACTACATGGCAAGCACCCATATCATCTAACACAGCCACACATCGATCAAAACGCATCCAACACATGGCTAAGAAAAGGCAATTTATACAGTGAGATGGAAGGATTCATGATTGCAGTACAGGATCAAACAATAAACACCAGATATTATAGCAAGCATATTATTAAAGATCCCAATACCACAACAGATAAATGCAGACTTTGCAAACAACAAATAGAAACAGTAGATCACATCACAAGTGGATGTACAATAATAGCAAAACACAATACACCAGAAGACATGACAATGTAGCAAAAATAATACATCAACAACTTACCATACAACATAAACTAATAAAACAACACTTTCCCATGTATAAGTATGCACCACAAAAATGTACTGGAGAATGATGAATACAAATTATACTGGAACAGAACCATTATAACAGATAAAACACCACCACATAACAAACCTGACATCATACTCACCAATAAAAAGAAGAAATTAACACAACTAATCAAAATATCCATACCCAATACAACAAATATACAGAAGAAAACAGGAGAAAAAATTGAAAAATACATCCAACTGGCTGAGGAAGTCAAGAACATGTGGATCAGGATAAAGTTGACATTATACCAATTATACTATCAACTAAAGGAGTCATACCACACAATATCCACCAGTACATCAACACAATACAGCTACATCCAAACGTATATATACAACTACAGAAATCTGTAATTATTGATACATGTTCAGTTACCCGAAAGTTCCTAAATGCAATGTAACATATACCGTACAGTTAAAAGGAAGTCACGCTTGATCAAGGTCCATGTCACTCTCCATTTTTAACCAGACATAACGTCTGAGAAAGGAAAGAAGAAATAATAATAATAATAATAATAATAAGCAGCAGCAGCAGGAATCTTTTCACCAGAAATAGCAACTTGTGTAATTCTCACTGGTGAAGCCAACCTTTACTTCATCGCAATTTGTCTTTTCTGTTGTGGGTAATTGAGATTCTGCTGTAGTAGGAGAAGCAGATACCATACTGAAATTCATTAGAAAATGTAACTCCTCCATGAAAGAAGTGACTTCCATGCTATTATGACAGGGGCAGGGGGGAGGAGAGGATCCAATGAAGAATGGGGTATTTCTTTCTGGGATCATTTTGTCAGTGCAAGGGTATTGCAGAGATTCTCAAGAGTGGTAAATGCTACAAGAGTTTCACTGGATGGAATTACCCCACCAATCTAGTTCAAAAGCAGATTCCCCAGGTCACATCCTGGTACTGCTGATCCCGCCAAATACATCTTGGTAGTACACCAGTTCTCACTCAGTATTATCCTGGTGTTGAGTGTATTAATCAACTACTTCAACAAGACAATGACTTCCTAAAATGATACCCTGAAATGAGGTCCATTCTGTATAAGATTTTGTCCACCACACCTAAAATAGCTTTTCGTCATCCTCCCGAGGTCCGCAATATCTTTGTCATACCCTACACTCCTTCTGCACCAACCTCCCTACAGTATGACTCCTACCCCTATGACTGCCCCTACTGCAATACTTGTGCTATGGACCCTCCTACCACCACCTATACCATCCCTGTAACTGGTAAAACATACACTATCAAAGGGAGTGTCACCTGTTAAACAAAATGTCATATACCAGCTGTTATGTAAACAATGTTCAGTCTTTTACACCATCATGACTTCCATCAAGTTATCAGTTAGGATGAATGAGCGTAGGCAGGGGTTGCATACTGGCAACACAAAATATCCTGTTGCAGAGCATGTTCCACAACATGACAGTCATGCCCTCAATGCCCGTTTCTCCACGTGCGCCATTTGGGTTCTTCACCCAGACACCAGTTTCTCAGAAATCCACAGGTGGGAACTGGCACTACAACATATCCTTGGTTCTTGCTACCCACCTGGTCTTAATTTACATTAATTTCTTCTGTCTGAGCAGGTCTTCACAATAACTACTCCTTTCTTCACTCCGTTGTAGTTTTCTACATGTTTAATTTTCTGACCCCTCTGTTATTTGCTGTCGCCCTCCCACCTCTTATCATATGCGATGCACTTAGCTTTTCTGGTGTAGTCCCCCAACAATCAGTCTTTCCTTCTCATCCCATCCGGTATGTCTCCCCTGATTGGGGTTCTGGGTGACTTTTCTGAACTCTGCCCCTTTTCCTAAACATCTCCATACCTTTTCCTTCATCCCTCTTTCTTCGTGTTGAACCCTTCTGCCAGAAGAAGCGGTCACTGGCTCCGAAATCTTGTAGACGTAACACCTTTTTTCATGTGTGTGTTCTCCTGCTGCCACTGAGTAGATTTTTTTATCCATACAGTTTCATTATATTGCTAAAAATTGATTGTTTTTGTTGTCATAAGAGCGGTGTTGTGCGTCATGGAGAAGTTCTTGAATTTCAAGAAAGTATTTTTCAGGAAGAGTTGGACAACATATTACTTGTAAGCGTAGGCTTAAAAGAGACGTATCTGCCACAGTTGCAAATGGCCTTTTTAGGGCGTTTTTGCTAACCACCTCCCACGAACATCTCATGAAATGGCGACGATGACAAAGGTGAAGAAATTACAGATAATACAGAGGCTTACTGACAGTCATTCTTCTCACATACTGAGTCTGCATAAAAAGCACTGTGGACCTTGCCGTTGGTGGGGAGGCTTGCGTGCCTCAGCGATACAGATAGCCAGGGATAGACATAGGTGCAACCACAATGGAGGAGTATCTGTTGAGAGGCCAGACAAACATGTGGTTCCTGAAGAGGGGCAGCAGCCTTTTCAGTAGCTGCAGGGGCAACAGTCTGGATGATTGACTGATCTGGCCTTGTAACACTAACCAAAACGGCCTTGCTGTGCTGGTACTGTGAATGGCTGAAAGCAAGGGGAAACTACAGCCGTAATTTTTCCCGAGGGCATGCAGCTTTACTGTATGGTTAAATGATGGTGTCCTCTTGGGTAAAATATTCCGGAGGTAAAATAGTCCCCCATTCGGATCTCCGGGCGGGGACTACTCAAGAGGATGTCGTTATCAGGAGAAAGAAAACTGGTGTTCTATGGATCGGAGCGTGGAATGTCATATCCCTTAATTGGGCAGGTAGGTTGAAAAATTTAAAAAGGGAAATGGATACGTTAAAGTTGGATATAGTGGGAATTAGTGAAGTTCGGTGGCAGGAGGAACAAGACTTTTGGTCAGGTGAATACAGGGTTAGAAATACAAAATCAAATAGGGGTAATGCAGGAGTAGGCTTAATAATGAATAAAAAAATAGGAATGCGGGTAAGCTGCTGCAAACAGCATAGTGAATGCATCATTAATCATAGCTAACACTTGGCTCAAGAATCATGAAAGAAGGTTGTATACATGGAAGAGGCCTGGAGATACTAGAAGGTTTCAGATAAATTATATAATGGTAAGACAGAGATTTAGGAACCAGGTTTTAAATTGGAAGACATTTCCAGGAGCAGATGTGGACTCTGACCACAATCTATTGGTCATGAACTGCAGATCAAAACTTACGAAACTGCAAAAAGGTGGGAATTTAAGGAGATGGGACCTGGATGAACAGACAGAACCAGAGGTTGTAGAGAGAACATTAGGGAACGACTGACAAGAATGGGGGCAAGAAATACAGTAGTAGAAGAATGGGTAGCTTTGAGAGATGAAGTAGTGAAGGCAGGCATGAAGTGCTGAATTCAGGCATTCAGTTAAGTGCACGCATGGCACATATGCAAGTGGTATTAATAAGATGGCAGTGCCACCATTATCATGGAAGATTTGGTGATGCAAAAGAGCTTCGCTAAACTCGATACGTAGGTCATGATGTATGACCAAAAGCAGAGGCGAGTGTATGCTTGTGACAATCTTCTGCAACCCATTGAAGAAGACCCCAGCCTTTCCGACAACATAATCATGGGAGACAAAACTTGGATTTTTGAATATGATCTGGAAACAAAGTGAAGAGTTTTGCGCGCAGCATACTGCAGCATCCTGTTGTCGAAAATGGCTTGAATGAGCAAATGCAGCGTGAAAGCGATTCATTTTCTTCAACACTAATGGGGCTGGGCCACTACGAATCTGTACCTGAGGGGCAGAAAATGAATGGTGCTTTTTACACACAAGTGCTAAGAGGACTGAAGAGAAGGGTCAGCCGGGTGAAAACAGCCATCATTGGGAACTGTGAATTGCATCACGACAATGCACCCAGTCACACCTACTCCAAGGTCACAGATTGTCTGAAGATAAATGGCATTGTGACAATTTCCCAAACTCCTTGCAGTCCCAACGTAGTACCAGCAGAGTATATCCTATTCCCAAAAGCGAAATCCTCCCTCAAATGGTACTCTTAAGTGCCTTCAAACACGTACCCTTAAGGACCTTCTTTAATCCGCACCTTCTGGGATCTGCCTACAAGGGAGACTTCAAATAATGGGAAAAGCTGTTGGCAAAAGTGTGTCAATGATCAAGGGCTGTAGTTTGAAGAACTTTTAGGCCTTGTAACAATATATCACATCTATTTTTCTGAAACTCTGTATAAAAAGCATATTCAAATGTGTACAGGTGTTGTATTGTTAAATAACAATTGAAGTTGAAGAGCCATTTCCATAGGTGTCTGTTTCACAATGTAGCAATTTGGACACCTTTACCTTAAGAAATATTGTCAACTTCTCATTGCCTGAACACTCCTCAACAGTTATATACTGTTTCAGAACTGAGCCCATGTGCAGTTTGTAGAATACCTTTTTTATGGTACATGCTACATATTCCTTTTGCAAGTTACACAATACCCTGTTTCTGTGCATCACAATGTGTTTCTCTCTCTCTCTCTCTCTCTCTCTCTCTCTCTCTCTCTCTCTGTGTGTGTGTGTGTGTGTGTGTGTGTGTGTGTGTGTGTGTGTGTGTGTGTGTTTACTAATGAACAACCCCAATAAAATGTGTAATGAAAGTTTGTTTTCTATAGTTAGGCACATCTGTTTCAGGGATAATCAGGATGATTTTGCAGATTTTGCTAGTGCATTTACTGGTACTCCTAGCAGTCAGCCTCAGACTGTGTTGCAGCAAAGTGCTCAGATACAACTATCACTCTCAAATAAATCTGCAGTGTCTCCCATAACAAACAACGCTGCGGTGATTACTGGTAAGTTGTTGTTTTTACTTGGTAAAAATATTTAACTCCAGCTCTAGTGTGTAGTGGTAGGACGAAAAGGCTGGGAAGGGCACCAGTTGTCCACATATGAACATAACATGAGATTGTGAGGGCAGTGGCATCTTCACACAGCAGTCTGATATTTATTTAGAAGGCTATGAATGTACACGCTGTCTTTATTCTTTTGGAAACTAGAAATATAATAGTGCTACAGCCTAAGTCATTTAGAATTTCAACAGGAATGGAAAAAACCTTGAACAATTTGTTTGATAATATACAGAAGGTTCTGGTTGAGAATTAAGTATAAAGATTACAACTCGCTAAAAGGCAGAAGTGCTGCATCATTGATTGGTACACAAACAAAAGGTACAGAGCTTTGCTAACTTTCGGAATGGTTTTCCTTTTTCAAGCTTGTAGGAAAACACACACACACACACACACACACACACACAGTATTGGAAAGGAGTGGGGAGATAGCGAGTTACCTTAGGTTTAGGCCAGGGAGGTTATGGGGGCAAAGGATTTGCTGTAAGAATAGTTCCCATTTGTGCAGCTCAGAAAAGCTGGTGATGGTAATGAGGATCCAGATATCATGGGTTGTGAAGCAACCATTGAAATCTCCCATATTGTGCTCTGCTGCATGCTGTGCCACTAGATGGTCCACCTTGTTTTTAGCAGCAGTTTGGCAGTGGCCATTCAATCTAGTTTACAGCTGGTTGGTCATCATACCAATCACAAATGCTGTGCAGCAGTTGCAACAGAGCTGGTATATAATGTGGCTGCTTTCACAAGTGGTCCAGCCTCTGATGGGGTAGGATAAGCCTGTGACAGGACTGGAGTAAATGGTGCTGGGTGGGTGGATTGGGCAGGTCTTGTGTCTGGGTCTTCCACAAGTGTATGATCCCTGTGGTTGGTGGTTGGGAGTGGGAGTGTCATAGGGATGGACTACGATATTTTAGAGGTTGGGTGGGTGGTAGAACACCACTTTGGGAGGGGATGGAAGTATCTACAGTGGGATGTACCTCATTTCAGGGCATATTGATAGATAGTGAAAGCCCTGATCAAGGATGTGGTTCAGTAGTTCCAGTCCAATGTGGTATTGGGTGGCAAAGGGGGTGCTTCTTTGTGGTTGGTTCTTGGGATGGATGTGAAGATCAGGTGTGTATGGGGATATGGCACAGGAGAGCTGTTTGTGTATTAGTCAAACCCACCAATCACCAACAGTACCCACACTTTGGCAGCTGCCGTCCCTTCCACACCAAAAAAGTCCCTACCATACAGTCTGGCCACCTGGGGCAGACGCATCTGCAGTGATGCCAAAAACTAGGTGGACACTCCAGTGGCATAACATGCAGCAGAACATAACGTAAGAGATTTCAATGGCTGCCTCACAATCCATGATAGCTGGATCCTTCCCACAACCACCAACTTTTCTGAGCTGCGCAGATGGGAGCTATTCTTCCAGCAAATCCTATGCCCCCATAACCTCCCTGGCCTAAATCTAAGGTACTCGCTGTCCCCCCACCCCCTCCCAATACTGTGTGTGTGTGTGTGTGTGTGTGTGTGTGTGTGTGTGTGTACACACACCATCCCATCCCCTATCTTAGTACCCCCATCCAATTCATGTCAGCTACTTGTGTGCAGCTATATCATGCCATAGCCTATGAAATGACATGCCCAGCCATCTGCCACATGCCCCCTACCTGCACCCCTAGCAAGCCTACAGATAGCTCCGCACTCTCCCATGCTTGTCCCTAACCTCCTCCCTACCTTCCGCGCCTCTAACCATCATCTCACCCTACACCCTCACCTCATCCAAGTACATTCACTGTGGTCCAGGAAAGAACTGGCCGTTAACTCAGCACAATGTAGGGAAAGAGCATGTGCACGTGTGTGTGTGTGTGTGTGTGTGTGTGTGTGTGTTCATGTCCATGGTTTTTCCTACAAGCTTGAAAATGGAAGTTCATTCTGACAGCTAGCATAAAGCTCTGTACCTTTTGTTTGTATACCTATCAATCATGTAGAACAATTTGTTTGAACATTCAAGAAAAAACTGTCCTTCACATACTTTACTGGTTGCTCTGGTACCAGTCATACATGTGATGGCCACAGGTGGCTAGGCTGTTAGGGAGAGACTTGTAGGTAACTGGTGGCAGGTGTCAAAGTGGAGATATTGCTGGTTGTTGGGATATTTGATATTGGCAGAGGTTGTGATGTTTCCATCTCTGTGGTTATCAGCATCAAGGAAGGTGGCTTGTTGGATTGAGTAGTACCAGTTGAAGTGAACGTCAGCACCTTGTTGTGGTTCTGGAGGAATGTGGATAGGATATCCTTACCCTTGGTACAGATCATGAAGATACCGTCAATGAATCTGAACCAGGTATTATAGGTTTGGGATTCCGGGTGGTTAAGGAGGATTCCTCTAGATGGCTCATGAATAGGTTGGCATAGAACGGTGCCATGTGGACGTGCATTGCTGTAGCAAATGTTTGTTTGTAAGCAATGCTTTCAAAGGAGAAGTAATTATGGGTGAGGATACAGTTGGTCATGGCGACTATGAGGATGGGTGTTCGGGATGTCAGTATAAAGGGAGCTGACATCAGTAGTGATGAGCAGGGCACCAGGTGCTAAAGGAACAGGAACAGTGGAGAGTCTGACATCAGTAGTGATGAGCAGGGTACAAGGTGCTAAAGGAACAGGAACAGTGGAGAGTCAGTGGAGGGGATGGTTGGTTTCTTAATATGGGATGGTAGGTTGTGGGTAAATAGACAGTAGGTGTTGTAGCACAAGAGCAGAGTGTCTCTCAGTGGGGGCACCATAACTGGTCACAATGGGACTTCTTGGGTAGTTAGGGAGCACGTAGAAGATAGGAGTGCGCTGAGTGGCGGGGGAGGGGATGGGGGTGTGTGAAAGAAAAAAGAAAGAATGAGAGAGGGGGGGAACGGGGTTAGGTAGGTTTTGGGTTGGGCGTAAGGATTTTAACAGAGAATCTTATTAGATTCCTTCCATGGGTTCACTTGGCGGGGTTTGTAAGTGGAAGAATCTGACAGCTGGCAGAGTCTGTCCAGGCAATCCCTGCGAATAAAAACCACAGTGGTGGAGCCTTTGTCAGCAGGTAAGATTATAAGGCGGGGATCAGTTTTCAGGTGGTGGATTGCAGTTCTTTCAGCAAATGTTGTGGTTAGCTTTCATGTTGAGGGCTTTTGGGAATGATGAAGCAAGCTTGAGTTTCAGAAATTTTGGATTGTTAGTAGGGGGTGATTTTTTTTTTTTTTTTTTTTTTTTGTGTGTGTGGGGGGGGGGGGGGGGGGGGTGGCAGTGGGGGTGGAGCACGGTTTGGATGGGGGAGTGAACATCATCAGGCAGGGTTCAGCATTGGCTTTAATACTCTCAAGATGCCAAGTCACACAAGATAGTAATAGTGCAACAATAACACTGCAGTAAGTAATATGAACCATGTTCAGAAAGTAAGAGTATTTGATTTTTCTATTCCTTCTAGCCAAGGTGTACTTAAAAAAAAACTGCAGTATATTTTTGATATACTAGTTGACGGTTTGTCACTTAATCACTATCCCATTCAGCACATGCAGTTAGCTGCGGCACAAGTTCCTTTATGCTCTCCTCAAAGAACTCTCTCTCAGCCTATTTCCCCCACTTTATAATCTCCTTCTGTGCCTACTCGTCAGTTGGAAACTTAATTCTACTCTTGTATGCTTTCAGAATAGTGAAAAATCAGGGGAAAACAAGGGGTGGTTCAAAACATCCCAACCAAATGAGTCCAAGAGCAGCTTGGTGGCTAAGGCTGTTTGAATATGGGTGTTGTGCAGCAGGCACACCCCTCTCGTCTTCTCGAGACAGAAATTAAACCAAAATAATACCCTTTTGATTCTAAAACACTGAGGCCATGACTTTACCTAAAATTGGTATTTTGAATTGTTTGGCAAATGGAGAATTGGTGTGGTGTCCTTCCCCAACCCCCCCCCCCCCCCCCCCCCGCCCCCCCTCCTCCCCATCAGGCAAGTAATGAGCCAGTCAGGTTTCATCACCAGTCGCAATAGAGCTCAGAAAATCCTCGCCTTCCAATTCAAGTTGGTGAAGAAACTCGTGGGCACAACTGACTTGATTTTTCTTGGGCTGCCCTGTAAGCTGTTTTGGGACCCATCTTGCGCAGTTTCCGATATCCCAGTGTTCAGTGTTTCTGTGAGTGCTTTGTATAAGGGAGCTCTGAAGAGTTATGGAAACATTGCAAAAAATTCATCCGTGGTGAGTGCAATCTTTGATCCCTCATAAACACACTCATTGTGTACATAAAACTTCAGTGTAAACCTTAAAAAAAAACTTCAGTAGATGTTATTCCTTGTGCAAGTAGGAATTGGGTCACAGGATGTGGCTCGCACTTGGCAGGATTTCTTACGAACATCTTTCACGCAACTGGACAATACAGCATGAGTTTATGTAATGCCATGTTCCTGCGATACTTGCTCTGGTCAGGGGATCCCCTACTACCCCTCAGTGTTGTCAATCCTCAAAAAATCACATCTTGTTATGGTCACAATACACTTACTTTCTGAACATGCCTTGTACACTTTGAGTTGCACATTAAAGATTATTTTTTATTTACCACTTTAGAGTAAAACTCATATTGCCACAGAGGATTACACATACAAGTAGTATGGTTACAACTTAGATATTATTTAATAAGGAAATGATTGATAGGAAATTCCAGTTCTGTGTACAAAATGAAAACTTCACATAAAAGGTGTTTATTTATGATTGAAAGGATTTTTCATGAAGTAGTATGGAGTGTCAAACAGGTATTTCTTTTTTAAACAAAGCTTATTGTTCCTCTGATATTATTAGATAATGAATTGAATATTTTAGCATGAACGTACTTGACTGTCTTTGAACAAGTGTCATATGCTTTGACTAAGCGTGGAGACTGCAGATTGTCTTTCCTTCATAATAAAGACTATCAGGGGCTGTACTTACTCAGATGTTGTTGTACTTATATACAGTTGTTTGAATAGAACACAGCATGAAGTGTGTGGGGATACCCTACACACAATATGAACTACTTTCTGCAGTGTGAAGATAGGCAGTTTCCATAATATTATGCCTGTAATACATTATAAATGTACTGCCATCACCAAAACCACTCTCTGAGAAAATGTTGTGTGGCGAACATGTTTTGTCTGCCATCTATGTTGACATAAAGAAATTATGAGGAGTACACTTGTTTTAGTAAATGGTCAGTATGTGCAATAACTATGCTATTTGGGTAATAGTTGTGTGCATGGAAGTGAATGAAAGTAATCTTCATAACAAACGTAAGATTCACTCAAGGAAATTAGAAAAGTGTGAAAGACAATTGCTGGCCATTACTTTTCTTCGGGATATGAGATAATAGTGCTGATAGGCACATATAAAAGTACATGGCACTATTCTATTTTTTTGAGTTATTATTTCCTTCCTCGGGGAGGAGAAAAGGATGGCTTGGGGAAAGTGAGAAAGGAGGTACATATTACTCAAACTCCAGGACGAAAGAAATGTATCTATTTTGTGGACGAGGGGTGGAAATACAATTCAAATAAGACTAAAAAAATGTGTAATCAGTAAATTAAAGAGAAAACACTACAATTTGACTATGCATGTTTGAGCTTTATGATGGATGCTAAACTTGGCAGTTTCCCCACAGTGTCTCATTCTTTCACTCTCTGTTGAGTTGCAGCAGTGAATGAAAATATCAGTGCATTTTTGAAACATCTGAATCTTCAAAATATCTGAGTTTTGTGATCAGCTTTGTGTGTTCACCTGAACAAAAATGCTTCTGTGACATGTGATAAATTGAATATAGATTTCAGTGATTTTTCTATTTGGAGGAGAAGGTGTGCCTGTTATGGGCTTAACAATTACAACAGTCAATACTGAGACACCTACCAATCTCCGTGAGCTACATCTCACTAGCAGACAACTTCTATGTATTTTGCAAATAGAAACTGGTAGAAGTCCTCACACAATTTCAAAGGAACATTTGCATATGTCTAATGATGCATTGTGGCAAAATACCGTCACTGCTGATAAAATGAGGGTCCATTGTTATGACCTAGAAATGAAATGGAGTAGCATGGAGTCGGTGTAACATGGTCAACCACCCCCATAAAGTATGTATACTGAAGGCAGCGAATAAGGTAATTGTTATAACATCATTCTATTACAAAGACATCCTGTACGCTGATCCTGTTGAAAAAGGTTCTATGGGCAGGTCTTGAGCCATCTAATGATCACATTCAAAAGAAGAGTAAATAATTTGTTTAATAATGGAACCTTCATTGGAATAATGCTAGTGTTCATCTGAAACAGACTGTGATAGAAATTTTGACCAGAAAAGGCATCTCTGTGATACCCCATCCACCTTACAGTCAAAATTTGACATTATTACACTTTTTCCTTCACTGCAGTGCCAAAATGGACCTCAAGGAAAGTTGTTTTGACACACACAAGTTCTAGATACATGGCAAAGAAAGGCCTTCACCATGTTTTGCAGGAGTGCCATGGGACTGGGACAAGCACATCATTTGGGTGAAGGTCACGGTTAAAGCAGGCTCAAACATGGTAATTGGATGTTTCTATTGGCCCGCTGGCTCAGGAGCTGTTGTGGCAGAACACCTGAAGGAAAATTTGGAAAATATTTCAAGTAGATTTTCTGACCATGTTATAGTTTCGGGGGCGATTTTAATTTACCAGATATAGACTTTAAGTCCATTATCTGAAAACTACCTTGAGCAGTTAAACAGAGAACAGACTTATGGTGATAACATATTAGACCTTCTGGTGACAAATAGACCCATACTATTTGAAACAGTTAACACAGAACAGGGAATCAGCAATCATAAAGCGGTTACAGCATTCATGATTTCAGCCATAAATAGAAATAATAAAAAAGGTAGGAAGATTTTTCTGTTTAGCAAAAGTGACAAAAAGCAGATTTCAGAGTACTTGACGGCTCAACACAAAAGTTTTATGTCAATTACAGATAGTGTTGAGGATCAGTGGACAAAGTTCAAAACCATCATACAATATGCATTAGATAAGTATGTGCCAAGCAAGCTCGTAAGAGATGGAAAAGAGCCACCGTGGTACAACAACTGAGTTAGAAAACTGCTATGGAAGCAAAGGGAACTTCACAGCAAACATAAACGTAGCCAAAGCCTTGCAGACAAACAAAAATTACATGAAGCAAAATGTAGTGTGAGGAGGGCTATGCGAGAGGCGTTCAACGAATTCAAAAGTAAAGTTCGATGTACTGACTTGGCAGAAAATCCTAAGAAATTTTGGTCTTATGTCAAAGCGGTAGGCGGATCAAAACAAATTGTCCAGACACTTTGTGACCAAAATGGTACTGAAACAGAGGGTGACAAACTAAGGGCCGAAATACTAAATGTCTTTTTTCCAAAGCTGTTTCACAGAGCAAGACTGCACTGTAGTTCCTTCTCTAGATCGTTGCACAGATTATTAAATGGTAGATATCAAAAGATGACAGAGAAATAGAAAAACAATTAAAATTGCTCAAAAGAGGAAAGGCCACTGGGCCTGATGGGATACCACTTCAATTTTACACAGAGTACGTGAAGGAACTAGCCCCCCTTAAAGTGGTGTACCGTAGGTCTCTAGAAGAGTGTAGCGTTCGAAAAGATTGGAAAAGGGTACAGGTAATCCCCATTTTCAAGAAGGGACGTCGAACAGATGTGCAGAACTATAGACCTATATCTCTAACCTCGATCAGTTGTAGAATTTTGGAACAGGTATTATGTTACAGTATATGACTTTTCTGGAGACTAGAAATCTACTCTGTAGGAATCAGCAGGGGTCTTGAAAAAGATGATCGTGTGAAACTCAGCTCGCGCTATTCGTCCACGAGCCTCAGAGGACCATAGACGCGGGTTCCCAGGTAGATGTGTGTTTCTT
Organism: Schistocerca americana; assembly: GCF_021461395.2. Taxonomy (NCBI): domain Eukaryota; kingdom Metazoa; phylum Arthropoda; class Insecta; order Orthoptera; family Acrididae; genus Schistocerca; species Schistocerca americana. Next base: position 592,000,441 of record NC_060121.1, on the reverse strand, counting down.
GACTTCTGCAAGGCATTTGATACAGTTCCCCACAGTCGTTTAATGAACAAAGTAAGAGCATATCAATTGTGTGATTGGATTGAAGAGTTCCTAGATAACAGAACGCAGCATGTCATTCTCAATGGAGAGAAGTCTTCCGAAGTAAGAGTGATTTCAGGTGTGTTACAGGGGAGTGTTGTAGGACCGTTGCTATTCACAATATATATAAATGACCTAGTGAATAACATCGGAAGTTCACTGGGGCTTTTTACAGGTGATGCTGTAGTATATCAAGAGGTTGTAACAATGGAAAATTGTACTGAAATGTAGGAGGATCTGCACTGAATTGACACATGGTGAAGGGAATGGCAGTTGAATCTCAATGTAGAAAAGTGTAATGTGCTGTGAATACATAGAAAGATGCTTTATTATTTAGCTACAATATAGCAGGTCAGCAACTGAAAGCAGTTAATTCCATAAATTATCTGGGAGTAGGTATTAGGAGTGATTTAAAATGGAATGACAATATAAAATTAATCGTCAGTAAAGCAGACGCCAGACTGAGATTCATTGGAAGAATCCTAAGGAAATGCAGTCCTAAAACAAAGGAAGTAGGTTGCCGTACACTTGTTCGCTCACTGCTTGAATACTGCTCACCGGTGTACCAGTGTGGGATCTTTACCAGATAGTGTTGATAGAAGAGATAGAGAAGATCCAACGGAGAGCAGCGTTCTTCATTACAGGATCGTTTAGTAATTGTGAAAGCATTACGGAGATGATAGGTAAACTGCAGTGAAAGACTCTGCAGGAGAGACGCTCAGTAGCTCGGTACGGGCTTTTGCATAAAAAGGGGGATACGTCGGATGTCAACAACTACCGCCCAATCTATCTTCTGACAGCTCTATCAAAAATTTTTGAGAAAGTAATGTATTCCAGAGTAGCCTCCCATATTTGTAAAAATAAAGTACTAACAAAATGTCAGTTTGGTTTTCAGAAAGGCTTTTCAACAGAAAATGCTATATACGCTTTCACTGATCAAATATTAAATACTCTGAATAAGGGGACATCACCCATTGGTATTTTTTGTGATCTCTCAAAGGCCTTTGATTGTGTAAATCATGGAATTCTTTTAGATAAGCTAAATCATTATGGTTTGAGTGAGACAGTGCACAAATGGTTTAATTCATACTTAACTGGAAGAATGCAGAAAGTTGAAATAAGTGGTTCGTGTAAAGTTAAAACAACAGCTGAGTACTCAAACTGCGGGGCTACCAAGTACGGGGTCCCACAGGGTTCGGTCTTGGGTTCTTTACTGTTCTTGATATACATTAATGACTTACCATTCCACATTGATGAAGATGCAAAGTTACTTCTTTTTGCTGATGATACAAGCATAGTAATAACATCCAAAAACCAAGAACTAAGTGATGTAATTGTAAATGATGTTTTTCACAAAATTGTTAAGTGGTTCTCAACAAACGGACTCTCTTTAAATTTTGATAAAACACAGTATATACAGTTCCGTACAGTAAATGGCACAACTCCAGTAATAAATATAGACTTTGAACGGAAGTCTGTAGCTGTGGTAGAATTTTCAAAATTTTTAGGTTTGTCCATTGATGAGAGGTAAAACTGGTCTGCTGAAACGTCTGAGTTCAGCTATGTATGCTATTAGGGTTATTGCAAATTTTGGTGATAAGAATCTCAGTAAATTAGCTTACTATGCCTACTTTCATTCACTGCTTTCGTATGACATCATATTCTGGGGTAATTCATCATTGAGTAGAAAAGTATTTATTGCTCAAAAAGTGTAATCAGAATAATTGCTGGAGCCCACCCACGGTCATCCTGCAGACATCTATTTAAGGATCTAGGGATCCTCACAGTAACCTCACAGTATATGTATTCACTTATGAAATTTGTTGTTAATAATCCAACCCAGTTCAAAAGTATAGCAGTGTGCATAACTATAACACCAGGAGAGAGGATGATCTTCACTATGCAGGGCTAAATCTGACTTTGGCACAGAAAGGGGTAAATTATGCTGCCACAAAAGTCTTTGGTCACCTACCAAACAGAATCAAAAGCCTGACAGATAGCCAACTAACATTTAAAAATAAATTAAAAGAATTTCTAGATGACAGCTCCTTCTACTCATTGGCTGATTTTTAGATATAAATTAATGGGGAGATGGAACAACAACAACAACAACAACAACAACAACAACTTAAACATTAGTGTCATGCAAAATTTTGCGTAATGTTATATCTTGTACAGACATCTTTTATTAACCTGACACGTTCCACATCATTACGAAGTGTCGTATTCATGATCTATGGAACAAGCATTGATCTAATCTAATCTAATCTAATCTAATCTAATCTTGAAGTTTCAAGAACATAACTTCACCGAGGAGACAAATAGTATATTGCTCTCTCCTACGTATATCTCGCGAAGAGATGCTGAGGATAAAATCAGAGAGATTAGAGCCCACACAGAGGCATACTGACAATCTTTCTTTCCACGAACAATACGAGACTGGAATAGAAGGGAGAACCGATAGAGGTACTCAAGGTACCCTCCACCACACACTGTCGGCTGGCTCGCGGAGTATGAATGTAGATGTAGACATTGAGTAGGAGTACTACTCAGTCATGTTATTTTGCACTTGGCCTCTCCTGGCCATTGTCAGAAGCAGACGGTAATGTTACAGTAAACAAGAATGACGTTGACTAAGGAAAATGCATCACACTGAGTGAATGCTGTTAGGAAAGTTGTGCATATACTATCAGGTGACTCATTTTGGTCTCGTGAAATATCATAATAAAAACTTACAATAAGCCAACCGAAGTGTCCTAACTCCCATGTGCGATAATATTGTCGTCGACTAATATGTTGAAGGTGACAAAAATTGGAATTTTAAACTTCTGAAATAAAGCTTTTAGAAAAGCAGTGCCAGTCTTGCTGAACATTCTTTGTACATTAGATGTGGTAGCAAGAAATATATATGACCTCTTTAAGCATGTCAACTTTGAAACCAGTATTAGTGATGTGAAGCGGTTGAAACAACAATGATTACCAAAGTACAAAAGGGCAGCTGAAACAAATCAAGGTTTACATGGTCAGCAAATTGGACAAACAGACTGTGTCATACCTCAGTGAGAAACCTTTCAAACATTTACTTCTGGGCACAATCACATGGAACTGTTGCTGAAGTTTGAAAGAGCAGTATATCAAGCACTGGATGTAGGTATGTATTTAGTAGAACAGTTTATGATGGGAGAGACGTTGCATGATGTGCAGTTTGTATTAAAGGAACATCAACTACTGCATAGTAAGTGTAAAGCAAAGAGTAGGGCTAGGACAGCGAGATGGTGAATGCAAAATGTTTAGCTGTCAGAAGAGCAGTGTGTGAAGCCTTCGAAAGCTGCAGTAGCTGAACATTATCAAATAATCTCTTTAAAAAAATCTATAGAAATTCTAGTCATATGTGGAGGCTGTAAGAGGCTCCAAAGCTCGTGTCCAGATGTGTAGATAACAGAGGCATCAGAATTGAATGTAGCAACACAACAACAACAGAAATGATTAAATCTGTTTTAATTTTTCTTTACAAAGGAAGATAAGAAGTACTGTCGCTATTTACTTACTGCACAACTGCAAAGATCAGTGATATAAATATTAGTGTTGTGTCAGTGCATTGAGAAACAGCTGAAATTCTCAAAATTCAACAAAACACAAAAGAGCCTGATAGCATCTGTTTTAGAATTTATATAGAATTTGTGGCTTAGGAGCTCCCTATTTTCTGAGCATAATATATCAAAGATCAATCCACAAAACCACCCACCCAGTCTCACTAATGTCAATCTGATGTAGTATCATAGAACATATTCTGAGCTCAAACATAATGAGGTATCTTGAGCAAAATGACCTCTTCCGTGCTAAAAGCATTGATTTTGAAAACATAAAAATCCCATTTTCCTCGAGATTTCGCTGTCAGGTGGATTCAGCATTCCATGACTTCTGAAAAATACATTGATATAAATATGACTTTGTTGCATACGAAGGTTTTACTAGAAAAAAGTACAATCTTATCAGGCAAAATTTGTGACTGAATTGAGCACTTATTGTTATGGAGGACACAGAATGTTATCTTGAATGGAGAGTCACCAACAGATGGAGATGTAACTTCTGGTGTGTCCTAGGAACGTGTGGGATCTTTGCCGTTCATGTTGCATATTAGTGATCTGGCAGACAATAGTAAACTCAGACTTTTTGCTGCTGATTCAGTTGTCTGAAATGAACTAGTGCCTGTAACAAAAAAAAAAAAAAAAAACAAAAAACAAGAAACAAAAAAAAAAAAGTTGCACTAATGTTCAGTCAGAGCTTGATAGGATTTCAAAGTGGTGCAAAGACTGGCAAATTGCTTTAAATGTACAGAAAAGTAAAATTGTGCACTTCACAAAAACATAAAAGTAGTACCCATGACTACAATCTTTGCGTCACAATTGTATTCGCTCAATTTGTACAAATGGCTGTATTTAACAATTTGTGGTGATACATAATGGAATAATCGCATAGACTCAGTCACAGATGAAGCAGATGGCAGACTGTTTAGTTTGTAGCATCAAAAGGCAGTTAGTCTATAAAGAAAATTACTTATAAAACATTTGTGCCACCCATCATAATATATTGCTCAAGTGTGCAAGATCCATACCGGATAATTGTAACAGGCCATACTGAATTTATTCAAAGAAGTGAAGCATGAATAGTGACAGTTATGTTTGATCCATGAGAAAGTAATAGAAATGCTGAAAAATCTCAACTGGCAGACTCTTTTAAGACACACACAAACTATGCTCTGAAAGCATACTTAAAAAATTTCAAGAACCAGTCATGAGTGCAGAATCTGGAATAAAAAAATTTCAAGAACCAGTCATGAGTGCAGAATCTGGAATAGAGACACAGTAAGGTTAACTACAACTAGAACAGTGACTATGATGGCCTGTTAAAAAAATATTGCTCTAACTGAAAATTTTTTTAACATTCACAGATTTTATAAAAGCTAATTACAAATCACAGGCAGAGGTGGATGCTTGCACTCACCTGGAATGAAGAATGACAGGCATTGCGACATGCAGTTAACAAGAGTGCATCATGTAAAAAAGACACTGAAGAATGGTGAAGATTTATTGTTATTTGCATAAAAACTGCACATTAAATAGTGCACATTTAGTTGAGCTCTCCCTCTCCCACTCTCCCTCCCTCTCCCACTCTCCCTCCCTCTCCCACTCTCCCTCCCTCTCCCACTCTCCCTCCCTCTCCCACTCTCCCTCCCTCTCCCACTCTCCCTCCCTCTCCCACTCTCCCTCCCTCTCCCACTCTCTCTCCCCCTCTCCCACTCTCTCTCCCCCTCTCCCACTCTCTCTCTCCCTCTCCCACTCTCTCTCTCCCTCTCCCACTCTCTCTCTCCCTCTCCCACTCTCTCTCTCCCTCTCCCACTCTCTCTCTCCCTCTCCCACTCTCTCTCTCCCTCTCCCACTCTCTCTCTCCCTCTCCCTCTCCCACTCTCTCTCTCCCTCTCCCACTCTCTCTCTCCCTCTCCCACTCTCTCTCTCCCTCTCCCACTCTCTCTCTCCCTCTCCCACTCTCTCTCTCCCTCTCCCACTCTCTCTCTCTCCCTCTCCCACTCTCTCTCTCTCCCTCTCCCACTCTCTCTCTCTCTCCCTCTCCCACTCTCTCTCTCTCCCTCTCCCACTCTGTCTCTCTCCCTCTCCCACTCTGTCTCTCTCCCTCTCCCACTCTCTCTCTCTCCCTCTCCCACACCCACTCTCTCCCTCTCCCACTCCCACTCTCTCCCTCTCCCACTCTCTCTCTCTCCCTCTCCCACTCTCTCTCTCTCCCTCTCCCACTCTCTCTCTCTCCCTCTCCCACTCTCTCTCTCTCCCTCTCCCACTCTCTCTCTCTCCCTCTCCCACTCTCTCTCTCTCCCTCTCCCACTCTCTCTCTCTCCCTCTCCCACTCTCTCTCTCTCCCTCTCCCACTCTCTCTCTCTCCCTCTCCCACTCTCTCTCTCTCCCTCTCCCACTCTCTCTCTCTCCCTCTCCCACTCTCTCTCTCTCCCTCTCCCACTCTCTCTCTCTCTCCCTCTCTCTCTCTCCCTCTCTCTCCCTCTCTCCCTCTATCCCTCTCTCCCTCTCTCCCTCTCTCCCTCTCCCTCTCTCTCCCCCTCTCTCCCACTCTCCCCCTCTCTCCCCCTCTCTCCCACTCTCCCACTCTCTCCCCCTCTCTCCCACTCTCCCACTCTCTCCCACTCTCTCCCACTCTCTCCCCCTCTCCCCCTCTCCCCCTCTCCCCCTCTCCCCCTCTCCCCCTCTCCCCCTCTCCCCCTCTCCCCCTCTCCCCCTCTCCCCCTCTCCCCCTCTCCCCCTCTCCCCCTCTCCCCCTCTCCCCCTCTCCCCCTCTCCCCCTCTCCCCCTCTCCCCCTCTCCCCCTCTCCCCCTCTCCCCCTCTCCCCCTCTCCCCCTCTCCCCCTCTCCCCCTCTCCCCCTCTCCCCCTCTCCCCCTCTCCCCCTCTCCCCCTCTACCCCTCTACCCCTCTACCCCTCTACCCCTCTACCCCTCTACCCCTCTACCCCTCTACCCCTCTACCCCTCTACCCCTCTACCCCTCTACCCCTCTACCCCTCTCCCCCTCTCCCCCTCTCCGCCTCTCTCTCCCCCTCCCTCCCCCCTCCCCCTCTCCGCCTCCCCCTCTCCGCCTCTCCGCCTCTCTCTCCCCCTCCCTCTCCCCCTCCCTCTCCCCCTCCCTCTACCCATCTCCCTATCTCCCCCCTCTCTCTCCCCCCCTCTGTCCCCCCCTCTCTCTCTCCCCCCCTCTGTCCCCCCCTCTCTCTCTCCCCCCTCTGTCCCCCCCTCTCTCTCTCCCCCCTCTGTCCCCCCTCTCTCTCTCCCCCCTCTGTCCCCCCCTCTCTCTCTCCCCCCTCTGTCCCCCCCTCTGTCCCCCCTCTCTCTCTCCCCCCTCTGTCCCCCCCTCTCTCTCTCCCCCCTCTGTCCCCCCCTCTCTCTCTCCCCCCTCTGTCCCCCCCTCTCTCTCTCCCCCCTCTGTCCCCCTCTCTCTCTCTCCCCCCTCTGTCCCCCCCTCTCTCTCCCCCCTCTCTCTCTCTCCCCCCCTCTCTCTCTCCCCCCTCTGTCCCCCCTCTCTCTCTCTCCCCTCTCTCTCTCTCCCCCCTCTCTCTCCCCCCCTCTCTCTCCCCCCTCTCTCTCCCCCCTCTCTCTCCCCCCTCTCTCTCCCCCCTCTCTCCCTCTCCCCCCTCTCCCTCTCTCCCCCCTCTCTCCCTCTCCCCCCTCTCCCTCTCTCCCCCCGTCTCTCCCCCCTCTTCCCCCGTCTCTCCCCCCGTCTCTCCCCCCTCTCCCCCCGTCTCTCCCCCCTCTCCCCCTCCCCTATGCTTTCCTTTGATCACATGCCACATACGTTTAGCCTTGATAGGTAAATGTTATACCATATTTACAGGTGCTCAACAATCCAATACCGATCTCCTAACAGATTTGGGTGGCTTCAGCTCACCTGCCTTTGGCAGTAATTTAGGAGCTTCTACAGTGAATAGTGTACCTTCTGTCAATCCTTTGGACACTGGACTAACAGTTTCTGGTAAGAGTTCATAATTTTATATTGTTAAACAGCATTATTTGTGCGTATTTGTACTGACCATTTATTGTATGTGTTTTTATGTATTGTTTGTATGTTTGTGTGTGCTTGAGACCAGTTCTTATTTTTATTTTTTTTTTTAGTTTATTTATTTATTTTGGAGGGGGGGGAGAATTTGTTACTTATTCATAAATGTTATAAAATATAGTACATGTTTTGCTTCAGTACGGGAACAAAAACAACATTCAGACCAGAACACACTAAGTGGGGAAGTATGATTTGTTTCACTTGAAGACTACAAGTTTTCTGTTACCAGTCACTATTTATTTATCTCCATGATGCATTTCAAAGGTTTAAACCTCCATAATCAGGCGGATGTACAATTGTTAGTATTACAAGTGTGTGTGTGTGTGTGTGTGTGTGTGTGTGTGTGTGTGTGTGTGTGTGTGTGTGTGTGTGTGCGCGTGCGAGCGTGCGTGCGTGCGCGCGCGCTCTCAAATTTACTGATGTAGGCAGTTGGTGACAACAGAGATGATGCTATTGTCATTTAAGATGTATTCAGGCTGCTTTGTGTGGTGTTTTTACATTTGTAGTGTTTCAAAGATGTCTAGTTTTTTGCCTTTAGGTTGGATGTGTAGGATGCTGTAGTATCTCTTGGTAGACAGTGCCAAATGTTCCTCCAAAAAATTGTAATGGTGCGCGAGCGCGCGCGCACACACACACACACACACACACACACACACACACACACCATACTAACATATGTACATCACCTGATGATGGATGTTTAAACCTTTGAAACGTGTCATGGAGATAAATAAACAGTGTATAAACAGTGACTAGTAACAGTAAACTTTGTTTCATTTAATGTCAATAAGAATCATGGTAAAGCCTAACCTAAAATGTTCACATTTAAAGTTCTCTGGAATATGTAGTGCTGTCTTGGAAAGTTACGGGAAATGTTAAGAATGATTACTCTAAGATATACAGTTTTCTTCAGGTATTGGTGGTTCTTTCCCTGTGACAAATGTTTAACAGAAAATCCTATAAACAGGCAGTAGCAATACTTTATCAAATTCTTTTTCTGTAGTGTTTTCTTGATGCAAATAATATCGTACATTCAGTATCCCCACCAGTGGAAGTTCCGATGAAGGCAGATGGTCTGGCATGGGTAGACAGTGTAGTGGTTCAGAAACCTGTAATGGAGGTTGCACACATTGTCATACGGGCAGACCTACTGACAGAGGTATTTACCAGCAAGTGGCAGGAAGCAAAGGAGGTCAGTGATGCTTGTGCGGACCTAGCCTTGTGCTTGTGCCTGAGAGTTGTCATATGCTCAGCTAGCCACTTGCTGGGTATATTGTCATGTGCATATCTAGGTGTGTGCGGATCCTCTGCTTCCTGTGATTCAGTTAACATGGTGAGTTCGTTCCACTCTTGGAGTTACGTTCCCTGGTTGTTACCAAATCATAATTGATCTGTGTAGCATCTGCAACAATAGTGTTGGGTAGCGGTGTTGTCATGCCTACTGCTGTTACCAGAGTATGAATTCAGAGACAAATAATACAAAATTTAAATAATACACAATTTTTCTTTAAATTACTTGAACTTGAATCATATAATAATGCATAAATTGAGCAGGATTACATAGAATTTTTCTTTAACACTTACTTCATCTGGAACTACTTAGTAATTTTTCTACGATTAGATACTTACGAGCAGCTGTTGTAATGCAGGGCCGGCCGGAGTGGCCGAGCGGTTAAAGGCGCTACGGTCTGGAACCGCACGACCGCTACGGTCGCAGGTTCGAATCCTGCCTCGGGCATGGATGTGTGTGATGTCCTTAGGTTAGTTAGGTTTAAGTAGTTCTAAGTTCTAGGGGACTTATGACCACAGCAGTTGAGTCCCATAGTGCTCAGAGCCATTTGAACCATTTTTGTAATGCAGGGTCTGGAATGTATCTGATATTTTATATTGAATCAAAGAGAAATAGGCATAAAGAGCGTTTATTGATATTTAATAGCTGTAAAAATTGGATTGTAAAGTACATCAGTGTTACTGGTTTATTGTATCAAAGGAAAATTCACTTGATAGAACTATAAAAATTAAGAATATTGTAAAAAGGAAAGGTGCTACTTACCATATGGTGGAGATGCTGAGTCACAGATAGGCACAACAAAAAGACTGTCACAAATATAGCTTTTGGCCAGTAAGGCCTTCGTCAGAATTAGATGGTAAACACACACATACACACTCGTGCAAACACAACTAACTCACACGTGACTGCATTCTCAGGCAACTGAGTCACCTGAGACTGCAGTCATGCGCATGGGAGTTGTGTTTGCATGAGTGTGTGTGTTTATGTGTGCCATCTAATTCTGACAGAGGCCTTAGTGGCCGAAAGCTATATTTGTGACAGTCTCTTTGTTGTGCCTATCTGCGACTCAACATCTCTGTCGTATGGTGAGTAGCAGCTTTCCTATTCACAATATTGTTGCCTTCCAGCCTGGATTTTCCATTGTATAAAAGTGAGAGACAGAATTGCTGGACAGTACTTAGCTTTGATGTGAAATCCTTGGTACTGTTAATAGATCCACAGGACGTAACAAGAAACTGTTGCAGCTTTCACAACTTAGTTGCTTCCTTGAGGGGAGAAGCAGGGGTGGTGAGTGATACATTAGGAAGAGGGGTAACCAAGTGTGGTGAAGATAAGAGGTGAAACAGATATTAGTTTCTTCATATTTGATGGAGATGGAAGTACATTTTATGTTTCATATCTTAGGAACTTTGTTGTAATCCACAGCAAAGATCAAAAGCGCGCGCGCACACACACACACACACACACACACACACACACACACACACACACACACAAATATCTTAGTCTGTGTTCTTTAGCACATAACACAGTGAGTTGTTGTGATTCAATAAGGGACTTCCTCTTCTTCTTCTTCTTCTTCTCCTCCTCCTCCTCCTCCTCCTCCTTCTCCTCCTCCTCCTCCTCTCTCTCTCTCTTTTTTCAAGTGTTTTGTTATTATTGTTTTGTAAAGTGAAAAATTTTCATAATGTGTCATTGTTTCTGAGAAACATCTGCATCATTTTTGCTTGAAGTAGTGATAAAGAAGTAATAAGTATATTGTATTGTGTAGAACAGCAAATGAACTTTGACATTCCAGCTATGCCTGCATGTGTTGAGCATCAAGTATCTGCAGAACAAGAAGTGGAACAGATAGATTACGTCAAAAATCAAGCAGTGGCATCTATGAAGCAACGACACAGGACAGGAACATTGTCATTCATGGAAGTGGTTGAACGTGTACTACTTGGACTGAATTCATTGCCAATCAGAAATGAAAAAGAATCGATGACATTGAAAAATAACCTTGAAGAACTGCTGAAACATTTCCCTGGACAGTACACGCCTCAGAAATTTTGTGACATTGATACAGAAACTCAGTCCTTTTACATATTCAGAAATGTGTGGTATAAATCACTGTTGCAGAAACTTTTAGATTTAGTACTATCAGATTGTTGTGCTGCCAAGAACATTAGTGATACATGTTCAAAAATATTTTGCATTGATGGTGCACCGCTGTCAATGTTCCATAGTGCACTTTCAGTACTTGTCAGTAAATTACAGGATGTGAAGGGACCCAGTAGGAAATGTGAATACATAGTTTTTTTGTTGGAGAAATTGCTTAAATGTACATCTCTGAGAAGTGCAATACTGGATTATTGTAAAGTGGATACAACTTCTGTAGGTATAAGAAATGGAAGAGATCCTCTTTTGGATAAAGAAGACATATTTATGTGGGATGAAACACTTCAGCTGTTGGTATCATTAACAAGTAGAGTTGCTAATAAGCTACAGGACAACACATTGGAATGCTTTTATCCAGATAATTATTGCATGATTTTGGTAGTACATGTAGCTCATACACTGCATTTTCTAGTGGATGCTGTTGCAAATAGATGCCTTTCCTTCAGGATAGAAGGATTATCAGATTTACTGTCCAAAATTTTTGTACATTTCAATAATCAAAGAAAGTCACCTGCACTGCTTTCTTTACTTACAATTTTAGAAAGCTGGTGTGAGGATACTACTTTCTCTTTGGTTTCAGGACAACTAATGAGTCATTTAAGTAGACAGGCATGTGAGTTGTGGGGAGTAATGTTACTTACACAGTGCCAGTCACCAGCAACAGTACACAGAATTCTGACTCATGTCGTTTGCATTTCTGCCGATTGGAGATACGTTTTGGCATGTAAAGCACCAATGGTAACTGGATATTTTAATGTAAATTGTGAAAGAATGGCTATCAATCTTGCAGGATATTTAAAACTGTCAGATGTATCTCTACTTAAAACTGTAACCATTGATGTTCTAAATGCATGGGGTGATCATGCTTATGTACTACAGATGCCACTTGAATCTCAAGTAGCAATGACCAAGGTATTATTAGCGTGTATACTGAATCTAGACTCCATTGATCTGCAGGCAACAGGTATAGAAATGAAAATGATTCACTGTATTCCTGTTCGTTTAGAGTCTTCGGATGAAGTTATTAGAGTGCTTGGCATGTTCATTGCTGAAACTGTTGTTAAAACCCTTGCAAAAGGACGAAATGATGATAGAAAGCATGAATTACAGTTTGATTACTCTGGCTTGGGGAAGTCTGCTGGCGACATTCTTAATGAATTACAGCATGTTGTGATGAGTGTAGAATTTTGGGAAGAAGAAAATAAAGTTATTGCAATGAAAAATAAGTGTGAAACAGACACACCAAATGTGAACACTGAATGTACATGCAAATCATTTCCTGGTAAATGTGTGGGTGATCGTATGTTAAGTCAGCTTGCAGTAGAATGTGAAATGGAAAAAGTGACAGGAAAAGCTGAACTTTTTGCTGAAGAAATAGTGTCAAAGGAAAAGCAGGGCTTTCCTCAGCAGGACAGCAGTTTTAAAAAAGAAATAATTGATAATGCAGCTTGTGACAGCGAAGAAAGTGTATTGGATAGTGATGATGATCTGATTCCATATGAAATGTCTGATGATTTTAAGCAGTCAGAGAAAAAGCGTCCCAAGTACTTGAGAGATCTGTTAGATATTTTGAGAGAAGGTGATGATATTGAGAGTTATACAGAAGCTCTGAAAGTTGCAGACAGTCTCATAAAAAAGCAGTTGCCTGGAGATGACATTTCATTGGGAGTAGATCTTCTTGAAATTTTAATCAATATGGAGGACAAGTATTCTATGACTGATTTTGATCAGTTGAGATACACAGCCTCTGTAGCTGCTGTAGTGGCTCACCCAGCTCCTTTGGCAGAGTATCTCGGTCATCAGTTTGGCATGCAACAGGGTCGGTATTCATTTGATAGGCTTACTTTTATTCTCAAAGTGTTGACAGGATCAGCAACAACTCTTTCAGAGTTAAAAAGAAGGCTAGGTAATGATAATGTGAATCTCTTAGTGAAACAAGCATTAGAACAAACTGGAAAAACTAGAATATTTGCATCAGGAAGACGTAACCCTATTGAGCAGAAAAATGAATTTTCAGCTGTAGCAGGGTCATTCTTTTTTCCACTAGTTCATAACATCCAAGCAGCAAATATTCTGTCATCCTCAAATAGTGACAGCATTATGTTAGAACATATATTGCATTGTCTGGCATCAATTACATTGTGCACTACAAATTGTCCAATTGCTCCTCGTATAAGTGTGGAGCTTCTAGCACTGGCGTCCAGTCTTCACAAACATCCTCAGTCACGTGTGCGTGTTGCTGTTGTGAGATGTGTTGGTGCTTCAGTAGTCTGTGTTGGCAGCATTGAAGGTATAGATGAACTTGAGACTGCCTTAACTACAGCTTGTCTTTGGTTGAATGACATGGGAAAAAATGATCCAGACTCTAGATGTAGAAAGCTTGCAGCAGATGTTTCCTTACTTATTGTTGTCAAAATTTGAAACCAAAAGTGGCCTGACTGCGTGGAGATCGATGCACTGTAGTACTGATACATTTCTGATGAAATAGAACACTGCAGTGAGTTTAGCAGCACAGAAGTTTCTCAGAGCACTGAAATGTTAGAGAAAATATGCCGTTTATGCATTCTATTAAACTTGTGTATATACATTTATTTTTTCTTTTGTGTGTATACCTCTTTATGCAGGCATTAAGCCATTTGAATCAAAACAATTTTAATTTTGTACGAGATGTCTTATTTGTTTAAAATGCTGTAAGTACAACATTATTGTCAAATAAAAATATATTTTCTGTAAGTAAGTCTCCTTATTTGCGAAGAAACACTTAAGTTTATTTTTTGTTCCTATAATTTAAAATTAGAAAATGATGCTAAAATGGAAGTTATCTATATTAAACAGGAGGTACATCACTGCTTTATTGAATGTATGTACCATTGCCCAATTGATATGAATACTTGCAAGAAGTTACATGAAATACTGCTCTTTCGTTCATGGGAGACCACAAATCATATAGAACTTACTAAAAGAAAGTTCTGCCTTTTGGGTGTTACCTGTTCATTTATTTTACACAGTCACGATTTCAGTTTTGTAGCCATTTTCAAGAGCAGTCTTGAAATATGTGTGACCTGTTTGGGACATGTCATCGACAAAACCTTGATTGTCTAAAATCAGTGAACAGGGATAGTCAAATGGTGGAAATTTCTTCTGAAAAATGATTATATTGAGGTTTTTGAAAATAATAATTCCTTCTTCTGTGACTAGTGACGCAACTAGCACATAAGTGCATAAAAAAGATTGAAAATGGTGTAAGTCTGTCTCTGTAAATAACAAATGAAGAATAATGGAAGGTATCTAGAATACATTGTTAAATGGAAGAAGTTAGCACTGTGAATTAAAGCTGTAAAAAGTATGACCAAAAATGAAAAACAGCAGTGATTATGAAAGATAGGTCAACTAACAGAAATGAGTGATAATATAGTTAAATGGTATAGATTGTCAGTTTTTTGACTATATGAAAACTCTTTCCTATTCTACACTTTATCCTATTTTGTCTGTATTTATAGTAAAATTTGATTAGATTCCTCACTCTTTCCACCGAAGTGCAACAATCTGAATTACCCTTAGATTCTGCTCCTTGCACATTTTCGTTTTTCCTTTCACCCTCTTCCACCTGCTCAGCTCCCAGTGTCATTTTACATCCAATACTGTAGTGCTGACCTTTTTCTCAGTCTTCATCTTCTTTCTTGTGACATTTTTTGATTTTGAAAGATTAATTGCGTGTTAAGTACTTCTTACTAAATAAATTCTCAGTTTTTGTGAATGTAAATGTACTTTGTTTTAATTTCACATATTTGGTTTTTCCTACAGAATTTAACTAAATGACTAGTTTGTTAATATTATTTGTTGTTATATTGCAGAAGGTATGAATTAGGGAGATGGGACCTGGATAAACTGAAAGAACCAGAGGTTGTAGAGAGTTTGAGAGAGCATTAGGGAATGATTGACAAGAACAGGGTAAAGAAATACAGTAGAAGAAGAATGAGTAGCTGTGATAGATGAAATAGTGAAAGCAACAAAAGATCAAGTAGGTAAAAAGACAAGGGCTAGTAGAAATCCTTGGGTAACAGAAGAGATACTAAATTTAATTGATGAAAAGAGAAAATATAAAAATGCAGTAAAAGAAGCATGTGAAAAGGAATACAAACGTCTCAAAAAGGAAATCAATAAGAGGTGCAAAATGGCTAAAGGCAAATTTAAAGGGCTGTAGAAGCATATATCACAAGGGGTAAGATAGAGGCCGTTTATAGAAAGATTAAAGAGACCTTTGGAGAAAAGAGAACCACTTGCATGAGTATCAAGAGCTCAGATGGTAAACCAGTCCTAAGCAAAGAAGGGAAAGCTGAAAGATTGAAGGACTATATAGAGTGTCTATACAAGGGAGATGTACTTGAGGGCAATATTATGGAAATGGAAAAGGACGTAAAGGAAGATGAGACAGGAGATATGATAATGCGTGAAGAATTGGACAGAGCACTGAAAGACCTAAGTGGAAACAAGGCTCCGGGAGTACATGACATTCCGTTAGAACTACTGACAGCCTTGGGAGAGCCAGCCATGACCAAACTCTTCCATCTGGTGGGCAAAATGTACGGACAGGCGAAATACCCTCAGACTTCAAGAAGAATAATAATTCAATTTCCAAAGTAAGCAGGTGCTGATAGGTGTGAAAATTACCGAACTATCTGTTTAATAAGTCGCGGTTGCAAAATACAAACGCAGATTCCTTACAGACGAATGGAGAAACTGGTAAAAGCAGACCTCGGGGAAGGTCAGTTTGGCTTCCGTAGAAATGTAGGAACACTCAATGCAATACAGACATAAGACTTACGTTAGAAGCCAGTTTAAGGAAAGGCAAACATATGTTCATAGCATTTGTAGACTTAGGAATGAAATGAAATGTCGTGTGACGAGGGCCTCCCGTCGGATAGACCGCTCACCTGGGGCAAGTCTTTCGATTTGACGCCACTTCGGCAACTTGCGCGTCGATGGGGATGAAATGATGATGATTAGGACAACACAACACCCAGTCCCTGAGCAGAGAAAATCTCCGACCCAGCCGGTAATCGAACATGGGCCCTTAGGATTGACACTCTGTCGCGCTGACCACTCAGCTACCGGGGGCGGACTGTAGACTTAGAGAAAGCTTTTGACATTGTTGAGTGCAATACTCTTTCAGATTCTGAAGAGGGCACTGGTAAAATACAGGGAATGATAGGCTATTTATAATTTGTACAGAAACCAGACGGCAGTTATAAGAGTGGAGGGGCACGAAGGGGAGCAATGGTTGAGATGGGAGTGAGACAGGGTTTTAGCCTATCCCCGGTGTTATTCATTCTGCACATTGAACAAACAGTAAAGCAAACCAAAGAAAAATTTGGGGTAGGAATTAAAACCAGGGAGAAGAAATAAAAACCTCGATGTTTGCCATTGACATTGTAATTCTGTCGGAGACAGCAAAGGACTTGGAAGAACAGTTGAACAGAATGAACAGTGTCTTGAAAGAAAGCTATGAAATGAACATCAACAAAAGCAAAACGAGGATAATGAAATTTAGTCAAATTAAATCAGGCGATGCTGAGGGGAATTAGATTAGGAAATCAGAATCTTAAAAGTAGTAGATGTGTTTTGCTATTTGGGTAGCAAATTAACTTACGGAGGGCCAAAATAGAGAGGATATAAAATGTAGACGGGTGATAGCAAGGAAAGTGTTCCTGAAGAAGAGAAATTTGTTAACACTGAGTATAGATTTAAGTATCAGGAAGTCTTTTTCTGAAAGTATTTGTATGGAGTGTAACAATGTATGAATATGAAACATGGACAATAAACAGTTTAGACAAGAAGAGAATAGAAGCTTTCGAAATGTGGTGCTACAGAAGAATGCTGAGGATTAGATGGGCAGATCACATAACTAAGGAGGAGGTACTGAATAGAATTGGGGAGAAGAGGAATTTGTGGCAAGACTTTACTAGAAGAAGGGATCAATTGGTAGGACACGTTCTGTGCCATCAAGGGATCACCAGTTTAGTACCGGAGGGAAGTGTGGGGGGGGGGGGGGGGGGGGGGGTGGAAGTCGTAGAGGGAGGCCAAGAGATGAACACAGTAAGCAGATTCAGAAGGATGTACGCTGCAGTAGTTACTCAGAGATGAATAGTCTTGCACAGGACAGAGTAGTGTGGTGAGCTGCATAAAGCCAGTCTTTGGACTGAAGACCGCAACAGCAAAACATAATGCACAAAGAGCATTATGTGCACTCAATTACTTACTAGAAATGCAATTTCCTCAATCAAACAATAAAACTTCGTAATCTAAAGTATGTAGAATGTTACCTACATAGTTGCTGGCAATGGAAACAGGAGGAGGGGCAGAAATGACAATAAAGTCCACTGGAATTTTATTATTGTGGACAGCTCAGTGTGCCATCTCTCGTTCTATACAATTTGCAGAACATAGGTTCTTTGGTGGTCCAACAACAAACTTTCTATGGCTATCACATTCTTGGCTGTACTTCCTCTGCTCCCTCTTCTACCACTACTGCCACCTTACCAACAGAACATTGCTACGTGCTTTAGGTCATTGTTGCCCAGTATTTGTTTTTAGTTTGATTTCAGAGTAACTTGTATTTTTGAAATAACTTACGTATTCCATGAGTCCAGAAGATGACCAAAGGAAGTTCAAAATGCATTGCAGTGTGAAATAATAAAATATAAATCTAACATATATTTGTATTGAAATAAATTATTTGCACTTCTTTACCAATCAAATTTTTTACACTTGTCCAATGTAGACACAATTAAAACAGTGGTAGGTACAATATTGTCACCCTGGAAAGAGTTAATGCTATGAATTGGCCTTCTTTTCTTTCTTTGGCTTCCTATGTGTAAGGATCAAGATATAATAAAATGAAAGTTTTTCATTTTAATAAACATGAAGACTAAGACAGGAATATTTTGTGCTTCTAGGAATTCGCAAATTCAGTATACTGTATTTGCTCGAGACGACAGTGAAAAAGATGAAACACCCACTTTCTTTCTTTCTTCTTTCTCTCTTCTTCTCCTCCTTTTTCTTCTCTTTTTGTTAATGAGGCTCTTTTGAGAAAAAATTATTTTCAACATATTCTGACATACCAGAATTGCAGACTGTTTTATTGTCGTTGAGTATCTGTGAAAAAAAGTTAGCATAACCAGGTACACCTGTTTTAAACGTAATCCACTTATTGGTTGTCTACATTTTGCAATACAAGAATAAATTAAGTAAAAAGAAATGGTATACATAAATTTTTATCTTCACTACATTTTACGCTTACTAATACTGGCATCTGTGCTATTGCTATTTGTAATCACCATCCTAACAGCACAGTTATGAAATTTATATCTTTGTTGTCACAAGTATTTCATTGTTTCTTGCGGATTGTTGCAGTACCTGGTTACAGTGGAACCTTAGAACGCAACTATTTTTTGCTGAATACATATTGGAATTTGCTTCTATACTGATGCGAGAATGTTACAACATTCCTTGCTCCAAACATAGCATCTGCCTGCCACTCTCTCACTGGCTGCACAGAACCAGCAGCTGGCTCACAGTGTTTTGTTCCTGTCATATCTCAAGGTGAACCTGAATAACATTGTTGCAGGAAACACATAAGTACGCCACTGGCCTCTCTCTAGACTTTTGCAGTCTCCTGTGGAAATGTATGCCGCTGTTGTGTATTCATTCAATTTTAAAGTCAATTCAGATGGATTCAAGCAAGCTGCAGTTTCTCCATGGTTGGCAGCATGACATAATTTGCTGTGCCCTCACTACTTCTCTTCCCACACGTCCTAGTTCTGAGTCATACCAGTATCACTGTTCCCTCTCCAGCCCTTCAACAATGCTGTGCTTGAGCAACTAGATTGCAGGTCATAAGTAACAACACCAACTAATACATAAATAAAAGATTCCAATCATGATTCAGTGAAATTCTCAAATTTTCCCTTGTCCCGCGATGTAGTGACTTCTGTTAGTACTGACTCCACGACGAGTCTTGGTGCTGTAATTTATTATAGTGATAACAATTACATGATTTATTTCATTTTTTAAACATTTAATTGTGGATTAAATGTTTTTTGTCAGGCAGTGTATATTCTCGAAGTTCTTAAGTGTCACCATTTTGTTCAAAAGCTGATTAAAAGGTGGTAACATTTTAACTGGTATTTTAATACATGAACAGCAACCCAATTTCTTATTTGCAACCCACATGGTAAATCATTACAATATCTCATAATCAAATAAAATATGGACTTGTGTTCTGAATCAGGTAACATTTTTTGAAGGACACCTTATTCGCCATTTGATGTTAACTTTATTTATAGTGTGCCATAAATGTTTGTACACAAAATACATACATGTATGAGAACTTTTATTGCAAAACCGTTCAAATAACACAAGTGTTTGTAAGATGGTAATGTTAAATTCTATGTCGTCTTGAGTTTCACAAAATTCTCAGATTTTAAGCAGAGCATTAGATTGTCGTGATGGGTAGCCCATAGTTTATTGTGCATCCCTTGCGTTAGTGCTGTGCAAGTCAAATGTCGTGTGATTGAACAAGCAAAGTCAGTGCTGCATTGAGCACTTTGACGTATCAGGAAATCTCGAACCTGTTTGAACATGAGTTTTGTTTAGCCTTTCTACCCTTCCAAATTCTTCAGAATAAATCTGCATGTGATCTCATAGCTCAAGTTAGATGTGTAAGTTAAGATGACCTGTATGTCAATCTATTAAACAATGTAAAAATGTCAAACTTCAGCAGCAATAGTTTTATATCCGAATATAAGATGACACCGTAGATTTCGATTGACTAATTTGGAAAAAAAATTAGTCTTATAATCAAGTAAATAGGGTGGTATGAGTAGGGTCTTTGGCTCTCAATTTCCGTTGTTTGAAGGAGCTGCAGGTGGGAGTCAAAACTACCTACTCTGTGTACAGAAAAAATGAAAGTTTTCAGTTGTTGAGGTTTTCTATAAATGTCAGCTTGCGTATGAGAATGTGCTTTATATAATTCTTTTCTTTATAAATCCTGTAGAAGAACTTTGCTGGGTAAAATACTAACAGGAGAATGTAGGTGCAGTATTTTGACAAAATTGTCTTCAGTGGTGGCAGGAATCATTCAAATGTAAACAAAGAGAATACAATAAAGTTAAAGCAAGATCTTGAATTTTTGATACATACATCATTATTTGTGGTTCAGAGTTTTTATGCAGTCTCTCTCTGTGATATGTAAAGATAGTACACTGTAAATAAATCCATATAAATAAAAAAATGAGAGAAACAGTAAAGAAAATGGAAAGTTCAGATATGTAGAAAGGTCAAAAAGTTTTTCTCAGCACCACAACATGGTATCTCACATGACAGTAAGGAAAAAGACTTGGAAATGTTATTGGTAAGTACAAATTTTTCATCAGTACACACTCATTCTTGTTTAATGTGGTTTTGTTTAGTCTTTACTTTTCTATACGCCCAGCTGTCCGAGAACGTTTATTTTAGTTGACTTGCTTAATGAGCTCATTGTTGTCCACAATGTCTTGTAAATGATGCCGTCCTTCTTTCTTTTTTTCCACTTTTTTCCCCTCCCACAAAATATCCTAATGTAATTTTCAGTTTTAGGAAAGCACAATATGATGCTTCCTGGTCATAGCACTTCTCCAGATGCATCCATTCATGTTGTGGTGTTAACAGCAGCCTATGCATGGGGCAGTAATTCCCTGGTGTGACTGCTGCAAGTCTCAAGCAATGATGTGGGATAACACAGAATGTTGCAGGGGTTCATAACATATCTGCTGGCAGGCAAAGATATTAAGGACTGACAATTTGCTTTGTGCACAATACTGCAGTGCTTACTTGAGGTGTTTGACCAGAAACATGATACTGAATGTGCCTAGCCTAATGTTCTCAAGCAGTCCAAAATTGAGCCACTATCACATCTGAATGCTTCACACATACGAATATTGCACAATTCAACCAGCTGACCAAATGGAGATCAACAATGAGGCCACTTTCAAACTGCATCAGGTGCTAATAATGCTGTCCCACATGAGTATGTGGCACCTCTATGTCCAGTGATCATTCAACATCAGACATTGTTCATGCCCCCATTATATGCCCTACCAAGGCTGGTAACAACGTGAAATATGAACAATGCAAGTATGTTTTGGGATGCCAAATTAAACACCTTTCAGCCATGAATTTTCAACCTTATTTTATTTGGCAACCAGTTTCAGCGGTGTACTATGCAATCTTCAGGCCTCTGACTGACATGCAGGTAGAATCTACCTCGGTTGTGATAAAAAACAGGGGCCAGCAATACTGGTATTAGTAGATATCCGCTTGCTACAGTGAAGTGTTCACTGTAGCAAGCAGATATCTACTATATCAATTGCTGGCTCTGTTTTGAGGTAGATTCTTTTTGCACGTTGGTCAGGGGCTTGAAGATGATGTAGTAAAACACTGAAACTGGTTACCAAATAAAATAAGATTGAAAATTCATGGCTGAAAGGTGTTTAATTTGACATCCCCTATCAAACAGCCGAATCCTGAAACCATTTCTAAAAAAAAAAAAAAAAGGGACCTACGGAGTCAAGTAAGTTCTGGTGGCCAAGGTAACTGTCACAGAGTACTGCAATTCTAATAATGTAAATACCTGCTGATCAAGTGTGTGTGTATGGACCTGCAGTGATATTCGACCAGGTCACATTTACACAATTGACAGAGTTGTTATGTGAAAATCAAGTCAGTTGATAACAGTGGGCGGGAACGCATATGTGGAGGCATTTTGCATTCCTTCTACAGTTGCAGTCGGGGACGAGACACACTCTTCTAGGCTCACATCACAGCGCTGCAGTGGGCTTGCTGACACTCTGTTCAGAATCTCCAAATTTCCCCTGTTAATGTTGTTGAATACTGAATTTTAATTGTGATCTCTGCCGTTCTATAATCGGGTAGATGGTATCCCCTAACTTGATTACATTGTCTGCCAGATTTTGCCAAGCTGGGTTCTACAAACATTGTCTAACCAGCTTGTCTCAAACATTTATGTTACTGATGTTCAGGGCAGAGTTCTTTAGTTTTCTGACCTTCTAGCTGAAGTACATCCATCATTTTTGCGAGGGTTCCAATGCATACTCAACTTGCAGAGGCTCAGCTCATATCTTGTGCTGCTCAGACGTGATAAAATTTTGGCAAGTGGTTGGAATACGCATCACATTTCATTCTATAGTGTTATGAAAAGGAGAGGTTGTTACTCATCATAAAGATGAACATTGAGTTGCAGACAGACACAATGAAAAGGGTTACATATTTAGCTATCAGCCACAGCCTTCTTCAGAAAACAAAAACCACATGCTTTCAGACAAGCAAGCACGTGTCACCCACACGACTTCTGTCTCCAGCAGCTCCTCTGGGAGTGCAACTGCCATGTTGAACTATAACAGCAATTGGAAGTGACAGAAAACGAGGAGGGATAGTAAGATATGAGGGGAAGTGGGGGGAGAAAGGAGCACTGCCTGGCGGAGAGTGCAGGGACTAGGTGGCAACATGACAAGGCTACCAGACGCAGTGTCAAATCACCAACCACAAACAGTACCCGCAAATCAACAGCTGCCACCCCTTCCTCACCAAAAAGTAATTGCTGTATAGCCTGGCCACCTGGGGACAGTGCATCTGCATTGACAAGAACTCCCATGCCCTGCATGCTGCAGGTCTCACAAAGGCCGCCACAGACATTACTCTCCCCCAGACAAACTCCACAAATAGCCTTCCCGTTCCATTTCCCCAAGTACCCTCAATCCTCCCATGCCCACAAGAGCCAGCTACAAATGAGTGCTCCCTTCATCACTCATCACTCAACACTGCCTTGGACTGTAGCAACTGGACCATATCCTTCGTCAGGGCTTTGATTACTTATCATCATGCCCCGAAATGAGGGACATCCTACCAAAGACCCTTTCCGTCCCTCCTAAAGTGGTGTTCTGTTGCCTGCCCAACTGTCACAATATCCTAGTACATCCCTGTGCCACACTCAATCCCATGCCCTTGTCACAGGGATCATATCCCTGTGGAAGATCCATGTGCAAGACCTGCCCAGTCTACCCAACCAGCACTTCCCATCCTGTCACAGGCTTATCGTGCTCCATCAGATCCCAGGCCATCTGTGAAAGCAGCCATGTCATACACCAGCTCCTCTGCAGTCATTGCACAGCTTTTTGTATTGGAGCTTGCTCTAAATGTACGAAAAGGTAAGTTAATGCTGATGAGTAGGAAAAACAATCCTGTAATGTTCGAATATAGCATTGGTAGAGTGCTCCTTTACATAGTCGTGTAGATTAAATATCTAGGTGTAATGCAACAAACGAAATGGAATGGGCACATAAGGGCAGTAGAAGGCAAGGTGAATGGTTGACTTAGATTTTTTGGAAGAATTTTAAGAAAGTATGTCTCATCATGGAGGAGACTGGGAAATGCTGGTTGGGCAGATTGGGCAGGTCTTGCACCTGGATCTTCCACAGGGATATGATCCCTGTGACAAGGGTACCTTCACCGAGGAGTCAAGCAGTGTATTGCTCCCTCCGACGTATATCTCGCAAAGGGACCATGAGGATAAAATCAGAGAGATTAGAGCCCACACAGAGGCATACCGACAATCTTTCTTTCCACGAACAATACGAGACTGGAATAGAAGGGAGAACCGATAGAGGTACTCAAAGTACCCTCCGCCACACACCGTCAGGTGGCTTGCGGAGTATGGATGTAGATGTAGATGCAGATAGAATGCTAGTATGAGGCATTCTTGAATGCTGTTAAAGTGTTTGGGATGCTCACCAGGTCAGGTTAACGGGAAGACATCAAAGCAGTTCAGAGGTGGGGTGCTAGATACGTTACCAGTAGTTCAATCAACATGCAAGTAATCCTGTTGGAGGAACATCCGCAACTTAGCATTGTATCAGAAGCTGAAAATACCGCTTCAGTTGTAAAGTACTTTTATTATCAATGGCCAGTTTTGGGCTCTTGTAAGCCCATCTTCAGGTATTGTAACTTGGTGCTGTGGCCCCCAAGTGCCACGGTGGACATGTACTAGGCATGGTGTGCTACCTATGAGTGCAGAACAGGGGGTAGAAAACTTAGAGACCCAACCTTTGAAACTGACTGCAGAGCAATTCTATTGCCACCAACGTCCATTGGGTGTAAGGACCATGAAGATAAGATAATCAGGGCTCGCAGGGAGGCATATTGAATTATTTTTCCCTGACTTCATTTGTCACTGGAACAGGAAAGGAAATTACTAGGATTGATACAAGGTACCCTCCACCGTGCACAATACAGTGGCTTGTGGAACATGTTTGTAGATATAGATGTATTAAATGGCTAAAATGGTCTCCCAGCTGGAGGTTGCATATGTAATGGCTTCCGGTGGCAACAAAAAAGTTTCGTTTTCAGTATTATGTATCACTGTCGACAGAATTTGAAAACCCACTCGGGTAGCAGCACATATTTACTTGTACATGGTGCTTCTGGAAATAGGAGATCGAATCCACCTAGTGGATTAACAATGAAGGTCTGTGTGCCAGCCATCTGTATGTAGTTTTTCTGTCATCCACGAGCATCTAAGCACTAACTTTGGTATGACTAGCAGCCTTTACACATGATAAGAATTTCTTTTGAGTTTTGAAAGGTCTTCGGATTATAATCTGACAGCTGAATTAATTGTATTCAGTACAGCTCTGTTTATGGCCCTTAAGGTTCACTTTACACTTCTTATGCAGTAATTGTCATTTCTTTGGCAATATTTTATGGAGAATCTATTCGATCCGTCGTCTGTCCCATCACAAACTGTTTTACTAGGTACATACATACCTTGTGCTTGGTCAACTGTCCTTTAAGATGGAACCTGAGTTCCTTTATAGCTTCCCCTGAGATAAATGTTTATGGAGTTCATCTTTGAGAGGGAAATCAGAGTTCAAAAAATATTACATTTATATACAGGTGAGATATTCATTTTATGTTATATATTTTATTTACTCTAATTAATTAGTGTAATGTTCTTCTTCATTGTAAATTTTGTCACCTTATTTTCTGCTTACATTATTCTTGTCCACAGTCACAGTTTATCTTTCAGCTCCCATTTTTATCTACTGTTTTCCCAAAACATCATTCTTATTTACTGTCTTCTCAAAGCATGTCTGTATTACAGTTTCTATACATTTTAGCCAGTATCTGCATTATACAGGTTATGTCATTGGTAGCAGTTGCAATTGTTACATGTTGACCTGAAGGAATAAGACAAAAGGCATGAATGTCCAACTTTGAATTCCATTGATTGAGTAACATGATTCATAATGGCCTAAGGTATGCAAATTTTTAACAGGTCTGGAGGTGCATTTGCCTTGCAGCAGTGCATGTTTGACTTCAAATTCTTCAGAAAGTTGTGTCTTGAATGTCACAATAGCATTAATATTAGACTCAGATGTATCTGTTTGGTCCAACATTTTATTTGTGCTTACTCGCTGCACAGTAGCATATCCTATTCCCAATTAAGTGAATACTGATCAGGTACAGATGAATATTCTTGCCATAGATATAGAAAAGTTCTATCAGTGCAAGATTTGCACTGCTCATAAACATCTTGGCCACTGCAAAATCCAGAATCAATAAAGAATGCCACCACTGTGTGACTGAGTGTTTAAGAGCACTTTCTGTTGAGTTTCCATTTGGTATGGTGTACATGAAGGATCAACGAGTGTTTCTTGTGCTGAACTATGTAAAAATAGAATCGTATGTGGAATGTTAGGTTGAATTTATACAAAAATTTCCTGGTGTGCACATTCCCAGTGATTTGACGATGCATAGATGAGTGAAGAAATTTCAAGAGAATGGATCTGTGTCACACAAACAACGGCCTAGAGAACCTAGTGTCCTAACTGAAAATAAATTAGAAGATAGGGGAGGCCTTCGAAAGAAGTCTGAGAAAATCTCTGCGCCATTTGGCACTTTAGACTGGTGTATCGAGAGCATCTGCTCACAGAGCTGTGCACAAACTGAAAATGAAACCATACAATAGTATGGTAGTGTGTCAGCTGAGGAACTCAGATACTGTTGCTCAATGTTTTTACGGCACCTGGCTGTTCAGTCTGTGCACGATGGACCATGGCTGCATTTGTCAGAGTACGTAAATTATCAGAACAACTGACGCTAGCATGATGTGAACATAGGAGTGTGGTATGTAGTTAGTGCAAGACTAATTAGTGGACCAATCTTTTTCCACAAGACAGCTATTAACAATAGACTGCATCATTTTTTCGAGAACTGACACCCACGGACCCCTCTGGGAGTTTTTTTTTTGAGACATCCTGTATAAAAACCTGTATGATACTAGGTCACTGATCATGGTATCAATAGGGCCTTGGGCAGCAGACAGGCACATTTGAGGAGAAACTAATGGCTGAGTTTATTTAAAAAATGAGGTAATTATCCACATGGAAAGATGGCACAGTGGTTAAGACTATGACCACTCCTTCCTCCGTCTTCAAAATGGAAAAGTTATCCACATAAAATACTTTTGTCGTTGATAAGATACTAAACTCCTTTAGTGGTTTAAAATGTGTGAATATTTAAATTATTGTAAAAAGTGATGCAGATAAACGGTAATGTGATTAGTTCTATTCAATTTCTAGTAAGGAAGTATTCCATATTTTCAGTGGATATTGTGGTTTATTATGCACTGACTTAATCAGTTGTGTGTAGTGTTACTTTTTAAGTTCACATGGTAATAAATTTTAGTTTTGTAACAAGTAATTACCTAATATGCCCTTCAATGGGAAGAATATTCTTTAAATCTGAATATGGTGTTAACTTTTAAAAGACCAAATGTGAACAGACAGACATTTTAAAGTACTATAATAGGTGTTAACTAAGATTACCTTTTACTGTTGTCACAGGTGTTCCCCTGACATTGTCACCACAACCCTTGCAACCAACATCACCATCTGCCGGAAAGGACCAAGTCTCTCAGTCTTCCAGCAACCAATCTACTGCACAACAGGTACAAATTCTGAAAAAGAGAGTTGAAATTTTGATTAATATTGTTGAAATTGTTTCTCCTTCTTACAGTAAAACTCATTTATTGTTGTGAATACTGTGTTGCAACAGCAGTGTTTTTCCTGGCACAATACTCTTTATTAAAATAGATGATGTAAATGTTTGCAATCTACGACAGCTTCCATATCCTTGCAGTATTTGTAGTATTGTTCATCATACGTATTGCATCAGTGTTAATACTTATTACTTTAAACACAGTTTTTCTTAGAGGGGGAACAGCTGTCATGCACAAGAATAATTTTGATTGTAAAGAGACACATATTTAAGTATTGTACACGAGTCACATGGGTGGTAAAGATAGGACCACGTGCAATACAAACTGAGATAAAGAGGCTCTTTGTCCTGCCAATTTTCTATTCACTAAAACTGGTACTATTGAATGGCATGTTAGAGTTACTTTAATTATATATGCCATACAATTGTTGGTTAAAAATATTTAGATAATTTTGCTGAGATAAAGTGGTTACTTATTCTAACAAATGAACCATTAGTTTATTTTTAATAAGTGTGTGTGGGGGGGTGTTCACTTCAAAAATGAATCAAAAATTTTCTTTGAACAGATTGGCAGTACATGGAGCAACTCTGGCAAATTAAACATAGACATAGATAACTTAACAATCTCGGGCTTCCGAAATTCTTCCAAGCCAACACCTACCATGAATCAGCTGGCATGTAGCAGTCCAATTCCTCCTGTGGTTCGCCCTCCTCAAGGTAAGGCTTAACATTATTTCTGTTACAAAAAAGAAGGTGAATATTATTTAAAATATTCCATGAAAATAAAAATTCACATGTGGTATTTTGTTAAGACTGTTTTATTTGGCAATAATGTTATGGAGTTGTTCGAAATTTAGAAGATAGATCAAGGCAAAATGGACACTCTTTGTAAAATATAGTTTGTGCCAAAGTGGATATTGTTTTGCCAACAGATTATCTTTACATCATTTAGAAGTGAGAGAGATGCATCTCATAAAGGTGATTTAGATAGGGTTCTTAGTCATGAGGCATCTTTTCGCTGTTAAATTTGAGGTCTTTATTTTACAAAATACAGTATCACCTAAAGAGGTTAAATCACATTATGAACTAGCTATTCTCCTAATTGATTTGTTCCTGCAGTAGAACAGTTGAGACTTGGAGCACCACCTTTTTGCAAACACAAAATACATAGTGGTGTACTGACAAATCCTGTACTGTGTAAATCAGGATTTCATTGATTTCACAAGGGCACTTATAATGACAGCTGAGCCGGCTTCACCAATTTTGACTCCTATTTTCCTCCTGCTCCTGCTGCTGCACTTTTTACTCCCTCAAAACTGAGCCCTGTAGCTCTCTAGTTTAATATTTCCTTTGCGACAATACAAAATTATTCTTTTAATATAAGGAGTCTGCACAAAGTAGTCTATTGGTGATAGCCTGTGACAGTTTAATTATCTTTACATAAGAATGCTTATACCTCCCTGTGTTACATACTTACTCACTCCATACTGCACATCTGCATTAAAAAAATTTTCTTCTTACACACGCACAATATTTCTTGTGTGATTTAAACAAATTGAAATCAGATCACTTGCAGTTATGGTAACATAATAATTTAATCTTCGACTTTGTTGCCAGAAAACTAATATACCTTTAGGCTATTATCTTAGCCTTATCATGTTTTAAAGAATTTTAAATTCTCTGTGGCTCTGTAGCGACAACTAACTCTTCTCTTATGAAAATTTTTAAAGTGCAAACTTTACATAAGGATGTTTTGGCAATGCTCTTTCCTTTGTTTTCAAATGTAAGAAGATAACAGAGATGTAATATTCACGGAGGTATGTTTCCCCTTTGCAACTAAATGAAAGGCAGTTTTTGGAGTATTTCTTCTGTTATTTATGAAGCATCTTCAGTGGCATGTAAAATTTTGTGTGTGTTTGCGTAATGCAGTATGTAGTAGTTAAAAGTATATTATTATGTTAGTTTTCTCATGTAACATAACACATTCTTAACTAATACATACTGCTTCATAAATAGAAGAAGTAAAAGAAGCAAAATGTGTATGGAAAAAAACTGCCTTTCATTTAGTTGCTTAGACAGAACATATCTCCATGAATTCTGAAGCAACTAAGGAATGACAGAAAATGGGGGGATGAGGTCAGTCTGCTAAGATGACCTCTGATATTGAGAACTTTTATGTTTGTACCATAATAGTTGTATATGTATCTTCGATCTTTCTTTCTGTAATAGTGTCTGATATGTTACTGGAAATTAGTTTTTATTACGTAGCTAAAACCTTACTTGTAGCTATTGAAAGTATTTTTTTTTTTTTTCCTTTTTTTGTCAGTGAAAGAAGTACTATTTCATTTCACATCTTTACTTTGTGAAGTGCTTTTGTATTCTTTCATCAGAACTATATTTTACCATTATATTACCAGGTCTAACTAGTAAATAAAATGATCAGAACTTCATCTTTTGATGTTACAAGGCAGGCTGAAATTTTATTATTTCTTTTAAATCATTACCCTCACTACAATCAATTTCTAGTGTACCCATTGCCAACTTGACCTTGCATATGTATTACTTCCGCATCTCCTCCTAAACCACTGGACTGATTTCAACTAAACATGGTACAGACATCACTCACTATCTGGAAAGAAGTTGTGGGGGTAAAAAACATCTGCTTATTAAAAGGGATGGGGGAGTAAAAAAGTAATGTAGCCCATGACATAAGAATAGCTAGACTTCTTATCAGGTATTCAAGAATTAGAGCACTTAGTTACTTGCAACAAGCTTCACACATAATTCCAAACCTTTACAAAGCTTTTTCTCATTAACAATCTCCCACAAAATTATGAAAGGAAAAAAAAATTATCACTGCAAAATTTTCACTTTTCATGCATTGAAACTACGGCATCAGGAAGGACTTCTTAATTTATTACTTCCTCGCTGCTAAATGTATTTCTCAACACATTTTGCAGGTAGTATTCATGTATACCATTGAATGTACGTGCAAAGTTATAGGATTGTACGACACGTAGTTTAGTAGATAAGATGTGTGAAAAACTGCCTTTTAAATTTATTACTTCTTTGCAAGAAGTGTTTCAAATACGAGTTAATAGCAGACAGTATCCGCATACGCAGCTGAATGTGCCTACAAAAGTATATCATTTTATGACCCATAGTTCAGGAAATATGATGCCAAAAAACATTGAGCTACGTGAAAACCAAATTGCAGAGTGAAATTTTCTGGAGGTACAGGTGAACTATGCGTACAGAAATGTGTGAAATATGTTGAATATATGTGATATATGTACAAGGACAAAGCAATGGGTGAAACGCTCTTTCTTAATAAAAACACATATCAATTCTCAAACAGTTCTGATGTTGGCTTATACCTAAATTACTTCTCCCAGTGACAAGGGTTACAATAAAATGTGAAAACTCTATTCAGCTTAGGAAACAAGTGATGAATAGGAATAATGCATAATGCAGTACTTTGTGTTTCGATGGTTCCTCAAACCACATATAAAAATGCACAATTCGGTTTAGTAGTAATATTTTAGTTGAAGGGTAGAATTTACCAATTAGCAACTCAAAACTGTCTGTTGACTCAAAAGTAATGCCTGCTACAATCATACATTCGAGCCTATTACAATAACCAAGGCAACTTATTGAAATCCTTCCCACTCTGCACAGGCAAAACTTCTTCACACTGGTAATAAATCATATTCTTCCAACGAAAATCTTTCCCGTATACCCTACTGCAAAATCAAATTTGTCTTGCTTTGAGTGAAATGATTAGTTTTCGATTACTAAAGGCTCTCTCAACTTAAATATTCCTTTGCTTGTATAGTACTTCTAAACATCCAAATTAGTCGAATTCTGTTTGCTTACCACAGCATAAAAGTTATAGTTTCATTTACTCGCTTGACCTAGCTTGATCACTTCTCAATTAATACCTTTAATAATAGTGTAAAATCGACTCGCCCATTTGCTTGGTATCAAAAGCTCTATGTAGTTGCGATTAAGCCCATACTAAAACTTGTAGGAATCATTAAAGACTGACAAACAAATAGCATTATTAGAATTTTTTACATTAAGTATATTGTATCTGACGGCCATTGGAGAATCGTATAGCAGCAGTAGTACCTTTAGAGCCACAGAGCTTCTGCACAGCTGGCTGACCCCTGCGGGTCCGGGGGCTAGAAAAGGCCCGTGGTATTCCTGCCTGTCATAAGAGGCGACTAAAAGGAGTCTCACGTGTTTTGGCCTTTCTCTGATGGTCCCCTGTAGGGTTTGACCTCCATTCTACCAGATTTTTCCGAAGAGCGAGCCAGTTTGGGAAGGGCACCTTACATGGTGCATCGTGTCCATCGTGCATTGAGATCTTTAGCCAACTTTCTCATCGTCGCATTGCAGTCCCGCTCACTCTCCATCCCTTGGGCGAGGATACGTTCCTGGGTGCAGTTTCCACCATCCACTATGCTGTGTCACTTTCTGCGCCGACGACGACCATGGACTACTTTGCACCTGATATCCAGCGCTGTAGCCAGTCCGTTGTGGTGAGGCCATGATGTACCCTGTTGGTTGTAGCCCCCTGACAACACAGGTATCACTCTGCAGATGCCTGCGCTGTTAACTCCCAACATATGCCAAGGAGTAGATGCCTGTCTCTCTGGGGCATCAGGACTCCCGGCAATGGCTATCCTGCTATGTGGCCTTTGCTGCAGCTGGGTGGTGCTCGTGGGGAGGGCCCTTGGTCGGAGTGGGTGGCATCAGGGCGGATGACATGCAATGCATGCCGATCGTTCTACCCTTCTACGACTGTATTGGGTGTTGATTCAGTCCTGTCTCAATTATAGGAGCCTGGCTTATGGTTCGGCACCGCCTTCCGCGTTAAAAGTTGCTTGACCCAATACTTCACTGTGGGATCAGACTCGAAACTGGCGCTTTTCGCACAAGCTCTATAAACAGCATACTTGTGGAGGCTGGTGTCCCTCCATTGCAGATCCGGCACCAACGACTGCTGGCCGCTTATGCTGCACATGTTTGTAGCTTGCCCGGGCACACAAATTACCGTCTCGTGTTCCCCAACTCAGTCGTCCATCTTCCAGAACGGCGGCCCCGGTCAGGGTGTACGATGGCGGTTTGCATCTGGGCTCTTCTCTCTGGGCTTGAGTTCTTCCCTCTCCCACTTCTTTTCCGATCCTATATCCATATATCCCCGTGGTGTGTGCCCCGTCCATGCCTTCGGCTGGATTCGGCACAGGGTCCAAAGGACTCAGTCCCTCCTGAGGCCCTCCGCCGCTGCTTTCTTTCCATCCTTGCTGTGTTTCGTGGCTCTGACATGGTCTATACCGATGGTTCGATGGTTGCTGGTAGAGTTGGCTATGCTATTACACTTGGGGATCATTCTGAAGATCGCCCATTGCCAGCTGGCTGCAGTGTTTTCACCGCTGAGCTGGTAGCCATCTCTTGCGCCCTAGAGTATATCCCTCCTGCTCAAGGGAGTCCTCCGTTATCTGTAGTGTCTCCCTGAGAGGTTTACAAGCTATCGACCAGTGTTTTCCTTGCTCTCGTCTGGTGATGGCTATCCAGGAGTCCGTCCATAGTCTTGCTTGTTGCGGCCACTCTATGGTTTTATGTGGACCCTGGGTCATGTTGTTATCCTAGCTAATGAAAGTGTTGACACGCTGGCCAAACAGGCTGTCGATGCACCGGCTTTGGAGATTGGCCTTTCAGAATGTGATCTCCGGTTGGTTTTGCAGCGGAATGTCCTTGGTACCAGGGACACCCTGCCTTCACACAACATGGCAGGCTTAGTTTTGCACTTTATTCTAGCAGGAGGCTTTTATCGCTAAGGGTTTTTTTTTTTTTTTTTTTTTTTTTTTTTTTTTTTTTTTTTTTTTGTGTCTAGCCTTTGGCCTACGGTTTTAGATTGGAGTTCTTAGTGTGTCTCGTGGTGGTTGGCTTTTCCTTTTTTGTTTCCATGGTCGGCCAACCACTGTAACACTCTGTGTGCTTTTACTTCCTTTTGTCTGTGTCTTTCTTGTTCTCTCTAATTCCTTGTCTTCTCCGTTGCTTGTTTTTATTCCTTTTGGGTGTTTCATGGTCGTGGAAAAAGGGCCTGATGGCCTTTGTAGTCTGGTCCCTTGAACCCCCACAAACAAACCAACCAACCAACAGCTGACTGACATCATCAGCATCAGCATTTTACAGTGTCTCCTTCCTCTTATTGACATGGCCTTGCATCTCCACTTGTAATTCAACTATTTGGGCAAGAACACCTCCCGGGGTCTGTCATGTTCTTCCATTGTCTACTGTCCTCTTTCGCCCCCATGACCCTATTGATTTCTCTGCTCCCAATAACATTTTATACAAACATTTACCCCCTGGTGGTTTGGAGGTTAGAATAGGCCCAAGGTATTCCTGCCTATCATATGAGGCAACTAAAAGGAGTCTCCCACTTCTTGGCCCAATAAGTTCAGGTCCTGCTTATGGTTTGACCTCCCACGTTCCAAATTCTACAGAATTGTGCAGTGCATCATTTATCCATAGTGCTGTTAGAATAGGTCTGCACCTTTCATTGTCATGGCTTTGCATCTCCACTTGTAATTCAACTATTTGGGTGAGGACACTTCCCAGGGTATGTCATCTTATTCCATTGCCTACTCTCCTCTTTTGCCACCAATGACACCATGAATTACTCTGCACCCAATATCCAGCATGGTAGCCAGTCTGTTGTGGTGGGGCTATCGTGTATCCATTTGGTGCTAGCCCCCTGACAATACATGGATCGCACTGCTGATGCCTAAGCTGCAAACTCTCCATGTATGCAAGTAGTAGATGCCTGTCCTTTTGGGGCACCAAGACTCCCGGCAACGGCCATTGTGCCAGGTGGCCTTTGCTGTGGCTGGGTGGTGCCTATGGGGAGAGTCCATGATCGGAGTGGGTGGCATCAGATCGGATGACCCGTAATGAAGTGGTCCAAGTCATCTTTTTCTGGGGACTGAATGGCCCTAGCAGTCTCTAAGAAAGGGAGGTTGTTAACAGTGGTGAAAGGTATGACTATAAATCGTTCCCTTCCCTGACAACAGCAAGAGAGGAACATAGGGCACCAGAATGAAGAGGGCCATATCCACTTCATTATTTAGTGTGCAGCAGAACTGATGGGAACTCCTTTCTGGGTATGAAGCCTCTGTTTATTGTTAAGCACCTGGAGGGCAAGTTTGAGGAAATGACAGGGCAGTCTAAAATGTGCGATGGGTCAGTTGTGATTCGGATGGCATCCCCAGCCCAGTCTCAGGCATTACTCGCCTGTGACAATCTGGGTGATGTTTCCTGTTTTGGTTGCTCCCCTCCCCCTCCCCCCACTTTTAAGCCTCAACATGGTCCAGTAAATTATTTTTCATCATGACCTGTTGCATCCCGACAATGAGCTACGTGCCAATTTGGAATGACGGGGCGTTAACTTTGTCTGGCGCATCTATAGGGGGCCTAAAGGCAATAGGGTTGCCACTGATACCTTCATCTTGGCCTTTGGGTGATTCATTACCTGAAAAGGTGAAGTTGATGGTATACCAATGTGATGTCAAACCTTACACGCCCCCCCCCCTCCCCCCCCCCCCCCCATGCAGTCCTTTAAGTGCTGGAAATTGGGGCAATTCCAGCACCATGTGTAGAGAGTGCAGATGTGCACTGTGTCCGAATACTCCGTGTGCCTTCCCGCACCTGTGTCAACTGTGGAGAGCACCCCCGCCACCCCGCTCCCCCCCTCGGTTTGACGGACTGCACAATACTCAAAAAGGAGTGGAAAATTGTGGAGTACAAGACCCTGGACAGCCTGTTGTACCACAAGGCTAAACTAAAATATGAAAGGTTGAACCCTGTTCGAATACTCTCGTCTTATGCTGCCACTACAATGACATCGCCCGCCATGACACTGTTATGCTCGTAATCTAAGCTTACTCCAATGGACCCTCATGGCCGCCTATCTTCATTCCCTCTCCTGTTGGCTGGGGGCACGTCTTCCTCTGTTGCTACCAAAACTTCTACTTTGGGAGCATAGCCTCCCCCCCCCCCAAATGCCTGGAGAAGCAACAGCCTCCTCCAGCTCCTCTTGCACGAAACTATTCCTTCCAGTCCCCACCCCCACCCCCACCCCTGTGGTCAAGTGGACACCAGCCTGTAGCTGAAAGAGCCACTAGCTGCTGATCGAAAGGCTCCATGGTCTTTCTCTCCCCTTAAGGTACTTCTGAGAAGCCCTCCCAGTAAGTCTCTAAAGAGTGGCGAGAGGGCAAACAAATGAAGAAGTTCATTAGGAAATGGGAGACTCTGGTCACCCCCACACCACTACTCCCTAACAGTTGTGCGTCCAAGGACAAGGTGGAGATTCTGTCATTCCCTGAGGACCTAGAGCTCACCAATGCCTCAAATGCAATGATACTGGCTGTGAACGCTCAACCGGTGGTGTAGTCTTCCTCCTTCGTCACTTCATGACTTCCCAGACAACAGGAAGTGTCATTCTCCAATGGAGTTGAAGTTGTTTTTTCTCCCACCTGGCTGAGTTACGACAACTCTTAAGTGTTACATCTGCTTTTTGCATTGCCCTTCAGGAAACCTGGTTTCCCACGATGCGAACCCCAACCCTTCGTGGCTATCGGGAGTACTACAAAAACCATACTGACTGTGGGAGACTGTCAGGTGTTGTTCCCTTAATGTGTCTGTAATGAACCTGTGCACCTTCAAGTGGCTGTAGAAGCAGGTGGCTGTCAGGGTGAGGACAATGAAGGAAATTACCATCTGTAACATGTACCTCCCTCCAAGTGAGGTGCTGCACCATGTATTGGCTCCACTAAGATCCCAACTCCCCCCACCTTTTCTACTTCTGGGTGATTTTTAATGCCCACTACACTTTATGGGGTCGAACCAAGATTTCTGGCTGTGGTGGAGATGTTGAGGACCTACTAACTCGACTTGACCTTTGCCTCCTCAGTACTGGTGCCCCAATACATTTCAGTGTTTCTCATGGCACATACTCAGCCATTGATCTCTCGATCTGCAGTCCTGGCCTTCTCTCGTATATCCACTGGAGGGCTCACGATGACTTGGGTGGCAGCGACCACTTTCCGCTCTTCCTGTTCCTTCCCCAGCATCAATTATTTGGATGCTTGCCCAGACGGACTCTCACAAAGGGTCGCTTTCACCGCTGCCACCACTGTTGAATCTTTGTTGCTTGGCAACATCAATGAAGTGATCCACATCATCACTACTACCATTGTTGCCACAGCTGAATCAGAAATCCTTCTTTCCTCATTTTGCCTGAGTGCAGCTCGTGGCCGAGTGGCTAGCGTTACTGCCTGTGGATCACAGGGTCCCGGGTTTGATTTCCGGCCGGGTTGGGGATTTTCTCTGCCTGGGGGCTGGGTGTTTGTGTTGTCCTCGTCATTTTCATCATCATTCATGAAAGTAGCTAGATTGGACTGTGTAAAGATTGGGACTTTGTACGGGTGCTGATAATTGAGCAGTTGAGTGCCCCACAAGCCCATCATCAACATCATTATCGTGCCTATGGCGGAAGTCAGTGCCTCGGTGGTCGCCAGAAATCGCTGCAGCCATTTGAGACTGCAGGCGAGCTCTCCAACATCATGAGTGCTGCCCGTTCCTGGAGAACCACATAGCCTTCAAACAGCTCCTTGTCCAGGTCTGCCTACTCGGCAAGCAGTGGAAGCAGGAATGTTGGGAATGATACGTCTCCACCATTGGAACACGAACCACTGCTTCCTGGGTTTGGACCAAGCTCCGACGACTATACGACCTTCAGATCCCTCCAGGTGTACCTGGAATTTCCACACGTGGAGCTGTGTCTGCCAATCTAGACAATCACAGAGTGTCTTGCTGAGCATTATACTCGCACCTCAGCACCTGAGAATTACTGCCCCGCCTTTCGTCTCCTCAATCCATGGGTAGAGCGACAACACCTATATTTTGCTCCATATCACCCTGAGCCATATAATGCTCCCTTCAGTGAGTGGTAATTTCTCAGTACTCTTGCCGACTGTTCTGACACATCCCTTGTCCCAGACCAAATGATTA
Source organism: Schistocerca americana (assembly GCF_021461395.2). NCBI lineage: Eukaryota > Metazoa > Arthropoda > Insecta > Orthoptera > Acrididae > Schistocerca > Schistocerca americana. The sequence goes on along the minus strand of NC_060121.1, from coordinate 591,963,087 downwards.
AGTATCTGTCACGGGATTAACAGTGCCACCTCTTTGGTGTCTTCAACTGCATCTGGAGCAGTGGCGAATTCGTGTGACAGTGGCAGGAAAGTAGCATCGCTACAGTGGCTAAGCCTGGTAAGAACCTGTTCGGTGTGTATTAGCTGTCTTTCTATCAGCCTCACCGACGTTCTTTGTAAGCTGTGTGAAAGTATGGTGAACTGGCAGTTGTGTTGGCTCCTTGAGTCTCGGGGTCTTCTGGCTCTGTCCCAGGGTGGTTTTTGCCAAGGGCGCTCCATCACTGACAACTTGGTTCACCTGGAGTCTGTGAAGCGATTGGCTTTTTCCTGCCATTCTTTTTACCCGACTAGGCCTACAATACCAGTTGGCGACACCACATTCTCGCTACTCTTGATGAGTGAAGTTCTGGGCCATGCTCCCAATTTTTATATGGAACTTCTTATCACTCTGTACTTTCCAAGTTTGTGTCGTGCTTCCTACATTTTGCCATATATCCAAGAGAATGGGGTCCCACAAGGCTCTGTCCTGAGTGTCCCACTCTTATTAATTGCTGTTAACGGTCTCACACTAGCAGTAGGGTCCTCAGTATCACCAGTCTTATAGGCTGATGATTTTTATGCGATGCCCACTTAACTTGGCTTTCACGTATGTGTCAGTTTAAGGAAAAGTGCTGGTGGCATCTTAATATTATTCAATGCCTAAGCCACACTGACTGGGGTGGTGATTGCCGTACACTGCTGCAGCTGTACAAAGCCCTCGTGCTCTCCCGTATTGACTATGGGAGCCTAGTGCATGGTTCAGCATAGACTTCTGTGCTGCAACCCCCCAGGGGGCTCGTGGTTCTTTCGTGAGTACGTGCGTGGCGAGCATGGGCCCCAAGGTATTGCAGCCTTCCTTCTTTCCATGGCTGCATTTCCCTGCCCTTCCCCTCCTTTCCTCTCCTTGCTCCTTCCCCTTCACCCTCTCCTCTCCCTCTCTTGGTGTCCTTGTTTATGTTGGCCCTGCTATCCTCCTAGTTATGGTGGTTTTGCAATTTGGTTTTGTTGCACAATCACCTCATCCTTTTGGCATTCCCTGGTCCCCTTCTGGGGTTTGACCACCATTACTAAATTTCTGTTCCGTAGTGTGAGCCATTTGGGGAAGAGCAACTTACCTAGTGTCTCCGACATGTGCCCTACTAGTTCATTCCACCTTTTCTTTCACGTTTTTGTCTGATGCTAGGGTGCAAAACCAGCACGGTAGCCAGCGCGTGTGGGGGGATTGCTGTGTACCCTTTTGGTTGAGCCCCCTGAACACACAGGGACACACTTCTGATACCTGAGCTGTGACCACTTCATGTAAACCTAGGAGTGGTTGCTTGTCATCCTGGAGCATCGGAACTCCTGGCAATGGCCGCTTTGCCAGACGGCCCTTGCTGTGGCTGGGTGGCGCCCATGGGGAGAGCCCCTGATCGGAGTGGGTGGTATCAGGGCGGACGCTATGCAAATGAAACACATACGGGTCCAGAACTCTGGCCGTTCTTCTGCAGCTGTCTCTCCATGTGGAACTGATTCTTTTAGTGCTGCTTCTCCTGCTCCTTCGGCCTTCCCTTCCATGGCTACCCCCTGGGAGGAGGGTCAGGCCTGTTGGCTAGGTGTGAAACCTTTGCCCCGCTATCTGGTTTGCACCAGGACTGATGGGGATACTTTCACCAATACCAAACCTTTATTTTTTGTGGAACACATTGAAGGCAAGTTTGGTGAAGTAGACTCTCCGAGCAAGATGTGGTCGGGTTTGTTGTTGAGCAAAACTGCTTCAGCTCCCCAGTTTGCGGCCCTTCGTGCCTGTAACCATCTTGGCGCAATTCCTGTGTCCATTACCCCCCCACCAGTCTCTAAATATGATTCAAGGTGTGATTTTTCACATGGACCTCATCCTTCAAACTGATGAGGAACTTCGGGACAATCTCAGACAGCAGGGTGTTCACTTTGTTTGGCGTGTTCAGAAGGGTCCGCAGGACAATCGCATTGATACTGGTGCCTTTATCCTGGCCTTTGAAGGGGATACCCTCCCTGAGAAAGTAAAGATTATGGTTTATAGATGTGATGTGAAGCTGTACATCCCACCTCCTATGAGGTGTTTTAAGTGCTTGTGTTTTGGACACATGTCTTCCCACTGTTCGAAGGCTCCTCTCTGTGGTGACTGTGGGCATCCACTCCATGAGGGGAGTTCCTATGTTCTGCCTCCTGTGTGTGTTAATTGTCATGGCAATCATTCTCCACGTTTACCAGATTGCCCAGTATATAAGAAGGAAAAGAAGATACAGGAGTATAAGTCCCTTGATCGTTTAACCTACACTGAGGCTCGTAAGAAGTATGCACGTCTTCACCCTGTGTCCATGACATGTAGTTATGCTTTGGTTACATCTTCACCCCTTCTTCACCCTCCTTACCCCAGTCCCAAACCCCTCTTTTCCCCCCCTCCGCTGCAGCTCCCACACCCTCTCCTCCGGGTGCCACTCACCCTCCGCAGCCGGAGAAGTGTCCCACTTCTTCGGCGTCTGCCGTTCAAGGGCGCCCCTCCCAGGATACCCCTTCCCGGCACCTTCCAGGCCAAAGGTCTCCTGCCACGCGACGACCGCGAGAACCACGGTCTGTGGGCCCCGAGGTTGCCTGATCTCTTTCTGTTCCCGATCTTGCTGCAGCTAGCTCCTTCATGCCGCACAGCTCTCATCATCTCCAACAGGAAAGAAGAAGAAACATAAGTCCCGGGACAAGGAAGCTCTGGTGTCACCAGAGGTCCCATCCCCGACTTTGCAAGCTGATTCTGACCTGTTGTTCGTGGATGCCGTCCCCTCCTTGTCGGTGACGGGTGGTGACCCGGCGGCATGACTGGCTTTAGCCTGTTCAACCCCCATTTGAATCATCATTCTGTGGTTATCCAATGGAATTGTAATGGATATTACAGACACTGTCTGGAGTTGAAATTCCTTATTTCGTCTTGATCTGCAGCTTGTGTGGTTCTACAGGAATCTCATTTTACTGATGATGACTCACAGACCCTCTGAGGGTTCCATGTTTTCTGTCAAAATCGGGTCGACTCCCTGCGGACCTCTGGTGGCATTTGTACGTTGGTCCATACAGACGTTGCTAGCATGTGGATTCCTCTTCAAACTATATTGGAAGCGGTTGCTGTTAGGGTCCACCTGGACTCTCAGGTCACGGTTTGCAATCTTTATCTCCCTCCTGACAGGACTCTTACACCTGCTACCTTAACTGCCCTTCTTCAGCAACTTCTTCCTCCCTTCCTCCTACTCGAGAATTTTAATGTTCATCATCCCTTGTGGGGCAGTGCATTTCCATCTCGACGAGGTCTTCTCATAGACCAGTTTCTTGCAGAGCACGACTTGTGCCTTCTTAATGATGGCTCTCCTACTTATTTTAGTGCTGGTCATGGTACCTTTTCTGCCATTGATCTTTCTTTTTCTTCTCCCTCCCTCCTCCCTTCATTACACTGGTCGCCACACGGCGACCTTTGTGATAGTGACCATTTCCCGTTGATTATCTCGCTTCCTTCCCGCTCCCCGATGGACAGGTTGCCCCTTTGGTCTTTCCAACGCGCCAATTGGCCTCTATACACTACACAGGTTGTGTTTTCTCCCTCTTTGTTGGGTTGTATTGATGACGTCCTACGTGACATGTCTCACGTGATTGTTTGCGCTGCTAGCCTTGATGTACTGCACTCATCTGGACCATTTCACCGCCAGCAAGTCCCGTGGTGGAGTACAGCCATTGCCATTTCCATCCGTGATTGCCGTCAAGCTTTGCAACACCTTAAGAGGCACCCATCCATTGCCAACCTTATTGCCTTTAAACACCTTCGAGCTAAAGCCCGTTACTTAATCAAACAGAACAAACGGATTTCTTGGGAACACTTTGTTTCTTCCCTCGGTTCTACTGTCCCTATGTCACGGGTATGGTCTACAATTCGCTCTCTCCAAGGTTGCCATCGGCAGGCCATCATCCCAGGCCTTCACTTCCCTGATAGCCTTTGCAGGGACCCTTGATTCTCGCAGAACATCTTTCAACCCATTTTGCAACAGCATCAGCATCAGCCTCCTCTCCGGCTGCTTTCCTTCACCAGAAACAGCGGGCTGAAGCTTCCGCCTTATGTTTTACCCCTTTTCAGTTAGAATCTTACAACGAACCTTTTACTGAATGGGAACTTCTTTTGGCACTTTCTTCTTCTCATGATACGGCCCCTGGCCCAGACTCCATTCATAACCAACTGCTTCAACATCTCAGTGCTCCACAACGGCAACATCTTCTCCGTGTGTTTAACCGTATTTGGCTCCAGGGTGACTTCCCTTCTCAGTGGAGGGATAGCATTGTGGTTCCTGTCCTTAAGCCTGGTAAGAACCCCCTGTTTGTCGAAAGCTATCGGCCAATTAGTCTGACAAATGTTATTTACAAGTTACTTGAATGGATGGCAGCCCGTCGGCTCAATTGGGTCCTAGAATCTGGGGATCTATTGTCCACTTAGCAGTGTGGCTTTCGAGAGGGACGGTCTCCGATCGATCATTTACTTCGCTTGAAATCCGCAGTTCGGCAGGCTTTTTCCCAACGCCGCCATTTGGTTGCAGTATTTTTCGACCTTCGCAAGGCCTGTGACACGGCTTGGCGCCATCACATCTTACTTATACTTCATGAGTGGGGTCTTCGGGTCCCACTCCTGATTTTTTTCTGCCAGTTCCTGTTCCATCATTCATTCAGGGTTCGGGTTGGTACTGTTTTTAGTTCTCCACGGACCCAGGAGAATGGCATCCCACAGGATTCTGTATTGAGTGTACTTCTTTTCCTCATTGTTGTCCATGGACTCGAGGCCTCTGTTGGTCCTTTGGTTGCCCCTGCTCTGTATGTGGATGATTTCTGCATTTGGGTTAGTTCCTCTTCGATGGCCTTTGCAGAGCGGCAGCTCCAGGGAGCTATACGGCGTGCCCCTGCATGGATCCTCACACACGGGTTTCAGGTCTCTCCTTCAAAATCGCGGCTGGCCCACTTCTGTCGCCGTCCTACAATCCATCCCGATCCGGAACTCTACCTCGATGCACAACGATTACCTGTGGTCCCACAGTGTCATTTCCTGGGTCTTCTTTCCAACAACAAGCTCATGTGGCTGCCTCATGTCAGACTTCTGAAGGTAGGATGTTTCCGTATACTCAATGTCCTTTGCTTCCTTGCCCACACCTCTTGGGGTGCGGACCGCTCCATCCTTCTCTGCCTTTATTGGGCTTTAGTGCTGTCTTGCTTGGTCTATGGTTGTCAAGTTTGTGGTTTGGCTGCTCCTTCCACACTGCACCTGCTGGATCCGGTCAACTATCATGGTATCCATTTGGCCACCGGTGTCTTACCTACTAGCCGTGTTGATAGTCTCCTGGTTGAAGCTGGGATCCCCCCCCCCCCCCCCCCCCCTTCTGTTTGGCGGTCCCAGCTTCTGGTTTCTTATGCAATCACTGTCCATTCCTCTCCCACTCATCCTTCCTTTTCTATCCTGTTCCCAGACCATGGACATCACCCAGCTGATTCCCACACTCGGACGGGTTTACCGGTTGGGCTCCACCTTGCGTCTCTTCTCCGTGATTTTTCAGCTTCCTTCTTTGTCCTGTCTCCCACACTCCCTTCCCAACACCTCCACTTGGTTAGTTCCTCGGCCCCAAATTTGGATGGATTTCCGCCAAGATCCGAAAGATTCCATTCCCCCCATGGTGTTCTGTTGTTTTTTCCACCGAATTTTATGGGAGCTTCAGGATGCTGTTGTTTCATACACTGATGTCTCTAAATCTGCTGATCGTGTGGGATATGCCTTCACATCCTCTGTTGGCACGGAAAATCATCTCCTGCCACCTACATGTGGGGTGTTTACTGCAGAATTGATGGCAGTTTCCCAGGCCCCCGTACCTTTATTAAACAGTCCGAACACAACTGCGTTTTCTTATGTATGGATTCAATGAGTGGCCTTCTGGCTATTGACCGGTGTTTTTCCCGCCATCCCTTGGTCTCGGTCATCCATGACCATCTCGCTGATCTTCACCGTGCTGCTTGTTCCATTTACTTCTTTTGGGTTTCTGGCCATGTGCATATCCCAGGTAATGAGCTTGCTGATCGTTTGGCTGGGGGAGCAATTACTTATCCCTGTTCTCTGTGATCCCTCCTGCAGCGGATTTATGGCTTCATATCAAATCCCACTTCACACAATCATGGGCGAACTCTTGGGAGGCTACCTCCCTGTCTAATAAACTTCATGCGATTAAGGTGACACCAGTCCCGTGGCATTCTTCCTTCCACCTCTCCCGAAAGGCCTCAACCACACTGTGTCGTCTCCGCATCGGCCATACCAGGCTGACTCATGGTTTTCTTTTGCGTCATGAGCCACCCCCACTTTGTGTTTGTGGAGCCTTCCAGTCAGTAGCCCACATTTTGGTGGAATGTCCCCTTCTTTTGGCTCTGCGTACTAAGTACAGACTTCCCCGCACTTTACCTTTGATGTTGGTTGACAACTCCCGGATGGTCAAACTGGTTCTCAGTTTCCTCCATGAAAGTGGTTTTTATTCTCAGTTTTAAGGTTTTTAATCTCACTCTTGTGTTGGGGCAGGGCGGTGAGGGTTGGGGTGTCTCCCACTGTAAGCTGTGTTTGGGGATTCCCAACTCCCCTTTCTGGTCAAGATCCTCTTTTCTTTCCCTTTTATTCTGTTTTTATCAATTTTTAGAATTGGTTAGTCTCCTTTTCCCATACGCACTTCTACATTCTAGCAGTTGAACGTTTTTAAATAGCAGGTGGTCTTGCTTCTACTGCTTCAGAGGTGGGATATTTCCTGCCTGTGGCATAGCCTTGGGGTTGCTCGCTTGCTGACTTCCCTCATTTTGTTTTTACCATTGACGACACAACTGCACTTTCACATTTTTTAGCCTTTTCCCTTTTATTGTTCTGTCTTTTCTGAGATGTCAAACTGTCTGAATGGACCACATTTGAAACAAGGGATTGATGACCTTGTTTTTTGGTCCCTTCAACCCCAATCAACCAACCAACCAACCAACCAACCAATCCGTGCTGCAACTGCTAGATTCTATCCACCACTATGGAGTTCGGCTTGTGCCGGGAGCTTTCCAAACGAGCACAGTGAATCGCCTCCTTGTGGAAGCTGGCGTTCCTCCATTGCAGCTCCGGAGGAAACTACTGCTTGCAAATTATTATACCACCCACATTCATAGTTCGCCTCACCATCCCAATTACCACCTCCTTTTTCCTAACATGGCAGTCTATCTCCTGCAATGGTGACCCAAACAGGGCATTCCTTTTTACTCGTTGTCTGTTCGCTTCTTACCGAAATTTACACTTTTCCACTACCACCTTACCTGTGGGTCCACGTACACATATCTCTGTGGTCCATGCCTCCGCCCCAGCTTCGTCTGAACCAATTGCAACATCCAAAAGGCTCAGTTCCACCTGAGGCCCTCCACCAACAATTTTTCTCTATTCTCATCAAGTTCCAGGACTCAGAAATAGTTTACGATGACGGATCAGTGGTCGACAATCCTGTTGGTGTCACTTACGCTCACTAGGACATACTCAACAGCTCTCCTTGCAGGCTGGCTGCTGTGTTTTCACTGCAGAGTTGGTAGCCATCTATCGCACTCTTGAGTATATCCACTCCTGTGCTGGGGAGTCCTTAGTCATCTGTAGTGACTCCTTAAGCAACCTACAAGTTCTCGACCAGTGCTTCCCTTGCCACCCTTTGGTACTGACTATACAGGAGTCTCTTTTTGCCCATGGCAACAGTGGACATTGAGTGACCTTCATTTGGACCCCAGGACATGTCGGCATCCCAGCAATGAAAAGTTATGAAAAGTAACAATATGATGATAAGTAGCAACTATCCTTTTCAAAATATTGTTAGATTCCATCCTGGATTTTCCATTGTTTAATAGTTATGTAAAGGACAGATTGCCACTCAGCGTAAAGATAACATATTGAGTTGCAGACAGGCACGATGAAACGACAGTCACTCACTGAGTTTCAGGCAAAAACCTTCTTTGGGAAGCACACGCACACGCACAGACATCACCTTTGGCCACTCTAGACAGACTGCCTAAAAGTAACATAGACTCACAATAAAGTTTTGGCAGACTACAACAACCAAGATAAACTGAGTGTGACTGTACAGTTGTATGTATGTGTAATTCTCATATTATTATGTGGTAAAACATAGCTTTTGAAATCATATTTGGAATTGGAAAGAAGGGAAAGGCAATAATATTCTCTGTCTTGAAACTAAAGGATGCTGTTCTAAAAATAATTGGTATGACTATACCCTTCACATTAGAATTAATTATTCCAGAAGTTCCTTTGGTTATTATGAAAATTGTAATTACAGTTGTGATATTTTTGTGTGGTGTTCATTCCACTTGGCTGCACCATTTTTAGGTCATGTTTTTTTTTAAATTTATTCCTAATATGTGATGCACGTTAAATTCAGAAATGTGACTCATTTTGTTCAGTCATGCCAGTTTTGTTGCTATTTCACTTAAAAATTATGACATTTAAGAAGTTTTTTAATCATAAGTATATAAAAACAGTCTTGTGTTTGGATTAAGTTAAACATCATGTATAAGATCATACATTAACATCACTTTATGGAGAGAAAAAAGGCTATTTTCGAGGACTTCCATTATGTTTTGCATCTAGAATGTCTCTCTTGAGGCACGAAGAGTAGTCCACAAACATGTATGCAGCAACCCTTGCACCTCTCTTCCATTACTGTAATATCTCTGTGAAAACGCTCACCCTGTTAGTTTGCTATAATCTCAACAGTTGTCAGGGAAGTAATCTACATGTGAGCTGAGAAAGTTGATCTTCATTGAAATATGAGCACTAAGAACCTTGAAGTTTTGCAGGAGTTCCTCAACAGCATCTTCGTACTCTCAGCTCCTGTAGTTGCCAAGAAAGTTTTTTCTTATTGATTTCAGTGCTAACCAGTCATTCCTTTCTGTACCTTCCACACACTCATCAAATTCAGGATCTCTCATAAACTCCTTGATCTGAGGACCAACAAAAATACCTGCATAAAGTTTGACCTCACTGACACATGGAAATTTCTGTTTCAAGAAAGCAAGAGCCCTTCTACCCCTGTTCACTGCTCTTATAAAGGATCTCATGAAACTAAGTTTAATGTGCAGTGGAGGAAATAGAATTTTTTGAGCTTGTGACTTACCATTGAGTGAACCTGGTGTCAGGACCGGTCTTGCTTCGCTGATGTTTTGTGTGTAGTGCTTGTTATCTGCCCGATTGACCCATAGGTATAGGAAACATTGATATGTGGTGTAGCCAAGTTGCAGACCCCACAGTATGGCCACAACATGTAACAGTTAATCTGCAGGTGTGTATGGTATGACCTACTTACAAGAATAACACATTAAGATTACAGTTTATTAATCTCCAAAATATACCTTTAAGTCACCACATATCCTCTAGTTGTGATGTTCATATTTGAGAGCAGTTAACAAACATACCACACTATGTAGGTTTCACATATTTATACTGAACAGCCTACTGGAGCAGAAGCAATCATGTTACGAATGTGCAGTAGTACAGCTGTCAAACTTCTACTTGATGAATCTATGAAAATCTGCCATTCAGTATTGGTATACAATGTACCCAAAGCTTCAGTGAGACCACCGGTGGGGGACTGATGACCTTCGCTGTTTAGTCCCCCTTAAACATACCAACAACCACCACCAGACCACCGGTGTCATGACATTAACCCGGAGAAGTGTCTTCATCCTTTCTGAAATACTTTCAAAACACTGCTTTACACCAATAGAAGGTTATCCCAGGAACTAACAGTCTGTTTCCCAAAGACGTGAGCCTAGTAACTGTGCAAATTCTTTGGATAAGCACAAATTCATGTCAAATCATTCTATTCAGCTTTGGTTGAGGGTTTTAGTTGGTATGAATCTGAGGGGGGCTTGATATATGTCACCAATATCCTCTTCATGCATTTCATCATTTGGACTGGAATCACTCTGGTTATCAGGGGGTGTTGCAATTGGAATTCCTGGTGTGTAAGGCACTGGTCTTATGGCAGATGGCACCTCTGGTCATTTTATGGTCTTTTTTTTTTTTTTTAACCTAAAAGTAAAGACAGATGTATTCATTTAATTAATTCAAATAAGATACTTATTCTAACTGATTTAAAAGGATGTAATGAAGAGGCATATTATGTTCATAAGGACACATGTTATGTTAAAGAGAATCAAAGTCATTAAATTATCCTGTAAATTTGTCGTGCAGAAATAATCGGTAAGATGATTTCTTACTTCCCTCCAAATCATAGCTATACCAAAACTGAAACACTTCTGCAGCATACGTGTGATTTGAAGGACTGCCCTCAATAATAATTTTAGCTTCTAAGTGTGCATGGTACATTTTCATAACAAAAGGAGTAATTTTTAATTCGCTGTGTGGTATGGTGGCTTTACCACAAATGTAACAAAATAGGTTAGCATGATTCTTGCAATTTTGGTTCATTTTGTAGCAATGTTACTTTCACTCAGAGCTAAAGTCACACAAGCCTGCAGGTTGCTACAAGCTAGAAGCAAGGTCAGCTCAGTCTCCACCTTTCTCTACTAGAGTTGCCACCTCCATCTCTGTACACAATTACTGCCCACTATGACTGTACTAGTATCATTTTCAAGGTCTTAAAGGAAACAAAGGTAAGTAGAAATATCTTTTCATCCTTGTTAACTACATTTATTTGAACATCATACATTTAATGTAGCTCTGTGATACAGAAATAAGTCTGCTTTGTGATGATAAAGTTAAAAAATTTGAATGGTTTTATATACCAATAAGCTACTACCTAGGTAGTGAAGAAACATGACCTAATTGAGCAAAGTGAGCCACATTTTTGACTTCAGCATGCACTAAATATAAAAGATTGTGTAAAAAAATTGTGACATAAAAAACATGTTTTTAATTGTAGACCATTACTAGGCACCATATTTTATAGACTGTAAGATGCACTTTTTTCTTCAAAAAATTTCCTCCAAAATTCAAGAGCATCTTTGACTTGAAATTAATATAAAAATGTCTGTGAGTCTTAAAAATGGCCACATATTCGATGCATTGGGAAACCTATCTCTGTCTGGCAACATTAGATTCAGCAGCAGCAGTGCACCTAAGTGACAAACATGAGTTCAGGGATTCACGAGCTTGTTAACACTGTCTCCCTCTCGTCCCGCCATCACAAATCCAGAACGCTATCTAGTCTATGTGTGTCATTACAGTCGATGGTGCCAGTGAACTTCAACTGAAAGTGATTTTGTGATGGGTAACAGTACAATATTTTTGTTAGTAGCTTGTTTCATAATGGAAAAAATAAAATTATTCAAATGATGTGGGCTGTAAATTGAAAGTGATAGCAAATGTAGAAGAACTTAGAAACAGAGCAGCAGAGCGGCATTTTGGCCAATCATGCTTGGCAAGCTAGTAAAGAACTACTAAAACAATGAGGAAGACTAAATGTGCAAATAGAGGACTGAATGCAAAATGGCCAAAACTGGATGATGATGATTTTCAGGGATTTTAAAGGTCAGTTCAGTTTTATAAACTAAGAATTCTGCCCTTGCAATCTAATAATAAACATGATAAACTTATTTTTCTAAAAAAATTGTTAAAAATTATGGTGCGTCTTATATCTGTAAAATACGGTATGTGGTACTGGGACATGCATAAATGCTGAGACATACATTAAGTTAATGACCTCCTAAGGTATTGGCAATCTAGTTAATGTTGCTGGTGCAATGTCTTACTTCTTTTCTTAATAAAAAAAAAATACAAATTTATTCTACTTATTTCCATTAGTCTTTTAGATATCTTACTGGTTGCCTTTGTGTCATTTACAGTGCTGCAAAAAATAGTGCTCATTTTCTCATGTGAAAAAGTTTCAGCTATTCATGCTACTCAGTTGTATACACTTTTGTGTTGTGGAAATATTGTTGGGTCACTTTAGTCATTTTTGTGTATATGAGCAGAGTAATTTTTGTAGCATTTAGTGTCATTTAGATTGATATGACAAAAATATAGCTGTGTATTTTCTCTTTTTTCTGTCTGTCACTGACTCAGATTGGTGAAGTCAGGTGAGTGATTTTGAAAAAGATTAGTATATTTTGTCTTAGCTCATCATTAAAAAGTAAGATTGATTGTAACATTACTTTGGGGGGGGGGGGGGGGGGAATAGTGTGTGTTACAACCATACGCATGTGTTGATGATAGTCCAGTGAAAAATTAAGTGGACAGGTAAAGTGCAAAATGCAGTATTAAAACAACTAGCTGTGGAGAGTAGTACAGAAAACTCTTTATGTATGGGTGGAGAGGTTAGTGAAATATTCACAAGATATTGAAGAATACTTAACTTGGCACCAGCACCAGAAGCCGCAGGACGTAGCTCTAGGGGGGGGAATAGAATATATAAAACCAGTCATCAAAGATGTTAAATGTAGAAAGGTATGAGAATCTGCAGTCTGAATGGAGAGAAGGTATAGAACTGGAAAGAAAGAGTAACCAACACTGACCTTAAAGATCGTGGTACAAGTGACAGATTGTTCTGGCCAGCTACGAAGGGTAATTCTGGTTTTTTATTTTGCTCCATGTTATGCAAATTGAAAATCTAATTGGCAGTACTTGTGCAGAAAACTGCTGAAGAACATTAATTCATTGTTTCCAGTCTATCCGCATTTATATATTTTTATTTTGTCAGGCTTGTCTGACATTTGGCATTACCCCCAAAGGCCTCACACTTAAAGTTCCCATCTCTGGCTGCAACCCTTCTTTCCATCAGTCCCTATACCAGTTCCAAACTGAACAATCCATTGCCCTCACCCACCTAATCCTTCACCTACACATCAACTCAGCCAATGAACACACCCGTCAACTCCTCTCCCACATCCACACTGGCTGTTCAGAGCATCCTCCTACAGGCCAACCGCAAATTAGAACAGCATGTCACCCTCCACCTCAAAAAAACTATCCAATCTCCTGGTTTCCCACCTCCGGAAAGGCAACTCACTCACCCTTCACAACCTTTCCAGCAAACCTCAACCTCCTCTCATTGCACACAAACCCAGTCTCTCCCATCTATTCAATCTCCCACTTCCAGCTCCACTCCCTCCAAAACCGCAAAATTCCAATCAACACAGTCTGGAACCACAACACCCTAATTCAGTAGTTAACCTTTCCTCCAAACCTCTCTCCCAATCCGAAACCTCTGTCCTATCCAAATGCCTCACCTTCAGCCCCACTCCCAGATTCAACCAAACAGCCCTCGTCAAAGATTTACTGTCCTACACTCGTACTCTCTCCTGGAAATATCACTTTGCCACGAAAAAAACAATCCTAATCGTACTCCTAATGATGCAACTCCCCAAGACACTATCCAAATTGAACCCTGCCTGGAACAGTTCCGTCCTCCGTCACAGTGGGACCCACCTCCTCTTCCCCAAAATCACCCTTTCCAAACCTTCCAGGAATTTCTGACTTCCAGCCTTGCCTCTCAATCCTTCTTAAAAAACCTTAATCCTACTCCCAACATCACCACTGCTGAAGCCCAGGCTATCCGTGATCTGAAGACTGACCGATCCATCGTCATTCTTCCGGCGGACAAGGGTTCCACGACCGTGGTACTTGATCGTTGGGAGTATGTGGCTGAGGGAGTGCTTCAGCTTTCAGACAACACCACATACAAAGTTTGCCAAGGTAATCCCATTCCTGATGTCCAGGCGGAGCTTCAAGGAATCCTCAGAACCTTAGGCCCCCTACAAAACCTTTCACCTGACTCCATCAACCTCCTGACCCCACAGACACCCCACACCCCTACCTTCTTCCTAAAATTCACAAACCCAATCATCCCGGCCGCCCCATTGTAACTGGTTACCAAGCCCCCACAGAACCTATCTCTGCCTACATAGATCAACACCTTCAACCCATTACATGCAGTCTCCCATCCTTCATCAAATACACCAACCACTTTCTCGAACGCCTGGAATCCTTACCCAATCTGTTACCCCCGGAAACCATCCTTGTAACCATTGATGCCACTTCCTTATACACAAATATTCCGTACGTCCAGGGACTCGCTGCGATGGAGCACTTCCTTTCACGCCGATCACCTGCCACCCTAACTAAAACCTCTTTCCTCATTACCTTAGCCAGCTTCATCCTGACCCACAACTTCTTCACTTTTGAAGGCCAGACATACCAACAATTAAAGGGAACATCCATGGGTACCAGGATGGCCCCTTCGTACGCCAACCTATTCATGGGTCGCTTAGAGGAAGCCTTCTTGGTTACCCAGGCCTGCCAACCCAAAGTTTGGTACAGATTTATTGATGACATCTTCATGATCTGGACTCACAGTGAAGAACAACTCCAGAATTTCCTCTCCAACCTCAACTCCTTTGGTTCCATCAGATTCACCTGGTCCTACTCCAAATCCCATGCCACTTTCCTTGACGTTTACCTCCACCTGTCCAATGGCCAGCTTCACACGTCCGTCCACATCAAACCCACCAACAAGCAACAGTACCTCCATTATGACAGCTGCCACCCATTCTACATCAAACAGTCCCTTCCCTACAGTCTAGGTCCTCGTGGCAAACGAATCTGCTCCAGTCCGGAATCCCTGAACCATTATACCAACAACCTGAAAACAGCTTTCGCATCCCGCAACTACCCTCCCGACCTGGTACAGAAGCAAATAACCAGAGCCACTTCCATCTCCTCAAACCCAGAACCTCCCACAGTAGAACCCCAAAAGTGCCCCACTTGTGACAGGATACTTTCCGGGACTGGATCAGATTCTGAATGTGGCTCTCCAGCAGGGATACGACTTCCTCAAATCCTGCCCTGAAATGAGATCCATCCTTCATGAAATCCTCCCCACTCCACCAAGAGTGTCTTTCCGCCGTCCACCTAACCTTCGTAACCTCTTAGTTCATCCCTATGAAATCCCCAAACCACCTTCCCTACCCTCTGGCTCCCTACCCTTGTAACCGCACCCGGTGTAAAACCTGTCCCATGCACCCTTCCACCACCACCTACGCCAGTCCTGTAACCCGGAAGGTGTACACGATCAAAGGCAGATCCACGTGTGGAAGCACCCACGTGATTTACCATCTGACCTGCCTACACTGTGAAGCTTTCTATGTGGGAATGGACACAGGCAGACAGTGTTTGTTGGTAATGAGGATCACCCTGTGGCTAAACATGCCTTGGTGCACGGCCAGCACATCTTGGCACAGTGTTACACCATTCGGGTTATCTGGATACTTCCCACTAACACCAACCTGTCAGAACTCCGGAGATGGGAACTTGCCCTTCAGTATATCCTCTCTTCTCGTTATCTGCCAGGCCTCAATCTCCGCTAATTTCAATTTGCCGCCGCTCATACCTCACCTGTCTTTCAACAATATCTTTGCCTCTGTACTTCCGCCTCGACTGACATCTCTGCCCAAACTCTTAGCCTTTACAAATGTCTGCTTGTGTGTGTGTGTGTGTGTGTGTGTGTGTGTGTGGATGGATGTGTGTGTGTGTGCGCGCGAGTGTATACCTGTCCTTTCCTGTCCTTTATTCCCCGTAAGGTAAGTCTTTCCGCTCCTGGGATTGGAATGACTCTTTACCCTCTCCCTTAAAACCCAAATCCTTTTGTCTTTCCCTCTCCTTCCCTCTTTCCTGATGAAGCAACCGTTTGTTGCGAAAGCTTGAATTTTGTGTGTATGTTTGTGTTTGTTTGTGTGTCTGTCGACCTGCCAGCACTTTCGTTTAGTAAGTCACATCATCTTTGTTTTTAGGTATGTTTTTCCCATGTGGAATGTTTCCCTCTATTATAGTTATATAACCATAAATGAACATATAAGCTGGAGAGTTTTTTATTAACTTATTTTGTTCTTTCATCTCGCTCTTAATGTTCTAAGTGTCCCATCCTTCCTAAAATTACAAATTCTTTTCTCATTTACAACAGTGACAAACTAGATGTTTAAGGGGTATTCTATTAAAAATGCATTGATAATTGATACTCGCATCAGTATAGGTAAACAATGAACTGTTGGTCCAACTGTGGAGAAGAGTGACACACACGCACACACACGCACACACACACACACACACGCACAATGAATGTCATTCAGATTTTTAAACACTTTGCAAGCACGTTTGAGAAAGTGAAACACATTTTCTCACCAGCAATTTACTCTGACAGAAGCTATACTCTTGACTGTAGAGATTCTGCTCATTTGGAATGTAAATGATCAACTGTAACAACATAATGCTGTTTCCACGGCACTGATAAAACAGTACTGTATTTATTCCACTAGTGTAATGAGCCATGCTCTGATGCTCATGAAGAATTCATATGTGGCATTCAAATGCATTATAACTGGCCAGACCCGTTGGACATGTGTAGTGCAGTGCTGCCACAAATATAACACAGGGTTGAGACTAATAAGGTAAGAGGGGATTGTCAGTTGCATGTACAGGGTGATAATTATTGAACTATATGAAAAAAATGTAAATTAGTTACAAACTATGGTGTGTGCACACTTTATTCAATATGTAAACACCTCTTCAGATATTCGTATTTAGGTTAGGACTTGTTCAATATGCCTGTCTTCATTGGTGTGAAGTGGTGCAGATGAACAGCGAAATTCGGCATGACCCACTGAAGTGTCGGAACATCGATGCTGTCGGTGACCTCCTGAATGGCTGGTTTTGGGGTTATTGCTGTACACCTTGTCTCCAGTATAGCCCCACAAAAAGGAGTTGCATGTGTTCAGGTCCAGAGAATATGGCGGCCAATTGAGGCCTTCGCCAGTGGTCTCTGGGTACTCCAGAGCCAGAATGCAGTCTCCAAAGTGCTCCTCCAGGACATCACACAAGTCATGATGAGTTTCTCTTAAAGTCGTTCTATTTATAGTGTTCAAAATATGAAATTAAAACAATTTAAATTTTGTATTATGCTGAGAGACCAACTGTTGTGTTAGATTATATTGTTTATTACAGTGTGCCTACTTCTGTGTGATTGTCATCTTCAGGCCATCTGTGGAACGTGCATAGTTCAGTAGAATAGTTCCAATTTTTAAATAGATAATTTAATATATTATAGAATTTATGATTCGCTATGTGCGTGATGTAGTCTTGAGATCCATATGACATTGATGTCGTATTTGCTGTCACACAGCAGTATAAGTTTGTTCCTTTGATGGTGGTGGAGCTATAACAGGTGTTAAACTATTGCTGGAGCAGTCATTTGTGAAGTTGTCGAATTATGAAGGGTTATTTCATAACGACAGTTCCTGACAGCTGTATTGACAGTTGAGTCAGCTCTATTATGTGATGACGGGTTGGTATTCAGTTGGTCATATCTTTGTTCTTACCAGCTATATTATCTTGCTTATAAACACGAATCTGTAAGCAATATAATACAGCTGGTAAGAGCAATGATATGACCTACAGAATAGCATAGAAGCAAACAACCTGTTACCTTATAACATCGCTGACTCGACAATCAATACAACTGACAAGTAATGTCATTATGAAATAAATTTTCATAATTTGATAACTTCACAAATACTGCTCCAGCAAAAGTTATAACACCTGATATGGCTCCACCAACATTAAAGGAGTAAAACTTACACAACAGTGTGACAGCAACTAAGACATCAGTGTCATATGGATTTCAAGATCACCTTATGTATGTACCAAATCATAATTCTGTAATATGTTAAATTATATACTTCAAAATTTGAATTATTCTACCAAATTACGATTTTCCACAGGTAACCTGAAGATGGGAACTAGGCTGAAATAGGCCTATGCGAATAAACAATATAATCGAACAAAGCAGTGTCTCGGTGTCATAGCATAATATATAATGTCCTTATATTGACATATTTGATGCAGTGGATGTAAATCAGTACAGATTTAAATTTAGTTGGTTTTTAAAAATTGGAAACATGCAGGCAAAAGTCTTATGTGAAACCACATTAAAAATATGTTCGTGACCTAATGAGAGACGTATTATTGATAACCATTATAAAATTACAGTACATAAAACTTTTAACACAATATTTGTTAAAACACTTAAGTTGGCAGTTTACACAGAGAACAATAGGCACGAAATCTACAACTTGTTGTCAACAACGTCGTCACTTGGTGCAGACGCATCCTGAGTCAGAAAGAGGGTGGATAATGTAGTCATGTTATCGTGCATCTTCAGGAGAAATGTTTGTTTCCAACATCAGTCATTTCAACCCAAGACTGCATGCCTAGTATTGATGAGTGTTTCACCCAGAAGTAACAATTCGTGGAAGCCCATTTTAAAGCAACTGTAAAATTAAATTTAAGTTGTTATAATACAACACAATTATCAGATGGAAGGTTGCTACTGGTCGCTATTGTCATATTGTGTTTATCGTTATGTCAGTGTCTCAGCATACTTTCTCAGCCTTCCAAACACTGCGACCCTATAATACAGGTGACCGTGACCCAGTGTGCTGACAATAAAAATCTTGAAACTTCCTGGCAGATTAAAACTGTGTGCCCGACCGAGACTCGAACTCGGGACCTTAGTCTTTCGCGGGCAAGTGCTCTACCATCTGAGCTACCGAAGCACGACTCACGCCCGGTCCTCACAGCTTTACTTCTGACAGTATCTCGTCTCCTACCTTGGTAGAGCACTTGCCCGCGAAAGGCAAAGGTCCCGAGTTCGAGTCTCGGTCGGGCACACAGTTTTAATCTGCCAGGAAGTTTCACATCAGCGCACACTCCGCTGCAGAGTGAAAATCTTATTCTGGAATAAAAATCTTGCTTACTGCACTAACACTACAGCACATGATCAATATTTTGTGTATATTCAGAGTTTTCTGCTTTGTTCCAGGGATGTCTTTGAGGAGGAATCCAATGCACTTTTTGCAGAAATCTGTATGAAAATAAATGTTAAAGGTCATGACAACATCAAAGAAAGGTTAAAATGTGGGACATGTTGTAACACAGATTTGTTAATGATGGGAAAGAATTGCATTGAGAGAACAGGATTTCTGTTGTGTCTGACAAAAATGAACATAAAAAATGGCAAAATGTAACTCTTTGTGTGTGTGTGTGTGTGTGTGTGTGTGTGTGTGTGTGTGTGTGTGTGTGTGTGTGAGATCTTTTAGAAATATCGCGAAACCTAGGTGGCTAAATAAACCTTTGGTTTGCAACTGGTTGGCTGATTTCTTCATTAATATATATTAATGAAAATAAGTGACCCAAGACTGAACGTTGAGGGACCTCATTTTGTGGTACCTCCCCAGTTTGAGGTATCTGCTGACTTGTCTGCATTACATGAGCTGTTCGTTTCAACCTTCTACGCACTTCCAGTTAAATATGAATTAAACCATTTGTGCACTGTCTCACTTGCGCCCCAATACTTAAGCTTATCTAGAAGTATTCTGTGATGGACAAAATCGGAAGCCTTTGAGAGATAAAAAAAAAAAAAAAAAAAACCAGTTCAATTATTCATGGCATGCAATATTTGATTAGTGAAAGAATGTGTGGTACTTTATGTGGTAGTGCCTTTTTGAAAACCAAACTGACATTTTGTTAGTACTTTATTTTGACAAATATGTGAAGCTATTCTTGAATGCATTACTTTTTCAAGAATTTTGGATAGAGCTGTCAGAAGTGAGATTGGGTGGCAGTTGATGTCATCAGATCTATCCTCCTTTTTATGCAATGGCTCAACAGGGGGATATTTCAGTCTACCAGGAAAAATACCCTGTCTCAATCAGCGATTATATAACTGGCTACAAATCCTAATTGTCTGTTGGGGAACAAGCTTTTAGTACTCTGTTGAAAGTGAGTGAGTTTATTATTTTCCTAATATCAGTGGGAGAAGTGGGTAGAATTTCTGTTTTATCAAATTTAGCAGGTATTGCCTTTTCCATGTATAGCTTTGCCTTTTCTAATGAACATCTAAGTACTGTTTTCTCCGCAACGTGTAAAGAGTGATTATTAAAAATATTTTCAACTTCTGACTTTTTGTTAACAAACTTTTCATGCAGTTTGATGGTAATACAGTCTTCCTGTGCTCTTAGTTGACTTGTTTTCCTTTCAGCGACAGTCCAAATTGTTTTGATTTTAATATCACAGGTGGACTTCTTTATAACTTATCTTAATATAGTACAGTAATTCTTATGTTATTTGTCTGTTTCTGGGTCATTACTTTTTCTTGTTATTAGATACATTCCCCTTTTTTGATTACAAGATGGTTTTTATCCCTTTAATAAGCCATGGTTTTTACATGGTTTCTTACAATTATATTTCACTGTTTTCTTAAGGAAACTGTTTTCAAATTTACTCACAAATGTATCATAAAGTAAGTTAAATTTTAAATTACCATCAGGTTCCTGGTGCACCTCAACCCAATTTAAATGCTGCAAGCTTTCCCAAGAATTTGGAATTGTTAAATCATTTATTGAACGTGCTACTTTGGCAGACTGTTGTGCTTTACGCTGTGGAGCTACGTCGTATACTGCAACTAGCAGTGAATCATCATTTGAAGGGCTATTGTTAATAGATACATGTTTATTTGTTTAAATTTATAACTGTCTGTGAAAATATTATGTCAGTGTGCTGCTTTCCTGTCCTATCTGATTAGGAAAATCAATAACTGATGTCAAATGGAATGAACAGAGTAATACTTACAGGTTATTGTTCCTAACAGACTATTTCAGAAAATCTTTGTTGAAGTCCCCACAAATAGTAATTTGCTTCTCTCTGTCTGACAGATAGCACAAGAAAGAATCCATGTTTCTCAGAAATGGTGGGAAAATTTCCCAATGGAGACAATTGCAAAAGTACCATTATTTAGTTTAAGTTCTCAGGCACATGCTTCTATATGATGGCTCCACAGAATTATTTAGTTTCTTAATTTTCCACACTATGATAACTTTTAATACATATGGCAGCTCTTCCTTTTTCCATATTACCACTGCTTACATGTGCTGAAAACTTAAATCCACTTACATAGACCTTTTGCATGTCTGTGACTTTATGATGTTCAGACAGGCATAGTACATCTATTATATCATCCCTATGTGGTTCCATAAAATAAATCAGTCACGTCAAAAATTAATATTCTCTCTGTGTTTCCATTTTTTCTGCAACAGTAAAAGAACACATCAAGCATAACTTTATATGGCTTTTATAAGCAAACATTCATTCTTCAGATGATTTTTAATCACATGAAGTTTGTTCATTATGGACCTGACAGGGAAAATACACAATGTAGATGACTAATAATGAAACAGGCATATTCCTTGGACACTTGCTCCTAGTAATTTTGTATTTGGAGTTCATAGTAGAGACCATGCTCTTTCAGATATCCCTGCTGAAGGTCATACCACAAGTGTTCTCATAGTTATATCACCTTTGTGACGTATAGTTTTACTGACAAGTGAAAAATTTTCTGAAGCGATTGGAGAATGCATCTGCATTATTGCAGGGCCATAGAGAAATAGTATCTTCTGAAGATTTCATTACTTTGCCCTTCACTATATGGTGTTAAATCAGTTGGCATTCATGCTCTTATGGCAGGTTGGCCTACCAGTTGGAACAATGAATCACAACTGTGCTGGAGTAACTTTTTTTGTATGTGTAGGGATATATTAGTTAAAAAAAATTAAAAAAAGGTTGATTTAATCCCTGCCTGTTATTGTACCTCAGTTAGAAGTGTTGAGTGTTTGGGGGGAAACTCCTTAACTGTTGTGAAGGAAGATGCAAAATGACTCGCTGAGAAGTAGTAGTGTTTTATTTTGATGTGTGTATGTTTGCAAAGATTATTTACGCATGTTTCAGTTTACTTTCAGATTGTTTTCAAAAAACTTGCCTTAACATAGTGTATGCTAATAAAAAAATCTCAAACTACACATTGAATATTCCACAGTAAATATTTCTGGGAAAGTTATGAAGGAGCACTTCTTAGGCAAAGATAGCCCTTTTTACAGTGTGATGCCCATGCATGTTTTCTAAAGGATAAAAGAAAACACTTGGTCACATTCAAGGTAAAAATAATGCAAAAAAAGTCTAATATAAAAGCCTCTAGATCCACTTGTGGTTTGGTGGCCCAGTGTGAAGGAACACCCGGCCAGCCTGACTTAGGTTTTCTTTGATTTCCCTAAATCACTTAAGGTAGAAGCCGGGACAATTCCTGCAAAAGGGGACAGCTACTTTCCCTCTCCATCCTTCCCTAATCCAAGCTTGTACTCAGTCTCTAATGATGTCAATGTTGATGGGAAGTTAAACACTAATCTCCTTCTCCTCTCTCAGCAGGAGCACGTTGCTGTAGTGGAATAAATATTTCATGTAGAACTGTTTCTTATGATCGTCTTTTGTTGTTTCAGATATTTGGAAGGTATGCTCCAGCATATGAATATACTGTTCTACTTACTTTCTTCAAGTTTGGCTTTAGAATTTCCCCTTCCTGATGCCTTTATACACTCAATATGTTTGTTCACATGCCTTCCTCTTTTCACTTTTATTCATCAATCATCAGAGATGATTTTTTGTAAATAGTTAAGACAGTTTTAGTATGTCAGTATTAAACACATCAAGCACTTGTTGACAGAAACCGAACACTGAGAATTAGGCAGTGTGGTATTCAGACTGTGAACCACAATGACACAGAGAATGAAATGATACAACACAGTGCCTGGTGGCAGAGCACAATCAGTCTCAAACTTCTGGACTGGCCCTATAATAAATGTACGAATGTGGCGACGTTACTGAATAAACTAAAGTATGATTGATAACCACATGCATTTTGATTTTATGCTATAGCCTTATTTAGTTATAGTTATTTCAACCTAGAGGCCATAATTCAATGTTCACATAGTGTATTTGCTTAAATCTGTGAGTGTCTGAGTTATTTTAATCTCAATAATTTTGTGTTCCACAGTTGATTTCTATTAAAAATTATGTTCCAAATGTGATTTTATGTCTTATTTGTAAGTGATGCATTTTGGCAAAAGTTCCTGTGAATTCTCATTTTGAGTCTTAGGTGGCTGATATATTTTACTTTCAGAAGCTATATTTTTTATTCACAGAGGAAAACTAAATAAGGGCTACACTACAGAGGAAAAGTTCATAAGCTCTTTCTTGGTTAGGCAAGAAGGTGAAATTAAATTTGGCTTTGACAGTTAATTTTCAGACTACAGATTTCTGACTTGTTTCCCATTTGAGAGTATTTACTAACACAATGTTAAGATCAAATATCTTGTGACCAGGCTCAACAAAAAAGAAAGAGCACAGGAAAAAGACAGTGCATACCAGCTGTCATCTCGTTTAATAGACTGCTTATAATAGAAGCATTAAAGACAAGTACTTGGGTGGTCAACAGGCATAAAAACAGGATTCCATTTCCTCATTTGGCTTTCTTGTTTATTGGTATAACAAATTATAGATAATATTTCTGTAGAATCATAATCCAAAAGTGTATTTGCTTGAAAATTTATCAAAGAATTTGATCAGTATTTTTAGTAAAATTTATATTATAAGCAAGTAAAAGAGGTAAAGCCAGGCTTAATCATCAAACTTTCATAGTTGAAATAAGTAAAATATGATAGTTAAATCTTCAGCAGATTAAGTGAACGTCTGATACAGGTTTAAGTAATTAAGTGCTTCAGACTATTAATAAGTAAAATTGCTTTTGGATGATTTGAGTTTTAGTATCAAATAATAACATTCAGAAATTATGTTGTTTCTCACATTTAAGGAGAAGATATTCTATCCCCACTTGTTAGAACAAAATGTGAAGAGAATTTTCTCAAAACTCTGTAAAGGGAGAGATATGGCAAGGTTTTTAATATTTTTAATAGTTGAGTTGTGATTTGTAGCATGAATGTTGTAGGTTTCTAAGGATATCTAACTTTCCTGTAAATAATACCTGAATAGCTTCTGCAACCAGTGTCCAGATGATTAAAATTCTTCTGGGTGTTGTATTGCGTCAAAATGTGTGAAATAGTATATATAACTATAAAACCAACATTTACTGTGTAACAGTGGCCTTCCTCAAGGCAATAATGATTGGTTTCAGTATATCGTATTTGTGAAACTTTATTGGCCCTAGGATATAGGCAGGCTAGTCATGCTGATAGGTTTCACCAAGAATGCAATAAACAACCTTCATACCACAGGAGTATTTTGTGAGTGCAGAGCTGCTTACATGGGTGATACAGGGAAGTCAGTCAACACAGGAGTAGCAAAATGTGAACAACATGTGTGATTATCTCAGCATAATAAACCAGCAATAGCAGAACACTACCATGACTGGGCAACCTGTTACTTTACAGGAAGTCTGTGTGCTGGCGAAAGTCATAGACAAGCCAACACAAAATACGAGAAGCAATTGAAATTGTTAAGCAGCCTGAAAATATCTATAAAGAGGATGCATGCAAACTTTCTGCATCCTGGCTGCTGGCTACACCAGTCCAATGGACCACGACTGGTCACAGGGCAGAGGCCCTAACAGACAAGGGAGAAAGAACCTAAGCAAACTGCTGTCAATGAACTGCCAGTCATTTCCATACACGCCACGAAGAAAACATGCCCAGCAGAAGACAAATGCCGGTTTGCAGACCATCGCCAATCACTAACAATCTAGATAGTCCATGAATAGCTCCTTTCTTACCCTGTCTTCTTTTGCCATAACTAGCCTGTTGTATGCTAGGGCCAGTTAAGCTTCACAGATATGACATACTGACTCCAATTGTCTGCAATACATAGAGGCAAACTGGGTGAAGGCCATTGCAATAAGGTCAAGACATCGATTTTATAGTTAGTATTTTGTACAATGATGTGGCGCGACGCCCAGAAGAATTTTAATCATAATTTTCTTTAGGTACTTACCACTGTTTCCCTTAATTACATATACAAAGATATCAACATAATTAGAAAAAGAATAGCTCTAATTAAACCTAGCAGTAAAATAAACAAACATAATAATTTAAAAAATTGTAACTAATGATTAAATTTTATTTACATGGCATTGCAAAGGAGACATTGTGTGAAATTCTAAATCATTGCTTTTCCTTGTTGAAGTATCTTTTGGGTTGATCCTCAAACAGTTACAAGTAATTAGTTTTCTGTTCATGATTAAAAGATCTGTTACAGTTACACAGTGATTTATTGACTGAAGTATTCACACTACCAGGTTCCAGGGACTCAGCCTCATCTTCAGTTGTGTCTGTAAATAAAAATAACACCAATATCTCTAAATTGCAGTACTGTAAACAAGCTAACAGTACAAAAGTAAAAACGTTAAATCTGCTGCATTGAGTGTGTCAATGAACGGTAGATCAAAGTGCATCCATGTCAAAGCTAACTTACATGGCCACACATCTGCTGTACATCACTCGTCATATTAAATGCCCAAATGTGCCATTGCAATAAGCACCTTTCAGTTGTAACAGACAAAAGTGACCCTTACCCTGAAAGTTTCGGCAAAAGAGCATTGACTTTTAATAAATTAAATAAAGCCATGTTAAAATCTGTGCGCGAGTCAGAAATGTGAACAGCAGGCTAAAAACTATGTAACATGTTGCTGCACTTTAAAAAATAACCAACCACCAAATGTTTATGTAGTGCTTCTCAAGCCATGTTTACAACAATGCAGCCTGTGCACCACTGCTCAGTTCTCTCTCTGTTGGCAGGTGGGATGCATTGGCACTCTGTCTGAGTATTTGGCAAGTGTGAGCTGTGGTGTGGTGATTTGGTTACTCACTTTATGCTACCTGAACAGTGGTTTCATTGTTCCAGTTACATGTTACCTGCTTGGTGCATTCCGATGACAGCACTACATAACTGAATGGATGATCCTTTTGAAAGTGCATCTATACGTTACATGGTTTTTACCTGCTGTTTAGACTTCTTGCCTCCCATCAGATGTACTGCCTTGTAAGTTAGCTTGGACATGGACGCTTCAACCCACTATTTATAGGTATGCTCGGTGGAGTGGATTTATGTGACCCCAATTATCTCTTTTCTCTAGTACTGTTAGCTTGTTCATAGTCTTGCAGTTTAGAGATATTGTGTTACTTAAATTTACAGATATACCTGTAGATGTAGCTGAGTTGTTGAAACCTGGTAGTTTTGTATAGACTGCAGACAAAGAATCATTTTGCAATTGTATAAAATATTTTAATCTGAACATTACATATAATGGATGTGGATGTCCCACAACCAAAAATTTAAATTGATTTTGTGCTCCCCTCATTAATAAAAAACATGCAATTTTAGAAAAGGCCATCAAAAGCAACCAAACGAGACTAGAAACATAGAAATACAATATAAGCTCTTAGGATGAAGGTGATTTACATGTGTAGATGTCCTTTTCAAACAAAGCCAGTATATCATGTAAATCAGATATGGGTAGAGGCACTCACAATGTTGAAACCACTGAAATTGAAATATCTGTGTGTGTTTTTTTACAGAATTCATATTAGATTTTAATTTGAATATATTGCACTATAAACTCCTTTCCTAATTCATATTTAGGAAAAAATCTGTGGTACAACTAATAGTCTAATTTGACTAGAAAAGTGTGTTGTCATGCTTGAATAGATAACAGAATTGGACTAACATTCGCAATTTCCGTTTGTTGGAAGATCCTGCGACATCTGAAAATCAAACATTGACAATTCTGTAAGCATAACTTCTTAATAGGCATGGGTCCAGGAAACACCACTTGCATGAGACATAGCTTCCCCCCAACCCCGGACCCCACACACGATATAGTACAAACGATGATGCAGCCAAATGGTAAAACTCAATCATCCATTTCTAAAAGGTAGTTGACACTGCACTGTTGTCGACTAATAATAAAGATATGGTCATACATAGTCATTTCTTTGCTGTATGGTCATACCATTATTTCTGTCTCAAAGAATATTCGGCATACAGAGCATAGTATGTTGTACTGGTGGATCAATAGCCAACAGAAATTAAAGTAACATTACAAGTATACTGAAGGGCAGCTCTCTTTCAATGTGGATAAATTCAAGATAATGCCTGTAAACCAAAGAAAAAAACCCTGTTGTTTGATAGTAATATTTTTTGTAGACTTCTGAACCATGTCACATTGTTCAATTTCCGGGGGTTGCTTTACAAACAGCTTCTGAAGAGGAGCATCTGTCTTTTCATTACTTGCAGCGACAGCAGTCTGGATGATTGACTGATCCAGTCTTGCAACATTAGCCAACATGGCTTTCCTGTACTGTTGCTATAGGTGGTTGAAAGCAAGGTGACACTACAGCCATTATTTGTTTTTTCCCAATTGTACTGTACGGTTCAATGAAGATCAAATCCTCTTGGGTAGAATATACTGAAGGTAAAATAGCCCCTTATTCAGATCCTTGTGTGAGTACTAGTTGAGAGGACCACATTGTCAGGAAAAACTAAACTGTGTTTCTTGGATCAGTGTGTGGAATGTTGGCTTCCTTAATGGGGCAGGTAGGTAAGAAAATTTAAAAAGGAAAATGGGTAGGTTGAAATTTGATACAATGGGAATTAGTGAAAGTGCAGTGCAGAAAGAACCAGATTTATTGTCAAGTGTGAGTATAGGGCTCTAAATGCACAATCAAATAGGGATAGTGCAGAAGTAGATCTAAAAATGAATAAGAAAATAGAAATGTAGATAAGCTTGTATGAGCAGTACAGTGAACACACTATTGTAGCAAAGATATACATGAAAACAACACAAACCACAGTTATAAAGTTTACATACCAACTTGTTCCACAGATGACAAAGAGATTCAAACAATGTATGATGATGTGAAGGGAAGTATTCAGATAGTTAAGAGAGGAAAAAATTTGTGATGAATGACTGTAATTCAGTACTAGTAGTAGTAGCAGTAGCAGTAGCAGTAGGAAAAGGAAGAGAAGGAAACATAGTAGAAGGTGGGCAGGGGAAAGTAATAAAAGAGGTAGTCGCCTGGTAGAGTTTTGCTCAGTGCATAATTTAATCATCGTTAACTCGTGGTTGAAGAATCATGAAAGTAAGTTGTATATGTGGAAGAGACCTAGGGATACTGGAAGATTTAAGAGTGATTATATTATGGCAAGATGAGATTTAGAAGAGAGATTTTATTCTGTAATACATTTCCAGGGGCAGATTTGTACTCTAACCATTCATTCATTTCCATGTCCAGTCAGAATTGTCAGAACATAGCAAGTCTGATGGCCTTGTTATTTGCTTCAGTCAAGTCCTGTGTTGTGCAAGGTCATTCCAGTAGAGGGTACTAAGCAAAAGGCCTGGATCTTGGGTCATTTCGCACTTACAGGACTCATCTCCATAAGCTAGAAGGATAACCCCATTTTTTGTGTTGGTCTTGCAACAGGGGACAACCACCACAAGATGATTGAGTGGCCTCCAAAGAGGGTAAACAGATTTTTTCCTGGGGCTAGATCTTCATTTGCAGAGATATCTGATGGCAGCTTAATGTTCCATCTGGCGATGCGTGTACACTCGAGTGTTCCTTCGAATGGTAGAGTCCTAGCGATAAAGCTTTTTCTGGATTTCAGTTGGCAGACTACAGCTTGATGCTCGTGCAGTGGATGTTGGGATCACTGATGTGCTTTGCCCTCTCCGTACCAGCAGTGATGGCCTTTCTGACAGATGGAGGAGATACTCGAACAGTTTGGTAGAGATTGTCGACATGATTTGGCTTCATCATACACTCTTAGAAGATTTGAGTACACACACACACACACACACACACACACACACACACACACACACACACACACACACACTTCACAGGACATGAGGAGTAGCTCCCTAGATAGTGTCTGTTATCTTCCAAAAACTATTGTTTCTTGCACTGATCTGCAGTCTGGTGCTGTGGCAATGTTTCTTGAAGGATGGTGTAGAGTAAAGAGTAACACCCAGATATACAGGTATTGGGCAAAGTTGAAGTAGTTTATGTTGTACCATGTCAAGTACCATCCGCATTGGGCTTTGTAAGTGTACTAGCTTTATTGTAGAGTAAAGGATCTTCCACAGATGACAGTTCTTCAGACAATAGTCAGTTACACACAATTCTCAAATTAAACCATTGAAAATATTCCCTAAGGCAAATAGGAAGTGCAATGTGGCTGACATAGTACATATGTGTAGTAACCATAGAAGTTATAAAAATATTTGGCAGAGAGATATTGACTAGTAGATGATCTGTAGGTTCCAATGATGATTTGGGTTAACTAAAACATCGTTGGTTGGAAAAATAGAAAGTTCTCAGTACTATTTAACTGGCACACTGTACGCTTACATGGCAGATTACCTACTTATAAGTGAAGTTAGCATGTTTAAAATTTTGTTAATTAATGGAAATTTTTAACTGAGGCCTTCATTGAATAATGAGTAGTGTTCTCTAGTTCAGGGAAGTTAGAGCCTCTATATGTCAAATCCTGTAATTTAACAAGCATAATGGCTCATTTGGCAAAAGTAATTTGCATGTAACTGATCTTTAGTTATGAATATCTTTTTTTAAGTTAATTAGTTTTCAGAAAAATGAAACAAGCCACTAAAAGAATGAAATGGGGAGTTTATAAAGAGTGATAGCGGTTATCTGGAAACTACCGGTTAGCTCACTTGAATCTAACTAGTATAAGGTGTTGTAAAAAAATTCCAGTCACCTACTTGAATATACCAATACCATCAGCAGTTGGTAAATTCTGATACAAGTTATGTTGTTGTTGTGGTCTTCAGTTCAGAGACTGGTTTGGTGCAGCTCTCCATGCTACTCTATCCTGTTCAAGCTTCTTACTCTCCCAGAACCTACTGCAACCTTCATCCTTCTGGATCTGTTCAGTGTATTCATCTCTTGATCTCCCTCTACGATTTTTACCCTCCACACTGCCCTCCAATACTAAATTGGTGATCCCTTGATGCCTCAGAATATGTCCCACCAACCGATCCCTTCTTGTAGTCAAGTTGTGCCACAAATTTCTCTTCTCCCTGATTCTATTCAATACCTCCTCATTAGTTATGTGATCTACCCATCTAATCTTTAGCATTCTTCTGTAGCACCACATTTTAAATTTTCGTCTTGCTTCACTATCTGAATAATTTCTTTTATCTCGTCATACATTTCATCAATCTCTTCGTCATCTGTGGTGCTAGTTGGCATATACACTTGTACTACTGTGGTAGACATGGGCTTCGTATCTATCTTGGCCACAATAATGTGTTCACTATGCTGTTTGTAGTAGCTTACCCGCATTCTTATTTTTTTATATACATTATTAAACCTATACCTGCATTACCCCTATTCAATTTTGTATTTATAACCCTGTATTCTCATGACCAGAAGTCTTGTTCCTCTTGCCACCAAACTTCACTAATTCCAACTATACTCAACTTTAACCTATCCATTTCCCTTTTTAAATTTTCTAACATACCTGCCCGATTAATGGATCTGACATTCCACGCTCCAACCAGTAGAACGCCAGTTTTCTTTCTCCCGATAACAACGTCCTCCTGAGTAGTCCCTGCCCGGAGATCCGAGTGGGGGACTATTTTACCTCCGGAATATTTTACCCAAGAGGATGCCATCATCTAATCATACAGCAAAGCTGCATGCTCTCGGGAAAAATTTCGCCTGTAGTTTCCCCTTGCTTTCAGTCGTTTGATGTACCAACGCAGCAAGGCTGTTTTGGTTAGTGTTACAAGGCCAGATCAGTCAATCATCCAGACTGTGGCCTCTGCAACTACTGAAAAGGCTGCTGCTCCTCTTCAGGAACCACACGTTTGTCTGGCCTCTCAACAGATACCCCTCTGTTGTGGTTGCACCTATGGTACGGCTATCTGTATTGCTGAGGCATGCAAGCCTCCTCACCAACAGCAAGGTCCATGGTGTATTATATGAAGCACTATGTAAATAAGAAATTAATCATTTCAAATATGATATGCCATAGTTGATTAAGTATAATTAGCTGGAAAAAAATTATTAAATGGAGTATAACAACAACAAGAGGAATAATTTCAACTTGTTATGTTTCAGCTTCTCTCTGTCATAAGTGAAACACACATGCCTGTGTTGCATTGGCATTTGGCCTTAGATGATTGACCGCATAGTAAAGGCCAAGCATATCCAAAGATAGTCAACTTTTCTTCTACTTCTTCACACATTTTATCTTGCGTAGCCACTGCTTCATAATCTGCATAGATGAATTTGCTTAATGGGCTGATCATTGGTGTCAATATTAAAAAGTACGTGAGCAAGTGCACTTCTTTGAGGTATACTTTTCTTTTGTATGCCGCATCTGCTCTCCTTATCTTGAAGAAAGACCTGCCTCTGAGGGATGTTACTTGATAATTACTGATGAGCTGGTAAATTATCTTCTGCAACTTCCTGTGGTTATAGTTTCATAGGCAGTTGTTAAGTCAAAAATTTACTAAGAACCACAGATTGAAACTGAAGAAATAGCTAAAGACAGGAAATTAAGATAGTATGACCTGGATGAGTTGAAGGAACCAGCAGTTGACCAAAGTTTTGAAAGGAGCATTAGGCAGCATTGGACTGAAACAGAAGAGAAATGTGTATCTGTGAGGTATGAAACAGGATCACATAGATAAAAAGGCCTAGTAGAAATTACTGAACGACATGAGATAATGAATTGAATTGACCAAAAGAGAAAATATAATAATGCTGCAAATGGAGCATACAGAAGCGAATACAAGCATCTAAAAATGAGATTATCAGAAACTGCTAAATGGCTAACAGGAGTGGCTAGAGGTCATATGTTAGGATGTAAAAGAATGCATAATTAGGGTAAAGATAGATGCCACCTACAGGAAAATTAGAGACCTTCGACGAAAAGAGAGATAGCTGTATTATAACAACGCTACACATCTCTACTCACTTATATTACATGGTCTGTGTACCTCTGAAAACATATTGTACTGTTGTCACCTTTCATTAAATGTGGCTGCTTGCGCCAGCAAAACTGTATGACCTTGTTGCAATCTTGAAGGGCTTTCATAGTGTTTAACTACGGACTCTCAAAGAATAATAAGTTTTACACTTTGAGAACTGTTTAGACTGAAATTGGCCTCTTGTACAATTGTAAACCTGTTTGAATATTATTTAAAGTGTCGTACTTACTCTGATGTGTTTAATGAAAAGTAGGGGGCTGTTCTAACGAGAAACTGTGTGTTCACTTCACTTCACTTCACTCCACTCCACTCCTTACCTTCAGTTATCGTTTTGAGATTTGTTTCCACGAAAATTAGAGTCAGTAGTTACCACTGAGCGAGGAATCAATAAC
Organism: Schistocerca americana; assembly: GCF_021461395.2. Lineage (NCBI taxonomy): Eukaryota > Metazoa > Arthropoda > Insecta > Orthoptera > Acrididae > Schistocerca > Schistocerca americana. The sequence goes on along the minus strand of NC_060121.1, from coordinate 591,930,696 downwards.
AACTCACCTTGAGAACTTTCCCGCTGAAAATAAATAATTCTGCCTTTAATACCACTCACCAGTCTTGATTGGACAGAATTTTGAAAATAATTCTGTTCTTTAAATGTGAAACAGTTAATGAATTTATTTTAAACTAAATGAATGTATAGCTTTTAGTAGCCAAATGAAACTTGCAAGATCTTTTACAACTTTTTTTCCCCAACATTCACTTTATGAAACTTATCAAATAAAAGGGAAGTCAGTTTATTCTTGTCAGGCTGAGTTTACTTTAGTCTTGAGAAATTAGGCAAAAGAATATAATCAAGTACAGTTACAATGCAATCCACCAAAATGTGTGTGTCCACTTTCTTATGTAAATGAGCCACTCTGCAAGTACTTCTCTGTGCCTACATCTACATACATGCTCCGCAGGCCACTGGTGAAGGACTCTCTGTACCACTACTAGTCATTTCCTTTTTATTTTCAGTCACAAATAGAGCGAGGGAAAAACAACTGTCTGTCTGCCTAAGAAATTGTCTACATATTTCGTATGAGCCCTAATTTCTCATGTCTTGTCTTCGTGATCCTTAAGTGAAATCAGGGTGTCTACATGCCATAAGTCATGTAAAGGTAATTAAAATCAGGGAGTAATCATGAACTTAATTTTGTGTCAATCAGGTGTGGTTCTAGAGGAGAATAGCAAGTTAGCAATACCCCATAAATGTTTTAACGTTCATAAAGTTCTTGCTTGGAACCGTGTGTTCATAAAGTTCATGTAGAAGCTGTTACGCAAGTTTCACGCAAATGCTGCAGTTGAAAGAGGCTTTCCTGTTAACAAAGAAGTTTTACTTCAAACCTTAGAAGAAGATGCAATTATTGCAGAAAGAAGTGTCTACAATGCAATACAATTGTTAGTTTGTTTACTTAATAGTGAGAAACAACTGAATGTGAGCATTACAAAATTGATGATACTGGCTGTGAAGAACGCTCTACCAAAAAGTAGAAGCCTTAAAAATGAAAAGCAAATGCCCAATCTTAAAAGGAGAACAGTTCAAGAAATAAAAGCACTCAAAAATAAAAAAGAATAACTCTAGGAAAAGCAAAAGAAGAACCTGGAGATTTAAATGTTTAACTTTCGATTTCAGCTGAGAAACTTAAACACTGAATCTTTTACTGTGAAGTTTAACATTTGACATCAGTTTTGTACGTTCAAAATTGTTATATTGTGTAAAGGATAATTTTAAGTTTTCAGTACATAATTATGTTAAAACAAGTCATATTTTAATTGGTGTGATGTATAATGTACCTGTGAATAGTCATACCCATCCTATTTGAGAGTTTAGTGTTTTTATAGCATTTGATGAATGGTATACTACAATTCATATGTAGCTACATTATTCATGCTGACATACAATTTAAGTGATATAAGAATTGTTAGTGTCAACTTTTTTCAGGTTCGTAAGAAAGTCCTTTGTCGCTATGCTACACACAGTTTCAAGAGGTCATGAATATAACTAAATAGATAATGAAAAAGTCGTAACAGTCATGAAAATCCTCTGAAAATCTGTAGACACTCTGCAAATGTATGCTGGCAGCCTCAAATGCCAGTTTTCTGAATTTTCTCAGTAGTGTTTCTCAAAAAGAATTCCAACTTGCCTCCAGGGATTCCCACCTCCAGGGGCTACCATTGAGTCCCTGAAGCCTCTCCAAAATTTTTTGTTTTGTTTTGTTTTTGTTTGAACCTACCAATAACAAATCTTGCAGCCCACCTCTGTATTCCTTCAGTGTCTTTCTTTAATCCAACCTGGTGTGGATCCTAGACACTCAAGCCATGCTCAAGAATATGTCACACTAGTGTCCTGTATCTTTACAGATGAACCACGCTTTCGCAATATTTTCCCAATAAACTGAAGTTGGCCATTTGCTTTCCTTATCACAATCCTCACATGCTCATTCCATGTCATATTGCTTTTCAACATTACACCTTAACAAATAATTGTTTTTAGACAGGATTTAAGAAAAGTAAATATAAGGTACTAAAGTAAGAAAGTAACATTTTTGATAGTTGACTATTACTGTATTAACCCAAAAACATGATCACCAGTGTTTTTGTTAACAAACTCTGCATTTCCTGATGATCATGAAATAAATTGCCAGTTGCTTGCCTTGTCAGAAGCAGTGTTGTCGAAAATATTGTGCAAAATTTCTTCCACTGTATCTTCACATCTTGTATTACTTAGACTAAACATGCCAAGTTGTCTTCCTTTTAGAACCATTCTTGATGTAAGATGGTGCAGTTCTTGCAGCACCATATTTTTTGCTGGCAATATCATTTAGTCTGGGCTCTAGTATATGAGAAACCTTATTACTACAAAATTACTAATTATTGCCTTGCTCCATAAATTGCATCAGTGTTACCACAAAATATTAAAATCATGAAGACCTCACTCAACCACTGCTAGATGGCCACTTTTCCCACTTTGGTCTGTCTGCCCATACTCCTCATTCCAAAGAGAAGGCATCCCAGAAATGAAAACGCCACTTTATAATCCTATACAGGCAGTGTCTTCTGGCTGAGTGCACTGTGCATTTCTTCTATTGAAAGGTGTTCCAGAAAGAGGAACAACTAGGGGGAAAAGCTTGTATAGGCCTAACGGTTTCCCAATTTCATTAAATGAACACACCTCTTCTCAATATACTAAAGTATTGCTTCCTCAGAAAGAGACCAGTCTTAACAAATACTACTGTTTTAAATGCATAAATGTATAACAACAAAATAAAATTGTCAATTGCTAATCAGAATTTAGTTTTGCAGCCTTCTTACAACATCTCTACCACCATATTCACAGTGAAATAATCATTAATAAGTTATGTCAGGTATTCAGAACACACTACGAAGTGTAAATGAACACTGTTCTGTTACAGTGTGAGTATGAAGAGCTCAGATGGCAAGCCAGTACTAAGCAAACTAAGCGAGAAGGCGAAAGAAATATAGAGAGGGATTATATAAAGGGAATGAAGTTGAGGACAATATCCAAGAAAGAGAAGAGAGAGTGAAGATGAGATGGAAAATGTGATACTGTGAGAATAATTTGACAGTAATCTGACAGGGCACTAAAGACCTAAGGAGAGACAAGGTTTGCAGATTGACATAGACATTATCTCAGAATTAATGAGATATATAGGTGAGCAAGCCGTGACAACCCTAGTTCACCTGGTGTGCAAGACATATGAAGCACGCAAAATACATTCAGACTTAAGAAAGAACATAATAATTCAAATTCCAGAGAAGGTAGGTGTTGAAATATGTGAATATTACTGAACCATCAGTTTATTGAATCATGGTTGCAATATATTCACATGAATAGTTTACAGAAGAACGGAAAAAAACTAGTAGGAGCCTACTTGGGGAAGAGTTACAGTTCGATAGAAATGTAGCAATGTGTGAAACAGTACTGACCCTATAATTTAACCTAGAAGATAGGTTGAAGAAAGACAGTACAATGTTTATAGCATTTGCAGATTTAGATACAGTTTTTGATAATACTGGCTGAAATACACTCTTTGCAATTCTGAAGGTAGCTGGGTAAAGTACAGGGAGTAAAGAGTTATTTATGAGGTGTGCAGAAATAAGACTGCAGTTGCAGGAGTCGAAGCATATTAACTACAGCTGTGAATTTTTTGCATAATGCAGCCCCGTCAGCAACTGTGATAGACTAATATATTGAAAAATCCGCATCAGTTGCGAAAATTTTCTGGCCTTTACCCAGGTTTCGGCTAGAATAATCTAGCCTTCTTCAAAGGCATAAAATTACTATAACATGCCAGAGTAAGGCACAGTCAACATAAAAATTGAAACCTATAGTACTGTGGTACCATGTAGAATTAAAACTAGAGTGCCAACGTAGTTGCCGCTGCCAACCGACCGCGTGGTGAAGTGATGCTGGGGCTGGACTTCAGTTAAGTAGTTGTAATTCGACATGGTACCATGGTACTATAGGTTGTAATTTTTAATGTTGACTGTGCCTTACTCTGGCATGTTATAGTAATTTTATGCTTCAGAAGAAGGCTAGATTATTCCAGCCGAAAGCTGGGTAACGACCAGAAAATTTTCACAACTCAGGTGAATTTTTCAATATATTAACTACAGCTGTAATTAAGAAAGAAGTGTTACAGGTTTGTAGCCTATCCCCTGTCATTCAATCTGTACATTGAGCAAGCTAAGGAAACCAAGAGAAAATTAGATAGGGAATAAAAGTTCATGATGAAGAAATAAAACATTGCGTTACAATACTGACAGTTATGGCAAAGGACGGGGACGAGCAGTTGAACGGAATGGGTAGGGTCTTGAAAAGAAATGATAAGATGAACATCAGTGAAAGTAAAAGAAGGGTAATGGAATGTAGTCACATTAAATCAAGCCAAGCTGAGGGACTTAGATGAGGAAATGAACACACAAAGCAAAAGGATAACTTTCTTAAGTTGTACATAAACTAAAATGTTAAGACGTATTCTCTGAAGGTGTTCAAGTGGAGTTGTATGGAGTGAAATGTGGATGATAAGCAGTTCAGACAAGAAGGGAATAGATGCTCCTGAAATGTGGTACACAGAAGAATGCTGAAGATTAGATAAGTAGAATGAATACCTAGCGATGTGCTGAATCAGACTGGGGGGGAGAAAAGAAATTTAACTAAAGGATGGAATAAGTGATATAACATTCTCAGAAGCATCAAGAAATCTTCAATTTGGGAGTGAAAGTAAGTTAGGGGGATGAAAATTATACCAAGGCTTGAATACTATAGATACAAATGAATATATGCTGCTATAGTTCTGCAGAGATGAAGAGGACTTCACAAAATAGAGTGTAGAGCTGAATCAGTCCAGTCTTCTGACCGAGGAGCAGTGGCAGCTGCTGCGGCAGTAGCAGCATAATACCGTGAACCAATATTAAATGGGGCAGACTTAAATTAAACAGTAGTTACAACAAATCAGTGTTCTAGATTTGTTGGAAGATTCATGGTTAGAGATCTGCATGGATAAGAAAAATGTTGTCCGCATCAGTACCCCATCCACAAGATCCTTACCTACAACTACATATTTTAAAAATGCCTGGCCTGAATTTTCATCTGCTGAAGTTCACACTCAGTGTTGATGAGAATTAAGGATGGACACATCTATGTAGAAAGTCATTCAACGCACCGACCCCCCTGTGGGTCCTGGGGTTAGAATAGACCTGAGGTATTCCTGCCTTTCGTAAGGGGCGACTGAAAGGAGTCTCACATATTTCGGCCTTTATGTGATGGTCCCCTGTGGGGTTTGACCTCCATTTTTCAAAATTTTCCCGAAGAGCGAGCCAGTTGGGGAAGGGTGCCGTACATTGTGCATTGTGTCCATTGTGCATTGAGAGCTGTAGCCCACTTTCTTGTCGTCGCATTGCATCCCCACCCATTCTCCATCTCTTGGGCGAGGACACCTTCCTGCGTGTGTTTTTCACCATGCACTATGCAGTGTCACTTTCTGTGCCGACAATGACCATGGACTTGTTTGCACCTGATATCCAGCACGGTAGCCAGTCTGTTGCGGTGGGGCCGCCATGTACCCTGTTGATTGTAGCCTCCTGACAACACAGGGATCACTCTGCTGATGCCTGCGCCGTTAACTCCCCACATATGCCAAGGAGTAGATGCCCGTCACCCTGGGGCATCGGGGCTCCCAGAAATGGCGATGCAGCTAGGTGGCCCTTGCTGCGGCTGGATGGGGCCTGTGGGGAGGGCCCTTGGTCGTAGTGGGTGGCATCAGAGCGGATGACATGCAATGAAGCCTGGCACATCTTCTCTTGCTGGTGGCCAGCTGCCAGCAGTCTCTAAGCATTCCAGGGCTCAATTTAATGCAAACTCATATGACCCCAAATCGTTTTACCCCCTGGCCACACCATGGGAGGAATGCCAGGCTAAGGATGGCAGTGAAGCTTATTCGCCCTAATACCTCATATGTACGAGAGTTGATGGGGAATCTTTCATGTCTATGAAGCCTCAGTTTTTTGTGGATCCTTTGGAGGACAAGTTTGGGGTGGTGGATGGCTTGTCCAAAATGCGCTCTGGATCAGTTTTGATAAAAACAGCATCCTCTGCCCAGTCACGGGCATTACTCACTTCTGGCAAGTTGGGGGGGTGTTTCTGTTACCATCACCCCTCATAAGAACTTAAATATGGCCTAGTATAATATATTTCACAGGGACTTTCTTTTGCAGTCTGACGACGAGCTGCGCACCAGTTTAGAGTGGCGAGATGTTCATTCGTCTGACACGTCCATTGGGGTCCGAGGGATAACCAGGTTGCCACCGGTGCCTTAATTTTGGCCTTAGAGAGTAACACATTGTCCGAGAAGGTCAAGGTGATGTCTACCGCTGTCCCTGCCCCAATGCGGTGCTAGAAGTTCTGCCATATGTCTCCCACTGTACTTCCAGCCCCACCTTTCGAGATTATAGACGTCCATCGCATCCCAATACTCCATTGCCCCGCCTCCCACCTGTGTCAACTGCTGGGAGCATCATTTACCTTGCTCGCTAGACTGAAGGATTTTACAGAAAGAGAGGAAAATCATGTAATGTAAGACCCTGGACCAACTGACCTACACTGAGGCTCAGAGGAAATTTGATCGCCTACATCCTGTGGCTATGACCACCTCATACGCAGCCGCTACGAGAACAGTTGTCACCCCATCAGTTCCTCGAATTCCAGTCGCCTCTCTCAACCAGGAGACTACACCTGCCTCCTTGATAGTGGAGAACGCTTCCCTACCTGTTGCTCCCGCACCACCTACTTCAGGAGCAACACCCCCCCCCCCTCGACCCCTCCACGCCAACACCATTGGGGATTTCAGTCCCCACTTCTGAGCAAGAGAAGCACAAGGCTTCTTCGGCTCCTCTCACTAGGAAGGGGTCCCTTGGGTCACTCCCTTCCCTGGTTTCTGCTAGTGGGAAAGCTGACACCCACCAGTGGCTGAAGAGCCCAAAAGCAGCTAGTTGTAGGACTTCAAGCTCATCCTCAGTCCCAGAGACTGATTCAGTGAAGTCCTCCCAGGCAGGGAAACCCAAGGAAAAGCGCGAGAAATTGGAAAAGAAGACCCCAAGAACAAGTACCTAGCGGTGGCACCCACACCACTGCTACCTACAAGCATTGTGTCTGAGGATGGGGTGGAGATTCTGATGTCCGCTGAGTACCTGGGTCTCGCCGGACCCTCAGAGACAAAGGATACAGGCAAAAAGTCAGTGACAGCAGGTGACCCTAAAGCATAAACTGCCTCATTGAATGTTCCATGCCTTTCCAGTCTCATGATGATGTCATCCTCCGGTGGAATTGCGGCGGATTTTTCCACCGCTTGGCTGAGCTATGGCAATGGTTAAGCTTTACACCTGCTTTCTGCATTGCCCTCCAGAAAACCTGGTTCCCGGCAGTACAAACCCCTGCTCTCCACGGCTATAAGGGATATTACAGGAACCATAGCGACTATAATAGAGTGTCAGGTGGAGTTTGCATTTATGTTCTAAACTCGGTCTGTAGTGAAACTGTGCCCCTTCAAACCCCTCTTGGAGCTGTGGCTGTCAGAATACGGACAATGCAGGAGATAACTGTCTGCAATGTATCTTCCTTCAGATGGTGCAGTAACCCTGAATATATTAGCTGCACTGATTGATTAACTCCCTAAACCTTTCCTACTTTTGGGAGATTTTAACACTCATAACCCCTTGTCGGGTGACACCATGCTTATTGGCCGAGGCAGAGATGTCAAAACTTTACTGTCTCGGTTAAGCCTTTGCCTCTTAAATACTGGGGCTGCCACAAATTTCAGTGTGGCTCACGGTAGTTACTCGGCTATTAATTTATCAATTTGCAGCGCAGGACTTCTCCCGTCTGTCCACTGGAGAGCACATGACAAACTGTGTGGTAGTGACCACTTCCCCAGCTTTGTGTCACTCCCCCGGCGTCAGGCCCATGGATGACTGCCCAGATGGGCTTTACACAAGGCGGATTGGGAAACTTTCACCTCTAATGTCACCATTGACTCTCCCCCACATGGTAACATTGATGTCATGGTTGAGCAGGTGGCTACCAGAATCATTTCTGTGGCAGAAAACACGATCCCTCACTCTTTATAAGGTGCCACTGGCGAAAGTCCCTTGGTTGTTGCTGGAAGTCCCTGTGGCAATCATAGAGCATCAGCGAGCTCTACAGTGACATAATTGGCACCCTTCCCTAAATTATGTCAACATGTTACTCTTCTCACTGTAACAGTCACTGCATGGCGTACTTTAAATATACGCAGTACAAATGTCGATGGATTCGCCGGTTTTGTGCCAAACATGAAGTCAGATGAAATCATGGCACTATTTGTCATGTGTAGCATACTGTTAAATGTCAGTTAAATAGTTGGTTTATCATATGTATATTGATTACTGCACTGCTAAATTATGTCAACATGTTACTCTTCCCACTGTAACAATCACTGCATAGCGTACTTTAAATATACGTTGTACAAATGTTGATAGACTCACCAGTTTTGTACCAAACATTTTGTATGGCGTTTGTGATTGACAGAAGTGAGGTTATGAAAGGAAAATTTCAAAAATCCGTTTGTCCTAGAAAAGCTTAGTTATAACATTGTGGTTGGTTTTTGAAATTGCAAAACTGAGCTCTGTTACTTCAAAAGAAACAGGAATTACATGTAAGGCAGCTGCTTATAAGATGGAAATAAATTGCACATTTAAAATTGTGCAAAACCAGGATGAAGAACATGTCACCATCTTTAGCCCCAGCAGATGTGACGATGACTATATCCTCCTCCAGTGCTCTGAACAGTCAAGTGTATACAGTGCAATATATCTTCTGAAATAAACAAGTAAATAAAACTGTAACTGTAAAGTTCAGCGATATGTCTTACATTAATTCATGCTCCATTAGAAAAGTAGACATTTAGTTGTGAACAATCAACTGAGCAGTCACATCACAGAGCATTGTCGCTTGCTGCAAACAATCAAATTGGCTGGCACAGTGGAGCCTTTTGGTCTGTGAGCCGTGCCTTATATGGTTGCTGATGTGATGCACATAGTGTCGTCCACACTGTGCTTCACAGACAGCACATAAGATAAGCTTGTGGCAGTACACAGTCACTATGTGAAGATCCCGTGGGTGCAGCTAAAGTGGTCATAGCCAGAACATAGGGACAGAAACAACTTTCACTTTACCTGGACCTTGCAAACATTCCAAGAATGCCCCCAGACTTATTTTCTGGACAATATTATAACAGATGTGCAGTGCTGATTCGTGCAGTCGCAATCATTGTCTGCAGGTAACACAATTTTATAAAAAAAGTATAAGAAAATTGAATTGTTCTTTAATTTTGAACTGCACAGCAACTATTGCAGATATCTATAGATAACTCATGGATACCCCTAATTGTACATGCTTTTATCTGCAAGATAACAGCTACTGTGGATACCCACATCTGTGCTGACCTTGGTTTGTGATAAAGTGAGAAACTGTCATGACAACAGCAAACAAGATGCTAATGTGGCCTACTCTAGAGTATGCTGTTCCACAGTTTGAAGGTATTGCCAAGTAAGCCTAACAGCAGACATCAAATTACGTCAGATGCGCACAGCAGGACTGTAATAGGTCCAGATGAAAGCTTAACACAGAGGCTTAGATATCATAAATCTCTGGAAGAAAGGCAGTGGTTTTCTTACTGAGCCATGTGGAATAAATTTGAGTTCCTAAATGTTCACTATAAGTCTCCATAACGTATGGGTCTTTCAAGAATCCACACAGGAAAAAATCAGATGACTGAGCAGGCCAAGCAATGTCTCCAGAACAAAACAAGAGATAACACTGTTGAAAATTCCATAAACCTTGGCCATCTCATTTCACATGATGTGGGCTGTTAAGCTTTCTTGCTGAAAGTAAGGGGCCTTCAGAGTCAGTGTCAAGCCATCGTAAGCAAGGTTGAACAAAGTTTTTCAACAAAGTGATGTAACATTCTGAATTAACAGTCACTGTTCCATATGTTCATTCATTTTCTAAAAATTATGTGCTACATTCTCAAAAACATAAAATCGACACCAAATTATCACTTCGAGAGAGTGCAGTGGCTTTTCATGCCATCACTGAAGACCAGTAATGTGTGTTCTACTGGTTGACAAAGCCTTAAAATTGGAAATGGGCTTCATTGGGCATGAACAGATAATTTAACAAAATAAATGATAGAAACTCTAGGTAGGCATATGAACAGTGCAGGGAAGGACAGGCTGATGCTTGGTGTGTTATCTTTACAGCAAGTAGCAGTCTATCTTTTCCTGCATTATTCAACAAATTGGGACTTTTGTTTGTCAAATGAATCACGACATTGCAGAAAGTAACTTGTACTACTTGTCTCTAGGTTTCAGTTTCTGAGCAATTTGCAATTTGCGATGGTGAAATTTGATCTCCTTAAACATTCAGCATAAACTTCTTAGACTCACCCCTAAAACATGAAACCACTGGCGCACCGAGCATAGGGGATTACATTAAAAGACTTCCCTCACTCTCTGCAACTCTTCTGGTGCACACATGCTCCAAGCTTCACATCAAACTACCATTGTTTCCCAACTTCCCTTCACTCGAGCTAATGTAGTACTTGACCGTGTCGATCAACATTTAAATGTCATCTCAGAGAATTCGCACTTCTTTCACAATATTGTAATAATGATGAAGTGAAATGACAATGCTATATTTCATTGCTACTGGTATAGGAAATGTTCTCCCCTTCACTGGTTGCCTCTCTGCCACCTAGTATAAGCTACTGTGTATGTGCAGTATTAAAGTGTCATTTGGCTCCAAGCCATCCTATATATCTCTGGTAGGTATCATGATAACAACAAAAGAATTGGCACACATACTAAGGCATATTAAAAATAATTTTCTACTTGCTCTGTACAGGAATGGAATAGAACAGGAAGTTGCTTTTGTGATACGAGAAATGGGTGCTTTCCAAATAACACCATTATGTGAGCTGCATTAATGGTTGGGCCTCACAGTAACAAAAGAGGATGCAGATTATGGTGTTATTTCCATTTCTGTCTCCTATACATCTTCTGCCTTCCTTTTTTGTCTGTCAGCTCTCCTACCTCTCTCTTCCTCTTCCCTATATCAGCCGACGTTGTGCTTCCCCTTGCCCTCAATTTGAAAATATATTGTGTGTCCATGCCAGATATGATGAACATCTAAATTTACTGGAAAGAAATTTGGTTGTTAGGAAAGCTTCTTTGACATGAAATGCAGTGAATCATACATTAAAGGAGAGTCTCTTAGTCCATATGCTGAATGTTCTTGTGCTGTTGGAGCTCAGTCAGTTAAAATGGATTGGAATAATGCCACATGGATGGCAGAGGAAGTGTTGAAAATAAAAATGAATTTGCTGAATTTATGAATGTAGAAAATTTATTTCACCATTACGTGATTTCTTTCAAATTTCATGGAAGTAAAATTGTGACTTTCAATGTTGCAGCAATTCCTCCTTTAGGTGCAGTGAGCCCTACAACCTTTCGACCAATGGTTGGTGTACCTCCGGTGGCAGGTGTGCAGTCTTCTTTACCGTTGGCAGCTACACAGACTCCTTTACCGTTGGCAGCTTCACAGACTCCTCTAGGCAACCAGACATTTTTCCCAGCATTTAAGTGAGCCATTTCTCTCTAGAGACAGTGATTCAGTGGAACTTAAAGTGAGTTTTGTATTTTTGCCTTTACTGTCCGATGTTAAATGGGCAGTTCACAAAATACAGGCACCATGCTCCAATTTGTATATTTTAAAAATAATGGAAACCATGTCCTTTTGAAGCATTTGTATATCTTTTGCTCTTATGTCTTTTTCTATTTTCCTAGCTGTCTTCCATTTTCTTACTGCCCATAGTCAGGTGACTATTACTCTTGCAGAGTGTATACCACAAAATGTATTAGATCTAAAGACATAACTGTATAAGATGGAATATTTATACAATTGCATATTGCATGATGTGCAGTTAGTTCCAATCTTTGCCCTGGTCAGATTGTGTGGGTGTACATACATAACTGCTATGCATTTTTTGCAAATGCTGTTGACAGTTCCCAGAACTGAAGAGCTTGATGTTTAAAAGCTGTGCCACAGTGCCTTGCCAGGTGAGATTAGTTTAAAAGATTCTTCAGTGAAATGAGAATTTTATACTAAATTTTGAGTTCTGTAATGTGGGCAGTGAATTTTCACAACAAAGTCAGAAAGCAGTGTGAGTAAATATTATCTGCAACTAGCAATTTCTTCTGCATTTGTGATAATTAAAAATACAGTCCTGTTAAAGAAAATCCAACTGAGATCTCTATGCTGCTACAGTTCTATTTCTTAATTTTTAATGATTTGACTACTATTACCAAAACAGTATAAAATCAATACAAACAATGCTGCATTAGGGTGGTGCATAGCATATCAGCTGAAATGGATGAATAGTAATTTGAATATAATTCTTGTGAATTTTTTTCTCAAATATGCACAGTTTGTACGAGATCTGCACACTAGTCATTTGTTTTATTTATAAATGGCTTATCCCAGTTAAATAGACAAGTAAATCTATGGTAGGGTATGTTATTTTGATGTGTTTGCATGAATGTCAGAAAGTTGTTCTTTTATGTGATTAAAATCAGTGTGAAAACAATTTGCTCAAAGCTTGGGAGCTGTAGGAAACAAATGCACTTCATACTGAATAGTGCAGAATGTCATTTAAATGGGACTACAGTAACAAGAATTGGCATTACAGAGAATAAGTGCTCAGCTAAAATATAGATTTAAAACTTCTATGTGAATGAATCACAAAGAGTGGTCAATGACCTACTATAACACACACACACACACACACACATACACACACATACACACACACCGGTTAAGCTAGTAAACCTTTCATTTATGCTATTAGAGAGAGAGAGAGAGAGAGAGAGAGAGAGAGAGAGAGAGAGAGAGAGAGATTTTGACGTACTTTTCATTGTCTTTCAACCATTACAGGAAAAAAAGCTGTTTTTTCCCCACATTGCAGGGAGTCAATCTTCTCATCAGTTCTATAAAGTATTGATTAGAGAAGAGCCTACAAAGAAACAAGATAAATTATAAAATTTGGTGTAACTAGTCTTTCTTTTTAGCAACCTCATTGAGTAAAAGCAGTTTAGCAAATTGGTGCTTTTCTTCGTGAACTGCCCTAGCAATGATCGGTCCAGGACATCAGAAACCACTGTATGATGCATTACAACTATTTGTGGCAATACTGGTTCAAGATATCTCTTTATTCCTGGTTTCCATTTTCTATCAAAATTTGTTCAAATATGAGTATATTTGCTGTATTTTCCAGAGAATCAGAAAACTTTTACTGTTCTTGGTTCAAGTGCGCATCAAACTACATGAAAATTTGTTGTAATCTTTTTATTAATCCGTATTTTAATTTTTCATTACAACTTTTAGTTTAAGTATATGTTTATTATTTCCTTTGATTTTGCAGTTTTACTCAAAGTTGAAGTAGTGTAAAAACACTGAATTGTTATTATTATTATTATTATTATTATTATTTAATATGATGCACAAGAATTAGAAAATCAGTATTTTTTCATAGTTTGTCATGAAATAACCTTGATTTGACTTGTTTTCCTTTGGCATTGTCATTCCATTTTTCATGCATTATGGGGGACTGATGCAATTTTCACATTTTTTAATATTGCATTTGTTGTGGGTCTCTTTACACAGTGTTACTGTTGATTGCACTACTCATTTTTAAGAGATTTATTTTTTTAATGTAATTGTTTATTTTTAAGTACATATCCATATAAATATTTTGTAAGTTTCCGACATATGCTGCTATGGGATTTTTCCCTCATATTGACTATTTTTAAGGGAGTCACATGTAAATTATAATGTACTATATCCCATTGTTGTTGTACATATGTGAAATGTGTTTGTTCATGTATTGCTCATGGTGCTTGGGATTCAACTAATTTTGTACAGTATACAAGCACAGTAAACAAAAAATGCAGGAATTTCAATAAATTGTTTGGAGAAAATGTTTGTTGTTAATTTTATACCTCATCAAATGAAACAGTAGATATGAAATTGCTGCTGTTTGTCAAAACTGATACAAATTGCAGAAACACCTCCCCCCCCCCCCCCCCCACCCCCCGCTTATCCCTTGCATTTTTTGTTGTAGTAAAGCAATAAAAGATCAATGGGTAGAAGCTTTATATCAGGGGCTTTCACCAAAGCCAGTCAGGAATGTGAAGCCACAAGGAGTACACAGAGCACCAGGTGAGAGGAACAAAAAGAGTGCGGACCATGCCAGCCACCAATCCCAGACAGCAGTGTGTTTAGACGTGGCAGGAAGCAGCAAGTAGCTCTAACGCTGAGCCTTTCTACAGGACACAAAGGTCATGCAAAAGGTTTAATGTGTCACACAGTGTTTACGTCATCTAAAGGAATTCAGTTTGAGAAGTGATTATGCAGTAAATTGTGCAGCAGAATACACCCCACAAATACTATGTCAATTTTGAGAGCTCATTCTACTGGTATTATTTGATTAAAAAGTATTTCGTATTATTTGCAAGATGTTGATCTTTCTGGAAGAGAATTATCTTTGGAATTGATTACAATATTTCTCATCAGATAGCTGTGCACTTGAAGCCATTTGCTCAAGATGAGTTTAATAATGTCTTGTAATAGTGGCAGAAGAGATGTGCCCACAGCTACCGTCCACATCACTTTCTTAAGGCCCCCCCCCCCCCCCTCCGCCCCTCCCTCCCCGACAAAGAAGTCCGACAAAGGGAAATTGTCTTTTCCTTTGCCGACTGGAAGGTCCTCTTCAACCGTGTCGCCATGTGATACCTTCACCCAGTCAGCCCCTGTGCCATTGATGCACACCACCAACTGTTTCTCTGCGTCGGATGCCACAGGCAGACAGCACAAGAAAGCCAACACTTCTGTGGACTTCATGGAGCAGGATCCTCCTGCCTCTGTGCCCTGTAGCAGCAAGTCTTCGCAGGCTGACTCACGGAAGCTGCCGAGTTGACACCCCTTCATTTTTTTCCTCCTTATGACTCTCCTCCAATGGAAGGTTTGCAGTGTTTGACCCAACAAAGAGGATTTAGGGTTGCTTTTAGAATTGCAGCATCCATTGTACTCTGCTTTCAGGAAACAAAATTATGTCCTCATGACTGCTTTGAGATTTCACATTTCTTCTTGGTCCATTTTGACCTTCCCACAGAAGTCGGAATTTCATTTCTTGGATGAGTCATGCTGCTCATACCAGATTATGTTCATAGTCAACCCATCTCCTTGACTACCCATCTTCAAGCTGTTGCAGTTCACCATTTCCTCCCTCACTTGGCATTTTGCCTTTGTACCAGTTATATCCCTTCATCATTCAATGTCACCAGGGCAGACTTCTTCCAGCTTAATGGACAGCAACCTCTCCCATTTCTGCTGTTCAGTGACTTTAATGCGCACCATCCCCTTTGGGGTTCTCCGATAATTGTTAAAGAGTTGCTCTCTTCGTTGACCTCCTTAATCAACTTAACCTCTTCTGCCTTAACACAGGAGCACCCACATTTCTTTTCAACTCCTCGCACACCTACTCCCATTTGGATCTATCCATCTGCACTGCCCAGCTTACCCATCATCATGAGTGGTCAGTTCTGACACCCGCTCGAGAGACCATTTCCCTTGTACTATTCGTTTCCTGACTCCTGCCCTACCTGTATGCACACCCAAGAGGCAGCTTACTAAGGCCGACTGGCGGCTTTACTCCTCCCTCGCGTCCTTTGACGAACAAGATTTTCCCATTTCTGATGACCAGGTGGAATATTTGACAAACATTATCCTTATCGCTGCAGAATGTTCCATTCCTTGCACTTCCTCTTTACCACGACTCTTTGGACTGAGGCATGCTGCAACGCAATTCGCATGTGGAGACGTGCTCTCTGCATTTTACCCCTCATCCTACGATGGCAAACTGCATTCATTATAAACAGATGTGTGCACAGTGTCTTCACATTTTTCAGGATAGCAGAAAAGCTAGCTGGATTTCATTTACTACTTGTTTTAACAGTTCCACCACCTCCTCTGTCATGTAGGTCAACCTCTGATGGCTCTCTGGGACCAAGATCCATTCCCATATTTTTGGCCTGACAGTAGCACACAATGCCATTGTGGACCCTATTGCTATCTACAACTCCTTGGCCCACCAATTTGCGGAAACTTCGAACTTTTCCCGTTATCACCCTGCCTTCTTCCATCAGAAATAAGTAGAGGAGCTCAGCGAGACCCTTCTCTTCTCAGAATCGTGAGTGCTACAATGCTGACTGTACTATAAGAGAGCTTGATCATGCTCTCACTTCACCTATATCCTCTGCTGCAGGGCCAGACACTATTAACATTCAGATGTTGCAGCACCTTTCTCTTACGATCAAGCATTTTCTCCTTATTATTTACAACTGCATCTGGGTAGAGGGCACATTTTCCAGATGCTGGCATGAAGCCATTGTCATCCCCATACCCAAGCCCAGTAAGGACGAACACCTTCCTTCTAGCTACCGCCCCGTCTCTCTCATCAGCTGTGTTTGCAAGGTGATGGAACGTATGATTCATGCCCGGCTAGTATGGTAGCTTGAGTCTCGCAATTTACTAACCACTTCACAGTGTGAATTTCGAGCACGCCATTCTGTAGTTGACCGTCTCATTGCTTTGTCCACCCATGTCATGAATGGTTTTCTGCAGAAATCACAGAATGTGGCTGTGTTTTTCCGTTTGGAGAAAGTCTGACGCCTGCTGGAGAACTGGTATCCTCCGTACTGTGTACACATGGAGCTTCCGTGGCCATCTGCCCCGTTCCTGTGAGGAATTTTTTAAGATCAAGTTTTCAAGGTCCGTATGGGTTCTGCCTTGTCGGACACCATTATCAAAGAAAAGAGTGTGCCTCAGGGTTCTGCTCCGAGTGTTGTACTCTTTGCTATCACCATTAACCCTATAATGCCCTGTCTCCCACCAGGCATCTCAGCATCCTTTTTGTTAATGATTTTACCATCTATTGCAGTTCTCCACAGACCTGTCTCATTGAGTGGCATTTTCAGGGATGTCTCAATCGTCTTTACTCATGAAGTATTGCCAGTGGCTTTTGTTTTTCCACTGACAAAACTGTTTGTACGAATTTTGGTGGCACAATTGGTTTCTCCCAAGGTCTTTACATCTTGGGGCTGTAGCTCTTCCGTTTGTTGAAACTACGAAATTCCTGGGGCTCATTCTTGATAGGAAACTTCCTTGGACCTCCCACGAGTCTTACCTGCAGCCCGCCATACACGGTCCCTCAATGTCCTAAGTGTCTTCAATGGTACTACGTGGGGTGCTGATCAAACCACCCCCTCCGTTTTGTACCGGTCCCTTGTCTGTTCGAAACTAGACTATGGATGCATTATTTATGCATTTGCACATCTGTCCCTCTTACACTGTCTCAACACTATCCACCATCGTGGCATCAGTTTGGCCACTGGTGCCTTTTACACTAGCCTGGTTGAGAGTTTGTACACAGAAGCTGCTAAACTACCACTGTGACTTTCTCCTCAGCAAGTATGCAAGCTGTTTGTCTGCCATGCGTGGCCACCCATCCTATGCCACCTCCTTCAATGACTCCTTAGATTGCCAGTATGGGGCGCATCCCTCTTCTTTGTTACTCCCTGGAGTTTGCTTTCGACTCTTGCTGCGGCAGCTTAACTTCACACTACATGCAACTTTCTCATTGGGTGTGAACTGTTCACCATCTTGGCCTTCATTCACTTTCTAAGGACAGTACACCAGCATCGCTATATTGCCTTCAGTTTCATGACCTTTACGTGGTACTTTGTGATAATACCTTTGTGTACACTGATGGCTCTTGGACTGACCGTGGTGTCAAGTGTGCTGTAGTCATTGACGTTGATGTTTTTTGATTTCAGCATCTGGCACACTTCTCAGTATTTACAGCAGAACTCTTCATCCTGTATCAGGCCATGGAGTACATCCGGCGACAAAGGCTTATCAGTTGTTTCTTCTGCTCAGGCTCTCTCAGCGCCCTTCAAATTCTCTGTGTGCTTTGCACTGCCTGTCCATGAGTGAGTGCAAAGGGTCCAGGAAAACTCTCACTCGCTCACTCTTGATGGAGCCACTGTGATGTTTATGTGGGTTCCTGCCAGGAAACAATGCTACTGACGCTGTTGCCAAGACTGCAGGCCTTGTACCTCAGCACACTAGTTCTTACATCCCCTCAGTGTGTGTCAGCAGGTGATGCATCACCATTGGTCCTCCCTTCATGCGAACAAGCTCCGGGCAATTAAGCCTCTTCCAGTGGCTTGGACAACGTCCTCTTGGCCCTCCCATCACGAAGAGGTCATTTTAACTAGGTTGCATATTGGGCACCACCTTTTTAGCCATCGCCATTTCCCACTACTTTCTACCCATTGTGCCCAATTTTAACTGTCTGCCATTTCCTGATGTGATGTGCGTTTTTTAACTGTTTACATTACCGCTTGGGTTTGCAGTCTGAGTTATCAGCTGTTTTAGCAAATGATGCATGAGCTGTTGAACGCATTTTATTTTTTATCCGTCGTAGCAGTATGGCAAAGGCCATTTAATTTTTATTTCTGGACATCTGTTTTTCTAGGATGTACTTTATAGACCTTTCTCCACATCCCTGTTTTTATCTGTCTTCTCTTACATCAATTGGGATTAACATGTAGTCTTTTTTTAACTCCTCTCTGGCTGTGTGTTCTATAGTTTTGGCATGGGCACATATGACCCTAGTTGTTTTTATGTCATAAAATAAAACAAAAGAAAACTTTCTCAAGCCACTGTAATGCATCGAATTGAAGAATTAGCAAAATTTGGAGGCCCAGCTGACAATGAATATTAAAGACAATGTTGCATTTTCTTTATCTTTGGATAGCTCTCTTGACTTGTCAGACACAGTACAGCTAGTAACTTTCCTTAGGGCATTAAACAAAATACTGGAAGTCCACAAGGATGTTAGATCTCATCCCAGTGAAGCACATATTCGATGCACCTGAAGTGGTTATGGAGAAGTTTGATCTGCTGTGGGAATTATTAACTTCTGTAGCAAGAGGCGTTGCTCCAGCTATGACTGGCAAAATCAGTGGCTAAGTACGATGCATCCAGAGAAAAATAAAGAATCATGATCTCCTGGTTAACCCACTACGCTGTCGGATTCTTCGTCGTCATCATCATTTGTGTTCCAAAAGTGTAAAACTGAATAAGGTCATCTCTACTTCCACCATCATCAGTTATTTTGCTCCCCAAATAGCAAAACTCCCTAACTACTTTAAGTGTCTCATTTCCTAATCTAATTCCCTCAGCGTCACCCGACTTAATTCGACTACATTCCATTATCCTCATTTTGCTTTTGTTGATGTTCATCTTATATTCTCCTTTCAAGACACTGTCGATGCCGTTCAACTGCTCTTCCAAGTCCTTTGCTGTCTCTGACAGAATTACAATGTCATCAGCGAACCTCAAAGTTTTTATTTCTTCTCTATGGATTTTAATACCTACTCCGAATTTTTCTTTTGTTTCCTTTACTGCTTGCTCAATATACAGATTGAATAACATTGGGGAGAGGCTACAACCCTGTCTCACTCCCTTCCCAACCACTGCTTCCCTTTCGTGTCCCTCATCTCTTATAACTGCCATCTGCTTTCTGTACAAATTGTAAATAGTCTTTCGCTCTCTGTATTTTACCCCTGCCACCTTCAGAATTTGAAAGAGATTATTCCAATGAACATTGTCAAAAGCTTTCTCTGAGTCTACAAATGCTAGAAATGTAGGTTTGCCTTTCCTTAATCTTTCTTCTAAGATAAGTCGTAGGGTCAGTATTGCCTCACGTGTTCCAACATTTCTGTGGAATCCAAACTGATCTTCCCCGAGGTCAGCTTCTACCAGTTTTTCCATTCATCTGTAAAGAATTCGCGTTAGTATTTTGCAGCTGTGAGTTATTAAACTGATAGTTCGGTAATTTTCACATCTGTCAACACCTGCTTTCTTTGGGATTGGGATTATTATATTCTTCTTGAAGTCTGAGGGTATTTCGCCTGTCTCATACATCTTGCTCACCAGATGGTAGAGTTTTGTCAGGACTGGCTCTCCCAAGGCTGCCAGTAGTTCTAATGGAATGTTGTCTACTCTGGGGGCCTTGTTTCGACTCAGGTCTTTCAGTGCTCTGTCAAACTCTTCACGCAATATCATATCTCCCATTTCATCTTCATCTACATCCTCTTCCATTTCCATAATATTGTCCTCAAGTACATCACCCTTGTATAGACCCTCTATATACTCCTCCTACCTTTCTGCTTTCCCTTCTTTGCTTAGAACTAGGTTTCCATCAAAGCTCTTGATATTCATGCAAGTGGTTCTCCTTTCTCCAAAGGTCTCTTTAATTTTCCTGTAGGCAGTATCTATCTTACCCCTAGTGAGATAAGCCTCTGCATCCTTACATTTGTCCTCTAGCCATCCCTGCTTAGCCATTTTGCACTTCCTGTCGATCTCATTTTTGAGACGTTTGTATTCCTTTTTGCCTGCTTCATTTACTGCATTTTTAAATGTTCTCCTTTCATCAATTAAATTCAATATTTCTTCTGTCACCCAGGGATTTCTACTAGCCCTCATCTTTTTACATATTTGATACTCTGCTGCCTTCACTATTTCATCTCTCAAAGCTACCCATTCTTCTTCTACTGTATTTCTTTCCCCCATTCCTGTCAGTTGTTCCCTTATGCTCTCCCTGAAACTCTGTACAACCTCTGGTTCTTTCAGTTTATCCAGGTCCCATCTCCTTAAATTACCACCTTTTTGCAGTTTCTTCAGTTTTAATCTACAGTTCATAACCAATAGATTGTGGTCAGAGTCCACATCTGCCCCAGGAAATGTCTTACAATTTAAAACCTGGTTCCTAAATCTCTGTCTTACCATTATATAATCTATCTGATACCTACTAGTATCTCCAGGGTTCTTCCATGTATACAACCTTCTTTCATGATTCTTAAACCAAGTGTTAGCTATGATTAAGTTATGCTCTGCACAAAATTCTACCAGGCGGCTTCCTCTTTCATTTCTTAGCCGCAAGCCATATTCACCTGCTATCTTTCCTTCTCTCCCTTTTCCTACTCTCGAATTCCAGTCACCCATGACTATTAAATTTTCCTCTCCCTTCACTACCTGAATAATTTCTTTTATCTCATCATACATTTCATCAATTTCTTCATCATCTGCAAAGCTAGTTGGTGTATAAACTTGTACTACTGTGGTAGGCATGCGCTTTGTCTCTATCTTGGCCACAATAATGCGTTCGCTATGCTGTTTGTAGTAGCTTACCCTCACTCCTATTTTTTTATTCATTATGAAACCTACTCCTGCATTACCCCTATTTGATTTTGTATTTATAACCCTGTATTCACCTGACCAAAAGTCCTGTTCCTCCTGCCACCGAACTTCACTAATTCCCACTATATCTAACTTTAACCTATCCATTTCCCTTTTTTAATTTTCTAACCTACGTGCCCGATTAAGGGATCTGACATTCCACGCTCCGATCCATAGAACGCCAGTTTTCTTTCTCTTGATAACAACGTTTTCTTGAGTAGTCCCCACCCGGAGATCCGAATGGGAGACTATTTTACCTCTGGAATATTTTACCCAAGAGGACGCCATCATCATTTAATCATACAGTAAAGCTGCATGCCCTCGGGGAAAAATTATGGCTGTAGTTTCCCCTTGCTTTCAGCCATTCACAGTACCAGCACAGCAAGGCCGTTTGGGTTAGTGTTACAAGGCCAGATCTGTCAATCATCCAGACTGTTGCCCCTGCAACTACTGAAAAGGCTGCTGCCCCTCTTCAGGAACCACGCGTTTGTCTGGCCTCTCAACAGATACCCCTCTGTTGTGGCTGCACCTACGGTACGGCTATCTGTATCATTGAGGCACACAAGCCTCCCCACCAATGGCAAGGTCCATGGTTCGAGGGGGAGGGGGGGGGGGGGGGGGGGAATATAGATATCAGAGCAGAAAGAATTAAAATGATTTTAACAACCAAGCTCTATGTCATGCAGTCATCTAGGGTACATAAGCGAGCCTTCTTTAACGGGATTGTTTCATTGAATGGTTCACACACTTACACTTGTTGATGGCCCAGCACTGAAATAGCAATTTGCAGAAGGGTTGCACTTCTGACATGCTGAATGATTCTGTTACATCACTGTTGGACCTGTTCTTGCAGGATCTTTTTCGGGCCACAGCAATGTCGGAGATTTGATGTCTTACCGGATTCCTGATATTCACTGTACACTCATTAAATGGCCGTATGGGAAAAATCCCCATTTTGTTGCTACCTCCGAGATGCTGTGTCCCAGTGTATAATTCATTGTCCATACTCAATAACTGTTCAACTGAAAATTTGCAAAAGTGACTGTATATAACATAACTGTGGGACTTAACTAAATAACTAAAATAGTGACTGTACTCTACTATAACTGCACACACACTGACAAAGTTAACATCACTAGATAATTGCAGATGGACTGACATGGAAGTTTACATAACTGCAGCCCGACAGTGACTGATAGTACAAACGTAACTCAATGAATGTACAATTGAGACTGAATGCAGCTTGCACCTATTTAAAGTTATTACATTTTCACGATAAACATAATAGACAGGAATTATATTGAATAAATATGCACAGTAATGAAGTTATTTTATGACTGTAATTCCAAAAGTAAGGTCTCCTACTTTTTTATAAGTACATAGACCTGTTTATTTCTACAATGGTTTACATCAGTTTACAGCTTGAACATTTAGCTATTTTTCGACATAATCACCATTTCTGTCGATGCATTGTTGTAGATATTGTGGCAGTTTTTTGTATGCTCATATCATACCTGCTCGCCGCCATGTTGTTCAGAAAGTTATGAACTTCTTCTTTCACCTCTTAGTCGGAGCTGATTCGCTGGGACCACAATTAATGCTGACAGGTACTGTGAGACTGACAAAACTCAGATGGGCAATTCAGAACCGGAGAAGAGGAATGTTGAGCAAGGGTGTACACATTCTCCATGACAACGCTTGCCCACACATCGCTCGGCAAACCGTTGCTCTCCTGCCACAGTTTCAGTGGAACATAATCCACCCCCCGCCCTATAGTCCTGACTTGGTGCCCAGTGACTATTACCTGTTCCCTAGGTTAAAAGAACATTTGGCCGGAAAGCCTGCGGTATGTATAACTTTTAAATGGCCTAAATGACAGGTTCTGCTTCATGTA
Source organism: Schistocerca americana (assembly GCF_021461395.2). Classification (NCBI taxonomy): domain Eukaryota; kingdom Metazoa; phylum Arthropoda; class Insecta; order Orthoptera; family Acrididae; genus Schistocerca; species Schistocerca americana. Next base: position 591,907,332 of record NC_060121.1, on the reverse strand, counting down.
GTATCCCTGGAAACTAAAATTTTCTAAATTTTCTAATTTAAAAGTTTTATCTAACATCTTTTAGTAAAAGTATATCAGTTGTAGAACACACACTTCTCGAAATAAAATACTACTGCTTGAAATGTCTGTGCTGTTAAATTCTGCAAGTCTACTAAATAAAGTTTAACAAAATACAAGTGTTTAAAGAATTTGGAGATTAAATACATACATTGTGATATATCTTCATTCATGATGCGCGATGATTACACAGATTGCACGTCCATACAGTTCACAGGCCCACTTATAGAGGCCATCCAACCCCCAAGCATGCTCTCGTGAGCTGCCAAAGAAACAGCATTATTTAAGCGATTGTAAGTGAGTGTGCAGACTATTCTGTAACCTGTATTACTGTTTTTCAGTACATGTATTCAGTACTATGCACAACCTGTATTAATTGTATCTTATGTGTTTCTCTATAAAGTACTATGTTCCATAAATTGCGTTTATTCTCGCTATATCAAAGTTGCTAAGTCACATGACGGAGTTCTCGATGGAAGAAATAATCTCCAATGTCTCATTGCCCAGCAGCAAGCTATTGCAGAACAACAGCATGCTCTCACCCATGGTCTACATCAAGTGACAGTTGTGTGTTCGTGGCAGATTACTCTCCTGTCAATGCATCCGCTACCATTTCTGGTATACAATCAATTGCCTGAAGAGTGGGACTCATATGAGACATGATTTAACAAAACACAAGTCTTTAAAGAATTTGGAGATTTCATACACGTTGTGATGTATCTTCATTCATGAACTCTATGATTACAGAGATTGCACGTCCACACAGTTCACAGCCCCACTTATAGAGGCCACCCAACCCCCTAGCATGAGTTTATTGTGTGGATGATGCAAACCCATGTAGGGTTTGTTTTCTTTCTCAATTTTGCCGTGCGTTTATCAGTTGTTGCACCAACTTATTCCTTGAAAGAATTGGCTAGCATATCATTTGATGAATGTGTGAGTTTCCATAACTTCACCTGTCACAGAATGCATGTCATTGAGACGTGTAGAATTTTATCATTGTCAGAGATGCCAAAACCAATCTTACAAAGCCTGGGCTGCAGAAGCACATGGGTGAGCCATCATAAATTTTTCTCTAGTATCCATCATGAATCCTATGCTGTTCACATGGTGCGTGATATTACTATTCATCTGGCCATGGATAGGGAAGTTCACAAAAAACACTTCAATGTGGGAATCTGACATGTATGTGCTCAATATAGCACAGTCCTTTGAAGCATCGTGGCCCACAGGTGATCAGACTGCTGTGTGTGGGGAGGTATTGGAAGTTGCTCAGTCAGCCCCTGTTAGGCAGGCTGCAAGTGTTCAGGATGATGGGGAAGCCATTGGAGCAATACAACCTTCAACTCAGCATCAGATGGGGCAGCGTCAGTTGGCGACAGCAGCAACGAGCCACATCACAGTAGCAGCCGTGTGCCCCCTTCCATCCTGCCCATACTGTGTCATCCAGCATGAGCATATTCAGTGCCCTAAGTGTTTGGCAGTTTGCAAAAAGTGTCAAAAGAAAGACCATATTGCATTAGTGTGTAACTCCTCTTCAAATGTGGTGGACTCGGTAGTACCCAAGCACATAAACTGTATCTCTACGATGACTGTTTCCCTGAAAAAACTGTTTAACTTGCAAGTAGACGCAGGAGCTACAGTAACTTCAGTACATGCACAAACGTACGTGGACTTGGGCTCCCCTCCCCTCACACAGGTTTCATGGAAATGGGTTAGCTACAATAAACGGCAGGTTCTGATCATCGATCAGTTCTGTGCTCCTGTCTCTTACAATTCTATTGTTCACCCTATTGTCTTCCATGTTGTGGATCATTCCCACACCGCAGACCTGTTCGGGTTAGAGGCATTTAAGGCTTTCAGTTTGTCCATTGCCAATGAGGTAAATTTAGTATCAGATCAAGTTCCATATCAGCAGCTAGATTCTCCATGATCTGAGTTTTCGTCTCTCTTTTTTCCCTGGGCTCAGTTGTGCTACTGGTTTTCAAGGCCACTTTACCATGAAACAGTCTGCCTGACATCCTTTCATTTGGGGGCTACAGTTGCCTGTTGTGTTGCACAACTCTGTCAAAGCCAAATTAGGCCATTTGATATCACTCAATGTCATTCAGCCTATTTCTTCCAATGAATGGGCTATACTACTGGTCATTGTTAAGAAGGTGACAGATAAGCTTCGCCTTTGTGGTGATTTCAGCGTCACAATTAATGCACTGTGCATGATAATAGATACATATGCTTTGCCCTCCCTGATGAGTTACTCACAAAATTGTCAGCCAACTGCCATTTTTCCAAGACTGATTTCTTGGAAGTGTAGCTCCAGCTCCCTTTGGATAGTATTTAGTTGGGTCCTCTCTCTTGTGCAGCATGGTTGGCCAGATCCAGGCAGTCAAGCCAAGACCCTGTGCCCTGCAACACCCAAAATTTCACCACTGCACTGCAATGTGGTCATTGATGTCTGTCTAGAGGTTACGGTGACAGAGCACTGGCAGAATTTACCAGCCCCCAGCTCTGAACCCCTGGGTCACCATACCCGTATGCAGTAAATGAATGCTGAGCCTCTGGGTCTCATATATTATAGTTAACTAATATGAAGAAAAAATTCTCACCCACCCATTACTTTTCTACATTTTTCTGATCTCTTTTCTTGATTACCTCCATTTTTTTTCTCCCATTTGCCCCCCTATGCTTCTTTTTTGCCATTACTACCAACTTTAATGATCCAAACCCTCCTCTCGTGCCATGGTGGATCTCAACAGATATTATATTCAGTCCTTTCGGAAACATTATGGTTTTTGCAATCTGCTTGTCTGTGGACATTACTGCCAAGAGTGTTGAAAGTCCTTGTTTCTGGATGTAATCCTAGTCTACAACCAGTTGTTATCTGCCCCTTATGTTTCCTTGGATGGTATCATCTGCCAAGCTAACATCAGACTGCAAGAAAAGGCTAAATTTGACATACTTGATTACAATACCAGTCCACACATTTATATTATTGTGCTAATAGTCCAGTTTTTCAAAATTTTTTGTGAGAGAGGAGGAACACTTTGATGTGACACTGATCCATCACTTGAATAACTTTGTTACGAATGATCAGTATCTTTTCTCTTATTGTACAACCTGAAGCTGCAGTCATTTGAAGATGAAATCCACAAAATTTCACTAATCAGACAGCATAAAGCGGTTATCAGTTTGTGAAATGTAATTTACATTTTCAAAAATTCCATCAGTCTGCATCTTTATTTCCACTGCTCCCAACACCGTTCTGGGACAACCACAACATGTATTCTTAAACTATTTTGGGACTCATTTAGTGAGTGGAGGTGGAAGCTAACTCATATACTTACCTTCTCCTAAACTACCTCAACAGTGGTGTTTTCCTCCCTGCCCCTATTCAGCTGCCTTAACAGCCACACCGTCAATCACATCTCCTCTCCCATAAACCGAGCTTAGCCAATCTTCTTGGTTGGTTGACTGATTTGGGGGAGGGGCCAAACAGTGAGGTCATCAGCTCAATTCATTTAGGGTAGGCAGGGGAAGGAAGTCACCCATGCCCTTTTGAAGGAACTATCCTGGCATTTGCCTGAAGCGATTTAGGGAAATCACAGGAAACCTAAGCCAGGATGGCTGGAGGTTGCTAGTGTCAGCACTAGTACCTGCATTTGTCTATGGACACACTGGCTCACCTACATTTTTTGTAAGTGTTCAACCAGTCACATTTCCCTGCTCCTTTCCTTTGGCTCTTCTGTGGTTTTACTTCTTGTTTAATACCATGTTGTGGTGGTCCCATCTGCTTTTTATTTATTCGTCAATTTATGGTTGTCCTTGGTGTCGATGTACTGCATTGCTACACTGGCTGAAAAAATGGATTGTGGATTCCGACACTGACTACTGCAAATTATATAGCCGACAGGTGCACAGTTGTGTTTCATAGTACTATAATTTCACTTTTCATAACCCCCCCCCCCCCAATTAAACACAGTTATATGACCAGTGCACTGTTGTTTAAACTTTCCAGAAGCCTCATTAATAGTTTGCAGGCAAAACTCCACATACTGCTATGATAGTTTACTGTTGAACAGCTACGAGCAATAAAACCTAACCACAAAGTTCACAGTTCTTGAAGAAGAATAATCAGGTACATATGGAACAGACTCTGTCACTGTTTTTACACAGGGCCCAATTGTTTAACACTTGTTCCACAGTTAATCTGAAGCATTGTTGTTGCTCCAACCAGCACAGGTTACTCATCTGAAACTCGGCTGTGGAGTGACTGTCTCATGACCAAAAATCAGGCCCTTATATATCATCACAATAATAGGTGCTGAAACTACACATTGTTTGAAGTTAAATTTACAGAAATTACAATTAAAACTTAACTCACTCAATTAACTGAATACGTTGAAAAATTGGTTCTTTTTAACAGTTACTCCTACTGCAAGGGTTAAGCCGAATTATTTGTTTAAATTATCAAATTAACTTATTGTAGTGGCACCACAGTTTAAGATAGGAAAGTTAGATTCGGTGCAACATTTCTGAGTGCACAAGTTGCAGCCAGGTGTGGACCTATTGGCAGTAAGTTACGCTGACCAGCAGTTGCGAAGTAGAATGGAGGCCACAGGGCCTTTGAACCACTTAAAAGCGTAAACACAGTGGTTTGCATGGCGCAAGTTACAGGCAGAAGGGGCACACGGTGCAATCTAGGTGTTGTGAGTACGTGGCTTGGTGCGGCACATAAGCAAAACAGAAGCGCACAGCCATGTATATATAGGTGCTGGTTTTCTAATGAGGCATTCAAGTGTGGCAGCTCCGCTGGACGGCAGTGCGTGTCGCACCACCAGCTACATGCAGCAGCAGATGGGGTGCCAGTGCTCCAGTCCACAGAAGGTCAGTGGTTCGACCCTCTGAGGTCGACGCAGGGTCCGTAGCCAGCCAGCCAGCTAGTGGCAGGTCACTCTTTGGCTTGCTACCACAGGCAGTTGTCCTGGCTTCCAACACACACCGGAGGCATCCCAAGGCCAGGGCTGCAGATTTGGACGCCGGATCGCAGGCGCTTATGGTCCTCGCGATCTCAGCTACACCAGCGAGGAAGGACACAGTGGGCCGCACGTGCTGAATGAACAGGGAAGAAGACCAGAAAGTCAGCTGCCGGCGCAGCCCTGTGGCGTGGCCTTACAAGGCTGACACAGCTGCACGTTGCATTGGGTCGCTGGGGCGATGGCCTCAGCATTGTGGGACCCTGCAATGTGGACTGTGGCAAATGGGGCACTGTAGTGGAAACAAATAAATCATTTGGAAAGCTCAGACGAGTCTTAATACCGTGCCTTCTACCTCTTCCTGCTACATTTGGTCATCCTGGTACATTCAGTGGCAGAAGTTCCCACTACATCTGGTGTCGGAATAGCGGACGTCGTCAGCCCTGTAAGAAGTTCGAGCCCAAGACCTGCAATACGGTCCCAAGATGATGTGAGTTTTGACCAGTTTTCTTTTGAATGTTTGACGTTTTCTGGCTTGTTTAGTGTTTTGAGTATGGCCCACCAGAAGCCACATTTTAGATGTTTTGCAAGGGCATAGTATTATTTGTTGTCAGAGTAAGTGTTAGTGTTTTTGGGGCAGTAAGATTTTTTTTTTTTTTTTTCATGGCATTTAATTATTTTTGTATTAGTTGATGATGATACTGAGTGTGATGATATGGAGCTGTAGGAAGTCAGGTTGTTCTTGTGCTTAAATGTTTTGTTTTGGGACTAACTGGGAATGAAAGCAACACAATGGCAGAGTCAAGGATGCAAGGTGTGTTGGAACCAGAAGTGGTGCGGATTTTGATGGGAAAGATAGCACAATTGATAGCGGACAATACGCAGCTGAGAAATGAATTAACATCTAGAAGTGAGCGGGAAACCGCATCTGCTCAGTCGTTGTTGCCTAGGGTGCAGGAGATTGATCCAGCTGCAGCGAGTTTGATTATTCCATTTTCTGGCAAGGCATCTGAGGATGTGCGCTCGTTTGTGGAGGACTTGGAAATTTCAGCTGTGATGAATGGTTGGTCTGATGAACGATTGTTACATGTAGCCAAGATTAGATTAATGGGTGAAGCGAAAACATATGTAAGGTGTTCTGAGGCCTTAAGGAAGGCAGGATAGTTTAAACAGTTAAAGGAAGGGCTTTTACAAAGGTACAAAAAACAGAATAGTGCTCAGTACTTTAGAGAGAGGTTAAGTACAATTTCAAAGAGACAATGGAGAAATTTGCGGACAGGATAAGGGAAATTAATGTGTATACTTATGAGTTCAGTCAGAGCGATAAAGGGAATATTGTTCTGTTGCAGGAGGCTGAGCAAAGGGTACTTGATGTATTTTTGAGAGGGCTACTGGTGCATATGTCATGGAAGGTGTGTGAAGGGACTCCAAAAGATTTGTCTTTGGCTATTCAGCTGGCAATTCAGTGTGAGGAAATAGACATAGCAACAGGGGTACGCGTGAGGTAAACAGTGTTTACAGTGAGTGTGAAATGTTTTAAGTGTGTGCAGCGTTATGTGGCTTTATGCTTAATTATAGACTTACTATTTTATTAGTTGATTTGTTTTCAGCACGTAACGTCCACGGTTTACGTCCTCCTTCGTTGCTAAGCGATGGATCACTTTTCATTCTGACGCCACAACTCTTCCTTTCCTATATATTCACTACTTTTTATCTATATAAATGATGAACTATTCATTTTGCCGTTAAACAACTTTTTAATAACTGTGGAAGTATTACAGGCATCGGGTCCCACCTAATCTGTCACCCACCTACACGTTTTACAAGAACCTTTCAAGACTCGATTGATCTGTTTACAAAGAGAAAGCAGAATATCTCTTCCTTTGACGTTGTCCAACAACGATCTAGGAAGCTCGATGCCCTCGCGGCCCAGGCTCTTCCATGGCTCGCTGTAGTTTTCAGCGTTTGTTTTATTCCTTGCCCACTTGCTGCTACGTCGAACTTTCATGGTGATCGTTGGGCAATGTCTTCCACATTATCTGCAACATAAATAAACTTTCTACCCACAGTATTTCTGAAACCCAAAAAACAAGCTTAACGAACATAAAAATGCCAACTGTTCTTACAATTTTTCGTAGGGTGGGACAGACCTAAGCCTTGTGACACCACACACCCCCACTGTAGACCAGACTTATGCGAATTATTCTCGCTTTGTACATTTTATTTGATAAAACATTCACATAAACTTTAAATGTTCCTCTCTATTTTAATACTCCTTATTTAATTAATATTTCATCACTATTCTTGGTATTAATATAAATTCACTTCATTCTTTTTACTTTAATATTTCATTTATATCCATTGATATACCTTATTTCATTATATCAATAGCAATGACAAATTATAGTGGATAGATGACAAATTTTCCTGAAGGGATTCTCATTAACAGAAAACTAATTTATAGAAGTGGGTTTGTAACCAGTTGTACAACATTTCAGAGAGTTCATAACAACTCATACATTTCTGTATAACAGCTAGTTTTCCTCTAGTAAATCACACTAAACTTGGAACAGCATTGTCACATCAATTTCAAACTATACGAATTCATTCAGATTGGCAAACACCAAGCATTTTCAACATATTAAATTATATCTATTTTTTGATATGTTTGAATGTACAGAGCTTTTGAGGATAAGGTATGTAAATTGTATCTCACTAAAGAGCCTTCTCACCCTTAAGTCTTTATTGTTCATCTGATTTGAAGGTAGACTACAACATTGCATAATACCATATCCTTCTTGCCACCGTAGTATACCGAAAAGGGATAGCCCTGACTCAGGGAACCTCACCTAATTGTTGAGTAGAACCCCATAAACCCTAACATTTGAGGACCCCGCCTTCATGGTCGTGTAAGTCCTCATAACACCTAAGGACTAGGGAACCTCCCCGTTTTGTTTGATCGAGTAGAACCCTATCCTTCTCACTTCCCCCACTTCCATCCTAATATCTAATACAATTTGGTATGTTTTGTCTACCTGTAAATCTTGAATATTTTTACGCTTTTGCGTGAACTTAAACAATTTTTCTTCATATCAGTATCCATCCTTATCTCAATTTGTGCTCAGTGCTTTGCTAATACGTTTACAAACCTGCGTGTTCCTGTTCTCTATCACGTACTAATATTATTTGACGTAATAATGTCCTTGTTCTTTACTTCTCCTTTAGCTACAGGACTAGTACCAACTGAATTAGTAACTGAAACATTTGTTGGAGAACCCTCATTTCTTATTGTGCAGAAAGACATACCAAGTGGGCAATAGTAATTGCAGATTTAGAACTAATTTTAAATGAATTACCACATTTAGCTACTTCTCCCCCACTATTTCTCCCCTAGAAAGCAGGACATTATTACGGCAAATGTTAGGCTCTCTATATCTTGAAGTCCAAGTTCTCTAATGTGTTGTCATGTTCTGTTTTTTAAATACATTAATATTAATCTCCTAAATAATAAAAATATACTAATAAGAGAAATAAAACCCATCCCCTAGTCAGGTCCTTCAAATGTGTTATAAAACTTTGCTTTGCACTTATCTATAGTGGAACTATATGGATGTGTGTGCACTAAATCCTTATCTCCTATTTGGTAGTTAGGTGTAGTTTTTCCCTCATTATGTTTTGTTAATCTCTTATTTGAATTGTCTAATATTCACTGTAATACCTGATCATTAGTATATAATTTCTGACTTAAAGCATGTTGGGGCCAAGTGAAGTATTTTAATAAGGGTTCTCCAACAAATGTTCCAGTTACTAATTCAGTTGGTACTAGTCCTGTAGTTAAATGTGGTAATTCATTTAAAATTAGTTCTAAATCTGCAACTACTATTGCCCACTTGGTATGTGTTTCTGCGCAATAGGTACGAAAGAATCTGCCTAACTCTTTCATAACCCTCCCTGCAGGATTTGATTCTGGATGGTATTTCGATATTTTGATATGTTTAATTTCTTTCCAAATAAGAAACTGCTGAAAAGTGTTGCTGGTGAACTGTGTCCCATTATCAGAAAGTATATGTTTTGGTTTTTCTACAAAATATTTTTGTAATATTGCAATGATTGTGTTTATATTTGCTGATTTAATTGGGAAAAGTTTGACATTGGACCTGCAGTCTCGACTAAAATATACTTAATTCCCCCTCACTCGACTGGGTGGTAGAGGGCCATAAAAATCAATAGCAACCATGTCTAGCAATGACTTTGGTATAATGGGAAGCAATGTGTATGTATGCATTGACTTACCTTCTTTCACTTTTTGACGTATTTCACAGCTTTGTATAGTGACAGTCACTTTTCTAGACATGTTTGGAAAATAATAAAATCTGTTGATATGTTTGATACATTTTTATATACCAAAGTGTCCATATCCTCTGTGTATATAATATATAAAATCTTTAGTAACTGTATTGGGAATGCATAAACGCCAATGATTCCAAGATGTGTCTTTACGCCAAAATAGTACATTATCGGTCCATAGCCATTGATTGCTGCTTGGTTGAGGTAGTTTATCATGTAATTTTGCTCGTAATATTGGTCCAAAATAATCGTCTTTATGTATTTTATCCTTAATTCGTTGTTGTAATAAATGTTTGTCTTTCTTTGTATTTGCATCTTTAATAAAATAAACTCTAAAAATTCTTTTTTGTTCCTCTAATTGACTTTCCTCAGTCATGCCTATTGGTAATCTGGAGAGAGCGTCAGAAATTACATTGTACTTACCTTGTATATAATGTATTTTCATATCATATTCTTGAAGAAATATTGCCCACCTCATGAGTCTACTATTTAATAATTTACTTTCCATAAGGAATTGTAATGCTTTGTGATTGGTGTATACATGGAATGTTCTCCCTCCTAACAAGTAATTAAATTTTTTAATAGACCACATAAGTGCTAATAATTCCTTCTCAGTAGTAGTGTAGTTAATTTCATGCTTCGTGAGAGCTCTGCTAGCATACGCAATTGAATAATGATTTTCATTAGAAGTCTCCTGGAATTCACCCATAATCCGATGCATCTGTTGATAGGCAAAAAGGTAAGTCAAACCTAGGATGTTGTAATGTATTTGATGTTAATAATGCTTGTTTAATTTCTACAAATGCTTCTCTCTGTTCCCTATTCCAGTCCCATTTTGTTTTTGATTTTAATAACTTGAGCAAATGTGGGTTATTCAAGCACTGTCCTTTTATAAACCTTCTATAAAAACCTAACAAACCCATGAAAGATTTTAACTGTTTAGTGTTATGTGGTTCCGGGCAATCTTTAATAGCCTGTATACACTGTGGGTCAGGTGTGACCACGTGTCCCAGATAATTTACTTGTTCTCTGGCAAAAAATGGTTTTGCTAACTTGATAGTAATTCCTCGTATTTGTAATCTGTGTAGTGTACATTTGAGTAAGTTTAAATGAGCTTGCCATGTTGATGATGCCAACATTAAATCATCTACATAGATTGTCAATTCCTTCAGTAGTTCACTACCTAATGCTTTATCTAAAGCTCTTATAAATACTGCTACGCTTATGTTCAGGCCGAAAGGTAGTACTGTGAATTGATAACTCCTGCCATTGAATAAAAATGCTGTATACTTTCTGGAATCTGGTTGTAATGGGATTCGCCAGTATCCAACTGTAAGATCCATTGTTGTAAAAAAATATGCATTTGCAAATTTAGTTAAAATATTGTCAATTGGTAGAGGTCTGTCACGTTCCATTTCGATATGTTTATTTAAAGTCTAAGACCAATCTTACTCCACCACAATGTTTTTTTACTACCAGTAAAGGATTATTATAAGGACTGTTACTCCTTTCTATTATGTTATTCATTTCCATTTTATCTATTTCCTCAGAAACTGCGTAATGTAATGTTATTGGTATCTTATATGGTTTACAGTAGAATACTATGTTGTCTTTCATTCGAAAACTGCATTCATAATCCGCTATAACCCCAGGTTTGTCAGAGAATACCTCAGAATATTTTAGTAATATCGTTTTCAAATCACTTTTCTGTTCGTTAGTCAATAATGTAGCTTTATCACATTTTCGTTGGATTGTATCTGATAATGTTTCTATTTGGTCTTGTGATGTCTTATACGTAACACAATTTGAAGTTACTGTTGTTATATATTGTTCTGATGTGACACTATCGGTTGTTGTAAATGGAATCTCGATATTTTGCTGTGGCAAACAAACACAATGTATGTGTATGAAAATCTAATGTAGCACCATGCTTATGCAGCCAGTCTGCTCCTAGAAGTACTTGAATTCCTAAAGAATGTACCACCAAAATGTATGTATGAAGCTAAATGCTTTTAAATGTACCTGTAAACATGTTTCTTCTGTAATAAGTTTTCCCTTTTTTCCTTCGACACCCAATAACCTAAATCCTGTTACTGGTAAAATGTCACATTTCGCAGTTTTCCTAATGATGCTAAAACAATCATATGAAATTAAACTTACCTCACTGTATGAATCTAATGCTAATTGAACCTTGAAGTTGTGTATAGTTCCTTCTACTGTTGGTAATTGAATTCTTGTTATTACCCATTTATCATGTTGTTCTGTTAACAAATCATTACTTACATCTTTACTATGTATAAAGTTTACAATACACTTTGAATTATTTGGGTCTATGCAACTTCCATTTCGTTCTGTCCCGTGACCCACCGGCCAGAACGAATGCCGTTTCCCTGTACTTGTCCATGATGCTCACCTTTATTGAATGATGGTTGATCATTTGTGCTTCTATTCCATTCTGATTGTTTGCCTTGGCCTTGGCCCGTACTATTTTGTGGTATTTCCAGTATTATTTGGTGTTGTGTGATTGTCATTATTAGTAAATGTACTTGAGATCATACTACCCTGATGTGTACTATTATATTTATTAAATACATTTGTTTGCTGTTTAGTGAATGTGTCAAGATGCTCAAGAAAAGATAATAATTGTGAAACATCTTCCCAGCCTTTACAATATACTTCTTTTTGAACCTGTAATGGTAGTCTAGATAACAATATTTCGGCTAATTGTTCCTCAGGTATTGGATTGTCCAAATATTTACACTTAGTTAGATGACTTTGTATATATCATTTTAATGACCCTTTTTCTTTGTTATAGTATGGTGGATTGAATAAAGATTTGCATAATTTATCCTGAGTGCCTTTAGACCAGAACCTGTCTTTAAACTTGTGTTCAAAGTCCTGTCATGAAGTAAAATTGTCTAAGTTAGTTAGTCCCCAATCTCTTGCTTCGGCTTCCATATAACCTACTGCAAAATCTATCTTCTGTAGATCTGACCAGTTGGTTGGTAATGATTTTGTAAATGATTTCAAAAACACAATGGGATGTATCCTGTTATCTGGTTTAAAAGTTGGAAATTGCTTTATTAAATTATTTGTATTTTGTAATACTGTATACTCTTTATTATCTGTGCCGGCCGCTGGTGGCCGAGCGGTTCTGGCGCTACAGTCTGGAACCGCGCGACCGCTACGGTCGCAGGTTTGAATCCTGCCTCGGGCATGGATGTGTGTGTTGTCCTTAGGTTAGTTAGGTTTAAGTAGTTCTAAGTTCTAGGGGACTTATGACCTCAGCAGTTGAGTCCCACAGTGCTCAGAGCCATTTGAGCCTTTATTATCTGTGATATGCTGATGAAGTTGCTCAACCTGTTATTGTGAAGATTTTAAACCTCCGTTCTTTACATTCTTACTCGTTTCCTCTGTACTTGATAGCATAGATTTTAATTCCATTGTAATTTCCTTTTCAAGAACTTCCTTCAAATCAGATTGTGAATTTGAATCGACACTTATTCCCGATCTTAATTGTGCTACTTGTTCTTGTATCTGTTCTGCTGTAGATGAAATAGCTTGTACCTTATGTTCAATTACTCCCTTAAAAGTATCTGTCTTTTCTAATATGTTTAATAGGCTTTGCCAAGTCTGAAAATATTTCTGTCCTAATTTTTGTGATCCTGTCACGACTTTTAGTGTCCCACTCTTGAAACTTACAACCAAGTTTGACATCCATATATATTAATTCTGATTTTAAACCCTCGATTTCCTTAGAAAATTGCTCTGTTTCCTGAGTAGAAGATAATATGTGTTGTTCCAAGTTTTGTGATTGTGTAGCTACATCATCCTTCAGATCATGTAACTGTTCTGTAATGTCACTAAATTGCTTATGACTATATTCTCTGTGTGTATCTATTGCTGTAAAAAGTTTTGTTTGTAAAACGTTAAATTTTCGATTAAGTTCTTGTTTTTGCTCATCAAATCTGTTACGTAAATCTTGTCTTTGTTCAACTAAATTTCGATTAAGTTCCTGTCTTTGTTCATCTAAGTGTCGATTAAGTGCCTGCCTTTGTTCATCCATTTTTTGTAGTAATTTATCAAACATTTTACTAATATCATTTGAATCTTGTTTTGGTGGCATTTTGAAAATGATTGACGATAATTAATATACACAAAACACTAATAATTCCCTATGAAGAAACTCTTCAAATTCGATATAAATTAACGTAATGTATAAAACACTAATGCATCACACTGGATAAACACTGTAAAATCACTGAATTCACATAACGTGCAACACATTGCTGTCTTATATTGAATTACTACTCTAAAATCGATGTAGTTAATGTTTTATTTGGGAACTCACCCCTTTAAAGAGGTCGTGACATGATGTGCAGCGATCTGGTACCGTAGGTCACGTGGAAAGCTGTTGAATGTTGTTGATGTCCCCTGAGTGCTACTTTTTATCTATATTAATGATGAACTATTGGTTTTGCTGTTTAACACCTTTTTAATAACTGTGGAAGTATTACAGGCATCGGGTCCCACCTAATCTGTCACCTGCCTACACATTTTACATGAACCTTTCAAGACTCGATCGATCTGTTTACAAAGAGAAAGCAGACAATCTCTTCCTTTGACGTTGTCCAACAACGACCTAGGAAGCTCGATGCCCTCGGGGCCCAGACTCTTCCGTAGCTCATGGTAGTTTGCAGCATTCGTTTTATTCCTTGCCCACTTGCCGCTACGTCGAACTTTCGTGGTGATTGTTGGGCAACGTCTTCCACGTTATCTGCAACATAAATAAACTTTCTTCCCACAGTATTTCTGAAAACCCAAAAAACAAACTTAAAGAACGTAATAATAATAACTGTTCTTACAATTTTTCATATAAGTCTTGGTCGATTTAATGAGGGGTGGGACAGGCCTAAGCCTTGTGACACCACATGTGGTTATACGGGACATGTGCAGAGGCAATGTCACCTAGGAATAAAGGAAGGGGTGGTAATCAGTAGTGGGGAGGATAGAGAAGTGGAGATAGGAGAGGTGGACAAGCGTTAAATGAGGGATGTTCAGTGGTAGGACCCGGAACTAAAATATTTAAGATTTTGCTGGACACAGGGGCGCAAGTGTCAGTGGCTACTAGGAATATAATGGGATGAAGGAAGCTAGACCCACCACGTTATAGGCTGCATGGAGTGTGGGATAAGGAGGTCATGCCTTTGATGTTGGTGACAGTTGACTTTCGAATAGAGAAAGTCTGATTTAATGCATGCATGGAGGTAGTACCACGGGTAAGTGAGGGCTACGACATGATCCTAGGAGTAGATTTCTTGCATCAACATCATGCCAAAATTTACCTTGGACAATGAACTGTGGAACTTGGTGGAATGTTATTTCAGCTAAAGGAAACTGTTGTCGATGCAGAGCTGTCGCGAGGGGCGTTCAACATAATGAACAAACCAATTGAACTGCGTACATTAGCATTAAGGCTTAATTCACATGAGTGTGTGTCTAGTGTCAACGGGAAGTCGCTTTGGGTAAGTGTGGAGTCAAATCTACCTGTTGGTACAGTATGTGTTATTGAACCATTGCTGGATAATCAAGTTTTGGGACCATTGGGTTGTTTTGTGAAACGTAGTGTTGTACGCATACAGGAGGGGAATGACGAGCAAGTAGTTCCCCTGTGAACATGGATAATTTTAGTGCTGTAGACATGAATTTGAGGAAAGGAGTTTTAGTACCAAATTTGGATGTGCCAGATGATGAAGACTGGTGTTCGAGAGGTAGGCGAAGCAATCAACCACTAACTGCCCATAGAACTGTATTGCATGACAAAATTAAGCATTTGAAAGGAGAAGAAAGAGAGCATATGGAAGAATTATTGTGGGAATTTAAGGATTTGTTTTTTCCACAAGGGCCGTTACCAGCAACTCCATTAGTTCAACAGAGGATAACAACAGGAAATGAAGCACGTTTACCGTAAACTATACAGAATACCAAGGTGTTTGCAGCTGAGTGTGGAAGATTTCATTCAGCAGCAGCTTGCGGTCAGTATAATAGAACATAGTAATAGTTGCTAGGGAGCAGGCATTGTCGTTGTGCCTAAAAAAAATCTATGGATGGAACTAAGAAATACAGGTTCTGTTGTGACTACTGATACCTCAATAATAAGACAGTAATAGATGCATACCCCATTCCAAACATATTGGAGACTTTGGATCACTTAGGACAGCGCCAGTACTTTTCTACAATGGATTTGACAAGTGGTTGTCATCAGTTAGAGGTGGCTCCAGAGGATCATCCAAAACTGCTTTCTCTACACCTGGAGGCCATTACCAGTACATTAGAATGCCATTCGGTTTGAAAAACACTCCAGCAATGTTTCAGAGGTTGCTAGACAGTGTCTTGAGGTGCTTGAAACCACGACAATGTCTTGTTAATTTGGGAGACATTCTAGACAGTGGTTAAGGTGAGTCTATATGAGGTTAAGAGCTGCTCGTTTGACATTGAGCCTGGAGATGTGTCATTTTTGCATTAGAAGAAGTAAAGTATTTGGGTCATATTATCAGTAAGGATGGAGTGCGAACAGATCCGAGGTTGGTACAGGCTGTAAGGGATTTTTGGGAACCAAAAAAGTTAAGGAAGTGCAGTCATTCATCAGAATTTTCAATTTCTACCAAAAGTTCATGAAAGGTTTTGCAGATTTAGCACAGCCATTGATGTGATTGTTACAGAAGGGTGTGAAATTTGAGTGGACAGACGAGTGTCAGAAAGTGTTAACATCAAGTCTGGTTCTTGTGTTTCCAGATTTTGAAAAGGAGTTTATACTAGCATGCGATGCATCAAATCAAGCATTAGGGTGGGTTCTTACTCAGGAAATTGATGGGAAAGAACATCCTGTAGCCTATGCATATAGGCAGTTGAATGCAGCAGAGAGGAATTATTCAACAACTGAGAGGGAGATGCTTAGCGTAATCTGTGGAATCACGTATTTTAAATGTTATTTATATGGGAGAAGATTTTGGATAGTGATAGATCATGCTGCATTGAAGTGGTTGTTGGGGTTGAAGAATCCGTCCACTAGACTCGCTGGATGGGCTGTGAGGCTTAGTGAATTCGACTACGAGGTGGTGCATAAGCCTGAGAAGAAGCACGGTAATGCAGATGCACTAAGTTGGAAGGTGGCAAAAGTAGAAGTCATAAGTTATGACCTAGCAGTATGGCAAGAATTACAGGATGCAGACAATGATTGTAAATTTTATCAGACACAGCCACAGTTTAATGTGTATGATGGTCTTCTGTGCAGGGAAACAAAGTTAGAGCCAAGTGCAGTAGTGCCAGTGAAATTGAGGGATGAGGTTTTAAACGAAGCACATGATCACGTGTTATCTGGTCATGGAGGGTTAGAGCAATGATAGGAGAGTGGAGAGGAAGGAAAGGAAATGTGTATCAGTATGTCAAGAATTGTATACCATGTGTGCAGAGATCGGGGAACAGATTCGTTCTGACAATAATAGACCATTTTTCAAGGTATGTGGAGATGGTGACTATGCCAAATCAACAGGCAGCAATGGTCATGCAAGCAATAGTAATCAACTTGATTTTGAGGTTTCGTGTACCGGAGACAGCAATTACTGACCAAGGAACCAACTTCATGTTGGGTTTAATGAAGGAACTGTGTAAATTGTTGAACGTAAAGAAGTTGAGGATGAGCATGTTGCACCTACAGGCCAATGGAAGGACAGAACGGGTACACAGAACAATCGGGAAGATGCTGAGTTTTCATGTGGATTCTCATCAGCATCAGTGGGACAAGTATTTGAAGCATATTGTATGCATGTACAATGCAAAAGGCCATACAAATACCAGTTTGTCTCCATATGAGGTAGTGTATGGTTGAAAAATGCCATCACCATTTGATTTGGTGAGGCTACAGAAAGGAAGGACTGGTGAATCTGTATGTCAATTCGCAAGGACAATTCAGGATGTTTGGAAATGGGTACAAAAGGCGAATACAAAGGATTTGGAATGGCAGGAAGACACAGTGATGTGGAAAGGAAGTTTAGCGCAGTGTAGAGTGGGGCAATGGGTAATGCTGTCCAGCCCCTATACGCAAAAAGGGAAAACGAAGAAGTTCCTCATGAGGTATCAAGGGCCATACCAAGTTGTTGAAACCACATCCCCTGTTAATGTTAAGCTTCAGCTGCCAATTAGAACAATGATAGTACACATTGGGCGGTTACGGCCATTTAAGGGTTGTCTGGGTGTGATTCCAGGGGTGTCACAGGAAGGAAAGAGGAAGAAAGAGAGAGTGAAGAGAAGTGCTAAGCACAGGGAAAACCAAGTACAGCATCAAAGTACCATATGCTTTGCGATCCAGAAAATAGTATAGTATTTGTAGTTTTTTTTTTTTTTTTTTTTTTTTTTTGTGTCATGTATCATTAGGTTTGCATGGTTTAATTAGTCATTGTATTTTATGTGTGTTTTTGAATATTGTGAGCCTGCTAGGGGTAGCAGCCTTTTTGAAGAGAGGGGGAAGGGTAATGGTGATCCCTGTCCTCAGGTCACTGAAGAGGGAAGTGTAGTGTTGGAGGAGAATCAAATGCAGTTCTGAAGAAATAAATGTCTCTGAGTAAATTTTGCAGCAAAGCCATAATAAATAGATGTTGAATGATGTCAGAGTTGTACGATTTCCTAATTTAATTTTTAGTTATCAACAGTGCTGGGTCAGGAAAGTCATATTTATTGCACTAGTTCATATAATGTAAATTTAAGGATGAAAGTTATCACACATTCGGTGTTGAGTTTGGGTCAAAAATAGTGAATGTTGGAGGAAAATCTATGAAGCTACAAATATGGAATATGTGCACGGTACAGTTATTTTTAGCCGAGGGGGGGGGGGGGGGGGGAATAGACTGTCCAAGGGACATCATGGAGCCAAAATTGAGCTTGCAGCTGGTCGGGATGCACTGGATCTTCTCCACCTATGAGAATTTGGTAGTAGTAGCAAGTTGTTTTGAGCGGGGAGTATTTGCAGAAGCGAAACATATAGAGCTTGAGGGGAGCGGAATTTCAATCAATGGAGCTAAGTGTAACATAATAGGAGCAACATTCCATCTGCCAGTGACAATTTCAGGAGTCATGCAATTGAATATTACGCAGCCACAGCTGTACTGGCCAGAAGCCACTTTAAGAGTTTTTGCCAAGGCAGAATCTGACCTTGTTAAATCAAACTCTGGAGCCAGGTCTGTTGAGATCCATAAACCAGTTCATTTCAGAGCAAAAGAGGTGCATATCAGCTGAACAGCTTGTGCAACATGTCACTCAGTATAGGGAAAGGTAATGGCAAAGTGCCAAGTGTCATTGCAGCCTTTACTTTGTTATGTGTTGTTTTCTTTCTGATCAGGTGGATAGCTAATTCCAAGAGGAAACCAAGGGTAGTCCAAGTTCCAGTGGATTGGGTACCGAGGGCATGTGATGAGTAGGTAACTGGTTGATTGAGCAGTAGTCATCCAGTAAGGAATTCTTAGGTTTTGTTTCATGTCATGGTTTTAATGAGCACTAGACCACATTTACGTTTTCCAATAGTAAGGAAATATGCCATAGGTTCTGACCCAAACAAGTTAAGAGCTAGTTAAGGGTCGACCCGGGGACCGGGTTTTTCTGAAGAGGGGGATAATGTAGTGGCATCACACTTGAAGATAGGAAAGTTAGATTCAGTGCAACATTTCTGAGTGCACAAGTTACAGCCAGTTGTGGGCCTGTTGACAGTAAGTTACGTTGACCAGTGGTTGCGAAGTAGAATGGAGGCCACAGGGCCGTCAAATCACTTGAAAGCATAAACGCAGCAGTTTGCATGGCGCAGGTTACGGGCAGAAGGGGCCCACTGGTGCAACCTAGGTGTTGTGACTTGGAGTGGCACGTTAGCAAAATAGAGGTGCACAGCCGTGTATAAATAGGTGCCAGTTTTCTAACAAGGCATTCAAGTGTGGCAGCTCTGCTGGAGCTCACACCACCAGCTACATGCAGCAGCAGATGGGGTGCCAGCTTTCCAGTCCACAGCGGGTTGTTGGTTTGACCCTCTGAGGCCAATGCGGGGTCCGTAGCCAGCCAGCCAGTGGCGGGCCGCTCTTCGGCTTGCTACCGTGGGCATTTGTCCTGGCTTCTAACACATGCTGGAGGCATCCTGAGGCAAGGGCTGCAGATTTGGACGCCGGATCGTGTGTGCTTGTGATTGCCATGATCTCAGCTATGCCAGTGAGGAAGGATGCAGTGGGCGGCTCGGCAACTCCCGGCAGAGTGGCGCTGACTCAATGGGGAAGAAGACCACTGAGTCAGCTCCCGGTGCAGCCCTGCAGCCCGGCACTACAAGGCCAACATAGCAGTGCACTGCACTGGGTTGCTGGGGCGGTGGTCTCAGCATTGCAAGACCCTGTGACGCGGATGGAGGTGAACGGTGCACTGTAGTAGAAACAAATAAATCATTTGGAAAGATCGGACGAATCTTAATATGGTGCCTTCTGCCTCTTCCTGCTACATTTGGTCATCCTGATACATTCAGTGGCAAAAGTTCCCATTACAATATATAGTTATGTAAATAATACTTTGGACAAAACTGTTAATTAATTTGGAATTAATTGAGGGCTAGTTTTGCTAACATGTTTTTGAATAGAGCCAAATAGATGCTTTAAGATTACTAGTATTTCATCTTCCAAGTGTTTACAATTGTTACAGAATTTATACTTGTTTATGTGTCAACAATAGAGTTTACATTATGAAACAATTACTGGTTTCACCCTATAACAAAAGATAATAACTAGGAATAACCAAAATAAATTAGAAAATCAAATACATACATCAAACTAAGCACAAAATTAGATCTGGTGTTAAATCCTTTAGAACGGAGGCCCAACCTTCCTCTTTTACAAAAATACAGATTATATTCATGTATGTTAACGGTAAATTGTAGAAAGTAAAAAAATGAATTTTTAATGAGGTAGATGGCAAAACAAGAGGGGAATTAAAATCATCCCAGCTTGCTTCATCACAGTGTTTAGCATCTTTCACCCTTCTACATCTTGTTAAGGCCTATGCGATAGAATGATTGTGTGGGTCAATGTGAGTGAGATGGTAGTGAGTGAATGAGTGTCAAAAAAATGGTTCAAATGGCTCTGAGCACTATGGGACTTAACTTCTGAGGTCATCAGTCCCCTAGAACTTAGAACTACTTAAACCTAACTAACCTAAGGACATCACACACATCCATGCCCGAGGCAGGATTCAAACCTGCGACCTTAGCGGTTGCGCAGTTCCAGATTGTAGCGCCTAGAACTGGAATGAGTGTCATTTTATAGATTTCCTCCTCACTGCATTTATGTCTTTTAATATGTGTAAGCACACTGACAACCTCAGCATTGAGTGCCCGTAAGCTCAAAAAAAGACACACACACACACACACACACACACACACACACACACACACACACACACGCACACGCACACGCACACACATGATAGGACATGAAAACATATTGATAGACAGGAAACAATTGTAACAATAAATTGCAATTGGGAAAGTTTGTGGAAAAAAGTGTAAAAACAAGGTGAACACTGTGCTGGTGTAAGTTGCCACCAGCATACTGGTCAGCTAATATGTAGTACGAAGAACCATAGTAAGCACTGGATCAAGCGCACCTATCACAAGAGAGGCAGGAGACATATGGACAAGCAATGTGCTGCCAATGCCCTCTTGACAGCTTGTATTTAGGTTTCTGACCGGAGGGCCTCACTGGTGCACTGTCTGATTCACACTTCCAGTTTGGTGTCTGCAGTCCACTCGGGGAGCGGTTTAGTTCAGCACAGGCTATGCCAGTACATAGGGTCCAGAATTGTGACTATAGCAAGATTACTAATATTGTCTGGAAGAGGACTATTACGGATGGGCTTGTACTGCTACACATGGACTCTATTCAGGAAAAGTAAATACTTCAAGTTCAAGTAAATAATGAACTATATTAATGCACATAAGCATTTATGTTGTAGAAAGAGGATACCAGCCACTGATAACACCATCCTCTCCCTTGCTTCCTTGTGGTATAAGACTCTGTAGTGGTGAACGAGGATAATTCAGTGGCGATTGGAGGTAATCAACTTTGCCAAATCGTTTGGTTGCTTCCCTTGTGTTTTGGCTTGCAGGGGTGCTTTTGTTCAAGTGTTTCTATTTTTTGTCATTGTGTTATTGCATGAATTCCAGAAGAGGAGTTGCAGAACTAATCAAATTTTTCTTTTCAGGGGCTTTGCTTGTTTTTTACTAAAACGTATTTGTGTAAATGATGAATTCTCCACCACATCGGCCCCCTGCTGCCATGCCTCAGCCACAGATGGCCACTGTGACGGATCTAACACCAGTTTTGCAGTTTCAGAACCAACAAATTACTACCCTGCTAAGGATGGTACAACAACTACTGGCTGCACAAGCTGCATTGGCGGCACAACCAATGAACCAATCAGTCCAACAAGTGTCGCTGAGCAATATACCACCACTCCAGCAATTTAAGGAATCAGAATAAGGATGGCTCAAATACCTGACTCAGTTCCAAGCACATTGTCAAGTTCATCATGTACAAGGTTTTGTAAAGTTACAATACTTGCTTTTGATTGCGGGGTCCCCAGCATTCAGGTTAATACAAAAACTAATCCCAACAGTGTCTCCCGACAAACTCAGCTATGACCAAGCAATCACCAGCGAGTCCAAGTAGCTGCATCTAGATATCAGTTCTTTTGCTTGCAGAAAAAGCCAGAACAGAAGTACTACCAGTGGTACACAGTGCTTTCAAGATACACAATGTAATAACATTCAGTGTCCCAGAAAGCAGAATATGGGAACAGATCTTATAGTACTGTGATCCATCACTTCCCCAAGTGTTGCAACTCTTAGAGCAATATGATTTTGGTGCCTTAGTGGCCAATAAGTTTGACCAGGCCCAGATTTGTCAGGTCGATTTGCCCCTTGTTCGGAACCACACCAACCAGCCACAACACCGAGTGCATACACAGCCATGCAGACAACCACGTTGACTTGTAAACAGGCCTGTGAATTTAGTCAAGTCTTCCCCTAGATGTTCTGCTCGCTATAACATATAGGACTGCAACATGTTACAAGTGTGGAAAAAAAGGCCATGTCCATGCAGTTTGTTTGCAGTGGCACAAAAAGGTCAATTTTGCCTGCTCCCAGAAAAAAACAGGCTCGTGCACATGCAGTGAACACTGTGGTTTTCAAAACCTACAACAGGTTCTGACAAAAGTAAGATTAAGGTTGTGCCTCCTTCTTGCCTTATTGGTGTGCAATGACGTTCTAACAAACTATTTGTCTCACTGCAAATTGCTGGTCATCGTGTAAACTTTAAGTTAGACACAGGTGCCTCAGTAACTTTGCTTAATCGTGCCATGTATGAATAGTCTAGCTCACCAAGCCTTTCTAAATCTAACAAGCACCTCACTGCTTATTATGGACGGGAAACTCCAGTGCTTGGACAGTGTAGTTTGCATGCCTCTTACAATTCTCAAACTAGGACAGTGAATTTTGCTCTGTTGCAATAAGAGACAGTGAGAACATATTTGCTTTAGACGCCTTTGGTTTTTTTGGACTTATCATTCAAGATATTGTACTTTCAGTGTCTGCTCTTGACTCAAAAGACAATTGCTTAAAGAATTTCTTGAACTATTTTCAGAAGAAATGGGAAAAGCTAATTACTGTGTAGTGCATGTTACATTGAAAGACAATGCACAGCCTAAGTTTTTCCAGACACACGCAGTTCCAATTGCTTTAAGAGACAAAGTAACCTGTGAATTAAAAGAATTGCAAGATGATTGCGTAATTGCCCCCCCCCCCTTTCAAGTTAGTCAGTTGGCACGTCCTCTCGTTTTGTTACCTAAGCCTTCTGGTTGCATTTGCATTTGTGTTGACTTCGACTTCAAGTCTACAGTCAGTCAACCCACAGACGGTAGTTGCCACTTATCCATTACCTCGCCCTGAGCAACTTACGGACAGGCTTTGTGCAAGACGTTACTTTTCTAAGATAGATTTGCCTGATGCCTACTTGCAAATTCCATTGGCTGAAGAACCACAGAAAGTGTTTGTTGTAAATACACACTTAGGACTGTTCAAGTATTTGCATTTGCCTTTCAGCAGTGCTCCTGTACCCACCATTTTTCTCTGTTACTTGAAACAGCTAACTGAAAAAGTGCCATTTTGTTCAAACTATATTGATGATTCCAGAATGAGATTTTCACTCTGCAGCGGAGTGTGCGCTGATATGAAACTTCCTGGCAGATTAAAACTGTGTGCCCGACCGAGACTCGAACTCGGGACCTTTGCCTTTCGCGGGCAAGTGCTCTACCAACTGAGCTACCGAAGCACGACTCACGCCCGGTACTCACAGCTTTACTTCTGCCAGTACCTCGTCTCCTACCTTCCAAACTTTACAGAAGCTCTCCTGCGAGCCTTGCAGAACTAGCACTCCTGAAAGAAAGGATATTGCGGAGACATGGCTTAGCCACAGCCTTGGGGATGTTTCCAGAATGAGATTTTCACTCTGCAGCGGAGTGTGCGCTGATATGAAACTTCCTGGCAGATTAAAACTGTGTGCCCGACCGAGACTCGAACTCGGGACCTTTGCCTTTCGCGGGCAAGTGCTCTACCAACTGAGCTACCGAAGCACGACTCACGCCCGGTACTCACAGCTTTACTTCTGCCAGTACCTCGTCTCCTACCTTCCAAACTTTACAGAAGCTCTCCTGCGAACCTTGCAGAACTAGCACTCCTGAAAGAAAGGATATTGCGGAGACATGGCTTAGCCACAGCCTTGGGGATGTTTCCAGAATGAGATTTTCACTCTGCAGCGGAGTGTGCGCTGATATGAAACTTCCTGGCAGATTAAAACTGTGTGCCCGACCGAGACTCGAACTCGGGACCTTTGCCTTTCGCGGGCAAGTGCTCTACCAACTGAGCTACCGAAGCACGACTCACGCCCGGTACTCACAGCTTTACTTCTGCCAGTACCTCGTCTCCTACCTTCCAAACTTTACAGAAGCTCTCCTGCGCAGGAGAGCTTCTGTAAAGTTTGGAAGGTAGGAGACGAGGTACTGGCAGAAGTAAAGCTGTGAGTACCGGGCGTGAGTCGTGCTTCGGTAGCTCAGTTGGTAGAGCACTTGCCCGCGAAAGGCAAAGGTCCCGAGTTCGAGTCTCGGTCGGGCACACAGTTTTAATCTGCCAGGAAGTTTCATATCAGCGCACACTCCGCTGCAGAGTGAAAATCTCATTCTGGAAACATCCCCAAGGCTGTGGCTAAGCCATGTCTCCGCAATATCCTTTCTTTCAGGAGTGCTAGTTCTGCAAGTTTCGCAGGAGAGCTTCTGTAAAGTTTGGAAGGTAGGAGACGAGGTACTGGCAGAAGTAAAGCTGTGAGTACCGGGCGTGAGTCGTGCTTCGGTAGCTCAGTTGGTAGAGCACTTGCCCGCGAAAGGCAAAGGTCCCGAGTTCGAGTCTCGGTCGGGCACACAGTTTTAATCTGCCAGGAAGTTTTATATTGATGATATTGTTGTCTCAGGTTGTACACCAGAGGAACACATTGTGAATTGGTGTACTCTTTTTTGAGTGTTGTCGAAGCAGAACCAAAGTGTCGTCCTGAAAATTGTGACTTTTTTCAAGCTGAACTACAGTACTTAGGTCATGTGATAAACAGTTAGGATGGGCACCCCCCCTACAATTTCATTTGCTTGTAATCCATTACCTGCCTGTTACTCACAATGTGTCTGAAGTGCGGTCAGTACTAGGCAAGATGACATACTATGTTCGGTTCATACTGAATGCCACTCAGATCACGGTTCCATTGCATCACTTGCATTGCAAGAATGTACCTTTTGTGTGGACTAAAGACTGTCAAGACACATTTCAGAAACTCAAAAATGTCTTGCTTGGTAACAGATGTTTAATGCATTTTGACCCTGTCAAGCCAGTAGTTTTACAAAACCAGCGCGATGCTTTCACACAGAATTGGTGAACAAGGTAGACCTATTGCTTTTGCATCAAAGCTGTTAACTCAAATCCAACAAAATTATTATCAAATAGAAAAAGAGGTTCTCACTGTTGTGAATGGTGTGACAAAATTCCATCACTGTTTGCATAGTTGCATGTCCTTTTTAGTGTAAGATCACATGCCTTTGCAGTCCTTGTTTCATCTATCACAGCCAATGCCTTCATGCACTGCTCAAAAATTGCAATGATGGGCTTTGTTGCTTTCACAATATCAGTATGAAATTGTGTACAGACCTATGGCAAAGTATGGCAATACAGACACCCTGCCTCACCTTCCAGTTGGTTCAGACTCTGATTTTGATGCATCTGCCACAATTTGTTGCCAAATCAATGTGCAGGACCCTAATTGCTGGAATATTTTCTCTTGCACTACAGAAAAATTGTGTAGGCCACAGAGGCAAACCCAGATCTCAAGATTTTGTTGCATTACATTCGCAGGTCTTGGCCTCGTTCATTGAACAGCATCCAGAACTCAGTTGTGCACCAACATTTTGCACACCAGCATAACCTTTCAGTTCAGCAGGGTGTGATCCTAGTTCAAAATGACAGTGGACAATCACATGTGCTTATTCCCAAAGTGTTGCAAAAAGATGTGTTGCTATTGCTCCACCAAGGACATTACAAAATATCGTATTCATGATCCATGGAACTAGTATTAATCTAATCTAATCTAATCTGGCACTGCTCTTGGCAGGGCATTGTCACCCATATTGAACAGATGACATCACGGTGTCATGCATGCATGGAAAACTAATCTGCTTCACCACAGATATTCCCAGCTTGGCCTAATACTCAATCACCATGGAAATGAGTGCACATTGTCTTTGTAGGACCATTGGCTAATAGTTTTTTAGCAAGTTTCCATTTGCAGTGCCTATGGCTTCTACCGTATCATGTAGCACCACACAAGTATTGTCCTCCATATTTTGTATAGAAGGTTTGCCAGAAGTACTTGCATCGGACAACAGACCACAGTGCACTTCATGTGACTTCGAATAGTTCTGTGAAAAAAATGGCATTTGTCATCTACAAGTGCTCCATTTCACACCCAGTCCAATAGAGGAGCAGAATACTCCATATGCACTTTTAATCAACAGATGTCCACCCACGGGAAGACGCACTGCAGCTCTTTCTCACCTCTTATTACTGCCACCCATGAGATGGATCAATACTGGTGGAACTTCTGCGTGGCCACCACCATCACACGCTGCTCTGCTTGCTACACCCACTGCCGCATACCTTGCCATCAATGGTCCACAAGTATCACTTTGTGCCATGTGATCTCATTCTTTTCAGGGTTGATGGCAACTATGGGGGCTGGGAAAGAGCTGTGCTCCAGGCATGCACTGGCTTGTTTATGTACTTGATTGCAGGTCCCAATGGTTTTCAGCATGGTCACCAGAAACAAATTTGTGTGTGTCATTTGCCCCATGATTCTGCTGCTTTTCTTCCCCAGATTCATGTCCTCATGACCTTCACAACTGCCTACTGGTGCCACCAGGGCACCCCAGGAGAAGTGAACGGACAATGCACCCTCACCCCCACTGTCGTCCCAACTTGCCAACGTGGTGGACATGGACCTGCGATTGCTGTCACCGTCATCACCCCAGGACACACCCTCAGGCCTGGATGTGTGCCCTGGCAGCAGTTTTCTGGAGGATGTTCCTGTTGCTCGCAATCCAGATGGCGGGCTACAGTTGGCATTATGCTGTCCTCCAGTCACATCTCGTGGCTCATCTCTACATTCAGCGTCCAGAATTGTGACTATACCAAGATTACTGATATTGTCTGCAAGTGGACTATTACTGATGAGCTTGTATCACAACACATGGACTCTTTTCAAGATAAGTAAATACTTCAAGTTCATGTAAATAAATTAATCCACGTGTGCATTTGTATTGAAGAAAGAGGATATTGGGCCCACATAACATCCTCCCCCTTGTTTCCTTACAGTATAAAACTCTACAAACAAGAGGGAGTCATTGGAAAAATGAAATGTATATGTTTGGGCAATAAAATAATGCAGGAGATTGAAGTAACAGTCGACCAGTGTAGCTTGTCGAACAACTAAAGCCCCAAAATATGGAAGAATCATGTAGAAGCAAGGTAATTGTTGGATGGGAAACAAGAGTGTTGTCAAATATGCAAATAAATCAGTGAAAGATAATCAGGAGAAGGTGCCTCAGTGTAGTCAACCATAAGCAGAGATTTATACACAGATTCATAAATAACAATAAATCCTTCTAAATGCATGGAAATCAGTACTAGAAAATATATAGGAGCAAGATGTTGGTTCATATATATGGTACAGATAAATAAATGAGTGAACTAGCACATAAGGTTTGAACAAGACAGACAACAACATAGACTGACAAAGGAGTTACATAAGAAGGAATAATGGCAATAAGAGCTAATACATTTTAGGGACTTTGCCCTATACATATAATGCAGCACCGTTGCTGACTAAGTCTGGTCTCTGATCTCAGAATGTATAGACACATATATCAAGTGTTAGAATAAATCACATATATTACAGCCGTAATTTTTCCCGAGGGCATGCAGCTTTACTGTATGGTTAAATGATGATGGCGTCCTCTTGGGTAAAATATTCCGGAGGTAAAATAGGCCCCCATTCGGATCTCCGGGCGGGGACTACTCAAGAGGACGGCGTTATCAGGAGAAAGAAAACTGGTGTTCTACGGATCGGAGCATGGAATGTCAGATCCCTTAATCGAGCAAGTAGGTTAGAAAATTTAAAAAGAGAAATGGATAGGTTAAAGTTAGATATAGTGGAATTGGTGAAGTTCAGTGGCAGGAGGAACAAGACTTTTGGTCAGTGAATACAGGGTTATAATTACAAAATCAAATAGGGGTAGTGCAGGAGTAGGTTTAATAATGAATAAAAAAAATAGGAGTGCGGGTAAGCTACTGCCAACAGCATAGTGAACGCATTATTGTGGCCAAGATAGACACAAAGCCCATGCCTACTACAGTAGTACAAGTTTATATACCAACTAGCTCTGCAGATGATGAAGAAATTGATGAAATGTATGATGAGATAAAAGAAATTATTCAGGTAGTGAAGGGAGACGAAAATTTAATAGTCGTGGGTGACTGGAATTCGAGAGTAGGAAAAGGGAGAGAAGGAAACATATTGGGTGAATGTGGATTGGGGGAGAGAAATGAAAGAGGAAGCCGTCTGGTAGAATTTTGCCCAGAGCATAACCTAATCATAGCTAACACTTGGTTCAAGAATCATAAAAGAAGGTTGTATACATGGAAGAATCCTGGAGATACTAGTAGGTATCAGATAGATTATATAATGGCAAGACAGAGATTTAGGAACCAGGTTTTAAATTGTAAGACATTTCCAGGGGCTGATGTGGACTCTGACCACAATCTATTGGTTATGAACTGTAGATTAAAACTGAAGAAACTGCAAAAATGTGGGAATTTAAGGAGATGCGACCTGGATAAACTGACTAAACCAGAGGTTGTACAGAGTTTCAGGGAGAGCATAAGGGAACAATTGACAGGAATGGGGGAAAGAAATACAGTAGAAGAAGATTGGGTAGCTCTGAGGGATAAAGTAGTGAAGGCAGCAGAGGATCGAGTATGTAAAAAGACGAGGGCTAGTAGAAATCCTTGAGTAACAGAAGAAATATTGAATGTAATTGATGAAAGGAGAAAATATAAAAACGCAGTAAATGAAGCAGGCAAAAAGGAATACAAACGTCTCAGAAATGAGATCGACAGGAAGAGCAAAATGGCTAAGCAGGGATGGCTAGAGGACAAATGTAAGGATGTAGAGGCTTATCTCACTAGGGGTAAGATAGATACTGCCTACAGGAAAATGAGAGACCTTTGGAGAAAAGAGAGCCACTTGTATGAATATCAAGAGCTCAGATGGGAACCCAGTTTCAAGCAAAGAAGGGAAAGCAGAAAGGTGGAAGGAGTATATAGAAGGCCTATACAAGGGTGATGTACTTGAGGACAATATTATGGAAATGGAAGAGGATATAGATGAAGATGAAATGGGAGATACGAAACTGCGTGAAGAGTTTGACAGAGCACTGAAAGACCTGAGTCGAAACAAGGCCCCAGGAGTAGACAACATTCCATTGGAACTGCTGACAGCCTTGGGAGAACCAATCATGACAAAACTCTACCATCTGATGAGCAAGATGTATGAGACGGGCAAAATACCATCAGACTTCAAGAAGAATATAATAATTCCAATCCCAAAGAAAGCAGGTGTTGACAGATGTGAAAATTACGGAACTATCAGTTTAATTAGTCACAGCTGCAAAATACTAACGCGAATTCTTTATAGATGAATGGAAAAACTGGTAGAAGCCGACCTCGGCAAAGATCAGTTCGGATTCTGCAGAAATGTTGGAACACGTGAGGCAATACTGACCCTACGACTTATCTTAGAAGCTAGATTAAGAAAAGGCAAACCTACGTTTCTAGCATTTGTAGACTTAGAGAAAGCTTTTGACGATGTTGACTGGAATACTCGCTTTCAAATATTTAAGGTGGCAGGGCTAAAATACAGGGAGTGAAAGGCTATTTACAATTTGTACAAAAAACCAGATGGCAGCTATAAGAGTCGAGGGACAGGAAAGGGAAGCAGAGGTTGAGAAGGGAGTGAGACAGGGTTGTAGCCTGTCCCCAATGTTATTCAATCTGTATATTGAGCAAGCAGTAAAGGAAACAAAAGAAAAATTCGGAGTAGGTATTTAAGTCAAGTCCATGGAGAAGAAATAAAATCTTTGAGGTTCGCTGATGACATTGTAATTCTGTCAGAGACAGCAAAGGACTTGGAAGAGCAGTTGAATGGAATGGACAGTGTCTTGAAAGGATGATATAAGATGAACATCAACAAAAGCAAAACGAGGATAATGGAATGTAGTTGAATTAAGTTGGGTGATGCTGAGGGAATTAGATTAGGAAATGAGACATTTAAAGTAGTAAAGGAGTTTTGCTATTTGGGGAGCAAAATAACTGATGATGGTCGAAGTAGAGGGGATATAAAATGTAAACTGGCAATGGCAAGGAAAGCGTTTCTGAAGAAGAGAAATTTGTTAACATAGAATATAGATTTAAGTGCCTGGAAGTCGTTTCTGAAAGTATTTGTATAGAGTGTAGCCACGTATGGAAGTGAAACATGGACGATAAATAGTTTGGACAAGAAGAGAATGGAAGCTTTTGAAATGTGGTGCTACAGAAGAATGCTGAAGATTATATGGGTAGAGCACATAACTAATGAGGAGGTATTGAATAGAATTGGGGAGAAGAGGATTGGTTGGTAGTACATGTTCTGAGGAATGAAGGGATCACAAATTTAACATTGGAGGACAGCGTGGAGGGAAAAAATCGTAGAGGGAGACCAAGAGATGAATACACTAAGCAGATTGAGAAGGATGTAGGTTGCAGTAAGTACTGGTAGATGAAGAAGCTTGCACAGGACAGAGTAGCATGGAGAGCTGCATCAAACCAGTCTCAGGACTGAAGACAACAACAACATTTATTCCTTTACATCCCTACCAATAACCAGTGTTTACATTGGTAACCCCGAATTTACTTCTCCAATGAGATTTTATGGCTGTGTAACTTCTGTGCATTTTCTGTATTTTTTATTGTTGCTGACAGTGTAGTCTGATCAGGACTGTTTACTGTGTGACAGCAAAATGGATACAGGGGGCTACACACAAAACATTGTAAATGCACCACACAATTTCTTCTTCCATTTGTGTGTAAACTTTAGTGATTCATAAGTGCATTCACAATGCGCTGTGTACAACTCAACAATACCCATATTAGTCCTCATTATTAAACTATGTTAAGGTTACCAAAAGTTTCAAGCATTGTTTGGGTCCACTCCAACTTCCATTTTCCAGTGGTATTCTCGCCAGAGAGAGTGTTGGTGAGCGCCATTTGGATGGAGGCAGCTTGAGGAATATGGCAGCGGTAAAAGTTTGCCATAGACTGAAAATGATGGTGCTGAGTATAATCCTCCAGGAGAAGAAGTTTAAGTATTATTTCAATATGAGATCTCATAGGCTGGATGCTGTTGGCAGAGACAGAATGGTCGAGGAAGGTAACTAATGTGGAACATAGTTGAGATTTATCATCTGTTGGCAGTGAGGGCTGAATGGACTGAAGGGAGGAGAACGTGATGCTCCTCAGCAGAGGGAGAAAGGAAGGATAAGGATATTGTGGAAATAAGCATAAGCAAAAAGCAGACGAAGCAAAATGGAATCAATGAACTGCTGCCATGTCTGCACAGCATTTTTCAATCCGTAAGGCATGTAACAGTTTTCAAATAGGCCAAAGACGGTTATGATGGCTGTCTTTGGAATATCCGGTGGATGCACAGGAATCTGATGATATGATTTGGAACAATCTAATACAGAGAAGAAGGTAGAACCATGAAGCAGCTGTTGAAATTTGGATATGTGGTATGGGGTATTTATTGATAATGGTGTGGGCATTAAGGAACCTGTAGCCCCACACATGTGTAAGGTGCCGCCTTTTTTGGGAACAAGGTGAATAGGGGACGACCAGTTGCTATTGGAGGGACAGAGGATGCCCAAAGCCAACAGATCCTGAATGATCTCTTTGGCGTGCAGAATTTTGGAAGCGTTAAGGTGCTTGGCCTTTAACAAACAGGTGGGTTGTCAGTGGTGTAAATCTTACGGCAAGTGCCATTACTGATGGCTGGTAATCATGTAGGGAAGTCAGTATGAGGGGTCAAGAAGGTATCCACAGGCAACGTCAGTTCACTGACCCTTATGAACCAGGGCAATGTAGGAGAGTTGTTGGCTGTAGTCGGTGACAGTAGGCATGATACAGGACTGAAGCAGTGTGAAGAATCTGGAGATGCACATGCAGGTGTGTCTTGGAAATTCATTTGCAATGGTGCAAAAAAAACAGCAGGCGGAGGGATGCTAGACACTGGAGCAGGCCGGTGAGAAGACTTTGTAGGCACATGTGCTGGGCTGCCTTGCTGCAGGGTTGCAGACAGGTGATGTAAGGTACATCATGCATGTGACAATTCGGTGGAGGCAGAGGTGATGTGGGCATATAAGTCATCATTCTGGGTGTGGAGTTCGTCGATCTGGAAGTGCAAGTATGACACATGAGAGAGCTATGAGGTTATGCACTTGACCAAGGAAGCACACATGGAAAGGGCAGCCAAGGAGGCAGAGAGCGAAGTGGTGCTGAACTCGGGTGTGCACAGAACTGGAAGCGTGGCAGAGTGTGGCGGTCTGCTGGTCAGGTGAAAGTTTGTATTGTTGTAGAAAATCTAACCTGATCACAGGTTCATCCACAATGGGAGTGTGGAAGGTCCAAGGGAAGGTGTGAACTGGTGAGAGGTGAAGCAACACCTTGAAGGAGCCGTGGACTGCAATAGGAAAATAGGTGGTGTTGATCAAGGTGAAGGAAGTGGGGGATAGTGCATCAACAGCTTGCTTGGCCAGGATGATGCTAATGTCAGTGCCAGTGTCGACAAGAAAGCAGATGTCAGTTGAGATATCTGTGACGCAGCGGGTAGTGCAGCATTAGAAGATAGGTGCTGTGAAGGTACGTGGTGCCTAAACATGCCTGCCAATCTTGTTTGGGTGGGTACACAGTGTGTGGCAGTTGCAGACAGTGTCCCTGTAGGTAATGTGGAACCAGCACAGCAGGTAGGCCGGGTTTCGGGCCGGGAGCGGAGCGGGTGGGGGTAGCAGCTGGCAATGGCAGTGCCGGTAGCCGATTGGGCCACTGCTTGGGTGAGGTCAGTGGCTGTCGGGAGCATGCTGGCAGTACATCCTATGTGTGGCAGCTCCTGAGGGGCAGCTGAGGTGCCGAAGTGAGCATGGCGGCTTCTGCCGACTGGGTGTGGAACCAGAGGCGCGGGTGTGCCAACTGAGTAGGATGGTGGAGATATTACTGACGGGTGGTGTTGGCCCACAATGTCTAAAGAGCAGTGTCAGGCAATGCGTGGTCATTAATTAAAGCACACAGATGCTGCCAAAGTTGTGAAGGGGTGCAGTCATCAAGATACTCCTCGTGTATAATGTGATGGATAGCCTCCACCAGAGGGTGGGAAATGTGCTCGATGAGCATTGATTTAGCCATTGAATATTTGTGCAAGATAGGCAGTGAGAGGAGCAAGTCCCAGATGAGATTTGTAAGTGTGTGGAGATGGCTCACCAGGGAGACAAACAGGTGCCGTCATCGGAAATGCCATGGACGTCCAGGAGGTGGCCCACTAAGGCAAACCAAAGTTTTGGGTTGTCTTTTTGCAATGCAGATAGCTTAGGGAACCTGCCTGGTAACATATGTTGAGTCTGCACCAGCAGCTGGAGATTGGTGCAGGCGGAGCAGGATGCTTCTGATGCCAGAAGTGCAGCAGTGGCTAATGGTGCATTCCCCGAGTTCCAGGTGGGGCAATGACTGCATGTAGCACACAATACAGAGGGAACGGAGGTGGCAGTGAGCATATAAGCCGTCAAGGTGTGTCCAGCCAGCAAACCTGATGAAGAATGTGGCGCAGGTGTAACGGCTGGTGCCATTGCGACAGTGGGTGGGGGGTGGTCATGGTGGAGCCACAGGGTGGCAGACCCGGGAACTGGCATGAGTGGAACAACTGGTGCCATTATGAAAGCGAGCAGAAGGTGGTCGTGGTGCAACCATGATGTGACGGTCATGGAAACTGGCACAGTTGAGGCAACCGGTGTCACAGAAATAGTGTGTGTGTGTGTGTGTGTGTGTGTGTGTGTGTGTGTGTGTGAACATGAAGGACTACAATGTCTTTAACTGGAACATCCTCAATGTTATGTTAGGCAGTTGGCATTGGCCATGTTGTGGCTGTGGTTGTGCTGCCATGCTAGGTGGTGGCCATGTTGAACCGGGTAAGGTTAGGTGGCCGCCGGCATGGCTGGGCATAAAAAACTGTTCACTTTTAACCAAGTTCGAAGGAGGTACACGTGTCCACTCATGGTCGCAATTGGCAGAGTTAATGGGGCCCGTTATACTTGCAATGAAAGTCACAGATATATGCATTGTCGTGTAAACAATGCAGTCTGGTATGTGATGTGAGTGTATAATGAAAACAAGCACAAATAATACTGGATGAGACATTGACGGTGTTGGGGGTCACCACGGTGTGGTTGTCATGGTGGATTAGTCGAGAGATAAGTCACTTCAATATGAAGTATACATTTATTGAACACTTGTAGATATGACAATTATGGCCATTACGCATATCATGAGCAGAAAATTCATGCCAGACTCGCTAGTCCAAATAAAAAGGTTCCCAAAGATAAGGCGCTCTGCATGATAGATGCCACAAACTAAAGATGTACAAATGTGGAAAGAAAAATATGAAGAGTTGCAATCATCCAAATGCCTGAAAACAGCTGAAGCAGCTGTGGTAAGATGAACAATTCAGGCATACAGTGATGAGGAAAAAGAAAACAGGGTGTCTTGATTGTTACTGTGAAACATATTGAGCTTCAAAACCGACAAAAAAATAAAAAATAAAAAAAAAATAAAATAAAATAAAAAAATATGACTCTCCAACTTTTAATGTAAATTCAAAGGTATGTGTCTTAGATTCTGAAAGTCATAACAATGTACAGTGCCAATGAATCATATGAAAAAGTAACAAAGTTTATTATCTTTGCTAACAGTCTTGGTTGTGGGTTTGGTACTTTGGTAAATGGCACAACAGCCAGAAAAGTAACAGCATTTGTTAAGCCTGGTGTTCCCATGTCTCAAATAGGAAGACTCATCCACTTGCCTGGAGTCAGTAGTTCAACTCATAGTTATTTTATTATGTGGTTTGGAGGATCAAATGATGTATTTAAAAATGAAACCTGAAAAGCCACTGATGAATTAAAAAAGTGTTAGGACAGTGGACTCACACAAATGCCCTGTTAATAAGTATTCCACACATATATGACTTGCCTCTGTGGTCATCTGTAAACATGGAGTTAAGCACTGCAAATGTACTGCCCCTGAAACTAGGCACACAACATGAAAATGTGGAAGCTGTTGATCTCACTTGTATAAGAAGTAGACTACACTTAAATGGGCTAAGGAAACAGCTTGTCGTGGAAAATATAAGCGGATTTGTTGTCAAGAAATTGGAGAATAAAATATACAACATCAAAGAAAACAGATCCATCTTCACATGTTCTTTGTTCAACAAAACATCAATCATCTCCCTCCTATGCACAAGTGGTCCCCATCTCATAGGATGAAAAGATTGAAACTGCAGCAATTCAGAAGAAGACTCCAGGCTCCCACACAGGTGATTGTTATGGACAAATCATTGCCAAGTCAGAATGAGGTTAGTTGTGTAATGGAAATGCCCTTAGGAAATTCTAATGTTAGTGTAAAAATCAGTACTGGTAGACAAATGAATTGCAGCAACAAAGATCTTTCTGTTTGCCATCAAAATATACAGTCAATAACAAACAAAATTTTAGATGTGGAGATTTCACTACATATAGAACTTCACTTTATCAGTGTTGTGTACATTATAGCACTAGCTAAATATTGACCAAATTGTCTTTTTGTTTCTACACCAGGGTACATACTAGCAAATTATTTTTATAGAAACAGTTATAAGAATGGAATTACTGTAATTATTTTCATCAAGCAAGCTCTGAAATATAAATCTATTAATTAGTTTCAGCATCTCAATATAGGAAGGGACTTTGAGCTGGAAGTCATTGAGGCAAATACAGTTGTAGTGTGTATTTATGCTCCCCAAATGGAAATTTTGAGTCATTCCTAAATAAGCTTGAGTATGCACCAAGCAGGCTCCACCTGAACGAGAAATCAATAGTGCTTTGTGGGGTCATCAACATCAGTTTTCTTGGAACCTCACAGATACATTCAACATAAAACAGACTATAACAATCCCATGAAAATCACAAAAACTACTGCCACTGACCTGGATCAGATATTTTTGAATACAAACTGCACTGCAAAATGTTATGTACAACCCTTAGTGACCTTGAAGCTCAAGTTGTTACCTTCCAAAGCTACTTGCTGCTCACCCAAATCTACAAAAGAAAAGAGCTGTAACAGCAAGATGTTCCAACAAACATAGTATAGAAATATTCAATTCCATATTATCAGTAGAAAGGTGGGAAGAGGTTTTACAGATAGATGGCACAAACAAAAAGTTTGAGGGATTCTCTAACATCCTCAGTGATTACTTTGAAATTGCATCATTCCCTCTCAAAATACAAGTAATAAGAGGCACAATTCCAAATGCAAAGAGATGGGTAACAACAGGTTTCAAAATCTCAAATGTGAGGTTTCAAAATCTCAAATTTGAGGAAAGAGAATTAGTCAGATACAGGAAAAGCAATAACATATCCCATATCTGAACAACTATGTTCAGAAATTCATTCAAATCTACAAAAGAGTGATACACCAGGCAAACAAAATGGCCAGTATTAAGTTCGAACTAGATTTGTCAGCAAATATAAGTCAAGCTGTATGGTGCTGTGCCACAAATAAGTACAGGTGTGGATTTGGGGAATTCTTGTAAGTTTTGTGCAGGTGTGGCTGGAAGGTAGCAATTATGGAACTGATTGTCACACTGCATGGCAGGTGTGTTAAATGTTCATATTTAGCATATGATACTGTGAGGCAGACTAACAACACTGCTTGCAGGTGAGAAGGCATGACCCAGTGCACACAGTATACAGGTGTGCAGTAATAAGGACAGCACAGGGCATTGATGTGCTGTGCAGAGCCCATATGTTGCAGTTACAACAGTGTGTAGTGACCTGTGTGAAGGAGCTGAAGCAGGCTGAAGAAAGCTGACATTGTAATTATTAAAGAGCACTTCGCTTATCTCCTCAAGAGGAACTACCTCAGAGGTGTAGGGAAAACACACATAAATTAGTGAGCCCAGAAGCTCTAATAGGTGCAGTTATGTTGCCATTCTGTTCATGTCTAAACTGCAGAGAATGATGATTGTTTAAGTTTCAGGCTAACCATGACAACCTTCTGGTGATGGATATTAGTGGCCAACTGGCCTGCTGAAACTACTACCAACCTCTGCTGCACAGACGTGCTATAGTATGAGTGGGGTGGGCTGCACGTTGGAGCTGCATTGATGCAAGGAGTGAGACAGCTGGTAGCTTCTGCTCTCTGGATGACATTGTTTGACTGCATGCTGCTGTATGCAGGGATGGGGCTGGGGCACAAACTTGTGGCCTCCTGGGTACAGAACTGTCTGTGGTCACCAACTGAGCTGCCTGGGCAGATGGCTGGTGCTGCTAAGGCTCACTGCAATGATTGTTGTCGGGTGTTCCTCTCTGGTGCTCCATGTGGGATCCATGAGTTGTGCATGATGGAGCAGCCAGCTGTGTCCTTGGCTACTGATTCAGCCAACACACATGGCAGTCACTTATCTGTGGTGTGAGTAGGAGTACTATGTCTGCAAGGCTGGGTGGCTGGATTCTGATGCAGCGCATTCTGACATTGGTGGTGACCCATGCATGCATGGTGTGTTGTGCCATCTCTGGGATCAGTGGAGGGCCCACTGTGTATCTCTTGTAAAGGGACACCCTCCTCTAACATTACTTTTCCTGAATGGAAGTAGTTGATACCGGAACTGATTTTCAGATTTTGGACAGGTCAATATTATCTCAACTATTTATCTGAAAAATTTCATATAACTTTATAGACAACGTGTTATATTTCAAGCTAAAAACTATGAAATTGAATTATTTTATTTTTGTTGTTAGAGGCAATATGTACTAGCTCTGTAATTACAGTAATTTTTTTTATTTTTTAGAAACATTTCAAATTACGAAACATTTGGCACACTTAAAATTTCTTCTTGTATTAATAATTATGCCATGTGGTATTGTTTATTGTGTTTCTTCTGGATCCATTTATGAATTAATAGAAATTCATTTCTCAAGAAAATTTGCAAACCCTTTGGAGTACTGTTATTACTACAGAGTGATGAGGTAGTAGTGGACATGGTATTTTAGAAGAACAATGTAATTTTGGGTTTGTTAATGTCAAAATTCAAAAGACAATGTGATATAGTGAAATGTGAAGCAAATAAACATTAAAAAATCTGTACAAGCATTCATAAAATTTCTTTACATCAATTGGAACATGAGGACATAAAATGTGAAAATTTCAGCTGTGAGAATCAGATCTCTAAACATGAAAACTGGAGCCAACTATGGGAAAAGAAGATAAGTACAAAGTTTATTGTAAATCTTACTCCTCTCATATGTTTGTAAAAGACATTACCCTTGAAAATAGTAGTGACAACAACAAAGGAGTGAGTGTGAGAGTACACTCTGAGGCAATAAAGTCAATGACACACTTGCCAGTGTTTCTCTGCATACTTTGATGTGAGTAATGCTTCTCTCCCAAACATCTTGGTCATTCTTCTATATTACAACTCCTGAGTTTGGGGAGTTGTAACAATGGAGAAGAAATAAAGAAGAAAACAAATAAAGTGTCCTCTAAAATGAAACTATCACTCTGAACCATGAGAACAAGAGTGTAACTGATTGCCAATTCATAACAAATCTTTTCAGGTGTTTGTTTATTAGAAAGAAACAGAAAAACAAAGTGCAGTCATGTTACTGCTCAATCTACATTTGTGGAACAACTCCACATGAAATCATCCATGTTTCATCAACTGTTAAGAAAATGTGATCAGGAATTGCTGGTATTTCTGATTGCATAATAAAGTAATGTATTTCAAAAATTTCACTGCTTCTTGCAGATATAGCCAATTCATCTTATCTGACAGGCACATTTCCAGATTGTTTAAAAATTACTAAACTGGTCCCTATTCATAAGAAAAGAGACAAATCAAATATAGAAAACTACAGGCCAATTGCTTTATTATCAGGCTGTAGTAAAATCACAGTGAAAGTAATGTGTAATAGATTAAATATTTAGAGCAAAACAAACGTATTGCTGATACTCAGCATGGATTCTGGAAAAGTAAATGACAAACTAGTCATATCTCTGATTTTATACACAGTGCCCTGCCTGTGATATACTAGACCACAACATACTGTTGCACAAGCTCCAAGTGTATGGTGTTAGACACACTGCCATAAAATGGTTTACATCATGCTTGACAAATAGGAAACAGAAAATAGAAACAAACAAAGTAAAGGAAAATACTAGGATATGTTTCTAAGATGCAAAAAGCTTTGTCCAGTATGTCTTTTTTCTTCTTCTTCTTCTTCTTCTTCTTTTTTTACAATTTATTTATTTTTATTTATGTTACAGCTCGAAACATGTATTTAACATGCATGGGCAATGTTATAATAATTACATTTAGAGTATTGATACACAATATAAATAGATTACATGCTACTAAGTAAAATATCATTTAAGTATATTTAACATAGCATTCCTGAGGTCAAATCATGTCAGCACCATACTGTTATGGGCACTTCAATATAAGCCATTTATTTTTAACTCGTTTTTAAAAATTATACCAGAAAGCTGTTTCAGGTTGTTTGGCAGAGAATTATAAAATATTGCTCCCTTAATGAATGGGGTATTTGTTGTTAGATTCAATCATCTGCTCACCATATGAAAATCGGATTTTTGTCTTGTATTGTAATCATGGATTTCCATATTGCTGTTTGTCACTTTTTTGACTTTTTTCACTAATAATATTGATTGAAACATATATACTGCATAGATAGTCATAATATTAAACTTAATAAACAGGTTTTTACATGAAGTTCTGGGTCTTACTTTTGCCATAGTTCTTATTACTCTTTTCTGCAATACAAATACCCTTTTTATATTGTATTGTATTGGCTACACCCACCCCACAATACAATTCCATAAGACAGATGGGGATACACCAACCCAAAATACGCTATTTTTATTGCTTCGATATCTAAGTATTGAACTAATCTCCTTAGTAAATACAGACTAGATGTTATTTTACCACAGACATGATCTATTTGCTGATTCCATGAAAGTCTGTCATCCATATATATCCCCAGAAATTTACATTCTGAACAGGTATTTTCCCGAATGTCCTCATTTACAACAGTATTTTTATTTGAACTACTTGTCTTAAAATAAATTAAATTAGTTTTGTTAATATTGACCCCCAGGTTTTCTTTTTCAAAATGTGTTTGGGCTTTTTCAACAAAATTCTGTACCACTGAATTTAGGTCATCATTACTACGTGCCCAGCAAACCCCAGAGGTGTCATCAGCTTACATAGTAATACGATGACTGGTGTCTAATACTTTTGGGAAATCATTCACGTAGCAAATAAACAAGAAGGGGCACACCAAAATTTATATTCCTTATCTTTGATCTTCTTTTTTCGATTACCTCTCCATTGTCATACACAACTTCTGTGCATTGTTGTCTATCTTTTAGGTAAGATTGTATTAAAAGCAACAGTTTCCCACTGACACCATTATAAGCAAGTTTACTTAAAAGAGCGCCATGATGGACTCTGTCAAATGCTTTGGAAAGATCTAAAAACACTCCTGCCGTTTCGTAACCCTCATTTATTTTCTCCATCAGACAATGTACAAACTGTACTGCTGCAGATATGATGCTCCGACCACTTCTAAAGCCGTGTTGGAAATCTCCTATTAAGTTATTCATATTATAGTGCTCAATTAGGATTTCTAGCATTATTTTTTCAATTAATTTACCAAACACTGAGGTTAAGGCAACTGGTCTGTAGTTCTGTGGTTGTTTTCTTTCCCCTTTTTTATATAAAGGTTTAACTATAGCAAGTTTCAGTTTCTTCGGAAACACACCTTCTTCAAGTACACAATTTATTAGATGGACTAATCCATCCAGCTGATTTATTTTTTAGGTTGTCAATTAGCTGTGTTACGCCCTTGATGGTTACTGTAGGTAGCTTACAAGAGTCCCGTTCCTTTTCCTTATCATATTTAAACTGCCTCTCCTGTTTCATGCAAGTATCATTTTCAATAGCATCTATAAAGTAATCATTAAATATATTGCGAACTATATAAGGACCAGAAAAGTTATCATTATGTATACTTAACTCTATATTATTAATTTTAGTTTTTGAATCAGTGTTCCTCATATCATTAACTACTGCCCAGCACGACTTTGAGACACAGTCAGAATTTCAGATCTGTTTACTAATATGTTCTACTTTCCTTCTCTTTACTTCTTTGCGATACTCATATTTGTATTTTTTATAATCCTTTTTATATGAATCAAGACTGGTTTCTCTGTGTAGCTTATACATATACTCCATTCCTTCTTTGAGTCTTTTCGTTTTTTCATCCAGTTTTACACGTTTGACTACTGGAGGTTTATTTTTATTTACATTGATCTTCTTTGCCGGGATAGTAATATCAATACGTCTACTTAAAATTTTTACAAATACTTCCCATTTGCTGTCAACTCCCCTTTCTCTATAAACTGATTCCCAAGGTTCTTGACCAAAAGTTTTCTTTAGCAAAGTGATGTTGTATTCAGAAAATAATCTTCTATTCTCATATTTTTTGTTTTGTTTAAGTTTATTAAGACAACCAATCACTAATAATTGTCCTAGATGATCAGATATGTGCCCGTTTACAGTCTGTGCCGACACAACATTTTCATAATTGGTCATTACATGATCTATGGAACTGCTGCTTGACTCAGTTATTCTAGTGGGCACATGACCCAATACACTATCCAGTGCTTCCAGGAAAACCTCGAGATTACCAGAAGGGGCTCGATATATACCTACCACAATAAGTGGGATGGATACAATCATTAACTTAATTATCACTGGTTCAAAGTCTTTCTTGATACAATAATCATTAACCCATGATACTTTTTCTACAGAACTTATTAGGTTACATTTCCTCACATAAGTAGCAACACCCCCTCCTTTATGTTCTGTTCTACAAAAAAACGATGTAAGATTATACTCCTGTAACTTATAATACTGAATATTATGGTTAGCTTTTTGATGCTCTGTAACCACGATTACTTGTAGAGCTAGATCTGTAACTAAGGCCTCAAATACATCTATTTTGTTACCCAAGCCCTCAACATTATAATGTAAAAATGATACATTAGTACAATCATGAGAGGATATATCCTTCTCAAGGTTAATATTGTCACACAAATTGATAGTTTCTAAATTGGGAACACTGAGGGACTTTTTTATCCTAAAAAATCAGCAGTCTTGACACTGCAGTGAGGAATTATTTCCATTTGCTTGCTCTGCAGGCATATATAATTATCACTTCCGTCTTTCGTGTGTATGACATCTGAGGTACAAGGTAGCAGATTTGAATTATCACTTTTTGTTTCCTCAATAGCTCTGTTGATGTCTGTTGCTAGAGTATTCTTACCCAGATGATTAAGATGTAGTCCATGTACAGTGAAGCTGCTTCTTTGATAACTGTTAAGGTCCAGCAGTCTCACATTTTTTAACTTGGAGCAGAAATGTTTTAATTTTTTATTTGTAGTTTGGATTTCTCGGTTCACACATG
The DNA here is from genome assembly GCF_021461395.2 of Schistocerca americana. Classification (NCBI taxonomy): domain Eukaryota; kingdom Metazoa; phylum Arthropoda; class Insecta; order Orthoptera; family Acrididae; genus Schistocerca; species Schistocerca americana. The sequence continues at coordinate 591,864,355 of NC_060121.1, read as the reverse complement.
ACCAGTCAGGCAGATCAAATCTCACCGGAATATTTGACACGATCACATCATTAACATAACAATCAACTTTTTAATAAATGAACTGGCCTCGTTGCAATAAACGTCGTTTGAACCTGCTATAATAACAACAACATCACTTTCTGTAAAATCGGTGCAGTCATTGTTTACAGAGCTTGTTACATCAACAAACTTTGCCCCAGGTTTAATAACAGATGAAATGTGCACGTTTTCTGTGGTCGAGTTGGACATACAATCTGAAATATTGCGTGCATGACTATCTCCGTAAATTTTAACATTCGTTTTACACTGAAATTGAGCTTGTTTAACCTAAGGACTACTTTTTGTAGTTTTGGTGACACTACTTGCATTTGCAGTTGCACTTTCACACAAGATGACACAAGCATCCTATTGCAGGAAACACCACAAGGCTGCTATAAGTAACTGTAAATAAAAGTACATCACAGCTAAGCAGATGGTATGAGAGGAATAAACTACTGGTGAACGTCAAAAAACAACATTCCTAACTTTCTGTTTCAAAGGTGATGCATCTACCAGTTTGACAAACTCCAACAAAAATTCATCTTCCACGGAAACAATGTTTTTAGGCACATGGCTTCAAAATAACTTCAAGTGGCATACACATATAAACAAAATAAATGGACACTAGATAAAGTATGTTATAGTCTATGATTACTCTGTGTTGAAGCTACTTTTAGCACTGTTTGAATGGTCTACTTTGCTTAGTTCCATAGCATTGTACGGTGTGGAATTGTGTTCCCTCATTTTGCTAAACTAGAAAATAACTGTAAGAGCAATGCAACATGCTTGTCAAACAGATTCTTGAAAATCCCTCTTTCAAAAGTTGCCAATCCTCCAACTTCCCTGTAGATACCTTAGAAAAAATTTAGAAGACATAAATGAAAATTTTAATATCCATGAGCATGATACAAGACAAAGGGAAAAGCTTCTTGTCCAGCCAGTGAGGACATCAGCCTACAAAACTTGCACAACAAACAATGGTATACAAATTTACAATAGCCTTGCACATAAGGTGACAGTCATATCATCATTCACTCTTTTGTAAAACTTTGAGGGCATTCTTATTAGGTCATTGCATCAGTTCAGTAGCAGATGTTTTAGAACATTTGCGATACATGAGACCTGAAATAAGACAGTGCAGTATTGCAAGTAGTGCAAGCTCTTTTGTGGATAAAGCTGACATTTATGTATCTACTGATATAATACTGTATTTTAATGTTCAAATGGTTCAAATGGATCTGAGCACTATGGGATTTAACACCTGAGTTCATCAGTCCCCTAGAACTTAGAACTACTTAAACCTAACTAACCTAAGGACATCACACACATCCATGCCCGAGGCAGGATTTGAACCTGCGACTGTAGCGGTCGCATGGTGCCAGACTGAAGCACCTAGAACCGCTTGGCCACTCCGGCCGGCTATTTTAATGTGTTGTGTTATGTTACTGTTGTGTTTTGTGTTTGTTCTGTGTCTGACAATATGGAAAGATTTTTTGGATGAATAAATAAGTTAATCATTACTTGTATTGTTGTGACTTGGTAGTAATGTGACATATGTGAGTTCTGATTAAGTGTTTACTTTAGTCCACTGTGTGCTGCTCTGAAGGCAGATGAGAAAGAGTTGAGATGTCTTCACCATTTGGAGTTCAGGTTTGTAGTCCATCTCCCACCTGGCACTTGAAATATTACTGTATCTCATTACTACCTATCAGAGCCCCTTGGATAGCATTAAAGATAAACACCAGTCCTAATTGTCCAATTGTAAAGTGACCAGTTTCCAAGTTACATGCAAAAATAACCACTATTTCAGTATACATATAATTTGAAAACGATGCTTTGCTTAAACCATATGTGTAAAAGCCACCGTGTGTATTTTGAATGTGCCAAAAGCATTTAACATTGTTCTTATGTGAGAAACACAATATAAATGTGAAATTAATACTGTAACTAATTGAAAGAAATAGAGCCCATGATCAGGATGTACCAGTAAACCTATCATTATAAAATTACTACAGCAAATTAAATAGAACATATATATATAAAGCACATTAATTGAATCTCCGATACATGTTAGCACTAAAATTCAGGCACTAGTTGATTTGTTATAAACAAATTTAGAAATTTAATTGTTACCTGTAACATAATTGGTCAGAAAATGTTATATTAACTCGTAACTAAGTTGAAAATAGGTCCACCTTGTTCAGCACTGAAATTTTAAATTTTTAGCAATGTGTATCTCATATTCGGTTTAACTTTTAATTGTGATTTTATATAAAATTGTAATTTTCATTGTAGGTAATTGTTAACAAAAGTATAAATAGAAGTCATGCAGGCGCCTTGGGGCACTCGTTTTTTGGCTAGGGCTGCGAGCAAATGCATTGTAGGCTCACTCGTTTGTTGATTGTTGTGAACTCTGTGTCGTTTGATGTCAACTTTGGGTACATGTGATGTGGCTGGTGCGGTTCACCAGGCTCGGACACTGGAGTCCTGGAAGTATATTGGTATTAAAACTGCGTTGTGCTTTGGAATTTATTTGGGAGTCTTCCGCAATCCTTCTCATGGGCTGCACAGCGACGAGACGTGAATCCGGGAATTTTGCAAAACCCCGAGAACTAAACAACTTTCACTGTAGGTGGAATTGACATGAAAGCAACGGCGCATTGACTGGGCATTTCACTCAAAACATTTGCAATGCGGAGGTGGGATAATTTAAACATCTCAACGTGGTGGAGGAGCTGGGTTCAAGTGGAAGACTGCGCAGAGGACGACTCACAAGAATTCCATGTACAAGAGGCAGGAACCATAATCTTGCACGTTGCAGACTGTGCTACGGACGGCGCCAGGAGCAAAAGTGATATTCTGGAATGACATCGCAAATGAATCAGAGAAGTACCCCTTTTAATTGTTTTTATTTCAGTCGCAGACAGTGTCCTACAATTTTCTGTTTTTGTTTAATTGTGTGCGTGTGACAATTTCACTTGATAGGCAGGAAAGTGTTTTGTCTAGTGTTTAGCCACTTTGATCAAAATGAGCGATCTCAGTTAAATCGAATAGGCATGACCACTCGGTCAGGCCGTCAATTTCGTGCTCCAACTCCAAATGTACACTTAAACAGTGAAGCAAATTCCGCGAGCAGTAATTGTTCGCCTTTTCATGGTTTTTCGGGAGCAAACCAGCAACCGAATTTAATTGATCAGATATCTCAGTTGTTGAATAATAAACTAGAACAATTGGTAACTCAAAATAACCAATTAGGTAGCAACATTAAAGAGGTCACAGAAAAGCTGGATCAAAATTTGAAATTGTTGAGAGAAGCAATCAGTGCAACAAATAACAAAGCACAAATTGTTGCATGTGACATAGAAAGGGTAGAAACCAAAGTTGACTGTTTGGAGGCTTTCACAATCTCCGAATTTAAAGAAACAAACAAAAGCATTGAATTAGTTAACGAACGTGTCAAAAACATGGAAGTAGTTGTTTTAAATAAATTAGTGAACCGAAAAGATGAGTTAAAAATGTTGCAGGAAGTCTTTGTTTCAGAAAAAGAGTTCATAGGGGAAAGACTGAAATTAAATTCTGAAGTTGTTTGTGAATCAGAAACTTATAATGTATGCTGATGACACAACAATCATTTGCACAGCTGACACAAAGGAAGAGCTTGAGAAGGAAGCACTTCTGAATATCGAAAATGCAAATAAATATTTAACACGAAACAACCTGTTTATGAATCAGTCTAAAGCAATGAATGTAGTATTTCAGACAAAGCATAGTGAAAATTATAATATAAAAGTTAATGTAACTGGTAAGACTATTAAAGAAGTAACCAGCACAAATTTTCTAGGAACTATAATAGACAAACATTTGGCATGGGGGGAGCACATAGATGCACTGTGTAAAAAGATAAACAAACAGATCTTCATCATGCATAAAACAGCTAAGACTGTGGATGATAAAGTCCTCAGATCAATGTCTTATGGGCTTGTCTTCCCACATTTGTCTTATTCAGTTCATATATGGGGAAGTGCACAAGCTGGCTACCTAAAAAGAATATTCACAATTCAGAAAAGGGCAGTGAGATGCATTGCAAAAATACCACCAAGACAGACCTGTAGGCAAGCTTTTGTACACTATAATATTATGACAGTATATTCACTGTACATATACCAATGTATAATGGGGGTAAGGTCAAGCGATAAACACCTCCTAAATAAAGATGTACACAAACACAGTATAAGAGGAAATGAAAATTACTACCTGATAAACAGAAATCTAAAACTGTCTATGACTGCCCCAGAAGAAGCAGGCAAAAGGTTTTTCAATAAACTCCCCAAAATCATTAAAAAAGAAACAGACCTAAAATGTTTTAAAAATCATTTGAAACTAAATCTCACAGAGAAATGTATATACAGTTTGAGTAAATACTAAGACGGTGCTTAAATATGTTATATCATTACTGAAATGTACCTTTAAAAATTATCATTTCTGTATGTTGTTTGGATTTGTACATATAACGTGATACATGTGATACCTTTGTATGATTATGGATTATTTGTGTTTAATTATTTGTTTCATTTATATATAATGAAATCAAGTTTGATGTTAATAGCCTATTGTATGACACACCCAATACTCTCAGCTGGATTTTCAGCTGGAGTTCATGGGCAAAGAAAAAATAAATAAATAAGATATCTCGTATTGATGAGAAAGTAGAAAGTGTAACAATAGAACTGCAAACAGTCAGCATAGAAGTTTCAAAATTGCAAAATAATATAATGTCCAATTTTGATTCAAACAAGATGTTTGTGCATAGTTGTAACAATGTTAGTTTAAAATGTTAGCCAGGTGATGCGAAACTGCATCCAGTTGACTTTGTGCATCAGTGCAAAGACAGTTTCCAACCTAACATGCCAGAGGCTGCTAAAGTTAAATTTTCGAAACATTTTTTGGATGGTGAAGCCCTTACAAGGGCGAACCAAAACATTAATACAAATACTACGTCTTTTGCCAATTTTGAACGCCAATTCTTGGAAAAGTTTTGGTCGGAAAGCAAACAGGTAAGAATAAAATCTGAATTTCTTAACGGTAGCAAATATCACACAGGTCTTGCAATTAGCATGTGAGAATTTTGTGAAAAACAATTAAAGACATTGTCACATTTGAGCAAATCTTTGGACGAACTGATACAGATTGATGCACTGAAACGGCGCCTACCACACCGTTTTCAGTGGGTTGCAAGGTCACCAGAGCAACATAGCAAGTAAGTAACAATAATCTGTGCAGTAATACATCACATTACAATGATTTTATAATGTTCCTCTAATGTCCTTGATATCTCCCCTTTTGAAATGAAGCACTAGAAATCATCCACATTATGCAAATGGGAGTAATCATGAACATCCTTGGGGAAATAGAGATATATTCACATGCATACAGTAGCCCCAAAAATTTCATGAATGATTGAACTACTCTAAAGCACAAAAAGTACACAGAAATATTTATTCACATTGGAAAGCAAGAAAATGGGTAAAGTAATAAATCAAAAACGCTAAATAATACATATCCATAGTAATAGCAATAGCAACATGAAGAATATAGAACAAATATGTAATACCAAGAAAACTTCACAAATAATAGACAGTAATAAAATTATTACAGAAACCTAAAAAAAATTGACCTAAAACCTCAACTAAAACTAAAACAAATTCCTGGCAAAAACATAATTAGAACCAAACCTATAAAAATAATAAAAAACAACTGAATTTCCACATATCATTTATTTGTGATGGTAACTATAGTACACATGTAATATTGCTGATCCACTGTCATCCAAGCTGTGAAGAGAGAAACTGCATACATCATAACTGAGTAAACTCAGATATATGTCTCCAACATACATCTAAAGAGGAACTAATAATTCTAAAAACAGGACATGGCAGCAATGACATTACATGTAAGGTCAAAACACCAAGTGAATGTATTATAACTTTTCTGATCATAGCTATAGACCATTATATGAAGACCATCACTTACTTATGTATTTACAGAGAACCTGATGATGGCAATATGCCAAAGTGGCCTGATTGTGAGTGATTCATAAAATTAAAACCATTTAAAGAGCAGTGTAGCTGGCTGATATTCATAATAAAGATTCACAAGTATGTGCATTATGTCTGATAATAACATCAAAGCAATTTGGAATACACTTAGGTGACAAAAGTAATGTCTGCCCACCTTTTGTCCAGTGTAGTCCAGAAACTTGACGTGGCTGGACTGAACAAGTTACTAGAAGTCCCCTGCAGAAATATTGAGCCATGCTGCCTTTGTAGCTGTCCACCATTGTGAAAGTATTGTTGGTGCAGGGTTTTGTGCATGAACTGACCTTTCAATTAGGTCCCATAAATGTTTGATGGGATTTGTGTTGGGTGAGCTGGGTGGCCATATCATTTGCTCAAATTCTCCAGAATGTTCTTCAAACCAGTTGTGAACAATTATGGCCATGTGACATATTTGGGAACATGAAGTCCATGAATGGATTCAAATGGTCTCCAAGTAGCTGAATAGAACCATTTCCAGTCAATGATTGGTTCAGTTGGACCACAGGACCTAGTACATTCCATTTAAACACAGCCTACACCATGAGGGAGCCAGCACCAGCTTGCACAGTGCCTTGTTGACAACTTGGGTCTATGGCCTTGTGGGGTCTGCACCGTACTTGAACACTACCATCAGCTCTTACCAACTCAAATTGGGATTTGTCTGATCAGGCCACAGTTTTTCAGTAATCTACAGTCCAACTGATATGCTCCAAAGCCCAGGAGAGGTAGTACAGGGAGATTCCATGGAGACTGATGTTACATTTTGAAATCAGAGTTTTATTGTGTTGATCTTTATCAGTCTATAAACCTATATTTTCTCTAGTAAATCATCATTGTGTATTGTAATATTCATGCAAAGATCTGGAATTAATATTTAAGCAGGGAAGACAATTAAAATTAAAGAACAAGAATGTAATTTATATTGTGATTCAAGTAATAAATTTGGGACATCCTGTTGCTAATGTTGATTTCAGGTCAAAAGTGTCCTCAAACTATTAAGAGTGTGGGTCTGGTCTTTATCACAGAAATGCATATTAGGTTGGCAAGAGTGTAATTTATATTGTGATTCAAGTAATAAATTTGGGACATCCTGTTGCTAATGTTGAATTCAGGTCAAAAGTGTCCTCAAACTATTAAGAGTGTGGGTCTGGTCTTTGTCACAGAAATGCATATTAGGTTGGCATTCAAATGATGCAGTTACAGAGTTTTAAAAATATTTATACTGTGTAAAATATTGAAAAAACACGTGACTCAATGTTATGAGACGCATGTTACTTGCTACTTATTGTTGGAAAAAGTTTTTCTTGCAAGCAGAGAAATGAAAATGTTGGTTACCAAATAAGATAAACTTAACATTGACATTTCACTTTTTAAACATTTTAAAAAATTATAAGAGTATGACATGGATCTCATAAATAAACTGTAAACTCAATGAGAAGTCAGATGACCTTGTGTTGACATTAGGTGGATTAATTTTCTTTATAATTTTGTCCTGTGTGAACAGAATTTCATCACATTTTGCATGCCATTTCCAATAGTGACCACTGATTAGTAAGAATTTTCAAAAATTGCATGTACCTCTGCAGCAAAGAATTTTTCATCATATTCCACTTTGTACAAGTCTCCAATTTTCACACTTTCTATTAGTTGCTTCAGTATCGTGATCTGCAGCAGGGAAATTCTTTGGAGACAGCATTGCTTGTTTGTAGTACTCCTTCCTTGTAGTGAAAGCAGTGAATGCTTTTTATGTTTTGTACTGATGATGTTGAAGAAAATATTTGAGCCAGATTAAGTTTCACATTGATTCCTTGAATTTCATCAATGGACATATGAAAAACCTGCATAGTTGTGGTACTTGCAACTGCCTGAGCATAAGGTAATTTTCGTTTTTTTACTGAATTCCACACTTGCCTTTTTGTAAGTGCACCAATTTCAGCTATGGCTCCTTTACCATAGGATGTAGCAAAAAAGTTCCATTATATTTCCACATTGAGGAATGATTGAAGTTGAGATACAGTGGCAGTAATATATCTGTTTTTAAATTGTGAGGCAGATCCATCTGGCCAGATTGAAACTACTTTCAAATTTTCAGGTATAGCTGACAGTACTTTGCTAATGTATGCAATCACACTATCCTTGGAATGGGTTAAGCTGTCTAAAACAACAACAGTTGTGTGATGAGAACCCAAATGTGATAGTGACACAGTGAAAACACTAACTTGTGCTCAATATGCACCTTGCACCTCATCTTGATAAACAGAAATGTAATTTTCAGCAAAATCAATATGCAGAAATGCAAACTCCTTAGAATATTGGCTCAGAACCATTTACTTTGCTTTGTCTGATAATAAGATGCAGACTGAGCTCTCTTTGTACAGCAATGAATAAGAAAATGAGGGATTATGGAAATTTTGTATTTAACTATATCAGCTGTAGAGCCTTCTTCTTTGACTTTAATAATTTTAGAAATGTTTTCTTCCATCTTACAAATATACCATGATAAATTCACAATTTCCAGCTCATCAATTTTACAGGCTACTCTGAAATCTCTGCTATTTTGACAATTTACATTCATTCCACTAACAAAGGTCACTGGGTGGCTGGCATATGATGGATGATACATATTTATTGCTGTAAGCTGGAATATTATCATGTTTCCTATGATGGCTGCTGACAGTATTTATGGAATTTTCGTGATATTTACACAAATGTATATTGTGAGGTAGTTTGCTGCTTAGTTAAACATGTGGTGACGATACTTCTGCAAACTTACAATCCCCAATTTGAACTTCAGGTTGTTCCTGTTTGAATACTTCATATGTTTCCATGAGAGACATGAGTAAGTGATGAATGTGAACTGTCTTTTTCTCATTATTTTCTCTAATCACTATTGTGTGCTCCCTGCCATGTGATTGGCAACTGATGTCACAACAGTAGACACCAGCTCCGAAGTCTCTAGTTTCAAAACTAAGGTCTCTATTTTGTGGACTACTGCCATTACTGTGTCTTTCAGACTTTCCATCTGATGAATTTCCACACAAGTCACTGAACAGCTCAAGAACAACTACAACTGCGACTTTACGCCATGGTGACAATGGCAAGAAACAATCAGCTCAAGCCGTGACTTTACCTGGAGCACTATGTGACGAAGCCAAAACTGAAATGCTAATCTGATAAATGACGAAAGTGCATCAGAGCCCCAGTTTGGTGAAAGTTTTGATGATTCTCGTGTACAACTGTGATGGTGTTATCCTAATGCATTACGTTCCTCCAAGGCAGACCATTAATGCACAGTATTACTGTTTGTTTTTGGAGCATCACCTTCAACCAGCTTTGTGAAAGAAGTGGTGACACTTTCTGTGCAACCCACCCATCATTTTGCACAACAATGCACGGGCGCATACAGTGCAAGCTGTGGCTGCTCTGTTCGGTCAATGGGCTGGGAGGTACTGTACCATCCACCATACTCCCCAGACATAAGTCCTTGTGACATTGATTTGATTCTGAAGATGAAGGAACCACTTCGTGGCATTTGCTTCAGAACTGTACCAGAGGTTTGACAGGCAGTAGACCACTCCATTTGCACCATCAACAGAACAGGTTCTGATAACGGTATACTATGCCTTCCACATTTCTGGCAATGTGTTCTACACAATGCTGGTGACTGCTTTGAAGGACAGTAACAGGTGCAAACATGTAACTCTTTTGAATCGGCTGTGAGTAAATAGTTGCCACTGTTTGAGTTCCAACCCTTATACTAATTCTTAGCAGCCAATTTGTTGAAACCAGTGTCCAGAATCTCCAATAATTCACACTGCCATCACATGAAAAATTTATAGTTGTATAAAAATGGCTACAAATTATGGAAGGAAAGCAATAACGAGCAACAAACATTGTTACCATACAGTAAAAAGTGCAGCCTTCTCAAACAATATATAAGAAGTACCAAATTTTAAACTTTTAAAAATCATAAGTGTGTCCTACTTTACTCCCCGCAGGTGATGTGCTGTTAGCAAAGGCACTGGCATTGGTTGTCTGCTGTCATAGCCCAAGATCCACAGAGCCAAGAGTATATTGAGAATACCAAATTTCAGGCATTAACTCACGCCACAGACAATGCAGTGGCCAACAGCCTTCCCCTAACGACCAGTGTTTGGTGTTTGGGTGTAGTTGCTAGAACTAACAGACAAGCAACACTGCAAGGAATAACTGTAAAAATCAATGTGCAACAAATGACAAATTTATCTATTGAGACAGAGTTTATTAGAAAAGGGCATGCTGTATGTGTAAGAGGTAAAACCTCTGCAATTTGATGAAACTGAAATTTAACACACTTCTCGTTCCAAAATTAGGAAAATAATAAACTCTGTCAAAAGCAAAAGCTTACATGGAATTGAAGGCATTTCCAACATGTTAGTAAAAGCTTGTCCCCATCAGAAAAGCAGGATTCTCAACCACATATGTAATAGGTCATTGCAACAGAGCATTTTTCCTGATAGCCAGAAAAATGCAGTTGTTAAACCATTGCATAAAAAGGGGGATATGTGTAATGCTGACAACTACTGCCTAGTCTTATATCTGACAACTTATCCAACATTCATGAAAAGAATACGTATTCATGAGTAGCTTCACTTATTTAAAAAACTATAGCACCAACAACATGTCAGTTTAGTTTCCAGAAGGGCTTATCAATAGAAAATGTTACATATACTTTCAATGATCAGATGCTGAATGCTCTGAATGACCAAACATCACTCATTGGGATTTTCTGTGATCACTCAAAGGCTTTTGATTGTGTAAATAATGAAATTCTTTTAGACAACTTTAGGTATTGTGGTATGAATGGGATAGTGCAAAAATGGTTGAATTAATACCTAACTGTAAGAATTCAGAAGGCTGAAAATAAACATTTCACGTTATTGTTCTTAATACTTTACATATTAATGACTTGCCACTCTATAGTCATGAAGCTGCAAAGCTAGTTCTTTTTGCTGATGATCCAAGTATAATAATCACATGAAACAAACAAGAAGCAGCTGAGGAAATTGTAAATAAATAATGTCTTTCAGAAAATTATCAATTGGTTTTCAGCTTATGTGCCCTTGTTAAATTTTGGTAAAACACAGTATATACAGTTCTGCAGAGTAAACTGCCTAACAACATCAATAATGTCTGTAGTTAAGGCAGAATGATCAGAATTTTTGGGTGAGTGTTTTGACGAGATGTAGAATTGGAAGAAACACATTGGTGATCCTCTGAAATATCTGAGTTCAGCTACTTATGTAATTAGGATTATTTCAAATTGTGGCAATTAACATACCAGTAAATTAGATCATCATGCCTATTTTCATTCACTGCTTTTGTATGACACCATATTTTTGGGTTACTCATCATTAAGGAAAAAAGTATTCATTGCACAAAGTATGTAATCAGAATAGTAGCTGGACCCTACCGCAAGATCATCTTTCAGACAGCTATTTAAGGAACTAGGGATATTTGCAGCAGGTTCATGATATATCTACATCCACATATGCATCTGTATCCTGCAAACCACTGTGAAGTGTATGGTAGAGAGTACATGCCATTGTACCAGTTACTTCGGATTTTCCCTCTTCCATTCATGTATGTAGCTTGGGAAGAATGATTGGCTGAATGCCTCTTTGTGTGCTGTAATTATTCTGATCTTATCCTCATGATCCCTATGTGAGTTATATGTAAGGTGTTGTAGTGTATTCCCAGAGTCATCCTTTGAAACTGGTTCTTGAAACTTTGTTTGTGTACTTCCTTGTGATATTTTAAGTCTATCTCCAAGAGTCTGCCCATTCAGTTTCTTCAGTATCTCTGTGACATGTTCTCATGGGATTAAACCATTTGTGCTGCACTTCTCTGTATACTTTCAAAAATACCATGTTAATTTTATTTGGTGTGGGTCCCACACACTTGAGCAATATTGTAGAACTGCTTGCAGAAGTGATTTGTATTTGTAAAATCTGAAGTCTACCATTCCATGTATCAAATATGTTATTAATAACCCATCCTTGTTCAAAATTAATGGTAATTTTCATAGCTGCAACATTAGTAGGATTGGTGATCCTCACTAATCTGGTTTAAATCTAACTTTGGCACAGAAAGAGGTGAACTGTATTGCCACAAAAGTCTTTGGTCACTTGACAATTAATATCAGGAGTGACAGATAGCCAACCAGCATTTAAAAACAAACTGAAGAATTTCTTGATGACAACCCCTTCTACTCAGCAGATGAGTTTATTGAGATAATTAGTAGTCTTACAATTATTAATATATTAAAATAAAGAAATTGAATTATGCCATGCAAAGAAAGCTTTCATTAAACTTATGCTTTCCACTTCATTCTGATGTGTTGTATTCATGAACTATGGAACAAGTATTAATGTAACATAATGTCTAATCAAATTTAATCTGATGTTGGTTTTATTTGCAGGTCCAGTTGTCAAGAAGTGGATTTGTTCGCAGCCAGAGAAATGTTATGTGCTGTTTTCTTCATGGTAGAAAAGAGCTTCCTTTGTGGTACAAGTTTACTTCTGTGGCTACTACCTGTTTTCTGAAGAAACTGTTTTTGAGCTTGAACAGTTCCTATAATTGTCATAAGGGACAACACTGCTTTTTTGGCTAACTGCAGTTCACACTCTGTCAGTCCACTGAGAATATTGGAAAACACTTAAGTAAACTAATGATGACTCCAGTGCTGCAGAAATAGATTTTCTGCTTGCGTTGGCTAAAATTGCTTCTCTCTCATTGGTAATCAATGAATTTGATATTTATGGACTTTTCAGGGGATCTTATCCACACTGTCATCTCGGCAAACAGTGTGAATGTGCTTACACATATCAAATCTAATACTGTAATCCACATATGTACACTTTGCATTCAGTGCAAGCTAATTATGAGTCACAGTTGACTCTGTTCCATCTGACAATGTAAACCTTGTAACAGTTTGAAGATGGTGCTTCTGAAGCACCATCTACCTTAGTAATGAGCTCCCATGCACATTCTTCGCATGCATGTTGGTGTTGAAACTGGGATACATTCTATGAAAGTATGCACAAAACTGCACATTTCCCTCATAGTGGGGTTTGAAGTATGAAGGAAATTCAGATGTTTCAGGATCACTACCGACCCTCTGTAGTGGTTCCTCAAATATATTTACATTTCTCAGCAATGATACAGATTTAATGAGCTGCTTTGCCTCATTTGTTTTATCAAGATCATATTTTCCTCTTGACATTAGTTTTCCATGCTCTGTCAACATGGTGGGTACAATAAAGTCTCATCTTAGGAGCCCGCATTGCCCTATGAAATGCGATACTGTACAATTCTGCCACCTCTGATGTGAACACATTGGGGCAAATTGGTCAAACCTGCAATTTGACATACTTCCTGTGACGTCGTCAGTCATACGACCACACCGCCGCCTGAGAGATTGATCTGCTGGATGCGATTCTCTAGATAAATGGAAAAGAAGAATGGCTGTGCTAGCCAAAGAGTACACAGCCAGTTGCAGTACTTATGCTTGCCGCAAGGCACCGCTAGGCCACTTCATGTGTAGCAGGAGTGTAGTGCAGTTGCGCCAGTCTACAGTTCGTAGCTGCACTCAATGGTGAGCCAGTGCACATGTCAGTCAGTCATCATCTGCAGCTCAGTAAATGCTGCCATCGAGTCTTTGTAGCCCAGTGCCAAGTTAGTCTTCAAATTCACCGGATTCGACATTCAATATTACAATAGATTAATTCATCATTGAAAGATCTGTGACTTGTAAATTACGTCACTCTACAGATGCTTAATCTAGTTGCGTCTTCTATAATTGTCAACCAACAGATGATGGACTACAAGAAAGTAAAGTAATAAATACTTTCTTAGTTTGTACTCCTGCTAATTAATTGCGTTTTCCTGTTGTAGCTACCAAGCAGTCTTGGCATAGTAGAACCCACGTTTTGACCTCCTTGGCTACCTCATATTTGCTACTTCATGTTGATGGACTCGGTTGTGATGGAAGATCTAGAGCCATCAAATGGTGATGAGCCTGGCTCTGAAGCTGGTCCTTCTCCTAAGGGTTTGAGGTGTTTCCTATTCTATGGAATCAAGCCATATTACATATGCCAAGATTTCCCAGCCAATGTTTTTGTGTGTGCCACAAATATTTTCTGAACATTTCCAGTTTATTCATGCTTGGGTTCTGTTCCTGTGCCTTTTGTTTTGACTGTGACTTTTTGAAAGTGCCTTTGTATGCATCACTTATGGTCAACCACACTTTTTCCATGCCTGCAATGTGCCGTACGCACTGTGTGACCAAGTAGGCAGATGAGTTAAAACTTTAGTATGCAAATGGAGTATTAGCTTCCATTTCTGCTTCCCAGTAGGCTCCGCCGTTAGTTGTTGTGAAGAAGCCGACATGGAGATTGAATTTCTGTGCAGATTTCAAGGCAACAGTAAATCCATAGACTGTGATAGGCACTTACCCATTGCCATGACTGGAAGAACTTCTGGACAAGTTAGGTACTCGTTGCTATTTTCTCAAAATTGACTTACGCAATGCCTACCTGCAACTTCCGTTGGATGAAGTGTCCCAACAGGTATTAGTGCTTAATTCGCACATGGGTTTGTTTAAATTTTTGTGGTTACCATTTGGTAGTGCATCTTTTCCTGCAATATTTCAACAATACCTTGAATAGCTTACAGCTACAGTGGTGTGTTGTACCAACTATCTTGACGATATCGTGGTGTCGGGTCATACCACCAAAGAACATTTGTCTAATCTTCGTGCCCTGTTTCAAGTGCTTTTACAAGCTGGCCTTAAGCGTAATAACGACAAGTTTGTATTTTTCAAGACTGAACTTGAGTACTTAGGCCCTGTCATTAACTCTCAAGGTGTTGACCCATTGCAGTCTCATTTCCATGCTATCAGTCAGCTTAAAACACCCACAAAAGTGTCCGAAGTTCAGTCAGTCTTGGCAAGATAACATATTACATCAAATTTATTCCAAAC
The DNA here is from genome assembly GCF_021461395.2 of Schistocerca americana. Lineage (NCBI taxonomy): Eukaryota > Metazoa > Arthropoda > Insecta > Orthoptera > Acrididae > Schistocerca > Schistocerca americana. The sequence goes on along the minus strand of NC_060121.1, from coordinate 591,849,199 downwards.
ACAGCTCAAGTTGCAGCTCCCTTGCATCAGCTTTGCTGAAAGAATGTGCCTTTTGTGTGGTCTTCTGATTGTGACATTGCTTTCTGCAAGTTAAAAGATGCTCTGCTGAGTGATCAATGCTTAATTCCATTCGACGTATCCAAACCAGTTGTCTTAGTCACAAATGCATCCTCATTTTGATTGGGTGTGGCTGCGTCCCATAGGATTGGCAATACAGATAGACCAACTGATTTTGCCTAAAAACTCATGACGAAGACACAGTGTAATTACTCTACCATTGAGAAAGAGGCTCTTGCAATTATTTATGAAGTTACGATGTTCCACCAATACTCCTATGGACAGAATTTTTACTCGATTACAGATCACAAGCCTTTACAGTCAATATTCCATCCGGGCACACCTATCCCTAACTGCACCACTCAGAAACTTCAATGTTGGGCTGCTCTTGTTTAATTATCAGTATGAGATAATCTACAGGGCAACATCAAAGCATGCCAATGCAGACGGGCTTTCCCATCTTTCTTTGGGTCCTGATTCTGATTTGTTTGAAGCTTCCTGTTGCTATATCAATGTTCAGGATTCCAATGCGCTCGAACAGTTTCTGCTGGGTCACGGAAGGATTGCGCAAGCCACAGCTTCCAATCCTCATCTCCAGATTTTGTCTCAGTATGTTCGTACTGGTTGGCCTTGTATCTTAAAGCAGATAGTCAGCCCTGTTGTTCATTGTTACTTAGCTTGTTGTGATGATATTTCAGTTCAATGGGGTGTTATCTTACTTCGAACTGATACAGACACTTCCTGTGTGGTGATTTGACAGGTTCTTCAACAGCACATGTTAAAGCTACTTCATCAAGGTCATTGGGGTGTTCTTCACACCCTATGCCTCCACTTCCTGCGCAGCCTCATTTCCACGCAGGTGACATTGTCTTATTTAGAAACTACTGTGGTTCACGGTGTTGGGGCAAAGGTTGTATCATCTGGCTGTTGGGGTCTGTCATGTTCCTTCTTTGGGACCCTCAAGGCCATCACTTCAAATGTCATTTGTCTTAGATGCGCCCTTGTCCTGGGCCTTCTTCTGCCACTGCTTGTATGTTTGCTGCTTCACAGATGGCTGGATGACATCAGCCCTCACATGACGCATCTCACTGTGCTGGGTCTGCCAACCTAGAAACCATAGATGGGTACCGACCGACGTGCCACCACCAGTCGTTGGGCCGCTGGAGCTGGAGCCGCTGACACTGCCCACGTTTCCCTCTCCCGAGGTAATTACCCCATTGAGTGTGGTGAATTAACTGCCCAATGGTGCACCTACCTGTTGTGAACACTGTGGTTGTGAGTGGACTATTGTCTTCTTCCGCACACTTTCCCTTGTTTATGTGTGGAGCACAGAGCAACACCTGGGAGGCGGGTCGGAGCCAGAGTCAAGGACCAGAGCACCCCCTGGTCCCATCACTAACGGTCTCACCCACACATTGTCATTGTCATCGTAACACACAGTATTTGATGGTGGTGTGTCGTTTTTGGAGGGAGGGTTGTGATGTCATCAGTCATACGACCACACCACCACCTGAGAAGGTGGATCCACCAGATGTGATTCTCTTGATAAACGGAACAAAGGAATGGCTGTGCTAGACAAAGAGTACACAGCCAGTCGCAGTACTTATGTGCGCCGTGAGGCGCCATTAGGTCACTTCATGTGTAGGAGGAATCTAGTGCAGTTGTGCCAGTCTACAGTTTGTGGCTGCACTCAGTGGTCAGCCAGTGCTGATGTTAGTCAGTCATTGTCTGCAGCTCAGTCATTGCTGCCATCAAGTCTTTGTAGTCCAATGCCAAGTTAGTCTTCAAATTCACTGGATTCGACATTCATTCAAGATTATGAGAGATTAATTTGTCACTGCAAGATTTGTGACTTGCAAATTATGTCATTCTACAGACGCATCGTCTAGTGGCATCTTTTGTAGTTGTCAACCAACAGATCATGGAGTACAAGAAAGTTAAGTAATAAATACTTTCTTATTTTGTGCTGTTACTAATTGTGTTTTTCTGTTGTAGCTACCAAGCAGTCTTGGCATAGTAGAACCCACGTTTCGACCTCCTTGGCTGTCTCATATTTGCTACCTCATGTTGATGGACTCTGTTATGGTGGAAGATCGAGAGCCATCGCTTCTTGTGTGAAATTAGGAAAGCACCTGGAAACCCTTGCAAAAGATCATCCTGTTCTAATAGTGTACAAATTCAAAGTCACACCTGCTAGGCCCATGAGTTTCGTAACTGTGTGATAATATTTCACTATGTGCATTTGTCTCACACACACACACACACACACACACAAAATTTTGTTATTTCTTTTACCCAAGCACTAACACTGATTGTATCATTTTGATGCCCAAATGATTTGGAGGATATGTCTTGTTGCAATGTATTATAAGTCGTCCTTGGTTGTCAATTAGATTCTCAGCAAGTTTGAATCCTGCAAACTTGTTTGAACATTGTCCAGAGCTTTGTCAAATGGAATTCCTATTACAGTGCCTATAGCTAAGGTTTACTCAATGGTTGGTGGCTTAACTCTTGCTTATGACCATTGTGGGTTGACACAAAATCTACTTGGTATGTCCCACCTTTGTGTACAATTAATTTCATCTGTGCAGGGCACTTTCCATTCATTTTGTTGCTGCCAGCAAATTAAGATGTCTTGTGTCTTTACATTTGGAGTTAAAGGTTCCTGACTGATGGCAGCTGTAATAATGTGTAGAGGTAGTAGACTCATGTATATTAAGAAACTTTGATGGATTGATTGTGTTGTATATTCAGTTTTGATCCTACTGTAAAACCTCATTTTCAGTTAAGAATTGTAAAGATCTGGAATTCTTGTGGATTCTACAAGCAGTTTGTAAATGTCTCCAACTCCATTAAGAATTACTTTCTAATGTGTATGATGGAGACTTAAAGAACAATGCCTGTTCCCACAAACCATAAATATTCTGTTGGTGGTGAAACAAGTTATTTTTAAGAGAAAAATTCTCATGTGACTTATAGCATTGGCATGAAGCTGAAGGCACATTAATGATAATGGCAGCTGCTGTTGCGCTTTTCAGACATATTGCCTGAGATTCTTTCCTTAATTAATCTTCTGGCCACACAGTTTGCATTTAAAACCACTTATTTGACATACTACCATTAACTGCAGGTTTAACTCAAATACGTACAGCAGATAATTTGAGCACATGAGTGTAAGTGCTACTTTGAAATGAAGAGGTTGGCACAAGAGATTATTTATGCGCAGCTGCATCAAATCAGTCAGAAGACATAAGTGTAAACCAGGAAGAAAGAAGGATTGCTATTTTATGTCCTGTCAACACTATGATGATTAGAGATGGAATTTGAAAGAGAGCATTATGTTATCTGATCTCCAAATCTTAGGGTAGTAAGTAGCCCATTGAAAAGTGTGGAATCCATATTAGTTTATAAGTTACACAGGCATGTTCTTATTTGTACATCACAAAATTCTTCTCCAACATTTGTTTCCAATGGGCTTACTGTTCCTTGTTGTTTGTTCTGTTGTAAAGTAACGGAAACTTCTGAAGGAGAAAACAAACATGTACTATCAACTCTTCCAGATTTCTTTCTGTCATTCAGTGTAATGTAAGATTGGTCATTCACTGTCATCATGGTTGAAGCAGGATTTCTCCTGAAGTGCTTGATGTAATTATGTATTTTTATACATCAAGTTTTAATTCATTTCTGTGGTGCATTTTTATTCATGGCATTTCATTCTGTGCCAATATTAAATGATTGATTGCATATTGCCAGGGTCAGTCAATAATCTTTAAATGATTTTATCCAAGATACATTGTATGTATCATGCTGTAATTTCTATGTACAGTTAGTACTGTATGTGTGGAAGTAGTTCATAATGTTTTAAACTGCAAGGCTTTTAAATGTTATTATGGTTACTATCCAAATAAACAACTGCAATTGTGGCACTTAGTGAAGCACAGTTTATTTATGCAGTTATAGTTTGATATATCACTTGATTAATTGCTGAGGTTACTGGACTTGTAAAGATAATGATATCTTTCTGAAACATCAGATATTGAGTGTGAGGCTAGCAGCAACCTGTTCCCCACATTTTTCTTACTCTGATGTGTTAATATTGTATACAAAGTTAATGATTTGATAAAATTATATCATTAAAGAATTAGCACCTTCATCAATCCATTGCCTGTTCTAGATAATTAAATGTTATTTACTATATTGGAAATTGGAAGTTGTGTTGAGAAAATCTGTAAAGTTTTGAAGTTAAGTTAAGTTAAATATTAATTTGTATCATAACTGTCATTTTAGACAAGTCATGTAATGTGAATTTACTGAAGGTGAAAATAAATTGAGAGTCACTGAAGCACACCTTACAGGTGATTCACAGGTTCACAGTTTTATTTGCAGCATGTGTCTCCATATCTCTCTAAATTTAACAGAAAGACAACCCGTAGGCTGAGACTGACTAATAATTCCTCAATATCATTTCAGTGGAGAAAGCTGTTCCTGGAAGATCTTGGAGAGAGCCTCTGTTATGTTTGTCAGTAGATGTTTATCTTGTAGTGAAGTTGAAGTAGATACTCCGTGCGAATTGGCATGGGTGGAGGTTATACTTAACAGTCGAACAAAGTTAATAATTGGCTTCTTCTACTGACCCCCAGACTCCGATGATATAGTTGCTGAACAGTTCAGAGAAAATTTGAGTCTTGTAACAAATAAATACCACACTCATATGGCTATAGTTGGTGGGGACTTCAACCTTCCGTCGACATGTTGGCAAAAATACTTGTTCAAAACCGGTGGTAGGCAGAAAACATCTTCCGAGATTGTCCTAAATGCTTTCTCCAAAAGTTATTTCGACCAGTTAGTCCACGAACCCATGCGAATTGTAAATGGTTGCGAAAACACACTTGACCTCTTAGCCACAAACAATACAGAGCATCATGACTGATACAGGGATTAGTGATCACAAGGTCGCTGTAGCTAGGCTCAATACCGTTTCTTCCAAATCCACCAGAAACAAACGCAAAATAATTTTATTTAAAAAAGCAGATAAAGTGTCACTAGAAGCCTTCCTAAGAGACAATTTCTATTCCTTCCGAACTGACTATGTAAATGTAGACAAGATGTGGCTCAAATTCAAAGATATAGTAGCAACAGCAATTGAGAGATTCATACCTCATAAATTGGTAAGAGATGGAACTGATCCCCCATGGTACACAAAACAGGTCCGAACGCTGTTGCAGAGGCAACAGAAAAAGCATGCGAAGTTCAGAAGAACACGAAATCCCGAAGATTGGCTAAAATTTACAGACGCGTGAAATTTGGCATGAACTTCAATGTGAGATGCCTTTAACATGTTCCACAATGAAACATTGTCTCAAAAGTTTGTAGAAAATCCAAAGAAATTCTGGTCATATGTAAAGTACACAAGCGGCAAGACACAGTCAATACCTTCGCTGTGCAGTGCCGATGGTACTGTTACTGACGACTGTGCTGTCAAAGCAGAGTTATTGAACACAGTTTCCCGAAATTCCTTCACCAGGGAAGACGAATGGAATATTTCAGAATTTGAAACACGAACAGCTGCTAGCATGAGTTTCTTAGAAGTAGATACCTTAGGGGTTGTGAAGCAACTCAAATCGCTTGATATGTGCAAGTCTTTAGGTCCAGATTGAATACCGATTAGGTTCCTTTCAGATTACGCTGATACAATACCTCCCTATTTAGCAATCATATACAACTGCTCACTCACCGATAGATCTGTACCTATAGATTGGAAAATTGCGCAGGTTGCACCAGTGTTTAAGAATAGTAGTAGTAGGAGTAATCCATCGAACTACAGACCTATATCATTGACGTCGGTTTGCAGTAGGGTTTTGGAGCATATACTGTATTCAAACATTATGAACACCTCAAAGGGAATGATCTATTGATACATAATCAATCAATCAATCGGCATGGTTTCAGAAAACATTGTTCTTGTGCAATGCAACTAGCTCTTTATTCGCACGAAGTAATGGCCGCTATCGACAGGGGATCTCAAGTTGATTCCGTATTTCTAGATTTCCGGAAAGCTTTTGACACCGTTCCTCACAAGCAACTTCTGATTAAGCTGCGGGCCTATGGGGTATCATCTCAGTTGTGCGACTGGATTTGTGATTTTCTGTCAGGAAGGTCACACTCCATAGTAATAGATGGCAAATCATTGAGTAAAACTGAAGTGATGTCAGGTGTTCCCCAGGGAAGTGTCCTGGGATCTCTGCTGTTCCTGATCTATATAAATGACCTGGGTGACAATTTGAGCAGTTCTCTTAGGTTGTTTGCAGATGATGCTGTAATTTACCGTTTAGTAAGGTCATCCAAAGACCAGTATCAGTTGCAAAATGATTTAGAAAAGATTGGTGTATGGTGTGGCAGGTGGCAGTTGGCGCTAAATAACGAAAAGTGTGAGGTGATCCACATGAGTTCCAAAACAAATCAATTGGAATTTGATTACTCGATAAATAGTACAATTCTCAAGGCTTTCAATTCAACTACGTACCTGGGTGTTAAAATTACAAACAACTTCAGTTGGAAAGACCACATAGATAATATTGTGGGGAAGGCGAGCCAAAGGTTGCATTTCATTGGCAGGACACTTAGAAGATGCAACAAGTCCACTAAAGAGACAGCTTGCACTACTCTTGTTCGTCCTCTGTTAGAATATTGCTGCGCGGTGTGGGATCCTTACCATGTGGGATTGACGGAGGACATTGAAAGGGTGCAAAAAAAGGGCAGCTCGTTTTGTATTATCACGTGATAGGGGAGAAAGTGTGGCAGATATGATACGCGAGTTGGGATGGAAGTCATTAAAGCACAGACGTTTTTTGTCGCGGTGAGATCTATTTACGAAATTTCAGTTACCAACTTTCTCTTCCGAATGCGAAAATATTTTGTTGAGCCCAACCTACATAGGTAGGAATGATCATCAAAATAAAATAAGAGAAACCAGAGCTCGAACAGAAAGATTTAGGTGTTTGTTTTTCCCACACGCTGTTCGGGAGTGAAATGGTAGAGAGATAGTATGATTGTGGTTCGATGAACCCTCTGCCAAGCACTTAAATGTGAATTGCAGAGTAATCATGTAGATGAAAGGTGAGGAGGGAGGTAATAGATAATGAAAGTTGAAAAACTGGCTCAGTTGGCATGAGAGCTGCTCTACAGAAGTAGGTGCGATATCTGGACTCAGATTCAGGCTCAGCCACAAAATTTGTGTTGCACTTATTTTAGTGGCATATATAACATACGTCACAAATCGTTGTCATTGGTATACTGCTTCCTACGAAGTTATTGTTCATGTTTAGAAGTTGGAAAACTGAGATGTGGGACAAAATAAAGGAATGACAAATCACCACATCTCATTATCTTGCAGTTCCTCAGAATACATTTCTAATCAATTTGTTGGTTTTCTTGAGTGTGATCCAAGTGCTATCACCATTCTTCACAGTACTGCAGTTTGCTTGATTTGAGAAGTGGTAACACCTACTGTCATGCCAATATACATGAGATATTGAACAATTAATCAGGATATTTTAATGCTGCAGACGGTTGAGCCAGAATGGAATGTGGTCCCTTTTTCTTGCCTGGGTATAAAGCCTCACAAGAATGCTTTCTATGTTCTGTGTTCTTACACATAATGCCTGGGGTTCTTGTTATGTATCTTTATGTTGAATAGCCAAGATGGTGACTGTGTAAGGATTCAATTAATGAAACTTGTACTCTTGTGAGAGGAACACTTTTAAAATGAACATATTAGGTCTCAAACTATAGACAACTGAAAATTGTGAAAATCTCATTGTCGTATGCAAAAATTTTCATAGAAGAATAGGACAGCTACATTCTGATTTGTGATGTGCTGAAGTAAGTGCACAGAACTGGTGATGAAAAATATGTTCAGTCTGGTGTTATAATGCCATTGATGAATAGTTTTAATAGGAGGAGGACATTTGCATTACTGTGATAAATGCCAATGTGAGTTGGCAAATGTTGATTTCACAGGAAAATCCATTATATAGTCACTTTTACTGCCTCCAGAGTTTCTATTTCAACATAATTTTATTATGATCTGAGGCATGTTGGTGGATGTCTTTGTCTTTGTAGCATTTTGTTGTTTGATGAAATGTAGGATGCATAATCCTTGTGGATGTATAATGCAACTAAATATATTATGCAGTAAATACCTAACTTTCTGATTTAGAGTATGTTATGTTTTCAATGTGTGTTGTATGTGATGTACTACTCTACTATGGTGAGTAATGTAAATCAGAAATGAAGTCAGGCATTCTAACTTTAGAGTGAGGGTTTTGAAAATAATAGATATGCTCAAATAATACAACATTACAAAATGATACAATACTTAATACTTACATACATGTGGGCAATCTTCAGGAACCCCAACACATTATGGTAACTGGGGGTTTGGGTAAAATAAAGATCAGGAGAAATTAAACAACAACAACAACATTGAGTCATTAGATAAAATCTTGGTAAAAAGGGGCAAATAATTAAAACTATAGCAGAATAATTTATGTGGGTAGTAACTGTGAAACATGTTTGGCTTACCCAGCCACTACCAAAAATGCTAAAATCTGATAACAAAGAAATCAACAGCGAGTCTTTAAGACAAACTTAATAACACACTCAGACAGAAACAATAGTACTATGGCTGAGTAATCACAAAACTATTATGGATTACTAGCATCTCTAGAAAAACACTACAACAAATCTGTTAAGCATTTATAGTAAGATGCTGAAAGTTAAAAATTATACAAAAATATTTGCAAAAGTTGGCCTGTTGATGGAACTCATATAGTCTCGACGTCCGTCTTCTGGTCGGCTCCTGATCGTTGTCAGAAGGAGGCTAGTTTCTGATTACGCAAAGACTTCTATTATTTGGAAAATAACAACCCGGATTTCTTTACGTAATCAGTATGAATTTTATAATTACCTAAGGGACCTTTAACAATGAATAGTAAAAAAAATTGCTTTTGCAAATGAAATCATTAATAAATGGGGCAGCTATGAGTTGTATAGAACACAAGGAGCGGCCTTCTGTCTACGACCAGGATGCCACAGTATTCTCTGCTGTAGTAAGGGCTGTTTGACATTTATAAAAATAATATGGCACGGAGGATAAAAAAAAGTATAAAGGAAAAGAACAGAATAATAAGCCTGGTAAACACCAAATATATTCAAACAATTCTCACTAGCAAATTAGGGCTTATTTATAAACAATACCAAGTTACATAATTACTTTTCTAACAGTATGATGCGATCAGATTTCAGCCTGTCCTGTGCTGTCTCCTTGGTTCACGTTTTTTTTTTTGTCACAAATTATAGTCACTACGTTTCTCCTTTCGTTGAAGACAATTCTTGCACTGTTGAACACCTCCGATAGCAATAACTTGATGATTTACAGTTTCGAACATGAATTACCTTAATTTTATTAATTAATAATGTTGTCTGCACGCTAGCAAGACCGCTCACTTTTTTTAACTTAAAGTCGACCTCCTTTACGTTTTCACATAACAAGCAGAAGCACATTAAAATCCGAAGATCTACAAACGTTTTTTACTGTCATCTATTATTTAGATCGAAGCGGAACGACGGTTCAGCTTCTGTTAAAATGTTTCTTTGACTGCGCAATCGATGTATTAGCGTCCGTGCTAGATGCGCATCTTTACAGTTATGTAAATTATACAAAACAAATGTCTTTCAAAGGGTACTCAAAGCTTTCGTAGGACGGAAATACCAATAATATTACATCGCTTCCCGCGTGAGGAGTAATGAGTCTGAAAGATCGTTACGACTACGCGCAGTCGTAATATTATTGGATTCACGTACTTAGTGAATGAAGTATTTAAGGATCTCTCCTTGTTGGGAGCAAAACAGACATAACATAAGGCACATAGAATTATATACGTTTCATACTAAGTCGTCAAAGCTACTCACAGTAGCTTGATCATTAAGAAACTTGGTTGTGGCATGATGCCATCATAAGTGTTCAAGGATTTAACACAGGTTCTCAAGAATTACTCTCATTCAGTCAATTGAAACATTGAAATACTAACATAGATACAAGTACAAATTAAATACAGATACAAATATACATAAATATTGACAATAAGAAAAAAAAATCACTCTTCACTTTGTAGTTGGTAGTATTTCCCATGAACTCGGATGATTTTCACAGGGGAATTCTTTCGTCACCTGTCACTTTTCACTGCACTAAAACTGGGGATCACCTTTTCACATTCTGGTGGAAAACACTGGGAATTTCACTATGTGAAGGGGGAAGTGATATTTCTTGACTCGACGATCCATCGGGTCATGTCGGGAATCAGGAAAGTTGATGACTGGTTCAATGACGAATGAGTCAGTTTGGTGGCAGTCTTAATCTCATTCCAATTCATGTTTCAGCACATGAAAATTTAGGAAAAAAATCTGTATTAGGACTTGCTCATTAACTAGCATCTTAATCTAAGGGAATATAGAGCAAGAATTTAAGACAATAAAAATTACTACATAGACTATGTACATATACATTATATATTATTCATATTTTGTGTCTAGGTTTTACATTCTTTCGTTAGCAAATATTAGCAAAACACGTTTCGTCTTGTACAGGTCTTTCTTAAGCAATGTATTTAGCAATATTGCCGTAGCAATTTTCATAGTTAAGGAAAAGTCATCATTAGTGTCCTTTTAATGTAAATATAGTAAAATCGAGCGTAGTTTATCAACGTTTTATTATTTTTATGTCGATTTTCATCTCAAATCTTGAGCACGCTTGAGCCCGTTATGGAGAGGAATGCTTATTGTTGGGTGTGAGCCAGCGAGCAGTCATTGAATGTTGCCACAGTGCTTCACAGTCACGTGGTAACGAACTGGCGGTTTTGGCGGTTTGACAGCGTTAGCAGTCCGCGTCCTGCACGAGGCAGATAGTTATGTGGCTGCCAACCTTTTTTTTTTTTTTTTTTTTTTAACTTGTGCATTTTGTTGAATCGTGGGTACTGGAGCAGCTCAAGGCGACATGGTCAACCTGGACGGTAAATTGACTGCACCAGCGACGAAGAACAGTCATCGATGAAAATGACTACTGTCACCTATTTCAGTGAGTACAATAGCTTGTCTATCCTTTGACTGATAGTCACTGTATCGTCGTTACAGCGTGAGAATACTTGAAATGCTACCTCACACGCGGAACATCACACGTGCCCATAAGTTTATTACAGTTTCGATTCACACAAGAGATAACTAGTTTTTCGTGTCCATACATGTGTCAAATTACGATTTTACGCACGCGTCCATTATTTTGTCACTGAGTCACACGCAGCAATCCATATGTGTCCATATAGGTGTCTCTATACCACAGGGTAGCACAGGTAATGTTAAAATTACTTATCATGAAAGGATCATTTACAAAATATACATAGTTTTTTTTATTACTGTCCAAGACCTAACGAAAAACGTGTTTGCTATTCTGAATGGTGCTTCTGAAGCACGTTGGATTTTATATATATTTTAAATCTGATTCTTTTCCTTTTCTTATTGTTCTGTAACAGCCTTTTTTTTTCGGTTACATCAATAATCAGTGAAATATACCCACTTTGGCGTGCCGAACAGTTCACGTTCAAAACTTCATCTAACAGAAATCGGGAAAATTATTCCTATTTCCTAGGATGCTTTTGCTCACAGCAAATCAGATTTACATCACGTTTCGATAAGTAACTGCAGATACGCATTAACCAACGAGCCACGATCGTCAATACACACAACAGAATCAATTTCCAAATTTCTTCCCCTACCGGGTAGGGTAGAAAGGTAAGAATGCTAAAGAAGAAAACTACAATAGGATAGTGCAAGGAAATGAAAGATACGCAATAATCAGTTGAGCAAATTCATTCTTCGGCTCCATCGTTTTAGTGTCATCCACGTGGCATAACTTGACTTCAGTATTAAAATGTCGCACAAATCCGCTTCCAAAGCATCTTCAAATATATCTCAAAATCACGGCATGCGGACATAGCAGAAGAATATAAGCAGACTATCTCAGTCCTCAACTAGGTGTCTTAATGTCGAAGGTTTCTGTATAATACTCGTGACATAGGAATAGTCTCTCTAAGTTTCTCCAATACAGGACCTAATTCTTATTATAAATGCAAATTTCTTAACTGGTTGACTCATAGTAATAAATAAATTAAAGTTGCCCTCCAGATGCGGGTACCATTATTCATTTCTTTGTACATTAACTATATGTTGCTGCTTATACTCTGTGTAATCTACAGATTACAATGTATCAGTTTTGCATCGTACATGGTTCTAGCGACTTAAAATATCAGTCCTTTGAAAGCTTAACTTAGGATAATACTTCACATATACGGACATTCTGGTCTGAATGAGGGATTTAAAGAAAGCCTTTACTACTTGGTAAAAAGGAGATTTGCCATAACTTATAACTAAAACAGCAGGTGGCACTTTGGCACATCCCTTACTCAATTCAACGACTGCAGTCTTCTCTTGCTCAAGAAACTTAAAACTAGGCTACCTTAAAACTAAAGCAAATCTTATTTTCCAAATACGTAGAGTACCTTCTTCAATCAGTTCATATCTTTCAGCTCCATCATTACTTTGTGTCCACCTCACTCAAATGATTACGTCACCTGCAGAATACATGTACATGCTGTTGACTCTCATACTTTATAAACAGATCACACTCTTGTTTCAAGTTGCAGCTTAACATAATAAATGATATTTTTTTAATGTTTTTCATGGTACTTCTTTAGGTCTACATGGTGGTAAAGTCCTTTTATTCGTCCACTAGCTGGATCTGCCAACACGTAACAACCAATATGTGGCTTCCTGACTATAACAAACGGTCCTTCGTATAGGTGTTGCCACTTACGATTTTTACGTAAGATGAGAGATGGTTTGAAGTGTGTCCTCAGAAGAACACGCTCGTTCAAACGATACGACAGAACTTTATTGACATGCTTGTCAAATGCCTTTTTTCTTAAATTGGCATGAGTTGTGAGAGAGATCAGGGCTTGTCTTAACTTATTATCTAGGTTGACTTCTGGACCTTGTATCTTGGGGATAGGATCAGTCCATTCATTGCTTTCCTTTTGCCTGGAGATTAGTTCTGAAGGTGTGAAACCGGTCAAAGTGTGCTTTTAGTTTTCCGCATGTTCATTAGATTGGATTTCGCTCACAATTACCTTTGAAGTACCGGGCGGTACGCTCGGTACGAAGTTTGCTTCCGTATTCCACCTAAGTTGCGAGCTATTTGCCGGAATTTCAGTCGAGATGATGTGTGTTGGCGGGTTTGCTCGGGCATAATAGATGCGAGAGTTTTGAGGTTCATGATTTTGACTTTGATAGTTAGTAAAAGGTGGAGGACTATTCCTAAAGTTTGGAGCATACTGTTGTTTGTATTGCTTGGAAGGATCTGTAGCATTTCTCCCTAGAGAACAGTGCTGGAATCTAGGCTGGTTACCATGCTGCTGTCGACTGTTGGTGTTAATCCAACGTCCTTTTCCATTGAAATAATTATTATTTTGGCGATCGTTACTGTAGTGATAGCGATCATTGTAATTAACTGGTGAATAACCGTATTGCTGTTGTGTTGTCTGGTATATGGGGTGGTACCTGTTTTGATCCTGGAATTTATGTTTCTGCTTCCCGTTACGGCGATAGTAGTTGTTATTATCGCACGGAACGTCGTGTCCTTTACTGTTGTTGGGTTGGTATGACATACCTGAGTCTGCGCCTACACTGTGCGGCTGTGTAGTGTGCGGGCCAAGATTACAAATACTCCGCGCACTAGCACGCACGTCTTCTTGAATCATGTCAAGGTTGTCAAGTACTGACAGAAAAGCCTCCGTGTCGTCGTCACTGACATTTACTAACTTCTCCCTGATTGATACCGGTAGCTTTGACTTAAGGATCATAATTACGTCCTTCGTGGAAATGGGCGTGTCCCAATATTGTATTTTTTGCAGGTATTTCTCGAAGTACCTACGGAGACCAGCACTTCTCGTGTTAAACGGTTCAGCATTATATACTTCCTTTCTAAGGCGTTGTTGTATACCTGAACTCCAGAATTTGTTCAGAAATTGCTTTTCGAAGTCAGCGTAATCATTACATTTGTCAATTACTTCTGTTCCCCAGACAGAACCCCCTCCTTGAATGTAACCTACTATAAAGCGCATACGTTGCTTGTCATCCCAGCTCTCAGGAAAAACACCATTAAATGACTTCAGAAAAACCATTGGGTGGATGTTGCGTTTCTCTGGCAGAAAAGGCTGGAATACGCGGTGCTTGAGAACGCTTTCTTCTTTCATGAGCTCTACAAGAGTTACTTGATCATTCTGGTTGCGTACTAAAGGATTCTTACTACTGTGTCCATGTACAAGTGGAGAGAATTCTACACGAGACACGGGATTATTATTGTATTCATGTTCTGAAGAAAGCAAGTGTGAATGCTCACTTCTATTGTCATTAGGAAAATCATTGACTTGTCGTTTCAACTGCTCGATTTCCTCAGTGAGGTGTCGTTTCCACTCGGGAAGATCTCGGTGAAAAACTCTACGAATCTCTCCTAATTCAGTGAGAATCGTATCTCCTGATGTACCTGGAGCAGCTAAAACTTCAACTGTGGCTGACTCAACGGCTTCTTTTAAGTCGTGTTGAACCTTGTTTTCTATGTACTGTTCCTTAGTCTCGACCCATTCTACAAATTCTCTTTTCAATGTTTATTTCGGATAGCGCCTGTGTCAGGTCATTGACCTGGCCTTGCAGAATGACGACATTGTCTGCAAGCTTGTTTACTTTAGTTCCGACCTCAGCGGACTTTTTTGAAACTTCTGTTGTAACTGCCTGGCAACTTTCGATTTGTACTTTGATGTCTTTGTGCACGTTACCTACTGTGCTCTCACATGCATCTACCTTCTGCAGAATACCTTCTATCCTTTCATTAACTTTACTACTTAATTCCGAGATATATTCCACCGTGACTGTCCTTATTCTTGCCTCTAAGTTGGCATCAATATTATCTAACCTATTTTTCATTGTACCAATCATGGTATTCAGGTCAAACCATTTTCGCTCTGTCTCCCGTTCCTTTTCCCTTTCTTTTTGTTCCCTTTCTTGTCTATCTCGTTGTTTTTGTAATTTATAAGCTTCCCTTTCCCGTTTCTCCTGTTCTCTATCACGTTGTTTTTGTAATTTATAAGCTTCCCTTTCCAGTTTCTCGTGTTCTCTATCACGTTGTTCTAGTAATTTATAAGCTTCCCTTTCCAGTTTCTCCTGTTCTCTTTCTTGAAAAAAAATTCTCATCATTTCAACCATCGAATTTTCTCCCGCTTGCTGTGACGATGATTGCTGTGACGATACGTCACGCACACCATCATCGTCTGCCGTTCTCTCCATTCGCGAATCGGGTCTGCCTGTTCCCGTTCGCGAACGTAGTGGATATGACTTGACAACAGTGTCATCACCGTCATCCACACTGTTTGTCGGCTTTCCTTTGTCATCTGCCATGTTTATTTTCAAGTTTGTGACGTAACTGCTCAAAGAAATATTTTGCGGTACGCCGATCGTCAACTCTCGGATGCGCGCGCTGATAGTTAAACGTCACACCGCGGTAGTTGACAATTGCAGAGCTACACCGGGTAGAAGACAAGATGGCACCTAACTTTGAAAATAAGTGACAAACACCTACTAGACACTGAATCCTGCTATTATGGCATCCATCTTGTGTTCTTAACCGTAGCAACAATGAAGATGCTAATAATGCTAACAAATAAACTTTGCATGAAGAGATGATCAGAAACGAATTCTAACTACGTAAATAAGCAATTCTGCAAGGAAATAACAGCGATAGGGTAAAATGAAGCAGTAAGGAAAGAAATTCCGGAAATCAGTTTTTTTTATACAAGACGCGAGATTTTATGCGTAATGAAAACCGTACTTACATCAGTCGTTTTGGGCACTGCTGTTATTTTTCGAATTTTTTTATTTTTTATTTAATACTTCCTCGGTTTCGTTCAGTACTTCCTTTACGGCTTCCCGATGTCCACCGGATGATGTCATGAAACAATAACAGAAAAGATTAAAATTTATCAGGTCCCTGTTCGGGCGCCACATCTAGTATGATAAAAAAAAATTATTATTACTATTATTAAATATATCTCAATTCTATCAATTTAAATCTGTATTTCATACTAGAATGCCGTGTTCCCAGTTTGGCACAGCTTTGCCACAGGACACACGAAAGCGGTCGAAGACGTCCGTCTTCTGGTCGGCTCCTGATCGTTGTTAGGAGGAGGCTAGTTTCTGATTACGCAAAGACTTCTATTATTTGGAAAATAACAACCCGGATTTCTTTACGTAATCAGTATGAATTTTATAATTACCTAAGGGACCTTTAACAATGAATAGTAAAAAAAATTGCTTTTGCAAATGAAATCATTAATAAATGGGGCAGCTATGAGTTGTATAGAACACAAGGAGCGGCCTTCTGTCTACGACCAGGATGCCGCAGTATTCTCTGCTGTAGTAAGGGCTGTTTGACATTTATAAAAATAATATGGCACGGAGGATAAAAAAAAGTATAAAGGAAAAGAACAGAATAATAAGTCTGGTAAACACCAAATATATTCAAACAATTCTCACTAGCAAATTAGAGCTTATTTATAAACAATACAACTTACATAATTACTTTTCTAACAGTATGATGCGATCAGATTTCAGCCTGTCCTGTGCTGTCTCCTTGGTTCACGTTTTTTTTGTCACAAATTACAGTCACTACTTTTCTCCTTTCGTTGAAGACAATTCTTGCACTGTTGAACACCTCCGATAGCAATAACTTGATGATTTACAGTTTCGAACATGAATTACCTTAATTTTATTAATTAATAATGTTGTCTGCACGCTAGCAAGACCGCTCACTTTTTTTAACTTAAAGTCGACCTCCTTTACGTTTTCACATAACAAGCAGAAGCACATTAAAATCCGAAGATCTACAAACGTTTTTTACTGTCATCTATTATTTAGATCGAAGCGGAACGACAGTTCAGCTTCTGTTAAAATGTTTCTTTGACTGCGCAATTGATGTATTAACGTCCGGGCTAGATGCACATCTTTACAGTTATGTAAATTATACAAAACAAATGTCTTTCAAAGGGTACTCAAAGCTTTCGTAGGACAGAAATACCAATAATATTACAAACTCATATAGTCTTCTTAATCTCTTTAATTATTCTCTCAACATTTTAGAGTTTGTGAGGATTTCTATTGTAGAGCAAAGCTATAACTTGTGCAAAGCTGGCTTACAACTCATGATTATAGAATGGTTGACATTGTTCTACCAAGGCACTGGATGTCTCTTTGATAATCTGAGTTCCTGGGAATGGATGTGTGTGCAGCTTGGTGGATCATGAACGTAATGAAATCTATGTAATCCTGGACGCTTTCAATAATGCCTAGAGACAGCCAACTGGCTGTCTAGTGCTTGTTGAGTCTACAGCAAACATGAGCTGTTCTTAACATAAGAAGACGCATTGCAAATTCCAAAACCAACTCAGATCTGCATTCATATATTACAAGACTGTGCAATAATATACATATGTTTCATTTGTTTATTTATTAGTGGTTCAGCATGTTTACCATGCAATTGCCTTTGTCAAAATACATTTTACATACTCATAAAGGTACTTGTACATTTTACACACCTCATCATTATACATATACATAAATACATATAAACACATAAACTTATTACTAATCTGAAGATTTCAGTAATTATGATTATACAGTTTACATTCAAGAATTAATTATACAGTTTACATTCAAGAATTAATTATACAGTTTTACGCATTTAGTTAATGATATTTACATTATTTCTTTGTTTATACAGGGTGTCCCACTCAACCTTTCCTGATTTCAAAGACCTAGGGAAAAAAACACAGTAGATATGACAATGAAAAATGCACCACCTTGTAGAGCATCTCAAACAATTTATTTATTTATTTATCATCAATATGCCTCTACATGTGAACCATTTGTAGCATGAAGAATATTGAGTCTTCAACTTTATCAATATACCGTAATATTGAGTCTATATTAAATTTCTTGTCAAGTTCTTTGTAACATTTCCTCTGTTATTGTTGCAATGGCATTAGTGATATGATGTTGCAATGTAGTAATATCATTCACTTTGGTTGCATACATGTGGTCCTTCACAAATCGCCACATGAAAAATCAAGTGGCTTAATGTCGGGTGAATGTGGTGGCATCCAATCCAAGAATTGGGGAATTTCCTAGCCAGGAACTTGCGAACGGCTGTTGACCAATGTGGTGGAGTTCCATCTTGGTGAAATATGATGTTGGATTGCAAGTCTTGTATTTGAGTGTACACAATCTGCTCCAACATGTCCAGATACACTGACCCATTCACTGTTTGTTCCGCAAAGAAGAATAGTCCAACAGTCCTGTCTTGCATTAGCCCACACCAGACATTTAGTTTATGGCTATCACAAACAAGTTCAATGTCAATGTGTGGATTTTGTGAACCCAAAATCTGAACATTGTGCCTATTAACCCTTCCTGATAGATAGAAGGTTGCCTCATCTGCAAATACACATCTTTCCAGGAAGCTGGCATCCATACCAATATGTTGCAGCATATCTGCAGCAAATTGTTGTAGGTGTGGTTTGTCATTTGGAGTCAGATGTTGCAGAATTTGCACTTTGTAAGCACACATATGAAGACACTGGTGAACTACACAATGCAATGTTGATCGAGGTACATCAAGTTGCCCAGATGCTTGATGAACTGACTTATGGGGGCTTCTGAGAAACGTTTGTCTGATGGCCTCCACTGTCTCTTCTGAAACTCTGTCATGTGCACAGCCAGAATGTTTCAGAACACTACCTGTTGCTAGAAACTTGCAATACTGTTCCTTAATTGTTTTCACATCAAGTGGTTCGCATTCATAAACACGATGATAATTTCTTTTACAGTAACTGGTGATTTTGTTTCTGCAAATCACACTACTGCTTGCATGCGCTGTTGTGGATTTGCCATTTTCACTTCATGCGACCGTGCTGCACTCTGGTGATGATACTTGGCACTTCTGATGTGGGAATATAAATTCTTTGAGATGCTCTACAATGTGGTGCATTTTTATTGCTGTATCTACTGTGGTTTTTATCTCCTGGGTCCTTGAAATCAGGGAGGTCTGAGTGGGACACCCTGTATATTCCTTCCAAATTACTTCCAAGATATTCTTCAACTGACTAGTATGCTTTATTTTTAAACGATGTGTCTAATACCTCATTAAATTTAAAGAGGGTGAGGGTTTTGACTGATTGTGACAGTTTATTATATAACTTTAGACTTAGGTGTTTGTGACTGTTATGTGTCAGTGACAGCCTAGAATACGGTATATCAAGCATCGAGTTGTTTCCAGTGCTGTGCAAATGTAAATTCATTCTCCGTGTAAATTGTTGTATATTTTCTTTTACTTATATTAAGCAGTTATACATACAGAGACTTAGAAGAGTCATTATGTTTAATAGGCTGAAGTGCTCATTACAGGTTTCTCTTGTATCCAATCCTTGCATACATCTAATTGGATTTTTTTGGCATTTGAATACATGGTTTGTGCCTGTTGAATTACCACATAACAGAATCCCATATTGTAGCTGTGACTGAAAGAATGCATAGTAGCAAAGTATCAATAAACTTTTACTGACAGAGTATCTTAGTTTGTACAGCAGAAATATCATGTGTGTAACTTTGTCTGTCAGATATCTTATATGGTCACTCCATGAGAGCCTTTGGTCTATTTTTAGTCCCAATAGTTTCACTCTGTGATTCTCTCCTTTCCATATCATCAGATTATTGATGTTTGCCCTGGAATTTGACCACAACAAATTAATAAGCATTTAAAAAATATTATGTACATGAAACACACTAAAATTAGGAATAGTATCGATATGACGACAAACTTCAGAGGTGTGATAATCCACGTTGTGATGAACTCTATTTGAAGCAGCAGTGAAGAATAAATCATAAATGTTACAAGATATGTAATTCATTTGGTGAAAAAATTGTTTACAAGCTCTAGAATCGTAATCAGTGGCACCTTACATAGAAGATTGGTTAGTAGCACTTATATAAACTGCATCATTAGGGAACAGTGCGACAAACTTGATATGATTTTCATTGACCCTAACAAATTTCTGAGTGACAAATGTCTGGGCAGGGATGGTTTGCATTTTAACAGACTAGGCACAATGACCTTTAGTAAAATGCTCATGGACATATGTAAAATTATTAAAAATAAGGGAAACTGATATGTTCTGAAAGGGGTGATGTTCCAAATAATGAGGCACTTGAAGTAACTCACAAGTACAAAAAGACAGGGAGAAGTGACAATGCTAAATACAGTAATAATAATTTCACAACTGTTCACCAAAATATCAAAAGTTTAAGAAATAAAGTCCAACAGCTAGAAGTCAAGATGGAGACTATAAACAGCTCATTTGTTTGTATCAGAGCATTGGTGCAATGAAGTGGAAATCAATCAAGTAGTCTTAAAATTTTACAATGTAGCATGTTCATACAGTAGAAGTTTTATGAAGTGTGGAGGTTGTTGTATTTATGTTAAACAAAATTACCCATATAATGTCAGAAGTGATTTATGTGCAATCAGTGAGGACAAACATTTTGAGTTGCCAGCAATAGAATTTAGAGACCAGTAGAGATGTAGAAAATTAACTATTTTCTGTTTATAAAGGTCTCGTAGTGGAGACATAAGTAAATTTTTGTCTAAACTGAATCAAGTACTTGATATGATATGCACTCCAAAGAGCAACATTCTCATATGTGGAGACCTAAATATAGACAAACTGAATCCATATCCTACCTGGGAATCATTATTAATAAGTGTCACCCAAAGTTTCAATTTAGTGACAAGGGTTAACAGTGCAACAAGAATAACAAACCATTCAAAGATATCTATTGATAAGCTTTTAACAGATTTAGATAAGGAAAACTGTAGTGTAGATGTTGCTGAGCTAGGATTCTCTGACCATGCTTGTCAAATAATAAATACAAAAATGACTACAGAAATAACAAAGAAAATACAAGTATATAGGTGAAATTTTTCCAAACCAAAAAGGCAGAAATTTGCTACACAAATAGATGAAACATGGGAAACAGTATACCAGAGGTAGATGCAAATGAAATTCAAGAACTTCATGACACTATTCAAACTAAAATTTGAAGAGATCTTTCTTAAAGTGTTATGTCCATTGTCAACAGCTGAACAAAACAAATGGGTGACAAAAGGTATCAAAAAAATCATCTCAAACACTGAAGCACCTCAGCTCTATCAAACACAGTCAAACAAATCCATCTTTCTCACTCTTTTATAAAAGGTATAGGAAAACACACAGGAAAGTGTTGTGTACTGCTAAGAGAGCTCACAACTCCAAACTGGTGCTGAGTGCTGAAAACAAAAACAAAGCAGTCTGGAACAGAAATATGAATGTGTCAAACATAAAAATTAAAAAGGAGGGATTCTAATAAAATTCAGGCAAGGTTACTTTCCTGACTACTTAAAATATGCTACAGTACTGCCTCTCTTCAAAAAAGGAGACACAGGAAATATAGAAAATTATAGGCCATTCTCACTGCTCTCGTGCTTTGCAAAAATAGTAGAAACTATTGTGAAAAATAGACTTATGAGCTACTTAAATAAGCACAATGTCCTAGCCAAGGACCAGTTTGGATTCTGAACACGGAAAGGCACAGAAGCAGCAACAGCATATCTCACTAAATATATCTTAGAAGCACTCGATAAAGGAAACTATACAACAGGTATATTTCTCGATCCAACCAAAGCTTTTGACATATATGGTGGATCACAAAACACTGTTGGTTAAGCTAGATGAACTGGGAATAAGGGGGATTATAAAAAAATGGTTCCAGTCATATCTAGAAAATAGAATACAGATGACTGAAATAACATATTTATCACTTAACTAACTGTATTGAAAAACATATTTCTGACTCCAAACATATAAATATAGGTGTACCACAGGGTAGTGTCCTAGATCCAGTACTATTTCTAATTTATTAATGATTTCCGACAAAGTATAAAGCATGGGCATACAATATTGTTTGCAAATGACTAATGTGCTAATCAGTGACACATCACATGTAGATCTAAGAGAGAAAGTTGAAGAAACACTAAAAAGTGTATATGAGTGGGCAGCTAACAACAAAGTCATGGTTAATATTAAGAAAGCAAGTGCTATGAACTTTTACATAAACAAAAAACCATATTATAATAACCTGAAGTTAGGTAATGATACCATACAATGGATGGAAAGCACAAAATTTCTTGGCATGCAGTTGATAGTCAGTTGAAGTGGGAAGACCATGTAAAAATACTTAGTAACAGAATCTCTACAGAATTTTATGCCATCAGAGTTCTTACTTCAGCATGCGATATTTCATGTATTAGATCAGTATACTTTGCGTATATTCATTCTGTTATTAGTTATGGGATAATTTTCTGGGGAGTGAACAGGAAAAATATTGGAGCTATATTCAAATTGCAGAAAAGAGCAATATGTATAATGACCAAGAGTGGCAGCATGGCTCACTGTCTTGAACTTTTTAAAATGCTGGAAATCTTAACTGTCCCATGTGAATGTATTTTTCAGAATGTTATGAACATTAAAAAAGATATTGGACACTATGTTAACAATGGTTCTGTACATGGTTACTAAACTAGGAACTGCAATAATTTGCACCTGGATAGAAAAAATAAAGTTAAAATGCAACAGAGTCTACCGTACAATGCCATCAAATTATATAATAAATTACTGCAAAACATAAAAGACAGAGACAATCTCCTCCTTCAAAGAAAAAGTAAAAAAAATTTACAAAATAAATGTTACTATACTGTAATGGAGTACTTGAATTAAAAAAGGTTGCTTAAAATCTGAAAGTTCTGTGTTAAACTATATGAAGAAATAATAATTATATAAGACTGAAAAATGTAAATTAGATTATAAGAAAATTTCACTGTGAACTATTGTGTAAGAAACAAATTTAAACTGTTAAATTGTCTATTATTCAATGACGAAATCCATACAATGTAAATTGTTTCACAGATTAATAAAGAAATCAAATCAAATCAGATCCTCCATTTTTGTGTTGTTTATACATAACTGGTTAGCAATACACCACACCCCACATTTTTCAGAACGTTCATTATTTTTAATTACCATATCTTGCATACTCTCACCTGTGGATATCATGGTCATATCATCAGCATATAAAACATTTTTGCAGGCTATATAGTTTGAGAAGTTGTTAACATAGGTAATAAAGAGGAAGGGTCCAAGAATGGAGCGTTGTGGAATAATTCTCTCAATTTTCATTAGTTCTGACCTTTGATTTTTCACATACACTAACTGTTGCCTCTTAATTAGATGTGACAATCAAATTAAGTGGTTTGTCTGCAATACAATAACAGTCTAATTTTTTAAGAATTATCTCATGTGATACTGAATCAAATGTTTTGCTTAAGTCTATGAGTGTTGCACAGTTGGTCAGTTTCCTTTCAAAAGCATTGTGGATTTCAGTTATCAGACTTTCAATAGCTGTTATGGTTGATTGATCCATACTGGCTATTATTAAGTAATTTATTGCTCTCAAAATACATGTAAGTCTGTGTAAGTGAGCAGCTCTATGATTTTGTGCAGCATAGGGACAATTTATATTGATCTATAGTTATCTGGCATTTCTCTGTTACCCTTTTTGTGTATGGGGAGTGTTAACTGTAATATTCAGGCAATCAGGGAAAATGCCATGATCAAGATTTTTATTTGCAGGGTAGAGTAAAGGCGTTTCAATTTCCTTAATTATAGTCTTTATTACAAAGTTACTGAATCTATAGTAGTCGTCTGTTCTAGAGCTGTTCAGCTTGTTTACAGAGTTATTTATATCTGCAGCAGTTATTCTAATCCAGTGAAATCTTTTATCTGTTTTATTCTGTGACTGCAAAAGAGAAGCTTCTGCATCAGTTAAGTTGTCACTTTTTGGTACATGGGGACTTACTGAATTTATGAAGTGTCTGTTGAGAGTGTTATAATTAACTGGGTTACTGATTTCTTCCTTTCCCATGTTTATCTCACTTTTAGCTATGTTCCAGGCAGCTTTAAATTTGTTTTTAGAATTTAAAATATGCTCCTCCTTTGCTTTCATTTTTGCTGCTTTAATTTCAGATTTGTATATTTTTTGTAAGTTTATGTATCTATTGCTGTTTCCTTGTCTGCCTTCAATTTTGTCCTTCACCGTGAGTAGAATGATTCTGATTTTATTGAGATGTGGGATGCACCACTTTTTTGTATGTTGTGTTTTATGTATATTGCTAGGGTTACATCTCTTAGTAATAAGAAGGCAGTTACTGTCTAATTTATTTTTTATATTTGATATGAATGCAGAAAAGCATCCATTTATATCTATCTCTGTTGATGGTTGGTGTTCCAACCCAATTCTATTCTACTCGGTTCATTTCTCATTACTTTAGTGTTTTATTCCTTGAGATCTCTATATGGAGTTAGCTACCTGGTCTCATCAAGTGTCAGATTTCCAGCTTCGAACCATATGCCATCATGCTCAGATATTGCTAATTTGATGGTGTCCCACTCTACTTGGTTCCTACACACACTGCTAATTATATTGTCAAGGTATGCTTCCATTCTGGTTGGTTTTTCATTTAAGCAGTAAACAAGGCTATTGCACAGAAACAAACATTCAAGGTACAAAATTGTATAACTAACTTCCAGCACATATAAAAGCAGATAAAGACACTCTAAATTTAAGGAAGAAATATTCAAGTTTTTGATGACCAACTGTTGTTGCAATGTAAATGAATACTTTCAGCAACCTAGTAGCAAATAATTATGCTTATGTAGTATGTTGATATCATTTGCCACAGTCAATGTCAACAGCATTTTCTGTCCAATGTTTGCTATGATGTGCATTAGTACTTCAAACAGAAGTGTTACAACTATTGTGTGTTTTTATTTAAATCTCAACTAAATATGCTATGAAAACTATCTTTTATGTAATTAAAGAAAGTTGTGTGTGTAGTTTTAGTGTAATACTGTGTAGGATATTGTCCACCCTTGTGCTTGTAGGATACTGTACATCCTTATGTGTGTATATACATTTATTTAATTTGAATATAATAGAGGGAAACATTCCATGTGGGAAAAATATATCCAAAAACAAAGATGAAGTGACTTACCAAACAAAAGTGCTGGGAGGTCGATAGACACACAAACAAACAAACATACACACAAAATTTGAGCTTTCGCAACCTAAGGTTGCTTCATCAGGAAAGAGGGAAGGAGAGGGAAAGACGAAAGGATGTGGGTTTTAAGGGAGAGGGTAAGGAGTCATTCCAATCCCGGGACGGGAGTGGAAAGACTTACCTTAGGGGGAACAAAGGACAGGTATAAACTTGCACGCACACGCACGCACGCACGCACACACACACGCACACACACACACACACACACACACACACACACACACACACACACACACACACACAGAGAGAGAGAGAGAGAGAGAGAGAGAGAGAGAGAGAGAGAGAGAGAGAGAGAGAGAGTGTGTGTGTGTGTGTGTGTGTGTGTGTGTGTGTGTGTGTGTGTGTGTGTGTGTGTGTCCTGTTTTCCCCCTAAGGTAAGTCTTTCTGCTCCTGGAATTGGAATGACTCCTTACCCTCTCCCTTAAAACCCACATCCTTTCGTCTTTCCCTCTTTCCTGATGAAGCAACCTTAGGTTGCGAAAGCTCGAATTTTGTGTGTATCCTTGCGTTTGTTGGTGTGTCTATCAACCTGCCAGCACTTTTGTTTGGTAAGTCACATCGTCTTTGTTTTTAGATACATTTATGTAATTTTATATACCATGTATTTTCTGGCAAAATCTATGCAGTGTAAATTGTCTCTGGATGAATAAACTACTACTACTACTACTGTATCTTATGGTTGGGTTCAGATGGGGAAGAAGTAACTTCTGCAAAGGTTGTCAGTGACTTCTCTGTATGCAATGTCTGTCATGATAAGCAAGCACTGTAAAAATAGTTCTATGTCAGAGGGTGCCCTGTGGTAGTGCTGAAGTGGGCATCATGCACTGTGTATACTAGAATGATATTTCCAGTTTGTGTGAAACCTGCAGTTTCTCAAACCATTTGTCAGATGGCCACTCAGCCTCATGATGCATGAAATGCAAAGAAATCATGTAATAGGAGAAATATCTGGTAGAATTGTGCAATAACCTCTTAGAGGGTCTCACCATTAGGGATCACCTGATTGAAGACACTGTGATGTTACATGGGCATGTGCTGCCTGAAATGAGGTGATCAAGGGCACACTGCAGGCTGATGTGTGTTGTTGACAAAGACAGCCACTGCACTTTTTGCTCTGTCATTGGTAATGTCTTCTCTTCAGAGGAGGTGATAGCCTCTCATCATGTGAGTGTCAATAGGTTTAAAAGTGTTCCTTGAAAACCTATTCCATTGGTCTTTCCTGTACTAGGAATTTAACTTCCTCTGTGTGAATTCTGTAACCTATTCTGGTTCCAATTAAATATTGAAATGGGGAATGGTGATTGGGACTTACAGAGTTGGCTGTTGAAGCATTGGCTTTTGGCTAGCATCCCTGTCACTAAATTTTGACATTAAAGCATTTCCCTCCACAGTCTTTGGGCTACCATGGCAACTACTCTTGTCTCATTATGACAGGATCACTTGCAAGTACTGGATTTAGATCCAGCTTTTGGAGAGTTGGTTAATGTATATGTTTCCTTTGGTGTCTTCACCACTGCAGTAGAACTGGCTATAAACACTGTGGTTTAGTGGCCGGAAATTACTTTTTGGGTCCATTGAATGGGTTTGTTTTCAGTGTTTTTCACTATTCCATTTTATTTTCTACTTGGAAAAGAGGAGTGTAATTTCTGTAATCTGAGAGGTATCTGAAACAGTTAATAATGCACACAAATTGAGTAGTTGTTGCCTGTTTCATGTTTGCCTTAACACGTTTGCTGAAAGGTGAGTAATCCTTGCAGGTCATTGTCATGTAGGCAACTAGTGATATTTAGAGCATCACATGGTGTTGTTGATGAATTCCCAAACCACTGGACCACTCAACCCAAAATTGTCCTAATGTTTCTAATGCTTACAGCATACAAACCAGCTAATTGTTGCCTTTTCTACAAGTAGCATGCCATTAAATGGGACATTATTGAAATATATTGGTTAAACCTTCTGACAAGATACCTTGCCTCTCAATCATAAAATGCCTCTCCTCTGTCAATCATGAAAAACATGTCATTGGATACTTGGCCCATGTTACTTTTAGCTTAATTTTCAGGGTAGCTAATTAAGAACTCTGGGTGGTTATGATTCTTATTTGTGGTACTGAAGTACCTAAGGTTTTGAGAGGACTTGTTAATATCTGATATTATCCATTTGTTTTTGTTAGACATTGATACTTATGTTGGTACCTTTGGAAATGTCTTTTCAAAATACAATTTAAATAATGATGAGAATTTAGACAGTTTGACATTTTCATTGGTTTCTCTGTACAATTCATCACAGCCTTGGTTTGCTAGTTATTTTGTAATTTGTTTAAGTCTGATGAATGTCTTTTGCATGTGTGCTGTTTAGGGAATTTTTGCATTCCAGATTTTATTGTTATGATTTGCCATTTGAAGTGCAAGATGTTTTACAGTTACATCACAGCTTTCCCTCTCTGTATTTATGGCCACCTGGTTAATTACTGATGGAATTGTTGTATTAACACTCGTTGCACTATTGAGCAATAGGGACATACCAAAACTCTGAGGGATATTCAGTGTGTGCTACTGGGCCTGGTTTGATATTTGTGTTTATGTCTCCACAAAGAGGTTTGTTTGCTTTTGTACTTGAGATTTTATTTAGAAATTCTGTTAGTTTATTAAAAACACACACACACACACACACACACACACACACACACACACACACACACACACACACACGTGCACAAATGAATTTCTTTTATCAAGCCCTCTTAATGCAATAGCTGATATTTCAAAGTGGTTGCCTTCACTTATTGTACTAAGGTCATGTCTCGATTTGAACTATGTTCCTTTTTTTTTTATATAAAAAGGACTTCCTTTATTACAGAAATAATACTAAATGTTTGTGTTTCTACACCAGCGCTCCATGACAGAAACCTCTGTGTGGTCAAAAACTAGATCAAACCTTCAAACTGTTGTATTTTGGTTTATTGAGTGTATGTCCTGATGTCTCTGGAATATAATCTTTTGGTAAGGGAATCTGTTGTGTGCATTTATCCAAATAAGATCTACTTCTCCTACATGTGACAGCAGTTGTTTGACTATGTGTAGCCTGATATGCACTCCTTAAACTTTCATGAACCAGTTGTACGAATCCTCTCCACTCAGTCCTGTTTAGGTGTTGGCCATGTCTGGTGGTACCCCGCCAAATGATAGTACCAGCTGGAACCATAGCAACATGTGTGAAGTTGGGTGCAACCAGAGCTGTCTGTAACCCAACATTAACCTGCCTGAAAGCTCCATAAAGGTGTGGCTGATGCTTGAACAGCTCAACAGAATGTATGCTGGTGCAATGAGTCAGGGAACCTATCTTGTCCAGGTTACCACCTCTGTCTTATGCCCTATCCTTGCACAAACTGTTTGTGCCCCACCCACTATCACTGCATAGTCCTCTTCTGATAAGTCCTTAAATAAAGACCCAAAATTCTCCATAACTTGGCTTAGCCCTATGTTTAATTTCAAAATGCTGGTGGCCCAGTATGCTGCCCATAAGTTTTCCTGTAACTGAGGGACTACAAATAGCCCATGACTACTACCTAGCAGCAGCACTGTATTCTTCCAAAGGGATTGCATAGTGTTTGGCTTCCTGCCCTCTGTTGAAGTCTACTGTAAATTTCTTGCTCCTGGTCCTCCCAGAGGCTGTTCTTCACCTAACTCCAACACTTATAGATACCTAATTTTGTTTTTGATAGTAAAACTATCAGATCACAACCTCTTTCTCCCTATGCCCCTATCAGCAGCCAGTTCCCAACTGCCTTCCCCTCTTATCTCCCTTGATCCTAGCCAATTCTTCCTTTTTTTCCTGAGCCGCACCTGAAAGGGTACAGATTTTCCTTTTCTGTTCATTACGAAAATGTTCCTGGTGCATACTCTGCAGTATTGTTATTGTTCTCTGCACTGCATTCCACCCTCCCTCCCTCCCTCCCTCCCCCCCCCCCCCCCCCCCCCCCCCCCCCGACACTGAAAATATTTTCTACAAGATTGGCAACAAATCGCCCTAATCACTATCCTATAACAGCTCCTATATTTACAATTCATGGTTGCATTTGAAAGAAGGGTTAAGTTTAACTGGATAGAATGCATCAAATTTATGAAGGAAGTGGCTATGTGTATACGAAAAATATACTAAATTGCGTTTTGCGATGTTGCCTCTGTTCTTGTACTGATTTATGGATGTAGTAGCTGACGAGCAAATAATTAGTTACGTTTTGGAGAAATTGCGTTATCAAGATTGTTTGGAAATGTTTTGAAACGTTTACAACTCAGAAAATTCATGCCCACTTTGCGCGTATGAAGTAAACAATATGAAATGTGGTGACAAATATAATTTACAAACGTTTACAACTCAGAAAATTCATGCCCACTTTGCGCGTATGAAGTAAACAATATGAAATGTGGTGACAAATATAATTTACAAACGTTTAATTACGCTTCTATGGTGAGATCAGACACTTATGAAAATAATTGCTTGCTTGATAAAGAATTTTAATGAAATTTATACTACTACGAACACTTATACATATATTTTAATGATTATATAACGCAAAATTTCGGCCTACTCCGCGAGTATTTTTTTTTTTGTGTAATAAACGAGTTGCTTTAAAGATAGCAGTTACTGGAAATCGCAACTATTTATTTGTGCAAGAACGACCATTCGAAGTAAACAAAACATGAACTGCAACTAACTTAAGGCAGACCTGCAACCGTAATACATTGAAATTACTATGTGTAAACCTGAAAATTAATAACTCTCATATGATTTCTAGGAGAATTACTCATTCCCTTACAGGATTCAGTTGCAATACGGTCTCTCCTGACTTCACATCGAGCCGCAAATACTATAATAATGATATACATGTGCCATGTATGTAAATATATGACTGACTCCATAATGCATTTTTTTATTTCCTTCGTTTATATTGGTTTAATGAGGGATGCACCATCTTACAAACTTAAAGATTTTGAGTTAATTACAATTACAAACACCGAAAACAAGCAACGATCTAGCGGGCCTTTCTAATCCTGTTGCCAACTGCTGCAACTTACGCTTTCATTACCAACATAATTTCAACAGCATTATTTGCCAAGTGTAATGTGGGTAGTTACTTGGAGATGAGGAAGCTTGCACAGGATACAGTAGCATGGAGAGCTGCATCAAACCAGTCTCTGGACTGAAGACAGCAACAGCCTCTCTCTCAAATATCAGATTATATTAAGCGATTAAATTAATTATTGGCCCAAATTATAATTGACAAACATCGTCTTTGTATTTTGCTGTCATGTATTATTTTGAATTCTTTGATATTTTTCTTTCGCTCACATATTGGCTAGCTGCATACATATTATCCATGTAGTTAATTTATTAGATAACAAATTAGAGGGTACTGGCATTTACTGCGACCTGTTAAAAGCCTTTGACTGCGTGAATCACAGCATTATCTCAACTAGACTAGAATATTATGGTGGTACCGGCAGTGCTGCGAAATGTTTCGCGTACTCCGTGCGCTTATTTACCTGGCATTCCAAAGTTAAGTCTTCAACAGTGCAGTCAACCAATGAGAACGGCGTTACTATCCTCCAATGAAAATATTTGGCGCGAAAGTACTGGATATTAAGTTTTGACGTTTACATGACATTTGTGTGCCTGTATGATCGGAGGTGGGAAAGAGATATTCGTTACGAAACGGTTGGCAGTTTCAAAATACAGAATTCGTGACAGTTCGGCAAACCGTGGAACTTTGTGTGCTGCCTCCTTTTATGCCCACAAAGATATGATGTTCGAAGACATGTAATATTTCGCGTTTGCCTCTTGATGTTATGTGGAATTCATTAAATACCTGAATATGAAGCAGACACCCGGTGAAAATTAACGACTGCGGAGTTGTAAATATCTTGCATCAATGAAAAACGATTTCAGAAACAGTACCCTTACAAAACGAAGATTCGCAATCAAATGTAATATTTTGACAAGTAACTGGAATTTGATTTTTGTGGACTTTGCTAAAACCGAGGATATATATTGGTTTTTTTGAATACCTCATACTTTTGAATTTGTGTCCTCTGTGTGGCTTTGGTGAAAAGCCTGAAGAAGCTGACAATAGTTATTTATTGCAATTACAGTCATGAAGGGGTAAAAACAGAGAAAAGCACATAAAAAGGCAAAGAGTACAAAGGCAAATTGTGGTCATTACATTAACCCACCCAACTGCACCAAATTTAATTATTTGATTAAGTATCTGCAGTCCAGTCTTTCTACACAGTCTGCTGAAGTGCACTTTGTCGAGGGTCGAGAATAGGGCCAGTGCTGTACAGTATGCTTTCAGTTGCTTTTGTTAAAATATCTGCCACTTGGTCCTTGGATGTAATGTAATGAAATTTCATATGTACTTTGTTATACAACTGATGTATGATGTATTTAATATACACATGCCTCAGTTGGCTATTTTCCTACCTGCATAATAGACATATGTGAGAGAAAACGGTAGTAATTTTTCACAAATACGTTGAGTTCTTCAACAAGATTCTTCAACCGCATGATGTTTGTTGTAGCAGTTGCTAAACCAATATGTTTTGCTTCTGTTGAAGATGGTGAAACAGATGTCTGTCTCCTCTGAGTCCAAGAAACAGTATTTTCTAAATCTGGAGTATGTGTTCTGTTTTAGATACTCTATCTTCCTGAGTTGGAATCAACAGAGAGTTGAGCATTTGATTTTCCTTTTTGTAACACAGAGTAATATTATGTTTGTTTAAAATTCTGAAAAAAAAAGAAAATGTTTCAAACCTGTCTAGTAGAACTGTGTTGATTTATTCTGATGTGTACTACATTAGTCAACTGATGCACTTATGTATGATGATGTAGATGTCATTAAATGCACCAAACAACCTATAATTGTTTGTACAGTTTATTTCCAATCATGCCAACACAAGCATCTGCAGTGGGTTGTAATTACATTGATATTTTGCAGCATTTAAAGTCTTCCATATTGAATTTGTTCACTAATTTGTCACAATGAATGTCTTGTCTAAGAAACATTTGGCTATTGGCATTCTCCACATTTATTCCAAGGGATAATTTTGGTTCTCCATGTCTTGGCATTTGAAATTTTGGATTTAACCTCTTTTTAATGTTTGTGAGTTTTCTTTGAGAATTATAATCATCAGTGTTTTTAATATAGAGATATCTATCAACTTTGGATTGTTTAAACCTGATTTCTTTTATAAAATTGTCAAATGTAGAGTTCCAAGTTATTGGTGCCTGCCTCAGTCCTTGATTGAGTTTCCATACAAATTCTTTTATCTTAACCCATTGAGGAACTTTCATATAAATTTCTTCAGTAAGTTTTCTGTGCATGAATTATTTTGTACATCATTTTCATTCATAACCTGTTACCTGAGCACAATAGTTGAAAACTAAATGTGGCTGATATCTTTCAGTATTTCTGGATACATTTTATTGGTTTTCTGCAGAGATATTGCTTCGTTAGCTTCTGCTGAAGTCCTAGGCTGTGAGTGAGTGAGTTATTTTCAACAGTTTCAGTCCCCCCCCCCCCTAAGTTAGTATCATTATGATACCCTTATCTTCTGCTGTGTTATGTTATCCATCTGAACAGTGTCCTTCAACATCCAGTCAGGCCAACTTTCAACTTCAAAAAGAAATGTAAATATATATTGCTTTCTGTCAAAAGAAACAGGTGTTATAGGACCAAACACATTACTATGTATCAGCTCAGGTGCTTGTTTGGCTTGAACATGACACTGAATATGTGGTAACTCTGTTTGCTCTTTATGAAAGTCAAAAATTAATTTATGTATTTAGAAGTCTTCCCTTGTCAGATCCCTCTTGTAGAAAATAAAGCTTATTGCTATTTTTGAGGTTTAAATGTTGTAGTTGTTAATGACACAAGTCTACACCACCGTGTGAAATGTGAGCACACCACATAGAATTCTTAGTATTTTTCAATGAAATGATGTATATGCCTGAATCTTTTCTGTGAACTATAGCTGTAACTTATTGCTGCCCTTTTCAATTGAACCCACTGACTTTTCAAAAACATATCCAGCCATTTGTAGTAAGTTATGTAGTAAATGTGGCAGTAGAAGAAAATCTTTTACTTTTGCTTTAAATTTTCTTTCAGAAACAATGGTTTCAACATCAACTTCTCCAACATTTCTGGCAAACAAAAATGTATCTGTTTGATTGCAACTTGATATATCCTTTGACCTCACTGTGAGACAAATGCTGTTGAGAATTACAGTTCACTTAGTGATCTGTTGTGATCTTAAGAATTATTACATTATGCTTCTTTGTGTAATTGTCTATCTTTTATACAACTCAGTTTTAGTTGCTCACTTGAGTAGATTACAGAGCAGCAACTAGAACCTTTCATTGTGGATGCATTGTTAGTAACAACTTGCACACTATGTCAGTTTCTTCAATATTATCCCCAGAATTTTTCAAAGCACAGTAACTTATCTAAGTTAAAGAAATATTTTCAATGTATTGTCATGTGTGTTACACTTCTGTGTCAATAGAGCCCCTCTGAATATAAGTTGATTAGCCCTACCTTTTTATTCAAAACGTTTGCATTAGTGGATTCTGCAATTTGTAGACAGTTTTAATGTTTTTGCCATAATTTAAGTAACTGGCTAAAATTTTTGTATTATTTGTGACTTACACCTCTTATCATTTTTACAAAGTTCTCCCAGAAGAACCTTCTGTTGTGGATGTTGTTCAGCTGTGTCATCCTGTACACATTTATGTGTAGTACTTTTCCATAAAACTCAATTCGAAATTTCCAGTTAGTAAAGTTTATGTCATCAAACAACATTAGCCTGTACTTCATCTCCAGAGCCATGACAATTATATATGAATTCATTAATTAGGTTTTCCACCTTTATTTGTTGTGCTGTAAAACCTGCACCTGGGGTCATAACCTGTTGTTAATGTTAAAAATTGCCAGGTATCTAGATTAGTATGTATATCAATTTATTACTTATCACAGTCACAACCGCAGTAGACCCATGAAAACAATATACCGAAAGAAAGAGGGGGAAAAAAAGTATCCGATTCCGCCCATCTGCTTTGACCTGTGACGTAAATAAGACGCGGTGTTTTTGAGTTGGTTGTGTTTGTAGATGTCGTGTTGTATTTGATGGTGCCCTCTGGTGGTGTACGTGGGCGTGCTCAATTATTCTGTGGTATTGCGACCATTTGCGTTTTGGTTGTCATTGTGCTAACGTTTCGAGTTTTGGTAATTAGTACAGTAACGTGGGTACGTGTGAGCGCGTGTCCATGGTGGCATCGCCGGAGGCTTTTTGGTAAGTAATTTTTGTTTCGGTTGTTTTCTATAGAAGGTCGGTTGTGTTTTAATTGATGTAGTTAATTAGAGGTATTTGGGGTTTTCGTTCCGCTTTTCTGCGTTATAGGTGTTGTTTTTTGGTATCAATAGTTGCGATTGAGCTATGTAAGTCAAGTAAAATGCCAGTTTCCTATGGTTTTTTGGCGTGGCAGAACGTTGTAATTTATTTTTATTATATGTTTTAGGATTATGCGGCGTTTATTTACTGTTATATATTTCGCTTGTCCCCAACCTAAGGCCCCAGTTTTCCGCGGCTGTCCCATTTGTTTCATTTTATTTTTGGAGTGAGAAGGTAATGTGTAATTTCTAGTTTTGTGCGCTTGTGTATGTAGTGACGTCATTGTCACCATATTGATGCGCTGGAACTACCCGTTTCCACCTTATTGATCGTCATGGGTCCAAGCAGACAATTGGAATCGGGCGATTCTATAATGCCGAGACATGCTATCTGCTAAGTTGAATATGTTTATGTACTTCCGATGCAGCAATATGTTAATAAATATTTGACGTAGCAATTTGGACAACAGTGGATTTACTTATGTAGTTTTGTGCTTCCTTTCTAAAGCTGTGGGATTTCAGCATACTCAGTTGTGACATTTCACGCATCTGTACTGCTCTTGCAGTTTTATTACTCTGTTCAGTAACAATCTCTAGCGTTGGCTACAGTGTGGAAACCAGAAGTGCCTGTGAGAGCTAACAGTTGAGGAATGTAAGAGTTTAGATTAGTATGTTTCTCCAGTTTACGTGCCTTTCCTGTTACTGGTACTGCAGTTGTAAGTGAAAGCAAGTCACTAAGCAAGCTACTGTATTAATTCTATGTCAAAATCTGACGAGTAGGTGTATCATGACTGTTCCACAGTCAATGGCTTGTGATTCAGATAAACTATATTTTCTGCATTGTAATATTCTTCTGAACAGTATGGATCTTCTGAAGTGAGTGGATTGCTAGTTTTTATGGATTAAACAATACTCTAATGCTTAATGTAAGGGAAGAAACAAATAATTATACTGTTCTTGGGATACAGGCAAGTATGGTTAATGTCAGTAGTCACTTTCACAGCCTCAGATCTTGTTCCTGCTTTTGGCACATGAAGGAGATAATTTCATGTTTCAGTCTGTTTGCAAATGTAAATATTGCGAACTGATATACTACAAATATGTGTAGCTCAAAACCGTGAGAAATCTGATATTTTTTATGTATACCTGTGTATTGTGTATCAGTTACTAACAGATAAATGAGTGCATATCTTGTTCTTGGTTTGAGAATCTACTAATTGGTAATTGATTTCACATTGTCATACATAATTTGTAGTTTTATGGGATTGATGATATGGGCAATCAATGGATAATGTCATGTAAACAAAAGGATACGGAAACTGGTACTTAGTAACTCATCCACTGTAGTGGCAGGTCATAATTCTGACTGGGGAGAAATTATGTATAGGGTTTCCCAAGGCTCAATGTTATG
This sequence comes from Schistocerca americana, assembly GCF_021461395.2. NCBI lineage: Eukaryota > Metazoa > Arthropoda > Insecta > Orthoptera > Acrididae > Schistocerca > Schistocerca americana. The sequence continues at coordinate 591,812,860 of NC_060121.1, read as the reverse complement.
CCCTCTATTATTCCTGATACATGTAAATGATAATGTGTATAATGTACAACTAAAAGAATGTTCTTTTTGCAGATGATGCTAGTATTGCAAAGAATTGAAGCATACATACAACAATAGGAAAAATGCCAAATACAATTCTTAAAAGTATGACTGGCTTGTTTCCTGTGAATGGTCTCTCACTCAATTTGAAAGAGAGAACACATCCAGTTTTGCACACCTATGAGCATTACAGCAATGATAAGTGTAATACATATTGAGGAAATAATGAAAAGGGTGGAAACTACAAAATTATCAGGAAAGACAGATATAGGTGTTAGTGTCCTGTTTGAGAGTGAAATAGAGAATTATTATGAAGGTAGTTTAATGAACCCTCTGCTGGCACTTAAGTGTGATTTGCAGAGTATGTGTGTAGGTGTAGATGTAGATGTGTCCTTACTGATGAGAATTCAAATTAGAAGAACCACATTGTTGATCTAGTGAAACAGTTTAGTTCAGTGACATTTGCATTTAGAAACATTGCAAACCTTGAGCACATAGAAATTAGCAAGTTGGGGATTTTGCATATTTTCATTTAATAATGTCATATGGAATAATGTCTGGGGTATCTCATCTTTAAGGCAGAAAGTCTTCATTGTGCAAAAATATGCTGTAGAAATAATGTGTGGGAATCACCCACAATCATCTTGTAGACATCTGTTTAAGGGGTTAGGTATTCTGACTACTGCTTCACATTCTATTTATTGTCTTTGTAATTTGTTGTAAATAATCCACTACAGCTCAAAAGGAACAATGATGTACATAATTACAATACCAGAAGGAAAAATGATAATCATCTGCACACATTAAGATTATCTTGAACACAATATGCACAGTGCTGTAATGAGAAATTATGATCACTTAAACAGTAATCTAAAATGCTCACATCTGTGTATCTTTTTTATTTAAAACAAAAATTAAAATTGATTGAAGACAAACTTTGAAAAGTTTATAATGTAACCATTTGTAACAATTAATTTGCAATGTGAATGTAAACTCACCTGTTGTATGTCATTACTATCTGTTGTGGAAAACAATCCATGAAAAATGTACCTAAGTAACATTTTGATACAGACTAAGAACTAACCACAACCACCACCACCACCACCACCACCACCACCACCACCACCACCACCACATGTGGGCTTGATTAGATTTACTTTCATTCCAATTGATCTGTAGTGAGGTGGTCCTCCAGGATGTAGAACATGTCAGAAAAACAATAATACATGACAAATACTTAAAACTAAAGCTGAAACAAATAAGCTTATGTACCTTCCACGGGTCCCAAGTTGAAGGACTACCTTTTTTAAATGAATGCTATATGAAAGGATCATTTTATAACACTCATTTACCAACATTGCATTATTGCACTGAGTTTAAAAATTAAAAATGTATTTTATTTATAAGGTAATAAACATGTAAAACACAAAAAATCAGTTGCTTCTACTGAGAAATTCATCTATGGAGTGGAAGCTGGCTGTGAATAAATCCTTGAGGCTTCTCTTAAACTGAATGTCATTGGTTGTTAAGCTTTTTATGACTGCTGGCAAGTTATTGAAAATGTGTGTTCCTGAATAATGCACACCTTCTTGTACAAGAGTGAGTGACTTTAAATCCTTGTGAAGATTATTCTTGTTTCTGGTATTGATTCCATAAACTGAGCTGTTGGTTTGAAAAAGTCATATTTGTAATGATAAATTTCATTAAGTCATAAATAAATTGGGTAGCAGTGGTTAGTATCCCTAGTTTCCTAAACAGGCCTCTGAAGGATGCTCCAAGAATAAGCAATGAATAGGAACTCCAGGTAGGCATATGAACAGTATAAGGGAAATAGCAATTGGTACTCACAATAAAGATGATTTGTTGAGTTGCAGAGAGGCACAATGAAAAGATTGTTACACATTTAGGTATTGGGCAGTACCTAGAGAAAAGGAAATACATTTATTTCACACAAGCAGCCACACTTCACTTGCTGCTATCTTGAGTAGGTTGGACTGGAATGTGTTAACCATCTTGTTTGAGCTGCTGGAGTGGTGTACATTTGTGTGTGAAGTGTACTTGCTCGTGTGAAGAATTAAGCATGTGGTTCTATTTCTGAAGGTTTAGGCTGAAAGCTGAATGTGTAACATTCTTTTTGCTGGGTCTGTTTCCAAGTCAACATGTTTCCTTTATGGTGAGCAGGAATCTATCCTTTCCCTTGTATTGTTGGTTGAAGAACAAGAATGTGTTGGTGGCAAGTGTGTGTAGAGGTGGAACAAACATGACATTAGCCTTGTAAAACTTTATATCATGGTATTTTCTCTAAGAAATGAGGTGCTGCTTGACAGCAGATTCATAGGTAGAAGCAGAATTCCCATGGAATGAAACCTGGTACAGATTTACATGTGTTGGAAGGTGTATGAAGCTGCAAGATGTCATGTGGTTGTAGACTTTTAGCACTTTGCTATTATGTTTGGTTCATTTCACATGGCTCCACTTGAAAGATTATTTACTGTGTAATTGTTTTGTTAGTTGAAATAGAAAGCAAGCCAGTTGTATGTCACATTGTGCCAAAAGCCAGAAATTGGTGACAGTTTTACAGTGGCTGAGGTTCTGCCATTTGAAAAAAGCTTTAGAACCAACTGTGAATCTCTACTGGATGTCATAAGCTGGATGGGTCTTGTTTTATACCATAGAAGATGAATTCATCCCGTGTCTAATGTTTAGTAAGCTCATATTGATATTTTTAAGGTATCCTACTAATTGAAGTCTTTATAGATTATATGGTTTTGCTTGTAGGTCATATGTTGTAATGTGTGTTGTGGGAATGAACTAGTGGCAGTTTATGCAGACACAATTTGTCCTCTGACGTGGCTTTGGTTGTAAAAGAAACACTGTAATATTCTCACCTGATGTAATGTTTTGTTGCAGACATGGTTGTGAGAAAATACAGCTTTGAGATTAGTAGATATTGTCTTCCATAGCTGTATAAATTAACTTTTCTTTTCCTCTCTTTGTATTAAACCCCTTACTGCATGAGCAAAATTGTCGATTGCCAATGACAACTTGAGCCACAACATTGTTTACTGTTCCTTGAACTGAAGTGAATAGTTTAATATATTTTATGGTATTGTGTATACAAATGTGTGCTTAGAGTATTTGTTCTGGCACTTCTTTTTTGTGTGCGCGTGGGGGGGGGGGGGGGTGTTTTTGCATACTTTCACTAAGATTTTCACATAGTCAATAAAATTGTATGAAATATTGCATTTGTTACCAATATGTAGAACTAGGTATCAATTTCATCCTTGTTTTTGCACATTATTACTGCTATATGCACTGCAACAACTGAGACAGAAGTGGAGGAAAGAAAAGTTCTTCATATGACTGATATTCTAAATAGAGCATATTCTTTAACAAACTGACTGAGTTGTGCCAGTGTGAGTAAATGATTCCCCAGTTCTAAGGAAGTGTTATATACTATTAATTTGTCAAGTGTACATGAATCTTATGTTTTGGTGTTGATGTGTACAGGCAATGCAATGAATTTAATTTTACTTTGATACAGTATACTTTTCACATAAGGGCCACTTACTTACTTCTCTATGAGAACAATATAGTTTCAGGTTAATAATTGTGAACTATGGAGTTTAATGTGGAAAATAAACTGAATTCAGGTTACCCATATTAAAGAGTGGAAGAACCATAATCTCAAACCATATAAACCCATTTGTGTGAGGTTGCAAATTTGTAACCTCTCATTATCTTCACTAATTGTTCAGTTGAACTTTAATTTCTACAGAACAGTTTGTCAAGTAGTAATATTGTCTGTGTAGCAAACACTTACTGCAGGTTAAGTGATCTGGCAATTGTGAAACATTCTTTATATGTAGCATTTACTCATCATTTAATAGTTCATGTTTGTCATCCTAAATGACTTAACACCCCTCTGGATACTTCATGCAAGGTGTTTGTTGAGTCAAAGACCCCAAATCAAGTACTGTATTCCTATGAATTGGTTAGTAAATAGAAGTGGATGCCAAGTATCTCACATCTGTTTTTGTAGATGCATCTCAATTTTGTTTACTATGTGAGTATGTATAGTTTTTTCTGTACTCAGTGCTCATTAACAGCAGCAGTTGGTTTTTTGTTTGTTTGTGTATATGTGCTTCTGTCATGAACTTGTAAAATACAGGATGGAATATGACAGTATTATGAAATGGATAGTTGTTACTCACTGTATAGTGGAGATGGTGAGTTGCATGTAGGAACAAGAAAGACGTTCTTGCATGTTACCAAGTAAAACATAAATAAAGAGAATGTAAACTGGGTTACAGGTTTGTTGGTAGATGGTCGGAACTAGATCTTTGACAGACCTGTTGTGCCTATCTGTACTCAGCATCTCTGCTATATGGTGAGTAGGAACTATCCTTTTGATAGTGAAACCAGTAATACTTCTAGCAACAGTCATCAGGTGTCATTAATGGTTCAGTAGGACTTTATGGCACTATTAGCTTTATATTTCAATATACTGCAAACATATAATGAATGATGAACACCATTCACTATTCTGAATGGATCAACATTGTTTGTTGCAATCTGTTTTCATTGGAACATTATTGTGCATATTTACTACAACACACAAATCAACTCTCAGCAGGGCACCACTTACCATTTTTAGCTGCAGGATGGTTATTCTTCCATGTCAGAATGATGTAATTTGGTGCATAATGTTTATGTAGCACAAATAGAACAGTTGGGTAACAGGTTGATAGCTTCTTTATTGAACAACAAAAATTGACTTTTACATTCTTTAGAAGGTTTGTCATATTTACATGGAACAATTGCATTACAGTGTATGATTTTAACAAGACTGATCAAATGTAGACTCAGTTCAGAACTGATTTACAATGCAATAGAATGTCTGGAGGATGGCTTCAGGTTGTGAAACACAGCAGGCTGATGACAGCATTTGGTGGTGGTGGTGGTGGTGGTGGTGGTGGTGGTGGTACATTCAAGAATGAAGAACAGGGCCCTGGTAACATTCATGTGCCAATATATATGTACATCCATCCATATGTACGTGACTGGTGAAAAAAGCACTTTTGCACCCACATGCAGATTTGGGGGTTAGAATAAGCCTGAGGTGTTCCTGCCTGTTGTAAGAGGAGTTGGGTATGTTATGGTCCCCTGTAGGGTTTGACCTACATTTTTCAAAATTTTCCTGAAGCCAGCTGGGGAAGGGCACCTTACATGGTGCATTGTGTCCATCATGTGTTGAGATCTTCAGCCAACTTTATTGTTGAGGCATTGCAGTCCCACTCATCCTCCATCCATTGTGTGAGGACACCTTCCTGGGTTTGTTTTCCTCCACTCACTATGCAGTGTTGTTTTCTGTGCCCATGATGACCACAGAATTCTTTGCAACTCATATCCAGCATGGTAGCCAGTCTGTTGTGGTGGGGCTGCTATGTACCCTGTTGGTTGTAGCTCTCTGATTGCACAGGGATCACTTAGCTGATGCCTGCACTGTTAACTCCCCTTGTGTACCAAGGAGTAGATCCCTGTCACTGTGGGGCATTGGGACTCTGGGCAATGGCCATCCTGCCAGGTAGCCCTTGCTGTGGCTGGCATCAGGGCAAATGATGTGTGAAGAAGTGTTCCACGTTTCAGTACAATGCAAGTAAGTATGATTGTAAATCATTCACCTCCCTGGCCACACCATGGGAGGAATGTCAGGCTAAGGATGGCAGCAAACCTTATTTGTCCTGGTACATTGTATGAGTGAGAGCTAATGGGGACTTCTTTGTCTTGATGAAGCCTCAGTTTTTTGTAGAGCATTTAGAGGACAAGTTTAGGGAGGTGCAGGGCTTGTCCAAAATGCAGTCAAGGTAGGTCTTAATAGAAATTACATCCTCTGCCCAGTCATTTGCATTACTTCCTTTTGATAATGATGTTACCATCATTCTTCATAAGAGCTCAAATATGGTCCAGGGTATGACATTCCACAGGGACCTTCTTTTGCAGTCTGATGATGATCTGCATGCCAACTTGGAGTGATGAGGAGTTAATTTTGTACAGTGTGTCCATTAGAGTTTGAGGGGGACACATTACCTGAGAAGGTCAAGGTGAAGGTCTTTTTCTGTGATGTGAAGCCATATATTGCTCCCCCAATGTGGTGCTGGAAGTTCAGCCATATTTTTTCATGCTGTTCTTCCAGCATCATGTGTTGAGATTGTGGATGTCCATCCCATCCCAGTACTCCACGTGCCCCACCACCCATCTGTGTCAACTGTGGAGAACATCATTCCCCTTGCTCACCAAACTGCAGGATTTTACAGTGAGGAAGGAAAATCTTGGAATACAAGACCCTGGACCAACTGACCTACACTGATGCTAAGATGAAATATGAGCACCTACATCCTGTGGTTATGATCTCATGACCTTTCAAGCTGCTGCTATGAGAACAGTTGTAGGCCAATCAGTTCTGTGAGTTCCAGTTGGCTCTCAGAGTGGGAACACTACATCTGCTCCCTTGATGGTGTGGGTTGGGGGGGGGGGTGGGCACTCCCCTACCTACTGCTCCTGCACCACCTACCTCTGAAGCACTGTCCACCCAACCATTGGGACACCAGTCCCCACCCACTTCTTGATTGGAGAAGCCTTAAGTCTTCTTCGGCTCTCCTCGCTAGGAAGGGGTCCCTTGGGTCACTCCCTTTCCAGGTTTCTGCTGGTGGGAAAGATGACACCAGCCAGTGGATGAAGTGCCAAAAAGCAACTGGTCATAGGGCTTCATGACCATCCTCTGTCCTGGAGACTGAATCAGTGACACCCTCCCAGTCAGAGAAACCCAAGTATCAGTGAGAGAAATCTAGAAAGAAGACCCCTAAAACCAAGGGAATTGTGGTGGCACCCACACCACTCCTGCTTACAAGCTCTGTGTTTGAGGATGAGGTGTAGATTCTGGTGTGTGCTGAGGACCTAGATCTTGCCAGATCCTCAGAAATAATGGATATAGCCTGTTCAGGAAAGAAGTTGGTGGCGACCAAGGAGTGTCTAGTGCTTCATTGAGCGTATCATGGCTTCCCAGTCTCACAATCATGTCATCTTTCAGTGGAATTTTGGCGGTTTTTTCCACTATGTGGCTGCTGGGTAGTGGTGGGTTCAGCAGTGTTTGCGGTGCATGAGGCGGAAGGTCTATGTTGAGGCTGGCTGTGTGGCATTGCCTGCTCTGCCTGTGAGTGGACATGTGGCCGCTTGTTCAGCAAGGTTTGAGCAGGCACATGGGGGGGAGGGGTTTATTAGTGACTGGGAGCTCCAATGTTAGGCGGGTGATGGAGCCCCTTAGGGAAATAGTGGAAAGGTCGGGGAAGAAGGCCAGTGTTCACTCTGTCTGCTTGCTGGGGGGTGTCATCTGAGATGTGGAGGAGGCCCTGCCAGCAGCGATAGAGGGCACTGGGTGCACCCGACTGCAAATAGTTGCTCATGTTGGCACCAATGATTCCTGCCGTCTGGGTTGAGAGGTCATCCTCAGTTCATACAGGCGGGTGGTGGAGGTGGAAAGCCTTGCTTGCAAGGTGGAATCTGAGCTAACTATTTATAGTATTGTTCCCAGTACCGATTGCGGTCCTCTGGTTTGGAGCCGAGTGGAAGGCTTGAACCAGAGGCTCAGATGATTCTGCGGAGATGTGGGGTGCAAATTTCTCGACCTCCGCTATTGGGTGGAGAAATGTAGGGTCCCCCTAAATAGGTCAGGCGTGCACTACACGCAGGAAGTGGCTACAAGGATAGTGGAGTACGTGTGGAGTGCACATGTGGGTTATTTAGGTTAGAGAATTCCCTCCCTAGGCCTGACTAAATGCCTCCTGAGACGTGGCAAGGTAGGAGTAGGCAAAATGCAACAGGGAATAACAATATTAATGTGCTAATAGTAAACTGCAGGAGCGTCTATAGAAAGGTCCCAAAACTGCTCTCATTAATAAACGGTCACCATGTCCACATAGTACTAGGGACAGAAAGTTGGCTGAAACCAGATGTAAACAGCAATGAAATCCTAAACTCAGATTGGAAGGTATACCGCAGAGACAGGCTGGACAGTTAAGGAGGAGGCGTGTTTATAGTGATAAGAAGTGCAATAGTATCGAAAGAAAGTGACGGAGATCCGAAATGTGAAATAATTTGGGTGAAGGTCACGGTTAAAGCAGGCTCAGATATGGTAATTGGATGTCTCTAGGCCCCCTGGCTCAGCAGCTGTTGTGGCTGAGTACCTGAAGGATAATTTGGAAAATATTTCGAGTAGATTTCCCCACCATGTTATGGTTCTGGGTGGAGATTTTAATTTGCCGGATATAGACTGGGAGACTCAAACGTTCATAACGGGTGGCAGGGATAAAGAATCCAGCGAAATTTTTTAAAGTGATTTATCTGAAAACTACATTGAGCAGTTAAACAGAGAACTGACTTGTGGCGATAACATATTAGACCTTCTGTTGACAAACAGCCCTGAACTATTTGAAACAGTTAACGCAGAACAGGGAATTAGCGATCATAAAGCAGTTACTGCATCGATGATTTCAGCCGTAAATTGAAATATTGAAAAAGGTAGGAAGATTTTTCTGTTTAGCAAAAGTGACAAAAAGCAGATTTCAGAGTACTTGATGGCTCAACACAAAAGTTTTGTCTGAAGTACAGGTAGTATTGAGGATCAGTGGACAAAGTTTAAAACTATTGTACAATATGCGTTAGATAAGTATGTGCCAAGCAAGATTGTAAAAGATGGAAAAGAGCGACTGTGGTACAACAACAGAGTTAGAAAACTTCTGCGGAAGCAAAGGGAACTTCACAGCAAACAAACATAGCCAAAGCCTTGCAGACAAAAATTACGCAAAGTGAAATGTAGTGAGAGGAGGGCTATGCGAGAGGCGTTCAATGAATTTGAAAGTAATGTTCTATGTACTGACCTGGCAGAAAATCCTAAGAAATTTTGGTCTTATGTCAAAGTGGTAGGTGAATCAAAACAAAATGTCCAGACACTCTGTGACCAAAATGGTACTGAAACAGAGGATGACAGACTAAAGGCCGAAATACTAAATGTTTTTCTAAAGCTGTTTCACAGAGGAAGACTGCACTGTAGTTCCATCTCTAGATTGTCGCACAGATGACAAAATGGTAGATATCGAAATAGATGACAGAGGGATAGAGAAACAAAATTGCTCAAAAGAGGAAAGACCGCTGGACCTGATGCGATACCAGTTCGATTTTACACAGAGTATGCGAAGGAACTTGCTCCCCTTCTTGCAGCGGTGTACCGCAGGTCTCTAGAAGAGCATAGCGTTCCAAAGGATTGGAAAAGGGCACAGGTCATCCCTGTTTTCAAGAAGGGACGTCGAACAGATGTGCAGAACTGTAGACCTATATCTCTAACGTCTATCAGTTGTAGAATTTTGTTCGAATATAATGACTTTTCTGGAGACTAGAAATCTGCTCTGTAGGAATGAGCATGGGTTTTGAAAAAGACGATCGTGTGAAACCCAGCTCGTGCTATTTCTCCACGAGACTCAGAGGGCTATAGACACGGGTTCCCAAGTGGATGCCGTGTTTTTTTGACTTCCGCAAGGCGTTCGATACAGTTCCCCAAAGTCGTTTAATGAACAAAGTAAGAGCATATGGACTATCAGACCAATTGTGTGATTGGATTGAAGAGTTCCTAGATAACAGAATGCAGCATGCCATTCTCAATGGAGAGAAGTCTTCAGAAGTAAGAGTGATTTCAGGTGTGCTGCAGGGGAGTGTCGTAGGACTGTTGCTATTCAGAATATACATAAATGACCTTGTGGATGACATTGGAAGTTGACTGAGGCTTTTTGCGGATGATGCTGTGGTATATTGGCAGGTTGTAACAATGGGAAATTGTACTGAAATGCAGGAGGATCCGCAGCGAATTGACGCATGGTGCAGGGAATGGCAATTGAATCTCAATGTAGAGAAGTGTAATGTGCTGTGAATACATAGAAAGAAAGATCCATTATCTTTTAGCTACAATATAGCAGGTCAGCAACTGGAAGCAGTTAATTCGATAAATTGTCTGGGAGTACGCATTAGGAGTGACTTGAAATGGAATGATCATATAAAGTTGATTGTCAGTAAAGTAGATGCCAGACTAAGATTCATTGGAAGAATCCTAAGGAAATGCAATCCGAAAACGAAGGAAGTAGGCTACAGTACACTTGTTCGCCCACTGCCTGAATACTGCTCAGCAGTGTGGGTTCTGTACCAGATAGGGTTGATAAGAGAGAGAGAAGATCCAATGGAGAGCAGTGCACTTCATTACAGGATCATTTAGTAATTGCAAAAGCGTTACGGAGATGATAGATAAACTCCAGTGGAAGGCTCTGCAGGAGAGATGCTCAGTAGCTTGGTACGGACTTTTGTTGAAGTTTCGAGAACGTACCTTCACTGAAGAGTCAAGCAGTATATTGCTCCCTCCTAAGTATATCTCGCGAAGAGACCACGAGTATAAAATCAGAGAGATTAGAGCCCACACAGAGGCATACCGACAATCCTTCTTTCCACAAACAATACGAGACTGGAATAGAGGGGAGAACCGATAAAGGAACTGAAGGTACCCTCCGCCACACACCGTCAGGTGGCTTGCGGAATATGGATGTAGATGTAGTTCCTGACAATGTAAACTCATGCCCTTCCTGGCTACAGGGGATATTACAAGAACTGTAGTGAATATAATAGTGTGTCAGGTGTAGTTTGCGTGTATATCCTTAACTCAGTATCTAGTGAACCTGTGCCCCTTCAAACTCTGCTTGAAGCTATGGCTGTCAGGATACAGACAATTCAGGATATAACTGTCGGCAATGTATATCTGCCTGCTGATGGTGTGGTACCCCTGAACATATTGGCTGCACTGATTGATCAACTCCCCAAACCTTTTATAGTTTTGGGAGATCTTAATGCCCATAACCCCCTTGTGAGGTAGCACCATGCTTACTGGCTGTGGCAGAGATGTCAAAAATTTGCTATCCCAACTCTGCCTCTTCAATAATGGGGCTGCCACACATTTCAGTGTGACTCATGGTAGTTACTTGGCCATTGATTTATCAATTTTCAGCCCAGGACTGGAGAGCACATGGCTGGTGTGGTAGTGACCACTTCCCCATATTCCTGTCACTGCCCTGGTGACATGCCCATGGGCGCCTACCCAGGAGGGCTTTAAACAAGGCAGACTGGGTAGCCTTCACCTCTGCTGTCACTGCTGAATCTCCCCCACATGGTTCCATTGATGTTGTGATTGAGCATGTTACTACAATGATTGCTTATGTGGAGGAAAACGTGATCCCTCATTCTCTGGAGTGCCCCTGGTGAACGACAGTCCCTTAGTGGTCACTGGAAATTGCTGAGGCAATTACAGAGAGTTGGTGAGCTCTACAGCTACATAAGTGGCCTGCTTCCCTAGAGCACCTGATGTCCTTTATGTGGGTCTGTGCCTGTGTTTGTCTGCTTATAAAACAGTGGAAATTGGAGTGTTGGGAGATGGCTCGACCATTGGGTGTCATTTGTAATCTTCCGAAGTCTGGACGAAGGTCAGAGATCTTTTTGGGTACCAGACCCCAACAGATATCCCTGGTGTTAACGTAAATGGTCTGCTCTCTACTGATGCAGATGTGATTGCTGAGCACTATGCTTGAGCCTCTGCATTGGCGAACAACCCCACAGCCTTTTGCACTACCAAATTGTGGATGGATAGGAAAATCCTCTCTTTCACTACACACCACGGTGAACCTTATATAACATCTCCTTTACAGAGTGGGAGCTTGTTAGTGCCCTTGTGCATTGCCCTGACACAGCTCCTGGGCTGGATGAGGGATTTTGAATGTAGGTTGATACATGTATGTTAGTCTTGGCTGTTTTAGCGGTAACAAAGGCAAAAAAAGTTGAGGGGAAGCTGTTGGTAATATAAGGAAAGAAATTAACCCAATGTCTGTTACATAAGTTTGGAGCTGATGGCTTATTATCTAAGAAAGGATGAATTATGCATTTTGGAGGTTCTGGTCACCATGAAACCATTGTTAATGAGAAAGACACTGAAGTTGCCAAACCCACAAACCAGATCAAGTAAGTACACAGAAGTAATTGGTGAATGTGTCAAATGTGTTGCTGTTGGTTCTATGAATGCTGCTGCTAAAGAAGCAGTAGAATTAAATAACACAACAGACTTGTCTGTGGCAGTTGATGGCACATGGCATAAGAAAAGTCACACACAAAAAAATGCAGTTGCAACTGTCACCAGTGTTGACACAGGTAATGTTTTAGACATTGAAGTGCTAACTAAATACTGCAGTGCTGCTCATCCTCCATAAAACAGGTGAAAGGCATAAAACAAATTGTGCTAAGAAGTATGAGGGAAGTAGTGGGGGTATGGAGGCTACTGCAGTTGTTTATATGTTCAGACGTTCACAATAGGAGAGAGGTGTGTGTTACACTGAGTTTTTGGGGATGGTGATTCAAAAGTTTACAAATCAGTGGTGAAAAGCCAACCTTATGGTAATAATAAGATTGTTGAGATTGAATGTGTGGGCCACATTCAAAAACAGATGGGAACACGTCTCTGAAAATTGAAGCAGACAAAAGGAAAAGAGAAGTTATTAGATGGAAAGACTCTAAATGGTAAAGGAAGACATACAGACAAAAACACTGATGAACTCCTACATTATTATGGAATGGCAATAAGAAACAATACACATTACCTACAAGGGATGAAACAAGCAGTGTGGGGCTACATTCTTCCACAAATCTTCCACTGATGATACACCTATACATGTCTTTGTCCACCTGGTGCTGATTCATGGTGCAAGTACCGAAAAGCTCAGGCAGCGGGTAGCGAGGAACAATTTAGGCACAAAAACAGCATACCACCTGCAGTGATGGAAGCTATTGAACGAATATATAGAGAATTAGCTCATCCTGTCTGTCTTTCCAAATGTCTCCATAGTCAAACACACAACCTGAATGAGTCTTTCAATAATGTAATTTGGACCCACATACCAAAAAAATGTCTTTGTAGGAAGGAAAACTATGCTTGGGTGTTGGTGATGGTGTGATAATGTTTAGTGATGGTATAAAGGGAAGAATTGGGGGTACTAGAGGAACTTGGTATCACTCCAGGCGCCAACATACTGCAAGCCTTTCATTAACTGGATTGACTTAGGATCATGAAACCCCAGTGTGCAGCAGAGGAAATGATGAAAGAAGCAAGAGGCAGGAAAAGAAGGAAACTTCTAAGTTTGCAGGATGGTCAAGTACAGGATCCAGATAATGCTGATTATGGGCCTGGCTGTTTCTAGAAGCTGGCATGCCTCCATGTGTAAGTTAATATCAGATAAAATGTTTGAACTTGTGTTGCTGGAAATGGCATTTTTAACATTATTTGACGCATTATCTCAGGAACTATTACAGATACATGTCTCTAATTTTACACTGTTACCACTCACTCAGTATACTGCAGCCACTGAACCTCCCAAAACATCTCTACCTCTAAAGGTTTTTTGGTTACGGAAGAAAAAGTGGACTTTCAAAAGAAAATATTGAATATAAAAAATCATAACTAGCTAATTATTTCTCTGTACATTTTGATTGTGGTTGAGTAATCAGAAAAGTAGTGATACTATACATTCCTAAAATTTCAGATATGTCACAGGTTCTAAGATAATGGGTCATCAATATTGCAAATTTAACCCTGTGGGTATAGGATGTATGTACACTCCTTTAGTGATTTTGGGAACTTTTGGAAGATGTATGGTCAGATATTTTATGTACTTTTGCAAACAGTTGCACTTATAAGATGAAAAGGACTGTGATTTTTGAGACTCTATAAGTGCAGCTCAGTTTGTGTCACTTCCCATATGTTATTTGAGTATTGTTAATACATTTGCAGGTGTAAACATAACTGCAATAGGGGTAAAGTGAAAATGCCAAATTCTCATGGAAGTGTGTACTGGAGATTGATAGTTTGAAACTGCAGATGAAGAAAAGTATTTTATGGGAATATAAAGATAACTTGAAATAATATTTGAATCGAACGATGTATTCCATTTGTGAGAGTGGTACTGTTTGAGGGTGTGAAAGTGTTGAATGGAGTAGGTCATGTACTGCAGCATTGCTGTTTTTCATATTTTATTAATTGCCTCTTACAATGCGCTTGTGATTTATGAAACTTGTTTGGTTACAATTGTACAGGTTTTCATGCACATTTCCTTATATTTCAATTAGTCCGTTATTTTTTGTCTGACAATGTTGTAATTCTGATACATTGTAGTGAATAAACGTATTAATGATAAAAGGAATGTGTATATGCTAATGTGGGATCTAGCTCCATAAGCTGATTCACATGGCACAAGCAGCTATGGAAATTGTAGGGTATGGGACTGAGGTGAGACAGATTCTTCAATACCAGCATGTCTATGTGTTGGATTTATGTTGTGTGTAGGTATAATTTTAGTAGACATATCTGTATTGTACAGTATAGTGTTTGATGTTTTGTATTATCAGTAGGCTGTCTATAATATTCTGCAATTTGAAATGCTGCACAAGAATGTGGGCAGTGTGGAGGTCACTTGAGCTTGATCTGCTATTGGAAGAAATCAGAAGAAACAAGAGAAGCTGGTAGTAGGTCTCGTGCTGTTGGGTTCTGTACAGACTTCATTATTTAAATAGCTGATCCATAGGTTATGAGGATGGAGAAAGTGACTGAAAATATGTGACTTAAACAGCCATCTTTTTGATTGCATGGACTTTGAATTTAGATATTAATGCATACCAAAGGAGCTGTAGAATTTAGTACCTGATGTAAAATTCAATGTGATACCTTTGTGTGCTCTAGAGAAAAAAGGGTGTTGAAAGATGTACAGACGTGCAACAAAGTTATGTGAGGGTTCCGTTTTTGCTGACTGAGGTAAGGAACAATAAAAATTAGTTTCGCATTATGAAGTAATAATCTGTACACACCTGTTTTATTAGTTATACAAAATTTCCATTGAGCAATATTTTGAAAATAATGGATGATAGTTTGTTTTCTGTGGCACAGAATATGGATAAACCATAATTATCCTAGAACACTATTGACAGCATTTGGGTTCATTGGAGGTAAAATATATAAGTGATGTGGTGTTGGTTGTGCATTTCCTTTTGTTGTTTTCAATCTCAGAACCCTTTCAATTTATACATGTCTTGGCAAGGAGACGATTGAACTACGAATTTTATTCAATTGCTGTGATTGGAGCGAGCTGTTTCTTGAATGTTTGTGCCAGTGTAATTGGAATACTGATGACTAGAACGTTGTGACCGCAACGTGTTGCAGTAGCAGCAGCAGCAGCTGCTGCTATTTTATTCATCCGTAGATCTGTTTTTATAAGGATATAGAACATGTCAAACGATTGATACGAAAGTTACCTCCAAAGTTTTTGAAAGTGAGGTAATGCAGCGTAACTTGATGTAGTTTCATGAGCAATATAGGTGTTTATTGTTTAGACTGTATTCGATAAATGCCTGTTCTTCGAAGGGACCTAATACGTGTGATGCCGATGTATATGTAGAAGTTAATGCTGTTAATAACGTAAATTATGTATGTACAGCTTTTGTGCGTGTAAGACGCTGTTCAGAGCGGTGAAGTACAAATTAGCTGGTATTTAGTGTGAAAGTCGGAGGAGGAGGAGAAGAATAGTGTCTAACTTTCAGACGACAAGGTCATTAGAGACGGAGCACAAGCTCGGATTAGAGAATGATGGAGAAGGAAATCGGCTATACTCTTTGAAAGGGACCCTAATGGTATTTGTCTTAAGTGACGGAGGAAAACCTGAACGAGGATGGCTGGAGGCGGGTTTGAACCGTCTTTTTTCCCGATTGCCTGTCCTGTGTGTGTGTGTGTGTGTGTGTGTGTGTGTGTGTGTGTGTGTGTGTGTGTGAGAGAGAGAGAGAGAGAGAGAGAGAGAGAGAGAGAGAGAGAGAGAGAGAGAGAAGTCCGTTGTGAAAAATGTAAAAGATCAGGTGCGGTGATCAGTTATTTGTCTGCAAACAAATACAGGAAGTAGTAGCATACTGTGTTCTGTTGAGATGGCGCAAGTTCTCTAACAAGGGAACCTCCTCATCGCACTCCCCCTCAGATTTAGTTATAAGTTGGCACAGTGGATAGGCCTTGAAAAACTGAACACAGATCAATCGAGAAAACAGGAAGAAGTTTTGTCGAACTATGAAAAAATAAGCAAAATATACAAATTGAGTAGTCAATGTGTAACATAAGCCACATCAAGGAGAATGTGATCTGAGGAGCGCCGTAGTCTCGTGGTTAGCGTAAGCAACTGTGGTTCTAGAGGACCTCGATTCAAGTCTTCCGTCCAGTAAAAATTTTAACTTTTTTATTTTCTAGCAATTGACGTGTGTCAATTATCAAATTTCAGGCACTCACACAATAAACTTCGCTCTCGAAAATTCCAGTTCAGATTTGCTTGGACATATGCAGGATTTGACGGTCTACACACGGAAAAAATTGGAAAACGTTAAAAACATGTTTTGACAGAGCACAGGGAAAGCTGTGGGACTGTGAAACTGTTGCATTCATTTGTTGCAGTTTGTGACAAACTCTTATGTTTTCATCACTTTTTTGGGAGTTATTATCACATCCACAAGAAAATCTAAATCGGGCAAGTAGAAGAATCTTTTTACCCATTCGCCAAGTGTACAAGTTAGGTGGGTCGACAACATATTCCTGTCATGTGACGCACGTGCCGTCACCAGTGTCGTATAGAATATATCAGACGTGTTTTCCTGTGGAGGAATCGGTTGACCTATGACCTTGCGATCAAATGTTTTCGGTTCCCATTGGAGAGGAACGTACTTTCGTCTACTAATCGCACGGTTTTGCGGTGCGGTCGCAAAACACAGACACTAAACTTATTACTGTGAACAGAGACGTCAATGAACGAACTGACAGGTCATAACCTTGCGAAAATAAAGTAAAATTTTTACCCAAGGGAAGACTTGAACCAAGGACTTATCAGTTGTTCACGCTAACCATGGGACCACGGCGCTCCTGAGTTGACCCTATGCTCGATGTTGCTTATCTTGCACATGGACTACTCAGTTTGTATATTTTACTTATTTTTTTTTGTTCCACACAACTTCTTCCTGTTTTCTCGATTGATCTGTGTTCAGTTTTTCAAGGCCTGTCCACTGTGCCAACTTATAACTAAATCTGAGGGGGGTGCGATGGGGAGGTTCCCTTGTAAGTAACGTACTTTTCTACACGGGTGCAGCACGTCTTTTCAGGGTTCAACACCTAGGTCACTAAGAACGAAACCTTTGTACAATCAATGTGCCTTTCCATCTGTCTGTCATGGCCAATGTTTCTCAGGAACAGGCAGAAACATCGATCTGAAATCTCAAATACTATGGTGTATGACATCTTGGCGGGGTTATTAGGCACACAGCATAAGTCAATGTACTGTTACGATGTTGCCTTTGCTAAATTTGTGAATTTCCTTTTTTACTTGAAATCCGATAAATAAGCATTTTTGTATGACATGTTACGGTGCAAATTATTTAACTTACTGTCTGTCGTTCATGTGCATTTAGTTTCCACGAACATAGGATATTAAGAGCGTTGTGTTACACACATTAGATAGCGCTACGACGGGTTTAATGTAAGGATTGAAGCGTGCGTTGTTTGACGTCCCTCGCGAGACACCAGTAAAGGAGCTGCGGTGAACAATTACTTGATCGGAAAGAAGCGCAGAGAGGGAGAATGGGTTGTGTGCGATTTGTACGAGCCGTAACTGATGCCAGCGAGAGTTACGCCAAGTGTAGCTTCACGCTCTGTAATCTCCTGCACATCGATCGGTAAAAAACGAGATCATTAGTGACTTTGTCCCTCGAAATACATTTTTCTCACGAAACATTAGAGGCATTAACGTGAAACGCATGTGAAATAGTAAGGGGTATAGTCCTAAGGGTAAAATGTGCGACAAGTCAGTGGAATCTAAAGATTCGGTAATTATGTCATGGGTATTGATATTCGACAATACTCTCTTCAAAAGGTTTTCAAGAAATACTTAGATGTCTAAGTTTGTATGGAACCCTCAGAGAGCGAATTCCACTTGCATTTGTCTGGTCTTTGGTATTTATATAAAATTGTCTAACTATTGATGATGCAATATTTATGATATTTCCTAAAAAGAAGAGCATAATTGAGCTGAGCTCGTTATTTTTTAATTTGATTATACGCAACACTTTTGTAGACATGAATACGCCAATGCCGTGCTTACCTGGAGATTAAATGTAGTTGTCTGCGGTTAATGTGAGGAGATGGAAATCAGTTGCGTCGAGCATGGTTGTGAAGTTAGGCTAGTGGGATGTGCTGTGGTACAGTTGTTCCGTGCAACAGGAAGCACAGAGGTGCCGCACAGCGCGAGGAAAACGAGGAAAGTCGAAGCCACGTGGCGGCGCGTTCATCTACTAGATGTAAATACTTGGAGCGCGTGCGGTCAGTTGTAGCTGCATTCCCGGAATCGGGAAGTGGATGCCTGTGCTACTCGGATCCCGTCATGTGACCAGTACCAACCGAGTATTTGCGTGAAGCAGCGCAGCATCGCGTGAAGTTGGCAACGGGCTTTGCACCGAGCACGGACGTGATGACAGTAATCTGTGACCGCGGGTTTTGCTATAAGTAGGCCTGCGCGAGCGTTGCAATGCAGTCAGAAGGCGCGGCGGTCCAGCGGGTACTGCGTAGGTGGCGATGGAAAGTGGATTTAGTTTCTATGATATTATTAGTTGTAAGTTGGAGCTTTTCAGTGCAGCTCTACTTCCCATGTGGGTTTATTGTCGCAATCGGCAGGCGTATTCATTGTCGATGTAGGATATGTGTAAGGGTCCTTCATTGTATGTTGTTAGGTTGCATAGTCGACGTATTAGTGCAATTGATCAAGCCCTGTATTTAAAGGTGTTGTGTTAGTTTATTCTTCAGCCATTGTCTCTAGTGGAAATAAACTGTTAAGACTAGTTGAGTGGTGATAATGTGGGTACTTGAAATTGTCGGTTTAAGAAATGGTTCCTAAATGTGGCGATACATGTAGTGTGTAGGTGAATGTTGTAATTAACAGTAAATTTAGTATGGCAGGAAATACGTTTATAGTGCATGAGAACCATGAAGAAGCTTAATCAACATGTAAGTAGAATCCCAGTTTTAATTAGGTGGAAAGGGAGGCACATTGTTAGTTGGATTCAATTGTAACTCCTGTCAACAATGAAAACGTAAGTTTGTAGTAGATAACAGGGTAGACTACTGTGAACATCACTGGGAAACTGTAGATTGAGGTACAGTGAAGCGGAAATGTTGTTGCCTTTTAGTATCTTTATAGAACACATTTTCGAGCATAAGTATGTTTTACCAGTAATTTTTTTTTATTTATTTTTGGTGTGAACTAGTATTTTAGTAGGTTCGAAATATTAGTGAATCTAGCAGGTAAGCCAGCCGGTGTGGCCGAGCGGATTTATTGACCGCAACAGTCGCAGGTTCGAGTCCTGCCTCGGGCATGGATGTGTGATGTCCTTAGGTTAGTTAGGTTTAAGTAGTTCTCAGTTCTAGGGGACTGATTGACGTCAGCAGTTAAGTTCCATAGTGCTCAAAGCCATTTGTACAAGGTGAAATGTTTCTTTAAGCAGGTAACTAGTAATCTAGGTAGTTGTCTTTGCTGTCTGAAAACACTTTAGGTGTAAGTGTATCACAATTTGATACTTGTGTGTAGTATCCTGTCCCGCTAGGTGTGGTGCTGATACAGACCAGTATAAGAGTGACCTAGGTTGTGTAAGAGTAGGAATATGCATGTATGATGCACGTTAAAATTGTCATGTTTAGTGTGAAACCTGATAATAAGCAAATGGCAAAAAATCAGAAAAACAAGAGTTTTGGTGATACACCAGTGAAAGTACTACTTCAAGTCAGCAACGTTGCTGCTTGTAGGAAAGTGGCTGATGGTGGTTTGTATATAACTAATTGTGTAGAGTTCTATAGTGTATCTGATTGTAGCATATGTAATTTCGGTTGCCTGTATTTCCTTGTTTGTGAGCACTGTATTGGGGTAGAAATGTCATTGAATGCCTAAATTCAGTACTTGATAAAACTATTGGGTGTTACAGTATTAACACTTTATGCCGTCCGCCCGTCTCGTACCAAATTATTCGCTTGGCGCCAGCAGCGCTACTTCGGATTAGGCCTACTTGGCTTGGCGCCGGCTGCTTTTCGCCTTTCCGTTGATGACAAGCTTCAAACGCGTTGACTTGGGCGCTTTAATTTTTCTGAAAATCCTTTTGCCGTGTCGTTCCACAAACTCCAGTTACTCTTCAAGTAACTACTCTGCACGTTCTACAGTGTCATAATAATTATCCATTTAGAGGTGATGCCACTTTCCGTAAGAAGCTGTCAATAGTTCCATCATTGTTTTTGCTTAAGGTTGTCCAATGCCGGAATATATATTGAATGAGGAAATGTATCCCGTACTCGAATCACACACCATCTGAATGAGTGTGCCATATTACGTAATTTTCGACGGATTGTAAACATTGAAATTTAACTTTCCATGACAGGGTATTATTCCTTCATGAGTAGAGATGTTTTGACTTTGATTAAACGTTTCTTTACACTTTGTGGGAAAATAAGCAGTTACGAATTGCACTTTGTAAAGCGGGTCGGCATTATCTGGTTTTTTGTTGTTGGGAAAATGTAAAAATGTCTGACTCGGTTGAGGGACATCGTTTTGCGAAATGTCGGTGTATGCATCAACTGATTTATTGACCAGAAATCACCGATCCTTGATAATTTTCTGAATTCCCATAAGGATAGCAAGCCGAAACTGTTTTTTTTTTAAGTGCGGGTCCCGTAATGTCTAGAAATTTGGCTTTTTTTATATAGTTTCCGTCTATTTCAATTTTGACTGTAATACTTGTTGCTTACGTTGCTAATATATTCAGATGGATCGTTCACATTATATAATTCTACCATATACACGATGCTTTGTGTATCCTTGTGAAATGTGTGGACCTGGAGATCCTCCAAATGTATTACTGGTCTTCAGTAAATCATTGTCTGATTCATCCGAATCAGCTGGTAACAATGCCGTTCGCCAGACTCTTCTTGGTCGTTTTTCACTATCTAAAGACTATTCTGTTTGTCTTGCTGTTGATATCGAGTGTCAACTTCCCAATCGGCAAAGTTGTCTGGAACGTCAGACTAGACGTCCGCGCATTCAACGTACGCAATCGTATTGTCTCTTTCGTCCGCCATGATGAAACTGCGCAAGTACTCAAACAAGTTGTGTGTAACAGATTGTTACCTAAATATGACACCAACAGAATAAAAAAGATTCTAAAGTGTTGTCACGGGCCGCTGCGCGATACTACGCTCATGGCACCACAGTAGTGTCATCGGCCGTTGACCGCTATTTCGCGCATGACACAAGTGTGGTGTCGCCGGACGGCAAAGGGTTCATTAATGAGGTAGAGTCCTTGAGTGATACATACAGAAAGACTTTCCACTTTAGTGAATAAATGTCATAATATGGTAATGATCTCTGCCAAATGTAAAAAACCTTGTATGTAACAAAATTGTAGTTGTGTGAATGTGATTAAACTTCATACTGCTCTGTTAAATTTGTTTGCAGTATGGCTCACTTCATGTTAATTAAAATGTTGTTGTTCTGGTCTTCAGTCCTGAGACTGGTTTGATGCAGCTCTCCATGCTACCCTATCCTGTGCAAGCTTCATCTCTCAGTACTTGCTGCAACCTCCATCTTTCTGAAACTGCGTAGTGTATTCACCTCTTGGTCTCCCTCAACGATTTTTAACCTCCACACTGCTCTCCAATGCTAAATTTGTGATCCCTTTATGCCTCAGAACGTGTCCTACCAACTGGTCCTTTCTTCTTGTCAAGTTGTGCCACAAACTCCTCTTCTCCCCAATTCTATTGAATACCTCCTCATTAGTTGTGATTTACCCATCTAATCTTCAGCATTCTTCTGTAGCACCACATTTCAAAAGCTTCTATTGTCTTCTTGTGCAAACTTTTTATTGTCCACATTTCATTTCCATTCATGGCTAAACTCCATACAAATATGTTAAGAAATGACTTCCTGACACTTAAATTTATGCTTGATGTTAACAAATTTCTCTTCTTCACAAACACTTTCCCTGCCATTGCCAGTATACATTTTATATCTTCTCTACTTTGACCATCAGTTATTTTGCTTCCCAAATAGCAAAACTCCTGTACTACTGTAAGTGTCCAATTTCCTAATCTAATTTCCTCAGCATTACCTGACTGAATTAGACTGCAATCCATTATTACATTAAGATATAAAGCTTAAAATGTAGTTTAAACGCACATAGGATATTGTTGAGAGTTGCAAAGTGGTGCACTTATTCCTGTGAATGTATGTATCTGCAATAATATATGTATTGTGGAAGGGAAGTGGAATAATTTTGGTAGTTGCATTAATCCTTATTATGAGCAGCAAGTAGTTAGCTGGTTCGAAATGAAATGACCCTACATGTTTTGATTTGATTATGTTGTAATTAAAGAATTTCAGCAGCACTGTCTCTTTGAAGTATACTGATTGGTAAGTGTGTTTGATGTTTCTGAGTGTAAAGTGTCTGCAAATTTGGTGTACAGTTCACAGAAAATATGTACTTGAATGTAAGGCTCACATTATCACTTCAGGTATATAATCTGTTAGCACTTCCTGCTGCAGCCTGCCCCATCCCCCACTCTTCACTGCCCTCCAAAGGAATTTTGTAAATTATGCTGTTTGCTAATTTTGGGAAAAGGTGAATGAGAACTGTGGGTGGTGGTAGTAGTAGTAGTAGTTTAAATTCTGTTAAATTGTTATGTTGCGATGGGATAAAATTGTGGTAATAGTAATTATTGAACTAGTTCATGTTAGCATTTGCACACAACCTGTAAGTTTGACAGAGGTGACACACTTTGTGGCAAACTTGCGTTAGTCATATGCTTAATGAAAAATTTTTTATGGTGAAAATAGGCAGTATGAAATGTCAGGTGTTGATCTCTCATGACAGTTAAATACTGCTGTATTGCAGATAGATAGTTTGAAAGTAATTGTAGGTAGTGAGAAAATAGCAAATGAAGTCCTATGAATGTCTACTGGAGGAGTCAACTAAACTTCTTGGGAAGTATAATGCAGCTGAGGATATTAAGATTTATGTTGAATTGAAATATGTGTAATTCTTTTGTACATTTTTGTGTGTGATTTTATGTATCATCCGTAAATGTGAAATGAGAATGTGTTTGATATAGGCAGGTATGTGTGTGTGAAAATAGTTGGATTGCCAGGAAAACATTAATGCAGTGGACTTGCCTAAAGAAACTGTGCAGTGTCAGAAAACTATTTATGTAGTGAAAGTAATGTTGATGTTCCTAGTATTTTCATACACAAGTTAGTTCCAGTACCAGGTTGTATGATGTACTGCACAAAATAACAGGTAGTGAGGAAGCAAAGTAACAGATAGCATGTACCTGTACAGAAGTGTTATGAGAACATACTTGCTGTGATTACTGGCTCTCCATACTTCCTGTGACATTGACATTGTGTTGTGTGAAGCATGTTGCATTTCTGAAATGATATAATTCTTACTGGCTTGTATGATAATTTGAGTCGTTTTGTATAATTTGTGGTTCTTGACTGTGAAGAAAACCATATTCTGCAGTTAGTATTCAGTAATCAGTTACGTAAAAGTGTGTGCAGAAGTTGTTATGAAAGATGACTGTGCTAATAGTACAGGGTGGTTGCAATGTAGGTGTGCAGTTGGAAGATATTGTTGGGAAAAAACTACGTGGGAGGCAATGTGAGGCTGTTCCTGACTTAATGTAATGTATTGGAACTCATCTTCTTCAGTTAGGATTGCCATCTGTCCTGTCCTTTCACCTTTAAGAGTAAAACCTTTTTGAAGCTGTTTGGAGTTGTTTATAGATGAAAGCAGCTTCCTTTTTGTAGTTGGCAGTGGAGACATGGATTGTTAAACCATTGCAAAGTTTCCAATAATTGAGTGGAAGTGGGCTTGCTGTTAGTGATAAATCAACAGCTTTCACTTTGAGTTGCTCAATTTGTTTCCTTGTCTGAAACTACTGAATGTTTTGTGGGAATAAGGAACATGCACTAAATTGTTTATGTTAGGTGGTTTTCCTCTTACTTTGGTGTTTCAAAAGTTTGAAGTGTACAAAGAGCACATAATGAGCTGCAGCTGTTACTAGAAATGGACCAGTAAATTGCATGTTTCAAATGTTTGTATGTAGACCTTAGAAAGTTTTAAAATAATTGCCAAGTAGTTCCAGTTAAAGACGTAGAACATTTTCGTACAGATATTAAAATGTTTTATAAATGGAATAGAGGTTAAAGTCCATGTAGGGATGATCAATGAATCAGTTCCTTTTTCTGAATGCAACATTGCTGTTGAATAAAACATTGTAAGCTTTTTCTTTGTGGTCAACAGAATAAAATGTTATGTATTAAACTTACATAAATTTCAATTTACACTTGTATATTACCCAGTTGATAATAATCACTAAGTTAACATTGCAGTTTAATCATTTATAGTATTACATAAAAGTCCTTGAACATTGTAGAAAGCCTTTATTTTTAGCCATGATTCCATCACCATTTATTGTGGCAGTTCCTTAATAGTTTGTGGTATCTTGTTAAGAAATGCCTTACCTATATGTGTAAAATTGGTTTTGGCCTTGGATAGTCTAGTCCAGGGGACATTTAGCAAACTGTTTCCTGGTAGCATAAGTATGCACATTAGCCATAGTTGCATATGATTGCCTTTGGTGCAGACAAGGAGTTGAAGTATGTACAAGCTGGAAAGAGTGTTTTGTATTTGGTGAAGTGTTCTTTGCAGGAAGTTGTTTTGTAGACAAAAAAATGCACCTTACTCACTTCTGCCACAGAAAGACACTGTTAACTCCAGCAGAGCGCAATGCCGTAGAGTCATCAAAGACAGCAAAAAAGCTTGCTGGGCCTCTTTCACAAGCTCCTTTACCAGTTTTACTCCCTCTTCTGTTGTTTGGGGTAGCCTGTGCCGGCTGTCGGGCATTAAGGCCCACTCCTCAGTACCTGGCCTGACCTCAGGTAATGAGGTCCTTGTTGATCCTGTGGCTGTCTCCAACGCCTTTGGCCGCTTTTTTCGCGGAGGTTTCAAGCTCCGCCCATTACCATTCTGCCTTCCTTCCCAGGAAAGAGGCAGACGAGGCTCGGCGACCTTCCTTCCACTCGCTGGATCTGGAAACTTACAATGCCCCTTTACTATGCGGGAACTCGAACGTGCGCTTGCACTGTCCCGGTCCTCTGCTCCGGGGCCAGATGCCATTCACGTTCAGATGCTGGCACACCTTTCTCCGGCGGGCAAAAGCTTCCTTCTTCGTACCTACAATCGCGTCTGGACCGAAGGTCAGGTCCCCATGCGTTGGCGTGACGCCGTTGTTGTTCCTATACCCAAACCCGGGAAGGATAGACACCTTCCTTCTAGTTACCGCCCCATTTCTCTTACAAGCTGTGTCTGTAAGGTGATGGAGCGCATGGTTAATGCTCGGTTAGTTTGGATTCTTGAATCTCGACAACTACTTACTAATGTCCAATGCGGCTTTCGTCGCCGCCGCTCCACTGTTGACCACCTTGTGACCTTGTCGACATTCATCCTGAACAACTTTTTGCGAAGGCGGCAAACGGTAGCCGTGTTCTTCGACTTGAAGGCTTATGATACCTGTTGGAGAGGAGGTATCCTCTGCACTATGCACAAGTGGGGCCTACGCGGTCGTCTGCCCCTTTTTATTGATTCCTTTTTAACGGATCGAAAGTTTAGGGTACGTGTGGGTTCCGTATTGTCCGACGTCTTCCTCCAGGAGAACGGAGTGCCTCAGGGCTCCGTCTTGAACGTAGCCCTTTTTGCCATCGCGATCAATCCAATTATGGATTGCATTCCACCTAATGTCTCAGGCTCTGTCTTTGTCGATGACTTCGCGATCTACTGCAGTGCCCAGAGGACATGCCTCCTGGAGCGCTGCCTTCAGTGTTGTCTAGACAGCCTCTACTCATGGAGCGTGGCAAATGGCTTCCGGTTCTCTGAAGAGAAGACGGTTTGTATCAACTTTTGGCAATATAAAGCGTTCCTTCCGCCATCCTTACATCTCGGTCCCGTTGTTCTCCCATTTGTGGACACAACTAAGTTTGTAGGGCTCACGTTGGACCGGAAACTGTGTTGGTCTCCACATGTCTCTTATTTGGTGGCCCGTTGTACACGTACCCTTAATGTCCTCAGAGTTCTTAGCGGTTCATCTTGGGGAGCGGATCGCACTGTCCTGCTTCGCTTGTATCGGTCCATAGTCTGATCTAAGCTGGATTATGGGAGCTTCGTCTACTCGTCTGCTCGGCCATCCCTCTTACGCTGGCTCAACTCCATCCACCATCGGGGGATACGTCTTGCGACCGGAGCCTTCTACACTAGTCCTGTCGAGAGTCTTTATGCTGAAGCTGCCGAGTTACCATTGACCTACCGGCGCGACATACTGCTGTGTCGGTATGCCTGCCGGCTGTTGTCTATGCCCGAACACCCCTCTTACAAGTCCTTCTTTGCCGATTCTCTCGACCGTCAGTACGGGTTGTATGTGTCTGCCCTGCTGCCCCCGCGGACTCCGCTTCCGTCGCCTGCTTCGACAATTGGATTTTGCACTCCCTACCACCTTCAGAGAGGGTGAGAGCCCGACACCACCTTGGCTCCAGGCTCCGGTTCGTATTTATCTCGACCTCAGCTCACTCCCGAAGGAGGGTACTCTGGCTGCAGTGTATTGCTCACGGTTTGTCGAACTTCGTGCTCGACTTGCTGGTCACACCTTTATTTACACCGATGGCTCCAAAACTGACGATGGTGTCGGCTGTGCCTTTGTCGTCGGGACCGCCACCTTTAAATACCGGCTCCTTGACCAATGTTCCAGCTTTATGGCCGAGCTTTTTGCTCTCCATCAGGCCATTCAGTATGCCTGCTGCCACCGCCATTCATCGTATGTACTCTGCACTGACTCACTCAGTGCTCTTCAGAGCCTTGGGGCTCCCTATCCGGTCCATCCCTTGATTCAACGAATACAGCAGTCCCTCCATTGTTTCGCTGATAATGGCGGTTCTGTCAGCTTTCTGTGGGTCCCCGGACATGTAGGAGTGCCTGGGAATGAGGCTGCGGATGCTGCAGCCAAGGCTGCAGTCCTCCAGCCTCGGCCAGCCTCCCATTGTGTCCCGTCATCTGACGTTTGTGGGGATGTATGTAAGAGGCTTGTGTCCTTGTGGTGGGATGCTTGGTCATCCCTCCAAGGAAACAAGCTCCAGGCAGTAAAACCGCTCCCAACTGCTTGGACAACTTCCTCCCGACCATCTTGGCGTGAGGAGGTCCTTGTGACCAGGTTGTGGATTGGGCATTGCCGGTTTAGCCACCGCTACCTGCTGTCTGGTGACCCAGCCCCGCAGTGCCCTTGTGGTCAGGCATTAACGGTGCGCCATGTTTTATTGTCGTGTCCTCTTTTTAGTCAATTTCGTGTTGTCCTGTCCCTGCCATCTACCTTACTGGATGTTTTAGCTGATGACGCTCGAGCAGCTGCTCGTCTTCTGCGTTTTATAACTTTAACTGGCTTGACCAAAGACATTTAACCTTTTTACTTATTTAATCTGCATCTTTGTCAGGTCCTTTTGATGTCCCCCCCCATCCCCTTGAGTTTTAGCAGGTTCCTTGTGCTCTAACACCAGTGACTGGGCGCTAATGACCTCAGCAGTTGAGCGCCCTTAAACCCTACCAAAAAAAAAAAAAAAAAAAAACTCCAGCAGAGTTCCCCAAGAGTATTATCCCAAAGGTCAAATGTTTTCTTATTAGGTACACTACTCTTGATAATTTATTAGAAACTTTTTCTCTTTGGGTATTCCAACATAACTTACTAACAAGATGGATGCCTTAAAATTTCATTGACTTATCCTTGAGTTTGTGCAGGTCAGTATCAAGGTTCCTAAGGGAGAGAAGTAGATGTTCTGTTTTATCATTGAGTTTCATCTGTTGTCTCTCAACCACTCATTAGCATCTCCCATTAATAGTTCATTTGTATCATGACCTTTTTATCTCTATGAGATGTGATGTAAGTGGTGTCATCTGCATACATTACTTTACATGGCACCATACTTGGCAAGTCTGTTGGATATATAACAAATTGGAAGGGCCCCAGCACAGAACCTTGTTGGACCGCAAATGTAACATTCTGAAAATAAAATTTTTTTGTTTGGATTTATGATCACCA
This sequence comes from Schistocerca americana, assembly GCF_021461395.2. NCBI lineage: Eukaryota > Metazoa > Arthropoda > Insecta > Orthoptera > Acrididae > Schistocerca > Schistocerca americana. Next base: position 591,784,449 of record NC_060121.1, on the reverse strand, counting down.
TTTGTTTTCTGTTATATAGATATCTCAAATGCCAGTTCTTTGTCTTTTATTCTGTAATTCTCTATTTAGTTTATTGAAATGTGGCATAGGTATGTTTATCTTCAAAGCCATGTACAGCAGGTAATGCAACATTTTGAATGGCCTTAATTGTAGACAGCCTATTTTGAAAACAGAAACCCATACTGATCCTTGTTTGAGAGGTTACTTTCAAAAGATCATTCCTTTTCTTTTTTTCTTATAGTTTCAATTTTTGATATTATTGTGACTATTGCAATAGGCCTGCAGTTCTTAGGTGTGTTTGTCTCCATTTTTATGTATAAGCAATATGGTGGTTAACTTAAAGTTCTGTGGAAATAATTTTGTGAAAATAAGATTTACAAGGAAACTCATAGTGAGAGATTGTATTTAGTTTAAGTATAAAATTGGACAAACCATAGACATCCTCTGTTCTCAAGTTGCTCATCTTGAAGGCAACATCTATTATTTCCTTAGGGTCAAGTTATTTACTGAAAAGTTTCTAAAGCAGCATTAGATCCATGTCTCTGTAAATCATGCAGTCTATCTGCATTTTGTGATGACTACTTTCCTTGACTTTATCTGTCATAGAAAATTTGCCAGCATTTATGATGTAATTAAGCTCCTCTGCATGTAAGTGAATGGGTAATTTTTCTGTTGTAATCTTAGTTTGTTTTAATTACATTCCATGTTGCTTTGCATTTGTTGCTGGAATTTAGAATGTAATCACTATTGGCCTTTCTTTTTAGCTTCAACAGTCTCCTTTGTATATATCTTCTAGTTGATCATAAGTGTATTTAGAGTGACTGTGTGATTCTTCATAACAGACTCTTAGTAACATGCTTAATTTATGGAGATGAGGTGTATACCAGTTGCTGGAACTTCTGTTTAGCATCTTGTTTTGTAAGCAATTTGATTTTGAGTGGGCAGCACTTAATAAAGATAACGACTGTTAAATACTCTATATCTATTATACTGAATCTAAGTTTTACATAATCTCTTAAAAGTATACCTATGCCTCCTTTCCTCATAGTGGATATAAAATAAACTGATGCTATTTTGTAGCCATCAGGAATGTACAATGACTAAAATTTTTTGAGAGCCAGTGCCTGTTAATGAAAAGTACATTACAATATAATTTTCGAAAAATTCCTTATAATGAGAACAATTTGTCTGGCATTGAGTGTATATTTATGTAAACGAAACAAAGTTGTTTTGTATTCACCTCTGGTAAATGTAAATCAGATTCTGCATTATTTAGTAAGTGCTCAAGATGTTTACTTTCAGAATTATCTTGGTGAAGTTTCAGATATTTTGCTTCACATCTGAAGGAACAAGCTGCATTTTGTAAATTAGGTGGATGCATATGTACAATATGGGTAGGCTCCTATTGGGCCCTTGACAAGTTCCCCTGATCTAGCCAGCTGAGTGATATTATGCCTAGAGTTTGCTTCTGATTTAGAGCTTACCAAGCTTATAAGCTTATTAATAAATGTTTACCCATTGTGTTCATATTTAAACTGTGAGTTGTGAAGAATTGTCATTATTGCTAATATGTAATACAATATTATTGTACTTGTTACAAATACTAAATAATCTAGAATTAACTTTACTGATCTACTTGTCTACACATGACCAGTCAGGGAAATCATAGTTTTGGGAAGTTTGCAAGTATTGCTTTAGAGTTTAACTGTAGCAGTTTTATATATAGCTGAGTTAGCATGTTAGATGATTCATTGCAGTAAATTTCATTTGAACCAGCAGTAACACTATCATTTTTAAGAAGTTCATTGTTACACTTAAGCACATCTTCTAAAGCATTTTTGAGTTCTGCATTGTGTTTTACAGTGGCACTAACCCTGAAGTCTGTGCTGTTACATATGTTTGTTATTGCAGAATATTGGAAATTTCCTCTTAACACTGCATCTTGTAGAGGTGACATATGATTGTGTAGAAATATTAAAAGTAGTTTCTTTCTGTTGTGCTAACTGTGTTAGTGATAAATGTATGGTGTATTTTGTGTTTCTTGCTTGTAATACTGCACAGCACATTTTTGGTAGATGGGTTGTAATTGTTACTAGTGCTTTGTAGTGAGGTGTAAAATTGGTTCTTATGAGTTGCTACTAAAGAAGAAACACTGACATCTGTGCGCATTACTTTGTGGCTTCTGCTGTGTAGATTGTTCTGAATTGTTGAAAGTTACAGAGTTTTCTTCTTGTGTCATTTTGAGAAACACCGCTGACAGTCTGATCTGAAGGTGTTTCATATTTGGTGAGCAGCTTTATTTCTTCCTGCAACACTTTACTGTTATGAGAGACTTGTTTTCATTTCTGATGCTGTCAATTGTTCTTGCTTCTCAACATGTGGACACAATGTTCCACAATGGTCACTGCACTTTAACATTCTTGACATGTCCATGGCATCACAACATTCACATTCTTTGTTACAAAAGAATTTTCAACAGAAAATGAAATTTTTTCTTGCACTGTGGAAAAACTACAACGCTTCTAACAGGTGTTGAACACTTTCTGCAAAAGTTACAGTTTGTAACACTAACTTCATGAGCTTCCACAAATGTGATGTCTTTAGCTGATGCTATTGTGCTGGGCCTAAAGTGATGGGGTCTAAGAAAATAGTGGAGCAGATGTTAGATGCCTGTAATATTAGTCATCTTTGATGCTCAGCAGTGAATGGAGTAATGGTTGTAGCTTGTTAGGTGTCAAGTGTATTAAGTTGCAAACACACGAAATGGTACACATGAAAGGTGTAAAGTGAAATGAGAATAAATTGGTTAGAAAGTGTTGAGAGGATAAAGATCTGACAGGGTGTTGGGATGTTAGCTGGAAATGCCATGTAGTCTCTTTGGGTATCATGATCATACATGAGTAGACATCCAGTCTGTGGTGTCTGGAAGTTTCAACATGGGAGTATGGTGTGATCTGCTGCACAGTGTAAAGGGAGCTGGTGTAGGCTGCAAGACTACTGAATATTAGTGAGGGAGGGATATCTGGTATGTCAGGTGTGATGTGTAAACAACTTTTAGAACTTGGTATGGTGCTTTTTGAGCCTATTGTTTGTGGACCTCTGTCCAAGGGATGTTGCAGTAAGTAGTGTTGTACTTCTATGCTAATCTGTTTCCTCATATGCTCAGTGAAAGATAGTATTAAGAAAAGGCTTGGTTGATTATTTACTAATAGTTCCATAACCATGTAAAATTTTTATAGCCTTCTTGAGTCTCCAATGTTGGTGACCATGTAGGCTGCATTGTGGCTGTGACACTTACCTAGTAATAGTAGCTCTAGGACTTGTTTTAGTTTGAACTTTGCATGTACTGTTTGAGAATACCTGTAATAATACTTTAACCTATGACAGCTGTGGGTTACGAAATTAGTGCTGTTGTACTTGTGTAATGTAAAATGTGATTGTAGTTGTCATGGAGGTTGTTAGTGGAACACCATATGTGAGGTGTGAAGTTTTATTTTTAAATGAAAATGTATTTGTAAATGTAACTGGATTGTTTATTGTTGTTGTATAGACCTAAGGAATGTAACGAGTACCTGTTGTTTCCATTGATGGATGATTTGCCTATATGACAGAAGTAACAGTGCTGATTGGGGGGGTGGGGGGGTGGGGTGGTAGGGTTGTAGCCATGGTTTTGTCTTTTAACAATAGATAAAAGTATGATCAGTGAACATAGGAATCTATAATGTAGCATTCAGGGTTTTTGTTAAGTACTGAAATAATCCTGTAGGTATTTGAAAATAGATTCAATTGTTGCTGTATGGTCTGTGAAGTTGTGGCTCATTGCAGGTGATTGGTTGTTAGCTGTATGTAGTAGGTAGTATGTAAATATTTGTGGCTGATTTCTTTTGTTGTATGTATCTTCTGTATGTGTTACCCTTTATTGAATCTGTGATGTGGTGAAGGTTGTTTGTACATTGATTGGGTGGGTGGGGGTGGGGGGGGGGGGGGGGGAAGTGAGGTAGTGAGGTATGTAACAAATTGTAACCTGTTCTTTATGGGTGTACAATGGAGTTACCTGCAAAGCAATGTTATTTGGTAATAAGGATATGCTTCAGCTGTTAAGAATGTCACTTCCATAAGCATGAATTTGAATTGGTTGAGTAATTTATTGTTCAGACTGAGAACAGATTTTTTAATGTTTCTTGAGTGGTACATTGACTGTACTGGGTGGTATGTCATGTGTGGTGTGACTGGACCTGAAGGAAATGAATGTTTTATGAAAGTGATGTGCAATGCATTGTTGGTGCATGCCTTTTAGTTTTAGGTAGTGAGTAATGTAGCAAATTATGCCTTTAAGTAAACTATACCTGCTGCATAAAAAAGCTGCTTGTGCAAAGTTTGGGTGTATTGCTGCTGTTGCATTCAAGGCATGTGCATGTTAGTAAACATCACGTTACCCACAACTGAGATTGTCAGGAAACAAAGAATGGGAGATAGTTGTTCTGTACGTTTTGTTATTAGCACACACATAGGATTCATAATATGAATGCAATGATTGTCAATATGTTAAGTGGTATTGTGATACTGAAACTTCAATATCTTACATATATACAAAAGTCCATTGGAGCTGTTTTAAGTTGTACTAGGTTATACAGAGAAATTTGTTGTGAAGTAAGTATTGTTTAATTACACAAGTAAACTATGAATTATTTTGAATATTAGTGAAAAGTAGGTGTTGTGATGTCTTCAGTGTAGTGACTGGAATTGGTGTGCTCCCATGTGAGCCAAGTTGACTTCACTTGAACCTGATGTATAACCTTTTGTTTTACTTTTTGAGAATGGTCAGTTGTCACTGTGAGCTGCATGTGAGGTGTATTAAATGTGCCAGTGCTACCTTGTTGGTAAAGTACTGTGGATGTTCCAGTGTTTTTGCTTGCATTGATGTTTAGACCTGGCATTTGGTTTGCTTAGAGATGATAGATTGACTGCACTTTGAGAATTGATGTTGTAAATCATTAATTTAGTTGAACTTCATAGGTACTGAATAGTACTATGAGAAGAAATTGTACTTTACTGTTACATTGCTGCTGCCACAAGTTTGTTGTGCCCCCTGCAGACTTATGTAAGGCATTTAAAAGTTATATACCAATTTCAAATTATACCCTTGTGTACTAAGTATGACTTACAGTAAATGTCAGTTTACAATTATTTATTGGAGATGTTGAGAGCAGTAAGACATTTTGTGAATAGTTTTTGCAGAAAGCTTTCAGCAGTTACTCCTGGAGCTGCCAATATGTGAATTGTTCTAGATTTTGCCTTGTTCTAGGAAATAATGGTGATGAATTGTTGTATAGTAGGTCAGAGTAACAGGTGATACTGTATGAAAAGAAGGTACTGTATCAACAAAGTATTAAAGTGGATTTATGGAAATGTTATTAAAAATTTCACTTTTTGTGATGCATCTTTGGGTGATGCTGAAAAACATAAATGTGGACCTGTTGTTACTAAAAGTGAAAGGTATAATGCAGTGCTGCGGAATCAAAACTGATTTCTAAATATGGCAAACAATAAAGTGATTGCTACTGATATTGGATCATTGGAAAGTAAATAACTGAGTGGAAATCAGAAGCAAAGGGATACCATGCTATTGGGTTGAGTATCATTGATGGAGTTATGAGAGGAAAGGACATTGGGGGGAAGTAATGTGAGGAAAGAGAAGCACTGAAATAATCCATAACTTGTAGATGATGGGTATTTGTGTTTTATTTTTATGTAGATATAATGTACTGATCCAAAAGAAAATATTTTTATCAGTTAGTGTGTAGCTGTAGTAGTAGTCTTACATTTTGTAAGAGGCAGATGTCTAGGTGGTGAAAATACTGCAGTTTGATTTTCAAATATTTGATGTGTTTGAAGGTAATTGTGTGTAGATAACAGTATTAACACATTATGGAATATGAAAGTATGTGATCTTTGAAACATGTCTTTGTTCACAAAAAGAATGAAGAATTGAGATGCGAATAATTCTGTTTATATTTCCACTGTGATTTTGAAACTGTTAAGAGGTGGTAAAGGTTTTGTTGATGTAGTTTCCTGTGAATTCTGACATTTGTTTTGGGACCATAAGTTACAAAGTTTTGGAGTGGAGGAGAATGACTATCTGCTGTCCATGAAAGTGTCATACATTAAGTTCCTTAAGTATGTGACTGATGGCAGTGTGAGAAAGGCTATTAGAATGTATCCAGAGGTTGCTTAATATACAGTCCAGTTCAAAGATAAGAGGAAATGTATTATAATATATGAAACTGAATGTGGTAATGTGTGTTGGAATGTAATGTCATGTACTTGATGGATAAAAAGGATAATTAGGAACTGGTGTTGATGAAAGAACTGAAAAGTAAAGCTATGAATATGGATTTATTTGTAGGAATGGGAAATGAGAAATTGTAGCAACCAGATTGTGTTGTTGAAGAGTATCTGTGTAGTTATTGGTACATGCATAGTATTTGATGAACAGTGTGTAAACATTTTTTCTTCTGAATTATTGCTGTGCATTCTATAAATTATGAGAAGACTCAAAGAACACAGGAGGTACAGAATTAACTTGCAGCACTGTTGGTATGGGGTGTCATGGATTTTGTGTGGTAGTTGTAGTAGCACTCAGTATAACAAGTGATTGTAGTGTATCAACATTTATTTGTGATAGAAAGTGAAACAACTTCATCAGAATGTGGAACTAGTTTTGTGGTGACTATCTACAGAGGGAGAAATTATACCTTTATGTAGACAGAAAAGATATTTTGCAGGAAGTGTTACTTTTCTGTGTGTCCTGTTAGACTGTAGAGCAATAACTTGAAAGTGATTAGATGGGTTCTGTTGCCTTTGTCAGTGTTCAGATTCATGGCCTGTAATTGTGTGGTGGTTAGATGTTGGGAAATGTGTGTATTTTTGGATGTAGCACCATGTAGCTCTGTAGAACAGAGGGTGAGAAGTGGTATGAATTGATGCTTTATTTGTAGACCTTCCACACCTGTGACCTAACCAATGGTTAGGTGATAACTGCGCAGTTATTGTTAAAGGGCCTGGGAGAGGGTTGATTGAAGTAGTGTTTACTGTTGCACACACAAATACTGCACATGGAAAAGTGACATATGAAATGCAATGCACTGATTGTTTCTTGTCATGTAGTTTGGTGCCAATATAGGACTGGATTTTGCAAGTGAAGATGTGGAATGTGCCAGGTTAATAGGTGTCTATACAAGATATAACACAACAGAAAATATTACATGACACCTTTTTTATGTGGGGTTGGGCAAATTACGCACTATATCCAAAAATTCATATGAGTAGGAGTTGCCATTAAGAAATACCTTTAATTTCCTTTCAAATGCTATATAGGTATCTGTGACACGTTTGATGCTATTAGGTAAGTGACCAAAGGCTTTTCTGGCAGCATAATTTACCCCATTTGTGAGCCAAAGTTAAATTAACACTTAAGTAGTGAAGCTCATCTTTTCTCCTAGTGTTGTTTCCATGTACACTATTACTTTTGAATTTGTTTGGATTGTTAATAAAAAAAATAATTTCATAAGATATATATAATTTCTGAGTCAATAGTGAAGATGTGTAGCTCTTTAAATAAATTTCTGCAGGATGATATTGGATAACCTCCAGCAAATATTCTGATTATGTGCTTTTGTGGAATGAACACTCTACTACTTGATAAGTTACCCCAGAATATAATGCCATATGAAAACGGAGAATGAAAATGGGTGTGGTAAGATAATCTGAGATGTATATTGCCAAAATTTGCAATGACCTTAGTAGCACCAGTAGCTCAACACAAATGTTTTAGCAGATCTTTAGTGGTTTTTTTCTTCTGTTCAACTCCCCATCAATGCATGTACCAAAAATTTTGAATATTCTACCTTAGCTACTGATTTGTGATTGAAGTCTATATTTATTAATGGTGTCATTGCATTTATTGTGTGGAACTGAATGTACTGTGGTTTTGTCAAACCTTAATGAGCCCATTTGCAGAGAACCACCTAATGATTTTCTGGAAAACATTGTTAACAATTTCATCAGTTAATTTTTGTCTGTTGGGTGTGAAAGGTATACTTGTGCATTGGCAAAAAGTCCCAAGTTTGCATCTTTGTGAATATAGAATGATAAGTCATTAATGTATATTAAGAACAGCAGAAGATCCAAGACTGAACCTTGTGGCACCCCATTCTTGATTGTTCCCAGTTTAAGGAATCACCAGTTTGTTTGCATGTAATGTGAACTGCTTATTTCAACTTTCTGCACTCTTCCAGCTAGGTATAATTTAAACCATTTGAGTGCTGTCCCATTCATACCACAGGTACTGAGCTTATCTAAAAGTATTCCATGATGAAGTTTCATTGTTTGTGCTGCCCCTCCCCCTGCTCTTTCTATATGCAAATAGTAAGCAGAATGCTGTTTAATTTTGTAATCTGTTAGTATGGGTGAATAAGTATTGGATGTAAGTGAAAGCAGCTATATGTTTGTAGAAGGTATCTTTGGGTTGCATATAAACCCTGATGCAGTACCTGTTTAATAATTATTAAGGTTTCTTGTGAAATTGAAAAATTATATATTTACACAATTGCTCAGTTGTTTTATGTATTAAACTTGGTATTTTGTTCATGTGTGGTGCAAATGTTGAGTCATTGTGCAGTGGAAGTAATAAGTATTAATAGGTACTGAGATAATCATTTCATGTTGTGAAGGGTATGAGAAGTTTTAATATTTGTTACTTGATGAAATGTGATGTATGAAAGTAAAGTAATTTTTGCTGTAACATATGTATCATGAATGTTGGAAAATGAGTTGCTCAGAGTTATTGATGTACTGTAGAAGACTAGTTGTATAGTAGTTTTTGGCAATGCCAAATAAGACATTGCTTTTCCTGTGTGAGCAGATCAAAATGTTTGAATAAGTGTTGTATAAGAAGATTGCCTGTGTTAGTCCTGGATGATAATTACATTGTCAGGATTCGTAAGCAGTGGGTCCCTGATGTAGAGAACATGTGAACACTGAAGCTGAAATGGTTAAGAAAAGACTGTTGCTATGTGCACCCATCATCACTTTCCGACATCTTAACACTAACTATAGTTGTATTGAAATGCTCCATGGTGAGATAAACAGAGACATGTTTGTGCCTGAGGCTGTACTAGTTGTATGATGCACTATGGATGGTGGCCAGTAGTTTGCTCTGTTGTGGTGCACAGTGGCTGGACACATGTCTAGTGACCAAACAAATTATCAGCATTGCAATATAGGTTGGCTGGTGAGTGTGTTATGTACTGTATGTCCATGTGCAAACCTGTAGACCTTTGCAGTTGTTACATAGTGTATGGGATGTCTGGCATTGCTTCATGTATCTAGAACAATTTTGGTTGTATGTTCCTTGAATTCTGTGTGTCTGTCCATATTATGAAGTGCACTGAAGTGGAATGTAGTTGGCTCCTGTCCAAGATGCTATTTGTTGGTAAGTAGTATTGAATGTACGTAGTTTGGTTAAAAATTGTTCTGGGGATTTTAGTTGTCTTAAGTGTTCTTCAGTGTGCATATGTGAAAAAATTGTGATATGTTTAACAATTTTCATATGTGTACAGGTACTCAGGAAGTTTAATTGTTGTAAGTTGTAATGGTGTTTGTCATGTTTTCTGTTCTGTATTATTGGTGGTGGTGGTGGTGGTGGTGGTGGTGGTGGTGGTGGTGGTGGTGGTACTACTACTGTCTGTGAGGTATCTTGTGAATAGTTAATAATGCCCATGTAATGTCATGAATCACACATGAAATCTGCAGCATGGGTGGAAGAAACTAAAGGGATTAGGGTTGTGGAATTGTCACTGACAAAACTTTGTTAATGTTACATGTGTGTGAGGTTAAGTTGGAATTGTGAAAATTGATCAAATACTGGATAGATATGTTAAGTATGTGTAAGTTTTGATTATATTGGTCTGTGGTCTTGTTGTGGAGGACGTACCAACTAATGCAAATAATGTGTGTGGCTGCTATGCTGATTATTTTGTATTGGAATACTGAACTGGCATTGTGCATTAAAAAACCTGTACAAAAGTGTAATTCATTGTGTACCTGAGTTGTTTGACAAGAATGAAGGTGGTGTTGTTGAATTTGATTGTGGTAATTTGGCTGTAATAAGTGCTGATGGTTACATTTTTGTGGCTATAGCCTTTCTGAAGATGTCTTTTTGCTGGTGGAAATGTGCTTTGGCATATTGGATTGTGGAAGAGGATTTTTGCATACTGTTAACTGTGGCAGTTGCAAGATATGTGCCTTTAGTGTTCAGCTGTAATATACCTTAAACGTGATAAATTGCAGTGAACCTTATAGAAAACAAAGATGAGGGCAAACAGTCTTTTGAAGCAGATGTTCTTAGATGACACAGAATTTAAATTATGAAACATTTGTTCTTGAGCATGAAGGTACAAGTTTGTAATAATGTATCTTTGTTGCTCTGTATTATATCTTGGTCTATACGGTAAAAAGGAACAGTAAATGTACTGATGATCAAGACTGCACTTCTGTATGTTTCATTTAATTTTAAAATACTTTATTTTCATATTAACACATTTAATATTGATGTTACTTACTCTGCAGTTATCCTTCAAAGTAGACTGCAGGGGGGGGGGGGGGGGGGGGTGAGAATGAGGAAGTAGATTGTGGAAGAGGGAGAACAAACGAAACTTCATAACTACTTGCTTTCATATAATTAGTCTATGATGCTATTTGTCCCTTCTTTATTATTGAAACTGTTCTTTGGGATGCTACCCTTTGCTATTGGAACAGTCTTCAAATATGTATAGAATTTCTTTAGTTATGGGTTACAGCTGGGGAGAGGCTGAGAGTAAGAGAAACCTGGGAGCTTACAGCAGTAGTTTATTGAATTAATATTGGCTCATATAAGTATGGAATGTGTAATTTTGGAGAGAATAAGGGATGTATAAAGAAAAGAGCAATGTGTCTTTAGCTGTGGTTGCACATATTGATATATGAACCAGTATTTACTACCTTTGTGTAGTTGGCTTGTGCTGATGGCAATGTCTACTAATGTACATGGGAGACTTGCTGGTATGTTGAAGGATCTTGTCATTTGTGAAATTATTAACTGAATGATATAACATTGTCATTGACATGACAGTTGAGACAAATATAAACATGAGGATGATTGAAACACTACTTTCATTGATCTCCAATAAATTTGATTCTTATTATCATTAAGAGTGCACATTGTTTAAACATTTGAGAGTGGTTGTGATTGCATTGTGTCAATTTGCCACAATGTGTAATTAGTTCAGGGTGTATGCATTTTATAGGAAATGAGAAATGAAATAGAATAACATGAAAATGTAAAAAGATAGTGCTGGGGGGGAGAGGATAATCATTACTTGGATTCTGATCTGTAATGGACATGTTACCTTTGTATCTAACAAAACATTTAACTCTGTGTGTGGTGTGTTTTCTATTGCATTGGTACATAAGGTAATTTATAGGTATGTGTTGGAATCCACTAGGTTTAGTGAAGTTTTGAGTGGGGAGTGGCTCTTCTGTTGCACTAGTTTATAAGCAGTAGTGTGAGGTTGCTTTTGGAAGTGTTTTGCTGTAGTACTTTGAAATGGAAATGATTAAGTTTAGTTGGAGGCTGTATGTGATGAGTCCTTTTTGAATGTTACATATTTTGTCAAAATTGGCACTTTAGTTGTTATTGTTTTTATGTTGCTATAGTCAGTAGTATGTTATGAATGTCTCCAAAATCTACAGGTGGTATTGTGAGTACCTTGGTAACTGTGTAATTATGTGGCAGCTGTCAGCTCTGTATTTGCATAATTCTGAGCAATTTGCAGAGACCCACTTGGGAATGAGTGTAATTTGTGGTTGCACCTGTCCTTATATTTTGGGAGTGTGAGAAGTATGCATGTTGTTGTGAGGTACAAAGAGAGTTAAATTTTGTTCTGAATATTGAAAGTGCAGTTTCAATCTTGGCTGAAATAGAGGTAATGGCATCTGTTAGGGCTAGATGTGTATGTAGTTAGTCTGGGGTCTTGTAACAAATGGTTTTGAATGTTGTGTACACAGCATTGGTGGTGTCAGCACCTTGAAGGTAAAATGCCATCATTTGAGGAAATAGCAGCCTTATGTAGTAGTGCAGGGCTGGAAGAATCTAAGGAATGTGATTGGGAAGAATTTGATGTTTGCCTTTGTGCAAGAAAGGTGGAATTAATGTGTAAAAGAAATTAAAAATTTGTACTGAATATGGCAACTGCTGATATGAGTATTAGTTTTTTGATGTGCATGTATGAGGGTTCTGTGGTAAGTGTTTTAGGTGATGTTTGGGCAGTGCAGTTTTTAAAGAAATGAATTGGTCCCATGAGTGGTGAAATGGATGTTCCTGGATGTAGTTGTAGTAAAAGGTTGGTTGAAGGATTTAAAATATTCTGGAATCCACAGGGCACTATTAATTTCTGCTGTTATGTGCAGTGTTTAATTCTGTTATAAATAAAAGTATACTGATGCCTTGCTGAAACATAGTTTAGCAAAGTGGTTCTAGTTACATATGGCAACCATAATTCAGATAAGTGTTTTGCCAGTGCAGTTAATGAGTGACACACTCCTCTCCTTGAAGCTGTCCTGTCCTGAAGCTTTACTTAAATATTCCTGGTTGTCATACATGGATTGTGTATGTATCTGTTTCCTAAAGTATTGTTGAGCTGCATTCAACCTAAGTCTGTTGTTGCTTTGATTAACTGTGTTAATAAAGTGTTTATAGCACAAACATCGTGTTGTATATTTTTTTTAATGATAGCTCAACTGAAGTAAAAGTAGAAAAATAATGCATCTAAGGTGTTCATTTGGGATGCTTGGCATTGTAGGGTAAAACTAGGGTTTAATTGAATATGTGCTTTTCCTTGGTGCACATTGTAGTGTGTGTTGGTAGTTGTGCTACAATAGCAGTGTGTGCCCCTGTGCATTGGTAATAGCTGAGGATCTGACAAGTAGTGTGCTCACATATGATCAATTTTGTGATTCAGTGAATCTGTGTGAAATGTGTTCTTTGTTGGAGGGAGTGGCATTGCTTAGTTACATGTGTGGTGCACTTGTTTGCTACACCTTTGTTTTGTGTGATTTAAGAGCATTGTGAGGGCTGTACAGTTTTATTGTTAAAATTAGTGCCTTTGTGGGGTTGTCAGTGAGTGATGTATATAGTAAGAATGTGGCACTGTAGAAGCACCTGTTAAGGAATGAGTTAACTTTGAATGTTACCTTTCGTATGTTTGTTCAGTGTGTTCATATTGTGTTCTTGTTGTGTTGTGCTCTATGTTCAAAAGCAGTGAATGTAAGTGTAGTGGAGGTGTAGGGGCTGAAGTAGTAGAAGTGTTTGGGCAAGTTTCCAAATTAAAAAATGCTGAAGTAATTGAGGTTTGGTGTATTTTGTTAATAAGTTATTGAAAATTTGTATTATGCTGATGAGTAATGTGTGTTTACTGGTAACTTAACAGTGGTTTCATTTGTTCACAGGTAAGTCAGACATTGCTGATGAATTATTTGTATCTGAATATTGGACACTTCTGTGGTGAAGAAAAGTTGAGAGTATGGTTCTCAGCTATGATGTGAGTGTCTAATGATGGTTGTATTGTAAAGCAGATGCATGTTTGTCTATGGAGACTGATGGCTGAAAAAACTTATCTGACAGAGATTAATATGATGTAGGGTTTGGTGCATATTGTTTTTATGTTTGAAAGGTAGGTAACAAGTTCTAGTCTCTAGTATTTGGATAGATGTGTTGTCAATCTCTGTGGAAGTGATCAGGTGAAGCCCATTAATTTAGTATGGTGCTGCCCCATTGATGCAAGCAGAGTGAAATATTTGCTGCAGTGCTCACATAAAATGTGGTCAGATGTAGCCCACTAATTTAGTATTGTGCTGTCACATTGATGCAGGCATTGAAATATTGACAGCATTGCTCAAATAAAATATTAATTTGTATGGGTTCTGTAGATCAAATATTTTGTAGGGCAAAGGACATATTGGTGAAGTTAATTTGGAAGTTATGTGAAGATGGTGGATGGTGGGATGATGCTAGTGCTATGTAAGTCACATAGCAGAACACATATTTACATGAAATATAAAAAAGATATTAAGATATGACAGTGATAATATATTATACATATAGAATGCATATGATATACAGACAACATAAATAACATTTCATTTCATTTCATTTTATTATCTTCCTGTATATCATTTACATGATGTAGGAATTGTCACAACAGTTATCATACTAATACAAGTACTACAGACATAATAATGGAATATAACTGTCAAGACATTTTTAAAAAGTACAAGTTTAGACATACAAATTAAAATTTTTTGCAATAAATTTACACATGATGAAAGTACTCATCTACGTCATAGAAAGTTTTGCTTAAAATGTAATTGTTAAGTCTTAAATTTTAATCTATTATTGCCTTCATGTACACTGGCAGAGCATTGTAGGGTTTTATTCCAAAATAACTTATATGCTTTTGGGTTTGTGTTGTCATTACCCTTTCTACATACAAATTCTTATGAGTTCTAGTATTATAATTATGGCAGTCCTCATTTGTATGTAGAATTTTCATATGTGCTCTTGTACACAGAATGCTTTTAAAAATATACAGTGATGGTATTGTGTTTGCAGTTCTTTGAAAAGGGGCCTACAATGAGTTCTTGGAGAATTGTGTGTTATGATTCATATAGCTCTTTTCTGAAATTAGATCTCTCTCAAACTTGATTTAGTTTTACCCCAGAACACTATGCCATAAGATATGATGGACTGAAAGTAAGCAAAATACACTAGTCTAGTACAGTCTGTGCTGCATACTCTAGATAATATGCTCAATGCAAAACATGCCAAATTGAGCCTGTGGGATAAGTACTTGAGATGGTCTTTCCAGCTTAAGTTTTGATTAATGTGCATGCTGAAAAACTTTGTGGATTGTACACTGTCTATCCTGTTATCCATTAGTTTTAACTGGAGGTCTGTATCTTGAGTTGCTTTGCCATACTGTATATAATTTGTTTTACTTAGATTAAGTGTTGACTCATTAGCATTAAACCAATGTAGAATATATTTCAGGACTATGTCAGTTGTGGTGGTTAATGATTTTTATCATCACTTATAATTATGCTAGTGTCATCTGTGAACAACATTATTTCGGTAGAAATATTACGATTTTTTATGTCATTGATATCAAGCAAGAATAAGAAAGGACTGAGAACACTGTCCTGTGGGACACCTATTTCCAATTTCTTTGCATCTGAGACCCACTAGATTTTCTGATTTTTTTATGCTCTGTGATGATTTCTACCACCTGAGTTCTATCTTGAAGGTAAGATTCAAACCACTGCTTCACAACTCCCGTTGCACCTATTGCCTCGGTCTTGTTTAACAGAATTTTGTGATTTACTGTATCAAAAGCTTTAGATAAATGTAAGTTAATTCCCACTACACATTTTTTAGTGTTGAGACTCCTGACAATCTCTTTGGTATAGGCATGGATAGCTGATTCTGTGCTGTGGCCTGAGTGAAAGCCATGTTGATTGCAGTTTAGAAGTTTGTGAGCATCTAAGTAATTTATGAGTCTGGCTTTCATTAATGTCTCTAGAATTTCTGAAAATGATTGGAGAAGGGATATTGGTCTATAATTTTCTATCTTGTATGGATCTACTTTTTTAAACAGAGGTCAAACCTTTGCGATTTTCAACCTCTCAGGAAACACACCTTTGCTGAAAGACAAATTGGCAATATGTACCAGGGGCTTTATAATTAGTTGGGCAACTTTTTGTGTTATTGAGACAGGCACTTCATTCACACCTGCAGACATTTTTGATTTTAGTCTCTTTATCACCTTTAATATTTCATCATTTGTGGGAGTTAACAACATACTACTGTCTACTTTTGGGGCTGTTAATTTCTCATGTTTACTTAAGTTTTTACTTAATGACACTGGTACACTTAAAAAGTAATTATTAATGTAATTTGCCAGAGTTCCATCTTGTAATTCAATAGTTTTGAGTGCTATTTCGTGATCCTTCAGGCCCCTACCTGGTTCCCTTTTCACAATTTCCCAAATAGTTTCAGATTTATTGCCTGATTTTCTTAGTAATTTTGCTTTTGTAATTACTTTTCTATATATATTTTTTTGTTACATAATCTTTAAACTTGGGGTCAGTCCAATTTTTCAGTCTATAATTGAGCATTTTCATGGTCTTGGAGGAATTTGTAATACCTGTTGTGATCCAGGAGTTAGCATGTGTATGCCCATATGTGTTTGCTTTGACAAGTTTCTTAGGAAAACATATTTCAAAATTCAACATAAACAGGGAAGAAGAAGCATTATATGCAGTGTTTGTGCTAGTCTGTAACAGTACTTGTGCCCATTATTGGTTAGTCAGTGTATTTATGAAGTGAATGCAACTATTTGTGGAGAAGGTTCTTTTGTTTATTTGGTATGAACTATTTTTGGTTACTTTGCCTATGGGAAATTTAAGGATAAGTGCATTATGATCAGATATTCCTAGGTCAACATTTATTACATCTATATCTATGGCATCTATATTTGTGAAGATATTATCTATGAGACTTTTTGAAGAGTTTGTTATTCTTGTAGGGTTAGTTATATGTGGGTACAAATTGAAGCTATGTAAAACATTCAGGAAGTGATCTTAGGATGCACCTTCAGTCAATAAGTTGACATTAAAATCTCCACTTATACTTATTGTTGATTTTTTATGATGTAATATTTTCAGCAATGCCTCTAACTTATTTCTAAAAATTTCAGGATCACCCCATGCTGATCTATACACTGACATTATTTTTAATTTACTCTTTTGCATATTCAACTGTATTGGTGCAGCCTCAAAAAGTTTGTCTTCATTCAAGGATTCAGTTAGTCATATTTTTAACCTTTACTCCAGGTTTTACATAAATGCGAACACTGCCATATCTTGTTTCCTTCCTGCAAAAATGGCTTACTAATTTGTATGGGGAAATGCAAATATTTTCTAGTTCATAACTCATGCACCAATGTTCTTGAATGCAAATACAATCTATACTGGCTTCAGTAGCTGCAATCTCAAGTTCTAATATTTTATTTGTAATGCATTGTATGTTAAGGCTCCTTATTTTTAAATTATTGAAATTAGATGGAGAGGAGTTTGTATTTATGTTTCCTAATGTTACCGGCTGTTCCTTGCCAAGGCTGGGTACAAAAAAATCCTTAAGAATGATGTTTCCTGCTCCTTGTATTTCTTACCCCAGGATGTGCCACCATACTTCTTGTTTCTGTAGTTGTAGCTGCTGTTTCAGTGGATGCTGGAGGTGATAGATTTTCTTATAGAGAAGGGATACCTATAAGCAAGTGAATAAAGAGCTTACTACAAGTAATCAATTTTGGTTTTAAGAAATTCATCTGGAGAGAAAAACAGTTATTTGATTTATTAGTCCTATAGATTGTAGAATTTGTACAGCAAAGTACATCATGAGATAGGACAAGTTAATTTGAAAAATTGTTAGGATGGTGTATGATGAAAGATGGCAGTAGTGGTACATAACTCACATAGCAGAAAACACACAGGATAGATAGACAAAATACAAAAACGGTGGTGTTTGATAGATGGTGGTGGTGCATACTGCACATAACAGAATACATATAATAGATACAGACCAAGTATGAGTAACAAACAATAGTGATATTATGTTATATAAGTAGAAATACCTAAACGTAAATATACAGCTTAATGCATGTAATGAAAATATTGTGGTACATAGTTCACATAGCAGAATACATATGAGGTACAGACAGAATATAGATAACATACAAGAATTAAATTATGTTACAAAGTAGAAACATGTACAATTGAATAAAGTTTATTGTATGTAATCAAAAGTTTGTTTCAAGAAGTGCATCTATGGAATAGAAACAGTGATTGAGTAGCAGTTCCTTTAAGTTAGTTCTCATTAGTTTATGTGTTTTTGCTTGGTTTTTATATCTGTTGGGAGATTGTGTATTGTAATGCCCATACATTTAACCCCAGTTTCATATGCTTTTGTGTTGTGGGCTATAATTTGTAATGTTTTGTTTCTGGTGTTGTGTGTGACAGTCTGCATTTCTATTGAGGGTGTCAAAGTGCTGGACTTTTAAAACAATCTAATTCCAATATATAGAGGCATGGCAATGGCAGGATTTTTAGCTGTTGAGATAGTGGTTTAGTGTTCAGTTTGTTTTGTACATTCCATTATTCTTACTATTTGTTTTTGTTACTTAAAAATTGAAAGAATGAGAGCTATTTCCTCAGAATATTAGGTCATAGGTGAAGAGAGACTTAAAGAAGGCATGGTACACCAGCCTCAAGGTATCTACACTGGCTGTGTCTTTTAATGATTGTAATAAATAGCAGGTTTGACAAAGATTTTGACTGCCTCAATATGTGGTTTCCAATTTAGTGTGTTACTGATGTAACTCCAAGAAATTTTGTGTACTGCCTGTATGTAATGTCATATTTGCTGATAATTATAATGGCATTGCAGGGGGTTAGATTTTGTCTAGTGTGGAATGTCATACTTGGTTGCTTTAGTATTTTTTGAGTAGTCTGTTTGCTTCAAACCATGATTGTAGATTAAGTATTTCTATTAATTGTATCTTATAGAGTGTCACCTCTACTGGTTATTGGGATATTTGTGTTGTGTGCATGCAGAAAGGAGGTGGTGTTTGGTATTTTTAGTAGTAAGTCCTTTGTAATTCTGTTGGGTTCTGGTTGTGTATTTTCATGGCCATAAGATAAGCCCAATTAGTATATGATTTTGTGTTGAGTTGTAATGTGTAATTGGGTTTTTTTCTTGTTGTGTATGTTGTGCATGTCTGTGGAGGGACTGAAAGTGCTGTACTGTGAAGTATGTTAGTTATGTTAGAGGGATGGGAGTAACAGGATGTTTAACTGCTAAAATAGTCGTTTAGTGTGTACTTTTGTATATTTCATTAGTTTTGTAACTTGCTTTTGTAACTTGAAATTATGGGTGGTTCAGAGCATATTTCTGCAGGAGATAGTGCCATAGTTGAAGACACTGAAACAGGGCCTGGTAGACCAACTTCAAGGGAGGTATACTGGCTGTATCTTTTAAGAATTTAAATAAATAAGTAATGAAGCTTTTGTGCCACTGTTTCAATGTGTAGGTAGTGCTGTTGATGGCAAGTGCAAGAAATGTGGTGTATTGCCTGTTTATGTCACCTTTGCCAATAACTATAACTGCATTGAAGAGGGAAAGATTTTTTTCAGTGTAAAAGTTCATACTTTCAGTATTTATGAATAGTCCATTTGCTTTAGTGATAGATTATAATTAACAAGTATTTTTGTTTGACTCTTACAATGTCACATGTACTGGTTATTCATATAATTGTATTGCTGGCATAGAGAAATAAGCTAGCATTTAATGTATTCTGGGAGATCATTTGTGGAAAATATGAAAAGAACAGGGCTAAGAACAGGCTGTGGTGAAGTGCCATTGTTTTTTATGTACTGTACATTACCTGTAGTGCCTGGATGGCTGTTTTTCTTCTATAAATTGATTGATTTTATTAAGTTAGCCATGGAACCAATTGTGGGCTCTAGTTGTAATCCTGCACTTTGGTAGTTTCATGAGAAGCAGGTTGTGGTTTACCATGTCAAATATCTTGGAGTGATTAGGAAATATGGAAAGAGGAGGTTGTGTATGTTAAGTGAAACTTGAACATTTCCCTAGAAATGCATAGAAAGTATGTCTGGTGAAGAGGTTGTCATGAAAAGTGGTATTAAGTTGTGATAATGTTAGAATAGAAAAATTCAAATTGAATTGCCTTATAGTATTGAAATATTTTTGTCAAATGGTATAGCTATTGTCCCATAGTTTGATGTCTGTAAGCTATACCTTTTTGTAGAGAGTTGTAATACAAAAGTTTACTTGGTTTTGCAATGTTCCCTCTAGAGAAAAGGTATTTATATTTGATGGGGGTCCACAGATATAATTTGAACACTTACTATGTAAGAAGCAGTGTGTTTTCCACTGCATGATAAACATTTGTAAGTTGTTTCAATATAATAAATTTTGTATGGTGTTGTAGGAGATTGCAGAAATTGCAAATGGAGTATTGTTTTTAGAAGAGTATAGTGTAGAGACACTTAGTTGGCATATTTGTGGAAATTTCTGAAAAACATCTATTAGATGTATTGGCATGTCTTTGGATTTGTCTGTTTTATTCTTCTATATTTAGTGTGAGGTTTATCATCTGTCCTTAACCTTGTACCAGTCTGTTCATTTAGTAGGTCTGAGATGGTCATACATTTCTTGGAAGAGGATGTAATTGCTAAAAAAGGTTTCAATGATAAAACACATTTGATAACTTGAGTAGGTGGTTGTGTAATGTTTATAGTGTATCTTTAACTCCTTTTGGGTTACCCACTGTTCACTTCACCAAGTCTGTCTGGTGGGCTGAGTGTTTCTGATGAAGTTTTAATACCATTTGTAATCAGTGACTAACACTAAGAAGTTGTTTTGTTCTTGGGGAGATTGCAATTCAAGTAATAGAATATTTGTAGAAAAGTGATATTTTTCATTTGTAGTTTAAGTAATGTTGTGGATCCTTTAAGAGCAAAGTTGTTTACATTGTCAATATAATGTGGACATGTAACACTTTTTTTGGTCTGTAAAGACTATGTTGAGTGGTGGATTAAAATGTATAGTTAGTGTGCTGTGATATGAAAAACAAATGTATAATTATGACAGTGCAGTGTTTGTAGCAATTAGATGTAAAAAGGTGTTGAATCACATTGGACATTCAATGTTCATATTTAAGTTGAATGACACTATGAAATGTAGTAATTGTGATCTTTAAGCACATGCAAGTAAAGTAATGTTTAGAACATCACATTTTGTAATGGTTGAGTTATTGTGATATTTTGTATGAAAAAATAGTGTAAAGTTCCTGAGGGAGAAAAGTTGACAGTAGGTATGTATATGTATACATTTGCACACATTATATAGATATATATGTTGAAGTATTTCCACAAGGATCGAGTAGTTAATAGCTTAAGCTCTTCCCTAGGTAGATAAGTTCTACCATCTCTGAAATATTTTCTGGAATACGAGTGAACTAGTCTCCAGTTTTGAATTTCCTGATAAAGTAACTGTAATGATTTTAAACAATGTTTAGAAATACCCAGTTTGTGCATCTGTAACAAAACATTGTATCAGTTTTAAGAATGTAAAGTGTATGTACTTTTTCTCAATCCTTGTATGTTGTGATCAGTACAACTACATAAATGTTGACACATTTGTGTATGTGAGGAAGATATTGGTCTCTTGTGTCCTGTGAAAGAGATGTCTTAAGCAAAAAACTGTGTTAAAACATGACATGTTATTTGTCTTGTTTATAATTGTGGAGATATTTTAATGGTTCAATCTGTAATCCTAGAAGAGCTGTCACTGTACACTGATCACTTTTGTGGAGTGTGATCATGTTATTGTCTAGAATTTTGTTGTTGAGCTGTTTGAATATTGGTTTTCAAATTTTGAATGGGTAATAAATCAGTGCCAGTGTTTTTATTTTGTAGGTAAAGTTCCTGTATTAGCTTCTTCATTAATTAGAAGTTTGTGATGCAGCTGTTCTTGAAACAGTTTGATAAGTCACAGGTCCTTTGGTTGTGTGGGTTTTTCATATAGTTTTGAGTTTGCTGTTAATAATGGTAGCAATTACATGTTTCCTTTTGTCTTTTGTCTTTTGTATGCTATGGTGACTAAAGTAGCTTCTTTGTTTGTAGTGAATGTCTAATAACTTAGACATTTTCAATGTGTTACAGATGTTTTGAAATGGTTTGTGAATGTAATGACAGTATCCACATATGATCTAGTAGTTGTTAGTATGTAATTTTTTGTTTTTGCATAATTATTTTGAGTATCTGGTGGAATGATTTTAGAGCGATCTTGGATTTGTTATACATAATTAGCTCAATCAATAAATTTAGTGTGTGGGTTGGGGTGTATTTTCTGGAGGGTAGCCCTGGCTTTGTCACTGCAAATAAATGTGGTTGTGGAAGTTCTTGGCTGTTACCTCTTCAATTAATGTTCCTTTTTGGTTGTAAAATCAGTTACATCAACAATTTTTGTAATGCCTTTTGTATTTGCTCTATGCACTGTTCTTGTATTTTGAAGAGTTTGGGTACAGGATTTTTACTAAAAGTATGTAGTGTGTTTGTGATTGTGTACCTCTTTTGTGTATGTTTGTTGCCTGCAAGGAGTTGAAATGTTCATAGTAATTATAGCAAATAGTGAGGCATGTTGTGTAATGGAAAGTGTTTTTGTACAGGTGTTGAACATAGTACCTTGTTTGTTATACATGAAGAATTTGTTGACACAGTAAAGAGAAATTTGACAACTTATGTATTGTAACTTGCTTAAAAGTTGCTTTAGTACTGAAAACGAGTGTTGTTTTTGTAGTTTATGCCATCAGTGTGATGTGTTGAATGAGGTTTTGGCAGTTGACGATATGAGGGAGTGGTTTGTGTTTTTGGTGTTAGGAAAAAAATGTGATTGTGACCATGTTGTTTAACAGCAGAGGTAACCTTCATAGATAAAAATGTGTAAGGAGATAGGTAGGTGAGATGAGGAATGGTGTCATCATTTGTGAATGACTGAAGAAAGAAAAATGAAGTACTGTTTAAAAACAGTTTCTGTAGAATGTTATGTACCAGACAAAAGTGCTTGGTGGTTTTGGGATCAATGTGTAATTTGAATGTGTAGAGAAGTGAGTAGGCTTTACTGATCAGTTTGTGAGGCATCTTTGTAAGTTAGAAATAGTTAACAAAGTGTGTTGAAATAAACTGCTGCACCTTTGTTTTGGGTGGTAACTGTGCAATTATGTGTGTCTTGAATTGTTAAAGGTAAAATGAAATGTGGCTGTGTGTGGCTTAAGTATGGTGAGACTGTGTCCAGTTTGTGTTCTGAAAAGTGTGCATTTTGTAAGGAAATTGAAAGGAGAAATGAATGTAAAATGTGTATTTAGGTTTATTTTGGGATCATGTAGTGGAGATGAATGTTAGTAAGTCTTTGATAACATGTGATATGGACTTTGAAATGAGGGCTGTGTATTGTGTTCTGAAAGTGTTTAGTGTATTTATATTGATTGTTAAATCATGGTGAGAAGTAATGAGACAATGTTGGAGTAATTGTTGTTCAGTACATTGTTTTGTGCATTGTGTCTAAATGTAAACATATGGCCTGGATTATGACGGAAATAGTATTAAGTGCTAAAGGTGTGTGTTTATAAGGTTGCTGTTGGTGTCATAACAGTGATTGATAATTAAATTTATAATTGGTGGTGGGTGAGTAGGTATGGTGTGTTATTGTTTGTGTTAGTGAGATATTTGAAAGAGTAGGAAGTAATGGCAATTAATGAAGTTGTAAAAGGTCCTGCTTGATGATGTCTGAAATGAGTATTATGAGCAGAAATATCTGAAAGGATACTTTGGTTGAGGTTCTGGGTGAAGAAAAATGTGGAATTTGATGAAGGTGATGTTTTGAGTGTGGGAAATATGAAGTGTTTGTGGAAGAATGTATTAATGTTGTAAAGTAAACAGTAGGTGTTTTTGTGAAATAGAAAGATTGTGTAGACGTCAATGGCTGTTTTGTGGAAGGGTTATTAGCTTAAAGTGTATTTAGTGTAGTGTAATGGTGTTTTAGATGTTGGTGTTGTAGAATGAGTGAAGAAGTTGGAAGTAGTAGTTATTGAAAGAAATGGGTACAAAATGTTAATGTAATTATGTCTTCTTTGGTAGTGGATAAATAAGAATTAGTATTAAGTTGTTAGATGTTACACTTGAAGTGGAATGTTGAATGATGTATGTTATATGTGTATATGTATGAATATTAGAAAAACAGTGTTTGGAGAAACCATATGATCATGGGATATTTGAAAATGTGTAAAGCTGTAAAGAAAATTTGACCTAGTAATTTCATTAAGGTTTGTATAAGAGTGAGATTTATAATACTCTATAGATTGGGTTTTGCTTTAAGTGGGAAGTAATCAATGTATTATACTTGTACAATTTAAGATGTTTGTTGCTTATGAGATTGGATGTTTCATTTATGCCTGAGCATTAGTATGAAAAGGAATGCTACATGTAGTGTGAGCATAAATTATAATGTGAAAGTGGTGTTGAATAAAGTGTGTGTGTGTGTGTGTGTGTGTGTGTGTGTGTGTGTGTGTGTGTGTGTGTGTGTGTGTGTGTGTGTGTTACAGAAGTGTGCTACATA
Source organism: Schistocerca americana (assembly GCF_021461395.2). Lineage (NCBI taxonomy): Eukaryota > Metazoa > Arthropoda > Insecta > Orthoptera > Acrididae > Schistocerca > Schistocerca americana. The sequence goes on along the minus strand of NC_060121.1, from coordinate 591,760,097 downwards.
TGGGTTATTCATACTGTATGTGTTTGGGAGTGATGGTACTGTAGGGTGTTTAAATTAATCTAAATATGGGACATATTAGAGGGTTACAGGAAAAGTAAAATGTGTTACAACAAATGTCAGTTGTGAAATAAATGGAAGTAGTTGAACTACGGAAGAGATGTTTTTCAATGCTATGTAAAGGTGTTGTGTTTGTAGGAAGTTTGATGGCTGTCATATGTAGATTCTAGATGTTTGTGAAATTGATTCTGTGAAACAGTGATAGATGTTTCTATGTGTGAGTGATGTGTTTGTTGTAGACATTGTGATAGGTTATAACTGTTTTGGTGAAAAGGTTGTGAAGTAATTGAATGTTGTGTGTGTTCTACAATGTTGTATTATGAATATTTATGTTTTAATGGATATATGTTGGTTGGAAGGGTCAGAGGTTTTGTAATGAATTGTGTAGTAGTAGTAGTAGTAGTAGTAGTAGTAGTAGTAGTAGTAGTAGTAGTAGTAGTGCATAGAGGTATTATAATGTGGTGTCAATTGTGGCAATGAGAAGGGATAGTGTCAGATGTTTATCCTGTGTGTAGTGTCATTGTAGTAGGATATTGCTCTGTACACTTGTGGGTGGATGTTTTGTGTTTTGGTTTATAGTCTATTGTTTTTCTGGAAGTATTAAGGTATTTATGTATGGGTTGGATGTAGTTTGTTTTATGTAGATAGAGGATTTATTGAATACATTTGATGTGTTGATTTTGTGGTTGTAATGGAGTAATAGTTTGGATCATATGGTAATGTGGGTGTTTCATAAGGTTTCTTGTTCTGAGAGTGTGTAAGTTGACAAGTGTGTTGAACAGGTGAACATTGGTAATTCTGTAATGTTGTGGGATATTGTTGTTTTTGTATTGATGGGAGTAGGGACTATGTGAATGATGTGTATGTTGTCACATTAGTGGTGGTGTTGTAATGTGAAAGAATGGATGTGTGGTATTGTATGTATATTGTGATATGTAATAGTACTTTGTATGCTGGAAGTGTTTGGGTATGGACTGTTCTGTACAGAAAGGAATTGTGTTCCTGTGTCACATTTATGGTATATGTTTTCATATTGTTTAGATTGTTTCAATTGTAGTATAATGATTTTGGTGTTCTCTATCCTTTGGAAGAGTTTATTAGTGTTGTGGAAGGATGTAAGATAGTTGATAAATAGAGTGGATTAGTATGTGTTATGTAGTTTTGCTCTGGATGTAGTGTATGTATTGAGAAGTGACATCAATGTTGCTGAGCCATTGTAAGGCAGTATGTTGCTTTGGAAAGTGTCTTGAAGGCCATGTATGCTACCGAAGGATTTGTAGATGTGCTATGTATGTATGAATGTACACTGCATTTGTTCAATGCTTTTGGAAATGTAGATGTAAATGCTGTTAAATTGCTTTGATTGGATGTAATTGAAATACTGTATATAGTCCTGAAAGGTTGTCCTAGTTTGTGATTGTATGTTGTCAGCTTTGGAGTATGTGCTAGTATTAGATGTTCAGTGATGTTATGATCATTATGTTGGTTGTAGAGTGTTACATATCATGTGTAAACAAATGTAATATGTTGTGATAGAATGTTTTATGTAGTAATATACATTATAGTACCGACATGGATATGATATAGTGTATGTGTATATTCAATGTGTTGTATTTGCTGGGAGTGTATAGGTTAATGTTCAATGTGTAAACATAATGTGGTGTATAAAGTACTTTTGAAATCTGTTGTTATTTATTTTGTTTGTAATGCCAGAACACGTTTTCTGAAAGTTTTCTGAAAGTTTTCTGAAAGTTTTCTGAAAGTTTTCTGAAAGTTTTCTGAAAGTTTTCTGAAAGTTTTCTGAAAGTTTTCTGAAAGTTTTCTGAAAGTTTTCTGAAAGTTTTCTGAAAGTTTTCTGAAAGTTTTCTGAAAGTTTTCTGAAAGTTTTCTGAAAGTTTTCTGAAAGTTTTCTGAAAGTTTTCTGAAAGTTTTCTGAAAGTTTTCTGAAAGTTTTCTGAAAGTTTTCTGAAAGTTTTCTGAAAGTTTTCTGAAAGTTTTCTGAAAGTTTTCTGAAAGTTTTCTGAAAGTTTTCTGAAAGTTTTCTGAAAGTTTTCTGAAAGTTTTCTGAAAGTTTTCTGAAAGTTTTCTGAAAGTTTTCTGAAAGTTTTCTGAAAGTTTTCTGAAAGTTTTCTGAAAGTTTTCTGAAAGTTTTCTGAAAGTTTTCTGAAAGTTTTCTGAAAGTTTTCTGAAAGTTTTCTGAAAGTTTTCTGAAAGTTTTCTGAAAGTTTTCTGAAAGTTTTCTGAAAGTTTTCTGAAAGTTTTCTGAAAGTTTTCTGAAAGTTTTCTGAAAGTTTTCTGAAAGTTTTCTGAAAGTTTTCTGAAAGTTTTCTGAAAGTTTTCTGAAAGTTTTCTGAAAGTTTTCTGAAAGTTTTCTGAAAGTTTTCTGAAAGTTTTCTGAAAGTTTTCTGAAAGTTTTCTGAAAGTTTTCTGAAAGTTTTCTGAAAGTTTTCTGAAAGTTTTCTGAAAGTTTTCTGAAAGTTTTCTGAAAGTTTTCTGAAAGTTTTCTGAAAGTTTTCTGAAAGTTTTCTGAAAGTTTTCTGAAAGTTTTCTGAAAGTTTTCTGAAAGTTTTCTGAAAGTTTTCTGAAAGTTTTCTGAAAGTTTTCTGAAAGTTTTCTGAAAGTTTTCTGAAAGTTTTCTGAAAGTTTTCTGAAAGTTTTCTGAAAGTTTTCTGAAAGTTTTCTGAAAGTTTTCTGAAAGTTTTCTGAAAGTTTTCTGAAAGTTTTCTGAAAGTTTTCTGAAAGTTTTCTGAAAGTTTTCTGAAAGTTTTCTGAAAGTTTTCTGAAAGTTTTCTGAAAGTTTTCTGAAAGTTTTCTGAAAGTTTTCTGAAAGTTTTCTGAAAGTTTTCTGAAAGTTTTCTGAAAGTTTTCTGAAAGTTTTCTGAAAGTTTTCTGAAAGTTTTCTGAAAGTTTTCTGAAAGTTTTCTGAAAGTTTTCTGAAAGTTTTCTGAAAGTTTTCTGAAAGTTTTCTGAAAGTTTTCTGAAAGTTTTCTGAAAGTTTTCTGAAAGTTTTCTGAAAGTTTTCTGAAAGTTTTCTGAAAGTTTTCTGAAAGTTTTCTGAAAGTTTTCTGAAAGTTTTCTGAAAGTTTTCTGAAAGTTTTCTGAAAGTTTTCTGAAAGTTTTCTGAAAGTTTTCTGAAAGTTTTCTGAAAGTTTTCTGAAAGTTTTCTGAAAGTTTTCTGAAAGTTTTCTGAAAGTTTTCTGAAAGTTTTCTGAAAGTTTTCTGAAAGTTTTCTGAAAGTTTTCTGAAAGTTTTCTGAAAGTTTTCTGAAAGTTTTCTGAAAGTTTTCTGAAAGTTTTCTGAAAGTTTTCTGAAAGTTTTCTGAAAGTTTTCTGAAAGTTTTCTGAAAGTTTTCTGAAAGTTTTCTGAAAGTTTTCTGAAAGTTTTCTGAAAGTTTTCTGAAAGTTTTCTGAAAGTTTTCTGAAAGTTTTCTGAAAGTTTTCTGAAAGTTTTCTGAAAGTTTTCTGAAAGTTTTCTGAAAGTTTTCTGAAAGTTTTCTGAAAGTTTTCTGAAAGTTTTCTGAAAGTTTTCTGAAAGTTTTCTGAAAGTTTTCTGAAAGTTTTCTGAAAGTTTTCTGAAAGTTTTCTGAAAGTTTTCTGAAAGTTTTCTGAAAGTTTTCTGAAAGTTTTCTGAAAGTTTTCTGAAAGTTTTCTGAAAGTTTTCTGAAAGTTTTCTCTCCGCGGGTGGTAACACAGCGTCCACCGCAGTACGGTGACCTACAATACCACTCCACTATGGATGTGAAATAAAATATAATAACACATGATGCTCCGCAAGAAAATAGACTTGGGATAGGGTGTGTCGTTGGCAAGTCCCCGGGGCGGCTAGTGTGGGTGGTGATAAGTCCGTAGTGGGCGAGGTATTACGACGATGCCGCCACCTATGCGAATGTGACGCAACGACATTGACATCCAGCCCAGAAACGGCACCTCCATCTACAGGGATCCGACGGAACTACGCCAACCATGCCGGCAAAACGGTATCGCCATCTATGAAAATACGGCGAAACCACATGCAATACCTCCATCTATGCGAATCTGACAACACTACGTCCGCCATGTCGAGCGCACCACAAAACACAGCGCCATCTGTAGGTCTCCCGCGGCATGACGTCCTGCAACGACGATACCGCCATCTATGAGACGCCAAGCCGACCAAGACATCGATGGGCCCACAGTGCCCATCTTTCGACCCCACCCACAAAGCCTGCGTCCTCTGTCGACCACAGCACCCCAACGCCAGCGCCTCTGCCGCACGAAATCGTGGACCGGCAATCACTCCACCTGCGCCCCACTCCAACCGCCCAACTCGCAACTCCAGCGGATGAACGGCGGACTTTTCCCGCAGTCGCAATGTGCAATCCACCCCTATAACATGCGTTTCATGAAGAGTTATCTCCAATATGCGACATTCCCGCTGTCCCTATACATGAGCTGCGGGCTGTACCAGTTACGAGCTAGAGACGCGACCGCGTTGCTCTCTGTACGAATGCCGATGCTGAGCGGTCAGCTAGGAGGCGCTCCATCCATGTCGGTACCGGTGAGCGTTGCACTCGCAGTCGCAAGAACGTACGGCAAGTATATTACCTGGAAGAGTCAATGACAGTCCACGCCCCCCTGCGTGGGAAGAGTCTTTCTAGGCCATGACCCACCGGAAGGGCGCAGCGTCCCCCACCCCAGACATGTGACGTCACACCATCGGTATTGACGACTAGACTGATTCCTTATAATCATTTGCCATACACCGGTGGAAGCTGCCGAGACGAGTAACTACATAGCGGGCTCGCCGTGTCACTAATGTACAGAGATACAACAGTTTCGACTGGAACCGGATTAAACGTATACACGGCGCTGATTAGTAATAGATAGAGCCATCAGAATACAGATAATGTATACAACTGTCCGTATACATGCTGAAAGACTCTGCTCACAATCACAACCACACGTCAGCCACACACCCTTATCACGCACTACTCTCTGCCTGTAACACGCACACAGACAATATGTAAGCACCAGCATGGAACAACACCCAGTGCATCCTCTCCGCCACATTAGACAATCCACACTGTCATAACCAGACTGGGAGGTCCACTCAGAAAACAGAATATCCCACCCACCCGACAACCACCATTGCTCAGCCAAGCCACCAACACCCACACATGTCCTACACAGGGGTGCACCCAACATCACAATACTGCCTCCTCTCACAGCACACAAACAATGGCAGGAATGAAAGACACAGGTCTGCCACAAGCATGGAATGAGAGCGCCGCCTGTCATGAGCCAAAGGTGCATCCTGACGTGGCAAATCAGATGATGCCGCAGGCATCCACTTACTATAATCACAATCAACAAACCGGCCGCCCCGCCCCGCCCCCCATTAAACCTTTCCTTACAACAATGTGTACCTTAACCTAACCTATATCGTACCGTAACCTAACCTATATCGTACCGTAACCTAACCTATGTCGTACCGTAACCTAACCTATGTCGTACCGTAACCTAACCTATGTCGTACCGTAACCTAACCTATGTCGTACCGTAACCTAACCTATGTCGTACCGTAACCTAACCTATGTCGTACCGTAACCTAACCTATGTCGTACCGTAACCTAACCTATGTCGTACCGTAACCTAACCTATGTCGTACCGTAACCTAACCTATGTCGTACCGTAACCTAACCTATGTCGTACCGTAACCTAACCTATGTCGTACCGTAACCTAACCTATGTCGTACCGTAACCTAACCTATGTCGTACCGTAACCTAACCTATGTCGTACCGTAACCTAACCTATGTCGTACCTTAACCTAACCTATGTCGTACCTTAACCTACCCTATGTCGTACCTTAACCTAACCTATGTCGTACCTTAACCTAACCTATGTCGTACCTTAACCTAACCTATGTCGTACCTTAACCTAACCTATGTCGTACCTTAACCTAACCTATGTCGTACCTTAACCTAACCTATGTCGTACCTTAACCTAACCTATGTCGTACCTTAACCTAACCTATGTCGTACCTTAACCTAACCTATGTCGTACCTTAACCTAACCTATGTCGTACCTTAACCTAACCTATGTCGTACCTTAACCTAACCTATGTCGTACCTTAACCTAACCTATGTCGTACCTTAACCTAACCTATGTCGTACCTTAACCTAACCTATGTCGTACCTTAACCTAACCTATGTCGTACCTTAACCTAACCTATGTCGTACCTTAACCTAACCTATGTCGTACCTTAACCTAACCTATGTCGTACCTTAACCTAACCTATGTCGTACCTTAACCTAACCTATGTCGTACCTTAACCTAACCTATGTCGTACCTTAACCTAACCTATGTCGTACCTTAACCTAACCTATGTCGTACCTTAACCTAACCTATGTCGTACCTTAACCTAACCTATGTCGTACCTTAACCTAACCTATGTCGTACCTTAACCTAACCTATGTCGTACCTTAACCTAACCTATGTCGTACCTTAACCTAACCTATGTCGTACCTTAACCTAACCTATGTCGTACCTTAACCTAACCTATGTCGTACCTTAACCTAACCTATGTCGTACCTTAACCTAACCTATGTCGTACCTTAACCTAACCTATGTCGTACCTTAACCTAACCTATGTCGTACCTTAACCTAACCTATGTCGTACCTTAACCTAACCTATGTCGTACCTTAACCTAACCTGTATTGCGCCTTAACCTAACCTGTATTGCGCCTTAACCTAACCTGTATTGCGCCTTAACGTAACCTGTATTGCGCCTTAACGTAACCTGTATTGCGCCTTAACGTAACCTGTATTGCGCCTTAACGTAACCTGTATTGCGCCTTAACGTAACCTGTATTGCGCCTTAACGTAACCTGTATTGCGCCTTAACGTAACCTGTATTGCGCCTTAACGTAACCTGTATTGCGCCTTAACGTAACCTGTATTGCGCCTTAACGTAACCTGTATTGCGCCTTAACGTAACCTGTATTGCGCCTTAACGTAACCTGTATTGCGCCTTAACGTAACCTGTATTGCGCCTTAACGTAACCTGTATTGCGCCTTAACGTAACCTGTATTGCGCCTTAACGTAACCTGTATTGCGCCTTAACGTAACCTGTATTGCGCCTTAACGTAACCTGTATTGCGCCTTAACGTAACCTGTATTGCGCCTTAACGTAACCTGTATTGCGCCTTAACGTAACCTGTATTGCGCCTTAACGTAACCTGTATTGCGCCTTAACGTAACCTGTATTGCGCCTTAACGTAACCTGTATTGCGCCTTAACGTAACCTGTATTGCGCCTTAACGTAACCTGCATTGCGCCTTAACGTAACCTGCATTGCGCCTTAACGTAACCTGTATTGCGCCTTAACGTAACCTGCATTGCGCCTTAACGTAACCTGCATTGCGCCTTAACGTAACCTGTATTGCGCCTTAACGTAACCTGTATTGCGCCTTAACGTAACCTGTATTGCGCCTTAACGTAACCTGTATTGCGCCTTAACGTAACCTGTATTGCGCCTTAACGTAACCTGTATTGCGCCTTAACGTAACCTGTATTGCGCCTTAACGTAACCTGTATTGCGCCTTAACGTAACCGATATTGCGCCTTAACGTAACCTATATTGCGCCGTAACGTAACCTATATTGCGCCGTAACGTAACCCACATTGCCCCTTAACGTAACCTATATTGCGCCGTAACGTAACCTATATTGCGCCGTAACGTAACCCACATTGCCCCTTAACGTAACCCACATTGCCCCTTAACGTAACCCACATTGCCCCTTAACGTAACCCAACACACGTTGGGCCTTAACCCAACACACGTTGGGCCTTAACCCAACACACGTTGGGCCGTAACCCAACACACGTTGGGCCTTAACCCAACACACGTTGGGCCTTAACCCAACACACGTTGGGCCTTAACCCAACACACGTTGGGCCTTAACCTGCTCTGTAATTGTCATACGACGCGTTAAATTAGTGTAGTGTTGCCTAACTGCAACCCCCGCAATATAGTTTGCTACTCGCACTGCCCGGTCCCCAGTGTATCGCTTCATGTTAAACACCTTGCAGCTATACACTGTAATGTGGATGGCAGCAGGACGTACATGCTCAATGCCCTTTGCAGTTGTTCATTGGCATTTGCAGTTGTTCATTGGCATTCGCATGGCGAAGCACTTAGCCTACGCTGTGGTACGGCCTGTGTCAACTGTCCGCTGATGTTGTACGTCCAAATCACACACTGTACTGCACATTGGTCCTCATGTACTGAATGATACATCGTGGTACATGTGACCGTACAACGACTGCGCCAACAACGGCGAACCATGCGGTCCAAATGTTGTGCACTCAGCTACGTGTCGTCTCCCTATAAGAGCTGGATTGCAGTGTGGTATGCCCTGGATGGCGATCAGCATGAGCCGTCTGTTGATGTAGTGGCGCGTGTTGTCAGACGTAGTCGTCTCTTCTCACACACCGTGATAGCACGGTGCACTGCGTTCCACATCTGCGACATGCGACAGAGGCCGGTTGACAGTCGTTCGCGCAATGGACATCGCATACGTACGGGGGCCACCTTCCACGTGTTCGCTAAGCGTGGACATGTTGTTGCGTGTATGTGGGCAGACAGTGTGTCGTGACACCTGACACAGGCATGCAACAATCGTTGAATTTGCAAATGGCGATGGACGCCTACGTTTGCTGGTGACGTTACGCAAATGAACAACTGGTAAACCGTTGTGGTGCGGTTGTTCTCGCTAGGGGTGAATCAGTGATGGCGACGATCGGTTGAGCTACCAACCGGTTGTTGCAGCGATACCCACCATGCCCACGAACGTGAATGGCATGTGGGTGTGAAGCGATACGCGGCGGTGGCTGGGTGGGACCGTCCCCGGCCGGTGAGGGGGGGCCTCCCGGCGTGTTGGCCGTGCGGTGCGTGGGCGCACGCGCTACAGCCGGCTGGTGGGGGCGGCCAGTGGCAGGCGCGCCGGCCGACGGAGGCGGCAGGCGGCGCAGCTGCGCGCCGGCGCACCCTGCACGCGGCGCCGTGCGGCCAAAGTAGGTCCTCGCGGGCCCGGTGCGAAGCGCGGTGGACATCTGCAGTGTGCTGGTCCGATTGAGGACTGTGTGCGCTGAGGATGCGCCGCCGCCCGGCGCTCGGCGCCGCGACGCCGTCTGCTGCTCGGTCGCCTCTGCGGTTCTCGCAGGTGGTTTGTATCGCAGCTGTGCGGACGTGTTGGCGCGTGCGCTGTGCTGGGAGAGTTCGCTTCGGCACCCAAGTGGGGCTTTTGTCCTTCTGTGGCGCTGGCGTTGGAGCTGCCGGTCACCGTAGGTGGCGCGTGTTGTCTCCCGCCGGCAATGCCACGACAGCACGCTCCCGGGCCTCTGTCGGCAGCGGCAAGCTCAGTTGGGAGCACGGGTGGTCGCACCTAAAGCGTCTACTCGCCAAACTCCGGGCGATTGCGCCTCTCTCGAACCCGACCAAGTACTTAGGACGGCGCTGCGCGCCGCCGGGACCTGAGAGGGTTTCGAGGTGTATGGTGCAGGGGAGCTCAGCCTCCTCCTGTTTGCAGAATAATTGAGCGGACGCTTGCGTGTTCGCGCGGGCCCCCGGGACACACTCCCGGGCGGCCGGCTGCTCAGCTCTAGTTGACGCAGCTCCCTGGTTGATCCTGCCAGTAGTCATATGCTTGTCTCAAAGATTAAGCCATGCATGTCTCAGTACAAGCCGCATTAAGGTGAAACCGCGAATGGCTCATTAAATCAGTTATGGTTCCTTAGATCGTACCCACGTTACTTGGATAACTGTGGTAATTCTAGAGCTAATACATGCAAACAGAGTCCCGACCAGAGATGGAAGGGACGCTTTTATTAGATCAAAACCAATCGGTCGGCTCGTCCGGTCCGTTTGCCTTGGTGACTCTGAATAACTTTGGGCTGATCGCACGGTCCTCGTACCGGCGACGCATCTTTCAAATGTCTGCCTTATCAACTGTCGATGGTAGGTTCTGCGCCTACCATGGTTGTAACGGGTAACGGGGAATCAGGGTTCGATTCCGGAGAGGGAGCCTGAGAAACGGCTACCACATCCAAGGAAGGCAGCAGGCGCGCAAATTACCCACTCCCGGCACGGGGAGGTAGTGACGAAAAATAACGATACGGGACTCATCCGAGGCCCCGTAATCGGAATGAGTACACTTTAAATCCTTTAACGAGTATCTATTGGAGGGCAAGTCTGGTGCCAGCAGCCGCGGTAATTCCAGCTCCAATAGCGTATATTAAAGTTGTTGCGGTTAAAAAGCTCGTAGTTGGATTTGTGTCCCACGCTGTTGGTTCACCGCCCGTCGGTGTTTAACTGGCATGTATCGTGGGACGTCCTGCCGGTGGGGCGAGCTGAAGGCGTGCGACGCGCCTCGTGCGTGCTCGTGCGTCCCGAGGCGGACCCCGTTGCAATCCTACCAGGGTGCTCTTGAGTGAGTGTCTCGGTGGGCCGGCACGTTTACTTTGAACAAATTAGAGTGCTTAAAGCAGGCAAGCCCGCCTGAATACTGTGTGCATGGAATAATGGAATAGGACCTCGGTTCTATTTTGTTGGTTTTCGGAACCCGAGGTAATGATTAATAGGGACAGGCGGGGGCATTCGTATTGCGACGTTAGAGGTGAAATTCTTGGATCGTCGCAAGACGAACAGAAGCGAAAGCATTTGCCAAGTATGTTTTCATTAATCAAGAACGAAAGTTAGAGGTTCGAAGGCGATCAGATACCGCCCTAGTTCTAACCATAAACGATGCCAGCCAGCGATCCGCCGCAGTTCCTCCGATGACTCGGCGGGCAGCCTCCGGGAAACCAAAGCTTTTGGGTTCCGGGGGAAGTATGGTTGCAAAGCTGAAACTTAAAGGAATTGACGGAAGGGCACCACCAGGAGTGGAGCCTGCGGCTTAATTTGACTCAACACGGGAAACCTCACCAGGCCCGGACACCGGAAGGATTGACAGATTGATAGCTCTTTCTTGATTCGGTGGGTGGTGGTGCATGGCCGTTCTTAGTTGGTGGAGCGATTTGTCTGGTTAATTCCGATAACGAACGAGACTCTAGCCTGCTAACTAGTCGCGTGACATCCTTCGTGCTGTCAGCGATTACTTTTCTTCTTAGAGGGACAGGCGGCTTCTAGCCGCACGAGATTGAGCAATAACAGGTCTGTGATGCCCTTAGATGTTCTGGGCCGCACGCGCGCTACACTGAAGGAATCAGCGTGTCTTCCTAGGCCGAAAGGTCGGGGTAACCCGCTGAACCTCCTTCGTGCTAGGGATTGGGGCTTGCAATTGTTCCCCATGAACGAGGAATTCCCAGTAAGCGCGAGTCATAAGCTCGCGTTGATTACGTCCCTGCCCTTTGTACACACCGCCCGTCGCTACTACCGATTGAATGATTTAGTGAGGTCTTCGGACTGGTACGCGGCATTGACTCTGTCGTTGCCGATGCTACCGGAAAGATGACCAAACTTGATCATTTAGAGGAAGTAAAAGTCGTAACAAGGTTTCCGTAGGTGAACCTGCGGAAGGATCATTACCGACTAGACTGCATGTCTTTCGGTGTGCGTGTCGTGTCGCGCAACACGCTACCTGTACGGCTCGCAGTAGCCGTGCGCCGCGTGCGGAACCACGCGTGCTTCTCAAAACTAACGCCAATGTTGTGTGGTACGAGCGCTGAAGCGCTGGAGCGGCTGGCCTGCGGCACCTGGCGCCTGGCGCCGGTTTTGAATGACTTTCGCCCGACTGCCTGTCCGCTCCGGTGTGGAGCCGTACGACGCCCATCGGCCGTGAGGCCGTTGGACACAGAACGCTTGAACAGGGGCCGCCACACGCCTACGTCCCGCCTATGCAACTGTCTTGAAAGAGACAGTGGAAACTAAGAAAAGATCACCCAGGACGGTGGATCACTCGGCTCGTGGGTCGATGAAGAACGCAGCAAATTGCGCGTCGACATGTGAACTGCAGGACACATGAACATCGACGTTTCGAACGCACATTGCGGTCCATGGATTCCGTTCCCGGGCCACGTCTGGCTGAGGGTCGGCTACGTATACTGAAGCGCGCGGCGTTTGCCCCGCTTCGCAGACCTGGGAGCGTCGCGGCCGCCTGTGGGGCCGGCCGCGCCTCCTGAAATGTGCGATGCGCGCCCGTCGCCTGGCGGTTCGCATACCGGTACTTACTCGGTAGCGTGCACAGCCGGCTGGCGGTGTGGCGTGCGACACCTCGTACAACGACCTCAGAGCAGGCGAGACTACCCGCTGAATTTAAGCATATTACTAAG